>NC_064634.1:77083010-78333010 GCF_023864275.1 Schistocerca cancellata | reverse complement strand
TCGCTTTTTTGGGGCTGATTATGACATCCACAAGAAAACCTAAATCGGGCAAGGTAGAAGAATCTTTTTACCTATTCGCCAAGTGTACAAGTTAGGTGGGTCGACAACATATTCCTGTCATGTGACGCACATGCCGTCACCAGTGTCGTATAGAATATATCAGACGTGTTTTCCTGTGGAGGAATCGGTTGACCTATGACCTTGTGATCAAATGTTCTCCGTTCCCATTGGAGAGGCACGTCCATTCGTCTACTAATCGTACGGTTTTGCGGTGCGGTCACAAAACACAGACACTAAACTTATTACAGTGAACAGAGACGTCAATGAACGAAAGGACAGATCATAACTTTGCGAAAATAAAGAAAGTAAACTTTTCACTCGAAGGAAGACTTGAATCTAGGACCTCTCGTTCCGCAGCTGCTCACGCTAACCACGGAACAACGGCGCAACTGAGCTCACATTATCCTTGATGTTGCCTATCTTGCGCATGGACTACTCAGTTTGTATATTTTGTTTATTTTTTTATAGTTCCACACAACTTCTTCCTGTTTCCTCGATTGATCTGTGTCCAGTTTTTCATGGCCTATTCACTGTGCCAACTTATAACTAAATCTGAGAGGGGTGCGATGGGGAGGTTCCCTTGTAAGCCACACGTGAGGCGGGCCGGCAGACGTGCGGGAACGCGGCGGGGCAGCTGGCGGCACCATCTGACTTCGTCAGCAGGTGATCGCCGCCGCCTCGGTGACGTCGTCCTTCGCCCTGTCCTGGCCGACGTGGCGTTGGGAGGGGGGAGGGGGTGCGGGGGTGGGAAGGAGAGGAGAGGAGAGGATGCTGCCGCTGCCGCTGCCGACGCCGACGCCGACGCCGCGACGGCGAAGCGCCGATCAATAAGTCGCTCCAAAAGCTAAACAAGTGAACAACACTCGCCACCGCCGCAATGCCGCGCCTCCGTCCCCTCCCCGCCCGCGTCTTCAGGGGACACGTGGCCCGCGCGCGGACACCTTGCGGTCAGCCTGCAGCGGCTCCGAAACTGTGCCCAAGTCTGACTGCTGCACGTTTGCGAATTACCATTAGCGATCTGTTCTGTTGGCGGAAATATGGATTAAATGACAAAAGACGATTGAACAAGTTTTCCAGTGGTCATCTCGTGGTGACTTCGCCAGGTGATGAGAAAGCCGGCCGACGTGGCCGAGCGGTTCTAGGCGCTACAGTCTGGAACCGCGCGACCGCTACGGTCGCAGGTTCGAATCCTTCCTCGGGAATGGGTGTGTGTGATGTCCTTAGGTTAGTTACGTTTAAGTAGTTCTAAGTTCTAGGGGACTGATGACCTCAGAAGTTACGTCCCATTGTGCTGAGAGCCATTTGAACCATTTTGATGAGACAGAAAAACTCTCTTCCCACTGGCAACAAAGGCGCTAAACCTCATGTGAAAACGGTGTAGTCAAAAAAGCGCCTTTCTTCATAGAGACCAAAATCCAATACACCACAAGCCATGTACAACAGTCACATTCACACTTGATAGGTTCAGTAAATTCAGTTCTGCGGCACACTAGAATCAGTTGTCTCTTACAATAGTAATCTTTGCAGCTATGTTAAAAAATTTAATGTGTGAGATTATTTAATAAATACGTTCTACGCTCCCATCGAGCTAAAGGGTTAACATAAAAAAAGAACGTGACTCTTTTGGTGGAAGTAGTGAAACTTTGTTTCAGGAAAAGGGTATCAGCGTATGTTGGATTCCTTAACCAAGAATATATTTTTTTTTTTTTTGCATTTTAACCTTTAGGAAGATCGCTATAAATATATTATGTTATATTGTGGAAATTTGATTATTCCCTTCCGTCCAAGGAACGGAGACCGAACACATTCAACACCAAAAAAGGTTGTTCACTAAGTTCCGTTTACAAATCAAAATTTTCAACGGAGTGTTTCAAAACTGGAGCAGTTAACTAAATTATTTATACAATACCTAATTACAAAAACAATTATACAGCGTAAAAAGTGACATTATATTACCTACATGGAAATTATGTGCAGTCATCCGAACTGCTCCTGTATAAATTACAGTAATTTGTTATCTCACTACATCAAACACATAATGGAAATTCTTTACTTCAGTTTTCGAGAGGCGAACTTTCGAATAAACAGACGGTCAAAGATATGTTTCCAGTTAGTAACACTGGCATTGTTAGAGCCTACAGAAAACGTTATATCGAACAGTGAGCCAGAGTGTAATTACACATACAAAAATTGATGTGCGTCTTTGGGTTTTATGTGTGTTTTCCAGCGTAATTCTGTAACACCTGGAGCAATTTCAACCAAAGCTTGAACACATATGTTTTTCTCTCTGGAAAAAGTACTGTTGAATTTAGACATCCCTATAACTCACATAGGTTGGGCGGTGGGACAGGCGGGCGGTACAGAGGGTGACATGAAAAACCGCCAAAAACTAAGCATGTAGGAGTCGGACCCGATGATATTTAACCCTTATAGGTGGGTGGGTGTAGGGGGCGGGGGATGATGTGTAAGGCGTAACACAGGAACAGTAGTAGCAAACCTGATCTTACATAGATTGTTCGGAAATTCCATCTACAAATTTCTAAGACTTATAAAGAGGAGTAAGTGATATTTTAAATAGGAACCCGTGTGCGGAAACGCCATCCAACGACGCAATAGAGCGTCAAGTTATGGGCACTGGCGCCTATAAATGCATATAAATACAGGGCAATGATATAAACGTTCTTGGTTGATGGAGAAAGACAAATGTATCAATTTGAGGTAAGGCCTCTGTATCGGAAACGAACAAGTCGAAAGTTTTAAGCGAAACCGTTGTGATACGTCTGACATTGGAATACAGGTACTGATACTGTTGTTGCTAAGAGTGTAGAGTAGGCAACTTTTATAGGTGGCAGTATGGACCAAAACAAAAAAAAAAATGGTTCTAAAATACTTACCTTGAGCTATGACCACTTGTTCAATAGAGGAGATGTTTTTCACGGCAGCGAAGATGAAGATATGTTCATAACTCCTCAGGTCTGCATTTTAGTGCTCATGTTTAATGGACACTTTTTGCTTGATTTGGTCCATACTACCACCTCTGAAAGTTGTCTACTCTACACTCCAAGCAACAACAGTACCAGTACATATATTCTACTGTGAGTCGTATCAGAAAGGTTTTCGCTTTGTAAGTAGGCTGTTTATGTTTTTTAAGTAGGCTGTTTATGTTTTCTTTATGTAAGTTTGCTGTTTATGTTTTCTTATTGGCAACGTTACGTAGCGCTCTCTGTATGAAAATCACTGGCTGTGCTGTGTGCAGTATGTCGCTAGTTTGCATTGTTGCCTGCCATTGTTGTCATGAACTGCTATAGCTGGATGTGAACAGCAGATAGCGTTGGGCAGTTGGAGGTGAGCCGCCAGCAGTGGTGGACGTGGGGAGAGAGATGGCGGAGTTTTGATAATCTGTAAGACTGAATGTCAATTATGAATATTAAGGTAAATACATTGTTTGTTCTCTATTAATATCTTTCATTTGCTAACTATCCCTATCAGTAGTTAGTACCTTCAGTGGTTTGAATCTTTTATTTAGCTGGCAGTAGTGGCGCTCGCTGTTTTGCAGTAGCTTGAGTAGCGAAGATTTTTGTGAGGTAAGTGATTTGTAAAAGGTATAGGTTAAAGTTAGTCAGGGCCATTGTTTTGTAGGGGTTATTGAAAGTCAGATTGCGTTGCGCTAAATAATATTGTGTGTCAGGTTAAGCACAGGCTTGTATAATTGTTCTAAGTGGACGTTTCACATGTAAAATTGTTCAAAGGGGACGTTTCATATGGCGACCCTGCCAGGATACCTCACTGGAATCTTCTGATTTTTTCTTGTAGTTTGTGTATTTAGTGTAGCTTTTGTTTATAGCTAGCGCGTAATTGTAGAGAGAATCTCCTTTGTAGTTGCAGTCTTTCATTGTTGTACTGTAAAACAGTTGTGGTATGCATGTAGATTTGCACCAAGTATTTCGCAGCTGCAATTAACTAGATATTATTTTCAGTGCTATGTTAATGTGTTCTCCTATTTTTGCTCTTCAAATTGTGTTTTTCTGTGTTATCGTGTGAAATATTGTCACAATAATGGCGTGTGAAAAACGTAACACTCGGCTCCAAAGTAAACTGAGAAACGTCAGTGAAGACGAAAGCAATGTGTTAGCGCCACTGTGTAATGAGTTAACTAATGTTCAAAGTAGTAATTTGGTAACTGTGCATAGGGAAATGGAGCGGACGTCAAACAATGGCGTAGACAGTCAAACAGGTAGTGAACAGGGAAGCATTATCGATCGGTCGGTCGGCAACAGCTCGCCTCAGGAATCCGAAATGATAGGACACAATATTGCAAATACTGTAGATTCAGGTTTTGCGTCCTCACCGTTTTCTCAAATAAGTCAAGACACATTTTCAGCTTGTCAAAATGTGAATGTTGCCGGCGCAAATGCACTGCCGAAAAGAGTAGAGGAACAGATTCCAGACACTAATGCATTGTTATTACAACTAATGCAACAAATGGAACAAAATCAGAGACAGATGGGACAAAATCTTCAAAAGTTAGACACAATGGAACAAAATCTTAAAAAGTTAGACACAGTGGAACAAAATCTTAAAAAGTTAGACACAGTGGAACAAAATCTTCAAAAGTTAGA
Source organism: Schistocerca cancellata (assembly GCF_023864275.1). NCBI lineage: Eukaryota > Metazoa > Arthropoda > Insecta > Orthoptera > Acrididae > Schistocerca > Schistocerca cancellata. The sequence continues at coordinate 78,328,331 of NC_064634.1, read as the reverse complement.
CACAATGGAACAAAATCTTCGGAAGTTAGACACCACACTTGAACAAACACGTGAAGATCTAACTACTGAGTTACATAACATTGAATCGAAATGCCAAAAAGTCTGTAATGACGTAAAAACACAAATTTGTGAGCATTTTCAGCCTATTTTTTCGCGGCATGAAAATGCATTACAGAATCACGAAGCAGCCATAAAAGAGCTGCAAACTATTGTTCATGAAAATCATGAGACCTTGCAAGCTAAAATGGACTCAGTTGCATCTACCGATTCGGTTACGCAACTTGCAAAAACTCAGGAAAACTTAAAGGACACAGTAGAAAGACACATGGGGGAAATTAGTTCATTATCAGAGAAAGTAGCCGAACTTTCGGATCAGGTCACTAACTTATCTACAAAGGTAGATGATGATCTGAATGACACAAGACCCATAGCCTTCACTGACACAGAAGAGTATGAACAAATTAGAAAATTCAAACAAAATCAAAATCAAATCAATACACAGTACAAAAGAGAAATCCGGGAAGTACAAGATCAGTTGACACAGGTAATACAAGAATTACATATTTCAGAGGATACTCGCGCTCCAACACGGGAAGAGGAACTTAGAAATACGGAAAAGCCACAAAATAATAGCACAGGGCATTTCGGTAATTATGAAAGAAATTGGCAAGGTACACCGAATTTTGAGATGGAACCGCCGAAACGACGTGACAATGACCGACATGCTACTCGCCGACACGATGATTTTGACTATAAGCTGTTCATTACTACACGTAAATTCAAAACATTTAAGAATTCTGGCAACGACATTCATCCACAAGCATGGCTCCATCAATTCTCTCATTGTTTCCCTCCCAACTGGTCATTGGAGCACAGATTAGAATTTATGTGTGGCTACTTAGAGAATGAACCAGCTGTAAGAATGCGATCGGTCATTCACGATTGCCACAGTGAAGGAGAATTTTACCATGCCTTCCTCTCAGCATATTGGTCTCAAGCCACACAAGACCGCGTAAAACATAGCATCATGATGATGAAACACTTTGAACAATCTGAATTTTCCAGTCTTGTCAAATATTTTGAAGACATGTTGCACAAGAATCAGTACCTATCAAACCCATACAGCCCCTCAGAACTCATCCGCATTTGCTTAATCAAACTGCCTGAACATTTACGACATATTATTTTGGCAGGACGTTGCAAAGACGACATTGAAGCTTTTCAGGGATTGTTACAAGAACTGGAAATTGACACAGACAGTCGCGGGATGCGAAAACAGGAAAACAATCACTACAGGTCACATCCGTCTCAATTCCGTGACGACAGAAACAATAAATGGCCACGACAAACCTATTCTTACAACGTAAGTCGTGACCAAAACAGACACCACCCATATGACAACCACTGGCAGAGTAATAGTTACAGGGAAAGATCACCTTTCCGCGGTAATGACTATCACAGAGACAATCAGAGAAACAGACAATATGGGAACCAATATAACTATTATCAAGGGAGACAGAATAACTTTAGACGCAACGGTCCAGCACGCAGTTACGACTCAGGCAGAAATTCTCCACCACATGACCGACAAGAAAGAAACTATCGAACCTACCGACATGACGACAGACGATATGATCGTAACGACAGACCTGAATTGCATCAGAACTGGCGAGTTTTAAACAGAGCTGGGCCCTCTGGGCAAGGCGAATTTGTGGAAGTTAGGCCTCCAAATCCCAATAACGACGCGCGCCAACAAAGAGACAATAGGCGATGACTCACACCACTGGCAGCCACAAGACGTACTTATGAAACTGACGACGGAGCTGCCGTAGCTAGTAATTACGTAAAAATGGAAGACATTAGGGACATCTTACTCCAGGAACACGACGTAAAACATAACAACATTGCATATCCTGTGATCCACATTACTGTAAATGACGTAAAATTTACGGCAGTACTTGACTCTGGCAGTCCCATTTCAGTAATTAGTGAAACAGCTTTTAGCAAATGCAACAAATCGAACGATTGCCCCACACTTCCGTTACGTAAGATTAAATTACAAGGTGCAATCTTTGGAAAAAGTGTAGATGTACGCCAACAAACCAATTTAGAATTCTTTTGCCAAAGCCACAGCTTCTCTATGAACTTTCTTATTGTTCCGTTATTGTCGACGGAAATTATACTGGGAGTAGACTTTTTGAATGAATATAAAGCAATCTTAAGCTTTCACGATGCTGAAATAAGTTTAGAGAAAGAAGGTATGTCAATAGCTTTGAAATTTGAAGACTGGCTCTCAAACCATGATGTGGAAATTAATCGGCTTTACCTTCTGTTAGATAACAGTTCGGAATTTTCTACGGAACTAGACACTAACAATCACTCTGCAAGTACTGACAGGGATGACATCGACGGCATATTTGAAATTAATGAGTTAATTCAGAATAAAATTCAGACAATTGAGAATTGTAATGACACTGATAGGCAGGACCTTTTTGAGATTTTACAAGCACATTCCACAGTTTTTACTCACAAAACAGGAACAATCAAGGGGTTTCAATACCAATTTCGTGTTCGTGAGCATACTAAATTTTGTGTTAGACCATACGTAATTCCAGCACATTATAGGGACCGTGTTAGAACAGAAATACGATCTATGCTTGACGAGGGCATTATTGAGCCTGCAGTAAGCTCATACAACAATCCGTTACATGTTGTTGAGAAGAAAAATGGATCGATCAGACTTGTCTTAGATTCGAGACAAATCAATACTATCATTATTCCTGAAACAGACAGGCCGCAGACGATGGAAGAACTTCTTCAAAATTTTAATGGTGTAAAAGTGTTGTCTTCCATTGATCTCAGATCCAGCTTTTATCAGATCGAACTTCATCCAGAATGTAGAAAATACACAGCTTTCCTTTGTTTCGGCGTTTGTTATCAGTTTCGGAAACTTCCTTTTGGGTTGAACATTTCTTCAGCAGCATTCATTCGCGGGTTAAATTCCATATTACCTGAGTTCTTAAAACGTCACATCACCTTATATGTGGACGATATTCTAATAGCAGAAGCTTCATGGGAACAACATAACCGCATACTCAACAGTTTGTTACGTATTTTTGCAGAATCTGGAATTACAGTTAACTTGGAAAAGTCTGAATTCGGTAGGACAAAGGTGAAGTTTTTGGGACATATTATTTCTTCTGAAGGCATTCAGTCGGATCCTGAAAAGTTAGAAGCAATTAGAGCCATTCCAGTTCCATCCACAAAAAAACAAGTCCGCAGTTTTCTAGGTCTCGTAAATTTTTACCGTCGTTTTCTGAATATGCAAATTCTAGTTACACCAAAACTTTGTTCTCTCACTGGAAAAAATACTATTTGGAACTGGGACGAACAAGCACAGTTGGAATTCAATTCTTTGAAAGAAGCGTTACTTCACGCGCCAATACTAGCTCATCCAGATCTGTCACAAGATTTCTGCCTTAGTACGGATTCTTCTAAAGTCGGTCTTGGTGCTCACTTATTTCAAGAAGCTATAGAAAATGACACTACTGTTCAGAAAACCATTGCTTTTGCTAGCCGAGTGCTAACAAAATCTGAAAAAAATTATTCCGTTACTGAATTAGAAGCTTTAGCTATCGTTTGGGCATTTAACAAATTTCGTTTCTTTCTTTCTGGTAAGCACGTAAAAGTATACAGTGATCATCGTGCATTACAGTTTCTTATGTCTTCAAAATTAAATCATGATAGGTTAAAACGTTGGGCATTGTTTCTGCAAGAATTCCGCTTCACAATAGTCTACATTCCCGGCAAGGAGAACATTGTTGCGGACGCGCTGTCACGCGCACCGGCTGGGCTTGAGAAAAGTAACACAGAAGGCAACCTCGAGAAAAATTTCAGTATTCTTTACATTCAGAAAGTCGCCTTTGAAAACTTTATCACCACATCTTTAAAGGACATTGCTCATGAACAAGATAAAGATCCGATTTGGAAAGACATCAAAAGTAAATGGCATGAAAAGACACACACTCAGATTCGGCATTATTACCTGGTTAGAAACAACATACTTTTCAAACGCTGCACTGTTGATGACAAGCTATGGGTACTTTGCATTCCAGACGATTTTGTTAATAAGCTCATTTGGTACATTCATTTCAGCTACGCACATTTTGGTCCACGAAAATGTTATCATATTCTTCGAACGACTTGTTATTTTAACAATATGGAAAAGCGAATTCGAAGAGTCTTGTCTATTTGTAAACTTTGTCAAAAGGCGAAACCATCTACTATCTCACATCGTGCTCCGTTGTTTCCTATTATTCCTTCCAAATTAAAAGAATTTGCTGCTGTTGATCTCTTGGGACCCCTTGTCACAACATCGAATGGATTTTCGTACGTTCTAGTCGCTGTTGAACTTACTTCAAAATTTGTTTCTTTCACTCCGTTACGTAAAGCCACTGGACGGTCTGTATCCAACGCCTTTGTTAAAAATTTCTTACGTGAAGTGGGACACGTTAGTAAAGTCATTTCAGATAACGGACCGCAATTCAGATCTGCTGTTTGGTCACGCATGCTTCGGAATCATAAAATCAAACCTGTTTTTATTTCATTGTATTCACCACACTGTAACCCGTCTGAACGGATTATGAAAGAAATCAATAAGCTTTGCAGACTTTATTGTCACAGAAAGCATCAGCATTGGGACAGATATTTACACTTATTTCAAAATGTGCTGAATGAAATGCCTCATGATTCCACTGCTTTACCACCTACTCTTGTACTGAAGAATGTAGAACCTCCGAACAGAATCAGAGAGCTTGTACCTTTCCCGAATACACGTAAACTTCGACACAAAGACATAATTGATTTGGCTCTTAAAAATATAAAATCTGCAGCAGACAAAAGGAGAAAACTACACGGTAAAGCAAATGCAAAGAAATTATATATTGGTCAGAAAGTTCTCATTAAAGCTCATTCATTGTCACATAAGAAGAAACACTTGAGTCACAAATTCTTTCTAGTTTACAATGGACCTAACAGAATCCGACGTGTACCTCATGATAATTGCGTTGAAGTTGAAACTCTGCGTACTAGGAAGAGTAAAGGTTTACACCACATTTCTCATGTAAAACCATTTATTGACAGATAATCTGCTTTTTAACTTAGTCTTTGCAATTTTCACTTCACGCTACTTGTACAATTTGTCAGACTTAAGAAACTGTTAACATGCAACATTTTGGTTTGCTTACGAGTGGATTCTGGATTTGGTGCTTTCTGTGAAATGCCAGATGACACAGTGGTTGGTTTGTGTGACAGCTACACGATTATATCACGACGTTACTAATGAGTGACAATTTACAATGTTGCTTTTGCGGTGTATCTGTTTGATATCTGCACAGTTTTTCTGAATTCTTCTGTAAAGTAAAACATGTTTTAGTGGTGACTTTTGTGCTATTGCTACAAGGAGACAGCCTTTTCCGTAGCACAACAATACTTTACAGCACAGTAATTTCTTCATCGCAACAATAAGCATAATAACTAAGTTATCTATACGCAAAGCATTTCACTTTTGTTTATCATGAGGTAAGTACATTGACTTCTGCAGAACTTAGCTTTCGGAGGACAATAACTACGACACTTCCCAGAGATTATCTTACAGCAAGACGCACATTTAGCGCTACAGGACACGTATTTGAGTGATTAATTTTGTACTTAAAACATTTATTTTTAGAGATTTTTGAATTACAAAGATAGTTTTTCGTGATACATTTCATTCCATTGCTGTAAGCTATTATACCTGAGGATACAATTACAATAAACCTCAGGGGGGTACACGCCTACTTTGTGTACCATGTGTTTGGCAAGCACAAGGAGCCCTAGCTAATATGGTATTTGCTTATACAATTTAACACATCGGTACCATATTTCTCTAACACATAAATTACACAGCTATCTGATCATTTAACAGAGAAACAAACATCTTTTTACTACGTCAGTGACACATGTTTACGTAATTACAGAATTGGATTATTTCACACTTAAGAAATTGTATTTTGTCTGTACTGTGTGAACTCTTCATATTTTTTTGGTACCATTGTGATACTATGAGAGCTTTGAATGATGTATTTTGGTATGAGATCATAATTTTTAAAGTACGTTTGAGGTAGATGACACTACTGAAATGAGCAGAGAATTTTCTTTAGGTTTTGAAATCATTGGAGGCAGCTACGACGTTTTTGACGTTTGACTGAGGTGTTATGATGTTATTTTTACGTCGACGATGTGTATTATGCTGTTGAGGTATGTTTATGTCAATAAAATTCTTGACCTGTGAAATGTTTTTATATGAGACTGTCACTGTAGCGGGAACTGCTGTCGTAAATATTTCCGTAAGAAAGTTAAGTGACCACCTGCACATAATGCGACGTGGGCACCCAGGTGTGTCAGACACCTGGAGAACAAGCCTTTTCAGACGCTCAGGTAAGCCATTAGGGTGTGCCAGAGGCACAGGTGGAAGAGAAGGACAAAGAGAGGCCTATACCTCTGTTAATGACATTCCTTTGTAGAGGGCATCGCTAATGCGACACCCTCGTTACTTAAAAAACATATGATTACTCGCACTTTGTGCTAATTATTGAAATGCTTATGAATTGACAAGAAATATTTTTACATCTGCACACCTGATTATGACAAGAGTCTTTGTACGAGAGTTGAGAGCAATTAACTTATGAAATGAAATGTCACATGACTACTGAATGACATTTTTATGCTTTGGTTTGCGTAATTGCTTATTTCATTTGATGTCTGGTTTCCAGCTGTGTTGCAGCATTGCTTTTATAAAATAAAATGCATTTGCTAATGTGAACTCTTTCTGTCAACAGATCTATTAAATAATTATTTTATGATCCACATTCTTTAAAAAAGGAGCACTTGGAAAGGAAAGAACAATAAGAAGGAACTAGCAACAGTAAAACAAAATTTTCTTTTCAAGTACATGGTAATATTTTTTTACAATAAGTTGTTATGGTGCACCACTTTAATTACATAGACATTAAGATGACCACTTTAATTACATAGACATTAAGATGTGAATATGCATTTCCCTTGTCTGCATTGTTGTTTTTACTGTAATATTTTTTCTGCTTGAGCTATGTCATGTTTAGGTATAAGTTGCTGCTGTTTGCCAGGCATAGTGTTACTGAATTGGACTTTGTGTTACTCTTCTAAGCTAGTTTTTCTTGTTTCCTGCACAGTGCCTTATATTAGTTGTAATATTGCACTTGCTTTGCTAATTTATGCTGCTAGCTTTGCCAATTTGCATTTTTTGTCATTTCTGTTTGTGTTGATTTGTTGTGATGCTGCATTGCCTCGTCCCTTGGTATATATATCTGAGCTCAGTAGATTTAAGTTAGCTTAAGAGGGGGTAGACTATATAAGAAACTGACTATGGAGAATAGGTAAAGAATGCATTGCGAAGAAAGATTTGGGCCCCAATGATTATTGTACAATCAGAAATAATTATTTTGAAAGAAATATGAATAGAATACACGAACGAGGTATAAGTAGGATTTTCTTGGAAATAAATGATGAGGTAAGCAATGTGTGAACATATAAATACAGAAAGCATGCTTGGATAGGATTTTTTTGGTGGAAACAAATGTTGAAATAAGACGAAAGATCTATCGAATGAAGTTGTGGGGTGGACTGCAGTACCAAATGTTACACTGAAAACAAACCCTGTCCTTTCCTTTTGTGTTATCCCACTATGTGTTTGGGTACCCGTGTGTATTTGTGTTTTTCCTGTCTTTATGTGTTTAGCTGATGAGAGCTCTGTTGTAGACTTTTTCTAATAATATGTTATTTACTTTGTAAAGATGCTTAGACATTATTTATTCTGTTTTGTTTTAATGCTCATGTGTGAAGTTGACGTTTCAAAAGTGATTCTGATCTTTTATGTATGTACTCATGTCATCATTCCTGTAACACTGATGTATATGTTTATTTCTATTCTTTTGTAAAGCCCCTATTACTACAAATATTATCTGTGTTGTTATGTTTTTAATGATGTATTTTGTACCTTTGTCATTGTATTCTTATGTTATAGAATTGTAATTGATGCCAGTTAATCAAATTAAGTAACTTGTAAGCATTCATTTCACTGCACACATTTCTGTTGGTCATAGTATATGGACGATATGTGAGAAGTAGGGACTGTTAGTGTTTGCACGTGTGTTAATAATTCAGCAAGGGACTGGATAACAGCATTGCTGGTTCTAAGGACAATTCCCAAAAACTTTGTGAATGCACAAGTGGTGGTTATGGACTTGCTCTATTATCCGCAAGACTCTTCAATGGTGATTGTGCACCTGCACAGTCACAACAGATGGCTGCTGGCCATCTCTACAAGGACTACAGTGGGTCTGCATCTTTGATGGCCCACCAATACAATACTCTCTACCAGGACTACAGTGGGTCTACTCTGTGATGACCTACCTACCAATATTCTTCGAAACGTCGACTGACTCTGCTGTGGGTTTGCTCTGTTGTGGCCCATTACCTATCAGCATGTCAAGAGTCAGCACTGTCTTTCCGTTGGAAGGACAACACTACTTCTTCAAGACTGCATGGAAATCCACTACTTCTGTGTGCAATTTCTTTTACTAATGAGACTTTGTGAAAAAAACTGTAATTACTATTATGATGAACGATCAGGACTGTCTTTATGGACTGTGAGAAAATTTTAGCTGTTGACCAACATTGTATCAATAAGTGTGTGCATTTGATATCTTTGTTATTGTAATTATGAAAAAATTTTTCAAATCTGTATTGGCCACTGGCCAAAAACATTTTGTAAAATTTTTTGTGGGGAGCATGGGGGCTATGTAAGTAGGCTGTTTATGTTTTTTAAGTAGGCTGTTTATGTTTTCTTTATGTAAGTTTGCTGTTTATGTTTTCTTATTGGCAACGTTACGTAGCGCTCTCTGTATGAAAATCACTGGCTGTGCTGTGTGCAGTATGTCGCTAGTTTGCATTGTTGCCTGCCATTGTTGTCATGAACTGCTATAGCTGGATGTGAACAGCAGATAGCGTTGGGCAGTTGGAGGTGAGCCGCCAGCAGTGGTGGACGTGGGGAGAGAGATGGCGGAGTTTTGATAATCTGTAAGACTGAATGTCAATTATGAATATTAAGGTAAATACATTGTTTGTTCTCTATTAATATCTTTCATTTGCTAACTATCCCTATCAGTAGTTAGTACCTTCAGTAGTTTGAATCTTTTATTTAGCTGGCAGTAGTGGCGCTCGCTGTTTTGCAGTAGCTTGAGTAGCGAAGATTTTTGTGAGGTAAGTGATTTGTAAAAGGTATAGGTTAAAGTTAGTCAGGGCCATTGTTTTGTAGGGGTTATTGAAAGTCAGATTGCGTTGCGCTAAATAATATTGTGTGTCAGGTTAAGCACAGGCTTGTATAATTGTTCTAAGTGGACGTTTCACATGTAAAATTGTTCAAAGGGGACGTTTCAGCTTATACCTTACGACTCATTCATTCCCAATAAAGAGACCCTTACCTCAGATTGATGCGTTTATCGTTCTCCACCATCCTAGACAGTTTGTACATCATCACGGAATCATCCGATATATACATAGATTTAGATGCGCCAGCGTCTCTGACTTCGAAGCTCTGTAGCGCCCATGGATGACCTTTCCGAACATGGGTTGTAAGAGGTCCATGATTGAGGAATTTGTTGCTAGCGCACTCGAGCAGATGTAATTTCGATGGATTGCTCACTCGCTGCCTGCGATATTTAAGCTATAAGAGAATCTCAGACCAGAGAGCAGTGTTGACTGCAGTAGGAACTGTGGGGCAGTTGTAATAGTAGTAGCGAGCAGTCGTGTGTATGAAGTTGGCTGGGCCGGTCGTGGGGAGCGATGGCGGAGCCTGAGCGATATAATATAAGGTAAAAGCAGCCACGCGCATTTGTAGTATTGTTATATCAAGTCCCATGTAAATGTTTAAAAAAATCTCTTAATAATAATATTTTTTATAAAAATTAACTTTTGACAATCATTCATCTCAATTTAAAGAATTTACTAATTTCTCCAATCCATGGCCATCCCGATTATTGTAAAGAAAAATCATTTGTTTCCTTTTATACATGACAAATCTATCGGCCAGCATTGCACTGAGCTGTGCCAGAAAAATTTATTATAAGTGCAGATATACAATCCTGGAAATGGAAAAAGGAACACATTGACACCGGTGTGTCAGACCAACCATACTTGCTCCGGACACTGCGAGAGGGCTGTACAAGCAATGATCACACGCACGGCACAGCGGACACACCAGGAACCGCGGTGTTGGCCGTCGAATGGCGCTAGCTGCGCAGCATTTGTGCACCGCCGCCGTCAGTGTCAGCCAGTTTGCCGTGGCATACGGAGCTCCATCGCAGTCTTTAACACTGGTAGCATGCCGCGACATAGTGGACGTGAACCGTATGTGCAGTTGACGGACTTTGAGCGAGGGCGTATAGTGGGCATGCGGGAGGCCGGGTGGACGTACCGCCGAATTGCTCAACACGTGGGGCGTGAGGTCTCCACAGTACATCGATGTTGTCGCCAGTGGTCGGCGGAAGGTGCACGTGCCCGTCGACCTGGGACCGGACCGCAGCGACGCACGGATGCACGCCAAGACCGTAGGATCCTACGCAGTGCCGTAGGGGACCGCACCGCCACTTCCCAGCAAATTAGGGACACTGTTGTTCCTGGGGTATCGGCGAGGACCATTCACAACCGTCTCCATGAAGCTGGGCTACGGTCCCGCACACCGTTAGGCCGTCTTCCGCTCACGCCCCAACATCGTGCAGCCCGCCTCCAGTGGTGTCGCGACAGGCGTGAATGGAGGGACGAATGGAGACGTGTCGTCTTCAGGGATGAGAGTCGCTTCTGCCTTGGTGCCAATGATGGTCGTATGCGTGTTTGGCGCCGTGCAGGTGAGCGCCACAATCAGGACTGCATACGACCGAGGCACACAGGGCCAACACCTGGCATCATGGTGTGGGGAGCGATCTCCTACACTGGCCGTACACCACTGGTGATCGTCGAGGGGACACTGAATAGTGCACGGTACATCCAAACCGTCATCGAACCCATCGTTCTACCATTCCTAGACCGGCAAGGGAACTTGCTGTTCCAACAGGACAATGCACGTCCGCATGTATCCCGTGCCACCCAACGTGCTCTAGAAGGTGTAAGTCAACTACCCTGGCCAGCAAGATCTCTGGATCTGTCCCCCATTTAGCATGTTTGGGACTGGATGAAGCGTCGTCTCACGCGGTCTGCACGACTAGCACGAACGCTGGTCCAACTGAGGCGCCAGGTGGAAATGGCATGGCAAGTCGTTCCACAGGACTACATCCAGCATCTCTACGATCGTCTCCATGGGAGAATAGCAGCCTGCATTGCTGCGAAAGGTGGATATACACTGTACTAGTGCCGACATTGTGCATGCTCTGTTGCCTGTGTCTATGTGCCTGTGGTTCTGTCAGTGTGATCATGTGATGTATCTGACCCCAGGAATGTGTCAATAAAGTTTCCCCTTCCTGGGACAATGAATTCACGGTGTTCTTATTTCAATTTCCAGGAGTGTATATGCGTTATCCGGCGACTTCATTGAGGTAAGAATTTTCATTTTTGTATTCAGAATGATCTTTCAGGGCCATGACGCAGCGCTGCTGACGTCCAAATTTACCAGTTTAGATTCACAGTCAGTCAATTATTGAAAAGTTGTATATGAGTCAGATTTTTTTGTTAAGAGGTTAGTCAAATTGTATTATTGGTAGGTTACGGAATTTATTTATTGGGAGGTAACGCTGAATGTGAATTATATAAATATATTTTTTTCTGTTGGGAGGTTATTATTTAATTTATCTGTTGGAAGGTTACACTAAATGTGAATATTCTCCATATTTATTTTCCTGTGGGGAGGTTACAGGGTTCCTATTCAAAATATTATGCACTCACTCCCCTCTACACGTCCTATAAGTTTGTAGCGGGAATTCCCGAACACCTTCTATGCCTTCCTGATTGGGGGAAAAATACTGTAGAAGTGGGACACGTCTGGAACTCCTAGAGATGGGGGTGAATGTGAGAGAAGGAAACGGTGACATGTAAGCATCAATTTGAGATGCAAGGAGAAACTTCAGACAAACTTATCGCATATTTGGCTTATTGTACATGAAAATATATTGAGTGTAAGACACCTCTACAACTTCTATTTGTGGGAAATGGGGTTGCGAAATGGTCATGGGGATGGCGTAACTTTCGAACGCCCGAAGCAATTTCATACAAACTTGTTACATGTATAACTTACTATCTCATGGAGTAAGGTACCCACACCATTCTTACGGCCAGTGCCTATACGAATAAGCTTTGTAAATGATTTTGCTCTATAATCTGTATACGGCATTTATACTTTTGAAATACGAGGGCTGTTCGGAATGCAAGGTCCGATCGGACGGAAAATGAAAACAACAGTGAAAATCAAAAATTTTTCGTTCACATCTACCAGCTACTTCTCTAAATAGTCGCCGCTCCGACTTCGACATTTGTCGTGGCGTTGTGCAAACTTTCCAGTGTCCTCGTCACAGAACGCAGCCGCCTGTGCTTTCCGCCAATCTCTACGCTGGTCTGCCTTTCGTTGTTTGTGCCAAAATGTTGTCTTCGTAGCTAGCAGTTCATGTAAGCAGAGATGAACAACGGAGGGAGCCAATTAAGGGCTCTACTGTGGGTGATCAAACACTCTCAATCGAAAACGCTGCAGGAACATCTTCATTGCCCCTGCAGAATGCGGCTGAAAATTGTCTTGAAGAAAGAAATGGATGACATTTATGTTATGTGGGCTGCATAGCTTTAGGCGAAATCTCTCACCAGATCCACATACTTGGCGGAAGGGACTGTTGTTTTATGCATTTCCAAGTGATCACTTTGCGCTCTGAACTGAAAAGAGCGACGTGAAGCGATCGACAGGTACAAAAAGACGCTGCCCAACACGTCTGTGCAAAGTTCCATCGGATTTACACAGTGGTTTCCATTTCATTTCAAATCGGATCTTACTTTCCGAATACGCCTTGTGTACATAAAATACGTTTTTTGCACTGTACACAGATTTAATTCCTTTTTCTATCTAACAGAAAACAGATAACACAGCTCCTGGTACTTAACTAGTACTTGCTACAGGCCGAATGCCTCTCCAGTACCAGCAACAGAATGCTGGCACGGGTAAGACAAGCCAGGGTTGTTGTGAAAAGTAAGAAAAATTGATCTTTTTCTGATTGATAGCAAATGATTTGCTTCATAGGGAGACAACTATTTTGTGGTTTCTGGAACACTGAGGCCTAACTGACAGACGTAAAGTAACAGTATCGCTGAGGAATGTTTGAAATCATCCGTTTTTATTGGCCTACTGGTGAGCACGTTGAAATGAACAGCAAATCGTAAGGAACACATACGACTTAGTTTTGCAACTACCCAATCTTTCCCACACACTCTCAGCATGCCACGTACAGTGGCTAGATTCATCGTTACCAGTCGTCAGCCTTGGTGATGCAGGCCTGTGTATCCTTCGAAGTCATAAGTTCCATAGCTGCGTGTCTGATTCAAAAATACTACCTAACAACTGGAAAATAAATTCTGATGGCAATACGCTGTCGGAAGACTAGAATGATATTGTTGTGAAAATTTGCCAATTGCTTTATGGAAGACCTCACTTTGTGCCTGAATAAGCAAGAAACTATGAGTGGCCCGATATCAGGAAAACTAAACACAGGAGTTGACGAATATAAAGCTGTTGAATCGGGAAGGCTGCATCCAGGTAAGTTTGCTACAAAGTAAAGGTTATCAGATTTGACAAAACTATGTTGGCCAGTGACGGAAAAGGTTCCAAGCACTATGGGACTTAACATCTGAGGTCATCAGTCCCCTAGACTTAGAACTTTAACTAACCTAAGGACTCACACACATCCATGCAGGAGGCAGGATTCGAACCTGCGACAGTAGCAGCAGCGCGGTTCCGGACTGAAGCGACTAGAACCGCTCGGCCACAGCGGCCGACTAAAATGAATTTGGCTACCATGCATATATTCCAGATTTATGAGACACGGTTACACATAGGATGCATCAAGGAATGAGACGTTTCTACGAAGACACTAGGCAGAGATGGAAAACGTGAAATGTATTTTGCAGTAAAACAAATATTTCCAAGAACAATTTGCTACTAATCCATAAATTTTTCTTCCATTTTGCATTTTGGCTTTAATTAATTAATTTTATTGCCATGGCTTAGGTCAGTGAAATGTTTATAACATTGTTTCACATTACGACTGTTGCTTAACATAGGTATTGCCTTAGGCGCACTCATCCATTACACAGTAATTGGTGAACTAATGAATTTTATCGCTGCTGTCTTATTGGAATTTTGTGATGAGACTGGTATTTTTAGTTTTTATGGTGACTTACTTGGCTTTTGCTACTGAACTGCGTCTATGATGAAACTTATTTTATTTAATAAAATTGCAGCCAAATAGCCATATACAGTTACTTTGCTTAACATTTTACATTTACATTTTACATTTTTGCATATTCATTTATCGATTTCACAGTTCTGTGTGATATCGTTCACAGGCTTCGTTACACAGTTCACATACACATGTTGTGGTTGGGCCTTGATAAGTTTTGTTTTTGCAAATTAGATGATAAAAGCCGTGAATAGAAAGTCTAGTTACGACATGCCGCAGCTCGAAGTTTGGTGCTGTCCATGAGCAGTTCGTCATTGCTTCGGTGTCATAGAACTTCAGCCATACTTTTTCTCGTTTGTCCTCCACGATCTTCAGTTGCTTTCTGGAAGCCGTGGTGTGTGGCATCATATATCGAAGTTTGATGTCTTCGATATATTGATGAAACTTAGGTGTATGATTTGTCTCAGCCTAAGAATGTGTCCGTCTTTCCGTTTACTGATTCACGATCATGATTGTTTGATGCATTTCCGTGAGATAAGATATTTTAGTACATTGGCTTTCTGGTGAAATATTTGCCATGTTTGTTTGTGTATGATAATGAATTTGGCTCTACTGCTTTTCTGATGAACTGCTTTTGTGAATAGTTGTATGAGAGCTTAAATAGAATAAGCATTTACTATTAGACGCTATAAATGAGGTAAATGTAATGACATAACAAAATTATGAAAAATGAGTTCAGGAAGAGAGTTGAAAATGTAACAGATGCATCTAAAAATGAGAAAGCAATGTGATTGTAATATGGAAGTATGAGTATAGTCAGGCTGAATAATGGTTGTATGTTATGATGACGTGATAATGAAATGCAGGCAAACTGACATGATGTTTAAGGAAGGTAAACTGACAACAAAGGTATTATTATGTGAGTATGATGTTTTTGGCAGGTAAATTGAGGTAAATGGTATAATGAGGAAAGTCTGAGATTTCAGATAACATAAAATACGCATACAGTACACAAGACAGAACGCTGGTCAGTACAATAGAGTAGTATATGACACAAGGATAAAATATCACACAGACTGACTGAGACTTTAACTCTGAAAGACGCTTAATTCCCTTTCCTTTTCCTTTACATGCACCATGATACATTTGTTTGTTTGTCCTTTACTTCTGGTCTATATACATTATTCCTCTTACACTGTGTATATGTTTTTCATACACGTATTTTTATTACCATTGTTCTTATGTTTTACATGTTAGTTATTAGTTCTGTAATGTAAGATCTACTTCTGTGTGCATACTAGATTCTCTTGTACGTTTTCATGATCATTTCTCATCATAGAAGACAATGATGTTTTGTTAGGTGCTCATCTTGTTTACTTGGTATCTATTATAGAATATTGCACAATTCTTTCTGTAGGTAGATGTTTCTTGATCACAGTGACTATTGTAACCTACAAATAGTGTTTTGCACATAGCTTCATTTTACATTTTCATGCAATGCTCTTGTATTATTTCAAATATTTGCAAGGAATAAGGTCATATCTTAGAAAGACAATACTGCACGCGCAATTAACATAGCCTATTTGTAATGTAAATCACAAATTTAATGAAGTGGCCAGGGATTTAACTAATTTTTGACACACTTAAAGGAAATTGTAGAACTGAGTTTATGTACGAGACCTCAAATGGATGTATGATTGTCAATGGAAAACTACTTCCCTGAGTCTGCTCATATTTGATTCTAAATTTACTACCACTCTTCAGAGTGTAGTCGTTAATGGATATTCGACTGTTTTACTGGCTGTTCCAAAGTCTGGAGCGTTCTTCATATATGTCAGCATTACTCATCTTTGGGTTCAGTACTACAGGGTCTGAGTCATCATTGGCGGCCACACTTCAAGATATGTGTCAATATCGTGCTAGCTGCATTTCCTTTCTTAGCTACAGGATTAATGACAAGAGTATCACACACTAGCCTCAAGATTAATGATATGTGACAATAAAGCAAATCTTCGAGGGCTTTGAGTAATGCATGGCTTACCTACAATCTACAGAACTCAGCGAATAGTGTGTGTGCTTTCTCCCTGTACAAAGACAGTCTTTATATGTAAAACTCAAATCAGAACATTGTCTACTACGTTTTGTAACATGAATTCTAACACTTGTAATGTTATTTATAATTTAAACTTATTGCACTCACTTCTTTGTAATATTGTTCAAAAATTGTGCTCCTTGCCTTACAACAGCTAAGACAATCCGTATGAAATTTTTTCTGGGGGCAGGGGATAATTCAAGGTTCTTATATATTTTCTACTATTGTAACTAATTCACCTTTACTGCAAAGATGAATGAGTGCATTGCATGAGTAGTGAATAAGATCCTTGACTCTGTATTCAGTTACATCTGTGATTGACTTGTTAATGAGTGCAGCGATGAGACATTCTTATTTACAGCATAGTAGCATGCAGCTGAGTTTTTCAAAGAACGAGATTTTTTTTCTGTGAATCTGGGAGAAGTTATCTAGAATACTTTACTATGGAGATGAAAATCGACGTAAAATGCTTGCTTGTTGATGTTATTGATAGAGATGATTTTGGAGGATTTTTAGAGGTATGTTTGTAGGTTCTTTGTAATGTGGAAATTTTGTTATTGTTAGAGTCTTCTTATGTTGCATAGGCCTTTTGTCAATAAACAGAGTTTGATTTCTCAAAAAGGATTTTCTTTAAAGTAAAATGCACATCCGTGATTTATAGTAAGGTTCTGAATTTTAATCGTGTGTGCACTGCACCTTACACCACACGAAGCAACGATCTGTTTATGACAAAAAAATTTTGAGTAGATTATTTATCTTTAGCTGCTGTAACTGCTGTTTTGCATTTGGTTTCGAGAACGTCAGCACTCCAGACACAAAATCAGCATGCTGAGCAAGAGGTAAGTCACTTTAATTTCAGGGCAGGTCTCACCTTGAGTTGTTGTGCAAACAGTGTTTGGTCTGGACTGTCAGGTGTCTTGTTAGTAAGTAAATTAATTTTCAGTGAGCAATGGTAATAATTTTGAACTGTTATTTTCGTTCGAATGGAGCAGTAGTTTATTATTGTGAATATTCTTAATCTGACTTGCATTTCATGCATCGCTCTTTATGTTATTCGGTACTGAGTTTTAGTCATATACTTTTCACTGAGCAGAGTTAGTTTGTTTTAAGATTTAATTAGATACAATTTCTTTATTTCAAATTTCGCATTCCATGAAATTTAAAGTTTTATTTAATGGCACTGTTTACATGCGGAACACAGGGCTGACCAATAGTCAATTTTGCTCAGCAATTGAATACGGTATCTAAAGCACATGTCAATTGAGGAGGAAGTATTCGAAATCAATGTTCTCTGTTTTCTCTCACACAGACAAAATTTTATAGAAAGCACGCAACTGCAGGAGGAAATCTGCTGAGCGCTGATGTGAGAGTTATTGACCCCTAGGCAGAGACTTGACTTTGAGCATCATTTTGTTTATGAACTGCTGTGGACACTCGATAGCCAATTTGTTCCGGATAAGTTTGATCGAGAGAACCTTCACCAGATTCCTGTTAGGGGTTTCAGACTCAAAACCGGTTCAGAGCCAACATACCACTGTTGCACGCGTGTTACCGGGAGAACAGCACCACCGCCGCCAACGTCTGACACACACTGAGATGACAAAAGTCATGGGATGCCTCCTGGTATCGTGTCGGGCCTCCTTTTGGCCGGCACAGTACAGAAACTCGACACGGCATGCACTGAACAAGTAGTTGGAAGTCCCCTGCAGAAATATTCAGCCAAGCTGCCTCTATAGCTGTCCGTAATTGCGAAAGTTTCCCCAGTGCAGGATTTTGTGCATGAACTGACTTCTTGATTATGCTTCATAAATGTTCGATGGGATTCATATCGGATGATCTGGGTGGCCAAATCATTTGCTCAAACTGTCCAGAATATTCTTCAAAACCAGTCGCTAACAATTATAGCCCAGTGACAGGGCGCATTGCCATCCATAACAGTTCCATCGCTGTTTGGGAATATGAATTCCATGAATGGCGGCCAGTGGTGTCCATGTAGCCAAACATAACCATTTCCAATCAATGATCGGTTCAGTTGGACCAGAGCAGCCTGTCCATTTCATGTAAACACAGACCTCACCATTATGGAGTCACCATGGGCTTACACAGTTCCTTGTTGACAATTTGGGTGCATAGCTTCGTAGGGTCTGCACCACATCCGAATTCTACCATCTGCTCCTGCCGACTGAAATCGAGACTCATCTGACCAGGCCTCAGTTTTCCAGTCTAGGATCCAACCGCGTGCTGTTAGCAAAGGAACTCGCGTAGGTCATCTGTTGCCATAGACCGTAAGGGCCAAATTTCGAAGCAGTGTCCTAACGGATACGATCCTCGTATGTCCCACATTGAGTTCTGCTGTTATTTCACGCAGTGTTGTCTGTCTGTTTGCAAACGCCGGTGAGCTCGGTCGTTAAGTGAAGGCTGTCAAAAATGGTTCAAATGGCTCTGAAGACTATGGGACTTAACATCTTAGGTCATCAGTCCCCTAGAACTTAGAACTACTTAAACCTAACTAACCTAAGGGCATCACACACATCCATGCCCGAGGCAGGATTCGAACCTGCGACTGTAGCAGTCCCGCGGTTCCGGACTGCAGCGCCTAGAACCGCACGGCCACCCCGGCCGGCAAGTGAAGGCTGTCGATTACTTCGTTTTCCGTGGTGGTATTCTCGACACACTCTTGACACTTTGGACGTCGGAATACTGAATTTCCTGTGTATCTTGAAGTTTTCCCGGCGTATTGATTGGTCCATCATATTTCGGGCTTGCAGCCGGATCACGTTGACATCTTGGCACGATATTTCGGCTAACAAACATGCAGCCATCTTCAGGTGAGTACGAGACTGTACTCACCTGAAGATGGCTGCATGTTTGTTAGCCGAAATATCGTGCCAAGATGTCAACGTGATCCGGCTGCAAGCCCGAAATATGATGGACTGAATTTCCTCACGATTTTCAAATTGGACTGTCCCATGTATCTAGTTCTACCATTCCGTGTTCAAAGTCTGTTAATACCCGTCGGAGGCCTTTTCACATGAGTGACCTGAGTACAAATGACAGCTCTGCAAATGCACTGTCCTTTTATACTTCGTGTACGCGATACTACTGGCATCTGTTAATGTGCGCATTGCTATCCCATGACTTTTGTCCATCTCAGTGTACGATAATCGCACCAGAAGACACGAATGACGGAGCTCTCGCCTCTCCTGAGTGTGTATCACAGACAAGGACAAGGGACAAGTGATAAATTCAAGATGAATCTTTCATTCTGTGGAGCAGTTTGCTTTATATTTGACAGGCTGGGATGGACTCAGAACCTGGCCTTTCGTGGAAAATACACTTACCACCTTAGCTTTCTAGACTGGAAAGACCGCTGTCACAAAGGTCACACTTTGTAGTAAATGATGGTAAGTCTAGCAAAACAGACGTGGCATCCGGCGTTCCCCAAGGAAGTATTATAGACCCACTGCTACTCTTAATATGTGTAAACGATTTACTAGCCCCTTCGAGCAGTCCTCTTCGACTGTCTGTAGATGATGCTGTCATTTACCATCTACTAAACTTATCGGAAGATCAGTACCAACTACAAAATGGTTTATACAAGATAGCTGCATGGTGGAGAAAGTGGCAAATGATACTGAATGGCATAGCTCCTCCACATGAGCACTTAAAATGTCTGTTAAATTTTGGTTACACGATAAATCATACAAATTTAAATGTCGTCAATTCATCCAAATATTTTCACAAAATTTCATTCACTGACTTTCTCATTCTACATAGGGAGAAATGGCCATCGTGATATAATGGGAGAAATCACAACTCGCACGGAAATATTTGGGTTTCAGTTTTCCCATGTGCTTGTCAAGAATGGAACGGCAGAGTAATAGTGCGAAAGTTGTTCTGTGAACTCTTTACCAGGCACCACTTCAGTGTGAATGGCAGAATAATCATGTAAATATAGATGAAGATGTCACAGTTTCGAGTCTGCTAGCACCAGTCTCCAGTTTCATTGAAGTCCTCCCGTGTACTTTAGTGGACACTACAGAGCTCCTGTAAGAATAGATACCACTGTTGAATCTTCATCGCCACCGTAGAGTCTTGTACCATATGAATCGAGGGAGAGGATGTTATTTGGTGGCTGGTATCCTCTTTGTACAACACAACTGCACACACGTATTACAGGGTTCTTTATTTACTTAAACAGATAGCTGCTACTTAATTTTACAGCGTCCATTAGTTGTGGTACAAGCGCGTCTGTAATAGTCCACGTTAGTCTCACTGCTGGTGAAGTACACATCCCACTATGCGACACATGACAGATGCCAAACTGGAGTGTGAATTGATGCGTCAGTGACTGAGCTAGTGACTGAATGACTGCGCTAGTGCGTGCCTGAGACTAAGCCGACAGCCCCCCCCCCCCCCCCCCCCGCCAGTCAGCGGCGGCGATCTAAATAGTTGCGGTCGGGGGGGGGGGGGGGGCGTTGGCAGTATGTTGCTTGCGAGTCTGTCTTTGGCCTCTCTCCTGACTGGCGCTCTTGATCCAGCGCCTGCTATCGATCTTCTTGCTACATCTTTGCCGAACGGTGCGCTGGCGACAACTTAAATAAACTGTGTAAATAACACTGAATTTGCAGTATTTCACTTTTTTAAGTCGGCCTAAGAAGTATAAAATAATTTCTCCTCGTCCCATACAGACAGTCCCGAAAATTAGTGATTGTGAATTTTCATATGCTTACGAAAATATAAATAAGATTTAAAATAAAAAACATGTGGCACATGCAATAAGTGGTAGTAAGAATATTAACTATTTATGCATCAGTAAGTGGTGTAATAGTGAGAGTGTAAACATATAGGAGGGGAAGATCAGTTGCTAAATAATCGTTGCTACAAGCACTGTGCAAAATAAAAGACAGCAGAAGGTTTCCACCATGAATTTCAGTAATAGTAAGGAGGTGAACTACTCATGCATCAGTTACGTACTGCATGCATACCACGCTTCTCGTTCTACATCTTACTAGTATTTAGATACCTATTAAAAATTTACAATCAAAAATTTTCAGAATTATCTGTATAGGGTTAGAGATCTGTATTGGGCCAGGATAAATTATTTTACACTTTTTAGTCCTACTTAAACATATGGTATATTAAAAAATTATTTAAATAATTATTTTATGCTTTTTAGTTTTGTGTGTGTCTCTGTGTGCATGTGGTGGGGGGGGGGGGGTGGAGGGGGCGGTGGTTAAATCTTTAAATCCATTACATTTTGATGAGATTACAACAGAGGACTGTGGTAAATTCCAGTTTTATTTGAGTTTCTCTTCACCTGATTCAGTCAACATACTACGTATATCTCGCGAAAAGACTATGGGGGTAAAAATTGGAGTGATTCAGGCTCACACGGAGGCTTGTCTGCAATCGTTTTTCCCGCAAAACGTTCTCGACTCGAGCAGAAAAGGGGAAAACTGCAGTGGTACACAAAGAATCCTCCACAAAACACCAGACATAAAATGGAATTAATGTAGCACTGCCAATAAGTTCTGAGCTATCTTTAAAATTTGTCTCTAGTTCATCAGGAAGTTAGTTTAAACTCAATTGCAATATTTGTACTGAACATATATACAGACAAGAAAGCGACATCAGTCTCCTCCTCCACCGTCTTTCTGCTCAGTCGGGCCAGTCTGCTCGCATGCTGCCTGGAATATGTTGCAATACTACCCACACAACACACTGGTCGTGCAGGGACGCCTAATTGTCAGATGTTATGAAACTTTTCCACCCCGATCCTCACCCATAACGAACAGACTGGGAAAAAAGCGGGCTAATATTACATTGCCATCGTGCTCTCAGCTATGCTTACAATTTCAAGTCTTTAGCTTATTGGGAATTTTGTTTAAAATCAACGGCGAAATTCGTAATTTGTGCCAAACAGACTGACAGACAAGGAAACGACCCAATAAAACCGTGGTAAAAATGGATTAGAGGCTTGTTGGCTGAACCGTATCCTCCTTGGATAGCCCACCTGTTAAGGGCTTTGGCCATGAAAAATAAAGTTTTGGGTGTGAGTCTCGATGTGGCAAACGGTTTTTACCTGTTGAGAATTTTCAGAATGGAGTGCTTTCACTCCTAATAATAACAAATTAAATCATTTCACATACAATGTAATTATCCTTGAAATATGTTTAAATGTTGTGTCTTTATGAACCATAGTCAAACAAGGTGAAAGAGTAACTCATTTTATATCTAATAAACCCAGTGTTTCACAACGGGGAAGAGAACTTTCGCGATGTTTTCGTAAAGTAACTACGCATGCGATGGTATCGAGTTCTTTTAGAGGTTGCTGAATACTTCCGTCTTTGTTTAACAATAAATATATTTTTCATGATTGCTGATTGAGCGAAAACAAATGTTCTCTTTTAGTTTCTCGGATGGGAGAAGATGAAATCCCCAAAATTCTGTGGACGATTGAAACAGGCTGTAAATCGTACATTACTCACTCGAAGAAGGCACCAAAAGTGTCGCTGCTAGGTTTTCAGACGCAAGTATCGAGAAGGTAGTCTCTCTACTCTTATCGACAGAGATGTATCCTTTATATGGTATAATGGTCGCCTAGACGTAGATATTGCTATAATCTCACTATTTCACTCCCATTTACGGAGCTTGTTAGCACTTGATGTTAGGTTGGCGCCATTAAAATGCATTGTGGTAATCGCTACTGCTTGCTGGATCGCTGCTGTGTCTCGATGCTAATGCTCGCTCTAAATCTGGTTGTCTAGGGGTAAAAAGATGAGGTCCCGTGTTTTTGATGTGCTTTTGATGATAAATAATGAGCGAAACCAACAAATATTTAAACTTCAAATATTTATTACTCTGGTGGCCATCTTAATTCCACTGTCCACCAAAGACAATGACACAACACAAAGTAGCACTTATTTTACATGTTCTTTGCAATGTTTATCCACCTCGAACAATAACACACAAACACTTTACCAAAGTGACCTTCAGACTCCGCTCCCGACCCTTCTTGCTGCTTGTATTTATAACCTTGTCAAAGAACCACGATAAAGAGATATAGTTTATAAGTCACATGTACATCTGTTATCGTAATTTGTGCAGAAAAGTTATTAATTTATATCGAGTGACATAATTTAACAGGTTATTAAAATGACAGACAGATTTGTTGACTTGACAGAATAATTCTTTGTTACAAAAGGCCGTTTTTTAGAAGTTTGTCAATTGACTTCTCTAATTTGCATAAATAAGTAAATAACATGAATTATTAAGAATTACATTGATTTTCGTCTAAAATAGGAGTGTTTACGTGAATACTGAATGAAAACGCTCCTAGTGAACAAATAAGTTCCACTGGGTGATTTTTATTTAAGGAGGTCCAAAATACGTAAGTTGGCCACTATTTTTCGTACTTCATGTTAATTATTTAAGATGAACTTAGTGTTTTTACATTATGACACTTGCTGTATCAGTGATCAAGTGATATTAACTTTTGTGTGGGTCAGTTATTCAGTATAATTTAATGGGTTGACTGTTTATGGAGACATGTTATGCAATCATTGTTAACATACACAATAACTTTTCTGTAATCATAAATACTCGTTAAACTGGTTGAATTTGGAGGGTATCGCATACTTCGGTAAAGTAAAGCCTTTAATAGGTTCCGTTACAATGGGTACGTAAGCGTCTATTATTTTGATAAATGTGCGTAGCGGTAGTGTAGATAGTCATCTGCTGCAGCCGTACGTCCTAACACCTTCGCCGCGCCGGGTCGACGCTCTTCATAGGGTTTCCAAATGAGCGTATAGCGCACCTTCTCCAGGGCTGCGGCGGCCCGGCCACCAGGTGCCGCTGGCGGAAGTTACGCCCACGATCACAGGTCGTAAACACTGCTTCGTGGCCATTGTTTTCCTATTAGCACGGAACCGGCGGCATAATTGTATACTGTTTAGGGGCGCCGCGTATCGGGTGCGGCTTGCTCCACGGCCGCCATCGTAAACACATTAACACATAGCGGCACAATGGCCGCGTCCCGCGTCAGGCGCGTTCGCGGTTCGCCGTGGGCCTCGTACCTGTGGGATCAGGGACACCAGCCGCTCCCCTCCGTAATCCGAAGCAGCCTCGCCTAGGAGGACACAATATGTAAGCTACTGTGGGGAGGACGGGGACTTACTGGTAGCAGCGCTGAAGATGCTTCATCCTTCTCCGTGGTCGAAGCAAGCCCCTACCACGCCGTAGCGGAGAAGCGAGGCAACTGTCCCCCAATTGAAGCAGCTGATCGCCGCCATTTGCAGGGATGAATCCTAGTACTGGGGTTGTGATTTGAAGTATACGAGAGGCAACAAGACCAAATTGAAGCACAAATTAAACACATGTTTGTTTAAAAAAATACTGAGTATTCGAGTCAATTTTAAAAGTATACTTAAACGAATCAGGTGTCCTAATTTCCGAAATACGTCTGCATAGAGACGCGCAATTTAAGAATGTAAGGCTCTTTCCAGACAAGATGCAGCGAGTTTACATCGAGTTATTTGCATTAGATAATTACATGAAAGTTTTAAAGTAGCAGACAGTACGATTATATCTTCCCCAACTCCTTTGCCATTGCAGTATTAGTGGAAAGTCCATCACAAGTAACAGCTAACACACTGACATTTACATCATACAATATTGTACTGGCCATATCCAATAACATGTCCCTGTGAGTAGCGTTATTAAGCGAGATTACTTTATCGTTTACTAAGTTTTTAGCTTTTATTTCTTCTAAAATATTTGTTAATTTGCAAATCTTTTGCGTCTGTCTTTTGCACTTTTTGTTCACTGTATTTAACTTAGTCTTATATTGCCCAATTTTTCCTTTCTTCAATTTTTTGGAACTTTTCCTTCAACTTACTTGGACTTGATGGAAATGGATAATTATGGTCTCCAGTGTAACCAGAAACGTGCACATCCACACACACGTTTTCTGCTGTCTCAACGTTTCTTGGCTTTGGAGGTTTCCTTGCCTTGGTAACCTGGAAAAGGAACGTTCAAAATTATACACACTGACAGTATTTCCACACTGTTTAACCTATGCCCATATCGCACGATTTCCAGGACACTATACCTTTTTCAAATGAGTTGCAAATCCAAATACTGTCGGTATAGCATCGTCCTTCAGTTGACGTCTATTTACATAATTTTCCATGTAACAGTTCTCTTCAAAATGAAGAGAGCTCAGCAAATGATTTGCTGTCGGTTGAAGTTCTCTCTCCGAGTAGCAGATATCCATTTCCGATTTATAAAATCATTTGTAAGGGGAAACCTAAACAAAAACAAACGCTCATGAGGTATTATTTCTCCATGAAAATACTATATACAAGTAATAGAAAGTAACAAACAACCAGAAATGACTGACCTGTGAAATGAAATATTGTTTCCGTCTTCGTCTTTGCTTCCGTTCTTACTGTTACAATTAAAAGCAGCACACGAACGCACCATGTTTACGCACTGTTTCCCTGGAAATGGCGGCTTGTATCACGTTCAGTGTGGGGACGCGACACTAGCGCCAATGCGCGGTCTAGTTTTTATTTACTAAGTCTATGGGTCGAAGACGCTAAACCCGTCCCCGCACGAGTACTGACAACGAACTAGGTCGTGGAACTGATCGAGTTTTGTGACGTCAGAACGTGGGATTTCACATTGCGGAACAGTGCCAAGCGTGAAAGGCAGAATGAGACGCATCGTAGTTTTGTTTCGTGGAGAAGAGAGTGGCCAACGAAACGCGCGATAGCCTTCTACGTCACAAACAGATCTTAGGACTTTGATTTTATCCATACTGGATGGGAGGTCGTGGTTGTGAATGTCAATTTTAAAAAAAATATATCGGCTCAACCACTTGTTTATAGTGTAAAACACTAAGATTTACGCGTTTCGGAAGTCAAGCTTCCATCATCAGAATAATAAAAAGTAAAGAACCTGTTAAAACTCGCTAAACTGGAACATGCACCAGGCACAATAAAATTGATAATAAAATTAAACATCGTGGCTACTTCCTTTGTTGCAGTCGTCTTTTCCAAGGTGCATCTCCACATAGTCGTCAAAATATAAAAAACTCCAAAATGGTGTCGCCTATGGTGTTCAACATCTAACCACATGGCTCTCTCCTTTATCGTCGTAAACCGCCCGTGCGTGTTCGTTGATACCACACACCACGTAGCCAAACACGACACTGAAACGCGAGTGAGCTCACGCGCAAGTAAACAAGGAAGTCACAGATGTCTATACAAACAGATAACGCATACATGTTCAAAATGGTTCAAATGGATCTGAGCACTATGGGACTTAACTTCTGAGGTCATCAGTCCCCTAGAACTTAGAACTACTTAAACCTAACTAACCTAAGGA
Source organism: Schistocerca cancellata (assembly GCF_023864275.1). Lineage (NCBI taxonomy): Eukaryota > Metazoa > Arthropoda > Insecta > Orthoptera > Acrididae > Schistocerca > Schistocerca cancellata. Next base: position 78,301,343 of record NC_064634.1, on the reverse strand, counting down.
CATCACACACATCTATGTCCGAGGCAGGATTCGAAACTGCAATCGTAGCGGTCGCGCGGTTCCAGACTGTAGCGCCTAGAACCGCTCGGCCACTCCGGCCGGCATACATGTTCCAACCACACACCATGTAGTCAAAGACGACACTGAAACGCGAGTGAGCTCACGCGCAAGTAAACAAGGGAATCACAGAGATGTCTATACAAACAGATAACGTATACATGTTCCAAGGACCTCATGAAATGATGGTATCCTGCGAATTGCTAAAAATGTAGTTACTAAAAGAAACCAGCGGAATGTTTGAAAAAGTTATTTGTATCACCAGTTAGCTGTTCATTCAGTGTGGTCTGGTTATCCACGCTATGTATCGTAATTTCCAGCTGTTCTAGTAGATCCAGCTTTTTGCCTTTGTCCTGTCTATGTAAAATAACGAGATCATGATCTATTCCCAACAAGGGGTGTCCCGTTTCCCAAATATGCGTGTCTACAGCTGACTTTTCGAAATTATTAAGGCGGAAAGCATCGCTATGTTCTTTGTAACGTACTTTAAAGGACCTCGAAGTATGGTATTGTGACTCTCGTAATATTATTTGCGGTATTCTTCCTTGCATTCGCCCGCTGTTTCTGTCGTATTAACGCCGGCCGGTGTGGCCGTGCGGTTCTAGGCGCTTCAGTCTGGAACCGCGTGACCGCTACGGTCGCAGGTTCGAATCCTGCCTCGGACATGGATGTGTGTGATGTCCTTAGGTTAGTTAGGTTTAAGTAGTTCTAAGTTCTAGGGGACTGATGACCTCAGAAGTTAAGTCCCATAGCGCTCAGGGCCATTTGTCGTATTAATTTATTGACAGCGTTTTGGTGTTTTACACTATAAACAAGTGGTTGAGCCGATATAATTTTAACATAGATCTTAGGACCCTCCATAATGGCTTACGTCGGTTGTAATTCATAATATAACTTACGTACTGTGAATAAATGCTGTTTTAAAGCACCGGTACATTGAGGATTTTTCGAAAAGCAACCAGCGGTCGCGGTGCGAGAAGTTATCTTTCCAGGAAGAACAAGACAGCTTCTGCGCAGGATGACTATGAATCGATTTCCGCTCTAGCAGGGTAAAACAGTGTGCGGAGATATACGTAGTTTCTGTCCATGTGCATTTCTTGCGTTAGTATTACTAGTAACTTATACCTGTACTCCGTGTGGGATTAAAGCACTTTAAGGAAAATGAATAGCTCCGGGTACTGTGCTCCGCGACGTCATTGACTGGTAAGATGCCCTGCGAAGGATTGCTGCAACTTTGTAAATCGCCGTGTAGCTACTTTTTGTGACGTAGTGGGGTAGAAAGACTGCCGACTCTCCTGTTTCCTTTTCAGCTTGCAGAGCTGTGAAGGAGGGAAGTGCATGACGACTATCTCGTGACCTGCCTTCTACCCTTCACCCACCCCTCCCCTACCCCTCCCTGTCCGCCCTGTTACACCCCCAGAACACAGTTTATCCCTTAATACTGTTCTATTCGTTTGAGGCACACACATGTAATATTTGATCTTCTCAACCCCCTTCATTTAACAACAATCATTAATTTTTGCCATTAAAACAATATTTCTGATAATCCACGATTTTTCCGTCTGCTACAACTTGAAACTATTAGTCCTCGAGAAAAAAATTAAAAGAACGTTTTTGTGGGATATTTAATGTATTAGGTTGGTGTATAAGTTCGTAGCGTTTTCCTCGTCACTAATATATTCTCTTTCACTATTTACAATAGTCTGCCAACGCTGGGATAACAACTCGATTCCTCGTGTACAGAAATCACGTGGTTTTGAGGATAAGAACTCGTCGATCCATGTTCGGAGCGTATTTTAGTCCGGAAAGGAAGTTCCTCGAAGGCTTTTCGATAGACAGCGGAAAAGGTGAAAATCTGAGAGTGCAAGATCAGGCGGGTGCAGAAATGACTTCGCAACCCAACTCCTCTATAGTGTTTTTTGTCGGCCTAGCAGAACTCTGGCAGGCGTTGCCGTGCGGCAGTATCACTTGACACAGTCTTCCTCATCCTTGTTTTGGATAGCGTGTACAAGACGTCTCGCCGGTCGGAGTGGCCGAGCGGTTCTAGGCGCTACAGTCTGGAACCGCGCGACCGCTACGGTCGCAGGTTCGAATCCTGCCTCGGGCATGGATGTGTGTGATGTCCTTAGGTTAGTTAGGTTTAGGTAGTTCTAAGTTCTAGGGGACTGATGACCACAGCAGTTATGTCCCATAGTGCTCAAAGCCATTTTTACAAGACATCTCGGTTGACAATAAATATCAGCAACGATGGTTACATCTCGGGGAAGCAGTTCGTAGTACACCACACCGTCACTGTTCCACCACATGCATGACATTATCTTTTGTGGATATGCGCAGGTGTTTGTACAGGAAGTTGCTGCTTTGTTTGGGCTCAAGCATTCCTTTCTTTTTCCTTATGTTAGCAGGAAGACAGCATTTACCATACAGGGTAGGTATGATCGGTGCTGTTCATGAGCCAATTGATGACGAGCAAGAAGCGAAGCACATGTGGCCACCCGCTGATTTTGGTGGTTTAGGCTTCGAGCGTGCGGTTCCCGTAGACCCAATTTTTGAACCTTCCCTACTGCATGAAAATGTTGCACGAAGGTGGAACCATCACAGCTCATAGTATCTGCCAGTCCTCGAGTACAGTGACATGGATCAATGTCGATTAATGCGTTTGAACGACCATCATCAAACACCGAAGGTCTTCCTGAACGTGGAGAGTCACTAACGTAAGAACGATCCTCTTTAAAACGAATAAAGCATTTTCTTGTCGTGTTCTGTGCAATAGCACTATCCCCACACACGGTGCAAATGTTTCTGGATACCTCCGCTGTTGTCATCCCTATACTGAACTCTAACAAAAGAAAATGTCGGAAATGTTCCGATTTCTCCACTTGGCAATACATTTTCTAGCGTCCACAGTTCCACACACTATCTCCAAACGACAATTTGTATTCTCTAATTGAAAGAGTGACCTTCGAATAAAGAAATTGCATAGCAATCGGAGTACCAACGTGCAAAACAAAAACGTTACGAATTTATGCAGCATTAGTTGCTTTTTCTTCGCTTGAAGCCGCGGCTTGCTAATTATTCAAGAGAAACGTAAAACAGGGGCGTTTAAACTCCACCCAACCTCAACACTCACAGCACACTGGTAGGGGTTTTTAATATGTTGTTCATGACACTACCTCCCACCACTGTACAAAACTTTCCGAGTACACAATTTTCCCCCTATTCGATCCTTTTAGTCTTCGTTGATCGGGGGCTACTATGGGACAGAGATCGGGTCATTCAGCGGACCAAACCAGGCTATGTGCGATAAGGTGCCTGAGTGTCAAACCGGGAACGCATATGCGCTGCCCTGCAATCACGGATGTTGTTACCTTGGAAGATGAGCGTCTCCAAAGCACATTCGTCATCGGGATATAAAAGAAGGGGCAACACTTGGTCACCGACAATGTCGAAGTAATCATCCTGGTTCACGGTACCGAGCGAGGTGGGGCACTAGTCAGCCCATGGGACTTGCATTCTGGAGGACGACTACTTCAGATTCCCGTCCGGCGGAACAAATTTGGATTTTCCGTGATTTAAGAAAACCGCCGAAGACAAATATCGAGATGATTCCTTTGAAAAGGGCACAGCCGATTTCCTTCCTCTCCTTCCGTAATCCAATCTTGTGCTCCTCTTCTACTTAAGTAGCTGTCAACGAGACGTTAAACTTTAATCTTCCCTTCTGGTTCAATGACTACCCGAATGAATGGGGCCCTCACTTAGCCTGCATTTATCGCGAATCTCTCGCTCTGCTAGAAGTCCCAAGCGACTAGAAAGAGGCGCAGGTGTCCTCTTTATGTAAGAAGGGTGAAAGAACGGACCTGTAAAATTACAGACCAATATCCATAAGATCGTTTCACTGGAGAATTTTAGAACATATTCTGAGTTCGAATATACTAAATTTACTAGAGACCCAAAATCCTATGTCCACGGATCAGCTCGGTTTTAGAAAGCATTGCTCGTGCGAAACTCAGCTTGCCCTTTCCTCGCATGATATACTGCAAATTATGGATGAAGGGCAACAGGCAGATTTCAGATTTTTAGATTTCCAAAAGACGTTTGAGGCGGTGCCCCATTGCTGGCTGTCAAGGGAGGTACGAATGCATGGAATAAGTTCAAAGAAATGTGAATGGCTCAAAGGCTTCTTAAGTAGTAGAACCCAGTATGTTGACCTAGACGGCGAGTGTTCATCAGAGACAGGGATATATCAGGAGTGCCCCAGGGAAGTGTGATAAGACATTTGTTATTTTACTGTATACATAAATGATTTGGCGGACAATGTGAGCAGCACTTTTCGGTTGTTTGCTGATGATGCTGTGGGGTGCAGGTAGTTGTCGAAGATAAGTGACTGCAGGATGATACGGGATAAGACATTTGTTATTTTACTGTATACATAAATGATTTGGCGGACAATGTGAGCAGCACTTTTCGGTTGTTTGCTGATGATGCTGTCGGGTGCAGGTAGTTGTCGAAGATAAGTGACTGCAGGATGATACGGGATGACTTAGACAAATTTTCTAGTTGGTATGATGAATGGCAGCTAGCTCTAAATGTACAAAAATGTTAGTTAATGTAGATGAGAAGGAAAAACAAACCAGTAATATTCGTACACGGCATTAGCAGTGTCCTGCTTGACACAGTCACATCGTTTAAATATCTGGTTCAAATGGCTCTGAGCACTATGAGACTTTACTTCTGAGGTCATCAGTCCCTAGAGCTTAGAACTACTTAAACCTAACTAACCTAAGGACATCACACACATCCATGCCCGAGGCAGGATTCGTACTTGCGACCGTAGCGGTCGCGCGGTTCCAGACTGTAGCGCCTAGAACCGCTCGGCCACCCGGCCGGCGTAAATATCTGAGCGTAACCTTGCAAAGCGATATGGAATCGAACATGCATGTGAGGTCTGTGGTATGGAACGCGATAGGCCGACTTCAGTTTATTAGGAGACTTTTAGGAAAGTGTTGTTCATCTGTAAAGGAGACCGTCTGTAGGTCGCTAATGCGACCTATTCTTGAGTACTGCTCGAGTATTTGGGATTCGTACCAGGTTGTTTTAACGGATGACTCCGAAACAGTTCAGAGGAAATTCCTGGAGGAAAGGCGCAGTTCTTTTGGAAGAACACTATGAAACATCCCCTTAGAAAAATTATACATGACTGTGATTAAACTGACACACAGTATTTTTAGCGCAACGCAATCTGACTTTCAAAAATCCCTACAAAAGAATGGCCCTGACTAACATTAACCTATACCTTTCACAAATTACTTACCTCACAAAAATCTTCGTTACTCAAGCTACTGCAAGACAGCGAGCGCCACTACTGCCAGCTAAATAAAAGATTCAAACTACAGAAGGCACTAACTACTGATAGGCATAGTTAGCAATTGAAAGATGTTAATAGAGAACAAACAATGTATTTACCTTAACAGTCATAATATATATAGTAGTTCATGACATCCAGTGTTACAAATTTCAAAACTCCGCCATCTCTCTCCTCACATCCACCACTGCTGGCGACTCACCTCCAACTGCGCAACGCTACGCGCTGTTAACATCCAGCTGCCCAAGACTACAATGGCAGACAACAATGCTAACTAGCCACAGACTGCACACAGCACAGCCAGTGATTTTCATACAGAGCGCTACGTAACGTTGCCAATAAGAAAATATAAACAGCCTACTCACATAGCCCCCATGCTCCCCACAAAAACTTTTACAAATTGTTTTGGGCAGTGGCCAATAATGATTTGATAAAATTTTTCATAATTACAATAACAAAGATATCCAATGCACACACTTATTAATACAATGTTGGTCAAAAGCTAAAATTTTCTCACAGTCCATAAAGACAGTCCTGATCATTCATCACAGTAAAACCGCCGTTTCTTTTACCAAAGTCTGAGCAGTAAAAGACAATGCACACGGAAGTAGTGGATGACCATGCAGTCTTGAAGAAGTAGTGTTGTCCTTCCAACGGAAAGACAGTGCTGACTCTTGACATGCTGACCGGTAATGGGTCACAACAGAGCAAACCCACAGCAGAGTCATTCGACGTTTTGAAGAATATTGGTAGGTAGGTCATCACAGAGCAGACCCACTGTAGTCCTGGTAGAGATTGTGGTATTGGTGGGCCACCAGAGGTGTAGAGCCACTGCAGTCCTTGTAGAAATAAGGGTACTGGTGAGTCAGCAAAGGTGTAGACCCACTGTAGTCCTTGTAGAAATAATAGTATTGGTGGGTCATCAAAGATGCAGACCCACTGTAGTCCTTGTAGAGATGGCCAGCAGCCATCTGTTGTGACTGTGCACGTCCCCTTTCAACAATTATACATGACTGTGATTAAACTGACACACAATATTTTTAGCGCAACGCAATCTGACTTTCAAAAATCCCTACAAAAGAATGGCCCTGACTAACATTAACCTATACCTTTCACAAATCACTTACCTCACAAAAATCTTCGTTACTCAAGCTACTGCAATACAGCGAGCGCCACTACTGCCAGCTAAATAAAAGATTCAAACTACAGAAGGCACTAACTACTGATAGGCATAGTTAGCAATTGAAAGATGTTAATAGAGAACAAACAATGTATTTACCTTAACAGTCATAATATATATAGTAGTTCATGACATCCAGTGTTACAAATTTCAAAACTCCGCCATCTCTCTCCTCACATCCACCACTGTTGGCGGCTCACCTCCAACTGCGCAACGCTACGCGCTGTTAACATCCAGCTGCCCAAGACTACAATGGCAGACAACAATGCTAACTAGCCACAGACTGCACACAGCACAGCCAGTGATTTTCATACAGAGCGCTACGTAACGTTGCCAATAAGAAAATATAAACAGCCTACTTACAACTATGGAGAAAATTTAGAGAATCGGCATAAGAAGCTGACTGCTGAACGATTCTGCTGGCACCAACATACATTTCGCGAAAGGACCACGGAGGTAACATATGATAAATTATGGCTCATACGCAGTGCATATGGTTAGTTGTTTTTCTCTCTCTCTGTTTGCGAGTGGTACAGGAAAGGAAATAACAAATAGTGGTTCAGGGTACCGTCCGCCACGCACCGTATTGTGGGTTTGCGGATTACGTATGTAAGTGGTACGACAAGCCGTCAAAATATTACAGAAACACCTACAGCCTGAGATACACCCCTCACACCTTGCAGGTTCTTGCGTTTCATTTGGTCGTCAGTGTACTCCGTGCCTTATAGCATTTGAAAAGAGGCGAAATCCCGACTCGTCATACCACACTATAAGCGTCAATTGCCTAGTTCCTGTGTTGTTTGGTCCTTTGAAGAAGTGCAGCTGTATATGCCGCTGTGGTCAATGGCTCGACTACAAATGTCCAATGTGTGCAGTTCCGTTCACAACGTCCTCACGGAAACTGGTTGAAAGAGACTCGTAGCCACTTTCTGAAGGGTATGAAACCTGTTGTCATCGAGAAGGCGCGTGTTAGGATAGCAGACACTTGAACAGTCAGTAGTTATGGGCAAACAAATAGGGCAACTTCATTCGTGGTCGACCAGACACCACAGCTCCCTTCTGGCAGTCTCTCACGTCTCCATGGCGACCTGTCGCACTGCTCGTTCCATAGAACCACCTGTCACACGTACACCACCTCACAGCAGCATGTGACGTCAGCAGTGGAGGGCTCACTTGACCGCCTCGTATCAGTTCTACACAAGCTTCAGCTCTCCAAAGCTACGAGCAGCCTGTTTTAAGAAGATTTACAATATTTTGTCCGGTGGTGTTACTTGTTTCCAAACATGGACTTACTTAACTTTTTTTCCTAGTTGTTGTTAAGGTCCCCAGTCAGAAGATTGTTTGATGCAGCTCTCCAGACAAGTCTATCCCGTGTAATCCTCTTCATCTCTCCATACCTACTCGAGCTGCAGTTTTTTTCAAGCCATATAATGACTTCCAGCGCCTGCCATCTTACTACCTTGTGCAGACCGTAGTGCTCCACACAGACCTCTTACCAAATACACAGTGCCCAAACCGCGCAGCAGACTTGTCCTACACAGTTGATGCTGTGGGCATCGTTACCCATGGAGAACCACTTGGCGCTGGGGCTGCTTGGAGTTCTTTTAACTGCTCTTTCATATTATCCGTTATTTACTTACGCCAATTATATTTTTTAAAGAAGAATACATGAATTTGGAAGGAGGAAATTCTAGATTTACGGCATATTTTAAGAAGACAACAAAAAGAAGATGTGAAAGAGCGGATATAGACGTCCCTTCAATTCTAAAACTCGAGGAAGAGGCCCTGGTAGTGATCTTCAAGTGCAGTGTCTCCGTTTGGCCCTTCTCTTATTAGTATTATCTATATGGTCATCAATCCTCGGGAAAACTCGATTTGTTCAGTCCATGTAGGTCTAATCTGATGTATATTACTGTTGCTTGTTAGCGTGCTGTGTGTGTTAATGTTTGTTTGGTTACAAAACAACAACTACTACTAGGTCACCAATTTTGCGTGACTTTCGAACAATATCCTTTTCAGACCCACTGGCTACAGCTGTGTACATTAAATTTTACTGTGTCTTAGCTACAATAGAAGTACTTTTGCCCAATGGGAAACCTGAGGTACACATCTGTGAATGTTAAACCTGCGCAACTGCTGCCAACAGAAAATTTCAGGAAGTCAGTGTGCCAGTGCACAGCGGCTCGTGGCCAACAGAATAAGTGGATGTGACTGGTTCGCTATATTTCATTGTATAATTGAATAACTGTTATTGTTATTTTGCATGGTGATTTTTGAATGATCATTTTATTTATTACAATAAAGAATATTTCAAAATTAGTTATTTTACTACATAAAATGAAACCAAGAGCACAAAATAGATTTTTAAAACGGGTGCTAATTTCTGTGTAAATCTTGCATGTAAAATCATTAAAAAATCTCCTAAGAGTATTACTACAGAAAGGAAAAAAATCCTTCTCCGAGAAAAAATTTGGGTCTGAAAGGGATATCTTGCCATAATCTAATTTAATTAAGTTACAAACAGAACTTACTTGGCTGTAGGAGAATATAACAAGACACAACCAACCTAACTATTAATCTTATAAATCTATATTTGTATAATAAAACTAGTTTCTTTGAATAGTGTACTTGTTGATATTGTGTATAATGAATAATATCTATGATGTGTCACTGTTGTACATTAACACTGTTTGAATTACTTTATATTACATTTACATTACATTCGCAGTATCCTATTTACAACGACGTATTCATTTCTGTTATTACTCTACAGAGATGTGAACTGATTTCACGTGGATTCTAGAACAATATATTCCCACGGACTGTTCTAATTACTTCTACTTTTGACTACATTAATATATAATTAAATGTAAATTGTGACCTTTGACTAATGTTCATGTTAACTGTTGTGCGTGTTTCATGATGTGTGTATTTTATGTGTCTACTTTCTTACAGCGCTGTCACAGTCACTCGTTTCTCCATCAGTTCTGGAGCTACTGGAATCTAATATCATTTTAACCTGCTTTCTGTAGTCAAAACCTGGCTATCCTCTACAGTCTTTACCTTACCACGCTGTTCTCCACTGCCAAATTTAAGATTCCTTCCTACCTGAGGGTGTGTCCTATCGGCTGATATCTTCCTTTAGTCAAACTGAACCATACTTTTCTTTTCTCTCCACTCAGTTTTAGTACCTTCGAATTAACTATTCAGTCTGTACATTTAATCATCTGTGTGTAAGCATGTGATCCGCCTTCGTAGCTGAGCGGTGCCGGCACGGTAGCTCAGCGTCTTTGCTCAGAGAGCTGGCCACTCTACGTAATAAAAAAAAAAACTGAGTGAAGGGGTCGACGACGAACTTCGGCGTGATGTCATGTGACGTTCGCCACGACCAAATGCAACGAACAAAAAGGAACAAAGGGAGGGGGGAAAAATGTGGTCAGTGAGGCTGAGCCCAATGCGGAAGATCCGGGTTCGATTCCCAGTACTGCCAGGAATTTCACGTGGATTCTAGAACAATATGTATCCACGGACTCGCAGTTGGTGCGAGGACTGGAACGGGGTGGACTCAGCTTCGTGAGGAGCTGCTTGACCGTGTAGTAGCGGCTGTAGGTCACGAAAATTGAGCACGGCCGTGAGAGCACCCATTGGCGCCGTTTTCGAGGATGACATGGCGGTCGGTCGGTTCCGAGGGGCCCGCTAGAGTCTGTGGAACGAAGGAGTTTCTTGTGAGTTTGTGAGTATTTTGTTCGGTTGCCACGTTTCACGTCACAACACGCATCGTATGACCTGCCGGCAAGTGTGGTTAAGTCGCTGCGCCTTTCTGCACTCTGCTGCGAATCGACGGCGCCCTCCCTCAGAGGAAGGCGCGGACCCTGCTCCAGCTGCTGCTGTGGCTGCCCTCGTGTTTGCCGTGTGAAGACAGATAAGGCGGCCCGCCCGGCCGCTCTGTTGACAACTCGGGCAGAGCCGCATTCCTTGTCTCGTCTGCTCCCTCCTTCTTTTTGCCTTTTCTTTGCTTCCCTCGGGTATCGCGTAATTTACAGCACGGTATAAAGCGATTAAGATCGCGGGAGACTAGCCAGTTCCAGATCGCATTCTCGTATATTTGGAAACGTGTAGCAGCGTTAATATGAAAGCGACTCCAGTACGTACCCGACCATTAGGAATCCGTACGTTATTTCTTATACGTTCTTGTCTTTTCGGTATGAAATTTGTTCTGCCATGTTGTTGTTGTGGTCTTCAGTCCTGAGGCTGGTTTGATGCAGCTCTCCATGCTACCCTATCCTGTGCAAGCTTCTTCATCTCCCAGTACTTACTGCAACACACATCCTTCTGAATCTGCTTAGTGTATTCATCTCTTGGTCTCCCTCTACGATTTTTACCCTCCACGCTGCCCTCCAATACTAAATTGGAGATCCCTTGATGCCTCAACACATGTCCTACCAACCGGTCCCTTCTTTTTGTCAAGTTGTCCCACATACTCCTCCTCTCCCCAATTCTATTCAATACTTCATCATTAGTTATGTGATCTACCCGTCTAATCTTCAGCATTCTTCTGTACCACCACATTTCGAAAGCTTCTATTCTCTTCTTGTCCAAACTATTTATCGTCCATGTTTCATTTCCATATATGGCCACACTCCACACAAATACTTTCACAAACAACTTCCCCACACTTAAATATATACTCGATGTTAACAAATTTCTCTTCTTCAGAAACGCTTTCCTTGCCATTGCCAGTCTACATTTTATATCTTCTCTACTTCGACCATCATCAGTTATTTTGCTCCCCAAATAGCTAAACTCCTTTACTACTTTAAGTGTCTCATTTCTTAATCTAATTCCCTCAGCATCACCCGACTTAATTCGACTATATTCCATTATCCTCGTTTTGTTGATGTTCATCTTATAGCCTCCTTTCAACACACTGTCCATTCCGTTCAACTGCTCTTCCAAGTCCTTTGCTGTCTCTGAGAGAATTACAATGTCATCGGTGAACCTCAAACTTTTTATTTCTTCTCCATGGATTTTAATACCTACTCCAAATTTTTCTTTTGTTTCCTTTACTGCTTGCTCAATATACAGATTGAATAACATCGGGGAGAGGCTACAACCCTGTCTCACTCCCTTCCCAACCACTGCTTCCTTTTCATGTCCCTCGACCCTTATAACTGCCATCTGGTTTCTGTACAAATTGTAAATAGCTTTTCGCTCCCTGTATTTTACCCCTGCCACCTTCACAATTTGAAAGAGAGTATTCCAGTCAACATTGTCAAAAGCTTTCTCTAAGTCTACAAATGCTAGAAACGTAGGTATGCCTTTCCATAATCTTTCTTCTAAGATAAGTCGTAAGGTCAGTATTGCCTCACGTGTTCCAATATTTCTACGGAATCCAAACTGATCTTCCCCGAGGTCGGCCTCTACCATCCATATCCGCAGCATAATGTCCTTACGCTGCTATGGAAACAACTAAGAGATTCTGCCATTAACACAGGATTTAATCTGTCAGAGGAATCATAATGTTTTGTGCAGAATCTAACAATAAATATTACAACTAAATGAGGATTCGATTTGTGGAATCTGACAGGGAAACTAATTTTATTTGTTTACATATCCACTCTTTGCTTACTAGCGAATGAGAGGTATAGACTCATTTCAATAGTTTCCAAATCACTTACTCTTTGGGAGTAGAAAATAAATTCTTTGAAGCCTGTTTTACATGAATAATAACAAGTATCGATACGATTCGTCTTCTACGCAAAACTGTAGCATTTGTTTGCACCCAGCTTATGGAACAGGGTGGCGTATTAGAGGAGTCAAATGGCGTACCACTTGTATTATCAGCATCTGTGGTAAATCAATCAAAAATGGTTCAAATGGCTCTGAGCACTATGGGACTTAACATCTGAGGTCATCAGCCCCCTAGAACTTCGAACTACTTAAACCTAACTAACCTAAGAACATCACACACATCCATGCCCGAGGCAGGATTCGAACCTGCGACCGTAGCGGTCACGCGGTTCCAGACTGTAGCGCCTAGAACCGCTCGGCCACTCCGGCCGGCTAAATCAATCTTACGTTGAAATATGTTCCTGCCTAGATATTGCATTATTTTACATCTTGATACATGAAAGAGAACGAAAAGGAGGGAGCGTTGTAAGAGGTCCATGACTAAGGAATTAATTGCGAGCGCACTCGAGCAGATGTAATTTCGATGGATTGCTCACGCGCTGCCTGCGTAACTTACCAACAGATAAATTCCGTAACCTACCAATAATATTGTGTGACTAACCTCTCAATAAAATTGTGGATCTCTTACAACCTTTCAATAACTAACTGTGAATTTAAACTGGTAAATTTTCGACTTCAGCAGTGCTGCGTCATGGCCCTGAAAGATTATTCTGAATAACTTGAAAATTCTTACCTCAATCGAGTCGCCGGATAACGCATATATATCTGCTCCTATAGTAAAGTTTTCTGCCAGAGCCCAGTGCAATGCTGGCCGATAGATTTGTCATGTATAAAAAGAAACAACTGATTTTTCTTTACAATAATGGGGGTGACCATGGATTGGAGAAATTAGTAAATTCTTTAAATTAAGATGAATGATTGTCAAAAATTAATTTTTATAAGAAAGATTATTGTTAAGAGATTTAAAAAAAAAACATGGGACTTGATATAACAATAATACATACGCGCGAGGCTGCTTTTACCTTATACTACATCGCTCAGGCACCGCCATCGCTCTCCGCGACCGGCCCAGCCAACTCCATACACCAGACTGCTAGCTACTACTTACTCCTACTGCTACACTGCTCTTACTGCAGCCAACATTGCTCCCTGGTCTGAGATTCTCTTATAGCTTACATATCGCAAGCAATCCATCGAAATTACATCTGCTCGAGTGCGCTAGCAATAAATTCCTTAGTCATGGACCTCTTACAGCGTTAATAATCCTACCATAGAAATCGAAATAACTGAAGTTGTACTAGCTCAAAGTACGAGAAATAGTGACTGTGAGCTTTTTTTAAGGAATTCCTTTCAGCATTCGCCTGAAGTTATTTAGGGAAACTGCGGAGAAACTAATTTAGATGTTTGGATAGAGCCGCTTCCCCAGAAGAAAAGAGACTGTGAGTTTATCTGACAATACGAAAAGTTATCGTCCGAAGTTACAGTACTTATGCAAGGAAATATTGTGTAAAACGCTTAGAGTACAACTGTTAAGAAGTGGACAAAAAATAAAGATTCTCGAACAGCAGATCTTACGAGTAACCACTTTCAGAAATTAAGTTGTTGAAGGTAGGCAGACTCCCGAATATACGGGAATTTTCGTTTGACTATTCTCGGATATCTCGCCTAAAGAGAGGGTCTAAATTTCGCAGTGTTTGGGGTTCATATAGACGATGTTCGTATCAAGTGCTCTGATGGACCAGTCCAATTCCAACACAGAAGTTGACGATGACGCACACGTTGGAATTCGAAATGTCATGCTATTCCGACAACATCCGGCGTTACTCCCAACATTTATTTTCCCACATGAAAGACACCTAAACTGTTTAATTTTAACCTAGCTGTTCTCAAAGTTCTCAAAATAAACACAAAGTGAATGGATTTAAAACCAGTCATTGCATCGCCATTTATGGTTATAAAATCGTAAGCTGTACTGAGTGATTCAAAAAGAAAGAGCAAATTTCATTTGTTTATTACTGACAAACTATGAAAGACAGAAACACATTGCGCGTGCCTCTGTGTAGAGAAAGGTTCAAGGTTTCATGTTCACATAGACACTATACCATACAGTCAACGTGAGCACCATGCGTTGATCGAGAAACGTCGAAACGGTAGCCCATTTAATTCCACACGCGAATCAACAGGTCTCTCTTTATTGAATCGACAGCTTCAACAATTCGATTTCACAGCTCTCGAAGAGTATCTGTCGCCATAGATGGGATAACGACTGTCTTTTATGCACCCACACAGAAAAGAAATCGTCAGGTATGAGGTCTGGTGACGTGGGAGTCCAAAAGTAATGAATAGGATTTAGTTATTCTATGAGATTTCGGGAGTGCAGCCGGATCATGTAGACTTCTTGCCACAATATTTCTCCTGGCAACCGTCCAGCCATCTTCAGGTGAGTGTCCGGCATTCACCTGGACCATTGCCAGCCGAAATAATGTGGCAAGACGTCAACATGATCCCGCTGCAATCCCGAAACCTCATAGAATTTTCAGTGCGCCGGGAAAACTTCAAAAATCATGTCAGGATTCTGTTGTTTACCTCTTCCAATCCAACGTTGTGGGGTAGTGCTATTAAGATAACGGTGCACCTCGAGGTCAACGTGAGGCGGGACGCTGTCATGCATAAAAATGAAATCATTGGAATCTTGGTGAAGTTAAGGAAACAACATTTTTTACAGAATGTTCAGGTATGACATTCCTGTCACAGTTTCCTCCGCAGAAAAGAAATGCCCATAAACTTTGTGAACAGAAACGGCACAAACGCATTCAGTTTCGGCGAATTTCTTTAGTGTTCGACGATGACACCAGGCTTTTGTAACCCCCAAATTCTTACCTTATGGTGCTTTGCTTTACCAGATACGTGAAACGACGATTCGTCCGAAAAGATGACTCTTTCGGGAAAAGTATCCTCTGCCATATCCTAGAAAGACGGCTGGCTCAAATGCAAGGTTCGTTCTTCCTATTATGGTCGCCGGGACGGAGTTGCTGCAGTAACTGCAAGCTGTAAGGCTTCATATGCAGACGTCGTTCAGAATAGGCCACATCGTCGTTTGAGAAAGTTAAAGTTCCTAGCCTGCTCGATTTATGGACTTCTGAGAGCTCCGCGAGAACGCATATCGGACACGTTCGATGTGGCCGACCAGTGCTCTTCCATTTGTTGCATATGTAACCAACTTCCAAGAATCTTGTATGCCAGTCATATACACTGAAGAGCCAAAGAAACTAGTACACCTGCCTAATATCGTGTAGGCCCCCGAGATCATGCAGAAGTGCCGCAACACGACGTGGCATGTACTCAACTAATGTCTGAAGTAGTGCTGGAGGGAACTGACACATGAGTCCTGCAGGGCTGTCCATAGATCCGTAAGAGTACGAGGTGGTACAGATCTCTTCCGAACAGCACGTTGCAAGGCATCCCAGATATGCCCAATGATGATCATGTCTGGCGAGACTGGTGGCCATTGGAAGTGTTTGAACTCAGAAGAGTGTCCCTGGAGCCATTCTGTAGCAATTCTGGACGTTTGGGGTGTCGCATTGTCCTGCTGGAGCATTCATGAGGTTGTCTCCGTACCCGTACACGTCCATGCGCTCGATACAATTTGAAACAAGACTTGTCCGACCAGGCAACATGTTTGCAATTATCAAGAGTTCAACGTCGGTGTTGGCGGGTCCAGGTGAGGCGTAAAGCTCTGTGTTGTGCAGTCATCAAGGGTACACAAGTGGGCCTTCGGCTCCGAAAGCCGATATCGATGATGGTTCATTGAATGGTTCGCACGCCGACACTTGTTGTTGCCCCAGCATTGAAATCTGCAGCTATTTGCGGGAGAATTGCACATCTGTCACGTCGAACGACGCTCTTGAGTCGTCGTTGGTCCCTTTCTTGCAGGATCTTTTCCCGGCCGCAGCGATATCGGAAGACTTGATGTTTTACCCGATTCCTGTTGTTCAAAGGTGAGAGTTAACTGCTAAGGTCATCAGTCCCTAAGCTTACACACTACTTAACCTAAATTATCCTAAGGACCCATTCTCGAGGGAGGACTCGAACCTCCGCCGGGACCAGCCGCACAGTCCATGACTGCAGCACCTCAGACCGCTCGGCTAATCCCGCGCGGCTCCCGATTCCTGACATTCAAGTTTTTCAACATTTTATTTGTTCGGTACATTTGATCATTGCGCCATAACCGAATTGTAAAAGCAGAATGTGATTGTCCCATTGTGGTCAAACAGGCAGTAACACCGACCGTTCTAAATTCCTGGAACTGAGGGCCGATAGAAGGTGGTAAATAACCCGCAGCGAAATCATAGCGTCCACGAAAAACGTTCGGGATGAACATGATGTACCACGACGCGTAGCGCCAGCGAAAAGTACCTGGTGTCAGCCTAACCAGTAAGCAGGGCGTCCGAAGGCACGGTCAGAGACAAATGCGGGAACTGTAAGAGGGAGACAAAGGGAAGAACTGAACACTTATGCAAAGCGAGAGTAGGCCGAGTAAAGGAGATCCGGGCTCGCACCAGCATGCGACTGACTTCGGAATTCGCATCCAGCCATCCTGATTTAGGTTTTCCGTGATTTCCCTAAATTGCTTCAGGCAAATGCCGGGATGGTTCCTCTGACAGGGCGCGGCCGACTTCCTTCCCCATCCTTCCCTTATCCGGTGGGACTGATGACCTCGGTGTTGGTCCCCTCCCAGCCAGTCAAGCCCGCACCTCGTGGTGTAGTGGCTAGTGTTGCTGTCTCTGGATCACGGGTTACCGGGTTCGTTTCCCGGCCGGTTTGGGGATTTTTCTCTGCCCGGGGACTGGATGCTTGTATTGTCCTCGTCATGTCATCATCATTCGTGAAAATGGCTAGATTGGATTGTGTAGAGATTGGGACTTTGTAAGGGCGGTGACGATCGCGCAGCCGGCCGCGGTGGTCTAGCGGTTCTAGGCCCTCAGTCCGGAGCCGCGCGACTGGTACCGTCGCAGGTTCGAATCCTGCCTCGGGCATGGATGTGTGTGATGTCCTTAGGTTAGTTAGGTTTAAGTAGTTCTAAGTTCTAGGGGACTGATGACCATAGATGTTAAGTCCCATAGTGCTCAGAGCCATTTGAACCATTTGAACGATCGCGCAGTTGAGCGCCCCACAAACCAAACATCATCATCTTTCCAGTCAACAAACCAAACAACCTTGGGGTCCACGTGGTACGACTCTGAAAGTGCTGCCCAGCATCTTCTGCGACGCCTAGGCTGTTTACGTTGGAGTCGCGGATCGCTCCGACCCGCGACCGCGAGCAATCCCTCGTCTGACGTACACGGGCCTGGCGTGGATACCAAAGAGGGATTTCTTGGGAGCAACATGTTCAAGATCTTGTGCAGAAACTGTATGCTGCTACCTTTCCTATAACAATAACTTCCACTGTCTCTGATAATCAAATGCGAAGACTTTGAATTCTCAGTCCAGCAACGATGTACGTGGTTTCAATCGTGAGATTTGTTGTTCACAGTGTTGATTCATTCAGGAGACAAACTACACTTTCCCTGAGTGAAAAGTAGACGGAAAACGATTATTTGTGCATTGTACAGAAGTGTGTGTACTATTCAAAAAGTTTCGCTTTCAGTAGATTTCCACCAAAACTGAAAAATGTGTATAGACTGAAGAGACGAGTGAAAATTTGAACCAAGTGCGGGAATCGAACCTGGGGCTCCTATTTACAGGCAGCTGAGCTAGCCACTAAGCTAGCTTGGAACAACAGTTCGTACAGCTGCACGGATTAGTTTGGCACGCCTTCCTCCTCAATCCTTACTCTCACTGCTGCCCCAGTTTGCTTTAAATTCCTCCTTACACACGAACAGAATTGCCGAGGCTCTTCATGTTCTGGAATAGCACCTCAGTATCGAACGCAGGTGGAGGTACATGTACAAATGAAATGACACAGTTTCATAGACATTACTGGTCATACAATATTATGAAAAGGGTAGTTGCTACTCACCATATAGCGGAGGTGCTGACTCGCAGATAGGTACAACAAAAAGACTTTCACAAAGTAAACTTTAGGCCAACAAGGCTTTCGTCAAAAATAGACACATACACACACACACGCACGCACACACACACACACACACACACACTCAGGCAAAAGCAGCTCACACAAACATGATTGCAGTCTCTGCCTGCTGAAGCCACACGCAGCCACAGTCTTCAGTTGGCCAAGACTGCAGTCCTGTATGTGTGAGTTGCTTTGCCTGAGTGTGTGTGTATGTCTGTCCTCTATTTTTGACAAAGGCCTTGTTGGCCTAAAGCTTATTTGTGACAGTCTTCTTGTTGCGCCTATATGCAACTCAGCATCTTCGCTATATTCTTTTCATAATACTGTTACATTTCATCCTGGATATTCCATTGTTTGATTACTGGCAATACAGATGTAATTTCATACTGAAGGGGCGAGTGGAAATTTTGATTGAGGAGGAAGGCGTGCCAGGGTAATACGTGCAGTTGGAGGACCGTTGTGACCAGGCGGCTTAGTGGCTAACGCACCTGTCTACTAACCACACCTGATATGATTGACCCTCAGACGCTACTCTGTCCAGCTGAAACTTACTTTCCGGCCGCAAATATCATGCGCTTACATGGTTCAAAGGACTTACCATCGCCTATATCTTTAGCGACGGAGAGAAGGAGCAGCTTGATTACTGATGGTTCCTACAAAATGCTCACAAGGCCCTCGAACACACACTGAAATACCGTACGCTCTTCACAAATTATTTACGCAGCGTTTTCGTTAACCCCCCACTCAGTTGGGGAGTGCGAAGCTGCGGTTAATGTTCTGTGCAGCATCACACTAACGGCTGAACGTTCTGCCTTGTCAGCCATGAGCGAAGGAAGAGACAGGCTGCTGTTTTCCTTGAGGCACTAGCGAAGCAGAATGTCTCCGTTGCAGATGCCCTTCAAAGGCGCTGTTGGAGATATCAGATAACGATGGCGAAGCACCAAGTGCACCCAGTTACATTTATTGAAGGACCTTTTAGTTGGAATTGCATCAGTGATTTACATTTTTATTTTTTTGATTACTCTTTTATGCCACCTTTGTTGTTGTAACACTTACTTGTAACACTTAGTTACTAGAATTCTCATTTGTACACGTTTCCTAAAGGTAATCCTGTAAAAAATAAATAAAAAAAGTGAAAAAAAGTAAGTAGGAGACCCGGGTTCGTTTCCCGACCTTGGTACAAATTTTCACTCCCCGCTTCAGTCTATATATACAATCTCATCTTTATGAGACCAGTAAAGTCTGTGAAATTGTGTCATTTCGTTAGAAAAACTGAAAAAAATCGAGGGATAAACACCGAACATTGACATCCAAGTTGAATGGTGTACCACGCTCTTCCTATTCTGTTCTGTACAGGATTTTCTAGCAGTAGTTGACAACTTTTCCCTGTAATGTGTTATTTATTAATGTTCTCGTTGTCAACTTTTTTCGTGTTTTGTTAATTAGTTACTTTTTTGTTCCCAAATTTTCTAATCAAAATTCTGTAAACTATGTACCGGTTCGTGCCGTGACCAAGTAGCTCTGGATCCCACGGTCACATGGAACCTTATAGATACACAGATAAAAGACAAAAAAAGCCTCCAGAAAGATGACCGCATCCTTAAATCAACACATTATCATAATCACATGCTAAACAGACCATATATTATCCTAATTCTCGGAGTGGAAGACGTAATTAATAGCCGAATGGAAATGAAATAAAAGCGGACAACATATATGCGCAATGAAATGGGCCAGATTTGAAGCAGAGTGGATTCTTTGTTGGATTCCAACAGAAAAAAAGAAAAATGAATTGAACGGGTGCAAATAGTGAAGGTTCCGCACAAACTTAATTACGCATGTAGACTGTTTATCCATTCATGGAATCGAGGATTTTTGCCTGTTGTACACACTGATACTGGCAAGATTTCGCTGCCAGAGATTACGAGACTTTCGAGACTGTTTGATGACAAATCATTAAAGCAATAGTTTTTCCTGTAGTATGATTACAGGTTAACAATTTTCTGATTCTTTCCTTTACTTGTGCTGTGAAACCTTTCTTCTTGCCAAATTTCATGGTCAAGGAGATGTACCCTATAGGTTTTAATTGGTGAGTTTGGGATATCAAAATGTTTGACTTAAATGGCCGTATCTTTTGATTGCATTGACTTACAAGCTTGCGTTTACTATACTGTCAAGAAACTATAGACCTTAGTCTGTGACATAACTTTCAACTTAGTATGTATAGCCGTTCCAGAGAAAAATGGGTCTTAAGAGACCGACAGACACTTTGACACCAAATGAAAAAAAAAATCGTGTGATATAATTACAGATTAACAGTTCTCGGATTTTTCCTTTGATTGTATTCTGAAACGTTACTTCCTGCCAGATTTCATACTTCAGGGTCAACAGGAAGTTTTGACGAATGAGTTCGCGAGTATCAAAAATGATTGTACGGCCGTATCTTTTGATTGCGTTGACCTAGAAGCTAACGTTTATTAAACTGCCAAGGGACCAATGCTAGATATAAATTTCAACCTGATTCATCCACTCGCTCCTGATAAAAACCATTTTGAACAGTCAGACAGACATATAGACAACGAAGTGATCCTGTGAGCGTTCCGTTTTGACCGGGTGAGGTACGGAATCCTAAAAAATGACCGACATGGTGACCTGATGAAGTGCGGTTGGATGACGTAAAAACCCCTTCCAGGAAGAACATGGATGTTTTTAGGTGAAGACTGTGTAGCATGGAGAAGTCTAGATGAAGCATTTATTTAGCAGGCGACACCAAACACCTGCTCCGGTTGATGATGATGACACTAATAATCATTTGAGATATTTACAGATACGAACCAAAACATTATGACCACCGCTCACCGCGAGACTGTATGCCTGTTGCCGGCACTGCGAGCACGTGACACAGAAAGAGAAGCATATATCAGTTGTAGAAGTATGATACCGGAATTTGGCTGCAATAATTACACGTCTGTTGTTTGAAACTTATAAACAATATTTTATTCAAAATAATCTCCACTGCTATTTAGCCGGCCGGAGAGGCCGAGCGATTCTAGGCGCTACAGTCCGGAACCGCGTGACCGCTACGGTCGCAGGTTCGAATCCTGCCTCAGGCATCGATGTGTGTGATGTTCTTAGGTTAGTTAGGTTTAAGTAGTTCTAAGTTTTAGGGGACTGACGACCTCAGAAATTAAGTCCCATAGTGCTCAGAGCCATTTGAACCACTGCTATTTATACATTTCTCCCACCTCTCCGGCAGCCTAAAAAAACCAGTCAGCGGGAATTTTCGTACATTTTCATACGAACTGAAGCGTTGTTCAGCGAGAACGTGTCCCAGTGATGCAAATATATGACAACTGAACGGAGCCAAGTCTGGAGAATAAGCCGCATGCCCTATAGTACTTCCCAGCTCAACGCCTCGATCATTCCTCTGACCTATTTTGCTGTGTGTGATAGGGCGTTGTTATGGAGCAACATGAATTTGTGTTGCCTTTTTCTATATTCTGGTCGTTTTTCACCTAATGCTGGATCTAAATGGAACATTTGCTGTTGGTAGCGATCAGTGTTAACTGTCTCACCAGGTTTTAGAGTAGCTCATAACAGACGACACCCTTCTGATCCCACCAAACACAGAGTATTATCTTCTTTCCAAAGCGATTTGGTCTTGCAGTGGATGTCGATGATGTAATGCATAATAATTATACAAAATAACCCACCATCTTAATGATTAGAGGGTCCTAATGTTAATACAATGTTGTATATTATTTGCAGCTATTACAGTTATTACAGTTAATTTGTAAACTACAGACAGTGTGAACAATGCAGGTTAATGGGCAAAATTACGATTTTGTCAAACTATACACTACTACCTACTTGTTAGTAATCCTAACTGCCTGCAGCGTTACAGATGTGTCAGTATAGATATAAACCTACTACAAAGTAATGCTCATCGAGATAATCCCGATGAGCGTGCCCCTGACACTGGGCAGGCCAAAACTACTTGTCGCTGCAGGTATCTACTTCTAAATCCTACTAACTACTAACTAACCTACGTCAAATCTGGTACTGTCATAATTGTGAAGTTGGTGTACCCCAGTCCCCCTAGCCCTGCACGTGGCGGATTCCAACTAACAAGTCGACCTGTCCACGCACAGGCGGTCGATGGTTTGCCTGGACTCATCAGTTATTTACGACCCTTAGGACTCTCAAAATATCTCCCTTTTCTTTTGTATCTGGCGAGCAGCATTTCACAAGTGGTCTTTCGCTCTGCTTGCTGTCTTTCATTCCGTTCATGCGGAACCCATTTTCCCACTTTCTGTGCCTTTCGCATAGCCTTCAACCGAAGAGAAACGGCTTTCTGCCACACATTCAATTGTTCCGCAAGTTCCTGTTGTGTTTGAGTACCATATTCATCCAATAAGGCCTGCAATGCATTATCTTCGAACTTTTTCGGTGGTTTGCCGTGCTCGTCGTTTCTCACGTCAAAATCACAACTTTTTTTGAACTACTCGAAACACAATGTTTTCCCTAGAGCAAGTTCGTCGAAAGCTTCAACAAGCATTCGGTGCGATTCTGCAGCAGTTTTCTTCAAATGATAACAGAAAACCAATGCTGTCCCCAAATAGTAGTTTGTAGGCACAAAAGTTGACGTGTTTATTGTTTTGAAACAGATACCAGTGTATGGAACTTTAGTTACTGGGTGTTGACATTCCTAGTCAGCCGTTACAGGGAGCTGATGGCACTGCAGACTCGGTATCACTGGCCCTGTACTGACGGCTAGCACCATCTATTGGGAAAGTCCGGTTTCATATTTCTGCAAAATGGTTCAAATGGCTCTGAGCACCATGGGACTTCTGAGGTCATCAGTCCCCTAGAACTTAGAACTACTTAAACCTAACTAACCTAAGGACATTACATACATCCATGGCCGAGGCAGAATTCGAACCTGCGACCGTAGCGGTCGCGCGGTTCCAGACTGTAGCGCCTAGAACCGCTCGGCCACTCCGACCGGCATATTTCTACACCTGGTAAATGGAGGAGAGTCGAATGAGGAATCATTGTAGAAACGATACGAGCAGCAAATGGGGAAATCCACTAATATGAGCTACAATGAGGAAGAGCGCAATGTCTTTGCTCTCTGGCTGGAAACGCGCATCTCGGAAACGGCGAAACTGATCAGTTGCTGGCGTGCTAATGTCGCGAGTATCTATGTAAAGTGGTTGAAACGCGGCGAAACCACGAGTAGCTGACGAGGCGCTAGATACCACGCCTTACTGCAGAACGTGGATGTAGGAGGGTTGCTCGCTCTGTAAAGAAGAATAGGCCTGAATCTGTGGCAGATCTGACACTGTAGCTCGATCTTGGTACTGGCACAACTGTTTCAAAGCACACTGTTGAACATGGGAGTCCACTGTAGACCTTCCTATTCCCATGTTGACCTAACGACATTGTGAAGTACGATTGCAGTGGGCACGGAATCATCGAGAGCAGACCGTGGATGAATGAAAACGCATCTCCCGGTCGTGTGAATATTGCACAAGATTGATGGCCTCGCCCGAATACGGCGTCGTCAAGGCCAACGGCTGCCTCGGAACATGCACTGCGCCGCGGACGTAGTGCGGTGGGGACAGTATTATGCTACTGGGCTACCATGGGACTTGTGGTAGTAATCGAAGGCATCAGGATAGCTGTGGACCACGTGAATATTAATGCAGACCCCCCCGTGCCCCTTCAAGTCTGATTTCTTCCCGGACGGCGATGATGTCTTCCAACCGGATAATTGTTCGTTCTATGCAGTGGTGTGAGCAGCAAGATAGTGAACTCACGTCGATTTTTTGTCCACCATACTCCCCTAACCTGAACCCGATGAAACACGTCGAGATATTTTCGGTGCCAGCTCTGCCCTCGCAAACATCAGGTGCGTAGATTACAAGAACTGTGTGTTCTATGCGTAGACACTTTACGTCGCTTATGTCCAGTAACCTATCACGCAGCAGTGCGCTGTTAAATAGCTGATAGTAACGTTTTGTCTTATGAGAATATATCTGAGCCGTACTAAAATTTGCTGCATTGAAGAACGCGCGCAGCGCGTAGTGTAAATCAGTCGCCTTCCATTTCTGGCGGTGGCGCCGCTGTGGCAGTCGCAGCTTTGGTGTCTGTGGTGTCACCGTCAGACACCACACTTGCTAGATGGTAGCCTTTAAATCGGCCGCGGTCCGTTAGTATACGTCGGACCCGCGAGTCGCCACTATCAGTCATTGCAGACGGAGCGCCGCCACACGGCAGGTCTAGTCTAGAGAGACTCCCTAGCACTCGCCCCAGTTTTACAGCCGACTTTGCTAGCGATGGTTCACTGTCTACATACGCTCTCATTTGCAGAGACGACAGTTTAGCATAGCCTTCAGCTACATCATTTGCTACGACCTAACAAGGCGCCATATTCAGTTATTATAATTACGTCAAGAATGTATTCTGAACAGATAATATTGTGAATCATGTACCGTCAAGAGCGACGTTCATCATTAATGGATTAAAGTTAAGTATCAAAATAATTATGTCCGCTTTCTGAATTCTCATTCCTTGTCATGTTCCAGACCTCACGTCAGTATAGTTCTTCCCTCCTCACAGCAGCCTGCGTGAGCTAAAACGCGTGCATTTCGGCCTCCACTCGTAACACGGTGTTGGCTCTTCTGCTAACACAAAAGTGTCTCCCTCCGGTGGGAAAGGGGGAAAGTTGCCTGTTCACGTGCATTTAAGGGGCGCTATGAGCTCCGCAGAGGTCATTCCCGCTCACGCTGCGGTGAGGTACGCATAGCAGATTGTCGCTGTTGCTACTGGAGATGCCTGGACGCGGAAATGGACGCAAAGCTGCTGCCTTGGCGGAGTTTCTGCTCACGATATCAGGGACTTCCGGCAAGAAGAAGAGGAAGACTGCAGCGCAGTGCTTTCGCTGCCAAAAGCTTGGCCACGTCGCCAAGCACAGCAGCGGAGCAGTTGCGTGCTTGAAGTGTGCGCAAGCACACGACACACGTGACTGCAAGAAGCAGAAGGTCGCCCCCTGCACCTGCGCCAACTGCGGCAGTTGGCGCACACGCGGCGAACGCCCGTTCCTGCGCCTACAGAAGAAATTGGCGCGGACCGGAGAAGAAGACGCAGAAGCAAGTGACCACCACACACGAAGAGGTGGTCACTTGCACAGAAGACGTCGTCACCAGGCGCCTTAACGACGCCGTACAAGAAGTCATGTCCGCCTTCAAATCCGCCATGGCGGAAGAGAGGGCGGCCATGCTGGCGGAACTGGGCGAGGCTCGGCGTCAGATTGCTATGCTGACGCAGGAGCTTCGCTCAGCCATAGAAGTCTCGGCCACAACAGAGGACACCGCCACCCAGACGACTCCTCCACGTGAGAAGGAGTTCGCGACGGTGGCCACGCAGACAGACGAGCCTGCCGAAGGGGAGGCGACACAGCACCAGAAGGACACCGAAGCAGCAGCGCAAGAAGAGGAGTGGGAAGAAGTCCCATTCCTGCCGCTTCCAGACATGTACAGCGCAAGCGCTGCAACGCAGAAGATCGCTGCATCGCTTCGCGATGGTACGTACCCCCACCACGACAACCCTTATCCCTTCGTTCCACCTAACCATCCTAAACCTCAACTCCCACATCGCCCATTTAGGTATCCAGAAGGCCTTATTGGTCTTTCTAGGGAGGAGTTCAATCTGATTGACTCCTACCCTATCTTCACAGAGTTGCAAATGCGCTGTATCATCATCTCTCTGGTAAACGGAGAGTATGATAAATTAGGAATCCGTATGCACGGTATCCCACCCGAGGAAGAGACCTCAGCAACAAGTAAGAAGAAAAAGAAAAATCGTCACACCGACAAGCACAGGAAATAGGTCATCGGCACTTCTTGCCAGTCCAGAAATACCTACCAGTACATCAAGAAGATTCGACAAGATTCCCAGGGGAGTAAAGGCCAAACGGCCACAAACTTCCAATAGAACATCCTCACAGTGAGGAAGTCACAAAAGGAGCAGCAGCACCGCAGAGGTCAGTCTGTCAGTCTGAGTCTAGTCAGTTGGTCAGCCGGCTCAGTGTCGGGCAGTCAGTGTCTGTCTGTCTGTCGGTCTGCCATACGTAAGGGAGTCAGTTGGAGGGAGGCTAAGTCAGTCAGTCGGAGGCAGTTGGTGAACCAGGGCGGTCTGTCAGTCTGGGCGGGTCTGGTCAGTTGGTCAGCCAAGTTAGTCTGGGTCTGTCTCTCGTCCGCATTGGTGAGGCGGTTAGTGTCTGTCGGTCGTCCAGAGTGCTAGTATGTGTTAGGCCGCCAGTCTGCTCGAGTTTGCTCAGGCAATGGGCATTGGCGGTTGGATCGATCGGTTGGTCGGTCGCGCACTGGCACACACGATGACTTGTCCGTCTTGAGCGTCGGCGCATGTGAGGTAGTCACGGCAGTCCAGTGGGCCGCGACGTATAGCGAGGCGCAGTGGCTTCGCGGCCAACACGAGATTAACAGGAGTCAACCCACGACATCGGTCTGGCCGGGGCGAGCTGCGACGCCGTGAGACGGGAGATCGGCGCGCCTTCCTGCGTCCGTTGAAGCGGCTGGCAGAGGACGGTTCGGGAGAGCGTTTTGGGGGTGCTGCGCCAGGTCTTTGCCAGAAATCGCAGTTATTAGAAGTTAAGTGATTAGTGATATGTTGTTTCAGTTACTTGTTAAATTCTACTTGTTTTCTTGGTCAGTCTCTCGTCCGCATTTGTTAGGCAGTTAGTGTCTGTCTGTCGGTCTGCCGTACGTTAATAGCTGCCTCTGTCATGTTTCTCGGATTTGGTGTTAACGAATTTATAGAATTAAGGTAAAGGACGAATTCCTGAAATATGTTTTGATCTTGCCTATCATCTTGCGAGGCGGTATATGAGTTATGTAGAGCATGTTGTACACTTTATGTAAGTCTGAATTTCATGGATTTTATTTAAATAGTCATTTTTATAAAGTTGCCACCCTTCGACCGTAAGAGCCCTTTTAAAAACAAATTGCACTTTTGGTGGCAAATAATTTCTTAGTGTGAGTGTTTGTACCATTTCCATCCCTGTTACGGGGTGCATAGTTAATGTCTTTGTGTGAGTTGTTAAAATTTTTAGTTTAAAGTAATCTGATGTGTTGCAGATTTGCACCTGTGTAGTTAGTTCTGCAGAGGTAGTTGTTAGCGGTCGTGACTACGGCCGTGTTGAAAGGGAGCGGAAGCTGTAAAAAATATATATATATATATATATATATATATATATATATATATATATATATATATAAAATGTTATTCTGCCTCTGAATAATTGTAACTTGATATTTAGAGGGTGCTTACTGATTGTAATTTTAAATCTGTTTTTGAAAAGACTTTTAGGAATAAAATTCACATTTGTTAAAGGTAATTTTATTTTCCATCAGTTACTTCCTGGCAACTACTTCCACGCTCACCTAGTGTGATTAAATGTGTTAATGTTCTTGGTGAATCGCTAGTAAATAAAGTAAATTCTTTAAGAAAAGATTTTGAAAGTTAAATCTCACGGTTCAGTATCCCACCTGAATTGTGGTACTACTGTAATATACGCTTCAGTCCAACAGTGCCGTGGGCGGCATCAGGCGTGTAACATCTGGGCGGCTAGTCTAGTTAAATAGTAGGCATTTCTCCACACGTCTTCTCGCCAATGTACCTAAAGATACCCAGAGGCGGCGTAAGAGTTTATCCTGCGGGCACCGGGTTCAACAGCCACCTCTGTCCTTGCGCACGAACCACAGACTCGCTATTTCTGCTAAAGCGCTCGTACATAATTACGGCCGATGCTGCCCGCGGCAGCCGGCGGGACATTACCTCGAGCTGTTTTTGCTCAGTGAATAGCAAATCAGCTAGCAGTCGAAATGACAACTGACTCGAATCTCGCCGAATACATCTCGCTGTTATTGCCTCCAGACTCTTCCACGTAGTGGGCAATGATGTCTGCACAGTTCAGGGATCGGAGAAAAACCGGCGGCGAGGAATTAGCGCACGCCGTGCCATTACGAAACCGCAGCGTTCCGACACAAATGAGATTCTGGCAGCTATTTTTTGTTCTTGCTTTCCTCCATTTCGCGGGCGTATCACGGTGATGGACAGTCGGGAGCCAATAGCAGCGAAGATCGAGGAAAGGAACAGCTCCGCTCCGCTGCCATGTTGGTTACCGGCTGCGTGAGGAACTGGCGGGTCCTCGTCCTCACCTCGTGGCAGTCTAGACAGAGATCGGTTGGCTTTTACGTTTTTTTGTAACTGATATACGCTCTTGTGTTCTGTCATACACTGATGAACCAAAATACACTCCTGGAAATTGAAATAAGAACACCGTGAATTCATTGTCCCAGGAAGGGGAAACTTTATTGACACATTCCTGGGGTCAGATACATCACATGATCACACTGACAGAACCACAGGCACATAGACACAGGCAACAGAGCATGCACAATGTCGGCACTAGTACAGTGTATATCCACCTTTCGCAGCAATGCAGGCTGCTATTCTCCCATGGAGACGATCGTAGAGATGCTGGATGTAGTCCTGTGGAACGGCTTGCCATGCCATTTCCACCTGGCGCCTCAGTTGGACCAGCGTTCGTGCTAGACGTGCAGACCGCGTGAGACGACGCTTCATCCAGTCCCAAACATGCTCAATGGGGGACAGATCCGGAGATCTTGCTGGCCAGGGTAGTTGACTTACACCTTCTACAGCACGTTGGGTGGCACGGGATACATGCGAACGTGCATTCTCCTGTTGGAACAGCAAGTTCCCTTGCCGGTCTAGGAATGGTAGAACGATGGGTTCGATGACGGTTTGGATGTACCGTGCACTATTCAGTGTCCCCTCGACGATCACCAGTGGTGTACGGCCAGAGTAGGAGATCGCTCCCCACACCATGATGCCGGGTGTTGGCCCTGTGTGCCTCGGTCGTATGCAGTCCTGATTGTGGCGCTCACCTGCACGGCGCCAAACACGCATACGACCATCATTGGCACCAAGGCAGAAGCGACTCTCATCGCTGAAGACGACACGTCTCCATTCGTCCCTCCATTCACGCCTGTCGCGACACCACTGGAAGCGGGCTGCACGATGTTGGGGCGTGAGCGGAAGACGGCCTAACGGTGTGCGGGACCGTAGCCCAGCTTCATGGAGACGGTTGCGAATGGTCCTCACCGATACCCCAGGAGCAACAGTGTCCCTAATTTGCTGGGAAGTGGCGGTGCGGTCCCCTACGGCACTGCGTAGGATCCTACGGTCTTGGCGTGCATCCGTGCGTCGCTGCGGTCCGGTCCCAGGTCGACGGGCACGTGCACCTTCCGCCGACCACTGGCGACAACATCGATGTGCTGTGGAGACCTCACGCCCCACGTGTTGAGCAATTCGGCGGTACGTCCACCCGGCCTCCCGCATGCCCACTATACGCCCTCGCTCAAAGTCCGTCAACTGCACATACGGTTCACGTCCACGCTGTCGCGGCATGCTACCAGTGTTAAAGACTGCGATGGAGCTCCGTATGCCACGGCAAACTGGCTGACACTGACGGCGGCGGTGCACAAATGCTGCGCAGCTAGCGCCATTCGACGGCCAACACCGCGGTTCCTGGTGTGTCCGCTGTGCCGTGCGTGTGATCATTGCTTGTACAGCCCTCTCGCAGTGTCCGGAGCAAGTATGGTGGGTCTGACACACCGGTGTCAATGTGTTCTTTTTTCCATTTCCAGGAGTGTATTATGACCATTACCCACCGCGATTCTGAATACTGGAACGCGACAAGAGGTGATTTCTATTAACGGTTAAATCCCCCCGAAGCGACGTAGATGGCGCAGAGGCAAGTAATTTAATGTAACACACATGGGGTAGCAAATGTCGGAAAAAACCCAAAAATTAATGACAAATGTTGCACGTGTGACGTCACTGGATGACCTACACTCTACCTCGCCGCACGTACAGCGATTAGGCTTCGGCGTGAAGGGGCGGTTGAGCAACGTAATACTTGCATTCGAGCAACTGATGCAAATTTGGAACACATTTGTACATGTGATCTGCTGTAAACGTAGGAGTTAGAAAATTGTTAACCTCTCTGTAACCAAGTAAAGGCTATTCTTATTTTGTCTTTCTTTCCTTTTTTAGCTTCTTGCTTTCTTGTTTACAGACATTAGTCAGTAGAGAAAACGTAGGTAATTTACTGGAAACGACGCAGTTCGGAAGCTTATACTCATTTACTTGTGACGCAATACAATAGGTTTTTGTTCTGCTGTACTTCGCAGTAAACCAGCGGAGACCACGAGACCGGTAAATAAAATAATAAATCTTACCTAAATGTAAAAACATGATTGTCTAACGCAATGAGAATAGTAGTGCCCGCCAGAGACTCGAAAACTGAGCGCGGCGCGCTAATGACGCTCACGTGGGCCCGGAGTCACACAGACACGAATACTTGACTTGGGTTGGGATGATCTGGTGAGACAGACCGATAAGCTGAACTGCTACACGTTCGGTGATGTTTGACATCTGGTGATATCACACGTTCAACATTTTTAATCCACTTTAGGGCTATTTCCTGACATTTGCGACACAATGTGTCTAAGAGGAGGTTCTTCAAAGTAAGTAAGAGCCACATGTCTGAAAGAAGAGACGGCACGCATTCATACACCTTTATGGGCTATGAATGCACAACCACCAGTGCAGATTCATGATTACGTTCGACATCCAGCTTTAATCTAAAATAGCGATCACGGAGGACAAGAACCGGGAGTACGGATATGTGGTTGCGCTAGGTGAGTGTGTGAATCGGCCGAGGAGCGTGTCCAGACAGGGACGCAGTGGTTAACGCATGTGCTTAGCAATCAGGAGATCTCGGGTTCGAGTCCCGGTCCGGTACTCTTTTTCACTCGTCGTCCTTGATTCCGCATAAAGTGCCGTTGCAGCTGATACCATCAGTTCCTTCCCGTTCCATTGCTTTCTCCTACACCTTCGGTTTTCGTAATTTTATTTATTTAATCGTGTGGCTAGCCCCCACCCCCCTGTCGGGCAGGCCGTTCGCCGGGTGCCGGTCTTTCAATTTGACGCCAGTTCGGCGACCTGCAGTCTATGAGGATGTTAGGATGATGATGAGGGCAGCACAACACCCAGTCCCTGGGCGGAGAAAATTCCCCGACCTAGCCGGGAATCGAACCCGGTCCCAGAGGATTGACAATCCGTCACGCTGACCATTCAGGCACAGGGGGCGGACAGTTTGCATAATAAGCGATCTTGACAAAAGGCAGATTGGTATGGCCTCGTGCGTGGGAACTACCATCTCGGACACCGCGAGGGCGCTCGGCCCTTCGAATGCTACAGTCGTCGGCAGCTGTGGAAACTAGTTGAAGGATGATACTTCCTGGCAGATTAAAACTGTGTGCCGGACCGAGACTCGAACTCGGGACCTTTGCCACAGTTTTAATCTACCAGGAAGTTTCATACCAGCGCACGCTCCGCGACAGAGTGAAAATCTCATTCTGGAAACATCCCCTAGGGCGTGGCTAAGCCATGTCTCCGCAATATCCTTTCTTTCAGGAGTGCTAGTTCTGCAAGGTTCGCAGGAGAGCTTCTGTAAAGTTTGGAAGGTAGGAGACGAGATACTGGCAGAAGTAAAGCTGTGAGGACCGGGCGTGAGTCGTGCTTGGGTAGCTCAGTTGGTAGAGCACTTGCCCGCGAAAGGCAAAGGTCCCGAGTTCGAGTCTCGGTCCGGCACGCAGTTTTAATCTGCCAAGAAGTTTCATATCAGCGCACACTCCGCTGCAGAGTGAAAATCTCATTCTAGTTGAAGGATGGTGAAACCACGAGTGGATGACAAGAAATTGGACGTCTGTCATGCGTTAACCGCGAAGTCGGAAGCTTGCTCGCAGTGTAACGAAGGGTAGGCAGCGAACTGTGGCAGACGTGACGCTGTGGTACAACGCTGTTGCAAGAACAAATATTTCGCAGCACACCGATGGAGTACATTATTGAACATGGGGGGCTCTGTAGCAGACGACCCCTACATGCTCCCACGTTGACCCAACAACATCGTCAGTTGCGGTTGCAGTGGGAACGGGATGATCGAGATTCGATCATTGGCCACGAGCCGTCTGTTCGGATGAACCACGTTTCTTGCCGCTCCAGGTCGATGGTCTCATCAAGGTTCGCCGTTGTACAGGTGAACGGCTGCTCGGAACATCAACGCACCGCGCCAGGAGGCAATCATGGTAGCAGTTCTATGCTGTAGCGGATATTCACCGAGGCTTTCACGAAAACTTTGGTAGCAAGGCACCGGGACAGCTGTGGGTTACCTGAACATTACTACAGAGAACTAGCTTCCCTTCGTCCCAGATGTATTACTCGACGGGGATGACATCTTCCAACAGGACAACTGTCCATCTCACAAGGCCAGAATTGTGCTGCGGTGGTTAGAGGAGCATAGAAGTGAACTCACGTTGATGCCTTTCCCACCAAATCTGGATGATGTGTATAACACTTGCCTGCAGTGTTACCCTCTGGGAGGATTTTGTGTCTTGACCGTGCGTGTGTCTAATGTATGAAGGTATCGGACAGTAATTTTGAATATATTGTAATTAATAGAAAAACTAAACAGGCTTTTACTTTGGCGATAATGAAAGTAGTCAAGTTCATATCCTAATGAAAAATCGAACGGTCGTCAGCCCAATTAGGCACATTGAATTGAAATATTATGTTCAAGAAAACTGAATATTTAGATTAGATTAGTTTTTCGTTCCATAGATCCGTGCTGAGGAGATCCTCGTGGATGTGGAACATGTCAAAAAAATTTTAAGCTGTAATAACAATACTAATAGTATGAATATATACATCATTTGTTTCTATTAAGAAATTCGTCAGTGGAGTAGAAGGAGTTGGCCACTAGTAAGTCTTTCAGGCTCCTTTTAAACTGATCTTTATTTGTAACTAAATTTTTTATGTTTGCTGACAAATTATTGAAGATGAGTGTTCCTGACAAGGGAACCTCCCCATCGCATCCCCCTCAGATATAAGTTGGCACAGTGGATAGGCCTTGAAAAACTGAACACAGATCAATCGAGAAAACAGAAAGAAGTTGTGTGGAACTATGAAAAAAATTAATACAATATACAAACTGAGTAGTCCATGCGCGAGATAGGCAACATCAAGGAGAATCTGAGCTCGGGAGCGCAGTGGTCCCGTGTTTAGCGTGAGTAGTTGCGCAACAAGAGGTCCTTGGTTCGAGTCTTCTCTCGACTGAAAATTTTACTTTCTTTATTTTCGCAAAGTTATGATCTGTCCGTTCGTTCACTGACGTCTCTGTTCACTGTAATAAGTTTGGTGTCTGTGTTTTGCGACCGCACCGCAAAACCGTGCGATTAGTAGACGAAAGGACGTGCCTCTCCAATGGGAACCGAGAAAATTTGATCGCAAGGTCATAGGTCAACCGATTCCTCCACAGAAAAACACGTCTGATATATTCTATACGACACTGGTGACGGCGTGTGCGTCACATGACAGGAATATGTTGTCGACCCACCTAACTTGTACACTTAGCGAATGGGTAAAAAGATTCTTCTACCTTGCCCGATTTAGGTTTCCTTGTGGATGTGGTAATCACTCCCAAAAAAGTAATGAAACCATAAGAGTTTGTCACATAAAGTGAAAATAAAAAAGTACACTTTTCACTCGAGAGAGGACTTGAACCTAGGACCTCTCGTTCCGTAGCTGCTCTCGCTAATCACGGGACCACGGCCCTCCTTGACTCCCATTGTCCTTGATGTTGCCTATCTTCGCATGGACTACTCAGTTTGTATATTTTACTAATTTTTTTCATAGTTCCACACAACTTCTTCCTGTTTTCTCGATTGATCTGTGTTCAGTTTTTCAAGGCCTATCCACTGTGCCAACTCATAACTAAACCTGAGGGGGGTGCGATGGGGAGGTTCCCTTGTGAGTAGTGGACCCCTTTTTGAACTAAAGTAAGTGCTTTTAAGTCCTTATGAAGATCATTTTTGTTCCTGGTATTGTATGTATGAACTGAGCTGTTTGTTGGAAAAAGAGATATATTATTTAGGACAAATTTCATTAAGGAGTAAATATACTGAGAGGCAGTAGTTAGTATACCCAGTTCTTTGAAGAGGTTTCTACAGAACGTCCGTGAATTTACTCCACAAATAATAGGTATTACACGCTTTTGGACTCTGAAAACTTTTGTTTGACTTGAAGAGCTACCCCAAAATATTATACCATATGACATTATGGAATGAAAGTAGGAAAAGTATGCAAGCTCTTTCATTTTTATGTCGTCTATGTCAGCTAACACTCGAACTGCAAATACAGATTTGTTAAGGCGTTTCTGCAGTTCTGTGGCGCACTACTCTCAACTGAATTGTTTATCAAGTTGTTGCAGTGACTTTCAGTGGCTCAAATGGCTCTAAGCACTATGAGACTTAACATCTGAGGTCATCAGTCCCCTAAAACTTATAACTACTTAAACCTAACTAACCTAAGGACATCACACACATCCATTCCCGAGGCAGGATTCGAACCTGCGACCGTAGCGGTTGCGCGATTCCAGAGTGAAGCGCCTAGAACCGCTTGGTCGCAACAGCCGGCTGACTTTCATTAAGACTCCCTTTGAATAGCACACTGGATACACACAACTACAGGGCAATATAAGTTGAGGGTAGCAGTAGTTACCATTAATGCACAAACCAATAATCACAGAAATCAAAATCGTACCCAACTCATAATAATAACAGTTACAATCACTATCATTACGTGACTCAGTATTGAGACGTTACTAAAGTTGGACATGGAGGGACTTCTGACTTCACTGACATATTAATACCAGAAATTTAATTAAATAATAAAACAATTTTGGTAAACATTTTTGGAAAGCAGTGATCAATTAATTGTTATATTTTGACTAAAGTTCAGTCTTGATCACTCATGTGTGTTTTAATGATATAGGTAACCGGTTTCGGTTCTTTCTACAGAACCATCATCAGACCCATGGCTCCCTTAGGATGGTAGGCGGAGCTCTCCTCGCTGCTACGCAGTCAACTGGTCGCAGTCAACTGGACGCAGTCAATTATCTTTTTAATACGAGAAAAATGTGGTGGGGACCCATAAACATATACTGTCTCACTAATCAAACTCTATGATTATTTCAGTAGCAAAATTCAATTCAACTAAATTTAATTCTTAGCCCCACTTAGAATAGTTTATGTTTTCATCCTCCAAAGCAAATTACTCAACACTGAGCTCGATTAACCTAAAAAAATCGTTCATGATAGTAATCAAGGCTAAATTATGTTTCAAATAATGGTTCAAATGGCTCTGAGCACTATGGGACTCAACCGCTGAGGTCATTAGTCCCCTAGAACTTAGAACTAGTTAAACCTAACTAACCTAAGGACTTCACACACATCCATGCCCGAGGCAGGATTCGAACCTGCGACCGTAGCGGCCTTGCGGTTCCAGACTGCAGCGCCTTTAACCGCACGGCCACTTCGGCCGGCTGTTTCAAATAAGTTTAACTTGTGTGCCGTTTTCATTAACTGTGGAGCAGGTATTTTAGACAGTAACATTTACACAGTCTGGCACTGAATTTCATCACATTTAATACACAGAAATAAATCACTAGTTCCCCTTTGAAGCAGGATACTCGGTTTTCCGAACACTTAGGAGGGGATCCTGCATAGGTTTATGATTAGGATAAAAGTTATGGTTCTAAACCCAGGTTTATAGCACTTGGATTATTGTTGAGAACACTCACACAAATTAACTGGTCCATGTTCAGATACATATCTATATGCCTGAAGTTGGCGGAGCAGAGGCGAAATAGCGGTGGCAAGCGACGTGCCGGCTAACTGTACTCACGGCTTTTGATGTTTGAATGATCTATATAATTTCTTCTTGGCGACGGATTTTAACGTGTTACGACCATTCCTTATTGCCGAGAGTACCATGCAACAGCCAAATCCACATCCGAGGCAAAATTCCTTTCGAAACGGCTTCCAATTGCCTCCCTTGGCACCCTTCGATGTGTACCGTGCAACGGCTTGCCACTGACTGCGTACCGTTCCCGCCAAGGAGCCGCCCAGTTCGACCGCCAAAACCACCTTTTACATCGCTCCAAGCCACTTCCGTTGCGGAGGGACTTCCCTAGATCTTTTATGTTATACAATACAAGTGTCCTAAGCATGAACCAGCTTTCAGTATACAATGTTTTCTTTATAAATATGCATACATTATAAAATTTCATTATTTTAAACATTATTTAGTTTTTCCATACATACATCACAAACTTTAAATTTCCTGTCACAAATCAATGACCTTAAGTAACAAAGAACAAAGACTTCATAATCACAGATACATAGTTTGCATGGGGGCTTAATTTAAATACTACTGCAGATATTTTTTAGTAGCAGTAGCGATTACGCAAGTCTCGTAAACGGCTGGCCCTGACTGGTTTTTGTACGCAATCTGACTGCATGGAACAACAACAAACAATGAAAGAAAATTTTCGTTAACACAGTTAATTAATTAAGTCCCCAGCAACTATAAAATCTACGAAACCAACAAAGCACAAGTGTAGCTGTTCTGTATGTGGTAGTATGACTCAACGTACATCTGGCACGGTTCTTCTTCAACAAGACAAGAATTTTTAAATATCAATTATACTGACGTGATAAAAGAAAATTAGAAATACTATAATTGTGCAAGAAAACCAAAATTACACTCTAATACAAGAACACAAGCCAGATGCTTTGTTGACTGAACCTGTAATGACACATTATTCAGGACCCTGAAGGAATAAAAGAACATAGTGTTATATTACCTTCATATATATTGACGAAAAGCACTCAGATCATTACAATATCTCCATTGGAATAACATCTGCTATCTCTCCCATCAAATAACTGCATAAACATGGAACAACACTCTCCACTACCACATATCCACTCCGACTTCACGACAAGCAGTGTCCACCACAACTTCTCGGCAAGAACTGCTTGCCGCTACGTCTCAATAATCACTGCCAGTGGAGGCGGCGGAACAATACTCTCTGGCGCGATCTCTGGCGCTGTGGCTCAGTGTAGCCACCTTTCAAGTTACATAGTATAAACCTACTTCTAATCGATATAGGTGATACATGTGGACCAATGGAAAACATTTCGGATTCTGCGGGTGGCAGGTGCGTGCACGCAAGCCACCGGTCCGTAACGGTAGTTGCGTAACCTGTCCGTAGATACTTGGTGTCACATACGTTCGTAAGCCTAGCAATGACTTGTCGAATCTGTTCCACAAGGAATACTGTTGTACTGCGTCCCATAGGTGGAACAACACTCTATTCAGGAGGTGGTCATAATGTTTCGGCTCATCGGTATATCATTGCTTTCCTAAGCTTCCTTAAAGTACCTGTACGAATCTGTTGAACGTAATTTCTAGCTCTTTTTTTTATGACACCAGCTTCCTTTTTTTCTAAAATTTCTCATATCTCTTGGACCATAGTTTCTGCGTCTTTAGTTTTCATCTGGCCATGGAGATCGTTGTCAAATCCGTAAGGTGAGAAACATCTCAACATGAAAGTTGGTTTGAAGGCTTCAGTGCATTACTGAGCATGGTTTTATTAGGGATGGTATTCTCTTGTCTTGTGAAGCTCTTTGAACTCACTAAAACACCAAGTTACAGCGGGACCATCAGTTTAGCGCAAACTTCGAAACTCTATGCAACTTGACGTTTTTTGCATTAACAAATCACTGGTAACGACTGAAATTTCCTATATTGTGGATATTTTAGAATGTGTGTACTATAGTGACGTTCTCTTGACACCGTCCTTGGGATGACAACTGATTTTTATTATGTTTTGAATGCTGTTGTTGTTGTGGTCTTCAGTCCTGAGACTGGTTTGATGCAGCTCTCCATGCTACTCTGTCCTGTGCAAGCTTCTTCATCTCCCTGTACCTACTGCAGCCTACATCCTTCTGAATCTGCTTAGTGTATTCATCTCTTGGTCTCCCTATACGATTTTTACCCTCCACGCTGCCCTCCAGTACTAAATTGGTGATCCCTTGATTCCTCAGAACATGTCCTACCAACCGATCCCTCCTTCTAGTAAAGTTTTGAATACTGAGAAGCGTAGGAGAAAAAAAAGGTACAGCATTCAAATGAATAAAAAAAAGGCACATAACACCGAGGTGACAAAACTCATGGCGTAGCCATAAGCACATGTACAGATGGCGGCAGTGTAGCGTGCACAACACATAAAAGGACAGCGCATACATGGAGCTGTACTTAGGTGATTCACGTGAAAGTTTCCAACATGATAATGGCCACACGATGGGAAATTTCAGACATTACTTCTTACTACTGACAACCCAGTGGTCGATAGGCCTCACTTAACGACCGAGGGCA
The DNA here is from genome assembly GCF_023864275.1 of Schistocerca cancellata. Classification (NCBI taxonomy): domain Eukaryota; kingdom Metazoa; phylum Arthropoda; class Insecta; order Orthoptera; family Acrididae; genus Schistocerca; species Schistocerca cancellata. Next base: position 78,262,523 of record NC_064634.1, on the reverse strand, counting down.
GCGGCGTTTGCGTAGACTGGTCAGTGCTAACAGACAGGCAGCACTGCCTGAAATAATAGCAGAAATCAGTGTGGGACGTACGAAGAAAATATTCATTAGGATAGTGCTGTGAAATTCAGAGTTAATGGGCGGAGGCAGCAGACGACCGACGCGAGAGGCTTTGCTAACAGCACGACGTCGCCAGCAGCGCCTCTCCTGGGCACGTGACCCTAGACGACTGGAAGACAGTGGCCTGGCCCGATGAGTCAACGTTTCAGTTGGTAAGAGGCGATGGTAGGGTTCGAGTGTGGCGCAGACCCCAACGAAGCCGTGGACCCAAGTTGACAACGAGGCTCTCTGCGAGCTGATGGTAGCTCCATAATGGAATGGACTGGGTCCTGGCCCAAACGAACCGATAACTGATTGAAAATTATTATGCTCCTCTATTTGGAGACCATTTGCAGACATTCATGGACTTTAGGTTCTCAAACAATGATGGAATTTTTATGGATGACAATGCGCCGTGCCACTGGACAGTTGTTTGCTACTGGTTTGAAGAACATTCTGCACAATTTGAGCGAATGATTTGACCACCAGGATCGCCAGACATGAATCCCACCGACCATTTATGAGACATAATCAAGAAGTTAGTTCGTGACCGGCCGCGGTGGTCTAGCGGTTCTGGCGCTGCAGTCCGGAACCTCGGGACTGCTACGGTCGCAGGTTCGAATCCTGCCTCGGGCGTGGGTGTGTGTGATGTCCTTAGGTTAGTTAGGTTTAAGTAGTTCTAAGTTCTAGGGGACTTATGACCTAAGATGTTGAGTCCCATAGTGCTCAGAGCCATTTGAACCATTTTTTTGTTAGTTCGTGCACAAACTGCCGGCAACACTGTGGCAGTTAGAGACGGCTGTAGAGACAGCATGGCTCAGAACTTCTGCAGGGGTCTTCCGTAGACTTGTTGAGTCCATGCCAGGTCAAGTTGCTGCACATGCCTCGCAAAAGGAGGTCCGACACGATATTAAGAGATATTTTGCTACCTCAGTGTACATGAAGTTTGGGACGAGACATGTTCTCGAAAACCGACAGCTTTATCGTGTTTACAGGCAACGGCCTTGCCGCAGTGGATACACCGGTTCCCGTGAGATCACCGAAGTTAAGCGCTGTCGGGCGTGGCCGGCGCTTGGATGGGTCACCGTCCAGGCCGCCATGTGCTGTTGCCATTTTTCGGGACGGCCAAGAGAGCGGTGTGCTGACCACACGCCCCTCCTATCCGCGTCCTTCACTGCGGATGGTCCCGATGGGCCACTTGTGGCCTGAAGACGGAGTGTTTTTTTTTATCTTGTTTACAGGCGTTCCCTAAAGAGTCTGCAGCATCAAACCGGCCTCAAGTGAGCAATAGCGTGTCGATTTAATGTTTGACGCAATAACTACTGTCTCGCTTATAACGCCATCCGTATCTACGGTTTGCTGCTGTAAATATAGGTATGTTCTTGGACCTTCGCATTTATCTGTTATTAATAGCAGCTGCCAATTTGAACCGGTTCTGACCGTTAAGGGCCATCTGGAGATGGGTCATAATGGCCGAAATCGGTAATCAGCTGCTTCACATCGCAACTGTGACTGTAATGCATAATGTTATAAAAGTATAAGTAAAACAGGAGAGAAGGATAAATAAGGATGTCAACAGGGTTAAAGGCGTCAGACATTACGGATTGACGGACTTCAATTTTTTTAATACTTACAAAAATTTTCTAAAGCAGTACGATGCAGTTCTCAAGAACAGTCGGAAAAAATTGAATTCGAAAATTTTTCTAGCGATGTAAAGTACAACTAATTTCGAGACTTTCTTAATAAGGAGGTCTATAGCAGCGGATGTAGCCTTCTACTCTTGCAATAGTGAGGTTTCTGGTACAATTATCGCTAGGCGCAGGTTTTTCACTTGTATTTGGACTCTGAATTTGTTATTGAACTGAAATGTTAATTAACAGATATTGAATCATACTTGTTCAATAAAACGAACGTGTACTTATTTTAGTTACTAATCTCACGGAAATGGGAGTATTCATGATAAATTAATATTTAGTACAAACATGGGAAATATCAAATAGAAAATCAAATAATTTTTATAGAAATTACGAATAAAAACAAACATGATTATTTATAAGTATAATTTCTTCGTTTCAGAGTAACTCATATTTCTCTACCAGATTTTCATTTACTACAAAAACTTGCGTTTTATGCTATTCGTGATTAAAAATAAAATTAAATACGTTATTTGTATTAAAATACCAGTATACGAGTCAGCATTTATTAATTAATATTTCAATTCGATATTAACCCGCCAGGGTACCCGAGGGCGCTAACGCGCTGCTTCCTGGACTTGGGTAGGCACGCCGGCCCCGTATCGAATCCGTCCGGCGGATTAACGACCAGGGCCGATGTGCCGGCCAGCCTAGATGTGGTTTTTAGGCAGCTTTCCACATCCTGCTAGGTGAATACCGGGCTGGTCCCCATGTTCCGCCTCAGCTACACGGCTCGCAGACATCTGAACACATTCGCACTAATCCACGGATTACACTCGACGCAGACAGTTGGGGTACACTAATTCCGTCCTGGGGGGTACGGGGTGGCGGCAGGAAGGGCATCCAGCCACCCCTTAAACATTAATACGCCAAATCCGATCAACGATGGCTGACCCTGCGTAACTGCGGGACAAGGCTCAAGCGATAGAATAGATTTCAATTCGATATTAATATAAAATTCAAAAAAAGTAAGAAATGGTTTGGGTAGCGAGAATCAAGGCAGCAGCTTCGCGATCAGAAAGCTAGAACGCTACACATGCGCCATGGGTCATTGTTTTAAGAAAATCTCGAAACTGTTTTACGCTTAGCAATTCCTGGCAATCTCTAAAGTCAAATTTTTCGAGTACATGAAATGTATTTACAGTTGCGAACATGGAGAACCATCAGCTGTGTACTGAAACGACGGCAGTGAAAATTTGTGCCGGACTGTGACTCGAACCCGGATTTCCCAGCTATCGCTAGCGGTCGCCGAAGGAACATTGCAGTCTGAACAACACGGAGACTGCAATATCGCAAATTTTCGAGTGTTTCTGAGAAGTACATAGTACTACCTCAGGGAATTGGCGTCCTGGCACAGATCTTCCAATGCTACGAATGTGAAGGAAGTCGAAGAGCTTCCCTCTTAAAAGGCGCTGTCACTGAATAGTGACGGATGGGCCAGTGTTACTTCCAGCGACGGGCCGACACTTGGCTCTGGTATCAGCGATTGCGAGGCAGTCGCGTGTCCAGCAGTGAGGTGGGCGGGGGGGGGGGGGGGAGGGGGGGCGGCTTTAGCAGTGCTACTACCGCGACGGCCCCAGAGCCGCTCGCCCGGACGGCGCGATGGCGTCGCCGGTAATAAGTGCCGACCGAGCCGCAAATAGAAGCCGGGGCAGACCGCGCGAGAATGCGCAGCCCATTACGAATGGAATGTCACCTATGCGGGCCTCAAGTTTGGAAGGAAACCCTCTTGAAAGTGAGCCACATGAGTATGCGTCGCGTGCTGCCCCCTCCCCTCGCGAGAGACGGCGGGAAGGGGGTGGGGTGAGGGGCTGTGTGGGTGGGGGTGGAGATGATAACGGCCTGCCGGCAGCCGCGTAGGAAAAATAACCGGAGAATGCGAAAGACGACGCCCCTGTCGCCTGCTTGCGATACTACGACGCGGCCGCGCTGCTCTCTCTCCCTCTGCTCACACACACACACACACACACACACACACACTGTCGCAGTCACTCACGGGGCGCTGGGGTCGCCGCAGCGGCGGCTAGTGGAGAAGCGACCGCAGCTACAAATTGAATTCTTGGCTGGAAGTGTAAATACTTGGGGGCGTCCGCTCAAGTAATGTGGCGCCCGCTGGGACAGGAGGAGGGGGGGGGGGGGCGCTGCTGGAGTCCAGCGGAAAACGCCGCGAGGCGAAGGCAGAGGCGGAGGACGGCGCACTGAGAGATGGAGCACCGCCAACAGGTGAGCTGCTGGCCGCTCCACAACACACCAGCTGCTGGTCTCAGCTTCCTTGTTCTCCTCTCCCACCGACAGGTGGCCACCTAGTCCTGCACTCATAGTCCCGCGGAGCTGGGTTCATATTCCCGTCAGGCTATCCAGATATGCTATAATGGCACCCAGCGATCTCAGTCACAAGTGCATGTCGAACTGCAGCTGCCCTAGCGTGCCGTCCAAAGAATATCATACTTCGTCTCCGCCACAACAAGAACGTGGTGGGCACAGTGTATCACTAGACATATTTTTGCTCACATACTCATCTAAATCCACAGTATGATTTCTGAAGATGTTACAAACTCGAACGGGGATGACGGAGAAGGATACGTGTATGCATTTGGGGAAACGACAGAGTCGAAACGTATAAGCGAGGATCTTCTCAAGTTGCGCATCAGCTTCGCGCAGCGCTGCAAGTAACGGCCCCAGTTTCCGAAACCTGATTATGACGCGCAGATTTCCCGCTGAATACAGCGCAATACCCTCACATAATTTCATCTTCTGATTACTATGTTTGTTGTTGTTGTGGTCTTCAGTCCTGAGACTGGTTTGATGCAGCTCTCCATGCTACTCTATCCTGTGCAAGCTTCTTCATTTCCCAGTACCTATTGCAACCTACATCCTTCTGAATCTGCTTAGTGTCTTCATCTCTTGGTCCCCCTCTACGATTTTTACCCTCCACGCTGCCCTCCAATGCTAAATTTGTGATCCCCTGATGCCTCAGAACATGTTCTACCAAACGATCCCTTCTTCTAGCCAAGTTGTGCCACAAACTCCTCTTCTCCCCAATTCTATTCAATACCTCCTCATTAGTTACGTGATCTACCCATCTAATCTTCAGCATTCTTCTGTAGCACTTTCTTTCGAAAACTTCTATTCTCTTCTTGTCCAAACTATTTATCGGCCACGTTTCACTTCCTTACATGGCTACATTCCATACAAATATTTTCAGAAACGACTTCCTGACACTTAAATCTATACTCGATGTTAACAAATTTCTCTTCTTCAGAAACGCTTTCTTTGCCATTGCCAGTCTACATTTTATACCCTCTCTACTTCGACCATCATCAGTTATTTTGCTCCCCAAATAGCAAAACTTCTTTACTACTTTAAGTGTCTCATTTCCTAATCTAGTTCCCTCAGCATCACCGGAGTTAATTCGACTACATTCCATTATCCTCGTTTTGCTTTTGTTGATGTTCATCTTATACCCTCCTTTCGAGACACTGTCCATTCCGTTCAACTGCTCATCCAAGTCCTTTGCTGTCTCTGACAGAATTACAATATCATCGGCAAACCTCAAAGTTTTTATTTCTTCTCCATGGATTTTAATACCTACTAAGAAATTTTCTTTTGTTTCCTTCACTGCTTGCTAAATATACAGCTTGAATAACATTGGGGAGAGGCTACAACCCTGTCTCACTCCCTTCCCAACCACTGCATCCCTTTCATGTCCCTCGACTCTTATAACTGCCATCCTGTTTCTCTACAAATTGTAAATAGCCTTTCGCTCCCTGTATTTTACCCTTGCCACCTTCAGAATTTGAAAGAGAGTATTCCAGTCAACATTGTTAAGAGCTTTCTCTCCAAGTCTACAAATGCTAGAAATGTATGTTTGCCTTTCCTTAATCTTTCTTCTAAGATAAGTCGTAAGGTCAGTATTGCCTCACGTGTTCCGACATTTCTACGGAATCCAAACTGATCTTCCCCGAGGTCGGCTTCTACCAGTTTTTCCATTCGTCTGTAAAGAATTCGCGTTAGTATTTTGCAGCTATGACTTATTAAACTGATAGTTCGGTAATTTTCACATCTGTCAACACCTGCTTTCTTTGGGATTGGAATTATTATATTGTTCTTGAAGTCTGAGGGTATTTCCCCTGTCTCATACATCTTGCTCACCAGATGGTAGAGTTTTGTCAGGACTTGCTCTCCCAAGGCTGATTACTATAGGCGGATGAAAGTTGATGTCAGAGAGACCGAAAGTCATAAATCTAGGACACTGTAATAATAAATTCCATTTACCTGCACAAGTTTCTCAAACTACGACATTTACATGAGTTGTTCGAAATGGGACCCCAAGTGTCAGAGGCATGGCATATTCTCGCAGAGTTCTGTCGTACAGTTCTAATATGCCAGGGGTAGCTTACACAGTGTCGCAGGCAGCGAGAACTCTTGCCAGAAGATCCTCTTCAGTCCCGACAGGCGTCTCATACACAAGACTTGTCACGGGGCCCCAAGAAAAGAAATCAAGTGGTGTCAAATCCGGTGAATGTGCTGACCACGAAACAGGACGTCCTCTGCCTATCCAATTTTCAAGGCATGTCTGATCCAGGCGTTCACGAACTCTCAGTCCAACGTGAGGTACGGCTCCATCGTGGGACCACACCGGTTCATGAATAACAAGTGAGGTATGTTCCAGGGACTTGGGGAGTACGTCTCTGATAAACGATGAGTATACTGGTAAGAAGAAACGGACCTAGTGAAACGTCCCCTTAGAAAAATTATAAATGACTGTGCTGGAAAACCTCTTTCATTATTTGATTTTCAAACAGCTGAGCAAAACTGAACGTACTCAGACATTTCTCTCTTTACTTATTCTGATCATCACTAAACTGACACACAATATTTTTAGCGCAATGCAGTCTGACTTTCAATAATCCCAACAAAAGAGAAACAAAATTCTGAAAAACACAGCCCTCAGTCGCGAACACAATTAATTTGTGACCTAGGTTTCGGTGTCACAAGGGATACCTTCTTCGGACAAAATTAAAACCAAATGTTACAGCATAACGTACCAAAAAATTCAAAAGCTGCGGTCATACCTGACAGCGTCAGATAGTCAGATATAAAATAAAATGTAACAGAGGTGCAAACCACTAAGGGCTGCCATGTGTCCTCTGCTACAGTCAACACAAAACTGAACCATCATATGACTTGTGCGCCACGGCAACTTCAAGACAATACCATCTGATGGCTATTTGGTAAAACAGGCTATTTTGTAAACAACTGTCGTAACTGCACAGAGGGAAATAAACGAATACCTGAACAGTGTACATGAAGTAATTACAATAGCGGGTTACTGCATGATATGAAATACAACTAACGAATCACTGGCTGTAGTACAAAAATTCCAGAATAAATGTATAAAGAAGACATATACGAAATAATCAATTAAATGACATTACTGCTTGCTATAACAGATACTTTATAAAAACCAAAAAAGTTTTTCAGTTTACGTATATGAGCCGTAATAAGTAGAAAAGAGCTTATAGTAACCTCTCAAAACTCTGGCATCTCTCTCTCCACATCCACCACTGCTGGCGGCTCACCTCCAACTGCGCAACGCTACGCGCTGTTCACATCCAACTGCCCAACACTACAATAGCGAATATTCCGACAATGAGTCCAACCAGCCACAGACTGCACAGCACAGTCAGTGATTTTCGTAACAGAGCGCTACGTGGCCTTACCAACATAAAAACCTAAACAGCGTACTTACACTAGTATGTAATCATTGAATATGTCGGCCCAGTCGTTGACTGATAATCTGTATTGGTGGCTCTTCATAACTGTAGCTTGTGGATTCTGAACGACCTCAAAATGACTCTTGCGATTATTTAGCATTCTGTCTCTGGTGAAACAGGTTTCATCCGAGAAGCAGGAAAGTGAGAATCGACTGTAATGCGCTGCAAGAACCATTGATGACATTAAGTCAGGTCAGCACTTTATGTGGATGGTAGGGGTGTGGCATACTCTTTGAAACAATTATTTCACGCGCAACTGTTCGAGTGCTGATTGAAGGTGTCTCATCCATCGGAGCAAGCACTGCATCCTGTAAGTCGGGAGTCCGTGTAGTTCGTCGGCCTCCTCGGTCGTTGTACTGTGGTACCAACTGCCCAGTTTCACTTAATCGTTGGAAGAGTCTCGGAAACAGGGTCCTGTCTGGTCCTGTACAACCTTCCTGCTTCTCTGTTGCTTTCATTTGCCTGCCGACACAAGAGAATCACGTGTGCAAGTTCCGTCACTGGGCACATCTCCACTTGGTTAGGGTTGATCGACTTCAGTACTTCAAATTGCAAACTAAGGCTGCAGTCTACAGACACTGTCCTCTAGGACTGCTCATGTCAGTACACCGTATGCCATCTGCATTCGATTAGTTATTATTCCAACCTTTACACATAAGTGCTCGTCGGGATTGCCTACCCTACAATCTTAGCAACAACAGTACCGGTACAATTAATAAAACGTTCCGGGTTATTATGCCGCGGTCGAATGGATTTCACCTTGAAACCCGACGTGAAGGAAATGCATCCGACCACGGCATAATAGTCCGGAACATTTTGTTAACTGTGACATTTCCACCCATGTACGTTTACATTGAAATTTACCGGTCCATATATTCCACCGTGAGAGATATCAGAATGATTTTTGCTTATTACTTTCGACTCCGCCATTTCCGGAGCAGTGTCCCTTACCTCACATTGATAAATTTACATATCTCTATCATCCCCGAAAATTTGTAAAATCAACTTGGAAACATAATGTGCTTGACGTCTTTGTATTCACACGTAAATATTGGCCAAAGGGTTCATACAATAACAGTTTTTCTCACCAGTTCCACTCTCGAATGACACGTGGGAAATATGATCACATAAATATTTCCGTGCCAACTCTGAGTCCTCTTAACCTGTTACGACGGTCATTTCTCCCATTGTAGGTGCGAGACAACAACATATTTTCACTTTCGGAGGAGAAAGCTTGAAATCTGTGGAAAGATATCGCAGCAATGACAAACTTCTTTGTTTTAATTACTGGTACCGCAACTGTGACACACAAGACGAGCAAATTTCCTCCGTCAATCCCATCTGGTGAGGATCCCAAACGTCGCAGCAATATTCCAGGAGGAAACAGTAATTCGTAGTGTAGGCTCTGTCTTTAGTATATTTATTACATTTTCTAATTTTTCTGCCAATAAAAACCCCGCCTTTTCTTTAGTCCCCCTCCTCCCCCCCACCCCCCAACATTTTCTATGTGATCTTGAAATTTTGGTGGTTCGTCGTTGTAACCCCCGGTATTTAGTAGAAACGACAACTTCTAAACTTGTGGGTTCATCGTGTAACCGAAATTTAACGGATACTTTTGGTACTCATGTGGAGAACCTCATACAGATATATTGTCTAAATCGTTTTACAATTCGTTTTTATCCCCTGATGATTTAGCTAGACGGTAAACGCCGCTCAAATTCTCTCTTAAATTGTTTCTGTAGATAAAGAACAGAATATCCCAGGCATGTTTCGAGTTGTGTTACCAACGGCAGTCTGTTTCATCACAAGTTTTAGAATGGTTCAATCAACGTAAACAAGTATACCTACGCTCTGGCCCACAGTCACAGCAAAGAAGAAGTTATATAGCAAAAGATAAGTGTTCATTTTGACTGTAAATCTATTTCAGTCCTTACATTTTACATGTGCAATAATCTTGCCATTTATTACCTGTTCAGAACCCAATTAATTTGTGCCAACTCGTCACAGCATATAAGCAGATAATACACAAAACACACGAAATATTTCTGGAGCACTAAATTCTTTGTGTCATCTGTAGGAACAAAACCACGAGAGAGATTGTGAAATTCATAGGTTACTTGAAAGAAGCAATTATTCTGGTTATGTAGACGTCTTGTAATGAAATATTTCAATGTCGTGCAGATATTACAATCCCCTAGTTCAGTAACTCCACCAGTCGATGGCGTATACTTAATAATCTGAAACGGGTACAAAGTCCTTAAGCCTGTACAGAGCGGTCGCTATGTCTTGTCTCACTACAACGTGGCAGACACGAACCTGCAGGCACGCTGCCTGTAGTTCTGTACTCAGAGACCGGAGTTCTGCAGCCAGCTATGGCAAAGATATTTTGATGTATAGACTGACTGAGGAAGAAAAGTATATAATTAGTTAACGAATGAAAAAGAAAACTGTAGCGACTTTTGCATTAACTACGTACAATAACACTTATTCCAATTAAGCCAAAGAGAAGCTCGACCTACGAAATGAAAAAGGTCGTCGAGGCGAATCGATTGAACTGCTCGCATGTTTATTTATGCACCTAATTAGCCGATGAGGAGCGTCTGAAATGAATAATTAATTAAAGCTAGCATAACTAATTACACAAAGCAGGCGCACAAATAGCATTGCAACATGCGTTGAAAAACGTATGACTAACAGTTAGATTGTAAGTTTACAGTGTTTAACTGCTGTTTTTGCATAATTAATTAGATTTTTGCCTAGTACTGCCCACAATTAAATTCCTGCCTGAGCTACATAAATTTCAGAGACACCAACAGATAGACCAGCTCACTTCCTGATGAGAAACTTATCTCTGCATTTTAAATGTTCAAGGCAGAGCCCATTACAATTATACACTCCTGGAAATGGAAAAAAGAGCACATTGACACCGGTGTGTCAGACCCACCATACTTGCTCCGGACACTGCGAGAGGGCTGTACAAGCAATGATCACACGCACGGCACAGCGGACACACCAGGAACCGCGGTGTTGGCCGTCGAATGACGCTAGCTGCGCAGCATTTGTGCACCGCCGCCGTCAGTGTCAGCCAGTTTGCTGTGGCATACGGGGCTCCATCGCAGTCTTTAACACTGGTAGCATGCCGCGACAGCGTGGACGTGAACCGTATGTGCAGTTGACGGACTTTGAGCGAGGGCGTATAGTGGGCATGCGGGAGGCCGGGTGGACGTACCGCCGAATTGCTCAACACGTGGGGCGTGAGGTCTCCACAGTACATCGATGTTGTCGCCAGTGGTCAGCGGAAGGTGCACGTGCCCGTCGACCTGGGACCGGACCGCAGCGACGCACGGATGCACGCCAAGACCGTAGGATCCTACGCAGTGCCGTAGGGGACCGCACCGCCACTTCCCAGCAAATTAGGGACACTGTTGCTCCTGGGGTATCGGCGAGGACCATTCGCAACCGTCTCCATGAAGCTGGGCTACGGTCCCGCACACCGTTAGGCCGTCTTCCGCTCACGCCCCAACATCGTGCAGCCCGCCTCCAGTGGTGTCGCGACAGGCGTGAATGGAGGGACGAATGGAGACGTGTCGTCTTCAGCGATGAGAGTCGCTTCTGCCTTGGTGCCAATGATGGTCGTATGCGTGTTTGGCGCCGTGCAGGTGAGCGCCACAATCAGGACTGCATACGACCGAGGCACACAGGGCCAACACCCGGCATCATGGTGTGGGGAGCAATCTCCTACACTGGCCGTACACCACTGGTGATCGTCGAGGGGACACTGAATAGTGCACGGTACATCCAAACCGTCATCGAACCCATCGTTCTACCATTCCTAGACCGGCAAGGGAACTTGCTGTTCCAACGGGACAATGCACGTCCGCATGTATCCCGTGCCACCCAACGTGCTCTAGAAGGTGTAAGTCAACTACCCTGGCCAGCAAGATCTCCGGATCTGTCCCCCATCGAGCATGTTTGGGACTGGATGAAGCGTCGTCTCACGCGGTCTGCACGTCCAGCACGAACGCTGGTCCAACTGAGGCGCCAGGTGGAAATGGCATGGCAAGCCGTTCCACAGGACTACATCCAGCATCTCTACGATCGTCTCCATGGGAGAATAGCAGCCTGCATTGCTGCGAAAGGTGGATATACACTGTACTAGTGCCGACATTGTGCATGCTCTGTTGCCTGTGTCTATGTGCCTGTGGTTCTGTCAGTGTGATCATGTGATGTATCTGACCCCAGGAATGTATCAATAAAGTTTCCCCTTCCTGGGACAATGAATTCACGGTGTTCTTATTTCAATTTCCAGGAGTGTATATTATCGTAACTGGAGGTTTAGGACGACTTTTTTGCGTCTAGGGACACTTGTCACATTTTGTGAACGAGACTTTAATTCTGGAAAGACAGTGCGTACCAGGCCGTCCGTTGGACTTGAGTTTTCTCGCGTGGGTCAGCAGAACTTTGAATTTTGAAAATCAGTTTCATTTAAATTTATAGTGATCTTGAAACGCTGTTGGAGCCTCGACTCATATTTAGGTCGGAATTACGACAGCAATTAGATCAGTCTTCAGCAGTCCACTCTTGAATGTGTGTAATAGTTTTAATAAATACCAGTAACAACCATGCTGTCAGGTACCATTAGGTATTTGCCATTTCCAACGTAACGAACTTATTTTTCTGATTTTGCATATCAGCGAGTGCTGATTTAATTTCTGTTGAGAGGCACAGACAGCGATCAATGCGACCACCATCCCTATAAGGTAGATGAGCCAAAGATTTTATTGAGCGGTCGGATTTAAAGTTCTCAATTGGTAGGAGTATCGCTTAAAACTAATTCCATCGCATCGCATACTCTATTGTTAGCAAAGCGTCTGTCTTATTCTCTACAAATAGCAGCGGCGTTTCCATTACAGAACCCGTTTAGGAACACCATATCGGCATATTCAGCATTTGAAAATGCATGCTTATACAATGCTGGGGCTGGTCGGGGTGGCCGAGCGGTTCTAGGCGCTACAGTCTGGACCCACGCGACCGCTACGGTCGCAGGTTCGAATCCTGCCTCGGGCATGGATGTGTGTGATGTCCTTAGGTTAGTTAGGTTTAAGTAGTTCTAGGTCCTAGGGGACTGATGATCTCAGATGTTAGGTCCCATAGTGCTCAGAGCCATTTGAGCAATGCTGGAAAAATATGAAAGACCCTCAGGGGACATGGGAATGTGGGTAGTTCATCATTGTAGGAGTATATTGTAACAAATTCAGATCAACTGAAGCGCACTTGGCATAACAAACGGTGCCCTAACAGTCACATCAGATCATTACACAGCGTACCCCCCCCCCCTTCCCCCCCCCCCCTCCCGTGGCGGGGGATCAGTTAGTGGTACCAGAAGTTCCCTCCGCCACACACAGTTAGATGGCATGAGGAGTATGAATTAGATGTAGACGCAGATGGGGTGGCAACGCAGGCGCATATTCTCGCACCCAAACAACCATAAAGGTGCCGGATGGCATCCTGCGATAGATTGTCCTAAGCGTCTTGCGTCTCCCGTGTTTCGTGCAAGCCTTGGAGAACGAGTAAGTTCCTGTTTCATCACGTCCCATACGTGTTGACGAGAGATCTGGCGATCTTTCTGCCCAGAGCGGCTGTTGTACACCAAGAAGAGGATGCTGCGTCGCGGCAGCCAAACGCTGACGTGCATTGCCCTTCTGGAGAAGCTCATCCCCGTCCTGTCGAGTAGCAATGCTTCTGCAATGTAACAAGCACCGGTTACTTTACCCTGCAGAAACCTTAATGTGACCGCGAGCTGTAACTGACGGCCTCACATCATCAAGCCTGGGATAGAGGACTCTTAAAGGCACGTATACGTCCATCGCTCGCATGCGGACAGAACCTACTCTCATCGCTGAAGACAACAGAGCGTCGTTCAGCTGTGAACGCCAACAAACTGACCACGCTTGGCAGTGGCGTGGTGTCCGTGGTAGCCTGGCCAGAGGCGTGAGTCCGTGTTGACGCATCAGGTGCAACGTACGCCCGACTTTTGTCCACGGATGACGTTCGGTTGGCCACCGCTGCTCGCACAGTGCGTTGATCTTGACGTGCTCTGCGACGTAGCAGTTGAAGATAGCGAAACGAAAGCCGGAGTTTTAAATTTCACGTTCAAGAAATCGTTCACACAGGAGAATCGTACACACATACCGTCATTTGACCATCGGACAGACTCCCGTATGGACGACGAGGTAATAAGCATACCAGGCGTAGAAAAATAACTGAACGATCTGAAAGGAGACAAATCACAGGTCCGATTGGTATCCCAGTTCGATTTTACATAGACCTCGTTACGGCATTGGCCCCTTACCCATTTATCGTGAATATCTCGCCCAGCACAAAGTCCCAAGTGATTGGAAAAAAGCGCACGTGACTCCAGTATATAAGAAAGGTGAAAGAACGGACCCACAAAATTACAGATCAATATTCCTAACTCCAGTTTGCTGCAGAATCCTTGAACATATTCTCAGTTCGAATACAATAAACTTTCTTGAGACTGAGAATCTTATGTGCAGGAATCAGCATGGTTTTTAAAGCATCGCTCGTGCTAAGCTCAGCTTACCCTTTTCTTACATGATATACTGAGAACTGTGGGGCAACAGGCAGATTCCATATGTCTAGATTTCCGGAAAGCATTTGACAGGGTGCCCCATTGCAGACTGTTAACAACGCTGCAAGCATATGGAATAAGTTCACAGATATGTGAGTGGTTCGAAGACTTCTTCAATAATAGAACCCAGTATGCTGTCGTCGACGGCGAATGTTCATCAGAGACAAGGATATCGCCAGGTGTGCCCCTGTGAAGTGTGATATCACCGTCATTCCTCTCTATATATATAAATCATTTGGGGGATACGACGGGCAGCAATCTACGGTTGTTTGCTGATGATGCCGTGATGTGCGGTACTGTAGGAAGACATGCGACGACTTAGACAAAATTTCCAGTTGGAGTGATGAATGGCAGCTAGCCCTAAATCAGGAAAAATCTATGTTATGCGGATGAGTAGGAAGATCAAACCTGTACTGTTGGGATACTGTATTACTAGTGTCCTACTTGACACAGAGAAGTCGTTTAAATATCTGGACATGACGTTAGAGAGTGATATGAAATAGGAAGACAATGTGAGAACTGTAGTAGGGAGGCTGAATGGTCGACTTCGGTTTACTGGGAGAATTTTGGAAAGAGTGGTTCATCTGTAAAGCAGACCGCATATAGGACGCTGGTGTGACCTATTCTTGAGTACTGCTCCAGTGTTTGGGATCCGCACCAGGTCGGATTGAAGGAAGACAACACTTAAGTGTCACGGAGATGCTGCCGGAACTCAAATTGGAATACCTGGAGGGAAGGCAACTCTCTTCTCGAGAAATCCTGTACAACGCACCGTACGGTGGCTTGCGTTGTATCTATGGAGATGTAGATGTAGATTTAAGTGTACGTCAAGAATCTCGTCTACAGGTGTGGGCCTGTTCCGCAGAACAATGTTGAAAGGAGCGTCACATAACAGACACACTGAGCCCAACTTGTACAGCAACCGGTCGATGAGTCCTCCAGCTTCATGCAGCCGCACAATGCGACCCCGTTCAAATGGCTGAAGTTGTTCAACATTCTCGTTGATGAGGATTGCTTGTACCCACGAATGAATGTTCCAGACATTGTTCACTCTAAACTCAACACAGTTAACACCTTTAGAATCCGAGGATACTCAATACAGATCTCCTGGGCCCCGTCTGATCGCCGGTGACCGAGACAAATGAATCACTAACACTACAGCCTCTCATTATGTACATGTTGTATGTTGGCACCACTGAACACAGTCCCTGTGAATGTTGCATTTTGTTTTTGTGGCACCGTATGATACAGAAGAACTGACCAACAAATGAGCCACGATGACAGTAGAAAAATTCAGTTATGTAAACGGAAGTGCAATTTCACAACTTGAAGATAGGAATGACCTTCGAGAAACAAGCCGATAGCAAGTGGAGTGTGTAATGGTCGCCTGGTCGTAGATATAGCTAATTGCTATAATTGCACTATTTCACTCCCATTTACGGAGCTTGTTAGCACTTGATGTTAGGTTGGCGCCATTAAAATGCATTGTGTTGTGGTAATCGCTGCTACTTGCTGGATCGCTGCTGTCTCTCGATGCTGATGCTGGCTCTACATCTGGTTGTCTAGGGTTAAAAACATGAGGTCCCGTGTTTTTTATGTGCTTTTGATGATAAAGAACGAGCGAAACCAACAAATATGTAAACTTCAAATATTTATTACTCTGGTGGCCATCTTAATTCCACTGTCCACCAAAGACCATGACTCAACACAAAGTAGTACTTGCGTTACATGTTCTTTGCATTGTTTATCCACCTCAAACAATAACACACAAACACACTTTACCGAAGTGACATTCCGACTGCCTCTCGACCCTTCTTGCTGCTCGTATTTATAACATTGTCAAAGAACTACTAAAAAGAGATATAGTTTATAAGTCACATGTACATCTGTTATCATAATTTGTGCAGAAAAGTTATTAATTTGCATCGAGTGACATAATTTAACATGTTATTAAAATGACAGACAGATTTGTTGACTTGACAGAATAATTCTTTGTTACAAAAAGGCCGTTTTTTAGAAGTTTGTCAATTGACTTCTCCAATTTGCATAAATAAGTAAATAACATGAATTATTAAGAATTACATTGGTTTTCGTCTAAAATAGGATTGATTTCGTGAATACTGAGTGAAAACGCTCCTAGTGAACAAATAGGTTTCACTGGGTGATTTTTATTTAAGGAGATCCAAAATACCTAAGTTGTCCACTATTTTTCGTACTTCATATTAATTATTTAAGATGAACTCAGTGTTTTTACATGATGACATTTGCTGTTTCAGTGATCAAGTGATATTAACTTTTGTGTGGGTCAGTTATTCACTATAATTTAATGGGTTGACTGTTTATGGAGACATGTTATGCAATCATTGTTAACATACACAATAACTTTTCTATAATCATAAATACTCGTTAAACTGGTTGAATTTGGAGGGTATCGCATACTTCGGTACAGTAAAGCCTTTAATATGTTCCGTTACAAGTGCCAACATGCTAAATGAAAACTTTGTAACCAGCTGTATCTCTCCAAAGAATAGAAGTTCAACAAATATTTTATGGAGTGTTTCATTCGAATTAGCCGGTCGATCTAGGGTGCCTTGCCACGGTTCGCGCGGCTTCCCCCGTCGGAAGTTCCAGTCCTCCGTCGGGCATGGGTGCGCGTGTTGTCCTTAGCCTAAGTTAATTTAAGTTACATTAAGTAGCGTGTAAGCCTATGGACCGATGACCTCAGCAGTTTGGTTCATAGAAACTTTCCACTATTCGAATTAGCCTACACTACCACCTCCTAAAATAATTACAGTTCCTTCCATACATACGTAGAGAAAGTAGTATGTACGTGAAACAGGTCTGCCGTTGCCGCCTATACCAGTGGCCGGTAGCTGACAAGCTGGAGCAGGTTTCGCGGTGGCGACGAGCCCCAACAAACGCCGCCCGTCGAACATCGGTCACGGCCCCCTCCCGCTGAGCACGACGTACGACATGACGCGCGCTGGCGTCGGCCGTAAACTGCGGGTCGCGGCCCGGTACGGCCGGCCGGCGCCAGGCGTCGCGACGCGTGCATTAAGATGCGGCCGCCGCAGCCAACAAATTGAATTCTCGACGCCGGCGGGCATAAATACTTCGCAGTCGGAAATAATGCGACGCCGCGGACCGAAGCGGCCGCCATCCGGGGATGTGGCGGAAAGAGCCTCTGCAGAAGGAAGGCGAAGCGGGCAGAGTGCTGGAGGCGCCACGTATCGGTGGCTCCTGATGACGCGGGACTCTACACGACAGCGAAGTGTCGCGCGAAGCGGAACGACTTACTGACTGGCTCTCGGTGGATTATCTGTCACTCTGGCCATTAAAATTGCTACACCACGTAGATGACGTGCTACATACGTGAAACTTAACCGACAGGAAGAAGATGCTGTGATATGCAAATGATTAGCTTCTCAGAGCATTCACACAAGGTTGGCGCCGGTGGCGACACCTAAAACGAGCTGACATGAGGAAAGTTTCCAACCGATTTCTCATACACGAACAGCAGATGACCGGCGTTGCCTGGTGAAACGTTGTTGTGATGCCTCGTGTAAGGTGGACAAATGCGTACCATCACGTTTCCGACTTTGATAAAGGTCGGATTGTAGCCTATCGCGATTGCGGTTTATCGTATCGCGACTTTGCTGCTCGCGGTGGTAGAGATCCACTGACTGATAGCAGAGTATGGAATCGGTGGGTTCAGGAGGGTAATACGGAACGCCGTGCTGGATCCTAACGGCCTCGTATCACTAGCAGTCGAGATGACAGGCATCTTATCCGCATGGTTGTAACGGATCGTGCAGCCACGTCTCGATCCCTGAGTCAACATCTGGGGACGTTTGCAAGACAACAACCATGTGCACGAACAGTTCGACGACATTTGCAGCAGCATGGACTATCAGCTCGGAGACCATGGCTGCGGTTACCCTTGACCCTGCATCACAGACAGAAGCGCCTGCGATGGTGTACTCAACGATGAACCTGGGCGCACGAATGGCAAAACGTCATTTTTTCGGATGAATCCAGGTTCTGTTTACAGCATCATGATGGTGGCATCCGTGTGTGGCGACATCGCGGTGAACGCACATTGGAAGCGTCTATTCGTCATGGCCATACTGGCGTACCACCCGGCGTGATGGTATGGGGTGCCATTCCGTGGCTCTACCCTTCATTCGATCCCTGAGAAACCTTAAATTTCAGCAGGATAATGCACGACCGCATTTGCAGGTCCTGTACGGGCCTTTTTGGGTACAGAAAATGTTCGAATGCTGCCCTGCCCAGCACATTCTCCAGATCTATCACCAATTGGAAACGTCTGGTCAATGGTGGCCGAGCAACTGGCTCGTCACAATACGCCAGTCACTACTCTTAATGAACTGTGGTATCGTGTTGAAGTGCATGGGCAGCTGTACCTGTACACGCCATCCAAGCTCTGTTTGACTCAATGCCCAGGCGTATCAAGGCCGTTATTAAGGCCAGAGGTGGTTTTTCTTGTTACTGATTTCTCAGGATCTATGCACCCAAACTGCGTGAAAATGTAATCACATGTCAGTTATAGTACAATATATTTGTCCAATGAATACCCGTTTATGATCTGCATTTCTTCTTGGTGTAGCAATTTTAATGGCCAGTAGTGTAACCTTCAACAGTAGGAACAAATGCGTAAAATTAATCCTAAGATCTTCTGGTGGCGTGGTCCTTCTCAAAGAACCCGCATCTTCACTTCTTGCCAAACTTTTGTTCCGAGTGAAGCTCATCATGACTACTTCTCCAATCTTTGCAATACGGCGAAATATTTGTGCAGTCATTCGTTATGATGAGACCTGAGTTTCTCCTGGCGTATACAACTTTCAAATAACTTCCGGGAATTCAGCCAGGTAACACTTTCAGCGACCGCCGATATTTCGGCGGGAGAACACTCCGCCATTTCCAAGGCAAACTGCAACGGACAGGCGGCGTACATGCAAATTTAATACCTCGGTTCCCGGACCGAAGCAGGAAAGATAACACACACACACACACACACACACACTGAACACTAGTGCCACCAAAGATGACCAAAGTCAGAGCTATCGATAGTGAGACTATGAATTCGCAGGTGAGGCAGCATTGACTCTGTTCCTCTGTTTTTTGACAAGGGAGAGAGCCGGATTCCAAACAGAGTTTAAACAGAAACCTCCATCCCTGTTAACGAGGTTGCTCGCTAATTTAATCTCAACTGCCTCCCTAATGACACTGTCCCAATAGCTGGACGTGCATGCCAATATCTCGGTGTTATTATAAGTCTCAGCGTCAGAAACGACATGTGCCCTGTGTACCAAGGTACGAAGAACATCTGAACTCGATCCACCCGAACATTCGTTTTGCGATGGAAGAGGATGGTTGCCTTCCCTTTCTCGACGTGTTGGTTAGGAGGAAGGATGATGGATCATTGGGACATGCAGTCTACAGGAAACATACTCACACCGACTTGTACTTACAAGCTAATGGTTGTCACCATTCGGCTCAGCGTGAAGGGGTACTTCGTACCTTGGTACACAGGGCACATGTCGTTTCTGACGCTGAGACTTTGCCAGCTGAGCTGTCCCATCTTGAAGTTACATTTCGTCAAAATGGTTACAGTGATAGACAGATTGAACGTGCGTTGCGCTATCGACCAACTGTACATCGGGTGATTGATGATAATTCTGAGTCTACACCTAAGTCTACTGGCTTCTTGCCTTACGTAGGAAACACGTCCAATAAGATCGGTCGTATTTTACGGAAATACGATGTGAAATGTGTTTTCCGACCTCCATCTAAAATTAGAGCACTTTTGAGTTCCGTTAAGGATGATCTTGGACTGCGTAAGGCGGGTGTATATCGTATTCCTTGTAGTTGCGGCATGGCATATATTGGTCAAACTATCAGGACCGTGGAGGACAGATGTACTGAGCATAAACGGCACACACGATTACAGCAGCCAAATACGTAGATCTGCTATTGCCGAACATTGCTTGGATACTGGTCACCCCATGTTATATAATAACACCGAGATATTGGCATGCACGTCCAGCTATTGGGACAGTGTCATTAGGGAGGCAGTTGAGATTAAATTAGCGAGCAACCTCGTTAACAGGGATGGAGGTTTCTGTTTAAACTCTGTTTGGAATCCGGCTCTCTCCCTTGTCAAAAAACAGAGGAACAGAGTCAATGCTTCCTCACCTGCGAATTCATAGTCTCACTATCGATAGCTCTGACTTTGGTCATCTTTGGTGGCACTAGTGTTCAGTGTGTGTGTGTGTGTGTGTGTGTGTGTGTGTGTGTGTGTGTGTGTGTGTTATCTTTCCTGCTTCGGTCCGGGAACCGAGGTATTAAATTTGCATGTACGCCGCCTGTCTGTTGCAGTTTCCTTGAAAATGGCGGGGTGTTCTCCCGCCGAAATATCGGCGGTCGCTGAAAGTGTTACCTGGCTGAATTCCCGGAAGTTATTTGAAAACATTCGTTATGATGTTCCTTCATTCCAATGCTTCGACCTTTCCGGAAATTAGTGCACATCCTCTGTGCACGCTTAAATGTTGGACACCGCCAATACCAATTACCAACTCACATAGTTTTTCATTTGTAGAAAGGATTAAATTTTAATCATCGTATCCCACAGGCATAAAGACACTAGAGCAGTAGTTTCCAGCTTTGAGCCAATTACTCCCTGAGGGAGGAAATGAAAATTTTTGAAGCGTAAAAATAAAACTTATAGACCACTCTAAATTAATCTGTCGGAAACATAATGACTGTTACCAAGCTGCCCATTGTAGCTGCACGGTCAAGGGCGTCTTGTCGCGGTTCGCGCGGCTTCCCCAGTCGGCGCTTCGAGCCCTCCCTCGGGCATGGGTGTGTATGTTGTCCTTAGCATAAGTTAGTTTAAGTTAGATTAGGTACGAGTAGTGGTTAAGCTTAGGAACCGGTGACCTCAGCAGTTTGGTCCCATAACATTTTACCACAAATTAATTTAATTTTAATTCTGTTACCAAAATTTAGGTAGACTTTAATACGCAGGATGATTCAGCTGCCGCCGGCCAGTGTGGCCGTGCGGTTTCAGGCGCTTCAGTCTGGAACCGCGTGACCGCTACGGTCGCAGGTTCGAATCCTGCCTCGGGCATGGGTGTGTGTGATGTCCTTAGGTTAGTTAGGTTTAATTAGTTCTAAGTTCTAGGCGACTGATGACCTCAGAAGTTAAGTCGCATAGTGCTCAGAGCCATTTGAACCATTCAGCTGCCCCTACCACTGGGTTTTACGCAACCCGCACTGCTTTAAAAACCACTCGCAGAGTTTCCATATTCTCTCGCTCGCTACGTTCAAACTATTACTCCTAAAGAAAAAAAAAAAAAAAATGAACAGGACCGTTAGCAGGAAATTTAATGTAGTTAAATTCTGTAATGGGATGCGCTAGAGGCCGTACTTTTCGAATTATTCGAGAAAAGCATACAAAAGTGTCCTTCAAATGCGTTTTTCTTGAACAACTGGAAAACCTTGACCTCCGGCGAAAACGTATCCCAGTACAAAATTTAATCACATAAAAGTCCCTACAATATGTCCTGCTCCTTTTTTCCGTAGTACTAATAGTTTGTACTTAGCGAGCGACAGAATACACTATGTGATCAAAAGTATCCGGACACCCACAAAAACGTAAGTTTTTCATATTAGGAGCATTGCGCTGCCACTTACTGCCAGGTACTCCATATAGGCGACCTCAGTAGTCATTAGACATTGCGGGAGATAAGAATGGGGCGCTCCGCGGAACCCATGGACTTCGACGTGGTCAGGTGATTGGGTGTCACTTGTGTCACACGTCTGTACGCGAGATTTCCACACTCCTAAACGTCCCCAGGTTCATTGTTTACGATGTGATAGTGAAGTGGAAACGTGAAGGGTCATGTATAGCACAAAAGCGTACGGGCTGACATCGTCTGTTGACTGGTAGAGACCGCCGACAGCCCGCATCTCGTGGTCGTGCGGTAGCGTTCTCGCTTCCCACGCCCGGGTTCCCGGGTTCGATTCCCGGCGGGGTCAGGGATTTTCTCTGCCTCGTGATGGCTGGGTGTTGTGTGCTGTCCTTAGGTTAGTTAGGTTTAAGTAGTTCTAAGTTCTAGGGGACTGATGACCATAGATGTTAAGTCCCATAGTGCTCAGAGCCATTTAGACCGCCGACAGTTGAAGAGCGTCGTAATGTGTAATAGGCAGTCATCTATCCAGACCGTCACACAGGAATTCCAAACTGTATCAGGATCCACTGCAAGTACTACGACAGCTAGGCGGGAGGTGAGTAAACTTGGATTTCATGGTCGAGCGGCTGCTCATACGCCACACATCACGCCGGTAAATGCCAAATGACGCCTCGCTTGGTGTAAGGAGCGTAAACATTGGACGATTGAACAGTGGAGAAACGTTGTGTGGAGTGACGAATCAGGGTACACAATGTGGCGATCCAATGGCAGGGTGTGCTTATGGCGAATGCCCGGTGAACGTCATCTGCCAGCTTGTTTCCTAGGCACGGAACTGAGACGTGTTTTCATCCTGCTGCGCCGATACTTTCGGCGTCGCAGGACGTCTAGGTCTGCCTGCAGCCAGGCTCCTCTATCAGCTGCCTTGTGTCAGCTCAAGTTAAGCAAATCTGATCGCGCTGGTACGTGCCACGGTGGAGTGTCGCCCAGTTAATTCCAGAAACCTTGATCTTTTCAGATATTGAGAGTTGAGCAAGCCCACAAGTCTTAAGGTGTGTTCTGCAAGTCCGAAGTTCCTTGTGACTATATTTGCCCCTTAACAACTTGTTTAAGTCTTGCAGGCCCTATTTTGCTTGTTCTGGGGAGTGTTAAGTTTTAAAGGCTTTTAATTATGTGTACGAACTGTTCGATTTTTTTTATCTGCAATCATTAGCTAACTCCATTCATTGTGAAATTCATGCTGTGATAACTGGTTGCTGCAATTTGTCAGCTTTCTTGTATTTTGAGGGATTGTATATTTATGTAATGGTCATTGTCAATGTTTCTGCTGGTGTGCTCCGGTTGGGAGTCACATTTAAATTGTATGCTATCCCAGCTATTTTTGTATTTTGGCAGATTCTGTAGTTTATTGCTTAAGGGATTTTTAGTAAGCTTTGTAAACTATGTAAACTATTAAGAGCTTTCCAACAGCCACAGTCAGTGGCGTGACTTGTTACCCGGTGTGGCCGTGCGGTTAAAGGCGCTTCAGTCTGGAACTGCGTGATCGCTCCGGTCGCAGGTTCGAATCCTGCCTCGGGCATGGATGTGTGTGATGTCCTTAGGTTAGTTAGGTTTAAGTAGTTCTAAGTTCTAGGGGACTGATGACCACAGATGTTAAGTCCCATAGCGCTCAGAGCCATTTGAACCATCTTGTTACCCTCTGTGTATTTTGGATGGGCACTGGTTATTTGTTTAAGGTTTCATCCATGCTTGGAACTGTTAGTACTTTTAGTGGCAGCCATTTGTAATTCATTTTACCGATAAAACTCACTTTGTCGAACCAGATTGCAGTCATACCTAGTTCGTGTGACATCTTGCTGGTGTTTGGGGGCTGATGTATATTCCTGATTTTAAGTCATATAAATTGTTACATTTTTATTACTGAATTGAACCCGTTCAAGTTATTTAAATTATTGTGAGAATTGTTATTCACTTTTTGACAAGGTTTCTAATTTGTAATCATAATAATTGTTGTTAAGTAATAAAGTGTATTCAATGAAATGACTAAAGACGAAGTATGTCGGTCCACCTTCAAAGTGTTTTTCCTTAAAATTATCCCAACTCTTGCTGTGAGATACCACCGATTTCGAGTCATGGTTCGGCGCACAGCTTTAATCTGCCATGAGGGTCGTACATCAGCTTTTATTATCCAAAGTACAAAGCGTTCGTCTGCAGAACAGTAGTTCGTCATGAATGAAAATCAGTAATACAGGAGTTCGTATGTGAGACAATTAATTACATACATAAATGAAACTTCCTGGCAATTAAAACTGTGTTCTGAACCGGGACTCGAATCTTGTGCCTTCACCTTTCGTCGGCAAGTGTTCTACCAACTGAGCTAGTCTAGCTTTAAGTCATTGCTGGTCTTCAAAAATGGCTCTGAGCACTATGGGACTTTTCTGAGGTCATCAGAACTGCTTAAACCTAACTAACCTAAGGACATCACACACATCCATGACCGAGGCAGGATTCGAACCTGCGACCGTAGCGGTAGCGCGTTCCAGACTGTAGCGCCTAGAACCGCTCGGCCACTCAGGCCGGCTGCTGGTCTTCATTGCGGTAGATTTTTCTAGCCAACGCGCACGTGACCAGAAATCATGGGATAGCGACATGCAGTGTAAGGTGGCAGATTTTAGCACGTTACACAATTTTCAGAAAATAATATACGAGTATGACAAATACCACGCGGATGGAGATAGCCATTTGACAGAACGATACTAATATCAACATATCAATGTTAATACTGGTACGTAAGATTTTAGAACCGTGCATATTATCATTGGGAAGGTGGTTTGGACGGACACAGGAAAGACATCGCACAAGCGAGGTGGTCGGTAGCTGGCCGGTGCTTGACACGGCGGCTGTTTTGTCGGTTGAGTGGCACTTGTGACCACAGGGGGGTATTGGGGGAGCCTGAGACCTCACAGGTGGAACAAGAGTAAGAGGGCCTACGTGCGACACAGAGAGAGACAGTTTCGCACCGTTGCGGCTAACGGGACGCAAATACGGCGTGCCCATGAAATGTGGGAGATCCGCGCGAAATTTTAAGAGTCCTGATTGGCCGAAAAGCGTAGAAATACGTGTGAGAGGAACGGCTGGAGACGCGGGAGTACCTAGGGGCGGTGCTTCTCGACGTCTCCAAGGCCTTCGACTGCGTGTGGCACGACGGCCTCGTGTACAAACTTTTTGCGCACGGGGTACCGACGTCGCACGTGGTCCTCCTGCGCTCGTATCTCTCGGGACGCACATTCCACGTCCGAGCAGATGGAGGCACTTCCACCGACCGGCAGATTCGAGCGGGAGTACCGCAGGGGTCGGTCCTCGGCCCCCTGCTGTACTCCCTGTACACCGCCGACGCTCCGCGGGTGGCACGCGTGGAGTTGGCACTTTATGCCGACGACACGGCGTTGTTCACCCGCAGCATGAACGCGGCCGAGATGCGCCGTCGCCTCCAGCTCGGATGTGACGTCCTGGGCGCTTAAAGTTCAACGCTGCTAAGAGTCAGGCTGTCATCTTCAGCAGAAAGAGGCTGCCACCGGACCTACCGCCGGTCACGATCATGAGGGGCCCCATCCCATGGTTGCGGACCGGCAAATACCTCGGGGTGACGTTGGACGGGCACCTGACGTGGCTGCCACACGTCCGAGACGTCAGAGGGCGGGCAGTGGGGCGCCTGCGTGCGCTTTACCCACTGCTCAACCCTTCATCCACACTTCCTCCACGACACGGCCTCATCATGTATCTGTCCCTTGTCCGGCCGGTACTGGAATACGCGGCCGTGATATGGGGTAACGCGGCAGCGACGCACATTGCGACGCTCCAACGCGTACAAAATAGGGCGCTGCGACTAGCGCTCCACAAGCCGCCTCGCTACCTGACGAGGCTGCTCCACGAGGAAGCTGGCATCCCTTTCCTGCGGGATCGCTTCCGGCAAATCGCCAGTGTTCTACAGCAATGCAGAACAGTCTGGCAGCCGCCTGATTCGCGGTCTGGGCCGCCAGGTCCACCACAGGCACGACTCGCTGGCCAGACCTACTGCGAGAATAAGCATCTCTTGCAGCCCGCCGACGAAGCAAAGGGCGTCACTATGAACGACGCCCAGTGAGGACAGCTCAACCTGTTAGGTCCCACTGCACCCCAAGGAGGTCACCGCAGGAACAGCAGCTCCGCTGCTTAAACTGCCACCACACCTGGCATATGTAGCCAGAGTTTTTTTTTTTTTTTTAGTTAGTGAGTGAGTGAGAGGAATGGCAATGTTTGGTGGCAACGAGAACCACGCTAACAACTGAGAGTCCTGATTGGCCAAAAAACGCGTATGGAGACATGTGCGAGGAACGGCATAGTTTGGCGGCAACGAGATAGGGACTCTGGTGTCGGCGGTGGTGCGAGGAGGACGCTGAGCGTCTGCTCCGCAAGAGCTCTCACAGAGGAAAGGCGACATCACGCTGGTGCCTGGGCCGACTGTCATAGTCTACGTGCGGAATTATGGTGATATTAGAGCAAACAGCTGGCAAAGTAGGGCACTGTAATTGAAAATGCGTACGCTTTCAACTAACTCTTTGCTTGAGCTCTCTGATTCTGTGTCCGTCTAGGTGGAACTTCAGTAAAACCACTTGCTTGGCCAGTAAAATGTTGTACATGGCTGCACGTTCAGAGACCGTGAACAGTTACAATTGAAAGAGAAACAGCCCTCGGTCACTATTTTTAACAAAATAACCTGGTATCAACACTGCTACGACCGTCTTCTTCAGAATTTAAAACAAAGAATGGTCTATATTCTGTAACATGCTCACAGAATAATGACTAAAAACGTATGATATGGTACAAGTACGGAATCATCGTAAAAGACTGACAGCACTTATATGTCACTTATAAAATAATAAATATGCCAAAAGGGCATTAGTCACAAAGATATTTAAGGTAAAGAAAACTGTGATGGCGAACCACTAAGGGCTGCTCGTTACTTGCGTGGTGCATGTTGAAAAACGGACTGACTGTCACAGTTTTCTTTATCTTAAATATCTTTGTGACTAATGCCCTTTTGCCATATTTATTATTTTATAAATGACATATAAACACCGTCAGTCTTTTACGATGATTCCGTACTTATACCCTATCATACGTTTTTAGTCATTATTCTGTGACCATGTTATAGAATATAGACCATTCTTTGTTTTAAATTCTGAAGAAGACAGTCCTAGCAGTGTTGAAACCAGGTTAATTAGTTAAAAATAGTGACCGAGGGCTGTTTCTCTTTCAATTGCTTGGCCAGTATTAACCTACGTAAGTTAGGGAAAGGGACGATTAGGGATAGAGTCTCCATTGTGCCAATGGTAGGATAGTTAGTTTAGGGAATTAATTTGATTGTAATGTTTTAGGTTAGGAATATTGCTCAACCTGTTTTTTAATGAATAAATGTAAGATTTAATAACAGACCATAATCAAAGCATTATTACCTCCGTAGGTAGCAAACTACTGATAGAATAAGAGTTTTATTAATAAATTAAATTATCATATTCATTCGATGCAAACGATACTGGGGGTATGTTCGCGCATTTGAACAGAGCCGAGGTCAGGTAGCAGTAATGAAACAAGATGTTTCATAGTCATTATATCTCCGTCATTGCAGCACATATACAGATAGTGGTACTATCGGGTACACAAGGTACAAAAAGGGCAGTGCAGTGACGGAACTGTGATATGTACTCAAATGATTAATGTGAAAAGGTTTCCTACGTGATTATGGCCGCACGGTAGGGATTAGCAGACTTTGAATGCGGAGTGGAAGTTACAGCTACACGCATGGGACATTACAATTCGGAAATCGTTAAGCAATTCAGTATTCCGACAGCCACAGTGTCAAGAGTCTGCTGAGATTACTAAATTTCGCAGGCCGGAGAGGCCATGCGGTTCTAGGCGCTACAGTCTGGAGCCGAGCGACCACTACGGTCGCTGGTTCGAATCCTGCCTCGCCCATGGATGTGTGTGATGTTCTTAGTTTAGTTAGGTTTAATTAGTTCTAAGTTCTAGGCGACTGATGACCTCAGAAGTTAAGTCGCATAGTGCTCAGAGCCATTTGAACTAAATTTCAAGCATTGTGTCTCACCACGGACAACGCAGTGGCCGACGGCTTTCATTTCACGACCGACAGCAGCGGCGATTGCGTAGAGCTGTCAGTGCTAACAGACGAGCAGCACTGCATGAAAAAACAGCAGAAAGCAATGTGGGACGTACGACGAACATACCAGTTAGGAAGTGCGCCGAAATGTAGTGTTAATGGGCTATGGCAGCAGCCTTAGCTAACAGCACGATATCGCCTTCAGCGCCTCTCCTGGGCTCATGACCATATACACTCCTGGAAATGGAAAAAAGAACACATTGACACCGGTGTGTCAGACCCATCATACTTGCTCCGGACACTGCGAGAGGGCTGTACAAGCAATGATCACACGCACGGCACAGCGGACACACCAGGAACCGCGGTGTTGGCCGTCGAATGGCGCTAGCTGCGCAGCATTTGTGCACCGCCGCCGTCAGTGTCAGCCAGTTTGCCGTGGCATACGGAGCTCCATCGCAGTCTTTAACACTGGTAGCATGCCGCGACAGCGTGGACGTGAACCGTATGTGCAGTTGACGGACTTTGAGCGAGGGCGTATAGTGGGCATGCGGGAGGCCGGGTGGACGTACCGCCGAATTGCTCAACACGTGGGGCGTGAGGTCTCCACAGTACATCGATGTTGTCGCCAGTGATCGGCGGAAGGTGCACGTGCCCGTCGACCTGGGACCGGACCGCAGCGACGCACGGATGCACGCCAAGACCGTAGGATCCTACGCAGTGCCGTAGGGGACCGCACCGCCACTTCCCAGCAAATTAGGGACACTGTTGCTCCTGGGGTATCGGCGAGGACCATTCGCAACCGTCTCCATGAAGCTGGGCTACGGTCCCGCACACCGTTAGGCCGTCTTCCGCTCACGCCCCAACATCGTGCAGCCCGCCTCCAGTGGTGTCGCGACAGCCGTGAATGGAGGGACGAATGGAGACGTGTCGTCTTCAGCGATGAGAGTCGCTTCTGCCTTGGTGCCAATGATGGTCGTATGCGTGTTTGGCGCCGTGCAGGTGAGCGCCACAATCAGGACTGCATACGACCGAGGCACACAGGGCCAACACCCGGCATCATGGTGTGGGGAGCGATCTCCTACACTGGCCGTACACCACTGGTGATCGTCGAGGGGACATTGAATAGTGCACGATACATCCAAACCGTCATCGAACCCTTCGTTCTACCATTCCTAGACTGGCAAGGGAACTTGCTGTTCCAACAGGACAATGCACGTCCGCATGTATCCCGTGCCACCCAACGTGCTCTAGAAGGTGTAAGTCAACTATCCTGGCCAGCAAGATCTCCGGATCTGTCCCCCATTGAGCATGTTTGGGACTGGATGAAGCGTCGTCTCACGCGGTCTGCACGTCCAGCACGAACGCTGGTCCAACTGAGGCGCCAGGTGGAAATGGCATGGCAAGCCGTTCCACAGGACTACATCCAGCATCTCTACGATCGTCTCCATGGGAGAATAGCAGCCTGCATTGCTGCGAAAGGTGGATATACACTGTACTAGTGCCGACATTGTGCATGCTCTGTTGCCTGTGTCTATGTGCCTGTGGTTCTGTCAGTGTGATCATGTGATGTATCTGACCCCAGGAATGTGTCAATAAAGTTTCCCCTTCCTGGGACAATGAATTCACGGTGTTCTTATTTCAATTTCCAGGAGTGTAGGTTGCACCGTAGACGACTCCCGATTTCAGTTGCTGAGAGCGTATAGTAGAACTCGAGTGTGGCACCGACGTCACGGGCCCATGTTGTCAACAAAGCACTGTGCAAACTGTTAGTGGTTCCATAATGGTATGGGCTGTGTTTACAGGAAATGGACTGGATCCTCTACGGGAACTGAAAAATGGTTCAAATGGCTCTGAGCACTATGGGACTTAACATCTGAGGTCATCAGTCCCCTAGAACTTAGAACTACTTAAACCTAACTAACCTACGGACATCACACACATCCATGCCCGAGGCAGGATTCGAAACTGCGACTGTAGCGGTCGCGCGGTTCCAGACTGAAGCGCCTAGAACCGCTCGGCCACACCGGCCGGCCTGGAACTGAAGTTATTGATAGAAACATGGTTGTGTTCGGCTACTTGCAGACAGCTTGCATCCATTCAAAGACAGAATTTTTATGAACGACAACCCGCCATGTCACTGAGCTACAGTTGTTCACAATCGGTTTGAAGAACATTCTGGGCAATTCGAACGAATGATATAGCCACGCAGATCGCCCGACATGAATCCCATCGAACATTTATTTCATGCACCGGCAACACTTTCGTGCACCGGCAACACTTTCGCAGTTATTGACGGCAATAGAGGCAGCTTGTGTCACTATTTCTGCAGGGGACTTCCAACGACGTGTTGAGTCCGTGCCACGTCGAACTGCTGCACTTCTCTGGGAAAAGGTGGCCTGTCACCGTATTAGGAGGTGCGCCATAGCTTTTGTCACCTCATTGTAATAGGGCCACTCTTGTTCAGGATGAGTACCGTGTCGCCACCGAGCAGCGCTGGGTCCCTGTAAGGGCGGCAGGAGGGGGACAGCGTGGGCGGTGGTCGTCGCATTATGTGGGGACTGGGGGCGACGCCCACCGCCGCCCACAGCCGCCCACAGCTCGGCGCCCAGCGGTCCTAACGCACTCAGAAGGCGCGGTACACAACACCCGCTGACGGTCTGACGCCCCTGCACACATCAGGTGCGCAACCTGGAGAACATTGCACTTATGCATCTACATCTACATCTACATTTATACTCCGCAAGCCACCCAACGGTGTGTGGAGGAGGGCACTTCACGTGCCACTGTCATTACCTCCCTTTCCTGTTCCAGTCGCGTATGGTTCGCGGGAAGAATGACTGCAGGAAAGCCTCCGTGCGCGATCGAATCTCTCTAATTTTACGATCGTGATCTCCTCGGGAGGTATAAGTAGGGGGAAGCAATATATTCGATACCTCATCCAGAAACGCACCCTCTCGAAACCTGGACAGCAAGCTACACCGCGATGCAGAGCGCATCTCTTGCAGAGTCTGCCACTTGAGTTTGCTAAACATCTCCGTAACGCTATCACGATTACAAAATAGCCCTGTGACGAAATGCGCCGCTCTTCTTTGGATCTTCTCTATCTCCTCTGTCATCCCGACCTAGTACGGATCCCATACTGATGAGCAATACTCAAGTATAGTTCGAACGAGGATAATACAGAGATCGACTGCAGAACAAGTTGCAGAGGAACACATGTTTACGTTTCATTAACAGCACACGCAATATCCCCGCGGCAGCAACAGCAGTGAGTTTATTTACTGATTGTAAGATTCACACGCTTCCCGCTAATGTGTTTCGAAACAATTCATCCGATTTCGCAAGACTATAACTTCTATATCAGTGGTTCCCAACTTTTCTGAGATCATTAGAGTCCGCGCAGTATCCGGTGACTGGTGCGCAGTGACCAAATTTCGTCCAAAGTTCTGGGGTAGTTTATTCGTTCGTTCAGAAGGGGAAGCTGACATGGTTTACCCCTTTCTGCCGGTCGGCGATACGCTGTGATGGCGGAATCGAGGCGTACAAAATGTTCAAATGTGTGTGAAATCTTATGGGACTTAACTGCTAAGGTCATCAGTCCCTAAGCTTACGCACTACTTAACCTAAATTATCCTAAGGACAAACACGCTCACCCATGCCCGAGGAAGAACTCGAACCTCCACTGGGACTCGAGGCGTACACCCTGGAGCCGTTTTCAAACAATTTTACAGAAACCATTCGGCAAAAAAAAGTCACTTTTGGGTTTCTTATGGCTTTATATGTCAGCTTCATGATGACGCACCTATCATTTCATTAATGGTAGTAGTTATTGTGATATTTGCGTTTAAGTAAGACATTATGCGAAATTCTAAAACGTTTGCAATGAAAAATTTTATATATGGTGCATGTTATGTAATATGTTGCTGCATGTGAAATTTAGCTGAATATTGAATTTTTCTTTAGACTAGGGTAAAGGTCTCTATCCGTCACCAATCTCGAGAAAACTGATTGGACATAGCACATCCAATTGCGATCGCGCGCGCCAACGATAAAGCCACAATGAAATATCCACGACATTCCTAGTATTTCATAAACGGTTTGAGATACTAAAATGAGAGTCTGGCAAATGATAGCAGGCAAAGAGGAGTATATTTTGCCATCAAAACTTCATTTTCTATCGTGTTTTTCCTCTAACAACAGACTTTTTCGATGAAAGAACTTAATTTTTAAGGACCATCGGTAGCTGGTGAAACGAGGGACGAGGAAACACTTCACGGCATTCGCTTCAGAGCTGCTACAAATTCGTCGGGCAGTAGAACGCGCCGCTTGAACTGTCAACACAACTGGCACTGCTGAGAGTATCCTACGACTTCCACAACGCAGGCAACGGGCTATACACAATGCTGGTGACTACTTTGAAGGTCAGTAGAACTTTGAAACAAGTATATATTTTGTACTAGCTGTAAGTAAATAGTTCCCACGATTAAAGTTCCAAGCCTCGTAAATGATATTTAGTTTCTGTAGCTGTTTTATTAAACCACAAAGCAATGATACAACTAGACACTGGGTACTTCTAACGACGTTTTTTATAGAACGATGCAATAATTTCCCGTGCAGTGTCAATAATACCTACAGCTACTTATCTGAAAAGAAAGCTAGCTTTCCACACTGAGGGTAGACATTTGTCACGAAACATCCGTCCTCTGCACTGTTCCTCTCCATAGCGACATTGCCCTACCTCTCATTTAAAATCGAAGTTAAAATGTCTCGACTACTTGTACTGTCTGAAAATCACTGATGGACTCCTTACTTCTGAACTGGGAGAAATTGGAAGACTTCAGCCTGGCAATGCTTTGTCTATCGTCAATAATAATAATAATATACTCCTGGAAATGGAAAAAAGAACACATTGACACCGGTGTGTCAGACCCACCATACTTGCTCCGGACACTGCGAGAGGGCTGTACAAGCAATGATCACACGCACGGCACAGCGGACACACCAGGAACCGCGGTGTTGGCCGTCGAATGGCGCTAGCTGCGCAGCATTTGTGCACCGCCGCCGTCAGTGTCAGCCAGTTTGCCGTGGCATACGGAGCTCCATCGCAGTCTTTAACACAGGTAGCATGTCGCGACAGCGTGGACATGAACCGTATGTGCAGTTGACGGACTTTGAGCGAGGGCGTATAGTGGGCATGCGGGAGGCCGGGTGGACGTACCGCCGAATTGCTCAACACGTGGGGCGTGAGGTCTCCACAGTACATCGATGTTGTCGCCAGTGGTCGGCGAAAGGTGCACGTGCCCGTCGACCTGGGACCGGACCGCAGCGACGCACGGATGCACGCCAAGACCGTAGGATCCTACGCAGTGCCGTAGGGGACCGCACCGCCACTTCCCAGCAAATTAGGGACACTGTTGCTCCTGGGGTATCGGCGAGGACTATTCGCAACCGTCTCCATGTAGCTGGGCTACGGTCCCGCACACCGTTAGGCCGTCTTCCGCTCACGCCCCAACATCGTGCAGCCCGCCTCCAGTGGTGTCGCGACAGGCGTGAATGGAGGGACGAATGGAGACGTGTCGTCTTCAGCGATGAGAGTCGCTTCTGCCTTGGTGCCAATGATGGTCGTATGCGTGTTTGGCGCCGTGCAGGTGAGCCCCACAATCAGGACTGCATACGACCGAGGCACACAGGGCCAACACCCGGCATCATGGTGTGGGGAGCGATCTCCTACACTGGCCGTACACCACTGGTGATCGTCGAGGGGACACTGAATAGTGCACGGTACATCCAAACCGTCATCGAACTCATCGTTCTACCATTCCTAGACCGGCAAGGGAACTTGCTGTTCCAACAGGACAATGCACGTCCACATGTATCCCGTGCCACCCAACGTGCTCTAGAAGGTGTAAGTCAACTACCCTGGCCAGCAAGATCTCCGGATCTGTCCCCCATTGAGCATGTTTGGGACTGGATGAAGCGTCGTCTCACGCGGTCTGCACGTCCAGCACGAACGCTGGTCCAACTGAGGCGCCAGGTGGAAATGGCATGGCAAGCCGTTCCACAGGACTACATCCAGCATCTCTACGATCGTCTCCATGGGAGAATAGCAGCCTGCATTGCTGCGAAAGGTGGATATACACTGTACTAGTGCCGACATTGTGCATGCTCTGTTGCCTGTGTCTATGTGCCTGTGGTTCTGTCAGTGTGATCATGTGATGTATCTGACCCCAGGAATGTGTCAATAAAGTTTCCCCTTCCTGGGACAATGAATTCACGGTGTTCTTATTTCAATTTCCAGGAGTGTAATAAAACTGTGTAGACCCTACAGCAATATAGTTGCATAGTTACTACTGTGTTGTGCTGTCAATCAATTCGTTTATATGTTGCGAGGTGAACAATGGAGCTATTTCTGACCCACTGCGGGATCTACCTATAACTCGTAGAATGTATTTTCAGGAGGTAATAAAGCATATATGAGATATATGACTTAGTTTTGCTATGATAGTTGCATTCTAAAATGCAGAAAGCACGTGTGTTGTTGGACGACTACGTGAAGAAAATGTTTCTCACTCATTCATTTCACAAGCTGTAATCTCCACCATGTATTGTGTTACGAGTTAATGTTAGTATTTGAAAAACGTACTTATTGGTAATATATGTAATCAGTATTACAGTGTTAAGGAAATTGTGGTAATAGTAATCATTTTTCCATAACAGTTTAGTTTCGTGTCCTCCTGCATTTTATCAGACTGCGCAATGATGACACAGCACCATCATGAACAATCCTACAGTGCTGCTGAACCTATCACATAAACTATTTATGTGTGCTGAAAATAGTGTATGTCCAATTGCGTATTGTTTGGCGGACCCCACGTTACTTTAGTTTATGTAGCATTTTTGCTGCAAGAAAAGATGTTCAAATTAAATTTTGCATTGTGATATCGAAACCGACTCTTTTGTGTGGAAGCAGGTAATGGTTTCATTGATAAAATGGTAATTAATTCCGTGTTGCTTATAGGCTGCGCCCAAGTTTTCCATTGGACGCCACTTGGGTGACTCGCATGTCCGTAATTTATTACATTTCTGCAAGCAGGGAAAGAGACACTTAAATGTGGGTTCCGAACTAAGTGTCACTCCTTGTGAGTTCCCACGTCCTCGAAAGGCGAAGACTAAGTTAAAAACCGACAGAGTTTCGATGGACCGACCGGCATTCAGTCCTACAACCTGTCGGTTTCCAGGAACGCGCTTTGCCACTCGTCAACCAGGCATGGCGGCAAAATGAGTGAGCTCTTTATTTCCCTTGATGGTAACAAATGAAGAACTCACTTTTTTTTTGTTACGTTCCCTTAGCTGCGTAACCTAAAGGCACAGAATCAAGTGGGGCTACCAGAAAACAATGACTTAAAATGACGCATAAGTTCGAAAACAAGTAGTCTACATCTAAAGTCAACCACTAATTTCCTACGATGCCAGAGAATAGATTGCAATATAAAGTGCTGTAACACTGGTTGCAAGAAAGAAGAAATACATATTGATATACAAACAGCGTAACTCATTCGACACTGCTTGTGGATCCTGGTGAGTTCTGGAGTCTTGTGGTATCTTCATCATCCAATATAATTTTTTTTTCTGAAAGTCGTTCAGAATTTTTGTTTAAAATCGGCAAAATAAGAAAAGCATGGGCAGTAACTCTATGTTCGCGCACGTCATTGCAGGCACGTGCCTGTTACTGCTGCTGTTGTTACTGGCCAATAGATCTTCATCTTAGTTTAGGGTGCGCTGCAGTGCTCGTTTAATACTGCGCCACGCCGCGGGAAAGGCAACAAATGAAAATTAAATATGCAATCCGCGAAATAGCAGGGCGCGACATAACAACGGCCAGCCAGCGGCGGCGTCCTCCATCCACTCTTCTCTTTGGCCTCCGTTCCTTTTTTCCCCGCCGACTGCGCCGCCACGTAAGGCCAGTTTAAATGTATCAGTGGCCGGGGGCATGTTTCATAATAAATTCGCCGGTAGTTGGTATTCCTAATAGGGGAATCTCCCCCCCCCCCCCCCCCAACCTGCTCCCAGCGCGGTTGGCGCGGCAGAGCTGTTGATGTCGCTGTTTTCGCTTCCATTAGGTAAATGCGACGGTGGCGCCGCGGCGCGGGATTTGTTACAAGCAAAGCGCGAGGCTGTGCCGGGCTCGGCGAGCCGAAGTACATTATCAAATTTAGCCGCTCGTCGCAGGAGATACACCATTTCGCGCTCCTTTTCCCTTAACGTTCAAAACATAATAACGCAGTGCCGCTTCCTTACAAACAGTGATAGCATCACGCACTGCCGACACAGATGCAAAACAAAGTCACATTTACTATATTTGTGAGTCTTTTTATAATAAGAGGCGCACAATCTTCTGGCTGTTCGTACGAGCAGAGAGCAGCCAAAAATTATTGAATCCTTGCTTCAAAGACAGAACAGCTCTACATTCACGTGTCAGTTGCTGTAGTAGTTAGCTAAGTCAACTTCTTTACCAAATAACTGTCCAAAATTAGCCTTCCTATGGAAGACGGTGCCTTTATGCAGAGTGTATCACAACTGATAGCGAATAATGATACGCCTGAAGCATGCTATAATAGGAGCAAAATCATTCGAGTAAGCGTGGTTCCGTAAACGGGTTGCTCCTCTGCTCCTCTGACGCCAACATGAAACATTGCCCTAGTTAGCAGAAATGTATTCGAACGTAATCTGTTCGATTGAGTCCCCGTATGATTGGGCTCCAGTTTAACTTAGACGAAAGTATGACGCTGAAGAGGGAAATTTTTATCTAAAGAACAATAAATCCGCGGAGCAAATGAGTCATTCACTCGAAACGGTGACACGTTCCGCCATCTTTTTACCTTTAGAAAGCACATGGAGTAAACAAGCTATACAGTATTTCACAGCAGTTAATAATTTGATTTAGGAGGTAAGTCTTTCCATTAGGAGAAACGAAAAGATGTTGTGATTTGAGGTTAAGAGGAAATGTCACTCAAAGTTATTTGTTTAGTGAAGAAGAACTGCAGTTATTATAAATTTTCCTTCAAGTAAGAACGAATGTTTAAGTGATAAAATACAAAAGTCAATTAAATTATAGTAAAACCAGTTTTTAATGCACGTTTCTCTTGTAAGTAAGCTATTTATGTTTTCTTTATGTAAGTAGGCTGTTTAGATTTTATATTGGTAATGCCACGTAGCGCTCTGTATGAAAATCACTGGCTGTGCTGTGTGCAGTATGTGGTTAGTTTGCATTGTTGTCTGCCATTGTAGTGTTAGGCAGCGGCAGCTGGATGTGAACAGCGCGTAGCGTTGAGCAGTTGGAGGTGAGCCGCCAGCAGTGGTGGATGTGGGGAGAGAGATGGCGGAAGTTTTGAAATTGAACTGCTATATATATTATGATTATTAAGGTAAATACAGTGTTTGTTCTCTATTAAAATCTTTCATTTGCGAACTATCCCTATCAGTAGTTAGTGACTTCCGTAGTTTGAATCTTTTATTTAGCTGGCAGTAGTGGCGCTCGCTGTATTGCAGTAGTTCGAGTAATGAAGATTTTTGTGAGGTAAGTTATTTGTCAAAGGTATAGTTTAATGTTAGTCACGGCCATTCTTTTGCAGGGATCTTTGATAGTCATATTGCGTTGCGCTAAAAATATTGTGTGTCACTTTAGTGAATGTTTGAGTACGTTCAGTTTTGCTCAGCTGTTTGAAAAGCAAATAGTGTAAGAGGTTTATCAGCACAGTCGTGTACAATTGTTCTAAGGGGACGTTTCATATGTCGACCCTTAGCCTAGGATACCTCACTGGAATCTTCTGATATTTTCTTGTAGTTATGTAATTAGTGTAGATTTTGTTTATTGCTAGCGCGTAATTGTAGAGTGAATCTCCTTTGTAGTTGCAGCCTTTCATTGTTGTACAGTAAAACAGTTGTGGCATGCATGTAGATTTGCACCAAGTATTTCGCAGCTGCAATTAACTAGATATTATTTTCAGTACTATGTTAATGTGTTCTATTATTTTTGCTCTTCAAATTGTGCTTTTCTGTGTTATCGTGTGAAATATTGTGACAATAATGACGTGTGAAAAACGTAACACTAGGCTTCAAACTAAACTAAGAAATAATAATGACGACGAGCGTAGCTTATCAGCACCACTGGTTAGTGAATTAACAGACATTCGAAGTAGTAGTTTGGTAATTGTGCATAGGGAGATGGAGCGGGCGGCAAATAATGGTGTAGACAGTCAAACAGGTAGTGAACAGGGAAGCATTATCGATCGATCGGTCGGCAACAGCTCGCCTCAGGAATCCGAAATGATAGGACACAATTTTGCAAATACTGTAGGTTCAGGTTTTGCGTCCTCACCGTTTTCTCAAATGAGTCAAGACACATTTTCTGCTTGTCAAAATGTGAATGTTGCCGGTGAAAATGCACTGCCAAAAAGCATAGAGAAACAGATTCCAGACACGAATACATTATTATTGCAATTAATGCAACAAATGGAACAAAATCAGAGACAAATGGGACAGAATCTTCTAAAGTTAGACACAATGGAACAAAATCAGAGACAAACACAGCAAAAGCTTCAAAAGTTAGACACAATGGAACAAAATCTTCAAAAGTTAGACACAATGGAACAACACCAGAGACAAACACAGCAACAGCTTCAAAAGTTAGACTCATTGGAACAAACTCTCGAACAAACACGTGAAGATTTAACTGCTGAGTTACATAACATTGAATCGAAATGGCAGAAAGTGTGTAATGACGTAAAAACACAAATTTGTGAGCATTTTCAACCTATTTTTTCGCGGCATGAAAATGCATTACAGAATCACGAAGCAGCCATAAAAGAACTGCAAACCATTGTTCATGAAAATCATGAGACCTTGTGGGCTAAAATTGACTCAGTTGCATCTACCGATTCGGTTATGCAACTTGCAAAAACTCAGGAAAACTTAAAGGACACAGTAGATTCGATTTCAACACAAATGGACACTCTGAAGCTTGGTTCAGAAAAACACACTGAGGAAATGTGTTCATTATCAGAGAAAGTAGTTGAACTTTCGGATCGGCTAAATAATTTATCTACGAAGGTAGATGATAATCTGAATGACGCAAAACCGGTAGTCTTTAATGACACAGAAGAGAGCGAACAAATTAGGAAACTGAAACAAAATCTGAATCAAATTGATACGCAACATCAAAGAGAAATCCGGGAAGTACAAGATCAGCTGACACAGGTAATACAAGAATTACGTATTTCAGAGGACACTCGCGCTTCAATACGGGAAGACGGATATAGAAATACGGAACAGCCACAAATTAATAACACAGGGCACTTCGGAAATTATGAAAGAAATTGGCAAGGTACACCGAATTTTGAGATGGAACCGCCGAAACGACGTAACAATGACCGACATGCGACTCGACGACATGATGATTTTGATTATAAGCTGTTCATTACTACACGTAAATTCAAAACGTTTAAGAACTCTGCCAACGACATTCATCCACAAGCGTGGCTCCATCAATTCTCTCATTGTTTTCCACCCAACTGGTCATTGGATCACAGGTTAGAATTTATGTGTGGCTACTTGGAGAATGAACCAGCTGTAAGAATGCGATCGGTCATTCACGATTGTCACAGTGAAGGAGAATTTTATCATGCCTTCCTCTCAGCGTATTGGTCACAAGCTACACAAGACCGAGTAAAACATGGCAACATGATGATGAAACACTTTGAACAATCTGAATTTACCAGTCTTGTCAAATATTTTGAAGACATGTTGCACAAGAATCAGTACCTGTCAAACCCATACAGCCCCTCAGAACTCATCCGCATTTGCTTAATCAAATTACCTGAACATTTACGGCATATTATTTTGGCAGGACGTTGCAAAGACGACATTGAAGCTTTTCAGGGACTGTTAGTGTTTGCAAGTGTGTTAATAATTCAGCAAGGGACTGGATAACAGCATTGCTGGTTCGAAGGACATTTCAAAAACTTTTTTTTGTGAGTGCACAAGTGGTGGTTTATGGACTTGCTATCTTCTCTGCAAGACTCTTCGATGGTGATTGTGCACCTGCACAATCGCAGCAGATGGCTGCTGCCCATCTCTACAAGGACTACAGTGGGTCTGCACCTCTGGTGGCCCACCAATACCACAATCTCTACCAGGACTACAGTGGGCCTGTCCACAATTTCTACACGGACTGCAGTGGGTCTGCACCTCTGGTGGCCCACCAACACCAATACTCTCTACCAGGACTGGAGTGGGTCTGCTCTGTGATGACCTACCTACCAATACTCCTCAAAACTTCGACTGACTCTGCTGTGGGTTTACTCTGTTGTGGCCCATTACCTGTCTGCATGTCAAGAGTCAGCACAGTCTTTCCGTTGGAAGGACAACACTACTTCTTCACGACTGCATGTAAATCCACTACTTCCGTGTGCATTGTCTTTTACTGCTCAGACTTGGATAAAAGAAACGGCAGTTTTACTGTGATGAACAATCTGGACTGTCTTTATGGACTGTGAGAAAATTTTAGCTTTTGACCAACATTGTATAAATAAGTGTGTGCATTTGATATCTTTGGTATTGTAATTATAAAAAATTTTATCAAATCATTATTGGCCACTTGCCAAAAAAATTTGTAAAATTTTTTGTGGGGAGCATGGGGGCTATGTAAGTAGGCTATTTATGTTTTCTTTATGTAAGTAGGCTGTTTAGATTTTATATTGGAGTCAGATTGCGTTGCACTAAAAATATTGTGTGTCACTTTAGTGAATGTTTGAGTACGTTCAGTTTTGCTCAGCTGTTTGAAAAGCAAATAGTGTAAGAGGTTTATCAGCACAGTCGTGTACAATTGTTCTAAGGGGACGTTTCACTCTTATATCATCACAAAATAATGAACTGTTCAAAAAATGGTTCAAATGGCTCTAAGCACTATGGGACTTAACATCTGAGGTCATCAGTCCCCTACACTTAGAACTACTTAAAACTAACTAACCTACGGGCATCACGCACATCCATGCCCGAGGCAGGATTCGAACCTGCGACCGTAGCAGGCGCGCGGTTCCGGAATGAAGCGCCTAGAACCGCTCGGTCACAACAGCCGCCCGAGGTACACTCAGCCCTTGTGAGACGAAATAAGGAGCTCCTTGATTGAGAAGTAGCGACACTGGTGATGAAAACTGTCAGCGGTGTGCTGACCACATGCTCCTCCATATCCGCATCTGGCGATGCCTGAGGGTGAGGATGACACGGTGGCCGGTCGGTACCGTTGGAGCTTCAAGGCCTTTCCGGACGGTGTTTTTTTGTTTTATACAGCTCTTTTAACTTGAGACTAACTCTAAAATGAAGTTTGAAAAAAGTGCGAGGCTCTGAAAATAGGAGCAAACGAAACTTCAAGGATTGAGAGGATACGTGATTTTTTTTCAGTGATTATAATATCGAGTCAAAAATTACGAAGCACTCGGCAGTATGAGCCCACTTGACGATATGACGTTGCACCCCGTCTGGCCTGGATGCGTGCACCCATTCGCTTGTGAAGACTGTCATGAAGCTATTGTATCACCTCCTGAGGTAAGTCGGTTCACAGCTGTTGTAACTAGTCCTTTGATATCCTTGGTGCTGACACCGACAAGAAGGGAAGTTTCTGCTGGTCCCACAAGCGTTCTATCTGGGACAGATTTGGGGTTCTTGCTGGCCATGGGAGTCCCTCAATGTCAAGTAGACAAACTGTGGAGACACGTGCTATACGTGGACACCATTGTTTGCTGAAAGATGTTTCTACAGTACTGCCGCATGACAGGGGGCGCATGAGGATGCAGGATGTCCACGTGGTACCACTGTGCCGTCAGAGTTCCCTCAAGCGCTAACAGCTTGACCTAAAGTCGGATGCTACGACACCCCGTACTATGACGCCGGGAGAAATACCGTTGTGGCTCTCCAAAGCACAGAGGGAGTGGGGCCGCCTCCATCCTGGGCAGTGCAGAACTGCGGTTCATCGCTGAACACTGTACGACGCCATTCATCAGTAATCCATGCCACCCTGTTATAGCACCACTCCAAACGCAGTGATCTTAACGGCAGCCAACGCATGGGACGGCGGTTCACTAGTCCAGCTGCTATTAGTCTCCGATCCATGGTGCGGGGTGACAGTGAGTGTTGCAGGAAGTCCCTTATTTGGCAGGTTCTGATGTGAAAGGGCTGCGATGTGCTCGGTCGTGGTCAGGCGTGGACGGCCACAGCCTTTGATGACGAGTTTGTCTGTGCTCATGTACTCATCCAGTCCAACATTGGGACCCTGTCACATCCGAATGCTTCACAAATCTGGACAGGTTTTGCACGATTCGCCTAGCCTGTCAAGTGAAGACCCTACAGCACGTTGGTCCTGTTTGGACGCATTTCCTAATAATGTCGCCATAATTCATGGTCTCGCATTTACATCACGTACATCGGAAAGTCACGAGTGCCACACTAACTCCTTTTCTTTTTTCTTCTTCTTTATTGTGATTTCATTCCCCTGCCTATATGGGGCAGGGGAAGGCTGGCAGCGACACAATCCGCCACTCTTCAGTCGAGTGACATTACAATTAAAAAAAGAGGCAACTATAAATATCAAACGTGATAGAAACAAGGACATAAGAACAGAATAAATGGAGGAAAGAAGGGTTAAAATAAACACTGACAGGGAGACGTTCATTGTGGGACAGTTAAAAAAAGACGACATAAAGTTAAAAAACACAGTTAGCTATTCGTGGAGCACAAAATATACACCGAAGTCACACGCACAAGATAAAAGTTGGCCACAGTATTAAAACACTCCAGAACGAAGACACTTTAAAACCACTGTAAAAGACCAAGCACACACGGCGAAGAATAAAAGCCGCCGGGAGGGACCTGACAAGGGGGCAAAACTCCTTGCCTACATGTTGGTGCTTATATACATGCATCGGAGTCGCACTACGTTGCATATATGCTGCAGCAACGCCCTCAAACGGAAACTTTTTGATCGTCACTTACATAACTTCTTCACGAGAGGTTTAATCCTTTCGTGTTATAAAAATGGATGCATGTATGTATGTTTTTCTGTTTGTTCCACATCCCCTCCTAAACCACTGGGCCGATTTCAACCAAACTTGGTTGACAAATCACTTACTGTCTGGAAAGAACCCCTGTGGGGTAAGAAC
Organism: Schistocerca cancellata; assembly: GCF_023864275.1. Lineage (NCBI taxonomy): Eukaryota > Metazoa > Arthropoda > Insecta > Orthoptera > Acrididae > Schistocerca > Schistocerca cancellata. The sequence goes on along the minus strand of NC_064634.1, from coordinate 78,219,232 downwards.
TATCTTTCTCTGAAAGGGGGGCGGGATGGGGTGAAAAAGCGGCGTAGGCCACATCGCTCAAATAGCCAGATTATAGTCCTCTAATTGAAAATGAGTGCACTTTGTGACTTGCAACAAACTTGAATCATAATTTCAACTCTTTACCACACTTTTTTGCTGACACCATAAAATGATGAAAGGAAGAAAGTTTATCGGTTACTACATTTTCTCTGTACACGCAGTAGAACTGTCGCCTCATGCATGACGTTTTAAGTCATTACTTCTTCGCTATTAACACTTTTGGCAATACATTTTGCAGAGAGTATTCGCATATACGAGTGTGTGCAACTGCAAAAATATTTGATTGTACTACACATAGTTCAGGAAATATAACATCATAATCACTGAGATGTGTGACAAGCCACAGCGTCGAGCATAACGTTTTAATTTATTACTTCTTTACACTACTACTTTACACAACATTGATCTGAAGATGATAAAACATTAGTCGAAAGTAATCATCGTAGAACCTAATACGCAGCTGAGACTGTGAAATGAGAGATATAAATTATAAATTCCTACACACCTTTGGAGAAAAGAGAACCACTTGCATCAATATCAAGAGCTCAGATGGAAATCCAGTTCTAAACAAAGAAGGGAAAGCAGAAAGGTGGAAGGAGTACATAGAGGGTCTGTACAAGGACGATGTTCTCGAGGACAATATTACGGAAATGGAAGAGGATGTAGATGAAGATGAAATGGGAGATACGATACTGCGTGAAGAGTTTGACAAAGCACTGAAAGACCTGAGTCGAAATAAGGCCCCGGGAATAGACAATATTCCATTAGAACTACTGACGCCCTTGGGAGAGCATTTCCTGACAAAACTCTACCATATGGTGAGCAAGATGTATGAGACAGGCGAAATACCCTCAGTCTTCAAGAAGAATATAATAATTCCAATCCAAAAGAAATCAGGTGTTGACAGATGTGAAAATTACCAAACTATCAGTTTAATAAGTCACAGCTGCAAAATACTAACGCGAATTCTTTACAGACGAACGGAAAAACTGGCAGAAGCCGACCTCTGGGAAGATCAGTTTGGATTCCGTAGAAATGTTGGAACACGTGAGGCAGTACTGACTCTACGACTCATCTAAGAAGAAAGATTAAGGAGAGGCAAACCCACGTTTCTAGCTTTTGTAGACTTAGAGAGGGCTTTTGATAATGTTGACTGGAATACTCTCTTTCGAATTCTGAAAGTGGTAGAGGTAAAATACAGGGAGCGAAAGGCTATTTACAATGTGTACAGAAACCAGATGGCAGTTATAAGAGTCGAGGGGTATGAAAGGGAAGCAGTGGTTGGGAAGGGGGGTGAGACAGGGTTGTAGCCTATCCCCGATGTTACTCAGTCTGTATATTGAGCAACCAGTAAAGGAAACAAAAGAAAAATTCGGAGTAGGTATTAAAATCCATGGAGAAGAAATAAAAACTTTGAGGTTCGCCGATGACATTGTAATTCTGTCAGAGATAGCAAAGGACTTGGAAGAGCAGTTGCACGGAATGGACAGTGTCTTGAAAGGAGGATATAAGATGAACGTCAACAAAAGCAAAACGAGGATAATTGGATGTAGTCGATTTAATTCGGGTGATGCTGAGGGAATTAGATTACGGAATGAGACACTTAAAGTAGTAAATTAGTTTTGCTATTTGGGGAGCAAAATAACTGATGATGGTCGAAGTAGAGAGGATATAAAATGTAGACTGGCAATGGCAAGGAAAGCGTTTCTGAAGAAGAGAAGTTTGTTAACATCGAGTATAGATTTAAGCGTCAGGAAATCGTTTCTGAAAGTATTTGTATGGAGTGTAGCCATGTATGGAACTGAAACATGGACGATAAACAGTTTGGACAATAAGAGAATAGAAGCTTTCGAAATGTGGTGCTACAGAAGAATGCTGAAGATTAGATGGGTAGATCACATAACTAATGAGGAGGTATTGAATAGAATTGGGGAGAAGAGGAGTTTGTGGCACAGCTTGACAAGAAGAAGGGACCGGTTGGAAGGAGATGTTCTGAGGCATCAATGGTTGACAAATTTGACATTGGAGGGCAGCGTGGAGGGTAAAAATCGTAGAGGAGGACCAGGAGATGAATACACCAAGCAGATTCAGAAGGATGTAGGTTGCAGTAGGTACTGCGAGATAAAGAAGCTTGCACAGGATAGAGTAGCATGGAGTGCGGCATCAAACCAGTCTCAGGACTGAAGACCACAACAACAACAACAACAACACTGTTGCGGCGTCTCTCATGACGAATATCTCAGAAAAAGTTCTTAAAAATTATGTCTGTGCTGTGGTGTTGCAGATGTACAACAAATGAATGCAGCCATGTAAAAATGGACATGGACTAGCGGGATCCGTTAGGTCTGAGTAAATAAATGTAGGTGTCAGTAAAGAGAAGGACTTTGGCATTCCAGATCAACAGAATATTGCCTTGCAACAGCATCCTTCATTAGTGATGATGGTAGCTTAACCGATCTTCCCGGCCGCATGACTGACAGCTGGTGGTACTCAGAGGTTAGCTTACCCTCATCTCTCACGTTGGAGTCTCACGCCAGCCTATGACAGGATGACTGCATGCAAACAGCCCAGCAGCAGCGATGCGGCCGTTACGAATCAATCCTGCCCACACACGGCGAGAAGGTGTGCGCCTCCCGGCGGAGTAGGGAAGAGCTGTCATTGCAGGTAATGCTTGAAGTACGACGTCCCATTACCAGGGCCCCCCTCTGGCCGAAAGCGAAGACGCAACATCAGTCGCCGTCGGCGGAAGGGCTCCTTGTAGACGGCTGTCGTCCTGGAATTTCGGCGTCATGGTGTCACTCAAGGGCGGCACACAGGCGTTGGTTAAACCAGGGAAAATGAGTAATCGCTTTGGTGCAACAAAATGCTCCTGCCCTCTTCCTGTGTCCCGTCTGGCGGGGAAGAAATAGCTGCCGAGGGATGGGGCTGAGGGCTCTTTTGTCGGGGCGGTAATAAATCATTTCGTGCTTAGCGTGCATGGAGGTCTGTGGGACGGGATGTAAGGCGGGCGTGTTCCGTCCAGGTGATGTGACGAACCCCGCCAATGGAGCTGATGGTTGCACTGTCTGGCTTTCTGTGTCAGCACACATCAGTTGCGCTGGACGATGTTCGGGGGCACTGTACGGCGGTCGTTTGTTATGTCCGATAAAAACACAAGTAAACATTCTCTAGATCTAATACTTCTTCTTACTCCCGAACGCGGTCTAGCGAATATGAAGAAAAAAATATTGAACCGATTAGAAGACTCTGTAATGTGGTTTTCAGGAGAATTTCGAAGATCATATCGATTGATCGAGTACGTAACAAGTGAAAAAAGGAGATCCAATAAAGAAGACGCTGAATCGAATAAATACAATGGTTGAGCGCACATGACAACATGATTCGTTGCTGAAACCAGCCGTTTAAGGAATGGTAGATCGTAATAAACGCAAGGACAGGTCTAAATGTGAGTACACATGACAGATCGGCAGTTAACGGGGTGATGCAGCAGTGTGACGAAATGAATGGTTTAGCTGTCAAGCTACCGCAATGGGGAGCTGTAGGGCCTACTGAAACAAGAAACTCGACACATCTAACGCTGTCAGAATAGGAGAAAGCGATCGTAAGTATTTAATCAAATATAAAATTATCAAAATGTTTAAAAACTGGTTAAAATTATCATAAACTTTCTATACATCGTCTCAATCGCGTATAACATTAAAAATCTTTACAAAGTCATCACCAGTTTCGGTAGACTAAATACCGTCATCAGATCTGAGAACAGAGAGGCCAAAAGAAAGATTGCCTGAAGTAACAAGCTATGTAAAAATTGCTATTGGCTTCCTTTTTAAAATTACGAAGAATTACCATACCATATGTAGTATTCAACTAGCAGTGTATCACAGCGTAATTGGAGAGATTGGCCTGCGAAAAAGAAGACTCAAGTAACAAATGTTCGCTTTTAGTTAACTTAGCGTATAAGTAATATTATTATTGAAATTTTGAATAATAATTTTACTTTTATGCTCTGTTAACTAAAAGCAAACATTTGTCACTTGTTTTTGTTTTTTAGTTTTTTCTCTGTTTGCGGTTACTGACTGTATCGAAAATAATTTACATAGTAGTTTCACTGTATAAAAGTAAAATATGCTGCGCATATTCTATTTTTCAATTGCTGACACATACTTCGTGGTAGTTTCAAGGAAGTAGTCTTTCTTCTAAATAATTGTTTTCCTAGTCTTCTTCCCCTGTCAGCCTGGATAATACATTTGCCTTTACGTTTGTTTTAGGCTGAGTATACCAAATTTTACCTGAAGATTTAAAATAAGATTATTGTGGGCGGTGGAACGGTATTGTACAGTCCTAGCAGCGTTTATAATACTACGTATGGTACGTTAATTCCTTGTAAATTTTTAAAAATCAAGCCAAAGGCAATTTTTACATGACTTGTTACTTCAGGCAATTTTTCTTTTGGTTTGTCTGCTGCCAGATCTGATGACGGTATTTAACCTACCGAAACTGGTCATCACCTTGTACATATCTTTAATGTTAAATGCGATTGTGACAATGTATAGAAAATTTTTAAAAAGTTTTATGGAAACTTATTAAAATTTTTAGGATCTTATGTTTCATTACAAACAAAGAACCACAGCAGTCTCCATGCATAGGTACACATTTGATCCAGCAGTTTTCCAAAATTTTCGTTCCCTTGGAGGAATAGGACTTCGCAGTCTCTACGAAATACGTAGCACCGGCGACGTTTGTCTCCTCATTCTCTGCAAATTTCTTCCCATCAAGCCCAGTTTTCAAGCTGAGCAATCTTAAGATGTCGCTTCTACCCAAACCTGGTGACTATGGAGAATGAGACACTAATTCTAAACTCAAATCATCAATTTTTATTATTGTGACTGCTTTGATTTGAGATGGTACCTTGCCTTGTTAAAAAGGGTACTTCCTTGAAGACAGAGGCCCTTTTACAATCAGCTCATTTCTTAAATAAAGCAACAGTGAAGTATAATATGGCCCAGTCACGGTCCTGCCCTTTCCGAAATAATCGACCAGGATTTTACCCCGAAAATTCCATAAAAATCCCAACCTTTCCACCGGATAAAACCATCACTCCTTTCTTCTACTCATTCTCGTCGAACTTTTCCCATACTTTTCAATGATGTTTCTACTCTAGAGTCGAATTACGACTCGTGGTTCTGTTTTGAACATGTTTGCACTTCAGTAACTGTGCGTGCAAGAACTTCGGCCAACCAGCTGCAAAATACAGTTTTGTTAAACTTTGTCCATGGTTTAGAGAGGTTTGAAACTGTCTTCATCTGAAGGTATTGTAGATAGAATCACATAATCTGTATCCACTGTGGGAGTTGTTGACTCTGTCTAGCACATGTGGATGAGATGTACATGTAATAGACAGAGCTAACGACTCCCACATTGGATATAGATAACGTCAAACCTGCATTTTGCAACTGGTTGGCTGTTATTCCCAATCCAGTGAAAATCCTGGTTTGCTCCACAGTTACGGATGGATGCAAAAAGATCAGAGAACTGCGATTAAAAGTAGTCGAACATTGTCTTGGAATATTCTTCCGTTTGTGTTTTTGGCCTTTAGTTAATAATCAATACCAGTCACATTAGAAGTTCATTTCCAGTTATTCATCATCATCTTCATCTTCATCATCATCGTCAGTCACAGTAGGAGCTTGATTTTTCTACCTCTTCTCTCTCTTCACAATTTGTCTCACCGTGCCTTCTTATGTCTTCCAAGAATCATTTTCATTTCGCTACATACTGATTTATGATTTTATTCATTCACGATTTTGCCATTCGCTATACATGTTTCTTCCAATTCTACTAAAGCTGCTTTCAATGATATTCCGAATTTTCAGTTCCTTTAGAATATCTTTCTTTCATTTCCCACTCATTACACTGCACCCGAATTCATATCTCCAAAATAATATTTCATTGGCTAATGTTCATGGTGTGTCCTTTTACTTTAAAAACCAGTCCTGACTACAAATTAACAAAGTTGTTAATACCACAGCATTATAAAGTATCCGCAGGGATTTTCTTCTGAATCTTATTTATGGGGCTCCGTCGAAATAACTGAAAGCATCCATTTGCAGTATACACTTCTTTGTTTGACGCGTACAAGATTTCGTAGTTTAAGTATTTGAAATAGTTAAGTTGCTTAGATATCTGAATAGTTACTTCGATTTTAGCCCTTAGCGGTTCAGGTCGTTAGAGAACTATTGTCTCAATAAAGGACACGTCCATAGTACACTGTGTAGATATTTCGTTCAACTTCAAAATGTATTTCCGTGAATCAGTTTCGCTTTCGTTAGTAACTACTTGACCGTCTGCAGAAACGGAATTTAGCCAAGTTTATGGCATTATTTGTAAAGTGTTCAACTAGTTGTAGCCACATTGTGATCATATCTTCAATATATACACTCTAAGAAAGGAAAAAGGCGCACCACGAAGGAATAATTCAAAGGGGATGGAAATTGGCACTTGTGACGTGCACGTACAGACAAACCAATGACTACAATTTCACAAAATTTGGATGCTTTATTCAAGAGAAAAAACTTCACAAACTGAGCAAATCCAGCCGGCCGGTGTGACCGAGTGGTTCTAGGCGCTTCAGTCTAGAGCCACGCGACCGCTACGGTCGCAGGTTCGAATCCTGCCTCGGGCATGGATATGTGTGATGTCCTTAGGTTTAAGTAGTTCTAAGTTCTAGTGGACTGATGACCTCAGATGTTAAGTCCCATACTGCTCAGAGCCATTTGAACCATTAGAGCAAATCTATAACGTATTGGTCCCACTGTGGCCCTTGGGCATGCGGTTATTCGCCTTGGGATTGATTGACAGAGTTGTTGAATGTCCTCCTGAAGGATATCGTGCCATGTTCTGTCCAACTGGCGTGCCAGATCGTCAGAACCCCGAGATGACTGGAGAGCCCTTCCCATGATACTCCAAACTTTCTCTACTGGGGAGTGAGCCGGCGACCTAGCTGGCCAAGAAAGGGATTGTCAAACACGAAGACAAGCAGTAGAAACTCTCGCCATGCGCGGGCGTGCATTATCTCGTTGAAGCGTAAGCCCAAGATGGTTTGCCACAGAGGGCAACAAAATTAAGTGTAGAATATTGTCAACGTACCGCTGTTCCGTATGGGTGCCGCCGATGACAACCATAGTGTGTGTGTGTGTGTGTGTGTGTGTGTGTGTGTGTGTGTGTGTGTGTGCGCGCTTTTGGAGCTTATGGGTGGTCAACGCCGAGGGTATCAGCATCCTTACACACATTAAAAGAAACCAAAGTGGATAAAAATACGAAAATAATAATACAATGAGGAGAAAACCGATGAAGTGACACTCATGCAGTTACTCCTACCTCAGTCGCGACGACAGCAGAACCACTGTTACAACCAAAGCGGTCCTGCTACGAAATAAAATGGCACTTCAGACTGTCACTCCTGCATGCCTGGTGGATTGTACGGCGTGTGGCAGTCAGGATGGTATCCTGCCGCTGTCCAGGGTGTCTCCAGACACGTCTTAGCTGGTTATCGGGCCCTGGAATCTCACTGACTGTCATGAATCCCACTTCGAACTGAGCCCCAATGACCGGCGAAGTCGAGTGTGGAGACGTCCTGGACAGCGGCAGGATACCATCCTGACTGCCACCTGGCATAAGGCCCGACAACCACGACTGATGACCTGTGGTGTCATTTCATTTCGTAGCATAATCCCTTTGGTTGTCATCTGCGACGCCCTTCCAGCACAGCGCTACGTCGACGATATTCTCTTCCCCGTTTTGTTTCCCTTCATGGTAATCCATTCTGGGCTTATATTTCGGCAAGAACATGCCCTCTCGCAAATGGCGAGTGTTTCTACTGCTTGTCTTTGTGCTTGGCAAAGCTCTCTCCCCAGGAGAGAACGTTTGGTGCTTTATGGGCAGGGTCCTTCAATCAGCTCAGGATTTTGATGATCTAACTCACCAACTGGACAGAATTTGGCACAATATCCCTCAGGAGGATATACAACAATGCAAAGCCGACTAACAGCTTGCAAAAGGACGAGAGGTGAACCAGCACGTTATTGAATTCCTCAGTCTGTGTAGCTATTTCTCTTGAATAAATGATCCATTTTTCTGAAACTGCCATCATTTGTTTGTTTGTAAATGTACGTCGCGTCTATCGTTTTCCACCCCATTCAGATAATTCGTTCGTGGTAAGTCGTTTGTTTCTGCCTTAGAGTGTATATTTAAAAGCCTTGTATGATTACTTGATTTATTTCTACCGTGTGCTCGTGCTGTTACTGTTTTGATTAGTGTTATATCTTTTACATCCCGTTTTGCCCTTTAGGTATTCACGATTATTTCTGGTACTATCCGCTTATTTATGTTTTTTTGCATTACGACGAAACAATTATCTAATCTTCCAAAGATGACACAAACTCTTGTTGACAATATCGATCTAATAACAAGAAAAGAGTTACAAGAAGCACTGATGCTTAGTGATAAAAAGAAGTCTCTCGGCTACAGGGACAACAAAACATGGAACTCATAAAATACGTCTGAAATAATACCAAACTGAGAAACTGGTTTCGCTCTTCGGCAGTCTCTCTGGCGTTAAGTTAATTGAAATTTTAGCAAAGAATAGCCCAGAACGTACAGCGTATGTGATGGTACTACGCTCAACCTTCTTGGCTGCATCAGCAGTAACAGTTGGTGGAAGTTATCCATGGATATACCTTTGGCGTATATGTTTTTTGTAGTCTAGTAAACGCACCCTAGATGGTAGGTAGATGTGTCCTCACACAGTGGGTGCCGCAACAACTGAGCAGAGCAGGGAGACGACCAGATCTGTTTTGGCACCCACGAGGACTCGGTGTATTCAGCCCATCGATGTGTTCCAATAAATGAATCTGGGTGTCAGTGAGATTACTTCGGCATGTCCCAACTAACAAGTTTATCCTTATGGATTAAAATGTAGTTACCACGATTTTTATTTGATAGACTATGGTGACACCAGTTCTTTTAAAGAAACTGGAACTGCTAGTTTTTAGGGTTCCGTACTTCAATTGCTTGTCGTTCTGTCTGTCTGTCTCTCTGTCTGTTCAACTGTTAAGAGCCACTTTCTCAGTGAGGAGGAAGTGTATGAAGTTGAAATTTAGGTCACACGCTTAGGTCTAAGATCCTTCGCGGGGTAAAAAGATTTAAACTTGTAAGTCAATGCAGTCAAAAGATACGATCATTTATGTCACTGCCGGCCGCGGTGTTCTAGCGGTTCTAGGCGCTCAGTCCGGGACCGCGCGACTGCTACGGTCGCAGGTTCGAATCCTGCCTCGGGCATGGATGTGTGTGATGTCCTTAGGTTAGTTAGGTTTAAGTAGTTCTAAGTTCTAGGGGACTGATGACCACAGATGTTAAGTCCCATAGTGCTCAGAGCCATTTGAACCATTTATGTCACTATTTTGACATCTTGCCAGTATCGATATCGGTAACCGGCAAAAATCGTCGAAATTCTCTATTTCTGGGATGGATGAGCTATCTACATACATAATTATGTTTGTAAAGAACCCCATGTGCGTGAGTCCTACACACACTTATACGGATTTTTTATTTACTTTTAAAACGGTGGATACTGCATGAAGCAAAGCAAAGTAGGCAAACTGCTCCTCAGAGGCATGCAATTAAGGTGTTCCAGAGCATATAATCAACCGCTTCTACGATTCACCCGACTGTGTGTTGATTCCCTACTACTAGTACATATTAGCGGATTAGGTTACGGAGACGGATACAATATGACCTACATAAACGTTAAATCTTTGTTCTTTTTTTAAAAAGGAATTAATGAAATATTTTTACGCGCATTAAATCCTCTTGTGTCAAGGCAAAAAATATCGTATTTGGAAAGGAGTCCGTTTAACTTCCTCATCCGTTGATCTCTATTTCGACACCTACAGGTAAATCTGAGCTACACCCGGCTATGACAGTACCGACTACCGTCGACCAGAAGCCGCGCTGTTACTAGGTAACCTGTGCGTCAGTCTTCGGCGAGTATAGCTGCCTTTCGTAAGCGTTAGTTTATTCTAGTCCGTTTCCTGGATCCGGCTGCACCTCGCAGTTATCACGTCGTGGTGCTTCCCTGCGTTGGCAACTATCTGACAATTTAAGGACGTAACTTGTGTAATTACGTACTTAACTAAAAACCAGCAAGGATAGAAAGTAACGAAATTTTTCTTATTGAGCTTTTCCGTTATAGTAGGAAGAAAACATGATCAAAATTTTTTGGTGATTTGGGGGTGTACAAAGTGCAAAATTTACTACCCAGTGCTGCCACCTCTTGCAAGAACAACTGCCCTGACTTGGCTAGGCGCCGTGTCGAACTGAGCTTGGATGACTTATACGGATTACGGTACGACATTTCACGCTGTTTTAACTCTATGCCAGAGTTCAAGAATCCGAGTGGCTGACGACTGTCGGCCCGCCAGTCTTTCAGGATGCAGGATGTGCAGGCCACTGCAAGAGTCCAAAACCTTCTGTATCGAGGAAGGACACCACGGGCCACACGTGGTTCTGCTTTATTCTGGTTCAAAAATGGTTCAAATGGCTCTGAGCACTATGAGACTTAACTGTTGAGGTCATCAGTCCGCTAGAACTTTGAACTACTTAAACCTAACTAACCTAAGGACATCACACACATCCATGCCCGAGGCAGGATTCGAACCTGCGACCGCATGTCATTGATGCTTTAGATTGAGCTACCTGTGGTGTATCTTTGCAGAAGCCAAATACATTATACTTCGCTACGAGAAAAGAACACCTTTTCCATAAAAGAAATTACTAAGGCAAGTTATCTGTAAAATTAGCGCCATCGAGTTTTGTATTTTGTAAACTCTTCTGTTTTTATTAGAATAACAGTAAATTTCTCTTACTTCTCCGAAGAAGAAATCGAATGACACCACGCACTTCACGTTAGGCGGGAGAATCTTCTGTTCTAGGTATCCTTAGGGGATTACTGTGCGCTGAAAACTGAAAAGTGCGACGTGACACGATCGACGGGCATACAAGAGACAATGTACAACACCTCTGTGCAAAGATTCGTCGGAATGTCGCTGGTCGCCGAGCGGTTCTAGGGGCTTCAGTCCGGAACCGCTCGACTGCTACGGTCGCAGGTTCGAATCCTGCCTCGGGCATGGATTTGTGTGATGTCCTTAGGTTAGTTAGGTTTAAGTAGTTCTAAGTTCTAGGGGACTGATGCCCTCAGATGTTAAGTCCCATAGTGCTCAGAGCCATTTGAACAATTTTTGAAACACTTTGAATGTCACTGGGGTTTTAATTTCGCTACCGATCAGACTTCAAGAGTAAATAAATCAATAGCCCTTCAATAAAAACAGGGTTCCATTTGTAAGGCAGGAAAGGAATGTACGAAGTCGTATCACAAACTCTTTGCCCCTTTTTTTGTAGCCAAATTACGGCTGTAAATGCGAAGTCAATATATCCATTCGCAGCGCTGGACCTTTCTTGTTTCGTGGCGGCTTTAATCTGCCGGCAGCTACGGCGCTCCTGTCAGTTGTTAAAGATGGCAGTTGTGCTTCAGACGTCCACAGCGTTAGAGCAACGAAGTGTGATTCGTTTTCTACGGAACAAGGGACGAACGCCTATCGACATCTACGGGGAAATGCAACCCACGTATGGGGAAAAGTGTCTCGCTTTTAGAAGTGCGAGATGGTGGTGTTGTGAGTTCGAGAAAGTCCGTGAAGTCTTGCACGACATTTAGCGGTCGGGGAGGCTTCGTTCTTCGCTGACTGACGGCAACATTTCCCGCACGGATGCAGTGGTGTAAACAGATCGGCGTGTGCACTTCACGGCCATTTTCCGGGAGCTTGGCATATCGTAAGGGAGTGCAGCGCTTCAGAAGTAAGCCAAGACAGCAGTGCGACGGTGTTCCATAGTCAACCGGACGAATTCTACCGCGGGGGCATCTCAAATGTGCTGCTGTGGAACAAACGTGTGAACCGTTGTGGGGTCAATGAGGAAAAGTAGTGTAAGGTACGAAGAATAGGATGTGTGGTTGTCATTACCTATTTGTACGTTTGTATTGTATTGTATTCTATGTTAACTGGGGGCCTAGAAACGACGGAGAGGTTCCGCCCCCGCCGCAGCCGCAGTGGTCAACAACCCCACGACGATTACCGCAGTCCACTTCACCCCTCCGCCGCCCCACACCTATCCACTCTTCAGGGTTATTGTGCGGTTCGGCCCCCCGTGGACCCCCCCCCCCCCCCCGCCCCATGGAACGTCTCACACCAGACGAGTGTAACCCCTATGTTTACGTGGTAGAGTAATGGTGGTGTACGCGTACGTGGAGAACTTGTTTGCGCAGCAATCGCCGACATAGTGTAGCTGAGGCGGAATAAGGGGCCAGCCCGCATTCGCGGAGGCAGGTGGAAAACCGCCTGAAAACCATCCACAGACTGGCCGGCTCACCGGAGCTCGACAGAAGTCCGCCGGGCGGATTCGTGCCGGGGACCAGGCGCTCCTTCCCACTCCGGAAATCCGTGCGTTAGACAGCACGGCTAACCGGGCGGGCTATAAGTACCTTACTTTCGGTAACAAAAATTAGGGGCAAAGAGTTTCTTCTTTGACTTCGTACCTGAGTAGAAACAACACGTGTTTCACCGCAATGAAGGACCGTCAATGTCATAGGTACTACAGATATTTCCGAGAATAGAAGATGCGGACTGATGCACTTTTACGTAGCGCAGAATGCCAAGTTAGCGGCAAGTCCATTGGCACAAACAGGGCAGCCTTGGGACAGCCCGGCGCGCCGTTTCGACACCTGCTGCTGGTGCTGCTGTCGGCCACACAAATACCCGGACGGATTGGCTGCCGCGGCGATTAGACCCGCTAATTAGCGGGGACCGCCCGCCCGCACCCGTGCGCCAGTGGAGGCGTCGTTAACCCGGCCGCTGGCACGTCTGCCGGTAAACAAGTGTCTGCGGCCGCGGCGGGCGGCGCACCTGCAGCGGCGCTCGTGTCACCAGGCTGCACCTTCTTATACCGACGGAAAAAAAGGACTTGTGGGACATGAGCGAAAGTTGGTAGGCGTGCTTCTACGTCTGAAAGATAATGTCTATTCGAGTCACGCGCCAGTCTCATAAGACTAATTCTAGTAGCGCCACTATGACGTAGTGAATCAGGCTTCCTTCAAGTACTCGCTGTAACGGTAGTGTGTGTTAGTTACCTTTGAGATTGGACGTGATGAGTTGATGTTAGTCAAGAATGTCCTTGAGGCGACAAAGAAGCCGTTATCAACGCCTCGCTGTGTTTGAACGAGGTCGTTTTGAAACGTCCCCTTACAAAAATGAATGAATTACTGTGCTGATAAACCTCTTACATAACTTGATTTTCAAACAGCTGAGCAGAACTGAACGTACTCAAAGACATTTCGCTCTTAACCTATTCTGATCAACACTAAACTGACGCACAATATTTTTAGCGCAAGCCAATCTGACTTTCAATAATCCCTACAAAAGAATGGCCCTGACTAACAATAACCTATACCTTTCACAAATCACTTACCTCACAAAAATCTTCGTTACTCGAACTACTGCAATACAGCGAGCGGCACTACTGCCAGCTAAATAAAAGATTCTAACTACTGAATGCACTAACTACTGATAGGCATAGTTAGCAAATGAAAGATTTTGATAGAGAACAAACAATGTATTTACCTTAATAGTGTTCAAAAGTCATAATATATATAGCAGTTCATGACATCCAGTCTTACAAATTTACTGTCTCTGATGGACACACGTCCAGATCATCCGCTCTCAAAACTCCGCCATTTCTCTCCCCACATCCACCACTGCTGGCGGCTCACCTCCAACTGCGCAACGCTACGCGCTGTTAACAGCAAACTGCCCAACACTATAACAGCAAATTCTAACAATGCAAACCAGCCACAGACTGCACACAGCACAGTCAGTGATTTTCATATGGAGCGCCACGTGGCGTTACCAACATAAAAACCTAAAAAGCCTACTTACATAGCCCCCATGCTCCCCACAAAAAATTTTACAAATTGTTCTGGGCAGTGGCCAATACAGATTTGAAGAAATTTTTCATAATTACAATAACAAAGATATCAAATGCACACACTTATTGATACACTGTTGGTCAAAAGCAAAAATTGTTCTCATAAAGACAGTCCTGATCATTTATCACAATAGTAATTATAGTCTTTTTTTTTTTTTTTTACAAAGTCTCATTAGTAAAACAAAATGCACACAGCAGTAGTGGATTTCCATCCAGTCTTGAAGAAGTAGTGTTGTCCTTCCAACGGAAAGACAGTGTCCACATGCAGACAGGTAATGGGTCACAACAGAGCAAACCCACAGCAGAGTGAGTCGAAGTATTGAAGAATATTGGTAGGTAGGTCATCACAGAGCAGACCCACTGTAGTCCTAGTAGAGATTATGGTATTGGTGGGCCACCAGAGGTGCCGACCCACTGCAGTCCTTGTAGAGATGGCCAGCAGCCATCTGTTGCGACTGTGCAGGTACACAATCACCATCGAAGAGTCTTGCGGACATTATAGCAAGTCCATAAACCACCACTTGGGCACTCAAAAAGTTAACAGCCTGCTTACAGTTTAATTGGGTTTCGAGAGGCTAGCTGTTCATTCTGCAATACTGCAGAAAGACTTGGAAGAATGCAGCCACTGTACGGGAGTGCTGGGGAACCGAAAGAGGTGGCGTGGTGGTTGGCACACGGGACTGGGACACTCAGATGTTTAGGACGGGCGGTAGGGAAAGAGCATCGAGTGACATTACGAGCTGCATTCAAGTTCTAAGGCCTCCGATTTTTTTTCTCCGGACTGGAAAGAGATAGAAACATGCGCATTGTTTTAAAATGAGGCCGCGTTCATTGTCAGTACGTCCCAGAGATGGCGGCACCGTATGGCAGATGGAATTTTACCGCCAGCGGCGAGAATGAGAACTGTTTTAAATACTTAAAATGGCGACGTTTTCCTTACTTGAACAGCGTGCAATCATTGCATTTGCGTGGTGTGAAACCAATTGAAATTCATCGACAGTTGAAGGAGACATGTGGTGATGGAGTTATGGATGCGTCGAAAGTGCGTTCATGGGTGCGACAGTTTATTGAAGGCAGAACATCGTGTGACAACAAACCGAAACAACCTCGGGCTCGCACAAGCCGGTCTGACGACATGATCGAGAAAGTGGAGAGAATTGTTTTGGGGGATCGCCGAATGACTGTTGAACAGATCCCCTCCAGAGTTGGCATTTCTGTGGGTTCTGTGCACACAAAAGTGTCATCCAGGTGGGTGCCACGAATGTTGACGGACGATCACATGGCTGCCCGTGTGGCATGTTGCCAAGCAATGTTGACGCGCAACGACAGCATAAATGGGACTTTTTTTTCGTCGATTGTGACAATGGAGGAGACGTGGATGCCATTTTTCAATCCAGAAACAAAGCGCCAGTCAGCTCAATGGAAGCACACAGATTCACCGCCACCAAAAAAAATTTCGGGTAACCGCCAGTGCTGAAAAAATGATGGTGTCCATGTTCTGGGACAGCGAGGGCGTAATCCTTACCCATTGCGTTCCAAAGGGCACTGCGGTAACAGGTGCATCCTACGAAAATGTTTTGAAGAACAAATTCCTTCCTGCACTGCAACAAAAACGTCTGGAAAGGGCTGCGCGTGTGCTGTTTCACCAAGACAACGCACCCGCACATCGAGCTAACGTTACGCAACAGTTTCTTCGTGATAACAACTTTGAAGTGATTCCTCATGCTCCCTACTCACCTGACCTGGCTCCTAGTGACTTCTGGCTTTTTCCAACAATGAAAGACACTCTCCATGGCCGCACATTCACCAGCCGTGTTGCTATTGCCTCAGCGATTTTCCAGTGGTCAAAACAGACTCCTAAAGAAGCCTTCGCCGCTGCCATGGAATCATGGCGTCAGCGTTGTGAAAAATGTGTACGTCTGAAGTGCGATTACGTCGAGAAGTAACGCCAGTTTCATCGATTTCGGGTGAGTAGTTAATTAGAAAAAAAAAAAAAAAATCGGAGGCCTTAGAACTTGAATGCACCTCGTATACTGAGTGCACTATCCGAAAATTACCTCGAGCAATTAAACATAGAACCGACTCGTGGAGATAACATCTTGAACCTACTGGTAACAAACAGACCCGAACTTTTCGATTCTGTAAGCGCAGAACAGGGAATCAGTGATCATAACGCCGTTGCAGCATCCCTGAATATGGAAGTAAATAGGATTATTAAAAAAAAGGGAGGAAGGTTTATCTGTTTAGCAAGAGTAATAGGAGGCAGATTTCAGACTACCTAACAGATCCAAACGAAAATTTCTGTTCCGACACTGACAATGTTGAGTGTTTACGGAAAAAGTTCAAAGAGATCGTAAAATGCGTTTTAGACAGGTACGTGCCGAGTAAAACTGTGAGGGACGGGAAAAACCCACCATGGTTCAACAACAAAATTAGCGAACTACTGCAAAAGCAGAGAGAGCTTTACTGCAAGTTTAAACGCAGCCTAAACCTCTCAGACAAACAGGAGCTAAACGATGTCAAAGTTAGCGTAAGGAGGGCTATGCGTGAAGCGTTCAGTGATTTCGAAAGTAAAATGCTATGTACCGACTTGACAGAAAATCCTAGGAAGTTCTGGTCTTACGTTAAAATGAGTAAGTGGCTCGAAACAGCATATCCAGACACTCCGGGATAATGATGGCATTGAAACAGAGGATGACACGCGTAAAGCTGAAATACTAAACACCTTTTTCCAAAGCTGTTTCACAGAGGAAGACCGCACTGCAATTCCTTCTCTAAATCCTCGCACAAACGAAAAAATGGCTGACATCGAAATAAGTGTCCAAGGAATAGAAAAGCAACTGAAATCACTCACCATAGGAAAGTCAACTGGACCTGACGGGATACCAATTCGATTCTACACAGAGTACGGGAAAGAACTTGCCCTCCTTCTAACAGCCGTGTACCGCAAGTCTCTAGAGGAACGGAAGGTTCCAAATGATTGGAAAAGAGCACACGTAGTCCCAGTCTTCAAGAAGGGTCGTCGAGCAGATGCGCAAAACTATAGACCTATATCTCTGACGTCGATCTGTTGTAGAATTTTAGAACATGTTTTTTGCTCAAGTATCATGTCGTTTTTGGAAACTCAGAAGCTACTATGTAGGAATCAACATGGATTCCGGAAACAGCGATCGTGTGAGACCCAACTCACTCTATTTGTTCATGAGACCCAGAAAATATTAGATACAGGCTCCCAGGTAGATGCCGTTTTCCTTGACTTCCGGTAGGCGTTAATTATAGTTCCGCACTGTCACCTGATAAACAAAGTAAGAGCCTACGGAATATCACACCAGCTGTGTGGCTGGATTGAAGAATTTTTAGCAAATAGAACAGAGCATGTTGTTCTCAATGGAGAGACGTCTACAGACTTTAAAGTAACCTCTGGGGTGCCACAGGGGAGTGTTATGGGACCATTGCTTTTCACAATATATATAAATGACCTAGTAGATAGTGACGGAAGTTCCATGCGGCTTTTCGCGGATGATGCTGTAGTATACAGAGAAGTTGCAGCATTAGAAAATTACAGCGAAATGCAGGAAGATCTGCAGCGGATAGGCACTTGGTGCAGGAAGTGGCAACTGACCCTTAACATAGACAAATGTAATGTATTGCGAATACATAGAAAGAAGGATCCTTTACTGTATGATTATATGATAGCGGAGCAAACACTGGTAGCAGCTACTTCATTAAAATATCTCGGAGTATGCGTACGGAACGATTTGAAGTGGAATGATCATACAAAATTAATTGTTGGTAAGTCGTGTGCCAGGTTGAGTATTGCTCATCAGTGTGGGATCCGTACCAGGTCGGGTTGACAGAGGAGACAGAGAAGATCCAAAGAAGAACGGCGCGTTTCGTCACAGGGTTATTTGGTAAGCGTGATAGCGTTATGGAGATGTTTAGCAAACTCAAGTGGCAGACTCTGCAAGAAAGGCGCTTTGCATCGCGGTGTAGCTTGCTGTCGAGGTTTCGAGAAGGTGCGTTTCTGGATGATGTATCGAATATATTGCTTCCCCTTACTTATACCTCCCGAGGAGATCACGAATGTAAAATTAGAGGGATTCGAGCGCGCACGGACGCTTTCCGGCAGTCCTTCTTTCCGCGAACCATACGCGACTGGAACAGGAAGGGGAGGTAATGGCAGTGGGACGTAAAGTACCCTCCGCCACACACCATTGGGTGCTTTGCGGAGAATAAATGTAGTTGTAGATGTAGGTGTAGACTCGCAGTCGGGAGGACGACGGTTCAACCCGGCGTCGGGTCATCTTTTAACATTTTCCGTGATTTCCCCAAATCGCTTCAGGCAAATGCCGGGATGGTTCCTTTGAAAGTGCTCAGCCGGCTTCCTACTCTGTCCTTCCCTAACCGATGACCTCGCTGTTTGGTCCCCTCTCCCAAGTCAACCAACCAACCAATCCCTTTCCAAGTACCTCCTTGGCTTCGTTTACTGTCTGTCTGTCTGATTGTTGGCAGCGGTGGTCAAGAGAACGAACGTTCGCATGAGGACCGGGCTTTGGACATCCACGTGGCACTGCCGAGAGGGGAGACCATCGTGTTCGGTGTATGCCTGTGGCTCAGCGTACTGCATCTGTAGCAGCAATTTGAGCATCAGTTGGCACCACAGAGACGCAACGAACTCTTACAAATCGGTTACGTCAAGGATAGCTCCGAGCTACACACCCTGTTGCGTGCACTCCACTCACCAAAAGCACCGCCATTTGAGGGTGGCAGGCTGGAAGCCTGTTGTGTCTTCTGACGAAATCTGGTTCTGGCTCCCTGCCAGTGATGGCCGTGTTTGTTTATAAGGAGGCCGCCTGAGGCTCTGCGACCAAACTGTCTGTGTTCTACACGCAGTCGACCTGTACCTGCGGTTATGATCCGTCTGCGGTTTCATATGAAAACGGTTGCAATCTCGTGGTTATCCCATGCACCCTGACTGCAAATTTGTACGTCAGTCTTGTGATTCGACCTGTTGTGATGTCATTCATGAATATCATTACTGGCGGTAACAGCATAAAGCTGGCACACATATCGCTGTTGTAAGCCAGCTTGCTCTACAGTGTGTCGATATATTGCCGTGGCCTGCTCGATCACCAGACATATCTCCAATGGAGCACGTATGGGAAGTCATCGAACGACAACTCCAGCGTCATCCACAACCAGCATCATTCAAATATAAGGGAAATAAGAGATCGTACCGAGGCGATCCGCCGGCCTGTGTGGCCGAGCGGTTCTAGGCGCTTCAGTCTGGAACCGCGCGACCGCTACGGGTGCAGGTTCGAATCCTGCCTCGGGCATGGATGTGTGTGATGTCCTTAGGTTAGTTAGGTTTAAGTAGTTCTAAGTTCTAGGGAACTAATGACCTCAGATGTTAAGTCCCATAGTGCTCAGAGCCATTTGAACTATTCTTTTGAGGCCATCCGCGAGTGGAACAGTGGAAGGGGGAGGGCGGGGGGAGGGAGGGTAAATATGAATTTTGCGCGAATTGTGCCCTCCACCACACACCGCTCGGTGGCTAGCGGAGTATATATGTAGATACAAAATTGTTAAGGCTTTCGTGGCCACTTGTTGACAAACTGCCTATTGGCTTCTGTCTCGGGTTCTTCGGCCGACGTTCATCTAATGATTTTTCTCAAAATGGTTCAAATGGCTCTGAGCACTATGCGACTTAACTTCTGAGGTCATCAGTCGCCTAGAACTTAGAACTAATTAAACCTAACCAACCTAAGGACATCACACACATCCATGCCAGAGGCAGGGTTCGAACCTGCGACCGTAGCGGTCGCTCGGCTCCAGACTGTAGCGCCTAGAACCAATGATTTTTCTGACGTTTCGCGAGCAGGAGTGGAGGGCATTGTCAAAGCTTCACCGTCCATTGGCGGTGGTGAACTGGAGCCGAGCTCGCGGCCGCAGGCTTTATGTACCTGGCGCGCCAACGTTCGAGGGCTTCTCCGCGGTTCTCCTCTTGCTACCTGCGACGGTCGTTCGCTGCAGTACCTTAAGGCTTTCCTCTTTCTTGTTGAAACTGTTGGCGTGTTTTTGTATTTCTACAGCTTCTCTGAACAAGCGCGTCTGATAGTGCTGCTCTACAGCCAGAACTTACGTGTCGGCGAATTTTATTACGTGGACGGTCTCATTCAGTGCGTGCTCTGGCCGATTTCTCCGCTTGCCCCAACCCGCAATGTCGCTTATGCTCTTTGATCCTGGTGTTAACTGATCGTCCAATCATTCCGACATAAACTTTTCCGCATGTGCATGGTATACGGTATATTCCCGACATTGCAACTGGGTCTCTTTTCTCCTTCGCCGATCTAAGCATTTTTTTGATCTCCCTTGTCGGTCTGAAAATCGTCTTTACACCATGTTTGCGCAATATACGGCCGATTCTGTCCGTCACTCTGGGAATGTATGCCGTACCCGACATTTCTTTTTCTGGTTCCTTACTTCGCTGAGTGTTTCGCTCTGTTACACTTCCAATATAATTTGTGGAGTAGCCATTGCTCCTCAACACAGTTTCCAGGTGTTGCATTTCTCGTTTAAGGTGTTGCGGCTCACATATTCGTCCTGCTCTCGTTACGAGCGTACTAATCATGCCTCTTTTCTGGCTCCGGTGGTGGTTTGACAGTTTGTGCAGGTATCGGTCCGTGTGTGTCGGTTTTCGATACACGCTGTGTCCCAGGTTTTCGCCGTCCCTTGTGACCAGCACATCTAGAAATGGCAGTATCTTGTCCTTTTCTACTTCCACGGTAAATGTTATGGTGGCATGGAGGCTGTTCAAGTGTCTTAGGAAGTCACTGAGCTGTATGCGGTATAAATCTTCGATACGGTGCCTGTTGAAGCGCCAACCCTTCCGGCTCTCCTGGTTACGCAAGCGACCACCAACAATTTGTCCACGTTCGAATTCGCTTAGCACCGACTTAATGCACTCACAACTACACAGAACACTGACACTTGAAATGTGTTCAGGAGATTCCGTAGGTGCCGTTCGTCACCAGACACAGCAGCGTAACATGCGTAACCAGCGTTCGAGGACACATTTCTTGCGGCGTTTCTGTATTTTCGTCCAACTCCTGTACAGTTTAGCATTGGCAAGCGCGTGTGGAAACTGTACAAGAATAATAACAGAAGTAAACAACCTGAGTGGCAGCGCGGTCTCGGCCTGCAAACGCAAACGAGCAGAGAAAAGGAGGCAGGGACCGCGGAGTAGCGCGTGACGTCAGCAGACGCCGCCCGCGCGCCAGCGGCTCGGCGCTCGCTCGCTCCTGGTTGGAGTAGGCCGGTCCGCCGCTTCCTGGACACGTAAGCGCGGCGCGGCCCGCCTCGGCTTGGGGCCTTGCCAAAGGGACCGCTGCTCGCGTTACTCCGGCCTGGTCTTTCGACGGCTTGGCGATGAATCACCAGAGTGTCGCCCGAAAATCCTTCTCCCTCTCTTTCGCTAAACTTAATGGCCACACTTCCTTGACATCAATTTTAGGTACACCGAGCACTCTTTAAATATCTTTTCTTGCTTCAGCTGAATCACTGTTTTTCTCAGAAATAACATAGAACTCCTTGAGAGTAGTTATTTTTTGTATCACGTTGGTGTATTACGGTGAAACGGCTTGGTTTAAAATCAGACTGTTGGTCAGTGTTCATTACAATAAAAGAATGGTGCAAATGGTTCAAATGGCTCTGAGCACTATGGGACTTAACTTCTGAGGTCATCACTCCCCTGGAACTCAGAACTACTTAAACCTAACTGATCTAAGGACATCACACACATCCATGCCCGAGGCAGGATTCGAACCTGCGACCGTAGCGGTCGGGTGGTTCCAGACTGTAGCGCCTAGAACCGGCCGGCTACTCCGGCCGGCAATGGGTTCAAATGGTTCAAATGGCTCTGAGCGCTATGGGACTTAGCATCTGTGGTCATCAGTCCCCTAGAACTTAGAACTACTTAAACCTAACTAACCTAAGGACGTCACACACATCCATGCCCGAGGCAGGATTCGAACTTGCGACCGTCGCGGTCACGCGGTTCCAGACTGAAGCGCCTAGAACCGCACGGCCACACCGGCCGGCCCGGCCGGCAATAAAACAATCAAAATCAAAACTTAGTTGTTGTTGCTGAGGCAGCGTAAAGCTAACTACGGTACATTTTTGAACACATCCATGACTCCTTCTCCATTGTTGCTCGAGAACCCTCAGAGCCACTTCATTGACGGCTTTAAACGCTCTGCTAGGATTTGCCTTAATTTACTTAAAAGGAAGGTAAAAGATATTTTGGCTTCAAAATTTTGCTGCTGAGGCAGCGTAAAGCTAACTACGGTACATCTTTGAACACAACCATGACTCGTTATCCATTGTTGCTCGATAACTCTCAGAGCCAGTTCATTGACGGCTTTAAACGTTCTGCTGGGATTTGCCTTAATTTACTTAAAAGGAAGATATAAAGATATGTTGGCTTGGGAATAAAACATGGGGAGAGATGAGAGGAAAACTTGGCTATCAGGTAAATAGCAGGAACTGGGCAACAAAAGCCGTATTTGGTTATTAAGGTTGCACTCCTGAATACAGGTAGTACTTGGGGTCGAAAGATGATGAACATACCAAATTGCGGAAGCTTGATATTCGCGAACTCCAGCACTTATAAAATGGTTCAAATGGCTCTGAGCACTATGGGACTTAACTGCTGAGGTCATCAGTCCCCTAGAACTTAGAACTGCTTAAACCTAACTAACCTAAGGACATCACACACATCCATACCCGAGGCGGGATTCGAACCTGCGACCGTAGCGGTCGCGCGGTTCAACTGTAGCGCCTAGAACCGCTCGGCCAACCCGACCGGCAGATCAGTGTCACCTGTACTCTTATCCAACAATGGGAATACATATCTGCTCAAGTGCTCTGCGCTGAATCGTCAAGAGCAATGGTAGTCCATTCGCAAATTCTGTTTAGAACTTTGACAGGAACTTCATCAGATCTTACAGAGTTAGTAGCGCTGGGTTTGAGTGGAGTGGGATTTTGGCTGAAGCTGTGTGAATGTGTGCTTATTTTAAAACAGCTTTTTTTTAACCTACATAGATTAGCACATAAAGCTCAAATGACATCAACAGAAGTGCTTGGCAGTTAATATCAAATAAACAGTATTCCGCCCACAAATAATTCTTACTTGAAAATAGGCACACCCCAAATAATAATAAGGTAATTTCCGGGGTAACACAAGGAAGTGTGAAGGGAATATGGTACCTTGTGCAAGATTTACTGACGACATTGTTACCAAAATGTGTTTATTAGGGTTAAAAAAACATTCAGTTATGGGTGAATAAATTTTGTTGAGGTAGTTCATGTTTCAGGGAAGAAGTGTTAATTGCGCACAAGTCTTTCACAAACATAACAGCGCCGTATGCACTGTGACACTGAGCAGTGTACACATCAAAGGATATTTACGTAGAGGAACAACACTTCACTTCACTTCACTTAGGATGAGTTGGCGTGCAGAAGTGGAGGAGTGCAAGAGCTTTCAAACGCAGGTGTTGCGTCAGAAAATTTTAAACAGCTCTGTTGTACGCAGGTCCATGTCAGCTGTCGTATGTTGAATTGCAAACATCGTGGAAGGAACTACTATTCTGATAGGTCTAAGAAATCAGGTAAACCGATGGCCTATTGTGCGAAGTAGTTGAGAGTTGAGACGAATATTCAAGGGAGGGGAAGGAGGGGGAGGTTGGGAGTGTTCTGCTGGTTGACAGCATTTTGCTAGAAGCACTTATATGTTTACATACGTCAATTTCCAAATTTTGCATTAAATTTCCGGACTTTAAAGTAGCTTGAAAACTTGAGTGTGCCGAAAGTGGCAACGGATTCTAGACATTACAAACTACGTTTAACAAACGACTGTTTTCATTTGTTTAAGTGCGAGGCTTCCTATGTGGATGGGATTTCAGCCTGATGGGTAACATTTCAGCCAGGGAAAGGCGCACATCCGCAGGCGAACAGTACTTGCTGTCAACAACAGATCAGGTACAATTCCTGGGTGCACGCGTACAAGCGGCAAACTACAAGAAGACAGACGTGAATGATCCTGCTGTAAGGAAAACCTCACAAATGCGAGCAGGACTCCGAGGGTTCGGTGCAAAGTTAATTATGTCTAGAGATAATAATTTCGTGTGGCTCAATGCCCTGGTGCGAGTCTTTCTATTGGACACCACTTCGGCGACTTCCGTGTCCCTAACCTACCCCAGTTATACAGCCGAGGAAAGGGGGCCTACAGTGTAACGTATAATCCGAACCAGGTGTTTCTTTTTGTCGCCTCCTCACATCGTTGATAGGTCAAGGCTAGTTTAAAAGAAAGACAGAAAATGTGGTCCGACAGAAATTCAGTCCCACGACTTTGCGTTTTCGAAAGGCGCACTTTATCACTAGACCAGATAAGTATGCGGGTAAGTTCATCTATAGGTTTTGATAAATGAGTTTGCGAGTATCAAAATATATGAAACATATGGTCGTATCTTTTGACTGCATCGACCTAGAAACTTAAGTTCTTTTCAACGTCAAGTGGCCGTAGAGCTTAGCATTTGACATAAATTTCAACTTTATAGCTGTTCCTGAGAAAAAGGGGTCTTGACAGTCGGACAGACAGATGAACAATAAAATGATCTTGTAAGCAGACCGTTTTTGCTGACTGATGTACGGAACCTTAAAAATGAATAACAGAAAGGCTGAGTTCCAGATTGTAGGCAGAAAGCACTGAAAGAAACAATATCCCCGTCATTTCTATGCGCTTATAGCCACTGCTGCAGAACTGTGTTGATAATCGTAGTACTTATTAAAATACTGATAATGATGAGTCAACATTTATATTTTGTATCGAGTAAATTAAGGTACTGTCAACGTTGTAAGATTGTTTTTATTAAAGTTGTTGAATCAATTACATGACAAATGCATTTCTCTAATTTTCGGAAGAATGCCTTTCAAATGCTATTTTACCAAATTATAGTGTCTTGGACATTATTGTGCTAAAGCGATGTAGTAACCGCTGATGATGTAAAGAAATTATTATGTTAAAACAGATATATATTTTGTTGTTCTTATTATTAAAATCGTAGACATCAGTTGGACGCTATAAGTGTGGATAATGACGAGTTGTTTTCTTTGTTTGTGTGTGTGTGTGTCTGTGTGTGTGTGTGTGTGTGTGTGTGTGTGTGTGTGGTTTGGGGGCGTGGGAGGGGACGAGTGAGAGAGAGAAGAGAGAGAGAGAGAGAGAGAGAGAGAGAGAGAGAGAGAGAAAGAGAGTAGAAGAGATAGAGAGCAGTAACATACGGTGATAACCTCAGAACCAGGGTCCCCGCCTATGGCGGTAGTGAAATACTGCGGAGCATTTGCGTTCTCATTTACAACAGTCAATAAAAGAACGATGCGTTGATAGGCGTAACAACTCAATTTTTATACTGCTGACACTGGCCACAAGAAAGAATCCGCCATGTAGCCCTAAACCGGTACAAACGCACAGAATACAGGGGCTTGTAAGATATGTGGTAGACGTAGATGTAGCTGTAGCTGTCACTTTAGCGTGGAGCTCTGGAAGAAGGTATTCTGAGATGATGCGTCAAGGTTCATCAAATAGCAATGTATACTGACGTGGGGATGGAACTGAGGAGCGATTACGTTCAATTGTCCGCGCCCTCTCTATGATAAATAGCTTCAGACTATCGCATCACACCATCTTCGCCGAATTTTACTATCGCTGCAACAACATTGAATTTTCATTGTGCTGGGTTGCATGTATGAGTGGATCGTAAAAACAAGTAATTAATTACTGAATAAGACACAATCCGCTGTGTACTACACAATGAAGAGCGTAGTACGACTATACAGCTTTGAGGAATCCTACTTGTCAAAATTTCATGCGATTCGCCGTTTGGGAGAAAACCTCTGCCAAAGAATCCATTGTTTCTACAGTGTACGATGGAGAAGTGGACTAAGTTTTCCCTGCGAAACGCAAACGTTTTCGATAACTTAGTTGTTTCTACAACGCACAGTGGGGAACTTGACTTAAGTTTTCCCTGATTTTAACTGAATGGGAAACCTGTCAGTTTCATTATATGGTGGGACGTCGGTTATACAGACTGAGTGGGACAGTAGATCACATGGAAAACCGAAAATCCGGATAATCCGAAAAGCCAGGGAAAAACAACGTCGTTGGTTACATGCTAAAAACACACACGTTGTATTTATTTTCATCTTAAGACAAACATTACACTTCATTTTCATACAAATGTCGACCAGACATTGAAGAAAAACACCAGTGTTTTTGTATACTGAAATAAGCAGCAAGTTTCGTCAGATTTGTGTGACGTATGTGTGAGGCACGACGACGTAGGCGTTGCACCAGCAACTCTTCGACCGGATTTTTTTTTTGTCTGGCGTTCCAACTAAAGCATTATTTTCTTCAACTGCGTTGTTGCCCCTGTATTATGTCCATATATTATGACTTCTGAATGATTGCTAATCTCGTTAGCTGATTCATCAGTCTAGTCTCTGTCTGTTGACAAATAAACGGCGATAATTTCATCGTCAGAAAACATATCGTAGCCATAGTCATCGGCATTTCGCAACGAGTCATTTATTTCAGTAAGACCTACGTCTGAGCTTCGTCGAATCTTTGCAAATGCTTCCATATCAATTTTAGCAGAATGTTTTTCAAGAGTTCTGCTTCATGTATCCTATGATCTACATCTAACTTTTTGTCCTGGGACACTACCACTTTTTTCTCTTTTACGTTATTTTACACTTCCAACAAACTAGGCAAATACAGTATATCATTTATTTATTTCATATGATCACATCAGGTCCTTTAGGCCTTTTTTATATCGGACCAGGGATTCCTATACCAGAAATTTTTAACATCATAGTTACCTAAGAAATAGCAATGATTTTAGTATGACAAATAATAAAAAATATTAGCAGAATTAGAAATGATGTGAACATTGTAGAGACAATATGAATGAATAGCCCTGACTAAGAAATAATAAAGTTAATAGTATCAGTACTACTATTACTACAGATATTACTACCTACCACTAAAATAATAATGATAGTGGCAAACACAAAATGTATTTGTATGTGTGCAAAAGTAATATTTTCTGGCGTAGTGAGTTCGGAGGGAAAGAGAAAGAAATTTAGGCAGACAGCACTGGCTAAGAGCATTGGGCTATGAGGAAGATCTGGTGGAAAGGAAGGATGTAACTGGGCAACGAGTGAGTCTGCCGACAAAGACAGGTATTATTGTCCCTTCAGAAGGTACATCATTATCTGTTTTCTGAAGCTGGTAATTTTATTCAGTCCTCTGATATAATGAGGGAGATCTTACCAGAGACGGGTTCCTGCAACTGAAAAGGACTTCGAGAAAGCAGCTGAGTTATGGAATGGGACAGAAAGGGTTTTACTTTTATGGGGGGTGTTTCTGCTATGTTGTTCACAGAAGAATGTCGAGGAGAAATATGGACGACAGAGTACGTTGATAAGACAGTAGAGGAGACGGAGAGTATGGAAAGCTCTGTGCTTGTCTGCACGCAGCCAGGATAGCTGCGCATAATATGTTGAAATATAATGAAAGAGTCGAACGTCCCAGATATATGGAACGCAGACGTTCGTCATCAGGTCCAGGCGCTGGGAGCTTTTCTGGGAAAGTTTTTACAGGGTAACATCACGAGAATTAACAGTGTTGAGTACAAGCGGTTGTACAAATTTCTTTTTCACTTCCAAAGACAAGATCTTTTTATATTTTTGGAGGACGTGGATGGGTGTTTATGACTTCTCGCACATTGCAACCACGTTCTCAGCAAAGTTCAGCTTTACTACTTGACTCTGTACTGAGGGAGAGAAGTTACAGTTCAGTATCAACTTGTTATCTGACGTCTTGTCAGGATCTGTGTATGGCGCTCGAATGAACTACAAAAATAATGATTGTCACCGTAGAATACCGACGCTTCTATGTCTGGAGTATCGATGAGGGCCACATAAATAAGGTTCCACCCTCTATACCGTGCTTATGTCTTTGACTGTAAAATTATTTAGTACTCCACACGCATTGATTTTGGGACTGAAATTTACTTCACAGTCAATCGGCTTATATTCTTGACACATGAAGATACGGTACAAGCGAAGTTCACTAAAACCTGCTAACTTCAGAAAATTACACTACTGGCCATTAAAATTGCTACACCAAGAAGAAATGCAGATGACAAACGGGTATTCATTGGACAAATATGTTATACTAGAACTGACATGTGATTACATTTTCAAGCAATTTGGGTGCATAGATCTTGAGAAATCGGTACCCAGAACAACCACCTCTGGCCGTAATAACGGCCTTGATACGCCTGGGCATTGAGTCAAACAGAGCTTGGATGGCGTGTACAGGTACAGCTGCCCATGCAGCTTCAACACGATACCGCAGTTCATCAAGAGTAGTGACTGGCGTATTGTGACGAGCCAGTCGCTAGGCCACCATTAACCAGACGTTTTCAGTTGGTGAGAGATCTGGAGAATGCGCTGGCCAGGGCAGCAGTCGAACATTTTCTGTATCCAGAAAGGCCCGTGCACCACCTGCAACATGCGGTCGTGCATTATCCTGTTGAAATGTAGGGTTTTGCAGGGATCGAATGAAGGGTAGAGCCACGGGTCGTAACACTTCTGAAATGTAACGTCTACTGTTCAAAGTGCCGTCAATGCGAAGAAGAGGTGATCGAGACGTGTAACCAATGGCACCCCATACCATCACGCCGGGTGATACGCCGGTATGGCGATGACGAATACACGCTTCCAATGTGGGTTCACCGCGATGTCCCCAAACACGGATGCGACTATCATGATGCTGTAAACAGAACCAGGATTCATCCGAAAAAATGACATTTTGCCATTCGTGCAAAATGGTTCGAATGGCTCTAAGCACTATGGGACTTAACATCTGAGGTCATCAGTCCCATAGAACTTAGAACTACTTAAACCTAACTAACCTAAGGACATCACACACATCCATGCCCGAGGCAGGATTCAAACCTGCGACCGTTGCGGTTGCGCGGTTCCAGACGGAAGCGCCTAGAACCACTCGGCCACACCGGCCGGCGCCATTCGTGCCCCCAGGTTCGTCGTTGAGTACACCATCGCAGGCGCTCCTGTCTGTGATACAGCATTAAGGGTAACAGCAGCCATGGTCTCCGAGCTGATAGTCCATGCTGCTGCAAACGTCGTCGAACTGTTAGTGCAGATGGTTATTGTCTTGCAAACGTCACCATCTGTTGACTCAGGGATCGAGACGTGGCTGCACGATCCGGTACAGCCATGCGGATAAGATGCCTATCATCTCGACTGCTAGTGATATGAGGCCGCTGGGATCCAGCAGGGCGTTCCGAATTACCCTCCTGAACCCATCGACTCCGTATTCTGCTAACAGTCATTGGATCTCGACCAACGCGAGCAGCATTGTCGCGATACGATAAACCGCAATCGCGATAAGCTACAATCCGACCTTTTATCAGAGTCTGAAATGTGATGGTATGCATTTCTCCTCCTGACACTGTAAGATGGCAAGAACTGTGCCCCTTACATGAAGTCATTAAAGACCACCTAACTCACGTTGAGCGAACAGTAGGGCTGAACAAAAATGACTGGCAAGGCACAATGCATCTTGTAGAGGGTATACTATGGACGTATTGGAATAATTAATGTCGGGTGATGGTTTTAAAGTAATTCACACGACATGAAAACTTTGTGGAAACGCGTCGATTTACTGGAGGCTAGTTTACCCCAGGGAAGTACTCAGAATTGACTGTGGCTGCCAGGTGTCGTGGCTAAGGGAAGCGACAATAGTCAGCTTAGGACGGCTCAAGCTCGGAGAAAGTGGTAACAGGGCGCGACCTCCAGCTGCCTTAAGATGAGTGACAGTGAGTGGGTGGTTGACCCCGACTCCATGCTGGTGTAGCAGGAAACAGACGGAGAACTTGTACGTCTGTTGATAAATGTTCGTCGTCCCGTTTTCTGTGAAACATGCGAGAAAACCGTGCAAAGCTACGGTGGAGCGGTCACAGAGGTCAAAATATGCGTGTTCGTGACTATAGCAACTTCACGCTGAATTCACGGTCCGCAGAGTCTGAAGCAAATCAGGTGAAGAGCGACAGAATGAAACATGCCGGCCTCCGATGGGAGCGTAGGACCGAGGAATTTGAAGTACTCTCCTGGGAGTCAGAATTCCGGAAAACTTGGTGTTGTGCAGACGCTAACCTTGATGGGTGGCCTGGGAGGAGCTAAATAACAGAAGTTGAGAGGAAGGGAAATTTTGTGGGAATTTGTTCACTTCCCAGAGCAGGCATTGGTCGGCGCTGGGAAGCGACGCATAATTAACGCGACTTGCGCTGCAATTGGCGTAAGTGATTTTGCTGGAGGGAAAACCGAGGCGAAGAGTGGACTGTGAGAAGTCTCCATAGAGGTCTTCCATTCCCAGCTTGCCTAGAGTGCGGACGTGACGTTCTTTACTCAGATTGCCTGAGAAAGAGTGAGCATCTCTGCAGTTTAGGACTTAGCAAATGGAACCATTGAGCTTGGAGATAGGAAGTTTTGGTTCAGCTATGTACTGAGCAAGATAGCTAGGAGTGAATAGACGAGAGCGGCCTTGCAGCACCACGAGGTCGGCCGACGTCCACACAACGACGCCGCTCCGCCACGCTGTATTCGTTGATATTGCGCCCGCTCCGGCCACTGATTAATATGTTGGATCACGTCGGCAAAGTTTCCACGAGGGTTTCATGGGACGTGTATTGTAGAATTCTTCTCGCACTTCGCATTACGCCTGGGTCAGTCGATAGGAATTACTTTTGATTTATCGCGCTTTACTCCACGAAAACGCAATTTATTACCACTGCCTGTTAGGAGAGTCAAAAACGGTTCAAATGGCTCTGAGCACTATGGGACTCAACATCTGTGGTCATCAGTCCCCTAGAGCTTAGAACTACGTAAATCTAACTAACCTAAGGACATCACACACATCCATGCCCGAGGCAGGATTCGAACCTGCGACCGTAGCGGTCACGCGGTTCCAGACTGTAGCGCCTAGAACCGCACGGCCACACCGGCCGGCTAGGAGAGTCATGTAATGTGATGATTGAAGGTCGTGAGTTAAAATAAATCTGTGCTAATCGTCTGCATCTATTTTCAATCTAGTAGTTGAAATCCCAAGTCACTTTCTTAATTAATTTTGTGTTCAACATTTGCATCTGGTGATCAATAGCTGAATATAACATGAATGTGCACCCCTTTTGATTAAAAGGGATCCATTCTGAATCCATTAATGGCAACACTGCCATCGCAGTTCAATCAGGAGGCACAGGGCCTTATTACTTTCTTTGCGTTATCCGACTTTGCGGCAGTTTTGCACTCTCTGTTGATCTGTTAGTCAATTACCTGGGGTGAACACACACCAAAACCAGATAAGTGACGGGTGGGGTGTTACAACACGAGGCATCACAACAACGTTTCACCAGGCAACGCCGGTCAACTGCTGTTTGTGTCTGAGAAATCGGTTGGAAACTTTCCTCACGTCAGCACGTTGTAGGTGTCGCCACCGGCGCCAACCTTATGTGAATGCTCTGAAAAACTTATCATTTGTATATCACAGCATCTTCTTCCTGTCGGTAAAATTTCGCGTCTGTAGCACGTCATCTTCGAGGTGTGGCAATTTTAATGGCCAGTAGTGTATTTAAAATAACGTGAGAAATTAGGATCTGCGAAACCCAGCAAATACACTGAATGAATAGTACCATGTGTGACTAATACTTCACAAACAAATGGCAAAATTTTAGTGAAGAATAGGAGCAAAAATGAATCACCTAAACTTGCATCTCAAATATTGCTGAAACAGAAATGTTATAGGCTCTTAGCACTATGGGACTTAAATTCTAAGGTCATCAGTCCCCTAGAACTTAGAACTACTTAAACCTAACTAACCTAAGGACATCACACACATCCATTCCCGTGGAAGGATTCGAACCTGGGACCGTAGCGGTCGCCCGGTTCCAGACTGTAGCGCCTAGAACCTCTCGGCCACCCCGGCTGGCAGAAATGTTATAGCTTCGCTGTTTTCAAAGAATGGATTGGTAGTCACGGGATCGTTATGTTAACCAAGAAACATATTGTAATAATACTTAGAAAGTGTATCAGTTCCGCAAACATACACTTTTTAATGGAATAATGCCTACTGACATTAACAAACTAAAAGTAGGGCAAATTAGAAGGTCAGCGGTGTTTTTGCAGCATTCTAATGCGCTTACGAGGTGTCGTGCTGTGCAGATTTCCACACCGACAGTTGTTTGTGCCATTTAACTTGCGTAGTTGTTTGATACGATGTTATTATGTTTGCTTACAGTGAGCTTGTGTGTTCCTTTGCTGCACTGCAATTTGCTTGTCAGTGTATGACAGTCAAAACAGTATGTCATCAATGGACGATGGGATTTACCAATGTAGAAAAGCCAAGTTCACGGTGTATGGAGAGTATAGGAAGAATTCAATTCGTTCTTGTACGATGTATGGGGCAAGATATCCCAATAGACGTCAACCTTCTCGGCGGGTATTTACTATCCCTCTTCAACCAGTCACGTGAGACTTGGTAGAGTAACATCTAGACAACGTAAAAGGAGGAAACAAGTCACGACAGACGAGAGGAAAATTGATGTTGTTGCTGCTGTTGCAGTTGATCCGCGCGTTAGCTCCCGGGCAATCGCAAGAGGAAGTGGCATAAGACAGGCAAGCGTCCTAAGCCTTCTCGATCGACAAAGGCTGCATCTCTCTCCAGGGAAATCTGCAAGGAAACGATTAGGTGAATCCCATTAACTACTGTATATGGGCATTAAGACAGGATACTGCTGATGTATCAGGTATCTCGTTTAGTGATGAAGCCAGACTTACGAACCATGGCCATGTAGACCGCCGAAACAAGCACTATTGCTCCACTGACAATCCGCGTTGGCTTCGTCAGCTGGAACGTCAGCGTCCATGGACTGTAAACGTGTGGTGTGGGATAGCGCACTATCAGCTCGTAGGCCCGTTTTCCACAGACGGAACACTGAATGCGCACGAGTGTCGCAACCTCCTAACAGACCATCTTCCAAGGATGCTGGTACACGTCCCTCTGCAGACCAGGAGGAACCTATGGTGCCAAC
Organism: Schistocerca cancellata; assembly: GCF_023864275.1. Taxonomy (NCBI): domain Eukaryota; kingdom Metazoa; phylum Arthropoda; class Insecta; order Orthoptera; family Acrididae; genus Schistocerca; species Schistocerca cancellata. Next base: position 78,185,855 of record NC_064634.1, on the reverse strand, counting down.
GTGGCGGCTGTGAAACCGACAGCGCACGAAGTAAGCGTACTACAGTATGTCTTGGCGAATTGTTTCCAAATCGTTCGATTGGACTGGTCGGTCATTCCCCGGATTTGACACATGCAGAGTTTTTTCTGTGGGGAAAGCTGAAAGGCGCTGTCTACAGGTACGTACCAACTGCTCCCGATGATATGCAACGACGTATCACTGCAGCCTCCTCGGACATCTCCACAGAAATGCTAGCACGTGTGCGGCAGTGGTTCCGTACCAGACTGGAAGCGTGTATTGCCGCTGCCGGTGGTCATTTTGAGCACCACCTGTGATAGTCAACTGTCGCGTTTTTGGCCAGAAGCCGCGTCACTAGTGTGTGCACTCGTATTGTTCTTTAGTGATTGCTGCCACCGGTACTGTACAAGAGTCAGTGTGGGAACTTCCCAACATACGATACCTCGTAAGCTACTCGCACTAGAATCCTGTTGCAGATATCAAACACATACTAATTTTCACTAATTTTAGTTTGTTAATGTCAATAGGCATGGTTGCATTTAAATAGTGTATGATTGCACAAAAAATGCAATTGGTAAGTACACTACTGGCCATTAAAATTGCTACATCACCAAGATCACGTGCTACAGATGCCAAATTTAACCGACAGGAAGAAGATGCTGTGAAATGCAAATGCTTAGCTTTTCAAAGCATTCACACAAGATTGGCGCCGGTGGCGATACCTAAAACGTGCTGACACGAGGAAAGTTTCCAACCGATTTCTCATACTCAAACAGCAGTTGACCGGCGTTGCCTGGTCTAACGTTGTCGTGGTGTCTCGTGTAAGGAGGAGAAATGCGTACCATCACGTTTCTGACTTTGATAAAGGTCGGATTGTAGCCTATAGCGATTGCGGTTTATCGTATCGCAACATTGATGCTCGCGTTGATCTAGATCCAATGACTGTTAGCAGAATATGGAATCGGTGGGTTCAGGAGGGTAATACGGAACGCTGTGCTGGATACCAACGGCCTCGTATCACTTGCAGTCGCGATGATGTCTTATCCGCATGGCTCTAACGGATCGTGCAGCCACGTCTCGATCCCTGAGTCAACAGATGGGGACGTTTGCAAGACAACAACCATCTGCACGAACAATTCGACGACGTTTGCAGCAGTATGGACTATCAGCTCAAAGACCATGGCTGCGGTTTCCCTTAACGCTGCATCACAGATAGGAGCGCCTGCGATGGTGTACTCAACGACAAACCTGGGTGCACGAATGGGAAAACGTCATTTTTTCGGATGAATCCAGGTTCTGTTCACAGTATCACGATGGTCGCATCCTAGTTTGGCGACATCGCGGTGAACGCACATTGGAAGTGTGTATTCGTCATCGCCATACTGGCGTATCACTCGGCGTGATGGTATGGGGAGCATTGGTTACAAGTCTCGATCATATCTTGTTCGCATTGACAGCACTTTGAATAGTGGACGTTACATTTCAGATGTGTTACGACCCGTGGCTCTACCCTTCATTCGATCCGTGTGAAACCCTACATTTCAGCAGGATAATGCACGACCGCATGTTGCAGGTCCTGTACGGGCCTTTCTGGATACAGAAAATGTTTGAGTGCTGCCCTGGCCAGCACATTCTCCAGATCTCTCACCTTTTGAAAACGTCTGGTCAATGCTGGCAAAGCAACTGGCTCATCACAATACGCCAGTCACTACTCTTGATGAACTGTGGTATCGTGTTGAAGCTGCATGGGCAGCTGTACCTGTACACGCCATCCAAGCTCTGTTTGACTCAATGCCCAGGCGTATCAAGGCCGTTATTACGGCCAGAGGTGGTTGTTCTGGGTACTGATTTCTAAGGGTCTATGCAACCAAATTGCGTGAAACTGTAATCATGTGTCAGTTCTAGTATAATATATTTGTCCCGTGAATACCCGTTTATCATCTGCATTACATCTTGGTGTAGCAATTTTAAGGGCCATGAGTCTATTATTAAAATCTGTTTATTGGCTAACAATACGAGCTCCTGACCGCCAATCCATTCTGTAGAAACCGCACATCATTAGCTTTCCATTTCTGCAATATTCGTGGTGCAAATTTTAGGTGATTCATCCTGTATGTACTGTTAGTCATTTTGCAGCAATTCCTGACTATACTGTCTATCTAAGGCAGTATTACATCTACATCTACGTGATTACTGTGCTATTCACAATCAAGTGCCTGTCAGAGGGTTCAATGAGCCACCTCCAAGCTGTCTCTCTACCGTTTCACTCTCGAACGGCGTGCGGGAAAAACGGGCACTTAAATTTTTCTGTGCGATCCCTGATTTCTCTTATTTTTTCGTGATGATCATATCTCCCTATGCAGGTGGGTGTCAACAGAATGTTTTCGCAGTCGGAGGAGAAAACTGGTGATTGATATTTCATGAGAAGATCCCTTCGCAACGAAAAAAGCCTTTGTTTTAATGATTGCAACACCAATTCGCGTATCATGTCTGTGGCACTATCTTCCCTATTTCGCGATAATACAAAACGAGCCGCTCTTCTTTGAACTTTTTGAATATCATGTGTCAGTCCCACCTCATACGGATCCCACACCGCACAGCAGTACTCCAGAATAGGGTGCACAAGTGTAGTGTAAGAAGTCTCTTTAGTAGATCTGTTGCACCTTCTAAGCGTTCTGCCAATGAAACACAGTCTTTGGTTTGCTCTACCCAAAACATTTTCTAAGTGATCGCTCCAATTTAGGTTATTTGTAATTGCAATCCCTAAGTATTTAGTTGAATTTACAGCCTTAGGATTTCTGTGACTTATCGCGTAATCGACATTTAGCGGATTTCTTTTAGTACTCATGTGAATAACTTCACACTTTTCTTCATTCAGGGTCAATTGCCACTTTTCGCACCACACAGATATCTTATCTAAATCATTTTGCAATTCATTTTGGTCATATGATGACTTTACAAGACAGTAAATGACAGCATCGTCTGCAAATAATCTAAAAGGGCTGCTCGGATTGTCTCCTATGTCGTTAATATAGATCAGGAACATTAGAGGGCCCATAACACTTCATTGGGGAACGTCAGATATTACTTCTGTTTTACTCGATGACATTCTGTCTATTACTACGAACTGTGACCCTTCTGACAGGAAATCACGAATCCAGTCGCACAACTTAGGCTATTTTCCATAGTCACACAGTTTGGTTAGAATACGCTTGTGAGGAACGGTGTCGAAAGCCTTCTGAAAACCTAAAATATGGAATCAATTTGACATCTCCTGTCGATAGCACTCATTACTTCATGAGTACAAAGAGCTAGTTGTGTTTCGCAAGAGCGATATTTTCTGAATCCGTGCTATGTGTCAATAAATCGTTTTTTTTCAACGCACTTCACAATGTGGGAATACAGTATACGTTCCAAAACCCTACTGCAAATCGACGTTGGTGATATGGGCCTGTAATTCAGCGGATTACTCCGATTTCCCTTTTTTGTTATTGGTGTAACTTGAACAACTTTCCAGTCTTTAGGTACGGAACTTTCTGTGAGCGAGCGGTTGTATATATTGGCTAAGTATGGAGCTGTTGCATCTGCATACTCTGAAAGGAATCTGACTGGTATACCATCTGGAGCGGAAGCCTTGCCTTTATTGCTGTGCGACACCGAGGGTATCTACTTCTACGTTTCTCATCTTCGCAGTTGTTCTTGATTGGAATTCGGCAATATAGTTACTTCGCCTTCTTTGATGAAGGAGTTTCGGAAAACTGTGTTTAATAACACTGCTTTGGTGGTACTGTCATCAGTGACTTTACCGTTGTTATCGCGCAGTGAAGGTATTAATTACATCTTGCCACTAGTGTGCTTTGTATATGACCAGAATCTCTTTGGGTTTTCTGCCAGTTTCCGAGACAGAGTTTCGTTGTGGAAATTATTAAAAGCATCTCGCATTGAAGCACGCGCTATATCTGGAACTTCTGCAAAACTTTGGCAATCTTCAGGATTTTGTGTTCTTTTAAATTTGTGATGCTTTTTTCGTTCCTTCTGCAACAAAGATCTGATCCCTTTTGTATACCATGGGGTATCAGTACCATCACTTATTAATTTATGTGGTATATATCTCTCACTTTTCGTCGATACTGTCTCTTTGAAATCATTCCACATCTTTTCTACGCTTACATGATCAGATCGGAAGGAGTGGAGACTGTCTCTTAAAAAGGCGTTAAGAGCATTTTTATCAGATTTTTTTAAACTTTGCGTTTCTTTTTGGTGGTTGTGTGAGTTACGGTATTCATCCTAGCAGCAACTGCCTTGTGGTCGCTAGTCCATGTATTCATCATGCTACTTCCTATTTGTCCACGATTATTTGTTGCTAAAGAGGTCAAGTATGCTTTCGCAACCATATACGCTTCTAGCAGACTCATGAACTAATTGTTCAAAGTAATTTTCTGAGAAAGCTTGCATTACAATTTCGGATGACGTTTTATGCCTGCCGCCTGCTTTAAACGTATAATTTTTCCAGTATATCGAGGGTAGATCGAAATGGCCACCGACTATAACTGTATGAGTTGGATACCTACTTGAAATGAGACTCAAGTTTTCTTTGAACTGTTGAGCAAGTATATCTTCTGAGTCGGGGGGGGGGGGGGGGTCGGTAAAACGATACAATTAATAGTTTAGTCCGACTGTCGACTGTCAAGTATAACTTCTGTCCGTACTATTACCTATGAAAAACCATTTTATTTTGAAGAGAAAACAATACACAAGTTTTGGAATTGAGAGGCTGATCCTGTTTAGCAGTCTGTGTCAATACTCTTCGTCTTGGTTGCACCTCAACTCGTTGCAGGATTGCGACACAATGTGGCGACGGTGAGGCGTGATGCTGGTATTTGAGGTTCTGCGTTAACAATAAAGTATGCAGATCCTTCGTATGTGTATGTTCCCATATAACGACATGACTCTCGTGGTTTGTCATCTGCCGTACTGAGCTTGATGTCGCGGGAATGGAGTTCAAGGGTGTGCAATCTGAAACACGTGCCACTGACCTGTTTGCAGAGTATGTGTACATCATGTCCTACTTCGGGGCACCCCACAGTTCTTGTTTTATCCACGTCTAAACAAAGTCCTCGAAATGTTCAAATCTGATGTCGCGCACACGCATTGTTCAACCAGTGACCGGTCTATTTGCGTCCATTGGCAGATGCGAAAACTACCTGGGGTCAGCCAGGAATAAAAGCACAGCGCACAATCCACAGTTTGCTCAATAGTAACAACCGTTTTTCTGCAGTTCAGACCGACAAGGTGCGCATTTTGATTTAAATGTTTTATCTGTGGCTTTACGTACGAAAATCAACCAACCAGCCATGCCGTCAAGTTAACACCTACTCTACCACTGGGTTGCTCTGTTTCGATAGTCGAAACACGTTCTCTCACGGCGAAGATCAATAGTTCAGTTACATATACAAGGTCAGTCAGGAGGAAAGGTATATGCTTTGAGGGGTAATGGTATTGGTGATTAACAGTAAACTTCGAATGAACATAGACTATGCTCGTTTCTTTACCGTATCCGACATACAGTTCTTTGGAACTCACGGGCGTCAGTCGCACGTGCTCGTTCACCATTATTCACACGCGAATACAATCAAAGCGACATTAGACTACGCGGTGTTGCTGTTACTGACCATTCAATTGCTAGTGTCTTACATGCATATGGACGAATGAGCTCAGATTACCAACGTAGTAGCTGTCTACTAAAGAACTGAAAAATACATCACAGTTGACGGTGGACTTTTTGAGCATCTTTTGTGAGGAAATGTTCACAATCAAAGAAATCAATAGATCACAATGTTTCATTTACTAACACATGCATTTGTCCTGTTCCCCATTGCTTTCATCAATTTCCTCGGAAACTGTTAAGAAGAGGACGTTTGTCCGTATGATGTTTTTTGTTCAGAAACACTAACACTACCACATCGCAAAGCGTGCACCTTTCCCCCAACTCAACCTGTATTTGTAATATTTGACTGAAATAATATTTACCAATTATTGGAACGAATAAAACAGACTAAGAAAAAGTATATAATGTCTTTATGTTGCAGGTTGCAGTCACCGCCAGGTGGACTACTGCTGTAATCAATCCCATCAACGCTCAGTTCGAGTCAGAGCACTCTGCGTGAAGGTGGGAGTGTGCGGCAGCTTGTTGACAGTTACCCTTTTTCACCTGCCGTCGGCATGGAGCTCTGTCTGATTGAGGAACAGCGCGTCAACATCAAGTTTCTTGCAAAGCTAGGCAAGAAAGGCCGTGAGATCTTTGAGTGTTTGAAACAGGTTTACGGAAACAATTCTCTGAAGGAACCAACCGTGAACAAGTGGTTAAAAAGGTCCCGGGATGGCCGAGAAGAAGTGAACGATGACCCTCGCCCAGGACGACCGTCGACATCGAGTTCCGATGCAAATGTTGAACGAATTCGGGCTCTTGTTCTTAAAGACCGTAGATTGACAGTCAGAATGATTGTTGACGAGCTGTCAATCCCCAAAACAATCGTTTACGAAATCCTGACACAGAAACTTGAAATGAAGAAATTGTGTGCGAAAATCGTACCGAAGCTCTTGACGCCAGAACAGAAAGCAAAGAGGGTTGAGTGCTGTGAGGGTTGGTCGGAAGCAGAGGAACGAGGGGACTTTCTCAACCGAGTCATCACTGGAGACGAGTCCTGGTTTTACGAATTCGATGTGGAACTCAAATCTCAAAGTAAGGAATGGAAACTAGCAGGAGAACCGAGAACAAAAAAGTCGCGAAAATCAAGGTCCAATGTGAAGACAATGTTGATTGTTTTGTTTGATTCTAGGGGCATTGTTCACAAGGAATTTGTCCCTCCCGGCCAGAACGGAAATTTTTACTTTGAAGTTCTGACACGTCTCAGAGCTCGTGTGGCCCGAGTTCGACCGGAGTTGGCAAATGGGGGCAGATGGATCCTTCATCACGACAATGCGCCCGCTCACACGTCGCTCGCTGTGCGCGAGTTTTTGGCCCGAAGCTCAATCACCGTGACAGACCACCCGCCTTATTCACCCGATTTAGCCCCGTGTGACTTCTTCATGTTCCCGAAATGCAAAACGGTGCTTCGGGGGCGGCACTTGAGAGATGCAGAAGCCATCAAGGCGGAAACGACACGGAAACTGAACAACATCACAACTGAAGACTTTCAGCAATGTTATCAACAGTGGAAACGGCGTTGGCAGAAGTGTATCGCGTCTCAGGGCGAGTACTTTGAAGGAGACCATATTGTAATAACTGAATAACTGTAATATATACACTCCTGGAAATTGAAATAAGAACACCGTGAATTCATTGTCCCAGGAAGGGGAAACTTTATTGACACATTCCTGGGGTCAGATACATCACATGATCACACTGACAGAACCACAGGCACATAGACACAGGCAACAGAGCATGCACAATGTCGGCACTAGTACAGTGTATATCCACCTTTCGCAGCAATGCAGGCTGCTATTCTCCCATGGAGACGATCGTAGAGATGCTGGATGTAGTCCTGTGGAACGGCTTGCCATGCCATTTCCACCTGGCGCCTCAGTTGGACCAGCGTTCGTGCTGGACGTGCAGACCGCGTGAGACGACGCTTCATCCAGTCCCAAACATGCTCAATGGGGGACAGATCCGGAGATCTTGCTGGCCAGGGTAGTTGACTTACACCTTCTAGAGCACGTTGGGTGGCACGGGATACATGCGGACGTGCATTGTCCTGTTGGAACAGCAAGTTCCCTTGCCGGTCTAGGAATGGTAGAACGATGGGTTCGATGACGGTTTGGATGTACCGTGCACTATTCAGTGTCCCCTCGACGATCACCAGTGGTGTACGGCCAGTGTAGGAGATCGCTCCCCACACCATGATGCCGGGTGTTGGCCCTGTGTGCCTCGGTCGTATGCAGTCCTGATTGTGGCGCTCACCTGCACGGCGCCAAACACGCATACGACCATCATTGGCACCAAGGCAGATGCGACTCTCATCGCTGAAGACGACACGTCTCCATTCGTCCCTCCATTCACGCCTGTCGCGACACCACTGGAGGCGGGCTGCACGATGTTGGGGCGTGAGCGGAAGACGGCCTAACGGTGTGCGGGACCGTAGCCCAGCTTCATGGAGACGGTTGCGAATGGTCCTCGCCGATACCCCAGGAGCAACAGTGTCCCTAATTTGCTGGGAAGTGGCGGTGCGGTCCCCTACGGCACTGCGTAGGATCCTACGGTCTTGGCGTGCATCCGTGCGTCGCTGCGGTCCGGTCCCAGGTCGACGGGCACGTGCACCTTCCGCCGACCACTGGCGACAACGTCGATGTACTGTGGAGACCTCACGCCCCACGTGTTGAGCAATTCGGCGGTACGTCCACCCGGCCTCCCGCATGCCCACTATACGCCCTCGCTCAAAGTCCGTCAACTGCACATACGGTTCACGTCCACGCTGTCGCGGCATGCTACCAGCGTTAAAGACTGCGATGGAGCTCCGTATGCCACGGCAAACTGGCTGACACTGACGGCGGCGGTGCACAAATGCTGCGCAGCTAGCACCATTCGAAGGCCAACACCGCGGTTCCTGGTGTGTCCGCTGTGCCGTGCGTGTGATCATTGCTTGTACAGCCCTCTCGCAGTGTCCGGAGCAAGTATGGTGGGTCTGACACACCGGTGTCAATGTGTTCTTTTTTCCATTTCCAGGAGTGTATATACTACCTAGAGGTACACCTTTACAGAGCATAGATTATTACAACGGAAACACAGAATATATTTATAATCCTTTAGAATCGACGTTGAAAATGTTTTCCGTCAGCGGCAGGCATTGCGAGCTTCTGAGCGCTGACTCGAGGGCAAATATTCGTCCACGTGCCAGCACCGGTGACATTTACGACCGCGTTGGAGGGGTGCAGTCAACTGAAACGCAGTGCGTGGTTGCTTCCTCTCATAGTCTCATCACCACTATTATCTTTAAACAAGGACGTCTTGTTTTATAAAACGAAGTTTTCTCGGCTACTTCCGGTTTTCCAGTGTGATTACTCTCGTTGCACGTGACCCTTCTTGCTACGGTTTTGCCACATTGAAAATTTACCAGGGTTTCCTCGCAAACGATGAGTTACTCGATATTTTTGCACTGAGTGTTTCTTCATCGAGAATTGTGGTGTGCGTACTGTAAGACCTTCGGTACACACACCATCAGATTATTTGACTTGTCGCTCTAACGAAGTAGGCGAGTGTCAGTAATATGTCTCGTGGTCTTATCGTGGCGTGTTTATCTTCTGCCGTTAGGTCAGACGATAGAAATGCCACTTGCACGCTTGGAGTAGCAGATTGACGGTGACCAACTTTCAATAGAACTTGATTAATTTTCACACACATTTATTAAAATAATAACAATCATAAACCTTACTTAACTTGATTCTGTTTGCTATTTACAACTGACAATCTGAAGTTCCTTTGGTCTAGGTACGTTAATCTTATTCTCACATATCTCTGATACTTGACAAAGTGTCTATTCATTTGTCTTCATGACTATGTACAGGAATATGGTAATCTTATTAGGCGCAGACTGAAACTTGACTATAGACTGGTGCAGATTAATGCAGACTGACTAATCGGAGGTCTGTACACTCGTTATAATACCTCGAGCGTTCAGGTTTCACTGCGCGAGTGTGATCTGCGAGGAGAAAAGGTTCTACGTTAGCAGCAATCTCATTGGCTGCGTTACATATTAATACGCGGATCCGCGGAAGCAGAATTTGATCCGTATCTAAGACAGCGCCATCTCGTAGTGCGGAGACGGACGAGCGCTGCGCCTGCGCTGTTGTGCACCCTCCGCCATACACCGTCAGGTGGCTTGCGGAGTATGGATGTAGATGTAGATGTAGATGCTTAGCGGGGCGCGCTCTAGTGGGAAAGTTGTGTACGCGCTGACTACACGGAACTATGTACACAACAAGAATCAAGTTGTATCACAGTCAGTTGCTCTGAAAAACTTTATTAATTATGTATTTCGGATGATACTAATCGTCATCAGGTACTAGGAGCTTTTCAGTTACGGCATGTGTCTGGATGCAGACATGGCATTCCATCCCACAGTGAAATGGCTCTGAGCACTATGCGACTTAACTTCTGAGGTCATCAGTCGCCTAGAACTTAGAACAAATTAAACCTAACTAACCTAAGGACATCACACACATCCATGCCCGAGGCAGGACTCGAACCTGCGACCGTAGCGGTCGCTCGGCTCCAGACTGTAGCGCCTAGAACCGCAGGGCCACTCCGGCCGGCCATCCCACAGCACAATGTAATTTTCGGTATAAGCAGTATGGTACCAACTACTGAAAACAGAGCATTTTATGTTTTAAAACGCAGTTCCACATCGAATCGTGAACAAAATCTGCGACGAATTCCCGGAAATCGTGTAAGTTAATGCAGTTGCGCGGGGCCGTTATTTAGCTGCCTTTCTCGGGACAAGAGCAGAGCTCTTGAGTGGTGAAGAAAGGGCCTGTACAGGGGTTGGAAGAGGGGTGAGGGGTAAGGGGGGGGGGGGAGTGAGAGACCCGGATCGCCGTGGTGAGCAACTGCGAGCCCGCGGGCCCACCGCCGGCCGGCCAGCAGCGCCGCTAATCCCATTAGCTAATTATTTACAAAATGAGGAGCTCTTAATTGCGATACTCGGCGAAGAGCGGCGGACGGCGCCTGGGGGGCGCGGGGGCGGTGGGGGCGGAGGTCCTTAAACGGCTGCGGCGCCGCCGGTCGTAACGCAGGTCCGCCCCGACGCTGTCTGCGAGCAAAGAACCGATTGGGCGCCCGACGCTACAGGCTGGAGCGTTAAAAGACAGAGAGACGTGCCGACAGAAAGGGACGAGTCGGTCCTCCGGAAGTACCAGTCCAGCGAGAAACAGCCTACTAAATTGCTCGGAAAAGCTGTTGCGCGCAATCATGACTGCACAGTTACCGCTTTTTTAATCAGAAAAAATCACTTTCTAAACATACTTCTGATCACAGAAATTCGCGTACAGCCTCCTGTGTAGTCGAGGTAAGAGTGAACTTGCTTTCTGAAGTGTATGACATAACCTCCCACCAACAGCTAAATGCATCCCATCAGGTGCAAAAAACTTCAAATAGTTCTTTGGGATCTTGTTCAGTTCACATGTGTGTGAAATTTCTGAGTCTATTTCAAACAGTTTGAAGATTCCAGCGGAAAAATACTCCGATAGGATAACAAAAAAGGCGAATATGTTGCTGTTTAAATGACTTTGGTCGAAAAGTGGGGTACCAGCTGCCTCATTCTACATGAGGTTTCTATTTTGATGTCATGTGCTTTATTAACATAAAGGATACAGCTCTATGTCTACAGTTCAGAGGATGTACCACCACTTTTTTACATACTATTATATACAGTCATATCAGCAACTATTTTACATTTCATGTCAACACCTTTACCACGGACAAAGACACAAATATTATCATCATGAGAAAGCTTACAAGACCTGCAGATCCTAACACACAATGCCTACCCACGAACGGTACATGCGCAGTGTCCTCAATACGTCGCAACTGTTAGCAACGGTCAGAGTGTAAGTAGGCTGTTGACGATTTTATATTGGTAACGCCAGGTAGCGCTCTGTATGAAAATCACTGGCTGTGCTGTGTGCAGTCTGTGGCTGGTTTCCATTGTTGGAATATTCGCTATTGTAGTGTTGGGCGGTTGGATGTGAACAGCGCATAGCGTTGCGCAGTTGGAGGTGAGCCGCCAGCAGTGGTGGATGTGGGGAGAGAGATGGCAGAATTTTACGAGCTGAAGATCTGGACGCGTGTCCGCCAGAAAGAGTGAATTTGTAATACTGGATATCATGAACCGATATATACATATATTATGACTTTTGAACATTATTAAGGTAAATACATTGTTTGTTCTCTATCAAAATCTTTCATTTGCTATCTATGCCTATCAGTAGTTAGTCCCTTCAGTAGTTAGAATTTTTTATTCAGCCGGCAGTATTGGCGCACGCTGTATTGCAGTAGTTTGAGTATCGAAGATTTTTGTGATGTAAGTGATTCATGAAAGGTTATTGTTAGTCAGGGCCATTCTTTTGTAGGGATTTTTGAAAGTCAGATTGCGTTGCGCTAAAAATATTGTGTCAGTTTAAGCACAGTCATTTATAATTTTTCTAAGGGGACGTTTCAAGAGGAGTGTTTTGTGTAGTTGTGATGGTTGGTTGGTTGGTTGTTTGGGGAAGGAGACCAGACAGCGTGGTCATCGGTCTCATCGGATTAGGAAAGGAAGTCGGCCGTGCCCTTTCAGAGGAACCATCCCGGCATTTGCCGGGAGTGATTTAGGGAAATCACGGAAAACCTAAATCCGGATGGCCGGACGCGGGATTGAACCGTCGTCCTCCCGAATGCGAGTCCAGTGTCTAACCACTGCGCCACCTCGCTCGGTTGTAGTTGTGAGTGCAGCTTGTCGCAGCTAAGAGAATTCGGACGTGGACAAACTATTCGTGCTCGTATGGTGGATACATCTGTAACCAAGGTAACCTAAGTGTTTGGCATTTCATGAGGTAACGTATCGAAGATTTATACCGCATACAGGGAGAGCGAGAAAACTTCATTCGGTAAGTCACAACGCCAACGAAAGTGTTTGGTGAGTAACAGTGACAAACGGTCATTGAAGAGGATTCTGACGAAAAATAAGAGCAAATCGGCTGCAAAAGCCACTGCAGAACTGAATGACGCAATCGTGAACCGTGTCAGCAGCAAAACAACTCGAATCGAACTTCGGAAGCTGAGAATTGCAGGGCAAGCTGGAACGTAACAGGAAGACGTGGTGACGAAGACAGAAAACATGGAGTATGGAGCAGAGGAAGAGTGTCATTTGGTCGGGTGAGTCTTCTTTGACTCTGTTTCCAAATTCTGGCAGAGTTTCAAATGGCTCTGAGCACTATGGGACTTAACTTCTAAGGTCATCAGTCCCCTAGAACTTAGAGCTAATTAAACCTAACTAACCTAAGGACATCACACACATTCATGCCCGAGGCAGGATTCGAACCTGCGACCGTAGCGGTCGCGCGTTTCCAGACTGTAGTGCCTAGAGCCGCTCGGCCACCCCGGCCGGCTCTGGCAGAGTTTACGTCCCAAGAGTGAAACATGGTGGAAATTCGGTGATGAATTGAGGTGACATATTGTGGCATTCCATGGGCCTGCAAGGTCTCATCTCTGACAAGCATTATATTACCATTTTGGCTGGACAGGTCCATTGCTTGTACAGTGTTTGTTTCCTGATGGTGACACTGGCCGCGCGGGATTAGCCGAGCGGTCTAGGACTTGTACTGATACCTCATCGTATACAAACAGGTGAGAACGCTATTCCAGAAGCAATGAAAGAAGAATGCCAAATTTAAAAGAATGCATCCCCAAAATCGGTGAAGTATTACAGAAGCTCGAAATTTAGAGCGAACTTCAAAGCGAGATGGTTTTAACAGTTTCCACAACGAAATTCTGTCTCGCAACTGGGTAGAAAATCCAAAGAGATTCTAGTCGTATGTAAAGTACACCAGTGGCAAAACGCCATCAATACCTGCAGTGCTGAATCGCTTCACGCAAATGCAGGGATGGTTCCTTTTAGAGAGCACGGCCGACTTTCTTCCCCATCTTTCCCTAATCAGCCAACCAACCTTCACTGTGCGATAATAATGGTGATGTTCCTGATGACAGTGCCACTAAAGCAAAGTCACTAAACACGGTTTTCCGAAATTCCTTCACAAAAGAAGACGAAGAAAATATTCCAGAATTCGAATCAAGTGCAGCTGCCAACATGAATAGATATCCTAGGTGAAGTGAATGAGCTTAAAACACTTGATAAATGCGAACATTTTAGGTTAGGCTTTACCGTGACAGTTCTTGATATCGAATGAAACAACAAGTTTCGAAAGTTTGAACCTCTATCATCAGGTGGACTTACATGTGTTAGTATGACATATATGTGTATTGGGTTACTATTTTGGGTAACTCGTGGTACTGTCTAGCGGAGAAACAAAAACACTATTTCAGAACGTGGTTTTGGGGAGGTTTTTGACTAAAAAACTAAACGTATATCTAGAGGTGAAAATAGAATACTTCCAGCCGTCACAGGCTTCTTTCTCCATATTTTCTGGATAACGATGGTGTCTGGAAATACTAGGTGCAAAGAACATATAGCGAAACAGAAACATTACCTCGAAGTACAAGGAATAGTTTTGAAGGATTGTGGAGATCTTTGTTTGAGTTGCTGAATGCATGTGTTGGAACAAATATTTGAATGGGTTGAAAGGAGTATACTCGGGCACACTTGTATGTGGCACCAGAATAAGATAAGAATATTAATAAATTAAAATGACACTAGTATACTATAAACGATGAATGTCTCTGATAGGCTCGATAATGCGGATCGCTGACTGCGCGCAACCGCAGAGCCAAAGGTGCTGAACTGCTAGTGTTGGAGTAAGGGAGGGCTTGGCGCTCAGTTGTAGGTAGCTGTCTGTGAGGGAAAGACGGTGGAGTAGGCAGTTTTTGGGGTGTGCTGTGTGAAGCCACCAAGAGTTAGATTAATGTAGGTGTAACAATATTGTTGAACATGGAAGCAGAAGTCTTCATACAACCAAGGTAAACATGTTGAATAATTATGATTTCTGTTTTTGACAACGCGTTAGTATAGATGAGTTGGCTGATAATTTGTAATTGTTCCGTAGCCCCAGAATGTACGTAAACGGTTTTGATAACAGGGTTAGTTAGATATTTCATTTTTTTAATGCTTTTAAGATTTGTTAACAGAGCTATATATAATCATTGTATGTGCAAGTACTGAATAAACCTTCGTTAAGTGAAGCTAGTGTTCGTCATTCATGTAATTACACCTTCTTCTACGTGACAATATACAACCGCTCACCCGCAGAAAGATCCGTACCCAAAGACTGGAAAGCTGCACAAGTCACACCAACAGCCAAGAAAGGAAAAAGCAATAATCCACTGAATTACTGACTCATATCGCTAACGTCGATTTACTGTAGTATTTTGGAACATTTACTGTGCTCGAACATTATGAATGTGAAAAGTGTGTACTGACAAATAGACAACACGTCGTTCTTGTTAAATACAATTCAGTGATAAGGACGAAGATGTGGAGCACAAGTGGAAAAAATTCAAAGGCATCGTTCAATATGCCCTAGACAAGTATGTTCCGAATAAGGTTTTAAGGGATGGGAAAGATCTACCATGTTTTAATAGCCGTGTTAGAAAAGCGCTACATAAAAAAAGAGCACTTCAACTCAGAGTCAAGAGAAGTAAAAATTTAGCTGACAAAAAAAAGCTGAACGAAGCGAAAATGAGCGTAAGGAGAGCAATGAGAGAAGAGTTAATGATTTCGAAAGTAAGACGTTGTCAGTCGACCTGAGCAAAAACTGTGAGAGGTTTTGGTCGTATGTAAAAACAGTAAGTGGGTCAAAATCATCTATTCATTCTCTCAGCGACGACACCGGCAACGAAACGGAAGATAACAGAGAGAAGACCGAAATACTGAATCCGGTCTCCCGAAGTTGTTTCACGGCGGAAGATCGTAACACTGTTCCTCCTTTAGCCGGCCAGAGTGTCCGTGCGGTTCTAGGCGCTACAGTCTGGAGCCGAGCGACCGCTCCGGTCGCAGGTTCGAATCCTGCCTCGGGCATGGATGTGTGTGATGTCCTTAGGTTAGTTAGGTTTCATTAGTTCTAAGTTCTAGGCGACTGATGACCTCAGAAGTTAAGTAGCATAGTGCTCAGAGCCAGTTGAACCATTTTTTTGTTCCTCCTTTCAATCGTCGTGCGACCGTCGAAATGGCAGATAACTGAGATAACCCATCGCGGAACTGAAAAGCAGCTACAATCGCTTAGTAGTGGAAAGGTTTCAGGACCAGATGAGGTACCTACAAGATTCTATAAAGATTATGCGAAAGAACTTGCTCCCCTTCAAGTAGTAATTTATCGTAGATCGCTTGAGCAACTAAAGGTACCTAACGCCTGGAAAAAAGCGTAGGCCATTCCCGTTTTTAAGAAAGGCCGTAAGACAGATCCACACTATTATAGACCTATATCGTTGACGTCAACTTTGTAGAATTATGGAACAGGTTTCATGCTCAAGAATTATGACGTTCTTGGAAAATCAAAAGCTCCTCTATAAAAATCAACATGGATTCCTCAAACAGAGATCGTGCGAAACTCAGCTCGCTCTTTTCCTGCAACGGCGCTCAGGCTGATACCGTGTTCGTTGATTTCAGCAAGGCATTTGACACTGTCCCGCACTGCCGTTTAAGGGGCTCCGGAACGCCCTATACTTGCAATGTTAAAATAACGCTTATAAATTACACCTTTCCTCACAAAGTATTTGAGGTAGGAAGTTGAACTTTTTACAGATTATTTATTGGAATATGGGCTACAACTTAACACAGGGATTTTACAAAATTTTAGTTCAGTTATCCAAGATGATTTTTTTTTCAATTGTAATGAAAATTCACAACATTTTTTTTGCAATTTTTTATTTATATATTCAAAAATATACAGTTTTTTGGAAAAAGGCTGTGTTAAATTATGCAGAACGTACTGTGTAACATTTAATGAAAATTTGAAACAAATATGTTTGGAAGATCCTTAGAAAACATGTAATTAGTATGAGAAAATAAAAGTTTTGGGAATCGAGCGACAAAGATTGGATTAACTTTTTAGTGCATTCCAGGTCCATAGGATGGATTATCTTCATCCTCTGCAAACTTCTCCTCCAGCTTCCTCTTGTTCCTCCTCCTGTTTACTCTTGCTTGTATTTCTAGACTCTTTACAGCCCTGTCTGCAGCCCGAAGGCGTTCCTTGTCTAAAGCAAGCATCGCTCGTACCATGTTAGAACCTATCTTCATTCCCATATTTCTAAATACCTTGCACCTTACAATGTTGCCATCATTGAAAGTCGCAACAGCAACTTTACTTTTACTCATTATCATACTTCAACAAAACAGAAACTCAAGAAACAGAATTAATTACGAATATTTTCGAGATAACGACAGAGTAAATAAACATGAAACAATCGACAATCACACCAGCGATATATATTGAACCATCACAGGTTAGCCACAACACATACTTTATCTCACATCACTAAAATGTACCTGATGAACACGGACGTTAATAATAACACCATTTGACAGCAGTTTAACAGCGCCACATTGGGTCACGCCCATGTAGAACACATTTCAAAAAAAATTTAAAAATAGTTGTAGTCTTCGGAATTGAATAAATTATATATCTATTAAAAGGTAATAGTCTGCAGATTCAGAAAACGCAAAAAAGTAAAAATTGAACTTTTCATGATTTTGAGCCTTTCCGGAGCCCCTTAATGAAAAAAATACGAGCTTACGTTGTATCCGAGCAGACCTGCGACTGGATTAAAGACATTCCTGTAGAAATAGCTCAACACTTCGCTCTTAACTGAACTAAATCGACAGATGTAAACGTAATATCCGGAGTACCACAGGGAAGTGTGATAGGACCGCTACTGTTTACAATATATATAAATGATCTAGTAGAATGCGTCGCAAGCTCTTTAAGGCTATTTGCAAATGATGCAGTTATTTGTACCAAAGTAGCAATGCCAGAAGATAGTAAGAATTTTCATAACGACCTGCAGAGAATTGATGAACGGTGCAGACTCTGCCAGTTGACCCTGAACGTAAATAAATGTAACATATTGCGCATACATAGGAAAAGAAATCCACTAATGCACAGCTGCAGTATTGTTGACAAATAGCTGGAGATTGCATCTGCCGTAAAATACCTAGGCGTTACTATCCAGAGAGACCTTAAGTGGAATGACCATATACACTCCTGGAAATGGAAAAAAGAACACATTGACACCGGTGTGTCAGACCCACCATACTTGCTCCGGACACTGCGAGAGGGCTGTACAAGCAATGATCACACGCACGGCACAGCGGACACACCAGGAACCGCGGTGTTGGCCGTCGAATGGCACTAGCTGCGCAGCATTTGTGCACCGCCGCCGTCAGTGTCAGCCAGTTTGCCGTGGCATACGGAGCTCCATCGCAGTCTTTAACACTGGTAGCATGCCGCGACAGCGTGGACGTGAACCGTATGTGCAGTTGACGGACTTTGAGCGAGGGCCTATAGTGGGCATGCGGGAGGCCGGGTGGACGTACCGCCGAATTGCTCAACACGTGGGGAGTGAGGTCTCCACAGTATATCGATGTTGTCGCCAGTGGTCAGCGGAAGGTGCACGTGACCGTCGACCTGGGACCGGACCGCAGCGACGCACGGATGCACGCCAAGACCGTAGGATCCTACGCAGTGCCGTAGGAGACCGCACCGCCACTTCCCAGCAAATTAGGGACACTGTTGCTCGTGGGGTATCGGCGAGGACCATTCGCAACCGTCTCCATGAAGCTGGGCTAAGGTCCCGCACACCGTTAGGCCGTCTTCCGCTCACGCCCCAACATCGTGCAGCCCGCCTCCAGTGGTGAGGGGGTGTGATGATGTTTGGTTTGTGGGGCGCTCAACTGCGTGGTTATCAGCGCCCGTACAATTTCCCAACCTTTGCTCAGTCCAATTTCGCCACTTTCCTGGATGATGATGAAATGATGAGGACAGCACACAACACCCAGTCATCTCGAGGCAGGTGAAAATCCCTGACCCCGCCGGGAATCGAACCCGGGACCCCTTGCTCGGGAAGCGAGAACGCTACCGCGAGACCACGAGCGGCGGACACCTCCAGTGGTGTCGCGACAGGCGTGAATGGAGGGACGAATGGAGACGTGTCGTCTTCAGCGATAAGAGTCGCTTCTGCCTTGGTGCCAATGATGGTCGTATGCGTGTTTGGCGCCGTGCAGGTGAGCGCCACAATCAGGACTGCATACGACCGAGGCACACAGGGCCAACACCCGGCATCATGGTGTGGGGAGCGATCTCCTACACTGGCCGTACACCACTGGTGATCGTCGAGGGGACACTGAATAGTGCACGGTACATCCAAACCGTCATCGAACCCATCGTTCTACCATTCCTAGACCGGCAAGGGAACTTGCTGTTCCAACAGGGCAATGCACGTCCGCATGTATCCCGTGCCACCCAACGTGCTCTAGAAGGTGTAAGTCAACTACCCTGGCCAGCAAGATCTCCGGATCTGTCCCCCATTGAGCATGTTTGGTACTGGATGAAGCGTCGTCTCACGCGGTCTGCACGTCCAGCACGAAAGCTGGTCCAACTGAGGCGCCAGGTGGAAATGGCATGGCAAGCCGTTCCACAGGACTACATCCAGCATCTCTACGATCGTCTCCATGGGAGAATAGCAGCCTGCATTGCTGCGAAAGGTGGATATACACTGTACTAGTGCCGACATTGTGCATGCTCTGTTGCCTGTGTCTATGTGCCTGTGGTTTTGTCAGTGTGATCATGTGATGTATCTGACCCCAGGAATGTGTCAATAAAGTTTCCCCTTCCTCGGACAATGAATTCACGGTGTTCTTATTTCAATTTCCAGGAGTGTAAAACAGATAGTGGGAAAAGCAGACACAACACACAGGTTCATCGGAAGAATCTTAAGGAAATGTAACTCATCCACGAAAGAAGCGTCTTATAAGGCGCTTGTTTGCCCGATTCTTGAGTATTGTTCATCTATCTGGGATCCCTATCAGGTAGGACTGTTAGAGGAGATAGAGAAGATCCAACGAAGAGCGGCGCGTTTCGTCACGGAATCGTTTAGTTCGATTGAGAGCGTTACGGGGATGCTAAACAAACTCCACTGCCAGACGTTACAAGAGAGACGTTGTGCATCACGGAGAGATTTACTACTGAAATTTCGGGACAGCACTTTTCAGTAGAAGTCAGACAACATATTAGTTCCCCCCACATACATGACGAGGAGAAAATTCGAGCCAGTACAGAGGCTTACCGACAATCATTCTTCCCACGCAGTATTCGCGAGTGGAACAGGGTTGGAGGGATCAGATAGTGGTACCGTAAGTACCCTCCGCCACACACCATTAGATGGCTTGCGGAGTATGATGCAGATGGAGATGCACAACTAAATTTATTTGACGAAGTAATGAGTGTTGTCGACAGGGGATGTCGACCTGATTCCATACTCTTAGATTTGCAGAAAACTTTTGACAGCGTTCCTCACAAGCGACTTCTAATCAAATTGCCTGCCTCTGGAGTATCGTCTCATTCGTGTGACTGGATTTGTAATTTCCTGTCAGGAAGGTCACGGCTGACCGAAAGTCATTTGGTAAAACAGAAGTAATATCTGGCGTTCCCCAAGGAAGTGTTCTAGGCCCTCTGTTGTTCTTGATCTACATGAACAATTTAGGAGACAATCTGAGTAGCCCTCTTAAACTGTTTGTAGATGATACTGTCATTTACCGGTCTTGTAAAGTCACCATATGATCGAAACGAATTGCAAAATGACTTAGACAAGATATCTGCATTGTGCAAAAAGTGGCAGTTGACTCTCAATAATGAAAAGCGTGAAGTCATCCATTTGAGCACTGAAGGGAATCCGCTAAGTTTCAGCTATACCCTGAATCACACAAATCTAAAGGCTGCAAACTCAATTCATTGTATTCGGCAGAATACAAAGAAATTGCAACAGTTCTACTAAAGAGACTGCCTACACTATGCTTGTCCTGCCTATTCTGGAGTATTTATGTGCGGTGCGGGATCTGAATCAGATAGGATTGACGGAAGACACTGAAAAGGTTCAGAGAAGGGCAATTAGTTTTGTATTGTCACGAAATGAGAGACAGAGAGTGCCACGGATATGATACACGAATTAGAGTGCAGCACCTTATTGAACCGAGTGTGTCACGCTATTATCAAGAGAAAATATGTTAATTATCAAATTATTTGCATAGACGGTGAAGAGTAAATTTCAGATTGGTTATCGTAGTTAATTGTTGTACTTAATAAGCTTACGCCAACCGTAGTAGCTTAATAATAGACTGAAGTAATAAATTTGATTATTAAGATTTATTTCAATGCATATTCATCTGAAATTAATTCAAGGATATTTCATGAAACTATAAAGCTTATCCCACCTGAAAATCCCCCAGTTACTGAATTATTATCATTCAAAACATAGTTAATCAATTATTGGCAATATATTTCATTATCAGTAGATTAAACTATGCAAAGACAGAATGACAGTCCATTATTCAAAATCTCGATAGATAATTATCTGTGTTGTCAGCATTGCACTTAGCTGACAAATTATGAACAAAATAAGTGTAGTTAGATTGTTATGACATTGTTTTATATGACAGCCTGACACAGCACTTACGTAAAAGTTCCCGTTCCACCTGCTGCGCTACAAACAGGTAAACTTTATTTTTGACACAATTATTCACGTACTTAACAGTACTGTCGCTCATCAGCTGAGCTGGCGACCGATTTTTTAATTGCTTTTGCAACTTAAATCGTTTCTTTCGGCAAAATTTCCACTGGCAAAATTTATTTCCAAATTATTTCCATTATTTCATTTACTGATCGTTATTGAATAAAATTACTCATTCAATAACGATCAAGTTATAACGTCTCCTGTTTCCCGCGGAATAATCATTATTTACTTCGGATTCGGATGCCTTATCCCGACGCGGGTCAAAATTCATAATTCACGGTCATTGTCAACTTGTAATTTCGCAAATCCCGGGAAGCAGAGGGGTGTTATAACCTGAGCGGTTTTTCAGATCTGTAGACGATATTTTTGTTGTTCGGCCTCATTGCAGTGAAAATTTGAACGGTTTTTAGGACACCTTAATTCAAGTCACTCGAATATAAATTTCACGATGGAGGTGGAATAAGACGGCTGGCTGCCTGTCCTTGATGTGCTGGCCAGAAGGAAGGTTGATGGTACGTTGGGGCATGTTGTGTACAGGAAGCTTACTCGTACTGACTTGTATCTGCAGGCCGATATTTTTCACCACACGGCTCAGCGTGGAGGTGTATTTCGTACATTGGTTCATAAGGCCCACGTCACTTCAGACCCTGAGTGTTTGTCAGCTGAGTTCACCTGTTGTGACTTGGCAAGACGGCCAAGTCACTATGCGAGGGTGCCGAAAAGCACGCGTTAAGCTCACGCAGACTGGCGTGAGGTCTGGAACAGTAAAGTAGTTGAGTCTAGTAAGAAAAGAACGTAGTTGCTGGAATACTTAACTTTAATCCACAATTGGCGAACATCTCTCGTTACTGTACATGCTTCATTAGATACATAGCAAAGGATAAAGGGCGCCTTGCTAGGTCGTAGCAAATGACGTAGCTGAAGGCTATGCTAACTATCGTCTCGGCAAATGAGAGCGTATTTGTCAATGTAGCTTCGCTAGCAAGTCGGCTCTACAACTGGGGCGAGTGCTAGTACGTCTCTCTAGACCTGCCGTGTGGCGGCGCTCGGTCTGCAATCACTGACAGTGGCGACACGCGGGTCCGTCGTATACTAGCGGACCACGGCCGATTTAAAGGCTACCACCTAGCAAGTGTGGTGTCTGGCGGTGACACCACAGCACCCATCTTGGGGTCACCTTTGTCAGAATGGGTATAGTGACAGATCAGACGTGCGTTGCGCTGTCCGCCAACTGTGCGTCTCCTTTTCAGTTCAGATATTTCGTACGTTCTTCAGAATAAATACTTTTCTCTTCAACTGTTTTGTTATGTCAACGGAACTATGTGAAAAGCTGCTGAGTTTATTTAAAGAAGACATTACGTGTAGACTAGTAACGCCGAAACAGCATATTTAATGAGAAGAGATACTGAACATAGCACGAGGGAACAACATTTACCTTTCCAATTGTTTTAAAATTTATTTATGTTGTGATAAATTCAGATTCCACAGATCAAGAACACTGCAAGTTTGCAAGATATCTTGTAACTTTCAAGTTGGAAGGGTGATACACACATTCTCGACGTACGACTTGCCAGTTGATTAATGAGAATATTGGTACTACTGCGAAATGAATGTGGTAATGTTCCAGTAAACTGGATGGGTAAGTAACCCAGCTGGCTATCAGTGTTTTGGATATTTGAGTCTTTTATTAATAGGAAAACGAAGGATTAACGAAAATTTCTTCCTCGCCTTATTAAGCCTCTCTTCAGGAACGTTCTCCATTTCTTTATAAACTGAAAGACAGAAGAACGTTTTCCACTTCAGCGAGAGGAGTATGAGGAAACCAAAGAAGAGGATCTGTCTTGAAAATTTAGTGCGATAAATGTTTGTTACATAATTTCTTGCAATCTAATGGAGCAGGAAGAAACTGTTTAACAAAGAATACAAAAGCAAATGTCTGAAACTACTAACTACGATTTTATTTTATTTCTAAATGGTGTCAATCGTTTCTATATATTTGTAATCACAGTGTCGAAAAATTTCCATCGTAATATGCTGAAGACTTCAGGTCTGAGAAGGCATTTCATGTTTAGACTTGGTCGATGAACAGTTCGGCACCAAATTGCTCTTCCTCCGTCATCGTGCATTCGTGCGTTCGCATTGAAACCGCGCTTGCTCGGCAAACAATAGACCTTACCCAGGCAGCCAACTGCGCGCCCCTGTTTCCCCGGAGACGATGGCGGTTGCGTGTGACCGGCTGGAAGTGGCGGTATGGAAATAGAGGAAATAGACAGTCGCGTTGCAGCAATCCCATATGTTTTGTGTGAACGTAGTCGGGATGGATCACGAGAACAACAATAACTCACGGAAACAGAAAGTAAGCGACACGAAGAAAGCTGAGCTCGTTGTTACCACTGTAATGCTGCAGTAAAATAGATGCCAAAGACGCTGCAACCTGTTTGCAAACGCAAGAGAGAGGGGCACGGCTGAGGTGTACGTCAGTTGACATCGCGACAATGAGACGTCGCGATAGAGTGACGCTAAGGCGATGTATAGTGGGCAAAAGGCGTTGGACGAGAAATAATTGGATTCTCAAAAAGTAGTCTTCATGTTATGACGTTTGCTGCACTTTAGCGGAGTACGTGGTGCAATAACATATTGCGTATGTTGGAGCTGTGTGTCGGACCGGGACTGTAACTCTGATCCTACGTTTTGCGGGCAATGCAGCACCAACCACGCCATTCGCGTACGTCTCGTCACTTTAAAATCACATTATCATAATCGTAGTCATCGCCATCATCGCATTACTGAATGCCAAAGTTGCCACTGCTTGTTTCGATCTAAGGTCTTGCTAAACCTCCAGTTCCTTTCATTTCTGCTTCCTCCTTGCACATATTACAGTTTCTCTCCGTTCAGTATTATGTTTACCCATTCGTTTCTTGTTGTTATAATGATCTTCTCTTGATTTACATTTATTTTCATTCCATAGTTTCGACCTCCTTTACCAATTCTTGTAGTAATTTGCCATCCCTGGCTAGAAGGGTCTTATCTCTGAGTGTCGAATACCTTGTCCCTTGAACACTTATTGTACCTTGTTTTCCGTTAGTGCACAATGCACATCCAAACCTTTCAGAATGTGTGTATTGAGAAGTATAGGTGATCAACAACAAAATCGTCTGTACCTTTCCCTGAATCTACACTGACGGAAAAAATCGCAACATCAAAAAATAATGTAGAGTAATGAAATTTCGGGAATAAATTTGTCTAGGAAACATAATTAAATGATCACAAGTTAATGTAAGTGCGAGATAAGCCGTTGCAAATGTGCAACGCTTATACATTAATAATCGATGTAGCCGTCAGAATGTTGAATGCTGGCATGCAAACGCGCATGTTGTATGGATGCCAGATGTCGGTTTGTGGAATGAAGTTCCTTGACTGTGCTTTTGGTCTGTCAATACGGTGATAGTGATGTTTGTGGATAACGCTGGCTGGAATGCTATTGATGAATCGCAGCACAACAGATTGAATCACCAGACTGACGTACTGCAAATTTGCAGTCAGGGTCGCTAGGATAACCATGAGAGTGCTCCAGCTGTCTTATGAAATCCCACCCCAGAAATTTTGTGGTAAAGCCGCGCACACACTACCGCAGGAAACATGTTTCTGTTGGAAACATTGTTTTCTGCGATGTTTCGCAAATGTTTCCGACTTTGTTTCTGGTCTCTGTTTCCGTCCACACTGGCGGCAAACATTTCTCGTTGTGTGTTCACTCCGTCTGCAGTGCTCCTTGTATTATTGTGTTCATATCGTGTGCTGCTGCGTTATGTCTAGTGTCGAGGAAACAATAATGATATGTGGTGCTGTAATATTAATACTTGAAGGTTTACACAAACAAAATGAAAGTCGTTCTCGTCGTTGGTGGAGAAAAACATTCTGTAGAAGAAATGGGAATAACTTATTACGTGGGCTGACGTCTCTGGCTTCCGTAGCTTCACTCGGATGTCATCTACCGATTTTGAATATATGATAGCACCATTTGTTTAAAAAAAAAGACACGAATTTCAGGAAAGCGATTTCAGTCAACCAAGGCTTGCAGTTACTCTTCGTTTTCTGGCTATATGAGATTCATTTCAGAGCCTTGCGTATTTATTTCACATTTCGAAGCAAGCAATATCTCAAATAGTACCTGAAGTATGTGGAGTTCTGGTGGGAGTAGTGAAGGATTATGTAAAGGTAAGTGAATGAAACAAATCGTTAAATAAGCATCTTTTCGAAATATTATTATTTGTCAATTACATTACAGATTTCACAAACACAACTTCTTCAGTTGTGTTATTACTGTCTACATAACCCTTAAATGTGACAGGGGAGTTACTACTTGATGATGAAGGCCCTGCCACATTCATACCCACTGTCGACGGCTGACTTTTCAAATATGCTACATGCTGTTTCGTTAACACTTCATTAAGCAAAGGCATTGTTTTTGCTCTTTGTAACTCTCGCAATTTCCGTAACACTGATGCCACATACTGCCCATATATATTACATTGATCGTTTCTGTTATCTTCTTGTTTTTGCAGCACTTTAGTTAATAATTGAGACGTAATCTTGTAGGGTTGCTGCATGTATTTTTTCTCGCCCATCCTTCTGATTTTTCTTGGTGGAGGACTGGAAGGTCCAGCCACAAATTTATTTGTCAGATACCAGCGACTGAAAACGACTGGCGTGAAACAGCATGTTTGTTCTCACAGATTCTTCAGTTCCCCCACTGTGTCGGAGCAATTGACGGGAAACATATCGTGCTACAGTGCCTGTTGGTTGTGGAGGTGAATATTATAATTATAAAGGTTCATTCAGCATTGTGCTGCTTGCTGTCGTCGATGCCTTTAACTACAGAATTTCTAGGGCCAGAGTGGTTGTTGAGAACACTTTCGGCATTATGGCTTCAGTTTTTCGTGTGTTTAGGAAACATATGTTGCTACAACCGGAGAAGGCAAAAACTGTTACACTTACAGCTGTATGTTTCCCCAACTTCTTTAAGGCGAAATGCTGAGGCAAGGAACCAGTACACCCCACATGGAAGCTTCGATTCCTACGATTTACAAACAGGTTAGATTATTCCAGGCGCATGGAGACGAGATGACACTTAATTAATTTTCATTGCAGCACAGAATATACCAAGGAGAGCTGCTTCCAGGAATAAACAAATTAACGAGTCTGCTAACTACTTTTTAAGCCCACAAGGAAGTGTATGGTGGCAAAATAACTATGGCTGAATGAGACTGTGTACTATAAAATACAAATAAAGAGAAACAAGGATAATATTGAACCTCATTTTCCACAGTATCTGTTGTCTCCTTCGACTCATGAACATCGTCCAAGAACTGCAGCAGCCGATAGCCGAACCAGTTGGAGCCATGCAGTGTCTGCACCACTACCAGATAGTCTGCTGGAAATAATTTTTCTTTTCTCACGCCTGTAAGCAACCACAAGCGATCGTATATTTTTCTCTACACTTCGCTTGTCCGTGCCAAAAGCTGCTGCAATTTTTGTAAGTGCATCATGTTTTTAACACTGTTTTTATATTACTTGCTCCGGACATTCCATAAGCAATCATCCCCCTGGTACATGGCAATTAAATCAACAATTTGTTGCCTTGACCACTCCAGTGTTTTAGAAAAATGAAGCGTAAACGACACTATAGTAAACAACAGCACTTAACAGTAGACGACACGTACACACGCACGCTAGCGCCGTGCAGCGGTGACAAGTGGTAGCTAGCCTGAAACATTGTTTCCTTTGATCTGTACCGACACTGCTACGCATGGATGTTTCTGTGTTTCGAAATAGGTTTCCAGACATGTTTCCAAATGGTGTCCACATCAAGTAGCCGGAAACATGTTTTGAAAACATGTTTCAGGCTCAGTGTGTATGCGGCTTAAGATCCTATGAGACTAAACTAGTGAGGTCATCGGTCGCTAAGCTTACACACTACCTAATCTAACTTAAACTAATTTCTACATCTACATCTACATCCATACTCCGCAAGCCACCTGACGGTGTGTGGCGGAGGGTACCTTGAGTACCTCTATCGGTTCTCCCTTCTATTCCAGTCTCGTACTGTTCGTGGAAAGAAAGACTGTCGACATGCCTCTGTGTGGGCTCTAATCTCTCTGATTTAATCCTCATGGTCTCTTCGCGAGATATACGTAGGAGGGAGCAATATACTGCTTGACTCTTCGGTGAAGGTATGTTCTCGAAACTTCAACAAAAGCCCGTACCGAGCTACTGAACATCTCTCCTGCAGAGTCTTCCACTGGAGTTTATCTATCATCTCCGTAACGCTTTCGCGATTGCTAAATGAACCTGTAACGAAGCGTGCTGCTCTCCGTTGGATCTTCTCTATCTCTTTTATCAACCCTACCTGGTACGGATCCCACACCGATGAGCAGTATTCAAGCAGTGGGCGAACAAGTGCACTGTAACCTACTTCCTTTGTTTTCGGACTGCATTTCCTTAGCATTCTTCCAATGAATCTCAGTCTGGCATCTGCTTTACCGACGATTAATTTTATATGGTCATTCCATTTTAAATCACTCCTTACGCTAAGGACAACATGCACACACAACACACCCATGCCTGAGGGAGGGCTCGAACCTCCGACGGTGAAGGGGGAGAGGGGGGGGGGGAAATCCGCGCGGACCGTGACAAGGCGCCACAGACCACGCGGCCATCCCGCACGGCCACACCCCAGACCATAACTCCAGGTGTAGGTCCAGTGTGCATAGCAGGAAGACAGGTGGGTCTCAGTCCCTTCGGTTGGTCTCCTTCAAGTCAACACACAATCATCACTGCGTAATGGTTCTTTATTTACGTGACCATTACGGCAGTCCAACCCCAGTTCTCGATACCAGTAATATCGTACTGCTTTTCTGCAAAGTAACAGACATATTTTTGTGACAATATTCACATTTGGTTTTATTAATGTATAGGTACTCCGATGTATCGATATATTACAGTGATATGGTTCTTGTGTGTAATCATTTCTGTGAGACTGTCATAATCTTTGACTTACTTGTAACCGTTTTGGCGCGAATGCGCACAGAGCAGTCTTTGTTTCACTTTGCAGAAATTAAGTTGTTATTTCGCTTTGTAAAAGAACAGTTAAGTCTTGTGTTTGGTTGAAGTCGAAATTAAATATATGAAGATTGATACAAAACTGCTTTCTTGATGATGTGACAATTAAGAAGAAGTATATGTGAATTTACAAGAAGTTTAATAAAAATGTGGATCGTGAACACCAAGTCAAAAATTATTTCTACCATATCATTGTTCTCATCTGGGATTGTTTGTTCAGTAAGAATTTCCTGAAAAACGCATTTGTGAGGTCTTCAAATATTGCTAAAATACAGATCTGGACCTTCTAGCATTCAAAGTGGAATCACCCTAGAATCAACAAGATGAGCCATAACAACTTCGACGAAATATACTTGGGAATCCAGTCACGATAAGTGCCAAAATTAATGTCTTTTTTACAGTGACTTCATTATTTCCATTCTGACGATACCAGCCACAGTCAATAACTTTGTTGTTGCCCGATAAAGCGAACATGTGCTGTGCGAGCAACATTATTAATCTGATTTCTAATCTACTTTGCAAGTGGTAGTATTGTTAGAACTGGCACCGAAGCAGACCACTTTTCATCAAAAAACACAACAGACTTCCACCCTGCCGCCCAATGATCTCTCGCTTGACCCTACTGAAGTAGCAAATGGCGATGGTTTGGGGTCAGTGGGACGCACGGTAAAGGGCGTCTGGCACGGAGCTGTGCCTGAAGTAATGGATTTGTTACAGGTCGTTGTGTCACTGTGTTTCCAGCTGCTGCTCAGACTGTTGCTGCAGATGCAGTACGGTGCGCCAGACACGGTGGTCACCCCTCTCGGCAGTGCCAAGTGGCTGACCATCCGGAGCCCGGTCTTCTTGTGACCACCGTCGCCTGCAACCCTGTACAGTGGCTACTTTCCTGCCAAGCCTTTCTGCTGTATCACAAAAGGAGCATCTCGTAGCCCTATCACACGACCTCGTGAGGTGTTTGATAACGGCATCTTTGTCGCCTCAAAGGCATTATTGACTAACATCGACTCATTATGGTTCAAATGGCTCTGAGCACTATGGGACTCAACTGCTGTGGTCATAAGTCCCCTAGAACTTTGGGGGGAGGAGAGTGAGCAGTCCATTCGAACTCAAGAGCCGAAACCAGAGAAGATAGTGACGTTGGACGGTGGGGTCTGGATCGAAGCTGATGTTCTACTTCACCCTAAATATGTTCCACAGGGTTCAGGTCGGGGCTCTGGCAGACCAATCCTAATCAGTAACGTTATTGTCTTCAAACCACTGCCTCACAGATACAGCATTGACAGGATGATACAAACAATCATAGTCTCCGAACTGTTCCTTTACTGTGCGCACCGAACACATGTTGTACGAGGTGCATTCAAGTTCTAAGGCCTCCGTTTTTTTTTCTAATTAACTACTCACCCGAAATCGATGGTTCAAATGGTTCAAATGGCTCTGAGCACTATGGGACTTAACTACTGAGGTCATCAGTCCCCTAGAACTTAGAACTACTTAAACCTAACTAACCTAAGGACATCACACACATCCATGCCCGAGGCAGGATTCGAACCTGCGACCGTAGCGGTCGTGCGGTTCTAGACTGTAGCACCTTTAACCGCTCGTCCACTCCGGCCGGCGACTCATTATGTCCAGTTTCAAAAGTAACTACCGCTCGCGACCGTTACAGCGTGTATTTAAAGCAAACTATCGCCACTCTTGTAATGTTGTTGTTGTGGTCTTCAGTCCTGAGACTGGTTTGATGCAGCTCTTCATGCTACTCTATCCTGTGAAAGTTTCTTCATCTCCCAGTACTTACTGCAACCTACATCCTTCTGAATCTGCTTAGTGTATTCATCTCTTGGTCTCCTTCTACGATTTTTACCCTCCACGCTGCCCTTCAGTGCTATATTTGTGATCCCTTGATGCCTCAGAACATGTCCTACCAACCGGTCCCTTCTTCTTCTCAAGTTGTGCCACAAACTCCTCTTCTCCCCAATTCTATTCAATAGCTGCTCATTAGTTATGTGATCTACACATCTAATCTTCAGCATTGTTCTGTAGCAACACATTTCGAAAGCTTCTATTCTCTTCTTGTCCAAAGTATTTATCGTCCATGTTTCACTTCCATACATGGCTACACTCCATACAAATACTTTCAGAAACGACTTCCTGACACTTAAATCTATACTCGATGTTAACAAATTTCTTTTCTTCAGAAACGTTTTCCTTGCCATTGCCAGTCTACATTTTATATTATTTAGCTCTCCAAATAGCAAACCTCCTTCACTACTTTAAGTTTCTCGTTTGCTAATCTAATTCCCTCAGCATCACCCGACTTAATTCGACTACATTCCATTATCCTCGTTTTGCTTTTGTTGATGTTCATCTTATATCCTCCTTTCAAGACACTGTCCATTCCGTTCAACTGCTGTTCCAAGTCCTTTGCTGTCTCTGACAGAATTACAATGTCATCGGCGAACCTCAAAGTTTTAATTTCTTCTCCATGGATTTTAATACCTACTCCGAATTGTTTTTTGTTTCCTTTACACTCTTATACTACTCACACGAAATTTGAACAGACATCGT
Organism: Schistocerca cancellata; assembly: GCF_023864275.1. Taxonomy (NCBI): domain Eukaryota; kingdom Metazoa; phylum Arthropoda; class Insecta; order Orthoptera; family Acrididae; genus Schistocerca; species Schistocerca cancellata. The sequence goes on along the minus strand of NC_064634.1, from coordinate 78,154,747 downwards.
CTTTCAGATGTAGAAACACGCTTACCAACTTTTGTTTGTGTCAGACAACTTCTTCTTGGTGTTCCGATTTTCTTTCCCGTCAGTTGGTCTGTTCTGGTTTCAGTCTTTTCGATGCGTTTTTGTCTCAGAAACGCTGAGTTTATAAGCCGTCTGTTTCTCATTTCACTCGTTTTTCGTTCAGTATATCCGCAAGCATTTTCCAGTCCACATCATCAAACGCACTTGCACATTTTGAATAATCACTTAGCCGCTGATACGTAAACTGTCCTCGACAGTTTCGATCAACACTTGGTAGGGCAATACAGTGGAAAACGCTGAGCAGTGCTCACTGGCGGACACAAAGGCAGGGCGGTGCCTGCCGGTATCAACAAGAACAAACTGTGGCGCGGTGCTGTGAGCCCGACATCGCTGAATCTGCCGACATAGGGGGATAATTTTTTAAACTGAAACCGGCACTTTCGTGCCTTTGGTCGCCCAGCGACGCAGGAATTGCCCTAATAAAACGCGGCCGCGGGCCGCGCAGTTTTCCGCGCACAGCCGTCCGCGCTTTTTCCACAAACAATTTGCCGCGTATCAGCCCATCCCCTGTAATGTTATGCCGACGCGTATCCGCAAATGCGTCACCTCTGATTTCAAAATAAACATAATGAAGCTTCGCTAACCTGTTTACGGTTTCGCTAATTGTTCTTCATGTTGCATTTGGCCTAATATATATTTTCATTATGGAAAATAATTACAGATGTGTTTACACGGGCCGAGCGCCGTTTCAGATCGGCGAGCTAAAGTGCGGCGCTCTAAAAATGCTTTGAATATTTGCTTTGAATATTCTTTTTTCTCGCTCGGTTCTAACAACAACGTAAGGCGCTCGCAACCGGCCATTTTTGAATATTAATTATTCTTTCGCTTTCTGCCTGTGTTATTTCTTTGATGCTCGAAAATAATTACCTTGTTTTAATGAGTTCACGGATATAAAAATACATGCGCCTTTTTCAAGATAGACGCTCGACTTTTTTGCTTTAAAAGAAGGAATGCCCTCTCTGGTGATATTTAGAAAAGTAATTGATATATCCCAAGCACGTCTTTTGCTTGTATGTACCTTAACTTCTACAGGTGATCAAGTACACTGAGTCTTATTCGAGTCACAATGTATTACAAATTGTACAGAATTATAGGTGCGAATAAAGAAATTATAGCGAAGTGGAAGACGTATCTGAAACACTATACCAGCACTACAGTTTATGATTCAATGTAAGGTGTGAAAACATTTATGATATGAATTTGATCGCGTTGAGCACCACAAGTGACACTAATTTCAATGATTAATGAAAACCACCTCAGCTGCATTATTACACATTTACTGTGTTACGACCTGTTTCGTTCGTTAAACATCTTCAGGTTACCTGCCGTTAAACAAAAAAGGAAATTCTACATCTACATCTACATCTACATGGATACTCTGCAAATCACATTTAAGTGCCTGTCAGAGGGTTCATCGAATCGCATTCACATTTCTCTATTATTCTAATCTCTTATAGCGCGCGGAAAGAATGAACACCTATATCTTTCCGTACGAGCTCTGGTTTCCCTTATTCTATCGTGGTGATCGTTCCTCCCTATGTAAATCTGTGTCAACAAAATATTTTCGCAATCGGAGGAGAAAGCATCTTAACGAAAAAAGTAGGCAACTGTCACTGATAAAAGCTTTATGCTAAATCCTGACCTAGCTGTGCCGAAGTCATACATAAATGGTGTGTTTGCCTATGTAACGTTAAAGAGCAAATCCGAAAATACTGATCAGAAAAATTCGGCCGACCACCTGAAAGTATGGCGAGCAGACACGGCAAGCTACATACAGTAATAAGAACGCTCGTTTTTTGAGCAAAAGTTAACTGAACCCATTTCCCTTGAAGTGCTGTTTTCGAACTCACGTAGATCTCAATGTTCTGAACTGTATACTTACGTCCACTCAAATGCAGAGAGGCTGCAACTAACGTTTTAGGTGGCTCTTACTATGTAGTTGAGTCACTCCGTTTATAATGTTTCATGTTCATATATATTTATTGCATTTCTCGCACAACATTATTGGTGCAACGTTCTTTTCGATGCACATTTTATATATCTTGCAAACGCTTCATTTATGTAATGTTTGCATCACCATTACGTGGGATGAAAAAAATGTAAGTTTTTACCTCACAATTTTTTATTTTGTAGTCCCGATCAATTTAATGGCTCTGTTATGGTACATGTAATTATATCACAGTCGATTGTACAGTAAGTCGTATGGCTCCATCAGCCTTGTGACAGTACAGACTTGTGACCCACTTGTATTTGTTTTCTTCCATTGCAAATGACTGTGTCTACTTTACCGCAGCTCACATGTAATTTTAGTAACAGTGCGCGTTGACCACGAGGATGGTAACGTCAGCTCTTTTATATTTTTAATGATAATGCGTCCTTTGAAACTAGTTATTCATGTCTTGTGGTCGTTCTGTGACACCATAATTACCGTTCCCGATTTTTTCACGTAACTACTTTCTAATCGTATTTTGTGGTTATTTACTTACCACCATACGCGTCAAATGACGTTGCATTTTGGTGTAAGCTCTGTCACTTAGTCACCTGTTATTGTGCGTAGTTGTATTGCAAACTTTTTTTCATAACTGCTTTTCAACTTTTTGGATTAATTGTGTACTGGTTTTTTATTCACTTCTGAACTTGTACGCCGGCTGGGCTGGCCGAGCGGTTCTAGGCGCTACAGTCTAGAACCGCCCGACCGCTACGGTCGCAGGTTCGAATCCTGCCTCGGGCATGGATGTGTGTGATTTCCTTAGGTTAGTTAGGTTTAAGTAGTTCTAAGTTCTAGGGGACTGATGATCTCAGAAGTTAAGTCCCATAGTGCTCAGAGCCATTTGAACCATTTTTTGAACTTGTACGTAATAGTAGCAAGTTTAACGCAGCTGTATTTTAATAGTCAATACGCGACTGCAACTGTCCAGTTTAATTATTTTAGCATTCCACATGTTCGGAGAGAACACATTTACTTGTAATAGCTTTTATTGATTGCTCACGATTACTTTGTCTAAGCACATTTACTATCTTTTAGCTATGTTGTTTGCAATTACGTCCTCATTTGCGTAACTAGTTCCTTGCTGTTTTATGCGTCTACGTCAGTGCAACCTTGTTTAAGCTTTGACATCTGTTAATTTATTGTATAGACATGTAGCAAATTCAGCGCAGATCGCTTTCAGTTTGTTAAAACCGCACAAGAACTATCCAGTTCACTTATTTTCAGTTCTATTGTACGTTCAATAACAAGACGTTGTTTGTTGTAGCTGCTTTTATTCTGTAGTCATTATCACGTATTATCACAGTTACGGCTTGTGTTGTACTGTATGTAATTACTTCACATTCAATTGTAAAAGAAGTCGTATGGCTTTGTGAACGTAATGATGATACAGCTTTGTGTAACCACTGTGTATGTTCTCTTCCTGTAAATAATTGTAGCCATGCTGTTAATAAAATTAAAGTCAAGTTGTGTTGACAGCTAGCTTATAATTGTATTAACAGCATACGAAAAGGACCAATTTTGTTGTTTTAGCTCTTTTACATTTTCGAAAACGATGCATTTTTTGTAAATACGTTATTCGTGTCTTATGGTCATTCTGTGAGATCATAATTATCGTTCCTTAGAAGTTTCACGTCACAATCGTATTTTATTCCGTAATTATTCACTTACAGTCACAGCTGTCAAATGACGGTACAAGCTGGTGTAAGCACTGGCGCGTGTTCCTATCTTATTTCCAGTAATAGTGTTGGTAACTTTTGTTCGTTTCTATTTTTCAGTTGCTTGGAATATTTCCGAACTTTTTAATATCTGTTCTTTACTTCTGTAGCCACCGTTTGTAACGATTATGATCGCACAGTCGACTATCGCATATGACAGCGGCCAAATACTATGTTTACGCGTTTACGTCTGTCGCGAGGCTGTCTGTCCGGGTAGTTTTCTGTACGCAGCTTTCCGTGTCTGTTCGCCATACCTCCGCCAGGTGGACGCCAGGATGTTTTGATCAGTGTTTTCGGATTTGGTCTGTAACATTATATATGACAACGAGAGCGTTTATGTTATGACTTCAGCACAACTCAGTGAGGATGTATTGTGTCTGTTGACAGTGGGAGTTGCCTATTTTATTCGTCAAGATGCTGTAGATGTAGCCTGGTTTGCAGTCTTGTTTAACTGCAGGGAACGTGAATATGTTCAACGACATAAACGGGTCGTAACACAGTAAACGCGTAATAATGAAGCTGAGGCGTTTTTCATAAATTATAGAATCTGATATGATATTGTAAACTTCAACGGTAATTATTTTCCGCCCTACTTCTTGATGTCCGTGTAGAACATCCCATTATCTCGTAATCTAGTGGATATGTTCCAAGAACCCTCACAGGCCCTGAAGCATTTACGCACGCACCGCAGCGTAGAGTATAACCTTGAAACTAAACGCTCCAGACGAATGGTCCTCAGGTATCATTTGTTCGTTACCTTCTCACGGATCACACTTCACACTTACCTCTCACTTTAAAGTTTTCACCAGTCGACAACTGAAACTTCAGTTGTCGCAGGGTATGGGACATCTAATCGGGCTTTTCAAAGCGCTATCGTCTGACAGAAGCTCATAACTATGTCGCTGACGACAGTCTGCTGTAGAATTACAGAACACGTATTATTCTCGCATGGTGCAACCTTATCGGAAAACGATAATCTCTTCTGTAGGAATCTCAGAACAGCGATCTCGTGGAAATCACCTCGCTCTGTTCGTTCTTCAGATACACATGCAGCAGATTGAGGCACCTCAGATTGACTTCTGGAAGGCATTCGTCACAGTTCTACATTGTCCCCTTAGCGAAGAAAATACGAGCTTACGTAGCATCAGACCAGTTTCTTTAATTTTTTTATTCGGCGTATTCTAAAAGATAGAATTCTCAACATGTCGTTCTTAACGGGAAAAAATCCAAAGATGTAAGAATAGAAATGGAAATGATCGTCTGGCATTCTTGGCCGGGAGGCCGCATTCGGGGGAGCTCGGCCGCCGTATTCCAAGACCTTTTTAGGTGACGCCACATCGGCGACTTGCGAGTCAATGATGATGAACACCTCCTGGGAACCGAACCTGGGCCTCCTGCATGGCAGGCGCTAATGCTACCGCTACGCTACGGAGGCGGACGATGTAAGAATAACATCGTGCGTCGCACAAATGATTGTTATAGAACCGTTGCTGTTTGTAATATTCATGATCTGCGATTAGGAAATGATGATGACGTGTATAGCGAAGTCAGAGCGTCATAAACTTACAGTGAGATGTAGGAATACTTGCAGAGAATCGGAGTTTGGTGCATGGGTCGGAATTTGACCGTCAACGGAAAGGAATTCACTGATCAGCCAAACACTGCGACCACTGCCCACAGCGAGATGAAATACCGCCTGGTGACGTACTGGCGCGTGAAGCGGCGAGGAAAGTACAGTGTGGTGAGAAACGTCTTCGGACAGCGATATGCACATTAACATGTGGCGACAGTATCGCGTACACAAGGAATAAAAGGGCATGCATTCGCGGAGTTGTCATTTGTATTCACGTGAAAAGGTTTGCGATGTGATTATGGCCGTAGACTTTGAACGTTAGAGCAACACGCATGGGACATTCCATTTTGGACATCGTTATGGCATTCAATATTCCGAGAATACCAAATTTCAGGCATTGCCTCTCACCACGGACAACGCAGTGGCCGACGACCTTCACTTAACTACCGACAGCAGCGCTGTTTGCGTCGAGTTGTCAGTTCCAACAGAGAGGCAGCACTGCGTGAAATAATCGCATAAATCAACGAGGGACGTACGACGAACGTATGCATTAGGACATTGTGCCGAAATTTGGCGTTTGCAGCAGATGACTGATGCGAGTGCCTTTTCTAACAGCGCGACATCGCCTGCACCGCCGCTCCAGGGGTCGCGACCATGCCGGTTGGAGCCTAGACGACTGGAAAATCGTGACCTGTTCACATGAGTCCCGATTTCAGTTGGTTAGAGCTGACAGTAGGGTTAGAGTGTGGCGTGGACTCCGCGAAGCTATGGACCTAAGCTGACAACAACGCATTGTGTAAGCTGGTGGTGGCTCCACAATAGTATGGGCTGTGTTTACATGGAATGGAGTGGGATCATTCACTGGAAATGGTTCTGTTCGTCTACTTGGGGACCATTTGCATTTACAGACTTTGACAGTAGTAGGGCAAGGTTCGTGTCACGACACGCTGCATTGTTGCCAAATTTATTGAAGATGGCTTCGATGACGTCATCCAAGATGGCGGCATGTAGACTTGGCAACAGTGCATGACGTCATCCAGGATGGCGGCTTTTGGCGGGAAAATAGGGCAATTGTCCTACGTCCACTAACCTAAGTCCCCAGAAGAAAAAATGGCGGGAACTTTGAATTCCAGCACGATAATGCATGCAAAAACCGTACTTGTCTTTATTATTATTGATTATCATTTATTAACATTCACTATCATTTATTATTATTTAAATAGACCAATTGGGCTACATCCACTAACCTAGGCCTCCAGAAAAAATAGGCCCCAAATTCAAATTCCAACAGGATAATGCAAGCAAAACCGTACTTCTCTTTTATTATTTATTATTATTATTATTATTATTATTATTATTATTATTATTATTATTCGCCTGCCTCCACTACCACAGAATTAAGATGTCCGATTTCCGCGGTCAGAAAACCATTTCCTTGACACCCACATCAAAAATCTGTCCCAACTTCAAATTCCAACACCATAATCTATCACACGTACGAAATAGCCCAAATTCCCATTCACTTATTTTTTTTCACTGCTAACCTATGAAAATCGCGTCAAATAATAATAAATTGCACTTGTACTAACGTAAGTCACCTCCTGTGAATTGGCAGGAAAAGAGGATGGAAGTCTTTATTTCAATAAATACGGTCATCACTTGTTCTCCATCTCACTTAGTACAAACATGTTGGATATGGCAGCTGCACCCAGTGCGCTCACCACGATGTTCACACAAGAACTGGTTTAGTTGAAATCGTCGCCAGCAGAGGGACCTACTCCTACCCGCCACGCTCACCGCAGGTAAGGGAGCGACCGCATACACCCACGTCACGGCCGGTCCAGCATTCTCGTCAACAACAACAACATATTTTCGCGGACAGGGGAGTCTATTTTTTCTGGAGGGTCAGGTTAGTGGATGTAGCCCAATTGGTCTAATTAAATAATAATAAATGATTGTCAAAGTTAATAAATGATAATCAATAATAATAAAGACAAGTAAGGTTTTTGCATGCATTATCATGCTAGAATTCAAATTTCCCGCCATTTTTTCTTCTGGAGGCTTAGGTTAGTGGACGGAGCACAATTGGTCTATTTTCCCACGAAAATTCAAAATTCCCGCCATTTTTTCTGGAGGTTAGGTTAGTGGACGTAGCACAATTGGCCTATTTTCCCGCCAAAAGCAACCATCCTGGACGACGTCATGCACTGTTGCCAAGTCTACATGCCGCCATCGTGGATGACGTCATCGCCGCCATCTTGAATAAATTTGGCAACAATGCAGCGTGTCGTGAGACGCACCTTGCCCTACTACTATTGACGTGCTTCAACTTCCCAAACAACGAAGGAATTTTTATGGGAGACAGTGCGCCACGTCACCGAACACAGTTGTTCGCGATCGGTTTGCAGAACATTGTAGACACTTCAAGCGAATGATTTGGCAATCCACATCGCCCGACACGAATCCCATCGAACATTTATGGAACATGATGGTTCAAATGGCTCTGAGCACTATGGGACTTAACTTCTGAGGTCATCAGTCACCTAGAACTTAGAACTAGTTAAACCTAACTAACCTAAGGACACCACACACATCCATGCCCGAGGCAGGATTCGAACCTGCGACCGTCGCGGACGCGCGGTTCCAGACTGTAGCGCCTAGAACCGCTCGGCCACTCCTGCCGGTGATCGGTTGGTAGGACATGTTCTGAGGCATCAAGGGATCACCAATTTAGTACTGGACGGCAGTGTGGAGGGTAAAAATCGTAGAAGGAGACCAAGAGGTGAATACACTAAGCAGATTCAGAAGGATGTAGTTTGCAGTAGGTACTGGGAGATGAAGAAGCTTGCACAGGATAAAGTAGCATGGAGAGCTGCATCAAACCAGTCTCTGGATCGAAGACAACAACAACAATGTGGGAGGAAGTAATACATTGTCTGACTCTTCGCAGGAAATGCTGTATTAAAATTTCATTAGTAAGCCTCTCCGTGATCTATGACTTTTCTCTTTTAACGTCTGCCACTGCCGTTTGTAGAGAATCACTGTAAACGATCCCGTGAAGAACCGCGCCATTCTCCGTTGGATCTTCGCTGTCTCTTCTGTCAATTCTACCTGGTAAGGGTCCTAGAATGTTGAATAATACACAAGAATCGGTGGAACAAGCGCTTTGCAAATCCACTTCTTTCGTGAATAAGTTATATTTCTTTAAGATTTTTCCTATGAATCTCAGATTGCCGTTTGATTTTCCTAGTATTTGTTTTGTGTTCGCGCTGGACAGTTACTCCTAGGTGATTAATGGCAGATACTATTTCCAGCAATTTGTCATCAATAGGGAACTTGTATAGTAGTGAATGTCTTTTCCTATTTACGCGCAATATTTTACATTCGTTTACGTTCACCGTCAACTGCCAAAGCCTGCACGATTCATAAATCCTCCTTAGGACATTTTACAAATCGATTCTGTCTTCTGGCGTTCCTAATAGACAACCGTACCATCTACAATTGGTCTGAAAGAGCTTCCCAGGCATACTACTAGAGCATTTATATACAGTGCAAACAGTAACAGTCCCATCACACTGCCTTGGGGAACTCCCGAAATTACCTTTACATGTGTCGATTATGTTCTGTTAAGAGCGGTTTGTTAAGTTCTGTCTGCAAGGAAGTCTCGTATCCAGTCACGAATATGGTGCGATACTCGTAAGCTCGTTTTTCTTTCACTAGACGGCAGAGCGGGACGGTGTCAAATCCCTTCCTGAAGTCCAGGAAAACATCAACATGAGCGCCGTTATCTGTAGCGCTGTGGATCTCATTGAAGAACATAGCGAGCTGAGTTTCGGAAGATCTCTGTTTGCGGAATCCTTGTTGACATTTATAGAGGAGATTTAGTTCTTCAAAAACGTCATACTTCCTGAGCATGAAACATGTTGCAACGGGATGACGTCGACAATATAGGCGTATAATTAACTGTATCTGTCCTATAACCTTTCTTGAAAACGGGAATGAACTGCGATTTTTTCCAGTTGCTATGTACCATTCGATGCTCCAGTGATCTACGATAAACTGATGCTAGAAAGGGAGCAAATTCTTTCGCATAATCTTAGTAGAATCTTACATGTTACAAGTCCTGCTGCCTTTCCACTACTAAGCGATTTTAGTCTTTTGTATTCCGCGATCGGACATCTTAGTATGTACTATTTCGATATTCGTATATTGACTGAAAGGAGGGGCCGTATTATGATTTTTAGCGGTGAAACAGTTTCAGAAAACTAAATTCGTCTCAGCCTTCTCTCTACTGTCCGTTTCTGTGCCTGTTGGTCACTGGGAGACTAAATGGAATATTTCGAGCCGCTTTCTGATTTTACGTAAGACCGAATCCTCTTAGGGTCTTTAGCCAGATCTTTCATTGATCTCCTTACAGTCATTGTTCCTTCGTTCAGCTTTGTTTGTCTGCTAAGTCTTGACTTCTCTTGAGTCTGTGGTGAAGCTGTTTGTTTACGCAGCAGTCTTCTGCCAGGGCTATTAAACCACAATGAGTCTTTCTCATCCCTCTACACCTCCGAAAATATTTGTCTAAGGCACATTGAAGGTTGTTTTGAATTCTTCCCATTTGCCCTCCACATCTACGTCCTCAGCACTGAATATGTGTTATGTGTGCACTGTGCAGTTTGTGTCCTGTCACTTTCGTTAAGCAAAAATACTTTCCAACCTTTCTTAATATTCCTTGAAATACTCGAAATCACCGTTGGTGTCACGTAGAGCGATACGGGGACAGGCCGCTGGGGGCAGTATTACGCTATGTAGGATAGCCATCTGGGTTTCCGTCGTACCTGTGGTAGTAGTCAAAGGCACAAAGACAGCCTTCGACTACGTGAACGTTATTGGGGTCTGCCCTTTGAGCTTGATGTCTTCTCGACAGCTGTCGTATTTTCCGGCAGGATAACTGTTCGTGTCGCAAGGCCAGAATCGTGCTACATTGGTTAGCAGAGCGTGACAGTGAACTGATCTTGATGTTTGTCCACCAAATTCGCCTGACCTGATCCGAATGGAACACATGTAAAAAGCTATCGAGTGCCCTGCGCGCACACAAGCCACTGGCCCGTACATCATGGAATTCTTTGACCTGTACATTGACAACAGCCGGACATCTCCGGAAACCCACCAACCACTTCTCGAGTACAAGCCAGGCAGAATCGTTGCTGTATCACGTTCCAAACGTAGATCAACGCGCTGTTAAGCATCTGCTTTTGGCCTATCTGGGTCGGTTATCTGACTGTTCTTGGGACACACGCTCGCGGAATTTGAACGCCCTTCTTGCAATGTCGTCACTGCGGTGTACCTCTGTAACGCAGCTCTTGTCGCTATAGGGACGTTTAACGATACGCGTGGCTGCTCTTAGAATGATCACATATGCTAAGATTCCGGACTGACGAGCAATAGCCTACGCAGGAATCGGTCGAACAACGATTCTGTATGCTATCATAGTTGAACGGCATTTCCTTACGACTGATCCAGTGAATCTCAGTCTGGCTTCTACTTTTGGTACAAGTAGATTTCGGTGGTCGTTCCATTTCACATCGACACATTCTGTTAGATACTTTACAATGTAGATGTGAAGAGACTCGTACAGACTACAATGCTGAAGCCTTATTAAACCGGCATGTTGTTGCCAGGGATTCACTGGCAATGTATCTCGGTCTATATACAGGGTGGTCCATTGATAGTGACCGGGCCAAATATCTCACGAAATAAGCATCAAACGAAAAAACTACAAAGAACGAAATTCGTCTAGCTTGAAGGGGGAAACCGGATGGCGCTATGGTTCACCCGCTAGATGGCGCTGCCATAGGTCAAACGGGTATCAACTGCGTTTTTTTAAATGGGAATCCCCATTTCTAATTACATATTCGTGTAGTACATAAAGAAATATGAATGTTCTAGTTGGACCACTTTACCGCTTTGTGATAGATGGCACTTCAATAGTCACAAACATACACTCCTGGAAACTGAAATAAGAACACCGTGAATTCATTGTCCCAGGAAGGGGAAACTTTATTGACACATTCCTGGGGTCAGATACATCACATGATCACACTGACAGAACCACAGGCACATAGACACAGGCAACAGAGCATGAACAATGTCGGCACTAGTACAGTGTATATCCACCTTTCGCAGCAATGCAGGCTGCTATTCTCCCATGGAGACGATCGTAGAGATGCTGGATGTAGTCCTGTGGAACGGCTTGCCATGCCATTTCCACCTGGCGTCTCAGTTGGACCAGCGTTCGTGCTGGACGTGCAGACCGCGTGAGACGACGCTTCATCCAGTCCCAAACATGCTCAATGGGGGACAGATCCGGAGATCTTGCTGGCCAGGGTAGTTGACTTACACCTTCTAGAGCACGTTGGGTGGCACGGGATACATGCGGACGTGCATTGTCCTGTTGGAACAGCAAGTTCCCTTGCCGGTCTAGGAATGGTAGAACGATGGGTTCGATGACGGTTTGGATGTACCGTGCACTATTCAGTGTCCCCTCGACGATCACCAGTGGTGTACGGCCAGTGTAGGAGATCGCTCCCCACACCATGATGCCGGGTGTTGGCCCTGTGTGCCTCGGTCGTATGCAGTCCTGATTGTGGCGCTCACCTGCACGGCGCCAAACACGCATACGACCATCATTGGCACCAAGGCAGAAGCGACTCTCATTGCTGAAGACGACACGTCTCCATTCGTCCCTCCATTCACGCCTGTCGCGACACCACTGGAGGCGGGCTGCACGATGTTGGGGCTTGAGCGGAAGACGGCCTAACGGTGTGCGGGACCGTAGCCCAGCTTCATGGAGACGGTTGTGAATGGTCCTCGCCGATACCCCAGGAGCAACAGTATCCCTAATTTGCTGGGAAGTGGCGGTGCGGTCCCCTACGGCACTGTGTAGGATCCTACGGTCTTGGCGTGCATCCGTGCGTCGCTGCGGTCCGGTCCCAGGTCGACGGGCACGTGCACCTTCCGCCGACCACTGGCGACAACATCGATGTACTGTGGAGACCTCACGCCCCACGTGTTGAACAATTCGGCGGTACGTCCACCCGGCCTCCCGCATGCCCACTATACGTCCTCGCTCAAAGTCCGTCAACTGCACATACGGTTCACGTCCACGGTGTCGCGGCATGCTATCAGTGTTAAAGACTGCGATGGAGCTCCGTATGCCACGGCAAACTGGCTGACACTGACGGCGGCGGTGCACAAATGCTGCGCAGCTAGCGCCATTCGACGGCCAACACCGCGGTTCCTGGTGTGTCCGCTGTGCCGTGCGTGTGATCATTGCTTGTACAGCCCTCTCGCAGTGTCCGGAGCAAGTATGGTGGGTCTGACACACCGGTGTCAATGTGTTCTTTTTTCCATTTCCAGGAGTGTATAAGTACGTGGTATCACGTAACATTCCGCCAGTGCTGACGGTATTTGCTTCGTGATACATTATCCGTGTTAAAATGGACCGTTTACCAATTGCGGAAATGGTCGATATCGTGTTGATGTATGGCTATTCTTATCAAAATGCCTAACGGGCGTGTGCTACGTTCGCTGCTCGGTATGCTGGACGACATCATCCAAGTGTCCGGACCGTTCCCGGATAGTTACGTTATTTAAGGAAACAGGAAGTGTTCAGCCACATGTGAAACGTCAACCACGACCTGCAACAAATGATTATGTCCAAGTAGGTGTTTTAGTTGCTGTCGCGGCTAATCCGCACATCAGTAGCAGACAAATTGCGCGTGAATCGGGAATCTCAAAAACGTCGGTGTTGAGAATGCTACATCAACATCGATTGCACCCGCACCATATTTCTATGCACCAGGAATTGCATGGCGACGACTTTAAACGTCGTGAACAGTTCTGCCACTTGGCACAAGAGAAATTACGGGACGATGACAGATTTTTTGCACGTGTTCTATTTAGCGACGAAGCGTCATCCACCAACACTGGTAACGTAAACCGGCATAATATGCACTATTGGACAACGGAAAATCCACTATGACTGCGACAAGTGGAACATCAGTGACCTTGACTGGTTAATGTATGGTGCGGCATTATGGGAGGAAGGATAATTGGCCCCCATTTTATCGATGGCAATCTAAATGGTGCAATGTATGCTGATTTCCTACGTAATGTTCTACCGATGTTACTACAAGATGTTTCACTGCATGACAGAATGGCGATGTACTTCCAATATGATGGATGTCTGGCACATAGCTCGCGTGCAGTTGAAGCGGTATTGAATAGCATATTTCATGACAGGTGGATTGGTCGTCGAAGCATGGTCTGCACGTTCACCGGATCTGACGTCCCCGGATTTCTTTATGTGGGAAAGTTGAAGGATATTTGCTATCATGATCCACCGAAAACGCCTGACAATATGCGTCAGCGCATTGTCAACGCATGTGCGAACGTTACGGAAGGCGAAATACCCGCTGTTGGGAGGAATGTCGTTACGCGTATTGCCAAATGCATTGAGGTTGACACACATCATTTTGAGCATTTATTGCATTAATGTGATATTTACAGGTAATCACGTTGTAACAGCATGCGTTCTCAGAAATGATAAGTTCACAAAGGTACTTCTATCACATTGGAACAACCGAAATAAAATGTTCAAACGTACCTACGTTCTGTATTTTAATTTAAAAAACTTACCTGTTACCAACTGTTCGTCTATAATTGTGACCCATATGTTTGTGACTATTACAGCGACGTCTATCACAAAGCAAAAAAAGTCGTCCAACTAAAACATTCATACTTCTTTACGTACTACACGAATATGTAATAAAAAATGGAGGTTCCTATTTAATAAACGCAGTTGATATGCGTTTGACCAATGGCAGCGCCATCTCGCGGGCCAACCGTAGCACCATCTGGTTTCCGCCTTTAAGCTAGACAATTTTCGTTCTTTGTAAATTTTTCGTTTGACGTTTATTTCGTGAGATATTTGGCCTGGTCACGAGTAAAGGACCACCCCGTATACTGTGGACCAGAAGTATCGCGACAAACTGCGAGGGTTTGTAGAGGGTGTTTTGAGGAACAAATCGAGGATGGAAACCTGTGTCTAGAAACGTAATCCAACGACGCTGTAGAGCTGCAAAATTATAGACGTCAGCGCCTGCCACTAGGCCACCCGTTCGGCAGCAAACGTGACTTTTGTGCGCTGACGGACAGTAAAGAAAACGCGTTGCAGTGTTAGTTGTTATTTAATGATCGCCACTAATTGTCACGATCGCAAGTGGCGAAAATGGAGCTAGCTGGTGCGCAGACAGACCGCGTCTCCTATGAATGCAATGCTGTGTTGCCCCGGTGAATGACGGTTTCGGACATGAGTTTTCAACAACATTTTATTTTTTTCGTGTAACTCTCTAAGGCCTCCAACTTTTTCCGGCACACAGTGGAAAAATAAATTGCAGATCGAAACCCTTGTCTGAAACTATCACCCACGAAGGCCATAGCACATTGCATTCGTAGGAGACATGGTCTTTCTATGCACCAGGTAGCTCCATCTTCTCCACTGGCGATTGTGGCAATCAGCCACAGTCAGTAAATAACAAACAACATTGCAAGACATTCCGTCTACGGTCCTTCAGCGAACGAGATCACATTTGCTGCTGAAGGGGTGCCCTAGCAGCAGGCGCTGGCTCATGTAACTTGGACTCTTTATAGCGTCGTTGGATGAAGTTTCTGAACACGGGTTCCTATACTCAATTTGTTTCTCAGGACACTCTCTAGAACCCCTCCAATCTGTTGCAACCTTTCTGGGACACACCGTCTTTACAATACGTTACAGACTCTTGGGCTTAACAATGTGCTGGTCCATCTTTTGTAGCAACTGGACGACCAGAACACTCCCATTGTATGAGAGTTGTTCTTTTGAATTAAGCTTATCTCGTTGCCATCTTGTTTTACATTCCTTTCACTACTTCTGAATCAGCCACATTGTGCCCTTACTGTTCGTCTGTCTACCGTGTTTCAGGGATTGTCAGTGAAGTTTTTATGGATTCTTTAATGTTTGATCCGTTCGGCTACAACGGCATGTCTACCGCAGAAAGCACACACAGAGGTTCCCAGATTCCTCTACCGGCACAGCGAAGACCACGCATTCCCTTCCGGCTTGTCGCGACATTTTACTTCCCGGCACGAAACCAAGGGGCGTGTCTAAATTCTGTGAGTCTACAATATAACGCACTTTACTTCTAACTTGAGCTGAAATAACTTGCGAAGAATTTAGAGAAGTCTGCACAAATAAGGGCATATATCGGTAGAAACTGTCACTTCTGTTGGCCGGTAATTTGAGGGATGGCAAAAATCTGAAACACTGGGTAATTTCCTCTTCCAGCTTTGTTGAAACACTAGTAATTGCACCATGATCACTTCATCAACTCCAGTGCATACAAGACCTGAATATTTTCTATTTTATTTTAAAAATCTTGTTTCGGATTTACGAGAGAGAGACAGAGACAGAGAGAGAGAGAGAGAGAGAGAGAGAGAAACCTGCTATTGGCAATAATTTTTTCTTTGCAGTACGAATGGAATTAAGAAGATCGTCTCAGATGAGTAATTTTAGTCTCTTGAAAACTTTAATTGTGTTGCTCAAAAAATCGCTGGAAAATCACTGTCAGTGTAGTGTGTCTGTACTTAAATTGGTGGAATGAAATAAGTTATAGGAGTAAAATAATACATTGAAAGAAATATGAGAACTTGTGGCGTGCGGGAAAAATAATCCAGATTGTCGTTACTTCGCTATGACGTTTTGAAAAGACTCTTGAATTGTCTGTGCGTGCTTTTCATCTACCTTCGCTGTCTACAAGAGCTTGTAAACTATTTTTGCTGTCATCCAGAAAGTGGTGGAGAACATGCCGACCATAATTTACAGTCTGCAAGTTCAAATTACTATTTGTGCTCAGTGAAAGAAAACGTTTCTATTATCTATTTACACAGCGGGATCAGGAACTATGACTATAAATAAAAGTTGTGAATTGTAACTGATTGATATATTCTGTAAAAGTTCACTGGGACAAAATATAAGTCTTTGTATTGTAACTAATATCCCTATCAGAAACAGCACTATTAACACTTCACAGGCGACCTCTACGCGAAGATATCGTCCTGACTTCTTATCACCGAAAGTTAATTGCTCGGCTTAGAAATCGAAAAAAATCTCTCCACTTGGCACGCGGTTTTGTCACCATCACGGGCGGCACACAAACGGTTACTTCCATAAAATCTAAGTGATCCAGGATGGTGTACAGTCCTGCGATTTCACTTCTTAGTTTTACCGAAAACTCATTCAAGTCTGCCGAGTTCTGAGGCATAATGCACGCGGGCATCTGACTGACGTGGACGGCTTGATACAAGGTGCAAAGGATGTCCTACGACAGCCTCTCTGGCCATATTCACGTAGATGCGCAGTGGACCGTCAAACAGAACATTTGCTATCAGCCGCCCTAGGCACAGGCAACAGTGTCTAAGCGGCCCGTTTTTCGAACACGTACTAAATAATAGCTCTGTAATTTAACATTTACAATATTCGTAATTTTTGAATAAATAAAGTTAAGTTTCAAATGGTTCAAATGGCTCTGAGCACTATGGGACTCAACATCTGTGGTCATCAGTCCCCTAGAACTTAGAACTACTTAAACCTAACTAACCTAAGGACATCACACACATCCATGCCCGAGGCAGGATTCGAACCTGCGACCGTAGCAGTCGCGCGGTTCCGGACTGCGCGCCTAGAACCGCTAGACCACCGCGGCCGGCCAGTTAAGTTTCAACATAGCATTAAAGAGCCAACTAGTTGTGGATAAACGGGTTGCATTTAAACTTTGTTGGTTAGATTTCTTCTACGGCAGTAGAACATAACCTCTGAACTGCCCATTAAAATTCCTTGTAACCATAGTTATTTACAATATAGTCTTTAAATTTGATATAGTTGCATTATTTCATGACTGTAATCGAGTGTTGTCGTTAGAGCTTTCTATTACAAATACAAATGATGCTTAATCTACCGTGAGTAAGCACGTCTTTGTTCCAAATTTGGTTTTTAGTAAATAACTTGAAAGCTAACAGAGGTAGTTTATTGGTGTCACGTGTTTAACGTTTTTACATGAAACTGAGGCTACATACGATATTTCAGTTTTCTGAGTCTAATATTTAGCGGCTTCAGTTTTTCGTAAAACCGACGATTTTAAACAAAATATTGCTCTGATCAAGTTGCGACTTCTAACTTGAATTTTGACGTACATTTGCATATTCTGGCCAGCATTTTTCTTTATAGCTTTGTTATTCAGCGCCACTTTTTCTTCTTAATATCGCATATTTTGCCTAACAATTCATTCATCATTCTGAGACTTCACAATGTTAACATTAATATACTTCAGCATACACTGATGAAGTTTGGAGAAGTTATTTTAATTTTTAGTTTCACTCTCAGAGTACGATGCAGTCCTTTGCATGTTGAGCATAGGAGCGTTTCGATGACGTGGCGCCGGCAGTAGCGCAAAGGGCAAGCCCATGGCACACTCGCTCTCCTCTGTACATGTAGCTTGTTTCACCAGTGCTCAACTGCGACCTAGACAAATGTATTCAAATGGTTCAAATGGCTCTGAGCACTATGGGACTTAACTGCTAGAACTTAGAACTACTTAAACCTAACTAACCTAAGGACATCACACAGATCCATGCCCGAGGCAGGATTCGAACCTGCGACCGTAGCGGTCACGCCGTTCCAGACTGAAGCGCCTAGAACCGCACGGCCACAACGGTCGGCCCAAATGTATTCCCAGAATTACATTACTCTAAATCAGTTATCCTTTGGTGTTGCGATTTTTTTCTGTCCGTGTATATCGCTAACATCAGTCTACTGTAGAATTACGGAACACGTATTATTCTCACGCTGTGCGACCTTTTCGCGAAAAGAAAATCTTTTCCATAGGAATCTGTGAACAAGCTCGACCTGTTCGTTCTTGATATCAAGGTGGCAGCAGCTTGCGGCGCTCATCTGAAAGCCGTGTTCCTGTTGACTTCAGGAAGGCATTCGGCACAGTTCTACATCTTCACCTTAGTGAACCACACTCGCACGAGTGTGTCTTATTGGATTTAGGACGTCCTCAGAGACTGAAATCTCAACATGTTATTCTTAAGGGAACGAAATCTGAAGATGCGTAACTTCGTGCATCGATTTCAGAACGCAGCGTACGGGAACCTGAGGTGATGGCGAGAGGTAGAAAAACCACCTTGCGTGTTTTACTCTCCTGAGAGTTGAGAATTTCGCAATGGAAATGGAGTCACGGGTGTGAGCCAACAGCGGGGGCTGTCGTTAACCCCGATAGTCGCGTGTTTCCCGCTGGCCATTGTCTTGCAGGAAATGATTATTATAAAGATGTCGCAAGGTCCGCGCCGCCAGCGGGAACAATTGGAATGGTGGAAATCTCACGTGCCTCCTCCTCCTCCTCTCTTTCCGGACGCGTCCTCCCCCCCTCCCCCTTCCCCTCCACGTCTACATTATTACCGCCTCAAGGTGCGCGATTTTTTTCCCGTCCGAAGCGGCGCCGGCAGGTGGCCGCGCCGCTAAAGTAATTCACTTTCCGCGCCAGCGACGAGGTTTCCGGCCGACAAGGGAGCCGTGGAGGCAACGTCAGCGCGACGTCGAGGTCGGGAGCTCATTCATTACGCATAGGCTCGTGTTCAGCGTATGGACGCAAAATCAGATACCGGTCACTAATTCAGTTAGAGGAAGACTAAGATACTCTGTATGATCAAAAATATCCGAACACGTGGCTAAAACTGACTTAAAAGTTCGTGGCGCCCTCCATCGGTAATGTTGGAATTCAATATGGTGTTGGCCCACACACAGTCTTAATGACAGCTTCCACTCGCGCAGGCATACGTTCAGTCAGGTGCTGGAAGGTTACTTGGAGAATGGCAACCCACTCTTCACGGAGTGCTGCACTGAGGAGAGGTATCGATGTCGGTCGGTCAGACCTGGCACGAAGTAGGCGTTCCAAAACATCCCAGACGTGTTCTGTAGGATTCAGGTCAGGGCTTTGTGCAGACCAGTCCATCACAGGGATGTTATTGTCGTGTAACCACTCCGCAGGCAGTAAAGGGAACAAAAGAAAAATTCGGAGTAGGTATTAAAATCCATGGAGGAGGAATAAAAACTTTGAGGTTCGCCAATGGTATTGTAATTCTATCAGAGACAGCAAAGGACTTTGAAAAGCAGTTGAACGGAATGGACAGTGTCTTGAAAGGCGGATATAAGATGAACGTCAACAAAATCAAAACGAGGATAATGGAATGTAGTCGAATTAAGTCGGGTGATGCTGAGGGAATGAGATTAGGGAATGAGACACTTAAAGTAGTAAAGGAGTTTTGCTATTTGGGGAGCAAAATAACTGATGATGGCAAGGAAAGCGTTTTTGAAGAAGAGAAATTTGTTAACATCGAGTATAGATTTAAGTGTCAGGAAGTCGTTTCTGAAAGTATTTGTATGGAGTGTAGCCATGTATGGAAGTGGAACATGGATGATAAATAGTTTGGACAAGAAGAGAATAGAAGCTTTCGAAACGTAGTGCTACAGAAGAATGCTGAAGATTAGAATGGTAGATCACATAACTAATGATGAAGTATTGAATAGAATTGGGGAGGAGTTTGTGGCACAACTTGACAAAAAGAAGGGACCGGTTAGTAGGACATGTTCTGAGGCATCAAGGGATCACAAATTTAGCATTGGAGGGCAGCGTGGAGGGTAAAAATCGTAGAGGCAGACCAAGATATGAATACACTAAGCAGATTCAGAAGGATGTAGGTTGCAGTAAGTACTGGGAGATGAAGAAGCTTGCACAGGATATGGTAGCATGGAGAGCTGCATCAAACCAGTCTCAGGACTGAAGACCACAACAACAACAACCACTCCGCCACAGGCCGTGCATTATGAACAGGTGCTCGATCGTGTTGAAAGATGCAATCGCCATCCCCGAATTGCTCTTTAACAGTGGGAAGCAAGAAGGTGCTTAAAACATCAGTGTAGGCCTGTGCTGTGATAGTGCCACGCCAAACATCAAGGGGTGCAAGTTCCCTCCATGAAAAACACGACCACACCATAACACCACCGCCTCCGAATTTTACTGTTGGCACTACACACGCTGGCAGGTGACTTTCACCGGTCATTCGCCATATCCACACCCTACCACCGGATCAACACATTGTGTACCGTGATTCGTCACTCCATACAACGTTTTTCCTTTGTTCAATCGTCCATTGTTTACGCTCCCGGGAGGACCACGGTTCAATCCCGCGTCCGGTGGCGTCTGATTTACATTTTCCATGATTTTCCTAAATCGCTCCAGGCAAATGCCGGGATGGTTCCTTTGAAAGGGCACGGCCGACTTCCTTCTCCGTCCTTCCCTAAACCGATGAGACCGATGACCTCGCAGTTTGGTCTTTTCCCCCAAACAACCCAACCTTTTTACGCTCCTTACACCAAGCGACGCGTCGTTTGGCGCTTACTGCCCTAATGTGTGGCATATGAGCAGCCGTTCGATCATGAAATCCAAGTTTTCTCACCTCCCGCCTAACTTTCATAGTACTTGCAGTGGATCCTGATGCAGTTTGTAATTCCTGTATGGCGGTGTGGATAGTTGCCTGCCTATTACACATTACGATGCTCTTCAAACGTCAGTGTCTTTGTCAGTCAACAGACGATGTCGGCCTGTATGCTTTTGTGCTGCACGTTTCTCTTCACGTTTCCATTTCACTATCATATGGGAAACAGGGGACCTAGGGATGTTTAGGAGTGTGGAAATCGCGTACTGTCGTATGACACAAGTGCCACCCAATCACCTGAGCACGTTCGAAGTCCGTGAGTTCCGCGGAGCGCCCATCCTGCTCTCTCACGATGTGTAATGGCTACTGAGGTCGCTCGTATGGAGTACCTGGCAGTAGGTGGCAGTACAATGCACCTAATATGAACGCGTGTTTTTGGGGGTGTCTGGATATTTTTGATCACGTAGTGTATTTCGTTCTGTTGTTCAAGGAAACATCTTAACGTAAGAGTGAGATCTTATATCTAAGTTCTCCATTCAGCTATTAGCCCATACAATCATGACATCAACTGAACACTAGAAATATTGTATGGAGTATGCTGACAAAAGTCATGGAACACGCCCTAACACCGTGTCGGACCTCTTTTTGTCACACTCTTCATAACCAAGAGTACCAAACGGCGTGTTACGGTAGCATAATGTGACACCCCACACTGCAGCTTACACCAAAAAGGCCTTGGTGGATGTACAAACACATGATTAGTCTGACCAGTCCCATGATTTCTCAGCGATAGAGCAAGTCCAGGATGCGTTGACAAAACGTATATTTTTGTACTAGCCTCCAGCCGACACACATGAAGTGACACAGCATGTATTTCAGGTATGTCAAGAAATTGTTCGAGAAGTTTGGATGCACTTTGCTACCATACCACAACAGTACTGGTCGGTGTTCTTGCCTGTGGGGATAACACCCAGTAACGATGTCGATGAGGAACATCAGTTGGGAATGCAATAAAAGTTTCATCATTTCATACCCCATTGTGTGACAAATATTTCCATTTTCATCAGTGTAGTTGGGTGCTTTGTGACAAAGAATATTATGCTGTAACTGGTCTTGGTTAGGCATCCGTTTAAAAAAAATGCGTATAGCCATTTTATCCGCATTTATAAGCTTTTTGTCTCATTTGTGATGGTGTTCCGTTGCAGTAAAGGGGGCAACTTTCTGATCATTCAGCTTATACGCAGACTTTGTGATCAACTGTTTAAACTGGAGTACAACAATCATTGGACTCACTCATTTAGCATTCTTTCGATTATGTCGTAAGTAAAGTCGGACTGCATACCAGATAGACCAGACAGACAGAAATAGCACTTCAATTCACTCTCCTACACTCTGGTATATTAGGCTGGTGCACAGTTTCGTAGCGTTTTTGTTTTGCGTGTTGGTGAACCGGTTGCTTTGGGTTTATTTATCGACTGTCATTCTTCATTTGTAGTTCACTGTTGCCACTTGAGTTTACATATTGTCGTTTTGTCTCTTGGAGATCGTGACTTGAGCTGTGGGCGACAGGAAAGGGAGTGCCAAGTGAAGATATCAGAACATTTCCGACATGTTCTTCTGTGTGCGGTGAGTAGAGAAATGACAGCAGCTGAGGCAGACTGATACATGTCAGTGTACTCGAGAACTGGCAAATGTGATGAACTGTGATCATTCCACCATCGTGTGAAATTTGAGTGCAATGGGAAGGTTAAAAAATCGGGTGTATGGGTACCGCATGCTCTAAGCCAAAATCACAAAGATCAGCAGATCGTCCCCCCCCCCCCCGGTAGCTGAATGGTCAGTGTGACGGATTGTCCATCCTCTGGGCCATGGTTCGATTCTCGGCTGGGTCTGGGACTTTTCTCCGCCCAGGGACTGGGTGTTGTGCTCTCCTCATCATCATCCTATCATCCTCATCGACTGCAGGTCGCCGTAGTGGCGTCAAATCAGAAGACCGGCACCCGGCGAACGGTCTGCCCGACGGGAGACCCTAGCCATACGATTAAATAAAATAAAAGCGGGTGGTCACGAGTGCATCTCTGCTTGCTCGTCTTGAACTGGCTCGCCAACAAGATCGATAACGCCTTCCGGTATCGTCACAGGTGGTGACAAATGGTGTCTTTATGCTAGCATGCAGCAACGCCCACCCCCCGCCCCCCCTCACTAGAGCCGACGGAAGAAAAAGGACAGCATAGGGTAAGACGCTAGTTCAAGCCATCAACGTCACACCCGGAATGGAACACATGGGGAAAGAACTCGTGTCTGTGTGTCCTCCAGTCAAAAGATAATAGCCGTAGACAAAATACTGAGCAAGGATGGAACCAAAGGCTAAGAATGCTTTATCTGCTCTGTTAACCGTCATTAGAGACAGAACGTTTCCCTTAGCTTGGCAGATAACTAGCCTTGGAGAAAATCTGTCCTGTGTAATGATGAAAACAAGCGATTAAGATCTGAACTACAGAAATCATGTGATCCAGTTAAAGACTTACTAATACAAACTCTGCAAGAGAAGGCTGAGAAATTACAGGACGAAAATTGGGAACTCAGTGTAGCGAGCCAAGACTTTCAAAAACAAATTAGACAATTAACTGATAAGGTTACAGAACAAGCCCAAACACAAGCACAGACACTGGCGTAGGCTGCCGCCTTAACGACAGAGCGTGAATCCAAAGAGGCGCGAAGCATAGAACAGTCTAAAACAAAACAGACCACTACATTATATACCAAATCGACAGCAAATCAAGACGCCAGAGCTGTACGACAGACTACCATCAAGAACGTAAACCCCAGAAATGAGAATCTATTATATCAAGTCAACCAGAACCACTCAGACTGCAGTTATACTAGAAACGGCAACACAGGAGGATTGTCGAAAAAGAATGGAGAAAATGAAAGACCTGCTCACCATTGTCCGTGAAGGGCCGCGCAAACGCAAGCCATTCGTGGCAGTATATCGGCTGTCCGATACACTCACTGACGACGAATTTTTAGAAAGCCTTTATCAGCAAAACGAAAGAAGACGTCGACAGGGAAGTCAAAAGAAGGTTTGAAGTAGGCCTTAATGTGAGGGCTTTCAGTCATCAGGTACTGGAGGTGAGCCCCTACCTGTACAGAGTCCTAACACAAAGACGCAGAGTCTATGTAGACCTAGAATCGCTGTCTGTGAAAGACAGTGCGGTGACAAATTAGTGTTTTTAAGTACTGTCACCTAGGACATACGACTAAAACCTGCAGAAAGGCGAAAGTTACGTGTGCCAAGTCTGGCAACCAAGGACACAAGCGCACTGGTTGCACGTCTACCGAGGCTTTCGTCGGCATCCCCTGCAAATACAGCGGTGGTGTCTGCAACAAAATAAAATGACGTGATTGCCAAACCTATACACAATTGCATGACCGCTTCCTGGACAGCATAGACTATGGCAACGAAAATCAACACACTCACACAACAAACATGAACATCCAGATCACTCAATGCACATAAATACAAGTCACCACCAACAATACAGAGAAGCTGCCGAAGGACAATTTCCTGGAGAGGATAAATGACTGTTCTGCCAGAGATTTATGACGAAAATGAACTCATCCCACCCCTAACACGCTCAACGATGTTATAGGATAGCTACATTAATACTATAGAATATGGATGTGATATGACAGAAGGGGGCTCCATTCACTACAAGATGGCAAAGCAAATCAGAAGATAATCACACCATCGGATAAACTTCTAGATACATTAACGCAGAGAATAGCTTATATATATTCCACACAAGAAAATGTGCAAACAAAACCGACACATACCTACGCAATTTCACCCATCCGAAATACATCACATCACACAAACACAAGACGCACACAAACCGGAATCATCATCACATGGAAAACTCTACGACACACGTAAATGTGAACAATACATTAGACCAGTCACTCCGGTCAAAAGAAACAAGGAGTAGACAGATACATATAGCCTGAATCAATAGATGCCGAAACTATCACGCCACAGACCAATACAAAACCCCCAAATGCCGAACCCAGACTTAAAAATAATAGACAAATTAGATGAAGACAAATTTGAGGAAACCGCATATGAAATTTGCAACTACGTCAACGTGCATCTAGAAACAACCGCCCCCCCCCCCCAAACGTCAACAAAGACACCACAACACACACAGTCAGTTCAGCACAAATCCCTGACAACACACCAGCAAGCACATCCAACATCAGTGAAATTCGTGTGGGGGCAAAAAGCGCTGAAGAAGCTAGTCAGAAAATGAACTATAACCGTGTGAAGCCCCAAAAAGATCTTCCAACATATCCCGATCGGCGGCCAACACCATAATCCATGTAGTACCACCGCAGAAACCGGAATAGAAACGAGCACCAAAAGAAGCCAGATACACCTAATTATGATAATTTAGAATTTAACTTACTTTTAAGTAGACTAGAGAAAAAATAGATATTGCAGTGGATACTACTTAGATTGCACCATCCAAAAGGCGATTCCGTCTGTTTCCCAGCAACTGAACAGACAGACAGAATCATTCTAAGGGCAGAGAATATCCCTGCATCAACACAGTCGCTGCTCCAGGTCTACCTACGCCCGTCAGAATCATTCGACTTGGACGAAATATATACGGATCATGTAGGAGCACATGGACGATGATGATGATGTTTGGTTCGTGGGGCGCTCAACATCGCGGTCATCAGCGCCCGTAGAAAGTCCCAATTTTAATACAGTCCAATTTTTTACGCAGTCCAATCTACCCTGCATGATGATGATGAAAGGATGAGGACAACCCAATCACCGAGTCCCCGGGCAGAGAAAATCCCCAACCCGGCCGGGAATCGAAACCAGGACCTCACGATCCAGAGGCAGCAACGCTAGCCACTAAACCAAGAGCTGCGGACGAGCACATGGACGAATATATATGGATCACACTCAGAACTGATACTAAATGCTATGTACACTTGAAACACCTAGAACACAGAGACACAAAATGAATATGTTACAACATAATACAAAAAACAGTATTATAGTTAGCGTGGAAATCCCGAAAATAGCATAAGACTTCCAGGAAGGCATCACGTGTTTACAAGAACCTTATAATAGAAACGGGCAACTAATATGTTTACCAAAACACACTACCATAATAACAGGAAGCAATGACTGCAACACTGCAATAGTAATTTTAAATAGAACCTATAATGTAATTGCCGGCCGATGTGGCCGAGCGGTTCTAGGCGCTTTAGTCTGGAACCGCGAGACCGCTACAGTCGCAAGTTCGAATCCTGCCTAGGGCATGGATATGTGTGATGTCCTTAGATTAGTTAGGTTTAAGTAGTTCTAAGTCTAGGGGACTGATGACCTCAGATGTTAAGTCCCATACTGCTTAGAGCCATTTGAGCCATACAATGTAATTAAGGTAACACAGTCGCTCTGTCAACATTTAGTTACCACAGAGATAACCAATGGGACCGTTGCATGGGTGACTGCATCCATGTACGCCCAATACAGCCATAAAATAGAACCGTATGCAGACCACATCAGAGACCTAGTAATGTACGCCAGAGACAAAAAAAAATAGTGATACCTGCTGATATTAATTCAAGATTCACCCTCGAGAAGTCAGACAGAGCGGATGACAAATTACGCATAATCATCGACCTGATACAAGCTTTTGACAATGTTGACTGGAATACTCTCTTTCAAATTCTGAAGGTGGCAGGGGTAAAACACAGGGAGCGAAAGGCTATTTACAATTTGTACAGAAACCAGATGGCAGTTATAAGAGTCGAGGGGCATGAAAGGGAAGCAGTGGTTGGGAAGGGAGTGAGACACGGTTGTAGCCTCTCCCCGATATTATTCAATCTGTATATTGAGCAAGCAGTAAAAGAAACAAAAGAAAAATTCGGAGTAGGTATTAAAATCCATGGAGAAGAAATAAAAAATTTGAGGTTTGCCGATGACATAGTAATTCTGTCAGAGACAGCAAAGGACTTGGATGAGCAGTTGAACGGAATGGACAGTGTCTTGAAAGAAGGGTATAAGATGAACATCAACAAAAGCAAAACGAGGATAATGGAATGTAGTCGATTTAAGTCGGGTGAAGTTGAGGGAATTAGATTAGG
The DNA here is from genome assembly GCF_023864275.1 of Schistocerca cancellata. Classification (NCBI taxonomy): domain Eukaryota; kingdom Metazoa; phylum Arthropoda; class Insecta; order Orthoptera; family Acrididae; genus Schistocerca; species Schistocerca cancellata. Next base: position 78,127,644 of record NC_064634.1, on the reverse strand, counting down.
AAATGAGACACTTAAAGTAGTAAAGGAGTTTTACTATTTGGGGAGCAAAATAACTGATGATGGTCAAAGTAGAGAGGATATAAAATGTAGATTGGCAATGGCAAGGAAAGCGTTTCTGAAGAAGAAAAATTTGTTAACATCGAGTATAGATTTAAATGTCAGGAAGTCCTTTCTGGAAGTATTTTTATGGAGTGTAGCCATGTATGGAAGTGAAACATGGACGATAAATAGTTTGGACAAGAAGAGAATAGAAGCTTTAGAAATGTGGTGCTACAGAAGAATGCTGAAGATTAGATGGGTAGATCACATAACTAATGATGAAGTATTGAATAGAATTGGGGAGAAGAGGAGTATGTGGCACAACTTGACTAGAAGTAGGGATCGTTTGGTAGAACATGTTCTGAGACATCGATGGATCACCAATTTAGTGTTGGAGGGCAGCGTTGAGGGTAAAAATCGAAGAGGGAGACCAGGAGATGTATACACTAAGCAGATTCGGAAGGATGTAGGCTGTAGTAGGTACTGGGAGATGAAGAAGCTTGCACAGGATAGAGTAGCATGGAGAACTGCATCAAACCAGTCTGAGGACTGAAGACCACAAAACAATACAAGAACCACAATTACATGTAACGAACACAGAGAGAACTTTTCCAACATAAGCAGCGTTCGACGGTACGAGCAGTAACAATTTTTTTCAACGTTGAGTCAGTTCGATTCTGCGTTGGGAAAAAAGTGGGTGCCTAGTGACAACGTAAAGATTGCAAACCAGCGCTCAAGCAACTCCCAATGGGCGCTGGCAGTAGGTCGCAGCCCAGGTAAGACTCTCCATCCGGCCCCAGACATTTGGTCGCACCTGTCAGTCGGTGCTCCGCACACCTATCTCTCCCCAAGCACGAACCACTGCTCTGGCAGGAGGAACGAATGGGAATCAAGGTGCACGCGAAAATGGGGTGGGAAAAAAAGTACAGAAAGAACGAGAAGTTGGCAGGACGTCCGGGTCGGCGGCGGTGATGAACAACGTAATCTGCTGACCGGCGGCAAAAACCCCGGCACACCGGCTCGACTCGCCCGACACGCTCTCGTCTCGTGGGGACAAAGCGCGTCCCCCTTCCCTGCATCGCATCTGACGATAATGGCGGAGTCGCAAAGAAAAGAGCGCTTATTAAAGTCGTTTGACAGTTACCGTTCTCACAGGAGCGTTGCACAATCTCTCTTCTTCAAGTGTCTCCTCGCAGGCGCGTCCTGCCGCCCCCCCCCCCTGCCCTTCACCACCACCCCTCTCCACCCACCGACACTTCTTTCCGTCTCTGTCGCTCCCACATCTCCGCTTCCCCTATTTACTGCCGGTCGCCGAGCTCCAAAATTACGATCTTTCAGGATATGAGTTCCGTTCCGCGGCGCCGAATATTACGGTTTTTGTCGGACGTAAAACGGAAGAAGCACACACACACACAACACATGCGGTTACATACGCCCACACGTGACGTGACGAGTCCACACATACGCGCGAGCGTGTACGCGCCGCTGGGCTGGCATTTTCCGTTCGCCATTACGGCGCAGCGATACGCAATTACTCTTATCGTTATTGCCATTATTTCTCCGTCCAGTATCAGATGGCGGCGGTAATTCGGCATGACGAGGATGTGAAACCTCGTGCGCGGACGCGCAGTGTAACAAAAACTAATTAGTGCCCGTATCGGCGTCCCCTATCAAGACAGTTGCCGCCACTGTCGCAAGCTGGTTTCTCGCGGGGTTGACGTGGCGTTCCACAAGAGTTCGTACTGGGGCCTTGGCAACTTCCGACAGTCCTTCAGATGTTCCTGATGTCCACAACCGGGTGACATGTTTCTGTGTATCCTTGTTGGTTAGCGAAGCCATGTTCTTGCTGGAAAAAAAAAGCATCCCAATCGCTCATGAGTTACATGGAGTTACGGATAACTTCGTAACAACGATAGGATGTATCAAACAAGCGAGATGTACTTGTCTGATTTCACTTGGCAGCTAATTTTTTAAGAAAAATGTTCCTTTCTTTTTTATTGAGACAATGGAGAGGATATTGCCTCGAAGGAACACTACTGTAAACCTTAATCAAACTTCGATCTAGGGAAATTAATATCTAGCATTTTCAGATATTATCTTCTTTGTCCACGCTGCAGTCCTCTGCCTTGGGTTTTCTTATTCTGATTAACATACGTGTTTTAACAGTGTCCTCGTTAACTTGGTGAGCAAGTAACATAGCGAATAAAGGGACGCTATTACTGGCAGCGTTAGATCAATCCAGACATGGTTCTGCCAGAGAAATGCACTCATGAGAGAATACAGAAAATCCTGGGCTACCACATCCTCACATCAGATGTAAACATCCAAGGTCTCTGGGCTGACTGGTTTCGTTGAAGAACCATAAAGCTATATAGGTAGAGGGAATTTTAACCTTGCACAAATGTACAGGCCTGCATGACCACTGTCAATGTAGGTAAAATGATTTGTGAGGTAAAGTTGCGTTATTTGTGTCACTTGATTCTTTAATAACTCTAAATTTTAACAATTCCGATGTGACCTTTTTCAAGAGTCTTACTTTGTACACTAATTATACCTGTGGACACCACATCACTTCTGAAGAATTCCTTCAGCAAGGTCGGAAACCCCTCGTCTGCTCCGACCTACGGACTGATCCGCTCCTTTTACTTTTATTTCTCTTTAAATTATTTCTCAGCTTTTGTATCAATATTGCTTTCAATGCCTCGGTTTTACCACCCGCTACGCGCTTCTATAATTCGGTCAAATTTTGTGGATGACGTGACTGATTCTTGACCGAGGGACTGTAGACCTCGTTGTTTATGCTCCTAACACCAACCAGTCAACCAATCGAAGCCAGGCTTTAAGTTTTATTCTTAATTTTGCTTCAGTGTACGTCTCATGCCACCAGCAATGGCGGCCGAAAACTTCCAGCATAAGAAGTCATTCCCTTTCTGGCAACTATCTTGTCGAAGAGGGCGGAGGGCACTGTGTTGCCATTGGGGTAAGAAACTGCTCCTAAAAGGTAGAAGAATCAGCAATGATCAATAGCATGACACAGAAGGCAATGGAAACCGCTGTATTAAAGACACATGATGTGTATCCACAGTATACGTCGTCTGTTGTTGAAAAAGTGTCACGATGATCTCTCCAACGGCGCAAGGTTTCGGATTAGTCCCTCGTTCGGATCTCCGGGAGGGGACTGCTAAGGGGGAGAAGACTAAGAGAAAAAACATGGAATAAGCAACGAGCAGATAAACAGATAACGTTCTGTGAACTGAAGGAAGGAATATCAGATGTTTGAACGTAGTAGAAAAACTAGACAATCTGAAAAGAGAAATGCAGATATAGGGGAAGTCAGTGAACTGAAATGGAAAGAAGGTAAGGATTTCTGGTACGGCGAAAATATGGTATCATTAAACGCAGCAAGAAATGGTATAACAGGAGTAGGATTCGTTATGAATAGGAAGGTGGCGCAGAGAATGATTTACTGCGAATGGCTCAGTGACAGGGTTGTTCTCATTAGAATCGACAGCAAACGAACACCGTCGACGATAGTTCAAGTATACATGCTGTCGTCACAAGCCGAAGATGAAGACATAAAGTATATGAGGATAATGAACAGGTAATTCAGTACGTAAAGGGAGATGAAAATCTAATAGTCATCGGGACTGGAACGTGGTTGAGCGGGAATATGGGCTTGGCAATGGGAATGAGAGAGGAGAATCACTAATTGAGTTCTGCAATAAATTTCAGATGGTAATAGCGAATACTTTGTTCAGTAATCACAAGAGCAGGGAGTATACTTGGAAAATGTCGGGAAATCCGGAAGATTTCAGTTAGATTACATCATGATCAGGCAGAGACTTCGAAATAATATACTGGATTGAAAGGCGTAACCAGGTGCAGTTACAGACTTAGATCACAATTTATTGATGACGAATAGTAGATTGAAGTTTAAGAGAATCATCCAAAGAAAACAGTGTCGAAGGAAGGCGGCTACTGAAGTACTACGGAATGATGGGACGCACTGGCAGTTCGCAAAGGATATGAATAATGCGATAAGGAATGCTGGAGTAATCACTTAGTTGAAGGGCAATCACATATGTTGGAAGGACGAACACAGGTAGAAGGAAGGTACCTGCGAAGAAACCGTGGGTAACAGAAGAAATTCTTCAGATGATTGACGAAACAAGGCAGTACAAAAACGGTCAGGGAAAGACAGAAATACAGCAATATAGTTCCCTCAGGAATGAAATAAATTGGAAGTGCAAGGCAGTCAAGGCGAAATAGCTGCAGTAAAGATGTGGAGAAACGGAAAGAGAAATGATCGTCGGGAGCACTCACATGTCACATGTGAGTGAATTCCTAAGGGACCAAACTGCGGAGGTCGTCGGTCCCTAGACTTATACACTACTTAAACTAACTTATGCTAAGAACAACACACACATCCATGCCCTAGGGAGGACTCGAACCTCCTTCGGGAGGGGCCGCGCAATCCATGACATGACGCCTTAAACCGCGCGGCCACTGCGCGCGGCTCGGGAGGACTGACTCAGCATGTAGGAAACTCAAAACAATCTTCGGAGAACTTAAAATCAAGGGTGGTACATTAAGAGTTCAATGAGAATTCTGCTGCTAAACGCAGGGGGAGAGCGGATGGATCGATAGAGTACATTGAAGGCCTCTATGAGGGTGGGGGGGGGGGGGCGGACTTGTCTGATGTTGTGGTGTAAGAAGAAACTGTGGGGGAATTGGCAACCAAACGACTAAATCACATATCGGTATGTAGACTCTATGAGAATGGCGATGTACCATCAGAGTTTCGGAAAAACATCATCCACACAAGTATGAAGATTGCAAGAACGACAAGTGCGAGAATTATCGCATCATCAGGTTAACAGCTCACACATCCAAGTTGATGACAAGAATAATATATTGAGTAATGAAAAAGAAAATTTATCTGTTAGATGTCGATCAATTTGGCCTTAGGAAAGGTACTGGCACCAGAAAGGCAGTTCTGACGTTGCGCTTGGCAGTGGAAGCAAGACTGAAGAAAAATCAAAACACAGTCATACGATATGTCGATGTGTAAAAAGCGTTAAAGAATGTAAAATGGTGCAAGATGTTCGAACTTCTGATAAAAGTAGGACTAAGCTATAAGGAAAAACGGGCAACATACAATATGCATAAGAACCAAGAGCGAACAATATGAGTGGAAGAACAAGAATGGAGTGCTCAGATTAACGAGGGTGTAAGACAGGATTGTCGTCTGTCGCCCCTACTGTTAGGTTTATATGTCAAAGATGGAATGATAGAAATACAAGAAAGGTTCAACAATGGGATTAAAATCCAATGTGAAAGGAAATCAGCGATAAGGTTCGCTGATAACGTTACTACTCTCAGTGAAAGTGAAGGAGAACTGCAGAATCTGTTGGATGGTATGAACAGTCGAATGAATGGAGAATATGGATCGATAATAAACTGGGAAATGCTAAAGTAATGAGAAGTAGCATAAATGAGAGCAGCGAGAAACTTTAACATCAAAGCGGGTCATCACGAAGTAGACGGAGTTAGGGAATTCTGCCACCTCGAAACCAAATAACCCCTTACGGACGAAGCAAGGACGACACAAGAAGCAGACTTGCACAGGCAAAGAGGACATTCCTAACCAAGAGAAGTCTTCTCGCATCAAACATAGGCCACAATTTGAGCAAGAAATTTCTGATAATGTGCGCATGGAGCTCAGCATTGGATGGTAATGAACCATGGACTGGGGCAAAATCATTTAAGATGTTGTGCTACAGAAGAATATCGAAAATAAGGTAGACCGATAACATAAGGAATGAGGAGCTTCTCCACAGAATCGGCGAGGAAAGGAATTATAAACACTGACAAAAAGAAGGATCGGGATGATAAGAAATTTGTCAAGACATTGCGGAATAACTTCCATTGTACTAGAGGGAGCTGTGGAGGGCAAAATATAGGGGAAGACAGAGATCCAGCAAATAACTGAGGACGTAGGTTGCGAGTGCTATGCTGGCATGAAAAAGTTAACGGAGGAGAGGAATTTGTGGCGGGCCGCATCAAACCAGACAGAAGGTGGAAGACTCAAAAAACTGATGACATACACACTTTTGGAATATCATATAGACTGTGAAATACTGTTGTGTGATCGGTGCAAGAGGAGAGCACAGAGTAATTCAGGCACGCAGGCAACAAACAAATAGTACTTGTGTTTCTGGGGTGTTTGCATACATTTGGTACAGCAGGATAGACATTTGTGGAACCTCTCCTCCCGAAGGCAGTAGTTTGAGACGCTTGTACAAAAAAATGGTTCAAATGGCTCTGAGCACTATGGGACTTAACTTCTGAGGTCATAAGTCCCCTAGAACTTAGAACTACTTAAACGTAACTAACCTAAGGACATCACACACATCTATGCCCGAGGCAGGATTCGAACCTGCGACCATAGCGGTCGCGTGGTTCCAAACTGTAGCGCCTAGAACCGCTCGGCCACCCCGGCCGGCACGCTTCTACATCTACACTCTACAAACCACTGTCAGGTATATGGTACAGGGTACGTCCTACTGCACCAGTTATTAGGGTTTCTTCCTGTTCCATTCACATATGGAGCGCGGGGAGAGTGGTTGTTTGAACGCCTCAGAGATCAGTGATTATTCTGACCTTAGCTTCACGATCCCTATGTGGGTGGTTAGGAGGTTGTAGTATATTCCTAGAGTAATCATTTAAAGCCGGTTCTTCAAACTTTGTTTTTTCTTGTTACTGTCTGATCACTTTCCATACATGTTAAGTCAATAAGTCCCCTACGATGGTTGTTTCCAATGTCTCGAAGTACACATAATTTTAACAAACGCAACAGATACACGTAACAGAGACTTTATTCATCAATAATACATTCTCCTTCACTATTTAAAACAGTCTGCCAACGCTGGGGCAACTTTTCTAGTCCGCAGCTATAGAAATCACATGGTTTTGAGGCGAATAGCTCGTCGAGCTACGTTCGGGGAGAATTTTTTTTTTCGGAAAGAAAGTTCCTTGAAGGTTTTTCGAGAGAGAGAGAGGAAACGGTGAAAATATGAGGGCATAAGATCAGGTGAATAAGTTGGGTGCGGAGTAACTTCCAATCCAACTCCTGTATAGCGTTTGTTGTCAGTCTAGCAGAGTGCGAGCAGGCGTTATAGTGGAGTAGCATCATTTCACGCAATCTTCCTGGTCGTTGTTCTTGGATTGCGTCTACAAGACGTCGCAGTTGTTGACAATAAATGTCAATAGCGATGGTTTCACCTCGGGGAAGCAATTCGTAGTACACCACACTGCCGCTGTTCCACCAGATGCATAATACCATCTTTTGTGGATGCGCAGAAGTCTTTGTACGTGGAATTGCTGCTTTGTTTGGGCTCAACCATTGCTTTTTTTTCCTTTTTTCCTAATGTTAGTACAAAAACACCTTTTCTGTCACCAGTGACGATACGGGACAGGAATGTTTGGTATTGTTCAGGAGGCAATTGATGACGAGCGAGAAGAGATGCACATAAGGCCACCTGCAGACTTTTCTGATTTTGGCTTACAGCACGCGGTACCAATACATCCGATTTTTGAATCTTCCCAACTGCATGTAAATGTCACATTTGCCAGTTCTCGAGTACACTGACTTGGTTTATTGTGAATTAATGCGTTTAAACGACCTTTATCAAACCCCAAAGGTCTTTCTCAACGCGGAGAGTCACTGATGTGCAAACTATCCTCCTTAAAGCGAGAAAACCATTTTCTTGCCGTGCTCTGTCCAGTGACATTGTCCCCATAGACGGAGCAAATGTTTCTGGCGGTCTGTGCTACTGCCACCCCTCCATTGAACTCAGACAGAAGAATATGTCGGAAATGTACCGATTTATCCGCTTGGCAGTCATTTATCCGCTTGGCAGTCCATTTTGTTTCGCCCACAGCTCTTCCCACTATCTCCAAAGCCCAAAATGACAAAACGTGTACTCATACAGAAACAGCGAAGTACGAATAAAAAATGATAGTCAATATATAAACCCATAGCAGCCAGAACGCCAAAATGTAAAACAAAACCGCTACGAACTTATGCACCAACCCAGTAATTAATGATTTGCATTAGCTGACCTCCCTCTATAACTAGATGCAGATACATACATACAAACACACACACACACATACATTTGATAAACTAGCAGAGTGATCCGCCACTCATAGGCTGTTGGAAACAATGACTGGACTGAGAGAGAAAGAAACTAACATAACTTTAAAAATGTTCATCTAAATAGGTTTTTCATGTCTACCCTTCCTATGTGTCCGCATAGGAGAGTTTTTACAATCACAGTGTCTTGCCAGTTATGAGCTACGGCTGTGGGATTTGGACTTTAAACAGTTCTAAAACTGAAGGGATCCTCATAGAGCAATGGTGAGAAGCGAATTTATAATGAGTACGAAAGATGGGAAAATGAATGGATAAATAATAGTGGAAGAGATAATCATGCTCTAATGAATATGACATGGAGCTGTGATCGATATGGCCAGGCGCTACAGTCTGGAACCGCGCAACCGATACGGTCGCAGGTTCGAATCCAGCCTCGGACATGGATGTGTATTTCGTCCCTATGTTAGTTAGGTTTAAGTAGTTCTAAGTTCTACGGGAGTGATGACCTCAGAAGTTAAGTCCCATAGTGCTCAGAGCCATTAGAACCATTTGTGATCGATATGTCGGCAGGGGAACAGATGGTAGATGGATAAATGAATTCCTCTGCTAGATTTCAAAGGATAGGAAACTGACAGAGACGTTTACCTAAAGGAGAAAGAGGAGAGGGACTGGAGTAACATAAAAAATAGCTAGAAGCAACAAGGAAATGTGTGTGGCTGAAGGAGTTTATGCTGTGAGAACTTCGGACGAAACCTGTATCCAGTAGTTGACGTTAAATGGTTGATGATGTTTATTTCTTGACAATAAAAGTGAAAAATTTGAATGGTAAGTACAAGATTGCCTTTTACGATGTGCATTCAAGTTCTAAGGTCTCCGATTTTTTTTCTCCGGACTGGAAAAAGATAGAAACATGCGCATTGTTTTAAAATGAGGCCGCGTTCATTGTCAATACGTCCCACAGATGGCAGCACCGTACGGCAGATGGAATTTTACCGCCAGCGGCGAGAATGAGAACTGTTTTAAATACTTAAAATGGCGACGTTTTCCTTACTTCAACAGCGTGCAATCATTCGTTTTCTGAATTTGCGTGGTGTGAAACCAATTGAAATTCATCGACAGTTGAAGGAGACATGTGGTGATGGAGTTATGGACGAGTCGAAAGTGCGTTCGTGGGTGCGACAGTTTAATGAAGGCAGAACATCGTGTGACAACAAACCGAAACAACCTCGGGCTCGCACAAGCCGGTCTGACGACATGATCGAGAAAGTGTTTTGGGGGATCGCCGAATGACTGTTGAACAGATCGTCTCCAGAGTTGGCATTTCTGTGGGTTCTGTGCACACAATCCTGCACGACGACCTGAAAATGCGAAAAGTGTCATCCAGGTGGGTGCCACGAATGCTGACGGACGACCACATGGCTGCCCGTGTGGCATGTTGCCAAGCAATGTTGACGCGCAACGACAGCACGAATGGGACTTTCTTTTTGTCGATTGTGACAATGGATGAGACGTGCATGCCATTTTTCAATCCAGAAACAAAGCGCCAGTCAGCTCAATGGAAGCACACAGATTCACCACCACCAAAAAAATTTCGGGTAACCGCCAGTCCTGAAAAAATTATGGTGTCCATGTTCTGGGACAGCGAGGGCGTAATCCTTACCCATTGCGTTCCAAAGGGCACTACGGTAACAGGTGCATCCTACGAAAATGTTTTGAAGAACAAATTCCTTCCTGCACTGCAACAAAAACGTCCGGGAAGGGCTGCGCGTGTGCTGTTTCACCAAGACAACGCACCCGCACATCGAACTAACGTTACGCAACAGTTTCTTCGTGATAACAACTTTGAAGTGATTCCTCATGCTCTCTACTCACCTGACCTGGCTCCTAGTGACTTTTGGCTTTTTCCAACAATGAAAGACACTCTCCGTGGCCGCACACTCACCAGCCGTGCTGCTATTGCCTCAGCGATTTTCCAGTGGTCAAAACAGACTCCTAAAGAAGCCTTCGCCGCTGCCATGGAATCATGGCGTCAGCGTTGTGAAAAATGTGTACGTCTGCAGGGCGATTACGTCGAGAAGTAACGCCAGTTTCATCGATTTCGGGTGAGTAGTTAATTAGAAAAAAATCAGAGGCCTTAGAACTTGAATGCACCTCGTACTTCTTGTAGCATTCCCAGCTTGGTATTATAGCGACTAAATTATTCACCCACTTCCATGATTCACCGCGAACACTGTCCGTCCAAAACGTCCCGAGACTGATTTTCTTCCTGGCGTATAATCGACATGAGCGCAGTAGCTACTGTGGCAGCCTCAGCTAACAACTGCAAACGACACATGGCCACTCGATCACTCAGGTGTGAACAGGCAGTCCTAAGCAGCGGACGTGTGAGCTTAGTGGCAATATCGTCGTTTCACAAATCGCAAAGGAGCCACATCCAAACCTTCTCCAGGATGTTCTAAAAAACAGAAAACTGTGTCTTAAGTCAGTCCCATACACCTTGACTCCCGAATAAAAAAACGATGCGTGGACGCCTGCCGCGACTCGACAATGAAATGCAAATTGTGGACAATTCTTTTCCAAAAAGATCATCGCATGTGACGAGACTTGGTGTTATTAATTCGCACCTACCACAAAACGACAAGTGCAGAAAATGACATGAAGGACGAAAAGGATGAATTCTTTGAAGACATAAACGACATTCAAGCCAGGGTGACGCGAGAGTTGAACAACATCCGAAAGAAGGCCGGTACTAACAGTTTCACAAGATTGTGTGAAAGTTCTATGCGTTGTAATGAACTGGGGTGGAAGGGACCATGTAGAATAACTGATGAGTTAATACCATTGTTTGCGCGGCCCCTCCCGCCGGAGGTTCGAGTCCTCCCTCGGCAGTGGGTGTGTGTGCTGTTCTTAGCATAAGTTAGTTTAACTAGTGTGTAAGTCTAGGGACCGAAGGCCTCAGTAGTTTGGTCCCTTAGGATTTCATACACATTTGAACATTTGAATACAACTGTCTTAAAGTTTACCTGTCATTTATTAATCCGTTCTTGATACGTTTTGGACTGACTGTGTCGTTGCTGTTGTTGTTGTTGTTATTGTCGCTGTGGACTTAAGTCCGAAGAGTGGTATGATGCTGCTCTCCATGCTACTCTGTACTGTACAAGTATATGCATCACCTAATACCAACTGCAACCCACATCCATTGGTACTCATCTCTTTGTCTCCCTCTGCCATTTTTAACTCCACACTTACCTCTAGTACTAAATGTCTGAGAACATCTACTATCAAGCGATCCCTTCTTTTGGTGAACTTGCCCCACACATTTCTTTTCTTCTCAATTCTCTCAGCATCGTCTGATTTAATTCGACTATATTCCCTTGCCCTGTTTCACTTTTACTCAATATTCATCTCGTATGCTCATTTCGTGACAGTGTCCAGTCTGTTCAACTGCACTTCCAAGTCCTCTGCTGTCTCTGACAGAAATGCAGTTGCACTGGCAAACTTCAAATTTTAACCACTTCTCTATATTTTCTTTGGCTTCTTTTACTGCTTGCTCAATGTACAGACTGAATAACATAGGGGATAGGCTACAACCCTGCCTCATTTTCTTCTCGGTCACTAATTCCCTTTCATGCCCTTCGACTCTTACAACTGCTGTCTGATTTTTGTACTAGTTGTATATGACCTTTCACTTCCTGTATTTTAACCCTACTACCTTAAAAATTTCTCAGAAGTGAGGAAATGTTGCTAGTCAAAACGCGAAGTAGAAGAATATTCACGATCCATCTATGGAGATATAAGTATTTCTCATGAGAAAAAGTGCGTGTCGCTAAATAAACAATAAACGTTAGAAAAATCTTAAATAAGATGTAAGATAGATACTGCCTACAGGAAAATTAAAGAGACCTTTGGAGAAAAGAGAGCCACTTGTATGAATATCAAGAGCTCAGATGGAAACCCAGTTCTAAGCAAAGAGGGAAAAGCAGAAAGGTGGAAGGAGTATATAGAGGGTCTATACAAGGGCGATGTACTTGAGGACAATATTATGGAAATGGAAGAGGACGTAGATGAAGATGAAATGGGAGATACGATACTGCGTGAAGAGTTTGACAGAGCACTGAAAGACCTGAGTCGAAACAAGGCCCCCGGAGTAGACAACATTCCATTGGAATTACTGACGGCCTTGGGAGAGCCAGTCCTAACAAAACTCTACCATCTGGTGAGCAAGATGTATGAAACAGGCGAAATACCCTCAGCCTTCAAGAAGAATATAATAATTCCAATCCCAAAGAAAGCAGGTGTTGACAGATGTGAAAATTACCGAACAATCAGTTTAATAAGCCACAGCTGCAAAATACTAACACGAATTCTTTACAGACGAATGGAAAAACGAGTAGGAGCCGACCTCGGGGAAGATCAGTTTGGATTCCGTAGAAATACTGAAACACGTGAGGCAATACTGACCTTACGACTTATCCTAGAAGAAAGATTAAGGATAGGCAAACCTACATTTCTAGCATTTGTAGACTTCGAGAAAGCTTTTGACAATGTTGACTGGAATACTCTCTTTCAAATTCTAAAGGTGGCAGGGGTAAAATACAGGGAGCGAAACGCTATTTACAATTTGTACAGAAACCAGATGGCAGTTATAAGAGCTGAGGGACATGAAAGGGAAGCAGTGGTTGGGAAGGGAGTGCGACAGGGTTGTAGCCTATCCCCGATGTTATTCGATCTGTATATTGAGCAAGCAGTAAAGGAAACAAAAGAAAAATTCGGAGTAGGTATTAAAATCCATGGAGAAGAAATAAAAACTTTGAGGTTCGCCGATGACATTGTAATTCTGTCAGAGACAGCAAAGGACTTGGAAGAGCAGTTGAACGGAATGGATGGTGTCTTGAAGGGAGGATATAAGATGAACATCAACAAAAGCAAAACGAGGATAATGGAATGTAGTCGAATTAAGTCGGGTGATGTTGAGGGTATTAGATTAGGAAATGAGACACTTAAAGTAGTAAAGGAGTTTTGCTATTTGGGGAGCAAAATAACTGATGATGGTCGAAGTAGAGAGGATATAAAATGTAGACTGGCAATGGGAAGGAAAGCGTTTCTGAAGAAGAGAAATTTGTTAACATCGAGTATGATGTAAGTGTCAGGAAGTCATTTCTGAAAGTATTTGTATGGAGTGTAGCCATGTATGGAAGTGAAACATGGACGGTAAATAGCTTGGACAAGAAGAGAATAGAAGCTTTCAAAATGTGGTGCTACAGAAGAATGTTGAAGATTAGAGGGGTAGATCACATAACTAATGAGGACGTATTGAATAGGATTGGGGAGAAGAGACATTCGTGGCACAACTTGACCAGAAGAAGGGATCGGTTGGTAGGACATGTTCTGAGGCATCAAGGGATCACGAATTCAGTATTGGAGAGCAGCGTGGAGGGTAAAAATCGTAGGGGGAGACCAAGAGATGAATACACTAAGCAGATTCAGAAGGATGTAGGCTGCAGTAGATACTGGGAGATGAAGAAGCCAGCACAGGATAGAGTAGCATGGAGAGCTGCATCAAACCAGTCTCAGGACTGAAGACCACAACAACAACAAGGGGTAAAAGAAAGATGTCTGAAACAAGTACCGCTTCAAAGAATAACCTTCATGGGGATACGTTATTACCCAGAAAAAGTAGTCAGAGTGGCAAATATAAACCGCAGACGCAGTGCAGCGTCATGTTTAAAGAAGAAAAACTGTTCCACTGAAACGAAATTTTACGTAACTGCTGTGTGAAGCTGAAAGGAACCACACTGTGACTGACCGAACGTTTTTCGCTGAAAGTTTGAAAGTGTGGCGTATGGAACGCTAGTGGAGGTGGACGGAGACTCAGTGGCCGGCACACACTCGGCGTGCAGGGTTCGTAGTTATATTCGAGCGACTTCGTCATGTGTCCTACATTTTTGGAGACACATCCTGTGATAAAAGAATATCCAAAATTACCCACATCGAGCAGGATACTAAACTGGGATCTTAAGATGAGGAAATAAGGGTCGGAAATGAGTTCTGTTTGGGCACTTTAGCTAGGCACTACACGCGGGGGTTGTCGGGAGTGACTGTATTTGAATGCTCCTAATCCTCGACTTCCAACACGTCCCGCGCCATGTGCCAAAAGACAACCGACATCTTATAGCAACTTAGGGTCAAAGCAAAATGTGTAGCTGCTGGCCGGCAATCTCAATGCACGTATTACACCGGAGCCCATTGAAACAATTAAACTCTGGGTTAAAAATGAATTTGGCGCCGTTGTTTGCTCATGCTGCCTATAACAGTAGCACCCGTATAAAACAATGAAAGATGCTGAAGCGTCGGCAGAAGTGCCAACACTGTTTTGTTTGAGGAGACCGAAATGCACGCTACAAGCTCACGCAGGCTGGCGTGAGGTCTGAAACAGGATACGTAATGAATGCTATAAAGAAAAGTACGTAGCTTCTGGAATACTTAACTTTAATCCACATTTGTAGAACATCTCTCGTTACTGTACAGGCTTTATAATCACAATATCAATTGGTAATGGCGCCTTGCTAGGTCGTAGCAAAAGTAGCTGAAGGCTATGCTAACTATCGTCTCGGCAAATGAGAGCGTAATTCTCAGTGAACTATGGCTAGCAACGTCGGCTGTACAACTGGGGCGAGTGCTAGTACGTCTCTCTAGACCTGCCGTGTGGTGGCGCTCGGTCTGCAATTACTGACAGTGGCGACACGCGGGTCCGTCGTATACTAGCGGACCGCGGCCGATTTAAAAGCTACCACCTAACAAGTGTGGTGTCTGGCGGTGACACCACAGATGCTCCTATCAAAGCACGGAAAGACGAATATGTCCTCGGCATAGTTAGGGGTACAAAAGACTGGAACTGGCTCTTCGACTTATCTGGCAGCTTCACAGACA
Organism: Schistocerca cancellata; assembly: GCF_023864275.1. NCBI lineage: Eukaryota > Metazoa > Arthropoda > Insecta > Orthoptera > Acrididae > Schistocerca > Schistocerca cancellata. The sequence goes on along the minus strand of NC_064634.1, from coordinate 78,112,517 downwards.
TTGAAATCAAAAATCTTGACATAAATGAGCTTTTAATCCATCCCTTGAAATTTTATCGCTCGAGCAAAACCTTTTGCACTATTACATGTATGCTCTTGAACCATACGATGTTATGCGAGTATATTCCTGGCAGGCGAATCTTCTGGATTTTGGGCATAGGACCACGGACTTTAGCCTGCTAGTTCGCTTCTTTTCCATCCCTAACTCTGCCCAGGACATATTTTCCTTTTTTGTGCTGTGGCAGGAGCATTTGTCATTCTGGTTCCCTACTTTTCTTTACCATTATTTTGACATTAGTGCGCCGTAGCTTGGCTACCGATTTAGATTTTTGTTGATTCGGGTGACGACCGATCCGGTATAGATTTTTTTCTTTTATTGTCTTTCGAGCCATGTTGCTCATATCGTGGCAACGGATAAAGCTTTCACAAAACAACAGGAGTCCATTAATTCCATGTATTTGTCAACATTCTTACACAATCTGAACCGATTCGCACAAGGTTTGAAACATAGAAGTGGTGCTCATAAAAAAAATCACAGAAAACTTGTTTTTTGCACGTAAAATACAAATTGAGCTAGATATTTAAAAGCGAGTTATCATGTTTACCCGTAAGAATGCGTTTTTTTTATTTATCCGACTTACTTTAAACCATTTCGGCTCATTCATTCATGTAAGAACGAATTTTATGAACTACATTTAGCTCGACTTTACCATCGTACCCCGACAACGGATAAAGATTGTTGGAGAAAAAAGAATTCGTTTTGACTTTACCCATTTATCATCGTGCAAAGTATGAAACGATTCGTACAAATTTAAAGTATAGGAGTGGTACGGTTAAAAAACTCCAAGTAAAACATGTTTCTTGCACATAAAATCCAAACGAAGCTAGATTTTTTCAAACGGTTAAAACTTACCTCAGACAAGTTCCGGAAAACCGGAGTACTGAATTTGATCGATCAGTCTTGGCCAAGTCTGGAGTTATTAAAGGGTGACTGTTTTTGCACGTAAAATCCGAAAGAGGATTAATGTTTTTTGTACGCAAAATCCGAACAGTGCACATTCAAATGGCGCCATTAGTTGAGAATTTATTTCAGCCCAATTAAAATCTTTAACAAAAGAAATTTATCTATTTGCACAATTTGCCTGTGCGCCAGCTCCGGTTCGTCGTTAAGTCCGTGCTCAATATTCTGCAACATAGCTACAGTAAGACGGATGTTCGAATGGCTATACAAACAACCGCTGGTCCGGACTAAACCGAAGACATTTTACCCCATGTTCCTAGCTCAAGTAGGAACCGAGCACCATGATCCCTCCCAAACCTCTATTCCGTGCGCTGTCTTTTTATACGTATTTGTTACAGCGCTCCCGCTCCGCCAGTATTGTCCTCACTATATATGGTGTTCCGTTTGTCTTGACCAATCCGAATACCTTTTTGTCCAAAAATAAAATGAAAACTGTATCAAGTAAATGTTTAGCTACCAGGGGAATACTAACCAGCATTATTGCCTTTATTGTTATTTCGTTCATTACGAAGATATGAGCGGCAGTGCTTCTTTTTTAAATAGCACTCTATATTTTTTACTTTGGCAGTGCCCTTTGTCTCTTTAAGGCCTGTTCCAAGACATATCACAGTGTGCCACTCACGTAAACATGACGTTTTTATAACGTAACACAAAATTAACTGACTCTTCTGTACTTACGGGTCTCGACTGGTTGCCACGACATCCAGAGATGTTGCTAATTTGAGGATAAGCGAGACTGTGGTTGCTGGAAGTACCAGAACGTGCAGGTGGTAGCAGTAGTAGCAACAGTAGCAGCAGCAGCAGTAGTAGTAGTAGCAACAGTTTTTTTTCATATGTGGACCTTGTAAGATGGCTATTTTCTGATGATGTTATTGGATGTGTTTATATTTGTAAAGTAAAATTTTATATTTGAAGAATTGTGATCAGGGAAACAGCTGTTAGGCAACAGTGTCTGTGTCTGCGATTGTAGCATTGTGGAGTCGTAGAATCTTTGACACCTAGTAGTGAATAACTGCAGTGTGGAGCAGGCGGATTTTTCTTTGAGTGTACTGTGCAATGCACAGACGCATTTGTGGAACTACGTGAGTTGCAGATTTATTACGAGGAGGAAAGATGACTCAGAACAATGGTTGGATAGCATGCGGACATAAAAATGGTTTTGTAATGACGAACAAGTTATTGTTTGATAAGTGACTAACTACTGATAGGCATAGTTAGCAAATGAAAGATTTTGATAAAGAACAAACAATGTATTTACCTTAATAGTGTTCAAAAGTCATAATATATATATATATATCAGTTCATGACATCCAGTCTTACAAACTTACTGTCTCTGATGGACACACGTCCAGATCATCCGCTCTCAAAACTCCGCTATCTCTCTCCCCACATTCACCACTGCTGGCGGCTCACCTCCAACTGCGCAACGCTACGCGGTGTTAAAAGCCAATTGCCCAACGCTACAATAGCAACCAACTATTGCAACAATGCCTCAGACTACACACAGCACAGCCTGTGATTTTCATACAGAGCACTATGTGGCGTTACCAACATAAAAACCTAAACATCCTACTTACAGGTTCTGTCATCTCTTTATTTTATCAAGGCCACAGGTCAGTGCAGAAATGTTCGTGTGTTTCAAGTAACATTCTTATACAGGTCGACGTTACAGTATTTTTTATACAGTTAGGTTTTTTTTTTCTCGAACAGTTCGCAATGACCAAGTCTACTGAGCGTGAAGTGATTGGTTTACTTATTTATTTGCTTGTAAATGAGATCGGTTTTCATACACACACACACACACACACACACATACACACACACATAAACACACGCACACACACAGGATTCTTCCCAGTTTCATATAAGTGATGTAGCTTTGACCTCAGTAGCACATTTAGGTTGTCAGTTCACATTCCCGGGTTTGCATGTAAGATAACACCCTTTCAAATAAAGGCTACTCACGTGCAACCTGTTTCAAAACGATAATTGTCTTGTGTTACAGTTTCAGAACAAAAGAAAAAAAGGTAATTTCATTGGTGAGTCGCTATCTGATGAAGTATTTATTATGGAAATAGACGCCCCACAGCTACAGTCTGTTTATTTACTTCTCTCTCTCGTCCTTAGGGACCACTTTCGGGATCGCAACCACGTTTTGAAGCAGTCATTCGTGCCATCCGCTAAGCCGTGATGCTGGAATCCCGCATCCGTAACTCGATTGTACACACGGAAGCACACCAGTAATGAATCACGCCGAGAAAACATGAGAGATCGTAATTCATACTTTGCATACTTACATGAATTGAGCCCCCCCCCCCATGAACCATGGACCTTGTCGTTGGTGGGGAGGCTTGTGTGCCTCAGCGATACAGATAGCCGTACCGTAGGTACAACCACAACGTAGGGGTATCTGTTGAGAGGCCAGACAAACGTGTGGTTCCTGAAGAGGGGCAGCAGCCTTTTCAGTAGTTGCAAGGGCAACAGTCTGGATGATTGACTGATCTGGCCTTGTAACAATAACCAAAACGGCCTTGCTGTGCTGGTACTACGAACGGCTGAAAGCAAGGGGAAACTACGGCCGTAATTTTTCCCGAGGGCATGCAGCTTTACTGTATGATTAAATGATGATGGCGTCCTCTTGCGTAAAATATTCCGGAGGTAAAATAGTCCCCCATTCGGATCTCCGGGCGGGGACTACTCAGGAGGATGTCGTTATCAGGAGAAAGAAAACTGGCGTTCTACGGATCGGAGCATGGAATGTCAGATCCCTTAATCGGGCAGGTAGGTTAGAAAATTTAAAAAGGGAAATGGATAGGTTAAAGTTAGATATAGTGGGAATTAGTGAAGTTCGGTGGCAGGAGGAACAAGACTTCTGGTCAGGTGACTACAGGGTTATAAACACAAAGTCAAATAGGGGGAATGCAGGAGTAGGTTTAATAATGAATAGGAAAATAGGAATGCGGGTAAGCTACTACAAACAGCATAGTGAACGCATTATTGTGGCCAAGATAGATACGAAGCCCACACCTACTACAGTAGTACAAGTTTATATGCCAACTAGCTCTGCAGATGACGAAGAAATTGAAGAAATGTATGATGAAATAAATGAAATTATTCAGATAGTGAAGGGAGACGAAAATTTAATAGTCATGGGTGACTGGAATTCGAGTGTAGGAAAAGTGAGAGAAGGAAACGTAGTAGGTGAATATGGATTGGGGCTAAGAAATGAAAGAGGAAGCCGCCTGGTAGAATTTTGCACAGAGCACAACTTAATCATACCTAACACTTGGTTTAAGAATCATGATAGAAGGTTGTATACATGGAAGAACCCTGAAGATACTAAAAGGTGTCAGATAGATTATATAATGGTTAGACAGAGATTTAGGAACCAGGTTTTAAATTGTAAGACATTTCCAGGGGCAGATGTGGACTCTGACCACAATTTATTGGTTATGATATGTAGATTAAAACTGAAGAAACTGCAAAAAGGTGGGAATTTAAGGAGATGGGACCTGGATAAACTGAAAGAACCAGAGGTTGTAGAGAGTTTCAGGGAGAGCATAAGGGAACAATTGACAGGAATAGGGGAAAGAAATACAGTAGAAGAAGAATGGGTAGCTTTGAGGGATGAAGTAGTGAAGGCAGCAGAGGATCAAGTAGGTAAAAAGAAGAGAGCTAGTAGAAATCCTTGGGTAACAGAAGAAATATTGAATTTAATTGATGCAAGGAGAGAATATAAAAATGCAGTAAGTGAAGCAGGCAAAAAGGAATACAAATGTCTCAAAAATGAGATCGACAGGAAGTGCAAAATGGCTAAGCAGGCATGGCTAGAGGACAAATGTAAGGATGTGGAGGCTTATCTCACTAGGGGTAAGATAGATACTGCTTACAGGAAAATTAAAGAGACCTTTGGAGATAAGAGAACCACTTGTATGAACATCAAGAGCTCAGATGGAAACCCAGTTCTAAGCAAAGAAGGGAAAGCAGAAAGGTGGAAGGAGTATATAGAGGGTCTATACAAGGGCGATGCACTTGAGGACAATATTATGGAAATGGAAGAGGATGTAGATGAAGATGAAATGGGAGATACGATACTGCGTGAAGAGTTTGACAGAGCACTGAAAGACCTGAGTCAAAACAAGGCCCCCGGAGTAGACAACATTCCATTGGAACTACTGACGACCTTGGGAGAGCCAGTCCTGACAAAACTCTACCTACCATCTGGTGAGCAAGATGTATGAAACAGGCGAAATACCCTCAGACTTAAAGAAGAATATAATAATTCCAATCCCAAAGAAAGCAGGTGTGGACAGATGTGAAAATTACCGAACAATCAGTTTAATAAGCCACAGTTGCAAAATACTGCCACGAATTCTTTACAGACGAATGTAAAAAATAGTAGAAGCCGACCTCGGGGAAGATCAGTTTGGATTCCGTAGAAATACTGGAACACGTGAGGCAATACTGACCTTACGACTTATCTTAGAAGAAAGATTAAGGAAAGGCAAATCTACGTTCCTAGCATTTGTAGACTTAGAGAAGGCTTTTGACAATGTTGACTGGAATACTCTCTTTCAAATTCTAAAGGTGGCAGGGGTAAAATACATGGAGCGAAAGGCTATTTACAATTTGTATAGAAACCAGATGGCAGTTATAAGAGTCGAGGGGCATGAAAGAGAAGCAGTGGTTGGGAAGAGAGTAAGACAGGGTTGTAGCCTCTCCCCGATGCTATTCAATCTGTATATTGAGCAAGCAGTAAAGGAAACAAAAGAAAAATTCGGAGTAGGTATTAAAATCCATGGAGAAGAAATAAAAACGTTGAGGTTTGCCGATGACATTGTAATTCTGTCAGAGACAGCAAAGGACTTGGAAGAGCAGTTGAACGGAATGGATAGTGTCTTGAAGGGAGGATATAAGATGAACATCAACAAAAGCAAAACGAGGATAATGGAATGTAGTCGAATTAAGTCGGGTGATGTTGAGGGTATTAGATTAGGAAATGAGACACTTAAAGCAGTAAAGGAGTTTTGCTATTTGGGGAGCAAAATAACTGATGATGGTCGAAGTAGAGAGGATATAAAATGTAGACTGGCAATGGCAAGGAAAGCTTTTCTGAAGAAGAGAAATTTGTTAACATCGAGTATAGATTTAAGTGTCAGGAAGTCATTTCTGAAAGTATTTGTATGGAGTGTAGCCATGTATGGAAGTGAAACATGGACGGTAAATAGTTTGGACAAGAAGAGAATAGAAGCTTTCGAAATGTGGTGCTACAGAAGAATGCTGAAGATCTGAAGATTAGATGGGTAGATCACATAACTAATGAGGAAATATTGAATAGGATTGGGGAGAAGAGAAGTTTGTGGCACAACTTGACCAGAATAAGGGATCGGTTGGTAGGACATGTTCTGAGGCATCAAGGGATCACCAATTTAGTATTGGAGGGCAGCGTGGAGGGTAAAAATCGTAGGGGGAGACCAAGAGATGAATACACTAAGCAGATTCAGAAAGATGTAGGTTGCAGTAGGTACTGGGAGATGAAGAAGCTTGCACAGGATAGAGTAGCATGGAGAGCTGCATCAAACCAGTCTGAGGACTGAAGACCACAACAACAACAATGAATTGAGCAAGTAAGCGGCCGTAATCTTGTATTAGGAATCATGCCTGCATTTTCCAGGATTACTTTAAGAAGATGGCCTCCAGCCTTCAAATGGGATAAGGCTACACTGTTTAAATCACTGTCATGACGCTTGCTCCTAGTATACAATATTGTCTTGTTTATATAGTCTTGCAAAGAAGTTATTTCATAACGTAAAAAGCTAGGTTCAAATGGCTCTGAGCACTATGGGACTTAACATCTCAGGTCATCAGTCCCCTAGAACTTAGAACTACTTAAACCTAACTAACCTAAGGACATCAGACACATCCATGCCCGAGGCAGGATTCGAACCTGCGACCGTAGCGGTTTCGCGGTTCCAGACCGAAGCACGTAGAACCGCTCGACCACCAGCGGCCGGCTAAAAAGCTAGGGTTACACTGATCATTTATTCCTCAACACCCAGTCACTGCACACACTACACGCACTTCAAGTCTCAAAGTGAAAAGTTTGTGCCACATTGCTCATTTATTTCTCAACACCCTGTAGGTACACACTGTGGGCTGACAACAGGACCACTGCATACTGTTCAGTCACATTGGAGTGACCATCAGGCAAAAGCCGAAGTAACCACCATTTGCAAAGTGAAGCGCTACGAGACGTGCAGAGAAGTTCTGGAAGGTGACGATGAGGATTTGCAACCATGCCGATTCCAGAGCAGTGGACAGCTGCACCAGGATTCTCGGTTGAAGATCCAAGGCGCGAACAGCCCGATGAAAGCGATTCCATAGTTCCGCGACTGGATTTAAATCTGGGGACTTTGGTGGCCAGGGGCGTACAGTAAGTAAATTCATCCTGTGCCCTTCGAACCACGAAAGTACACTGCGAGACATATGACACATTGCATTGTCCTGCCGGTAGGTACCATCGTGCCGAGTAAAAACAAACTGTATGTGGGAGTGATCCCCAAAGATGGATGCATACTTGTGTTCATCAGTGTGCACTCCAGTGGCAGGAACAAGTTCCCCAGACCATAACGCTCCTCCATAAAGCTTGTTTCAGGGTGTTTGCTTTCAGCCGTTTCACGCCGTACACGGCAACGGCCATCTGTCCGATGGAGCATAAATCGTGAATCATTTGGAAAGGAAACCTGTCGCCATTCAGTGGACATCCTGTTGCGATATTGGGGTGCGCTTACTTTACTTTGTCGTGGCCGGAAACTACAATTTGTTTGCCCAGTATTGGGCAATGTCCAGTGCTTCTTCTTTATCCAGCCATAGATCGTCGAGGGTGCCTCTGTGGGGGCAGGCAGGGCATTGTAGGAGATGTTCCATGCCCTGTCGAGTGCCGCAGTCGCATTTGTCGTCATTTTCGTCCAACAAACCCCTTTTGATCAGATTAGATTTCACAGGAGCCGCCCCAGTTCTGATGCGGTTAAGCATTCTCCAGATTTTCCAATCACCAGAAACGCCGCTTGGTGGGTCCTCTCTTAGTGGATAGTAGATGGGGGGGCACATCTAAGGCGCAACTTTGGAAACCGCGTCTGGATTTGCGTCTGATTGGGCCACACTCTAGGCCAAATATTGAGTGACGGGCATCAAAGGTTTGTTTCAGCTTCTCGGTATGTTCATGGGCTTTCCTACGTGAGTCAGGGTTTGTGAAACCTGCGGTCCTGTGAAGATTTTCTATGGGGGTTGGTTTCACGCAGCCTGTCACTATCCTGCATGTTTCATTCGAGCTAATATCTACCTTTTTTGCGTGGGCGGAACTGCACCATACCGGGCAGGCATATTCGGCAGTTGAGAAGCACAAAGCTTGGGCTGAAATTCTGACCACGGTAGGTTTGGCACCCCATTTGCTAGTGGACAGCTTTCTTATTAGGGACAGCTTTGCGTGTTTTTTCGCAATGATATTTGTATGTCAATGTTGTGTCCAGCACGACGCCAAGGTAGGTGGAAGTGTCTGTGTGTTCTAGTAGTGTCCCATCCCAGGTAACACTGAGCCTGTACTTTGCCTGCCTCGAATTCAGATAGAATGCACTCACTTGAGTTTTGGAGGGATTCGGTTTTAGAGAATTCTTTTTGTAGTAGGTTGACATTGTAGAAAGGGCGGTTCCTAGTTTCTCCTCGATGGATTCAAACCTGTTGCCTTGAACTGTTATTGCCAGGTCGTCTGCATATACAAAAGTTTTGGTTTTGTCTGGAGTTGGTCGGTCATTTGTATATATGTTGAATAGGATTGGCGCCAACACGCTCCCTTGGGCGAGTCCATTTTTCTGATTCCGCCATCGACTCTTTTTCCCCTCAAGCATTACGAAGAACTGTCTATTTTGGAGCAGGGATTCGATTATCTTGAGTAGATGGTAGTCTATCAGGGTCTCGTAGGTCTTATGCAGTAGTGTCCGGTGATCTACTGTTTCATAGGCGGAACTTAGGTCGACTAGTGCCAGCCCGGTGAATAGTTTATTCTCAAACCCATCCTCGATACGTTCCGTCAATGCCAGAATTTGACTGGTACAGGACTTTCCAGAACCTGCTTGGTGTGGAATTAGCTTCGAGTCAACGATCTTCTCTATTCTGTTGAGGATCAATCTTTCATAGAGCTTAAACAGGTGGCAGAGAAGGGTTATGGGTCCTCTTCGGAGGCTCTGGGTCCTTCATTGGGGTGCAAATTCCAGCTCTCGTCCCCGATGAACAGCAGTCAGCATGGGTGCATGAACCAGACGCCTGCTGCGGAGGACCACACACAGCAATGTCCGTTGAGGGGATGCAGCTGATAGCCCCACGCTCATTCTGGGCGGTCAGTTACTTAGCAGTTACACATCTATTCGCCCGTACTCATCTTAGCAGCCGTCGTTCAACCCTGTCATTTATCCGAGGAGCACCGCAATTGCCTCGGTGCAGGGTTTGGATAGCGCCAGTTTGCCATCCACGGCATACTTTAATCACGGTGGCATGCAAACCGTTTCAAACTTAGCCGTTTCGAAAATGCTTCCACTCTTGTCCCGAAAGCCAGCGACCGTAGCCTCGTGGACGTCAGATAAATCGCTCCGTTTCCGCGTTGCGACAACTATTGCACTGTTTTCCGCGTACCCCCAGTATGCTTTATATACCCTCCACTCCCAGTGCCGCCACCTGTGTCTGTGAGCGGTCATTGCAGCTGTCGTCGACACATTAACTTGACAGCATCGTGTATGTACCATCAGGTCGACTTGCATAACACCCAGTGAAGACAGCTGGCTCACATTCGGGGAGCTCGAGTTGCAAATACAATGTCATTGTGGTTTTCCTAAATCGGAGAAGCCGAATGCTGGGTTCCTTTCCTCTGCCATCCTATCCGGCGCTAACTTGTGCTCCGTCTCTAACGACCTCGTTGTCGACGCGACGTTAAACCGTTGTCTCCCTTTAATGTTTTATGTCAGCAGCCACTAGGACAGTTCTTCCTCTGCTCTACGTGCCCAAACGACCTGAACATCACGCTCGCAGTGGAGATGGAGGTGCGATAGCCGATCACGGGCTAAATGTGCGGATCCATTCCACGCGAAAGTGAAATAGGCTATATGACCCCAATAAGGCAAATGACTCCCTCTGATAATCTACAGGAAATGACTCTCCCGGTGTTTTCTAATAGCGCCATTATGTGATTGTTGTTTGCTATCTCTTGACGCAACGGGGTGCAACGGACGAGTGAGTGATGGACCACAATTCACAGGCGGAAGTGAATGTATTTGTGTGTGTTACAAGGAGTGAAAGGGACCGGCGGTAGCTTCTCCTCTGCTATGAAAAAGCCCTGACAGCAGAGACGGATGAGTCTCACTTCGAGAGAATACTGCAGACTGTTGTCTCACCATCTGCACTGCGATATACGTACGTATAATGAAGCCAATGCTTGTCACTTTCTTTCATGATCGGTTTAACATCGCATATATTCTTAACGGCGGGGCGCTCAGGTAACACACTTACTTCTGCAGCTGTGCAGTTAAGTAGGTACAGTGAAGCCGAAGTTGCTGTTTGTATTTCAAGTTTCATATAGTCATTATGAAGCCAGTAACGTCGACTAGTTACAGCAATCACAACGACTTGAAGATCGAAGTATGATTCTGTTATCGTAATTTCAACCTATTCTTTTAGTATACTGCCCCGTACTGGATGAAATCTACTAAATTTCTTGATCTCTTTCAAAGGCATACAACTGATGATATTCTCCGAAGCACATGTTCCTTTAGGTGCCTGGTATGTAGAAATTACTGTGGCGTTTGTTGGAAATGGAGATCAGAAGCCACACATAATTCAATATGTTTGGATCTAAATGGGTCCATCTTCTCATTTGGACTACACGCAAGTACGACTTCGATAAAGGGGGACTTCCTACATGCAAAAAAAAAAAAAAAAAATATCCTTACAAATGTATTCATGTATGTCTACATATCGTAAACTTGCTGCTGAATTTGATTGCCTCTAAAGTATTCGGCCATTGTGATTTTTCTTTACGCCTGATTTCTCTGTAATCACTGATTCACCAGCGTTTTTCTGTATTGTGATTTTTGACTGTAGTGCAATAGGTCTCAACTTAAAAATGTGTCATTCAAAAGACTCACCAAACGATATCCAACCAAATGACTACACAATACACCCGGAAGAATTTGACATCACTGTTTTCATGCTGCTCTATAATATTATTGGCTTCAACCCAAACTTCAATAACCGTAAGGGCACTAAGTCAGGGCATTAATATAGTTTCTGAAAAGGACGAATGTACTATTGAGAAAAGTCTCTCTCACCTACTGCCATAAAATAGGACACATTCTGAAATTATGAAGAAGTCACTTGCGGTTCTTATCAAGAAACACACTGCGATAGCTCCAGAAATCAGAAGTCGCTTCTTTGTCCTAACACATAGAGAACTTCAAGAAGTCACTGCAACCATCGTAAATAACAATGAAGTTACTGTCAGCCATTTAACATCATCTACGAAGGTCGCCCTTAAGATTTTATAAAAGACTAGGTGGCGCTATTTAGATGTGACACTACCATTATTTTAAAATTTGTACTGTTAAAAATGTTGTGAAAAACTGAAAACTTCTCGTGATGGTTTTTGTTGGAAGTTTTTTTGCTGTCTTCGTAAAGACCTGACTCAACAAAAATGCTCCAAATATCTTTGTTCAACTTTTGGAAATCAGTCACCAACAGATAGGCTTCTCAGAATTAATTTCCAGCCGCGCGGGGTTAGCCGCGCTGTCCGAGGCGTCTTGTCACGGTCCGTGCGGCTCCTCCCGTCGGAGGTTCGAGTCCTTCTTCGGGCATGTGTGTGTTGTCAATAGCGTAAGTTAGTTTAAGTTAGATTAAGTAGCAAGCTTAGGGACGATGACCTCAGCAGTTTAGTCCCCATAAGGCCTTACCACAACTTTCAAATTTTCAATTAATTTCCAGAATTTCCTCACGTGGTCGTTCTTTCGTCAGCTTAGAATTTCGGGAAGGTCCAGCAAAACGTGTTGTTGTTCCGAGAAAGGATCGGGGTGTGACTTTTTTCGGAGGCATAGGGATATCGAAGCTGCAGTACATGCGGATTTTCATGAGAAATACCTACTGCCGATGCATTGCGCACATTTGACTAAAGCATTAAAACAGGCTCGAGTAAACTGGTGTAAGGAAACGCTCAGTACATTCGAGCGAGGAAATTCAGAATTCGTATACACTATCGGATCAAAGTTATCCGGAACGGGATGGACCACTGGATGTGGTGAGAGGCCGACCTTCCAGTATAAAAGAAGATGAGGAATATCGTGCTGTCAGTAGAGAAACAGTAAGAGCAGAATGTGTCAATTAGGAGAACACAGTGACTTCGAACGTGAACTGCGTGAGCGACTGGTGGTTGATCTCATTGCGAAGTGGAAATGCAAAGTAAACCAAAACCAGACAGACCTTCAATACTGACGGACGGGGACTGCGTAGTATTGCAGAGGGTGGTAGCAAAAAGAATAAAAGAATAGGGTACAACGGTCGAACTGCTCCTCACAGGACATTTCCGTTGTCAGTGTCAAGCGACGCTTGAGGTGCTTTGAAGAGCAATGCCAGTGGAAGGATTTGGGTTCGGCAAATGTCTGGCGAACGTTACCTGTCATCGAGAGTAGTGCCAACGGTGATGTGGAGAGGGTGTGGTGTAACAGGGGAACAGATTTTACAGCATGTGTTCTGCGCACAGTACAGGAGCAGTTCGGAGACTATAATTGTTTGTATCAGCCTGCCAATGCTGTGTCTGTGAGGCAGTGGTTTGAGGACAGTAAAGTTACTGATTTGAACTGGTCTGGCAGAGCCCCGACCTGAACCCAGTGGAACATGTTTAGGGTGAAGTAGAATGTCAGCTTCGATGTGGAGCCCACCGTCCAACATCACTACTTTCTCTGGTTAGCGCTCTTGACGAAGAATGGACTGCTCACCCCCCCCCCTCCCCCCAAATTAAAGGCCACTAATAAGTTTCCAGTTACTTTTGATTAGGTAGTATCCGACACCATAACTGGAGAAATGTGGATATTTTCGTACGAGCCGGGAACTAAGCAGTCATCATCTTCCTAGTTGTTCCAAGGTGAAGGAAACTAACAAAGCTAGATCGTTCGCGAAACGCTCCCGTGAAAATGTTGGCTTGTTCGTTGATTAACCTGGACATGTAGCGACCGTTGTCTTAAACCATGTGTGGACGCGGTCCGTGGAAGAAATTGATAATAATGGAGGGAAGGGGGGGGGGGGGGAGGGGAGGGCGAAGCGCTCGCGTTGGATTCCATCCTATACGCATTTTCGGAGGAATCGTTAGCGCTAGGATTTTACCGGGAACAAGTCCCGCCCACTCACCCTCGGTTTTCCCGGTCTTTGTTCGGCGCCTGGGCATCGTTTTAGTTGACCCACGTGGTTTACCGCGTTCGGCTGCACTTGAGTGAATGTTGAATTAATATCTTGCTAGGTGTTAAATTTTGCCAGATAGTTAAAAGACACGTTACAAAAAACGTGAACAATTGGCCTTAGCTGTGCCAGGTAATTCCACAGCAAACATAAGAGAAAACAATTTAGCACTGAATTCTTTAAATACGAGAACTCAGTATTCAGATGAATAGCCTATGAAGAAACATACTTCTATGTGAGAAAAAGCACGCAAAGCTAAAACAGGAAAAACCTACCCTCAAAGAATAATTTGCTTGGAGAAAGAGGAATCACAGTATACTTGACACTTGAGTTTCAGAACTCAGACAGTATATGTGAAACAAGCACCAATGTTCAATATACTTCCAGAGGGCATCAAAATTACTTTGTTCTTGCTAGATCAATCCAAGCTGTTTTTGCGTGTTATTCACTGAATAGTTTTGCTGAAAAGTTTTAGGGGTGGAAGAAGAGCTAGCAAAGCATGAAGGACGTTTTACAGCCATGAAACACTGCAGCATTTATTTCCTCCATACCTGCTCTGTGACAAACATAAACATCATCATCATTACTTTAAAAAAATGGTTCGAATGGCATTTAGGAAATTAATAAATCTTGTAGTTAAAAACAGACAGGACAAAGAATAACGACAGATTAATTTTCTGAGACGTTTGCAAAAGCTTATAGGACACTAATCACACAGAAACAATTCTTTATAACCTCATTTTTAATGCGCAGGTATGGCATTGGAAGAATTTACAAGTTACATTCACCCATTACCCATCCAAATACTAACGAAATATGTCATATAAGCAAATATCTTACTGCTTTCATTAGGCATTTCTACTTTATGGCACTACTAAATCCTTTAATTTTCGTAAGCTACCATGAGGACCAACATAAACAAAACGACTTTGACTTATTTCTATGTAACGTTGATTTTAGACGACAGAGTTATTCGACTGCATCCGTGGCTTTACTACCGACATGACAGATTCAAGACCTTTGTTTTTGCGTCGTATGTTTGCTCTGCTGTTTCCCTCAAATAAACGTATTATAATAAGTGAATTATTTAATGAAAATTTGTCCTTATGGCCTTTAAAAAACATCACGTTATTTTTTTCTTTTCTATTGCTAACGATGCTTTCAATTCTATATAAATATTTTTATTTCTTTAATAATGCACGTTATATTAGTATCCAAAAAAACTTAAATTTCTTGTCATTACTGAATTTCATCACAGTGTAACATGTGTTGGATTGTGACGATAACAACTTTGATATACACTCCTGGAAATTGAAATAAGAACACCGTGAATTCATTGTCCCAGGAAGGGGAAACTTTATTGACACATTCCTGGGGCCAGATACATCACATGATCACACTGACAGAACCACAGGCACATAGACACAGGCAACAGAGCATGCACAATGTCGGCACTAGTACAGTGTATATCCACCTTTCGCAGCAATGCAGGCTGCTATTCTCCCATGGAGACGATCGTAGAGATGCTGGATGTAGTCCTGTGGAACGGCTTGCCATGCCATTTCCACCTGGCGCCTCAGTTGGACCAGCGTTCGTGCTGGACGTGCAGACAGCGTGAGACGACGCTTCATCTAGTCCCAAACATGCTCAATGGGGGACAGATCCGGAGATCTTGCTGGCCAGGGTAGTTGAATTACACCTTCTAGAGCACGTTGGGTGGCACGGGATACATGCGGACGTGCATTGTCCTGTTGGAACAGCAAGTTCCCTTGCCGGTCTAGGAATGGTAGAACGATGGGTTCGATGACGGTTTGGATGTACCGTGCACTATTCAGTGTCCCCTCGACGATCACCAGTGGTGTACGGCCAGTGTAGGAGATCGCTCCCCACACCATGATGCCGGGTGTTGGCCCTGTGTGCCTCGGTCGTATGCAGTCCTGATTGTGGCGCTCACCTGCACGGCGCCAAACACGCATACGACCATCATTGGCACCAAGGCAGAAGCGACTCTCATCGCTGAAGACGACACGTCTCCATTCGTCCCTCCATTCACGCCTGTCGCGACACCACTGGAGGCGGGCTGCACGATGTTGGGGCGTGAGCGGAAGACGGCCTAACGGTGTGCGGGACCGTAGCCCAGCTTCATGGAGACGGTTGCGAATGGTCCTCGCCGATACCCCAGGAGCAACAGTGTCCCTAATTTGCTGGGAAGTGGCGGTGCGGTCCCCTACGGCACTGCGTAGGATCCTACGGTCTTGGCGTGCATCCGTGCGTCGCTGCGGTCCAGTCCCAGGTCGACGGGCACGTGCACCTTCCGCCGACCACTGGCGACAACATCGATGTACTGTGGAGACCTCACGCCCCACGTGTTGAGCAATTCGGCGGTACGTCCACCCGGCCTCCCGCATGCCCACTATACGCCCTCGCTCAAAGTCCGTCAATTGCACATACGGTTCACGTCCACGCTGTCGCGGCATGCTACCAGTGTTAAAGACTGCGATGGAGCTCCGTATGCCACGGCAAACTGGCTGACACTGACGGCGGCGGTGCACAAATGCTGCGCAGCTAGCGCCATTCGACGGCCAACACCGCGGTTCCTGGTGTGTCCGCTGTGCCGTGCGTGTGATCATTGCTTGTACAGCCCTCTCGCAGTGTCCGGATCAAATATGGTGGGTCTGACACACCGGTGTCAATGTGTTCTTTTTTCCATTTCCAGGAGTGTAGTTTCCAGTTTGCGCAACTGGCAGCTGTTTAGGGGAGGGCCTTACACTATGGTTAGGCATGGAGGGGGGGGGGGGTGAAGGGGCGGGCTTGTTCCGGGTGAAATTCTAGCGCTAAGGGCACGTCATTTTCGGTCACTTCCACCGACACCTGGCTCGCCTCTGGTTTGCAGCTCATGACGCAGGCCAGTGAAAGTTTTGCTTGCTCAGTCCATGTGCAGTGTCGTTTCACCACCACTGGATCGGAACAACAAACAGGAACACCTTTTGAGCCGATGAGTGAAGTCACGGCCCATTTGCTCAAGTGTATGCAGAGAAAGCGGAAAACAACTCACCGCCGTGGAGGGGCATGGGGAGAAGTATTTTCGCTCTTGGATCGGTGCTGACAACACAAACGCACACATTATTTACTCCTTACTGCCTACGTCTATATTACACATTGATAGATCACGAACGTTGGTAGTAGGCGACAATGGCACGAAAATTATCGACTAGTCACGAATTGGGCCGATTTTAATAACGGCAGCAGGGGCCCTAACTTGGTGAACAAACTAGTTGTGTGTTGTGGATTTCACGTAAATTTCTGTGCTAGCTGTTTGTTAATTTCATGTAAGTGTTTCCATGTATCTTTACTGAATTTATTCGTAAAATGTCTAGAAGCAAGATGAGAAAAGTAGATGTTGAGTATCGCCAATTACAGGAGAAAAGGACGGAGAATTATTTCTTTACCACGTTCAAGAATACACCTGTTCGCTTGTTGTGTAGTGAAGTACTATCTGTTGTGAAGAAATATGATGTGAAAGGGCAGTGCCGGCCGGAGTGGCCGTGCGGTTCTAGGCGCTACAGTCTGGCACCGCGTGACCGCTACGGTCGCAGGTTCGAATCCTGCCTCGGACATGGATGTGAGTGATGTCGTTAGGTTAGTTAGGTTTAAGTAGCTCTAAGTTCTAGGGGACTGATGACCACAGCAGTTGAGTCCCATAGTGCTCAGAGCCATTTGAACCATTTTGAAAGGGTATTTTTATAGGAAACATATTGCTAAACAACAGCTTACAGGGCAGTTGCGGAAAGACAAAGTTAAAATATTAACTTCTAATTTGGACAAACAACAGCAAATGATTGCTAAGCAGAGCACACTGTGTGATAATATGATTAAAGAGAGTTTTATAATGAGCGAAAAACCGGCCAAATCGTTAAAGCATTTTGCAAGGCGAATTCGTATATGAGTGCCTTCTGGTCGTTGCAGACGTACTATGTTCAGGCGAAGAGAAAGAGTCCTAACGAATAAGTTTATTGAGATGAACAATCGTTCGACCAAACTGGCATGATGGCTGATATATTAAAAAAAAGTTTGCGTCATCGTGCTGCCACATTTGAAGCATTTGCGGTCACTTTGGGCGAGAGCACTGATTTGTCAGACACAGTTCAGTTAGCAATTTTTGTTCGTGGTGTGGATGTGGAGTTCAATATAAGCGAAGAACTATTGGGATAACAGGCAATAAAAGGAACGACTGATGATGTAAGCTCTGAAGAAGTTAAAAAACTCATCGAAACTTTCAATCCGTAATGGAGTCAGCCCACTGTAGTATGTCCTAATGGAAAACCTAGGATGGTCGGTTCACGTGATAGTTTCAGTAGCATACTACACAAGAAATCTGCTGTATTTAACAGCGTGAAAGCCAAAATGTTCACCAGCAAAGTTTGTGTACGTTGCGCGAGCTTAAGTAAGTACATGAATCAGGCTAAATGTTTCCCATGCCTGCTTTAGACGATCGAATTCCGGCTATCGCTGAATGATGTACAACAGAGAAGGTATAAAACAATTTATTTGTCACAGGTCGCTTCGTTCTTCTTCGTAACTTGTGGCACTGCGAGCGGTGAGTCCACTAAGTGTGGTGTGTAAATGCAGAATACCTGAGTGAGTGGGCAAGTTGCAGTGATGTGGCTGGGCCATGTAGGTCAGACTTGGAGCTGGACGGAGGAACCGTGTTAAGCGTCCGCGCACGATACCGATACGGTGGCTGATGCGCAGTCACCAAATTTCAAATTTCGTCCAAAGAGCTGGGCGATTTCATTCGCTCTTTCAGAAGGGGAAGCCGACTTTTGTTGAAATCTTGTATTATTCAATGTTCTCTCGAAACAACTGATAAGAAAATGGCTCTTTTGTTGATCTAGGCGATTTTGTAAAGACTTAGTGCTTACCATATCGTCTGCGGAACTCGTCGGCTGGGAAGACAATCAAACGTCAGAGACCACCCTTTGCTGCCCCGAACGACAAGTTCGCTCTCACATTTGTCGCAGAGGTACAAAAGAATGATTCACGATCTACGCGTGGCTTCCCGTAAGCCGCTGCCATAAATAACTACGACAGACTACTGCTTTCCTTACAGCCGTACGCGCATCGTCAAGACACTGTGTTAGTTAACAATTGTAGCGTCCGAGTCGTTGGTGCGAGGGGGATTAAAACCAGAAAAAAAGAGAAGAAGAAGATTACACTGTAAGACACCGTGTTGTAGCTTAGGAGGAAATAAATAAATTTTCTGTCGCCCGTTTAAGCTCGCTTAATCTGACTGAAAGCCTTACCCGCATAACGCGACATGAAAAATCGTTTAAACGGACATATTGCGTCATGCGGGCGTTACGAAACGCATGGACGGTTCTCCTCCGCCTCGCTCGCTTTATTCAGCCGTCCGGGTCCTGCTTCTGACGCCGTCTCTCCGCCGTCCCAGGAGGCGGTAACAATACTGTCTGCGCGGTCATTGTCCTGGAACGACTGTAAATATCTGTCTGGAGCCACGTAAAACAAATGCCCCCTCCAACTGTCTCGTCTTCATCCGTCAGCTACTCCGTCCATATGGCTTCATTCACATATAAATAAATAAGATCATCAGGCAAAAAATTAATCTCTCCTCGGGAGACTTCCCGTTAACACACTGTAACGCCGTCCCTCGCTTCGAAATCTTTCTCAGTTCGTCGAGAAATAGAGTTCACAAATTTCCCCCTGAAGCCACTCACTCATGGTTAGACTCCTCAGAGCTCCAAACTTAAGCAAAATTGATCGATTGGCATCGCAGGCTGTTGTAAATGGTCCCAGACACGGCCTATGGGGATTAAGATGGGATGATTTAGCGCGCCAGTCGACGTGCAGTAGGGTGCTCGAATGTTCGTCAACACAGGAACATACGTTAGGAGCCTGTGAACACGGCTGTCAACATCTCGGATGAAGTGAGTATCCACAGCATATTCATCATGAAGATGAAGAAAAAAGGATGCCCACTCGATCACCAAGAATGTTGACAAACATCCTGGTTCATGTTCGCAATAAGTGGTCCCAAGTCATGATACGAAAAAGATACCGAAACAGCACAGATCCACCTTCGGCCTAAACGACGCACTCGGCACACTGCCGGTTGAGTACATCACTGGGCCGTCGGTGCACTCCAGGCTTGCATCATTTGGATAGAGTTTGGTGTTTTAAACTCCACATTATGCAGGGACACGCGCAGACATGTTTCTATGCCAAAGTGTCATCTTCTGTGGATCAAATTTATTTCTGTAAAATATAATAAAAAGGTCATCGTCGGTTATCTACTTTAGTCCAAAATATTATAATATTTGCATTTTGCTTGATTTGGATCGACTCCTCACCTAAAAATTACATCGTTACTGAAAATCTATTTTTTACAGGTTGGCTTTATTGCGCTCTCTTTTATCGTTTTGACAGCATGTCATCTGCAAAGTAATCACGGAGAAATTCTGCATTTTTTAAAATATTTTTTATTGGGCAGTGGTTATACTGTATATTACGGTACTTACATTTCCGTCCTGTTGTGTATCTCTGATGGATAGCTCCTTCTATTGATTCTATTGCTATTGTGTGTAATATAAAAGAATTTTGGAAGACTTAATATCAAATAAGGCAGAAGGGATAGATAACATTCCATCCGAATTCCTAAAATCATCGGTGGAAGTGGCAACAAAAGATTATACAAGTTGGTGTGTAGAATGTATTAGTCTGGCGATATTCTGTCTGACTTTGTAAGTGGGCTGCTTCTGTGTTGCAGCGCTGTGTAGCGCTTTGCATTGGATCTCTGACTGCGCTTTTTTTGCAAGAGACTCTGTGGCTGTTCGGACTCGTTGGAAGTAAATCGCCAGTACTGTCGGGCAGTTGGAAGTTAAGTCGCCAGCAGTGAGGGAAGTACTGTTTCGCAGTTAGAGGTGAACAGCTAGCAGTGATGGATGTCAGATGTCAGAAGTTAACATTGATGCAGGGTAGAGGTCTGAAGTGTTAGCGTAGGCTAACGATCTGTACATGTTCGACTTGGAGACTGAATATTTTCGTGATTATATACCTTTGTACTTGATGTCAATGACGATTTATATTCGTGTCTGAACTGCATGTCACATTATTAAGATAAAAAATACGTTATTTGGTTTGCAACAAAATCTTTCGTTTGCTAGCCACATACCTATCAGTAGTTAGTGGCTTTAGCAGTTACAATCTTTTATTTAGCTGGCAGTATTGAGGCTCGCTGTATTGCAGCAGTTCGCGTAATGAAGATTTTTGTGAGGTAAGTGATTAATGAAATGTATAGGTTATGGTCAGGATTCCTTTTTAGTCAGGGCCATTCTTTTGAAATAATTACATGAAGTCAGCTTTTTTTTTTTTTTTTTTTTTTGAGCAGTCAAATTGCGTTGCGTTAGGATGTTGTGGGTCTCAGTCATTCAGCAGTTCAAGTACAGACTTAAACATGTAAATAAAGAAGTTTCATCTTTCGGAAAAAAATCACCAAGGCAATTCCGAAGACTGTAAGAGCCGACAAGCGCGAGAGTTGTCGCACTTAACAGCCCATGCAGCCGAGTTGCTGACAAGAATAATATACAGAAGAATGGAAAAGAGAATTGAGGATGTGTTAGATGACGATCAGTTTGGCTTTAGGACAGGTAAAAGCAACAGAGAGGCAGTTCTGACGAGGTAGTTAAGAATGGAAGCAAGACTCAAGAAAAATTAAGACACATTCATAGAATTTGTCGACTTGGAAAAAAAGATTTCGCAGTGTAAAATGGTGCAAGATGTTCGTAATTCTGAGAAAAATGGGGTAACCTATAGGGAAAGATAAGGTAATATACAATATGTACAAGAACAAAGAGTGAATAATAAGAGTAGAAGACCAAGAATGGAATGCTCGAATTAAAAAGGGTGTAAGACAGGGATGAAGTCTTTCGCTCCTGCTGTTATCTATACCTCGAAGACGCAATGATGGAAATAAAAGATAGGTTAAACAGTGGAATTAAAATTCAAATTGAAAGGATATCAATGACGAGGTTCACTAATGCCATTTCTATCCTCAATGAAGGGCTCTGAGCACTATGGGACTTAACATCTATGGTCATCAGTCCCCTAGAACTTAGAACTACTTAAACCTATCTAACCTAAGGACAGCACACAACACCCAGCCATCACGAGGCAGAGAAAATCCCCGACCCCGCCGGGAATCGAACCCGAGAACCCGGGCGTGGGAAGCGAGAACGCTACCGCACGACCACGAGATGCGGGCCTATCCTCAATGAAAGCGAAGAATAATTACAGGACTGCTGAATGGAATGAGCAGTCTAATGAGTACAGAATACGGATTGAGAGTAAATAGAAGAGAGGCGAACGTAATGAGAAGCAGTAGAACTGAGAACAGCGATAAACGTAACATCAGCATTGGTGGTCACGAAGTAGATGGAGTTCAGGAATTCTGATACCTAGGCGGAGCAGGAAGGACGTCAAAAGTAGACTAGCACTAGCGGAAAGCCCATTCCTGGCCAAGAGAAGTCTACTGGTATCAAACATAGGTCTTAATTGGAGGAAGAAATGTCTGAGAACATACTTTTGGAGCACAGCATTGTATGGTAGTGAAACATGGACTCTGGAAAAACTGGAACAGAAGAGAATCGAAGCATTTCAGATGTGGTGCTATAGATGAATGTTGAAAAATTATGTGGACTGATAAGATATGGAATGAGAAGGTGCTACGCAGAATCTATGAGGAAAGTATCGCATGGGAAACACAGACGAGAAGAAGGAGCAGGATGGTAGGACATCGGGGAACAACTTTCATGGTACTATAGGGAGCTATACAGGGTAAAAACTGTAGAGGAAGACAGACACTGGTATACTTTCTGCAAATAATTGAGTTTGTAGGTTGCAAGTGCTACTCTGAGCCGGCCGATGTGGCCATGCGGTTCTAGGCGCGTCAGTCTGGAACCGCGTAACCCCTACGGTCGCAAGTTCGAATCATGCCTCGGGCATGGATGTATGTGATTTCCTTAGGTTAGTTAGGTTTAAGTACTTCTAAGTTCTAGGGGACTGATAACCACAAGTGTTAAGTCCCATAGTGCTCAGAGCCATTTGAACCATTTTTGCTACTCTGAGATGAAGAGGTTGGCGGAAGAGAGGAATTCAAACCAGTCAGAATACTGATAATATTTATATTTCTTTATTTTTTTAGGCCTTCAGAGGGGTACCGGTGTCGTAACGGGAAATTCGGTGGTCGTTAATTAACAAAGTTGGTTAGGCGCCTAGTTCTGCGTGACGACAGCGCCATATACAGGCTTGCTATTAGCTGCAGAGGTGGTTGAAAAGATTAGGATGGCTGTTGGCAAGTTGCTAGCCGATCATTCTGCAGCTGTAACGCTGATCGGCTAAGCCAGCAGTTACTGTTTTTCTTGTTGAGCAGAGTCTGAATCCTGCGACTGCCTTTTCCTAGGTGGACACCGAAACCTCTATAAATTTAAAGAACAAAATCGTTTCCACTAGGCTGTAAATTAGAAACAGCGTAATACTAAGCACCAATTGCTAGTTTCGAGCACTGCCCACTCTCAAGTGCACAACGGACGTGGATACTTTATCCTCAAAATAGTATTTTTGTTGGCTGCTACTCAAGAAGATGATGCACCGACATGTGTTATGCATCTGAGCATGGGCATAGCTCGAAACTAGCAAGTAGTGGATGACGTGATAAACAACAAAGAGCATTTTCAACCTTTTGTTTTAGCTTTTCTTTGTGCCCGTATTACTTTCATTCTCTCAAAATGGGATCTTGTCCGCTCCTCAGGACAAGACGTTGAGGTCTCCTTGAGCTTTTCTGCCAAATTTTCTGATAAAAACTTTGCTGCCTAATACAGGGTGTTACAAAAAGGTAAGGCCAAACTTTCAGGAAATATTCCTCACACACAAAGAAAGAAAATATGTTATGTGGACATGTGTCCGGAAACGCTTACTTTCCATGTTAGAGCTCATTTTATTACTTCTCTTCAAATCACATTAATCATGGAATGGAAACACACAGCAACAGAACGTACCAGCGTGACTTCAAACACTTTGTTACAGGAAATGTTAAAAATGTCCTCCGTTAGCGAGGATACATGCATCCACCCTCCGTCGCATGGAATCCCCGATGCGCTAATGCAGCCCTGGAGAATGGCGTATTGTATCACAGCCGTCCACAATACGAGCACGAACAGTCTCTACATTTGGTACCGGGGTTGCGTAGACAAGAGCTTTCAAATGCCCCCATAAATGAAAGTCAAAAGGGTTGAGGTTAGGAGAGCGTGGAGGCCATGGAACTGGTCCGCCTCTACCAATCCATCGGTCACCGGATCTGTTGTTGAGAAGCGTACGAACACTTCGAATGAAATGTGCAGGAGCTCCATCGTGCATGAACCACATGTTCCGTCGTACTTGTAAAGGCACATGTTCTAGCAGCACAGGTAGAGTATCCCGTATGAAATCATGATAACGTGCTCCATTGAGCGTAGGTGGAAGAACATGGGGCCCAATCAAGACATCACCAACAATGCCTGCCCAAACGTTCACAGAATATCTACGTTGATAACGTGATTGCACAATTGCGTGCGGATTCTCGTCAGCTCACACCTGTTGATTGTGAAAATTTACAATTTGATCACGTTGGTTCAAATGGTTCAAATGGCTCTGAGCACTATGTGACTCAACTGCTGAGGTCATTAGTCCCCTAGAACTTAGAACTAGTTAAACCTAACTAACCTAAGGACATCACAAACACCCATGCCCGAGGCAGGATTCGAATCTGCGACCGTAGCGGTCTTGCGGTTCCAGACTGCAGCGCCTTTAACCGCACGGCCACTTCGGCCGGCGATCACGTTGGAATGAAGCCTCATCCGTAAAGAGAACATTTGCACTGAAATGAGGATTGACACATTGTTGGATGAACCATTCGCAGAAGTGTACCGGTGGAGGCCAATCAGCTGCTGACAGTGCCTGCACACGCTGTACACGGTACGGTAACAACTGTTTCCCCCGTAGCACTCTCCATACAATGACGTGGTCAACGTTACCTTGTACAGCAGCAACTTCTCTGACGCTGACATTAGGGTTATCGTCAACTGCACGAAGAACTGCCTCGTCCATTCCAGGTGTCCTCGTCGTTCTAGGTCTTCCCCAGTCGCGAGTCATAGGCTGGAATGTTCCGTGCTGCCTAAGACGCCGATCAATTGCTTCAAACGTCTTCCTGTCGGGACACCTTCGTTCTGGAAATCTGTCTCGATACAAACGTACCGCGCCACGTCCTTTCCCCTTTGCTAATCCATACATCAAATGGGCATCTGCCAACTCCGCATTTGTAAACATTGCACTGACTGCAAAACCACGTTCGTTATGAACACTAACCTGTTGATGCAACGTACTGATTTGCTTGATGCTAGTTCTGTAGAGCAATGAGTCGCATGTCAACACAAGCACCGAAGTCAACATTACCTTCCTTCAATTGGGCCAACTGGCGGTGAATCGAGGAAGCACAGTACATACTGACGAAACTAAAATGAGCTCTAACATGGAAATTAAGCGTTTCCGGACACATGTCCACATAACATCTTTTCTTTATTTGTGTGTGAGGATGTTTCCTGAAAGTTTGGCCGTACCTTTTTGTAACACCCTGCATTTCAATTCTTGTTATTTCCAGCGTCCTTCAGTCTTCTTTCACTGCATCGATCCATTTCATTCTTTCTATTTTAACTTGACAGCGACTTTCCAGAAGTCCACAACCTTTCTAGTTAAGTAGGTTTCACTTGGCTGTGGATGAGTGGGTGCGCTGTAGAGCAACCAAACCAGCAAGGAGCCAGTTCAAGGCGGTATTCACAGAAGTGCCGCCCGCGCACGTGCCACTGTAAAGGCCAGGCAGTGCTTTGAAGGAAAGCCACCTTGTCATTCGCTGACCACAGTCACAATACGGATTCTATCTCCAGGATGCGCAGTTACAACAGAGACTGCTTTTAGCGAGGTGTGTAGGGTCGGGGGATACGTGCCATTTTTGGCGCACTCCCGGAAGTACTGCTATTGTGGAAGAAACTGCAGGCAGTGACAATCCGCCGAAAATCACGCGCTTTGAAGATCGTGACATCTTATCGAGTGGAATGGGAACAGAGAAGTTTAGGGCTCTTTGAAGATCGTGGGAACCAGCATGTGTGCTCGGATCTTACCAAAAGCAAATCTTAATGAAATTTAAGAACGGCTACCGGTTGTTCTTGTAAATCATGTAGAAATGGGAGTACAGAGTAAGGTTGTTCTTTTAGAGGTCCAGAATACGAACGTAGACAGGGAGAGGAGATGAGTAGGACAATTTTCCGAGTGCCAAGTCTAAAGAATTTTGTAACTGGCTAATCAAATGAAATGCGAGTGAATTAGGGACACCAGCATCTTGTAGGACAACTTCTTGCTGGTCGGCACTCACACTGTTCGTCATTCAGCCAATCACAACTACACGATACCAGAAAAAAAGCAGAGAACAGGGTATTCCTCGTAGCAAACGAACTGCAGAAAGTTACTTCTCAGACAGACGACTTCTCTGGCGGAGTTCTCCAACAGTGGACTCCACTTCTAGTCTTCCCCAAGCTCGTCTGCGACGAGGGGCTCTCATCCGGCTGGGCTGAACTTAGACTCAAGTTGTTAGTACAGAGCCAGTGACTGATTTTGCAGCAACTTCAGCTGCCACTTGCATATTATGCGTAAGATTGGATCCACCTGCAACACCGAGTCGAACTATAGGGAAAGTCGAATCATTTTTATGATGTACAGTAATTTCAGTGTTCATTCTGAAGGCTTGTTTGCAGTTAGAAGTTCAACATGCTTTCAACCATGGCAATAAGTACACATACATATTTTTCTGTAGTATTCTCTATCTCTGTGCACTAACCTTTGGCAATCACTGACGAATTACGCGAATATAAATGTTTTATCCCGATAGGTGTTCGGTCGGCCTCATCTTTTGAGATTATAGTAATAAATTGAGTTAATTGAGATCTTTGTGTAACTTTGTGTAGCTAAATGAATTCCTGTTTGCTTGTTTTGGTGGGTAATGGTTTATTTGTTGAAGATGTACAGGACCATATTAAAAATATTCAACTAAAGATTCAATTAAAGTACCTCACCCCAGTCTCTCACACACACGGCCAACTTATACAAGCCTATCTGCTACAGCCTCTGACTCAGAAACTCGGTATGTGACATTTGGATTGGGCTACTGTCTTTGGTCTTCCGGATCCAGGCTTTGATAGCATAAAGAAAATATGAGACTGCCAAAAATGTGGTTACATCTTTTGAGATTACGCATTCGTAAGTGGGAAGGAAAAAATGAAATAGAAGAAGAAGGAAGAGGAAGCAGAGGAGGGGGAATAGAAGAAGACTCTCAGTAAGATGAGAATACTGGTAAG
The DNA here is from genome assembly GCF_023864275.1 of Schistocerca cancellata. Classification (NCBI taxonomy): domain Eukaryota; kingdom Metazoa; phylum Arthropoda; class Insecta; order Orthoptera; family Acrididae; genus Schistocerca; species Schistocerca cancellata. The sequence goes on along the minus strand of NC_064634.1, from coordinate 78,085,557 downwards.
GAAAGCAGAGGAGGAGGAATAGAAGAAGACTCTCAGTAAGATGAGAATACTGGTAAGGAAAGAAGAGGAAGGTGTAGCAGGTGCCAGACTGGAGTAATAAGAACTATAGAAAAGATGAGATGGCCGTTTTATTGCCTGAGATGCTCTACTCAGTCTTTCCCACTTTCGCGCAATGCACGGAACGATCATATAACCATGTGAAAGTCAGGAAAGTGCTACTATTGGACGTTGTTCAATTCGCGCTTCACATCGCATTTAAAGTCAGTTATGCCGTCAAAGCGTTGATACTTCATGCGAATTTCTGCACTTTGTCGTTCTGTGGTAGGTCTGTATTGATAGCACCGAGTCTCTTCTCCAGAAAAGAATTGTCCGCGTTGTTCAATAGTCAAGGTGTGCAGGACAAACTTAGCACACACTTTTCTCTTCATCAGTCTATTCTGGGGAATGTGTTGCTCATTCGGTTAAGAGATGTTGCTCTACTGCGTTTTGGGCACAACAACGCTGTCATACTACGGCCGCATGTCCACTACTTGACACTGTCTGCCCACAACTGACTGCGGGGGGGGGGGGGGTGCACTTCTGTTATTTATAGCTGTTGGTTTCAGCTGCCATCTACATCTACATCTTCATTTATACTCCGCAAGCCATCCAACGGTGTGTGGCGGAGGGCACTTTACGTGCCACTGTCATTATCTCCATTTCCTGTTCCAGTCGCGTATGGTTCGCGGGAAGAACGACTGTCTGAAAGCCTCTGTGCGCGCTCTAATCTCTCTAATTTTACATTAGTGATCTCCTCGGGTGGTATAAGTAGGGGGAAGCAATATATTCGATACCTCATCCAGAAACGCACCCTCTCGAAACCTGGCGAGCAAGCTACACCGCGATGCAGAGCGCCTCTCTTGCAGAGTCTGCCACTTGAGTTTGTTAAACATCTCCGTAACGCTATCACGGTTACCAAATAACCCTGTGACGAAACGCGCCGCTCTCCTTTGGATCTTCTCTATCTCCTCCGTCAACCCGATCTGGTACGGATCCCACACTGATGAGCAATACTCAAGTATAGGTCGAACGAGTGTTTTGTAAGCCACCTCCTTTGTTGATGGACTACATTTTCTAAGGACTCTCCCAATGAATCTCAACCTGGTACCCGCCTTACCAACAATTAATTTTATATGATCATTCCACTTCAAATCGTTCCGCACGCATACTCCCAGATATTTTACAGAAGTTACTGCTACCAGTGTTTGTTCCGCTATCATATAATCATACAATAAAGGATCCTTCTTTCTATGTATTCGCAATACATTACATTTGTCTATGTTAAGGGTCAGTTGCCACTCCCTGCACCAAGTGCCTATCCGCTGCAGATCTTCCTGCATTTCGCTACAATTTTCTAATGCTGCAACTTCTCTGTATACTACAGCATCATCCGCGAAAAGCCGCATGGAACTTCCGACACTATCTACTAGGTCATTTATATATATTGTGAAAAGCAATGGTCCCATAACACTCCCCTGTGGCACGCCAGAGGTTACTTTAATGTCTGTAGACGTCTCTCCGTTGATAACAACATGCTGTGTTCTGTTTGCTAAAAACTCTTCAATCCAGCCACACAGCTGGTCTGATATTCCGTAGGCTCTTACTTTGTTTATCAGGCGACAGTGCGGAACTGTATCGAACGCCTTCCGGAAGTCAAGAAAAATAGCATCTACCTGGGAGCCTGTATCTAATATTTTCTGTGTCTCATGAACAAATAAAGCGAGTTGGGTCTCACACGATCGCTGTTTTCGGAATCCACGTTGATTCCTACATAGTAGATTCTGGGTTTCCAAAAACGACATGATACTCAAGCAAAAAACATGTTCTAAAATTCTACAACAGATCGACGTCAGAGATATAGGTCTATAGTTTTGCGCATCTGCTCGACGACCCTTCTTGAAGACTGGGACTACCTGTGCTCTTTTCCAATCATTTGGAACCTTCTGTTCCTCTAGAGACTTGCGGTACACGGCTGTTAGAAGGGGGCAAGTTCTTTCGCGTACTCTGTGTAGAATCGAATTGGTATCCCGTCAGGTCCAGTGGACTTTCCTCTGTTGAGTGATTCCAGTTGCTTTTCTATTCCTTGGACACTTATTTCGATGTCAGCCATTTTTTCGTTGGTGCGAGGATCTAGAGAAGGAACTGCAGTGCGGTCTTCCTCTGTGAAACAGCTTTGGAAAAAGGTGTTTAGTATTTCAGCTTTACGCTTGTCATCCTCTGTTTAAATGCCATCATCATCCCGGAGTGTCTGGACATGATGTTTCGAGCCACTTACTGATTTAACGTAAGACCAGAACTTCCTAGGATTTTCTGTCAAGTCGGTACCTAGTATTTTACTTTCGAATTCACTGAACGCTTCACGCATAGCCCTCCTTACGCTAACTTTGACATCGTTTAGCTTCTGTTTGTCTGAGAGGTTTTGGCTGCGTTTAGACTTGGAGTGAAGCTCTCTTTGCTTTCGCAGTAGTTTCCTAACTTTGTTGTTGTACCACGGTGGGTTTTTCCCGTCCCTCACAGTTTTACTCGTCACGTACCTGTCTAAAACGCATTTTACGATTGCCTTGAACTTTTTCCATAAACACTCAACATTGTCAGTGTCGGAACAGAAATTTTCGTTTTGATCTGTTAGGTAGTCTGAAATCTGCCTTCTATTGCTCTTGCTAAACAGATAAACCCTCCTCCCTTTTTTTATATTCCTATTAACTTCCATATTCAGGGATGCTGCAACGGCCTTATGATCACTGATTCCCTGTTCTGCACTTACAGAGTCGAAAAGTTCGTGTCTGTTTGTTATCAGTAGGTCCAAGATGTTATCTCCACGAGTCGGTTCTCTGTTTAATTGCTCGAAGTAATTTTCGGATAGTGCACTCAGTATAATGTCACTCGATGCTCTGTCCCTACCACCCGTCCTAAACATCTGAGTGTCCCAGTCTATATCTGGTAAATTGAAATCTCCACCTAAGACCATAACATGCTGAGAAAATTTATGTGAAATGTATTCCAAATTTTCTCTCAGTTGTTCTGGCACTAATGCTGCTGAGTCGGGGGGTCGGTAAAAGGAGGCAATTATTAACCTAGCTCGGTTGTTGAGTGTAACCTCCACCCATAATAATTCACAGGAACTATCCACTTCTACTTCACTACAGGATAAACTACTACTAACAGCGACGAACACTCCACCACCGGTTGCATGCAATCTATCCTTTCTAAACACCGTCTGTGCCTTTGTAAAAATTTCGGCAGAATTTATCTCTGGCTTCAGCCAGCTTTCTGTACCTATAACGATTTCAGCTTCGGTGCTTTCTATCAGCGCTTGAAGTTCCGGTACTTTACCAACGCAGCTTCGACAGTTTACAATTACAATACCGATTGCTGCTTGGTCCCCGCATGTCCTGACTTTGCCCCGCACCCGTTGAGGCTGTTGCCCTTTCTGCACTTGCCCGAGGCCATCTAACCTAAAAAACCGCCCAGCCCACGCCACACAACCCCTGCTACCCGTGTAGCCGCTTGTTGCGTGTAGTGGACTCCTGACCTATCCAGCGGAACCCGAAACCCCACCACCCTATGGCGCAAGTCGAGGAATCTGCAGCCCATCGTACTTACTCCACTGACGTCGCTTATACGCCTGTAACAAAATCAGTCTCGGAACGTATCTGGACGGACAGTGTACGTGCCATATTGTCAGTTAAGTGTCTGTAACACTAAGCTAAAGAGAGGAGCATCATTGCTTTTACGTGACTATTTTGCGCCAGCTGAATCAGTGAACTACATAGGAAGCACGGAATAATAAAGTCTTCAACAGGACGCTTTATGGTGCACGAGCTTTCAGCTCAAACAATAAGACGGCGCACCTCGCCAGGAAGACAATGGCTCCGCTTTCTAGACGGACCGGTGTGATTGCACTAAGAACTTCCTGGTTGTGGAAACACTCGGAACGCGACAAACATCTCGCGCGGGGACGCAACCTGCTTCCGTCCCACTTTGCGCAGAGCGGCACCACTCAAGTACCCTAGCCAATTAAAGAAGGCCGGTTGTTATGTGCGAAACGCTCCATACCGGGGCGCGACCGCGCGGGGCCGCTAGTGCGCAGATGGGATCAGCTGCTTGCGGCAGTCTCCGTCGGCGAGCGGCCACCGGCCGCGCTGGTGCGCACAGTAGATGCTGCGGCCGGAGACCTCGTGTTCTGAGCGAAAAGTATACGGAGGCGACAACAGAAATTTATCAAACAGGGAGTAAGATTCGAAAAATGACCCTTTTTTTTTTGTAAGTGGGAGTTTGAAAACGTCGCGCACACAGAACTATATTTCATAGCAGATACGCGCAACTTATTAAATCCCAAGGGAGTGAGAGTCACTCACAGATCATTTTTTCGTCCCTAGATTTCCAAATTTACGATTTCAGTAGAATATAAAACAAGGCATTTTGTACTTAATTTGGTATGTAACACATCATTGGATATTTAACAACTGCAATAACCCAATGCACAACCTATAAAGTATGACTTACTTTGAACAAATCTGGAGCAATAAAATTTACGACGGTTCAGGAGCAATGTAAAATTTTACTCCCTGGAGTGTTCTAGGGTTAAAGGTACACTATTGTGAGAAGAAATAAAGTTGCCGATGACATTGTAATTCTGTAAGAGTCGGCAAAGGATGTGGAAGAGCAGTTGCAAGAAATGGGAAGTGGCTTGAAATGGGGATATAAGATGAACATCAACAAAAGCAAAACGAGGATAATGGAATGTAGTCGAATTAAGTCAGGTGATGCTGAGGGAGTTAGATTAGGAAATGAGACACTTAAAGTAGTAAATAAGTTTCGCCACTTGGGGAACAAAATAACTGACGATGGTCGAAGTAGGGAGGATGTAAAATGTAGACTGGCAATCACGAGAAAGGCCGGCCGGTGTGGCCGAGTGGTTCTAGGCACTTCAGTCTGGAACCGCGCGATCGCTACGGTCGCAGGTTCGAATCCTGCCTCGGGCATGGATGTGTGTGATGTCCTTAGGTTAGTTAGGTTTAAGTAGTTCTAAGTTCTAGGGGACTGATGACCTCAGCAGTTAAGTCCTATAGTGCTCAAAGCCATTTTGAACTAATCACGAGAAAAGCGTTTCTCAGGAAGAGAAACTTGTTAATATCGAATAGAGATTTAAGTGTCAGGACGTCCTTTCTGAAAGTATGTGCATGGAGTGTAGCCATGTATGGAGGTGAAACGTGGACGAGAAAAGGCTTATATAAAAAGAGAAGAGTAGGTTTTTGAAATGTGGTGCTACAGAAGAATGCTGAAGATTAGATGGATATATCATTAACTAATGAGGAGGTACTGAACAGAATTGGGGAGAAGAGAAATTTGTGACATAACCTGACTGGAAGAGGTGATAGGTTATTAGGACACAGTCTGAGGCCTCAAGGGATCACCAATTTATTACCGAAGGGATGCGTTCGGGGGTAAAAGTCGTAGAGATCAATACACTAAGCAGATTCAGAAGTATGTAGGTTGCAGTAGTTACTTGAAGAGGCTTGCAAGGGCTGACAGGAAGCCCAGATAGGTGAACAGTACTCAAGAATCGGGCGAAGAAGCGCCTTATAAGCCACTTCTTTCGTGGATGTGTTACATTTCCTTAAGATTCTTCCGACGAATCTGAGTCTGGTGTCTGCTTTTCTCACTATCTGTTTTATATGGTCATTCCACTTAAGGTCGCTCTGGATAGTTACGCCTAGATATTTTACGGCATACGCTGTCTCCACCAGTCTGTCATCAATAGTGTAGCTGTATAGTAGAGGATTTTCCTATGTATGCGCGATATTTTACATTTATTTACGTTCAGGGTCAACTGCCAAATGGAAATCAGCGCACGGCATTGCGGACCGGGAGTCCCCCATTCGGGGAAGTTTGGCTGCCGAGGGCAAGTATTTATTTCATTCGACGCCACATTGGGCGACTTGAGCGTCGGAGATGGGGATGAAATGATGATGAGGTCAATACAGCACCCAGTCCCTGAGCGGAGAAAATCTCCTGCCCCAGCCGGGAATCGAACCCGTTCCGATTGGCGTGGCATTCCCCGGCGCTGACCACTCAGCTAACGGGGGCGGAGAGGGTCAACTGCCAGAGTCTGGACCATTCATCAGTTCTTTGCAGGTCGTTCTGCAAATTCTTACCATCTTCTGATTTGGTATAAGCAACTGCATCATCTGCGAATAGCCTTAAAGAGCATCCGACCTTTTCTATTAGATCATTTATATACACTGTAAACAGCAACGATCCTATCACACTTCCCTGTGGTACTCTGGTACTCCGGATATTACCTTTACATCTGGCGATTTAGTTTCGTTAAGAGCGAAGTGTTGAGCTATTTCTACAGGAAAGTCTTGAATCCAATCGCAGGTCTGCTCCGATACAACGTAAGCTCGTATTTTTTTCATTAAACGGCAATGCGAGATGGTGTCAAACGCCTTACTGAAATCAACGAACACGGCCTCAGCCTGAGAGCCATTGTCCACTGCGCTGTGGATCTCATGGAGGAACAGAGCGAGCTGAGTTCCACAGGATCTCTGTTTGCGGAATCCATGTTTATTTTTTATAGAGAAGCTTTTCATTTTCCGAGAACGTCATTATTCTTGAGCATAAAACATGTTCCATAATTCTACTACAGATTGACGTCAACGATATAGGTCTATAATTGTGTGGATCTGTCTTACGGCCTTTCTTAAAAACGGGAATGACCTGCGCTTTTTTCCAGTCGTTAGGTACCTTTCGTTGCTCAAACGATCTACGATAAATTACTGCTTGAAGGGGAGCAAGTTCTTTCGCATAATCTTTATAGAATCTTATAGGTGTCTCATCTGATCCTGAAGCCTTTCCACTACTAAGCAACTGTACCTGCTTTTCAGTTCCGTGATCGATTATCTCAATTTCTGCCATGTCGACGTTCTCACGACGATTGAAAGGAGGGACCGTGTTACGATCTTCCGCGGTGAAACAACTTCGGAAGACCGAATTCCGTATTTCGGCCTTCTCTCTGTTTTCTTCCGTTTCGTTGCCGGTGTGGTCGCTGAGAGAATTGTAAGTAGGCTGTTTAGGTTTTCTTATTGGCAACGTTACGTAGCGCTCTGTATGAAAATCACTGGCTGTGCTGTGTGCAGCCTGTGGCTAGTTTGCATTGTTGTCTGCCATTGTAGTGTTGGGCAGCGGCAGCTGGATGTGAACAGCGCGTAGCGTTGCGCAGTTGGAGGTGAGCCGCCAGCAGTGGTGGATGTGGGGAGAGAGATGGCGGAGTTTGGAAATTTGTAAGACTGAATGTCATGAACATGTATATTATGGTTTTTCAACACTATTAAGGTAAATACATTGTTTGTTCTCTATTAAAATCTTTCATTTGCTAACTATGCCTATCAGTAGTTAGTGCCTTCCGTAGTTTGAATCTTTTATTTAGCTGGCAGTAGTGGCGCTCGCTGTATTGCAGTAGTTCGAGTAACGGAGATTTTTGGTGAGGTAAGTGATTTGTGAAAGGTATAGATTAATGTTAGTCAGGGCCATTCTTTTGCAGGGATTTTTGAAAGTCAGATTGCGTTGCGCTAAAAATATTGTGTGTCAGTTTAAGCACAGTCGTGTACAATTGTTCTAAGGGGACGTTTCAGAATGAATAGATGATTTTGATCCACTTGCTGATTTTTACATACGATCAAAGTCTCTTAGTGTTTGTACTCAGGTCGGTTGACAGCGTCTTGCTTTCGCAATCATTGAACGCTTCTCTCATTGCCCTCCTTACGCTCATTTTCAATTCGTTCAGCTTTTGTTTATGAGTCAGGTTTTTACTTCTCTTGAAGCTGAGTTGAAGTGCTCTCTGTTTACGTTGCGCTTTTCTAACACGGCTATTACACCATGGTGGATCTTTTCCACCCCTTAAAACCTTACTCGGAACATACTTATTGAACGATGCATTTGAATTTTTTCCATTTTTTCTCCACATCTTCGTCCTCGTCACCGAATATTCGATGCTGACTGCTGAGATATTCAGAAACTTGCTGAGCAAATATATCTTCCTTCCTGTATTAACATTCCTTGTAGGACCAGTCGTCATAGATGCTGTCACAGCCTTATGATCACTGATACCTTCCTCAACGTTAACTGATTCGATACGTTTAGGTCTGTTTGTTGCCGGGAGGTGTAAGACGTTACCCTAGCGAGTTGGTTCTCTAACTATCTGGTCAAGGTAATTTTCGGACTAGGCATCTAGATAAATGCCACACGATTCCCTGCCTCTGGCACCAGTTCTGATGACATAACACTCCCAATCAATGCCTGGCAAGCTGAAGTCACCCCCTATTAACAATGGCATGTTCAGGAAAATTACTAGTGATATTCTGCAAGCTCTGTCTCAAGCGCTCTACAACTACAGATCCTGACCCAGGTGGTCTACAAACGCATCCGATCACCATCTTTTGAAACGTCCCCTTTGAAAAATTATACATGACTGTGTTTAAACTGACACACAATATTTTTTTGGCGCAACGCAATCTGACTTTCAATAATCCGTACAAAAGAATGGCCCTGACTAACATTAACCTGTACGTTTCACAAATCACTTACCTCACAAAAATCTTCGTTACTCGAACTACTGCAATCCAGCGAGCGCCACTACTGCCAGCTAAATAAAAGATTCAAGAAACTAACTATGATGGATTGGAAAAAATGCATTGAGAAGCTATAAGAAAATGGTTTGTCCAAAACAGTATTTTGAAAGAGGATATGAACCATAAAAGTAGGGTTTAGGGACAACAGGTTTAGGTAGGATTTTCTTGGAAATAAATGATGAAGTAAGATAATGGAAAATGAATAATGAGGTAAGAAATATGTGAACATATAAATACAGAAAGCATGCTTGAATAGGATTTTTTTGGTGGAAACAAATGTTGAAATAAGACGAAAGATCTATGGAATGAAGTTTTGGGTTGGACTGCAGTACCAAATGTTCCACTGAAAACAAACCCTGTCCTTTCCTTTTGTGTTATCCCACTATGTGTTTGTGTACCCTTGTGTATTTATATTCTTCCTGTCTTTATATGTTTATCTGATAAGACTTATGTTGTAGAATTTTTCTAAAACTCAACTACATGAACTATGATGAGGAATACTGTTATCCTCAAATATAATTTGCATTAATAATATGTTATTTACTTTGTAAAGATGTTAGACATTATTAATTCTGTTCTGTTTTAATGCTCATGTGTGAAGTTGATGTTTCAATAATTATTCTGATCTTTTATGTATTTACTTATGTCATAATTCCTGTAACACTGATGTATATGTTTATTTCTATTCTGTTGTAAAGCCTGTACTACAAATGTCATCTGTATTGTTATGTTCTTTAATGATGTATTTTGTACCTTTGTAATTGTATTCTTATGTTATAAAATTGTAATTGACACCAGTTCATCATATTATTAACTTGTAAGTTACATTTCACTGCACACGTTTCTGTTGGTCATACTATATGGACAATATGTGAGAAGTAGGGACTGTTAGTGTTTGCAAGTGTGTTAATAATTCAGGAAGGGACTGGATAACAGCATTGCTGGTTCTAAGGACAATTCCAAAAACTTTGTGAGTGCACAAGTGGTGGTTATGGACTTGCTATATTATCTGCAAGACTCTTCAATGGTGATTGTGCACCTGCACAGTCACAACAGATGGCTGCTGGCCATCTCTACAAGGACTACAGTGGGTCTGCACCTCTGGTGGCCCACCAATACCATAATCTCTACAAGGACTGAAGTGGGTCTGCACCTTTGATGGCCCATCAATACCATAATCTCTACTGGGACTACAGTGGGTCTGCTCTGTGATGACCTACCTACCAATATTCTTCCAAACTTCGACTGACTCTGCTGTGGGTTTGCTCTGTTGTGGCCCATTACCTGTCTGCATGTCAAGAGTCAGCACTGTCTTTCCGTTGGAAGGACAACACTACTTCTTCAAGACTGCATGGAAATCCACTACTTCTGTGTGCAATTTATTTTACTAATGAGACTTTGTGAAACAAACTGTAATTACTATTATGATGAATGATCAGGACTATCTTTATGGACTGTGAGAAAATTTTAGCTTTTGACCAACATTGTATCAACAAGGGTGTGCATTTGATTTCTTTGTTATTGTAATTACAATTATGAAAAATTTTTTCAAATCTGTATTGGCCAGTGCCCAAAACAATTTGTAAAAATTTTTGTGGGGGGCATGGGGGCTATGTAAGTAGGCTGTTTATGTTTTCTTATTGGCAACGTTACGTAGCGCTCTGTATGAGAATCGCTGGCTGTGCTGTGTGCGGTCTGTGGCTGGTTTGCATTGTTGTTGGCTATTGTAGTGTTGGGCAGTTGGCTGTTAACAGTGCGTAGCGTTGTGCAGTTGGAGGTGATCCGCCAGCAGAGGTGGATGTGGGGAGAGAGATGGCGGAGTTTTGAAATTTGTAATACTGGATATCATGAACTGCTATGTACATTATGACTTTTGAACACTATTGAGATAAATACATTGTTTGTTCTCTATCAAAATCTTTCATTTGCTAACTATGCCTATCAGTAGATATCATGAACTGCTATGTACATTATGACTTTTGAACACTATTGAGGTAAATACATTGTTTGTTCTCTATCAAAATCTTTCATTTGCTAACTATGCCTATCAGTAGGCAGGGTCGCCATATGAAACGTCCCCTTTGAAAAATTATACATGACTGTGTTTAAACTGACACACAATTTTTTATTAGCGCAACGCAATCTGACTTTCAATAATCCCTACAAAAGAATGGCCCTGACTAACATTAACCTGTACCTTTCACAAATCACTTACCTCACAAAAATCTTCGTTACTCGAACTACTGCAATACAGCGAGCGCCACTACTGCCAGCTAAATAAAAGATTCAAACTACTGAAGGCACTAACTACTGATAGGCATAGTTAGCAAATGAAAGATTTTGATAGAGAACAAACAATGTATTTACCTCAACAGTGTTCAAAAGTCATAATGTACATAGCAGTTCATGATATCCAGTATTACAAATTTCAAAACTCCGCCATCTCTCTCCCCACATCCACCACTGCTGGCGGCTCACCTCCAACTGCGCAACGCTACGCGCTGTTAACAGCCAACTGCCCAACACTACAATAGCCAACAACAATGCAAACCAGCCACAGACCGCACACAGCACAGCCAGCGATTCTCATACAGAGCGCTACGTGGCGCCACCAATATAAAAACCTAAACAGCCTACTTACACTTTGACCGTTCTTTGATACTCAATTTCACCCAGATTAACTCACATTCGGAATCCGTGATAACCTCGCTAGATTTTATCGAATTTTTTACACGGCGCCACATTAATTCAACTAGGTATATGCTATCGTCGCAAGCTGAAGATGAAGTGATAGAGATAGTATACGAGAATATTGAACGGGTAGTTCAGTACATAAAAAGAGATGAAAATCTATAGGCTTGGCGGACTGGAAGGTGGTTGTAGGGGAAGGAGCAGAGGAAAGGGTTACTGGGGAATAGGGGTTGGTACGGGGATAGAGAGTGGAGAAAAATTAATCAAGTTCTGCAATAAATTTCAGCTAGTAATAGCGAATATCCTGTTCAAGAATCACAAGAGGAGGAGGTATACTTGTAAAAGGCCGGGAGATACGGAAAGATTTCAGTTAGTTTACATCATTGTCAGGAAGAGATTCCGGAACTGGATTGTAAGGCGTACACAGGAGCAGATACAGAATCAGACCACAATTTAGTAGTGATAAAGAGTAGGCTGAAGTTTAAGATATTAGTCAGGAATGATCAATACGGCAAAGAAGTAGGATACGGAAGTACTAAGGAATGAACAGATACGCTTGAAGTTCTCCGAGGCTGTAGATACTGTGATAGAGAATAGTTGAGTAGGCAGTTCAGTTGAAGAGGAAAGGGTATGTCTAAAAACGGCAATCACAGAAACGGGGAACAAAAAAAGGTAAGTTCAAAGAAACCATGGGTAACAGAGGAAATAGTTCAGCTGATCGGTGAAAGAAGGAAGTACAAAAATGTTCAGGGAATTTCAGGAATACATAAATACAAGTCGCTGAGAATGAAATAAACAGGAAGTGCAGGGAAGCTAAGACGAAATGGCTGCATGAAAAATGTGGAAAACTCGGAAACCAAATGATCGTCGGACGGACTCACTCAGCAGATAGAAAAGTCAAAACAAGTCTTAGTTGTAACTAAAAGCAAGGGTGCTAACATTAATTACAGTGAAAGCCTCTATGAGGGAGAAGATTTGCCTATTGACGCGACAGAAGAAGCTATAGGAGACGATATAGAAGAGATAGGTGATCTAGTATTAGGACCAGATTTTGAAAGAATTTTTGGAGACCTAAAATCAAATAAGGCTGAAGAGATGGATAAAATTCCATCAGAATTCCTAGGATCGTTGGTGGAAGTGGCAACAACACGACTATACACGTTGGAGTGTGGGAAGAATTAGTCTGGCATATAACATCTGACTTTCGGAAAAACATTATCTATACAATGTCGAAGATTCCAAGGGCCGTCAAGTGCGAGAAGTATCGCACGATCAGCTTAACGGTTCATGGAGCCAAGGCGCTGATAAGAATAATATGCAGAAGAAGGGAAAAGAAATTTGAGGATATGTTAGACGTCGATCAGTTTGGCTTTAGGAGAGGTAAAAGCAACAGGGACGAAATTGTGACGTGGTGGTTGATAATGGAAAGAAGACTAAATCAAAAGAAAGACACATTCATAAGCATTGTCGACTTGGAAAAAGCGTTCACTATATAAAATGGTGCAAGATGTTCGGAATTCTGTGAAAATAGGGGTAAGCTATAGCGAAAGATGGGTAATATACAATATGTTCAAGAGCCAAGAGGGAATAATAAAGAGTGGAAAACCAAATACCAAATGCTCGGATTAAAGCGGATGTAAGAGAGAGATGTATCAATTCGCTCCTGATATTCAGTCTGTTTCTTGAAGAAGCAATGCCGGAAATAAAAGATAGGTTCAAGAGTGGAACTGAAATTCAAATTGGAAAGGAATGATTCACGAGAGGAGCGATTATTTCACTCTGAATCCAGTTTACTTTATGGAGACCTGTGTTGAAAATTTCCTTTCAGAGACAAAAAGTAACCTCGATGACATGCTTTTATCGTTACTGTTATTATTCATGTAATTACTGCTTTGATTATTATTTTTATTACTGATTCAAGGAATTAGTTCTTTAGTATTCAGTGTCTCTAAGATAAGAGTTTAGGTCTGTGAAATGAATAAATAACCAAACAGATCTCACTAGACGACATTTATGTTCAGCGTATTGTGCATGGTAGACTAGAGATCTGCTGCTGCACGCTGATTGTAAGCTGTACTCGATGTGTCTGCCGGCTGTCGAACTGCGTACTGAATCTGTAGGAATCTTAGTCTACGTTAACTACGGTCCAATTCTCCTTTCTATGGAAGCCTGTCCGTCGAAGTGGATTTACTTAATAGTCTTTAAATTAAAGAGCGTGTAGAGTTTGCAGGTTCGGGCTTCCACAGTCCAAAGAAATGTCTCATAGGTATGCAGAAATATTTGAAAATGTAAAACCATAAGATGGAGAATAATTTATGCACACCTTGTTTATGTTGCCGAGAAATTGGTTTATTGTCATATTATTCTCGCACAAAATCAGAAAATGCTTTTCAATTAAGGATGGCGGTATCGCAACAATTCCTTCTCTCTTAAGCCGTAATATATTGGTCCATACTCATTAAGATCAGAAGCTATACTATATCTTTTCACAATAGTTAACATTGAACCAAAGCTCTCTTAGTGCAAGGAATACAGAGAACGTCAGCGACAATGCTGCTTTCTCGCAGTCAGTTGCGCGGGAGTACCCTTCAAACAATATCTATCAAAGCATTCCTGGGCAAGAGAAGTCTATTAGTGTCGATCATAGGTTTTAATTTAAGGAAGAAGTTAGTGAGAATGTACATTTGGAGCGAATTAAGGAAGAAGTTTGTGAGAATGTACATTTGGAGCGAAGTATTGTATGGTAGTCAAAGCCGGAACAGAACAGAATCGAAGTATTTGAAATGCGGTGCTAGAGGCGAATGCTGAAAATTAGGTGAACTGATGAAATAAGGAATGAAGAGGTTCTGTTCAGCATCGAAGAGGAGGGGAATATGTGGAAAGCATTGAAAATAGGAAGGGTAAGATGGTAAGTCATGAGTTACGACATCACGGAATAATTTCCATGTCACTAGAAGGAGCTGTAGAGGGTAAAAATTGTAGAGGGAGACAGAGATTGGAATACGTCGAGCAAATAATTGAGAAGGTAGGTAACAAGTGCTACTCTGAGATGAAGAGGTTGGGACAGGAAAGGAATTCATGGCGGGCCGCATCAAACTTGTCAGATGACTGATATATAAAAAAAGTTAAAGCCTTCGTCAAGCCAAAGGTTGGTTTGAACGCTACAGTGCTTTACTTAGGCATCCCTTGTTGCAGGTAGTATGTTGTCGGTTTCCTCCAAGTCCGAACTTATTTTTATATGTGGGGGAATGGGGGGGAGGGGGGAGCACAGATGAACGCCAGCTCCGAACGTCGTTTAAAAAAGTCGACATTATTCATAAGAATAAACTTTGCGAGAAGGGAAAAGTGAAAATTCCGAGGATAATGATGTTTGGTTTGCAGGGCGCTCAACTGCGCAATCATCAGTGCCCATATAAAGTCCAAATTTTTACACAATCCAATCTAGCCACTGTCACGAATGATGATGATGAAGACGAAATGATGAGGAAGACACATGCAGTCCCAGGGCAGAGAAAGTTCCCCAACCTGGCCGGGAATCGAACCCGGGACGCCGTGCTCCGGAGACAGTATCGCTAACCACTAGAGCACGTGCTTTGCAGGAAGCCAAACGATTCAGGCTCAGAGTCTGCCGCTTTACCACCGGGCCAATCCTGCATACTATGTACAATTTTTGTAATATTAAATGGCTGTTAGCGTTACTTTTTCTAATTTAACGATCTGGAATTATGTTCTCATACAATTAACTCCAACAAATATTTAATAATATAATGAACGACTGATTAAATAAAACTTTAAAATATTCGTAAAGGATGTTTTTATTCACATACCAGTAATGTTGGGATGAAAATGAGAATTAACAACCTGAAATAGAAGGAAGTGCAAATAAAATTAAATAGTACTGAAGGGCATCAGTATTGATAAGCAGTCATGCAGTGTGCAACAGAATTAAAGGATCACTTTTTCGATACCCTGTAATTGTCTCCAGTTCCAATGCATGAGTTTGAAATTTGGGTCAAAGGCGCTTCCAACATTCCTCTATAATAGCGCAGAAGCATAACACTGTGGAT
The DNA here is from genome assembly GCF_023864275.1 of Schistocerca cancellata. Lineage (NCBI taxonomy): Eukaryota > Metazoa > Arthropoda > Insecta > Orthoptera > Acrididae > Schistocerca > Schistocerca cancellata. The sequence continues at coordinate 78,070,127 of NC_064634.1, read as the reverse complement.
GTGTCACGTGATAGGAATGTCCTTAAAGCCCCCCTTACTCACATTTCACCCTTCTTTTGACCTCCTGCAGCGGTGGTCAGAACCGTGATTTGCGGAGTTAAATCACGCAGTAGCCGAGTCAAACATTTGAGGCACACCGCCGCTCAGAATCGAAAAGAAAAGGCCACATGGGGTGGTATGAAGGTGTCAGTGAAACCACCCCTCTCACTGGGATGTTGATTCCCACACATTTAACTGTCGAAAACGACTGTTCACAGTGCGATGAGCAAAAGCTCGACGTTTTTTTACATTTTTTGGCACTGTTGCCACATGCTGGGCGATCAACCCTTCTCAACGGACATCATGGGGCTGCAACCCCATCAAACGTTCTCTCATCTCTTTGGAATTTTTGCTCTGGTGTACAGGGTGGAACCATTAGAGACCGTTCAAACTCATTCGACGAAATTTGAACGTGGTCCAAAGCAGCAAAGATTCCTTATGCTTTTTGAGTGCTCTTGTTTCATGTCCTTCTGTGTTGTGATCATGGAGAGCTGCGACATTGACACAGATGTAAATAAAAAGGCAAAGAATCTCTCTAATAACTGCCAGGTGGCAGAGCGCTCGGTGGTACCTGCCCGCATTTTCCGAGTGTTTTAAAAATGTGTCATTACAGAGAAAACATGCGAATTACAGCTGGGCGCCTGCAGGCAGGCAATTGGCCTCAATGGCTTGTCGGATGGTTGCCTACCTCAGGTGCCTCAGCCTGCTTTGTAGGTTTTCCAGCTTCAGGTTTTTTGTGATTTTCGTACATTGATTAAGTCAAGTGGTGAGATGGTTCCTCGGAAAAGCTATTCCAGATTTACGTGCTTTTCCGATCTGAGCATCTGGTGGAGGATGACTCGGCGGTCGGTCGGATTCGAATGACCCGTCTAGGGTCAGAACCCGGAACTTTACCTCACGGCTCAATCGCCGGGTGCAAATCCTTCAATTGGATGCCATATAGGCGACTTGCGCATTCTAAAACCCGCTAACCAACCGAAAGAGGATCAATAGTTTCACGTGGAATCCGAACCACGTGTCGGTCCTTGGGATTCCCTACATCGTTGACAGGTGCAATCTAGATTAAATTCAGACTGAAAATTTCCGTGACCTGACCGGGACCCGATGCCGCGACCTTTCGGTTTCCAGGCACGCGCTTTACCGCTAGATCGCCAGCTCGACTTCGATGCCGATGCAAAATAAGTAAAAGAGTACACACAGCTGAGTGGGGGAAAAAGTATCAGAATTGTCTTTATTCACCAGAGCAAAAATTTTTTTGTGTTAAAATTTTAAACATGGCTGCGTTTCCGCAACTGTGGATGAAGGAGCTTTAATGAACTGGAAATAACGTACAACCAGTTGCAAAACACAGGTTAAATAGGCCTTGGCCATGGTTTCGACAGTTTTAAAAATTAATACAGGTATTGGGCATCTTGTACATTGCTAACATATCCTTGAAGCGTTTTTGTTTTGACACTCTTGCTTTTTACAGTTGCGTATTCACACACAAGTTCTTCTCGTGCGTTTTTGCTCGTATTGGAAGGAGTTTGCTCTGTGTACTTGAGCTTGAGGGCTCGCTATTGGCAATATGACTTTAACCCTTACATGCTTGACAGGCTGGTCTAGCAAAAATCCTTAAGAAGGTCTGTAAGATCCCTACCTTAAAGCGTGTTTTAAATGTTGGTACTAACTGAAGTTTTGAAGGGTTTGGAGATATAGAATGAATAAGGAATTATTTATTATAGTGTTTTACTTTTATTTCAATATTATATGCCATAAAATATTATAAATTATCTTACAGTTTTCCAGAGTTCGATAATTGTTCAAATGGCTCTGAGCACTATGGGACTTAACATCTGTGGTCATCAGTCCCCCAGAACTTAGAACTACTTAAACCTAACTAACCTAAGGACATCACACACATCCATGCCCGAGGCACGATTCGAACCTGCGACCGTAGCAGTCGCGCGGTTCCGGACTGAGCGCCTAGAACCGCTAGACCACCGCGGCCGGCTTCAATAATTGTCAGTTTTACTGATTCACACCAGAATATTTGCTCATTAAAAGTGATACTTTCAACAAATAAATTCACGGTCTTCTTTCAATATATTTTTCGTGCATTTGCAGAATGATTGACTACTTTTCTGTCTTATCGATGTGGACAATCTTTCTTTTGGTGATCTTTCAGTTCCCGCCATCTCCGTCCATTGGCTACTAATTCCACAACCCGCCCTGTCTTGTAGAACTATGTATTGGAGGTGTGACTTGTTAATTCTCCTCGCCATATGAGAAAAGTTCTGATTTTGTCAAATCTGCCTTCCATATAGTTGGGATGCTGCTGTGAAAACAAGCACAAAACATTTACTGGTACTGTATCCAATACATTTGTCTGTAAGACAAAATATAATCTTCTCGACTGTCTCTTCCAAGTGCATGTACGTGCCTTCTGGTGAAGAGAATCAATTCCTGGTGTACATTCATTGTAGAATAATGTAATTTTTACGTATTTTATCTACAGTGGTGCTGTTTTGCAGAGACTTAACAACATCACACTTTTGTTCTTTTTGGTCGCACGATGTACACGTATGAGATTGTCTTTCGCGAAATTGATGATTATATAAGATCTTACGTCAGGGCAGCCTTCATTTCGAGTGATTATCCTTTTTGTTTAGTTACGCTCCCTGTTACTGGGGAAGGTGGAATTTGCATTATACTGTGTGCGCGTATTCTGCTCGTTGGTGGCAGTGATTTACTCCAGTGAGTTCCACCGTGACCGATAAGGGAATCAATAATTCTGTAGTCTTCATCAACTAATTCTTCTCTGCTCACTTTGCCTGCGACGCTAGAAGACGTGGGTTCATTACACTAATACCCATCAGTGTCTGAATATTGTCTCCCTGATAAAAGAGAGCTTCATTTTCAAGCCATTCAATAATAATTGATTGAAAGTTTTGATCACTTGTACTGACGTCAGATATTCTGCTTTGTAGATACACTCCTGGAAATGGAAAAAAGAACACATTGACACCGGTGTGTCAGACCCACCATACTTGCTCCGGACACTGCGAGAGGGCTGTACAAGCAATGATCACACGTACGGCACAGCGGACACACCAGGAACCGCGGTGTTGGCCGTCGAATGGCGCTAGCTGCGCAGCATTTGTGCACCGCCGCCGTCAGTGTCAGCCAGTTTGCCGTGGTATACGGAGCTCCATCGCAGTCTTTAACACTGGTAGCATGCCGCGACAGCGTGGACGTGAACCGTATGTGCAGTTGACGGACTTTGAGCGAGGGCGTATAGTGGGCATGCGGGAAGCCGGGTGGACGTACCGCCGAATTGCTCAACACGTGGGGCGTGAGGTCTCCACAGTACATCGATGTTGTCGCCAGTGGTCGGCGGAAGGTGCACGTGCCCGTCGACCTGGGACTGGACCGCAGCGACGCACGGATGCACGCCAAGACCGTAGGATCCTATGCAGTGCCGTAGGAGACCGCACCGCCACTTACCAGCAAATTAGGGACACTGTTGCTCCTGGGGTATCGGCGAGGACCATTCGCAACCGTCTCCATGAAGCTGGGCTACGGTCCCGCACACCATTAGGCCGTCTTCCGCTCACGCCCCAACATCGTGCAGCCCGCCTCCAGTGGTGTCGCGACAGGCGTGAATGGAGGGACGAATGGAGACGTGTCGTCTTCAGCGATGAGAGTCGCTTCTGCCTTGGTGCCAATGATGGTCGTATGCGTGTTTGGCGCCGTGCAGGTGAGCGCCACAATCAGGACTGCATACGACCGAGGCACACAGGGCCAACACCCGGCATCATGGTGTGGGGAGCGATCTCCTACACTGGCCGTACACCAATGGTGATCGTCGAGGGGACACTGAATAGTGCACGGTACATCCAAACCGTCATCGAACCCATCGTTCTACCATTCCTAGACCGGCAAGGGAACTTGCTATTCCAACAGGACAATGCACGTCCGCATGTATCCCGTGCCACCCAACGTGCTCTAGAAGGTGTACGTCAACTACCCTGGCCAGCAAGATCTCCGGATCTGTCACCCATTGAGCATGTTTGGGACTGGATGAAGCGTCGTCTCACGCGGTCTGCACGTCCAGCACGAACGCTGGTCCAACTGAGGCGCCAGGTGGAAATGGCATGGCAAGCCGTTCCACAGGACTACATCCAGCATCTCTACGATCGTCTCCATGGGAGAATAGCAGCCTGCATTGCTGCGAAAGGTGGATATACACTGTACTAGTGCCGACATTGTGCATGCTCTGTTGCCTGTGACTATGTGCCTGTGGTTCTGTCAGTGTGATCATGTGATGTATCTGACCCCAGGAATGTGTCAATAAAGTTTCCCCTTCCTGGGACAATGAATTCACGGTGTTCTTATTTCAGTTTCCAGGAGTGTAGTACGGTATATAGTCACGTTCTAAGTAAGGAATAATAACATTTGAAAAACTTATCCTGATTATGATACAAAACTTACGTTTATCTAAAAGTGTTTTGTATGGGGAAGTATATTTACCTTCAATTGAGCACTGGGATGTAGCTTTTACAGAGCTTCTGAATTCTCAACAAAGAGAATAATTACGCCAAACTGATAACTGTTATCAGTAATCTAGCTACTTTAGTACGTCATTCTGGTAAAATATAAAGAAAGTATCGGAAAGGCAGATGGGTCGCTACAGGATCTAAAAGACCCTGTCATACAATATTCTTGTAGGAAGACAGATTTAATAAAATGAAATAATTCATTTGACTTGAAAGAAACAATGTTCTCTCTCAATAAAGTCAGTTGTATTTCCATAGATTTCACGTAATATCAACTAAAATAAATAAATTTTAAGACTATTTCTTGAGATAATGAAAGGTTATTGGGTCGAAAAGCCTCTGTTATGCATCCAAGGGTTTTTGCCACACTTTTTACCCCATCCCCTCTCCCTCTTTATAACTGTTTAGTTAATATGCTACTTCAAGTAATGAACATGTACTTGTGAAATCACGCACGCTGCTCAATGGAGCTACGCGAATGTAGGACGCGCAGGAGCGCCACCTACTAGAGGTGACCCAAGGTGAGTGAGTGCCTCTACTCTCGAGCCAGTCGGCGCACTTCGCTAGCTCTGTACGTGGCATACTTAACGCTCTGTGAGATCCGATGCAACGTTTCATATTTTATGTCATATACACACAAATCTTTCAACTGGCACACTACAAGTTGCTGGATCCATTGTTAAATGGGTGATATTTTAAAAATGTTTTAAGATATACCCTTACAACAAAGACCTACTACTTTTAATTCTTCTTCTGTAGTGTTCAATCCAAGGATTGGTTTGCAACAGTTACAATGGCAGCTTGTCTCCATTCTGTGCGTCTATTGCACTCTTCTTTTAACAATGAAACTCCAGAAGCTTCTCTTCTCACCTGCTCTTTCCAGAACCACTTCGTTTGTGACCTTGTCGATGCATTTTATTTTGAGCATGCGTCTATAGCACCACATTTCAAAAGAATTTAGCTTATGGTCTTCCTCTGTCCCGAGAGTCCATGTTTCACACCCATAGCGTGCCACACTCCACACGTATGATTTCAAAAATCTTTTCCTGATTTCAAGGCTGATGCTCTTAGATGTTAAGATGTTTTTCTTCTTGTTAAAAGCAGCCTTTGCTTGAGCAATTCTACTTCTCACTACTGCCTTGCTCCTTCCATCCCTGGTAATATTACTGCCCAGATAAGTAAATTTATCAACTTGCTCAAGCAGTTCATTGTCTACATGAACTTGTTTTTGCTTTATTAATTCTCATATTATATTCTTCACCCATAACTTTATCCATTCTATTCAGTAGGACTACAAGATCTTCTCCACTTTCAGCCAGGACAGCTATATCATCGGCATATCTTATCATATCTATTCGTTGGCCATGAATTACTATACCAGTCTGTGAATTTTCCCTTACTTTTTTCAGCGCCTCTACAATGTATAGGTTAAAGATAACAGGGGATAGTGCGCAACCTTGTCGGACACCTTTCCGTATCTGCACCTCTTCTTGTTTTGTCCGTCCACAGATAACTGCTGTCTCGTTTTTGTACAGGTTCCATATCATTTTTCTATATTTATAGTCTATTCCCAGTTTTTTGAGTACCTCAAACATCTTATCCCATTTAACATTATCAAAGGCTTTCTCATCTACGAACGCTATGTATGTTGTCAGGTTCTTATCTAGTCGTTTCTCTATTATTAGTTTTAGAGCAAATATTGCTTCTCTGGTTCCTCTATCTTTCCGGAACCCAAACTGGTCTTCGGAGAGTGTAGCTTCGACTTTTTGTTCTATGTGTTTTAGGATAATTGGGGTTACTATTTTTGAGGCGTGAGTAACTAGGCTGAGCGTCTTATAATTTTCACATCTTGTAGCATTTGCCTTCTTTGGAATGGGGATCATAATGTTTTCTCAAAGTCTGTAGGAATTTTACCCTGCTCGTACATGTTGAAAACAAGATTATACAACTCCTGATTCAGTTTTGCTCCTCCAGATTTCAGAAGTTCGGCTGGGATATTGTCTATACCAGGCGATTTGTTGTTTTTCAATTTTTTCAGAGCTAGTTCAAACTCTTCCTTTAATACAGGTTCACTACTTCTGTTTCTTCTTCCATGATGTTTTCAAACAGTTCTGGTCCGCTGTGCAGTTTTCCTATACATTGTTTCCATCTTCTTACAACTTCACCATCGTCATCCAAGATATTACCATTTTCATCCATCACAGCCAAACACTTGTCTCTTCTGTCTCCAAAGCAATGTCTCGCACATTTATAGGCCTTGTCAATATTTCCCTTTCTCATGTTGTCCTCAACTGAAATACAGAGATCATCAAGGTATTTTTCTCTTGCTTGTTTTGCCTCTCTGTTGATTCTGTTTTTCAGACTCTTGTATTTCTCTTGGTCTTCCTTCTTCACAGAATTTTTTAATTTCCTTCTTTCTTCCATCATATTTAGTAGGTCATTAGTGATCCGTTCCTTCCTTTTCTCTGTCCTTTCCTTTCCTATTACTTCTTCTGCTGGTTCTCAAATAACAGTTTTTATTTTTCCCCAGCTGCTTTGGATGTCATTTCAGCCCTCTGTTTTTGTTTTCTTGTCTGTTTCTAGTTGATAGTGCTTCCGTGTATTTTCATTTTTTCTGGTTTGTCAAATCCCATTTACATGCACTTCTTTTTTTAATGTTCTTGAATTTTAGTTCGCCGGCCGGTGTTAAGTCCCATAGTGCTCAGAGCCATTTGAACCAATTTTAATTCAGTCGTCACTTTCTACATGACAGCCTGGATATGATCTGCTGTCCTTAGCTTGGTTTTTAAATCTTTGCTTCACTAATATGAAGTCAATTTGATATCTGTTAATGTCACCAGGCATTTTTCAAGTATATCTTCTTCTTGGATGATGATTAAAGAAGGTATTTGTAATGCAAAGTTTATTTCTTTGGCAGAATTCTGCAAGTTTATCCCTTCTTTCATTTCTTAATAATAATCCAAAATTCCCTGCCACGTCCTCTTCTTTACCTTCCCCAACAACGGCATTCATATCTCCCATGATGACAAGGTTTTCAGCTCCTTTAATTCTGCCAATTACTTCTTCAAGGTGGTCATACATCATGTCGATTTCATCATCCTCGTGCCTCATAGTTGGCATGTATACTTGGATTATGATTGTGTCTCTTGGTTTAGTTTCCAGTCTGGTTTAATTCATGTATTTTAAATGTTGATTAAATTGATGACACACGCGTATACTAGACAGAGTGAACGACTCCCACATCCGATATAGGTAATATGTGATTCTACGTGAGTTTGCTTCACTAAAATGATCTATAAACATTTCCTGTAATTTTGCTTATTGTAATGATACCATCTCCGTGTCACACACACTGCCATAATATTTGTTCATCGGTACAATACCTTCTGAACGACAGTTCTAAAACTGTCGAAACCATGGTCACGGTTTAATAAGCCTGCATTTTGCAATTGTTTGGCTGTTATTTCCAATCCATTATGTTTTTATGTGTTAATTATCTTATTCTGAAGGCGAAGAGCAGCAATTTGGCCGCTGCCAAGCCCCGCTCTACTGGGGGAGGTGGAAGTGTGAATTGCAAATAAATAAAAGAGATTCCCAATTAGTCCACGGTCTTGCTCGTGACAGGACTGAGTAGCACCCGTCTGCCAGTGCTGGTACTGGGCACTACGCGTTGGTGTAGTGCGTCTTGCACACAGCGAGCCTTCCCCCACCCATTCTCCCCCACCCCGCGCCCACTAAACACCAAATGGAAGCGACGAGACGTCGACGCCTGTGGCGGCCTTTCCGTCGCCCGCCAAGGGAACATTTACGTAATGAAGCCCCTGCGACCCCTCCCCACCCCACCGCAGCCCCACAGGTACAGCGACACTGTTCGGTACTTTTACGCGGAGTAATTACTTTAATGAGATATATCTTTTTTATGTGCGTGGCTGGTCCGTCCGCCGCGGCTCACGTAAAGCCGGCTATCGGGTGGCAGGGGATGGGGGTGCGGCGCGCGGGGGTGGACTGCGCGGTGCGTGAGCGCGTCTGCGTCTGAGAGGGCGGGCGGGCGAGCGCGGCGCGGCGCGGCGCAGATCCGTATCTGGCCGGCATATTTCCCAATTATTCGAGTCGCGCCGTGTCGCGGACAGTAATTAGCCACAGTGATTAACGGCGCTCTCCTTCCGCTGTCGCGTCTACAGTTAGCGCCGCGCTGCCTCTGGGTGTTTTGCCCTCCCCTGCGGACCGCGCTGTGACGACACGGAAGTAGCCGGGCCGCCAGCGCGACGTCATTAACACGCGACGTCAGCGCTGCCGGAGCGAATCGGCTCCGTCGCTGGAAAACAACAGCACCCTCTGTAAAGCGCCGCAGAGGGATTTCAATGTTTAGTGTTTGAGTCTGATCTCGTTCCACCGACAGCAAAGTTGCTACAATTACAGGATGTTGAAAAGCAATTGTTGAATGTTTTGCGAGGTGGCACAGTGCTCACCAGCAAGTCAATTGCGTCGACAGAGCGTTTTGATGTCTTCCTGTATCATCTATGTATTAAACTGGGGACCTAGAAACGACGGAAAGGCTTTGACCCGCCTGAGCCCTCAGTGGTTGACAACAAAGCAACAACCCACAGCAGTCCACCCACCCCACCGCCGCCCCAGACCAAACCAAGGGTTATTGTGCTGTTCGGCCCCCAGCGTCCCCTCTGGGAACGTCTCATACCAGACGAGTGTAACCCCAAGGCCGGTTGGAGTGGCCGAGCGGTTCTACGCGCCTCAGTTTGGAACCGCGCGACCGCTGCGGTCGCAGGTTCGAATCCTGCCTCGGGCATGGATGTGTGTTATGCCCTTAGGTTAGTTGGGTTTAAGTAGTTCTAAGTTCTAGGGGACTGATGACCTCAGAAGGTAAGTCCCACAGTGCTCAGAGCCATTTGAAACCCCAAATGTTTGCATGGTAGAGCAATTATGGTGTACGCCTACATTGAAACGGTGTTTGAGCAGCAATTGCCAGCACAGTGTAACTGAGGCGGAATAAGGGCAACCAGTCCGAGGTAGATGGAAAACCGCCTTAAAAACTGTCCACAGGCTGGCCGGCACACCGGACCTCGACACTAATCCGCCGGGCGGATTCGTGCCGGGGACCGGCACGCCTTCCCGCTCGGGAAGCAGCGTGTTAGACCGCGCGGCTAGCCGGGCGGGATTTCCTGTATCATAGTAGCGTTCACACAAAGTAATTTGGCCCATGCCAGGTCAGACGGCGTGGAGAGCGGCAGTGGCGGTGGCTCCACTGTGGGCGACCACTGTGCGGTAGGGGAGGTGAAGTTCAGCAGCTGAAGTACGTCACAAGCAGAGATTATTATTCAAAAATAATGGTTTACACAATAAGATGCAGTTATGGCAGAATCTTGAAACAGTCGATTATTAAACAAACAAGTGAGAACAAGCCAGGTGAACTGTTTATCAAAACCTAATATTTAACCTAAAAATAAACAAGTATTTTCTTCGCTTTTTTTCTAGCAAACCCATAATAATTCTAATTTCATCAGCTGTCGATGGCCCTTAGAATAGAATGAGATTTTCATTCTGCAGCGGAGTGTGCGCTGATATGAAACTTCCTGGCAGATTAAAACTGTGCGCCCGACCGAGACGAGGTACTGGCAGAAGTAAAGCTGTGAGTACCGGGCGTGAGTCGTGCTTCGGTAGCTCAGATGGTAGAGCACCTGCCCGCGAAAGGCAAAGGTCCCGAGTTCGAGTCTCGGTCGGGCACACAGTTTTAATCTGCCAGGAAGTTTCGCCCTTAGAATAGTTGTAATATTTCATTGAAAACGTCTGTGTGTCACATTAGATAATAAAGCTTCGTGTGTTAACTACACAGAAAAATACTATACACCTCTCACGATCATTTGTCAAAAATTCATTTAACTGTTTATGTTAGGAATATTTCATTTTCATTCTGCTAGTTGTGTGCATGAGAAAAAGTGAGAGCATTACGTACAGTTCATGTTTTCGACGCTCAGTATAGTACACTTCTCGTCTCAAGTTTAAGGAAAAAATTTAGTATGTTAGCTGCATTTCATATGCAGCAATGTACGACCTACCATGCAACAAATTCAAATTCATAGTGACCCATATTTCATTGCAAACTATTCGAATTTCGTGCAGTAGCTTACTTAATGTCGAAATATCACAATAACTATGATCATTAACGATATGATAGGCAGTTCATCATGAAGCTGAGGAAGGAAGCTGTGATATGAGAGGAAATCATTTCTTTTACGACTTAAAAAAAAAAAGCGCAAGGAAAGGCGGCAGAACAACTGGCGTGTGTGCACTGCTCTATTCCAGCAGCATAGCGTGTCTACCACTGGCTGCGCTGAAGAAGTGAGAGAATGTTCCGTGGGAAATGGATGCAGCACACAGCTCAGCCGGTGACAGCAAACTGACCAGCCGCCTCACAGGGAAGGATGGGTGTAACTGCCCAGCGCTAAGAACGAGAATGTATTTCTGTGCAGGGGCCAAGTTATCCTGCACAAATATTTTTTTCTCCATAGGTACACAGCATTCTGAGCATTATGTACTCTGCAGTCAGTTGTGTGGTTCGAAGCTACAGAATAGCTTTTGATCAATTACACGTAGCGTACACTCCTCCATCTCAGGTGAGTGAACTGAACAAGGACTTCCACTGCTAACGTTTTGGAGTCCTACAGAGTCTGTCTACCTAAAAAACTAGAAAATTGGCCGAATAGGTTAACAGACTTGGACGTTTTTGACTGAAGAGGTCACAGATTCGCAAGTACTTCAGTTTGCTGGACCAAACAAGAAAACATTGCCATAATATTAATTATTGAGTAGTAGCCCTCCATTGCTAAGAAGCGCTGCAGAAGAGAACATTAAATGTACTGAAGCACTGGAACGTGCAAACAGCATAATAACAGTAAACACAGACGTGAAGTTGTCTGTGTAAGTGTGTACACCATGATGCATACCCAGATTTGCGAGCAGTTTACCGTACAATAACACACACTAACTTGGCTGAAACAACATTAAAATTCATACCGAGCCTCACAGGAGATTGCAGACCACCTAATGCTCAGAGTGATGTGTACTTAGAGCACTGTAACACAGAAAAACATCAAAACACACTGATGAGCAAACCACTCTGCGTATATTTGCAACCACGCACCTTTCAGTCCCTCCTCCGTCTTGTTTTTCCTGTATCTTGAAGAAGTTGGCACGTCAATCTGGATTTGACGTTGTTAGTGATAGAAGGTGGCGACGTACCCTTCCTGTCCCTCCCCTCCCCCCCCCCCCCCCCCCCCTCCTCTCTCAGGATGGAATTTATTTACCTCGCCTGTCTGCGTCTAGTATTCTCCAAGTGAAAGTGTGAGAATGTTTACGAAGTCTTTGCGAATCATGTAACTGAGATGGAACTTGGGTAGCTGCCGGTATTCATCTAATCGGATTTGAGACACCATATATGTAAAAACCATATTCTTCCCATATGTGAATCCCGGAAGTGGCATGCTAACTCGAGACGATACTTGGCCGGGTACGTCTCTCAGCCTCTCCTTTGAACAGTTGTTCAACAGAGGAAAAGTGCTCGTACTGGAGTACAAAAAATGTGAATATTTTCCTGTTAATTTAAAAGACTCTGGGTGAAAAGTGGGGTACTAGCTGTCTCATGTTACCGCCCTCATCACTTTTAAAATTTTTCGTAAAAGCTTTGGCATATCAGAATGTGGAAAACAACACATCGTTGTTAAAAGGTTTGAAATCGACAGATGTTAAAGTAATTTCGGGAGTAACTCACGGGAGTGTTAGAGGGCTGAAACTGTTTACATTATATATAAATGATCTAGTGGACAAAGTTGGAAGCTCCAGAGGCTGTTCGCAGAGTACACTGTCCTCGATACTGAGGTTTGAACGCCAAATGGAGGAAGGCCTGAAAAGGATCGACGAATAATGCAGCTACTGGAGGTTGACCCCGAACGTAAACACGACGGGCGTTCAGTAAGTAGTACAACATTCTTTTTTCTGAAAGTGGTTTGGTTTTATTCAAGATTACAATACATCACAGTATTCTCCACTCTTTTGGCTATTTTTCAACCTAACCTCCGTTAACTGCTACGACCTTAAGCCACTGTTGCTGGGAGAACCTGTATGCCCGCATAGTACCACTCTACTTGTTGACGTCGGGACCAATCAGTAACCTTCCCATCATCCACGTACTGCTTCTCGTGGAGTGCATCTTTCATTGGGTCAGTCAGATAGAAGACGAAAGGTGCGAGACATTTCGGAAGCGCCTATGAATATCTGCGATGCTTTGTTTTTCCGTCAATGATAGCTCTGTGCGTGGAACGCACCTCGGTTACAGACAGCATTTTGGATATTACATCTACATCTACATCCATACTCCGCAAACCACCTGACGGTGTGTGGCGGAGGGTACCTTGAGTACCTCTATCGGTTCTCCCTTCTATTCCAGTCTCGTATTGTTCGTGGAAAGAAGGATTGTCGGTATGCCTCTGTATGGGCTTTAATCTCTCTGATTTTATCCTCATGGTCTCTTCGCGAGATATACGTAGGAGGGAGCAATATACTGCTTGACTCCTCCGTGAAGGTATGTTCTCGAAACTTTAACAAAAGCCCGTACCGAGCTACTGAGCGTCTCTCCTGCAGAGTCTTCCACTGGAGTTTATCTATCATCTCCGTAACGCTTTCGCAATTACTAAATGATCCTGTAACGAAGCGCGCTGCTCTCCGTTGGATCTTCTCTATCTCTTCTATCAACCCTATCTGGTACGGATCCCACACTGCTGAGCAGTATTCAAGCAGTGGGCGAACAAGTGTACTGTAACCTACTATTACGTATAGCACCGCTACCAATCAGAACTTCATGAAACATAAGGAATGAAGGGGAAAATTCCACGATATCCTACAGCAAATTCCTCATTTTTTAAACCGAAATTGGTCGAGAAAAAATGTGCTGTATTACTTATTGGACGCCCCTCATATAAATGATCTAGCGGACAAAGTTGGAAGCTACGGAGCCTGTTCGCAGAGCACGGTGTCGTCGATAGGAAGGTTGCAACGCCAGAAGACTACAACCTAATGGAGGAAGGCCTGCGAAGGTTCGACGATTAATTCGGAGACAAGCAGTTGACCCCGAATGTAAATAATTGAAACGTATTACGCAAGAAGGGGCGAACTGATCCATTGATGTTTGATTACATTATTGGTGATAAATTATCGGAAACAGTAACAACCGTAAAATACCTGAGGGTTTTCGTCCGGAATGAGCGACTAAAAGTAGTTGTGGGATGAACATAAGCCTGGCAGAGACGTTGGACGAATTTTAAGGAAACGTAATTCGCGAGCGAAAGAAGGGGGTTAATGAACATTCGTCCGACCAATCCGTGGATACTGCTCATCAGTTTTGCACCCTTCCCATGTAGGTTTAATGGTAAATACAGGGGAAATCGAAGGGAGAGCGGTGCATTTCGTAACGGATTCTTTTAGTCAGCGCTAGAGCGTTACGGAGATTCTCAAAAAATCTCCCGCGGCAGCGATGTGTTATGCTTAAAAGTCTGTTGTTCTGAACGAGAGTCAGGTAAAACAGTACTTCCTGCAACATATAACTCTCGAAATGGCCGTGACGACAAAACTGAAACTGGAACAAATGAGGAGTCTTACTAACAGTGGTTCTCCTGGCACAGTATTTGTCTCTGGTACATGAAAGCACGTAAATGACAGCTCCCTCTGCCACACAGCGTAAGGTGACTAACGGATTCACTACAGGGTGTGGCATCTAAGACAGGCCACCCCAAACATGTCCAGAATGAATAAATATATCGAGCTGCCATTTTCACCAAGTAATTTTTACTGTAATTAAAAGAAGATGTTGATAAGAAACACCGACGAATCTCGAAGACACGAGATGCCTTAAAACAGGGGCCTGTGCTGTCGTTAACTCTAGACGAAATTCAACATACGGCATTGTTTCTGTAGAATCACTTTACACCGTTTAGCAACGCTAAAGGTCAACATTTTGACCACTTGGTATGAAAGTTGCTTACATTTTGAATAACAGGGCAGGCGTTTGTGAAACCCTTTCTCCTGACGGCGGGACTGTGGTTTGCGGTGTTATCTTCATATTATTTGATCAAGTCTCGTACCTGTTATGTTGCTGAAGTTCTCCTCAGGCTTTTTTCTAGTACAACAGAAAAAATATATTGTTCCATTAGAAAAAAACGGTGTCGTGATTCGGCAACTACAAACGATAGATATTATTTGCGAACGTCAGGAAAGTCGCCATATTGTCCGCTGTTACTGGGCGAGAACCGCATCTCGACACATCTGTTCATTCTGGATATATGTGGGGTAGCCTGTCAGATCTGCCCCACCCTTATATGTAGATTTATGACTGTGTGACAATAAACTTAAGCTGTCCAGCAGTTCCTCTGAGCCGGTATTTGAGCCCCTGGTGATTTTTTTTTTTTTTTTTCAAATGTGGCCGTTAGGCCGTGGTCCCAGAGATGTTGCTGTGCCTACCGCTTAGTATCCTAATACTGGAGATATCACCTGATAATATTTCCAACATTACCAGACGGAACGTGAGTTGCAGAAACATCCCTTGCACCACGAATTAATGACTATACTAAAAAAATTATAAAGATAAAAAATATCACCATGTGATCACGCTGTTTCCTATTTAAAACGAGTTCCGAGAGAGCTCCACAGCTGCGTTAGGCTGCCATTATCTGGCTGGTACACACTATAAGAACCAACAACGTCCCACAGAGCTATCCCTACCCTCATGGCATTCAAATTCGTACAAAGGATCACATCTAACGATCATCGCCTTCTTGATGAAAATTTATTACCCCTCTCTGTCTCACACACTGTTTTTCTCTCTCGTCTTGCAAACACATAGAAAATCTATATGAACATTTAATCACTTGTTAATAATTTATTCTGCACACAAAGTACTACGCTTTAATATAATCACTCACGCAGAAATTGTGGCCATACAATAATAGTAAAACTTCTTAGTGTGTCAAACTAGAAATGAGCGCAATAAATCACAGAAGATCAGATAATGTGCAGATCACAGCTTCTTCTGTAAACTGCATCAGTTTTGGCGAAAACAAGGAAAATTTAGAAAGAACATTGACATCGTAATATGACGAAAAATCAGACGCGAAATAATACTAGATCGTTTTACTTGGTCTTCAATAGTTCAGCCAGAAAGGAAAAATCATCCATTGGGCCATCGTTACAAATGTGACGCTGTTATCAGCACCACACAGCTGAAAAGGTAATTCATCGCTATATCTCTGCAAGATCACAGGCCCCAACACTCTTCAAGTTGTATGTAGAAAAGTCGAGTGAATTTTCTCTGCTGTTGACCATAGTAACCTAGAGATATCTTCAACAGGAAAACTTCCCGTGGGACTAGTATAGACAACACTCATTTACAAAAAAGGAAATGGAACTGATCCACAAAACTGCCATGCTACGTCGCTCACATCTACTTGTATCAGAGTCCACGAATATGTTCTCAGTTCAAACATTATGACCTGAAGGTCGCTTGCATGGAAATGAGCATGGCTTCAGGAAAGATGGATCTTGAAGAAATCCAACTGCGCCCTTCAGAGGCAATATCCTCACCGTCATACACAAAGTAAACGAGGCTGGTCTGGTGTCTGTAGACTGTCGAAAAGCATCTGCTTCGGCTCAATATCTCATGTGACCCAGCGAAGTCTAACAAGATCATTCCTGTTCGTGTTATAACGCACCAGCTTAGCGAAGAGTATTAGTCCCAATATCACACTTTTTAATAGATGATGCAGCTGTCTGTATAAAGAAATTATATCCCGTAGAAATCAAAGTAACGTTCATTTTTACGAGACAATTCGCAGAGGTGTAAGTTACATGACTAGATCTACGGAAAGAGCGATGACAAATTAAAAATGAAGAATTCGTGTTGTAAGTCGACGAAATGTTTGATTTCCAGACAGTGAATAAATCTTCACTTAAAACTTCCGGGCTGATAGGCCGTGGTCGAAGTATAAAACACTCTCCTGACGTTTCGTCTCCGACTGTGGGAGACATCCTCGGAGGTAAAGCGGCGAACTGCGAAGAGAACACGACGAAGCGCTGATTATATAGGCAGTGCAGAGGGCGCCACAGTCGATCACGTGGCGTCGGCTATGAGATCGTCTCTGGTAATGCCAACATTCTCGATTGAAAGTAATTGATCGTCACGCTTGCGGTGCAACGCTGACATCCAAATTTTATCCAGTTTAACACCTTCGTCTTTCCTGTTAAAATTATTACGATGTTTATCAATCTCGATAGCCTCTCTATACAAGCGTGCATAATAATGCGAGGTTTTTGATATGACGCCCGTCTCGCTGAATTTTATTTCATGATCACCTTCCTGGTAAACATGTACCGCTACGGCCGATTTATCCGTGTGACCCAGGCGGCAATTCCTCTTATGTTCAACAAGACGGGTGTTCACACTTCTCTTTGTGGTACCGATGTAAACCTGTCCACAACTACAAGGAATTTTATATACCCCCGGTGTAGCCAAAGGGTCTCGTGCATCTTTTGCCGACCTTAAAAATTCTTTTATTTTTCTGGTGGGTCTGAAAATAGTTTCCACCCCATACTTGCCTAAAACTTTCCCAATGCGGTCTGTGACCTTACTAATGAACGGAAGAAAAACTTTGCCCTTGGACGACTGTTGTTCGTCGTTACTCCTGATTCCCTGCCTAGAGCGAAGTGCTCGATCTATATCCTCGCTAGAATAGCCATTCTTCACGAACGTTGACCGTAGATGTTCAATCTCATCTTTTAAATAAACAGGTTCACAAAGTTTGTACGCCCTGTCTACCAAAGTTTTCATTACACCTCTTTTTTGTCTAGGGTGGTGGTTTGATTCTTTGTGTAGATAACGATCAGTATGTGTGGGCTTTCTATGCACCTTATGGCCCAACGTTCCGTCCCGTCGTTTAATCACAGACACATCCAGGAAGTTCAATTGCCCATTCCTTTCCGTCTCCATAGTGAATTGGATTTTCGGATTAACGCTGTTTAAATGTGTCAGGAAGGCATCCAACTCCTCTGATCCGTGTGTCCATACTACGAACGTGTCATCGACGTAGCGATACCATCTGGCTGGTCTCTTATTGGCAGTCTGCAACGCCCGTTGTTCAAAAGTCTCCATAAATAAGTTAGCCACAGCAGGACTGAGAGGACTGCCCATAGCCACCCCGTCAATCTGTTCATAAAAGTCATTATTGTATTGAAAGTAGGTTGTGGTGAGGCAGTGTCGGAATAATGCCACAATATCGGTAGGAAAAATATCCGCTATGCATAAGATAGCTTCGTTTACCGGAATCATGGTAAATAATGACACAACGTCAAAACTGACGAGGATATCATCCGGGCCCACGCTCATTTCCTTTAACTTGTCAATGAAATGAGCTGAATTTTTAATATGACTGTCCGTCCTACCAACATAAGGCTGCAGCATTGAGGCAAGGTGTCTAGCTAACTCGTGTGTTGGTCCGCCTATAGCGCTGACAATTGGCCTCAACGGCATCCCAGGTTTATGAACTTTGGGTAAGCCATAAAGTCTAGGTGGATATTCTTCTGTTTTACAAAGCAGCTTCTTATTGTCGGAGCCAAATGAAGACGCTTTCAAGAATGATAAATCGACTGGTGAAAGCCCGGAAGTTTTAAGTGAAGACAATACCGGCCGTGAAAGCTTACATTGAGTGAATAAATCAGCTGCGATACGGAACGCCATTACCTCGCGCGGCTACACAACTGCTACGTTCAAATGGCTTGACTTGACATCTGAGGTCATCAGCCCCCTAGAACTACTTAAACCTAACTAACATAAGGACATCACACACATCCATGCCAGAGGCAGGATTCGAACCTGCGACCGTAGCGGTCGCGCGGTTCCAGACTGAAGCGCCTAGAACCGCTCGGCCACTCTGGCAGCTGCTACGAGTGTGTGTCGTTCTGTTAATGGGGTTATGAGCTGGTCTTGTAAATATGTTCTGTGCGCGGCAGGGGCCTGAGGAATAAAACCAGCGATGCATCCCTACACTTTCTTATATACTCCGTGGAACTCAAGCTAAGGGAAATGGGCTGTCTCAGGTGCAACCGTAGATGTGAGAAAGACTATGAACTGCACAATACATCTCCTTCACAGTAAAATCTACAGCTCCGTCTACTGGCCCTCTCGGCCCTTTCAGTACCGACCGACCTCCGTGTCATCCTCTGCCAATGTGTGCTCGGCCGAAAGTGAAACCAATATTTTTGCAGCGTGAATAGCTTCTGCATTAACACATTAACATGTCTACCAACTTGTGCTGCCATACGATAATTATTGTTCACACCGGACCTCCGTATATAGCTGCACTGCAATTATAGCTATCTGGTATGAAAATCCTAGTTGAAAACCCTGTACAAGTTGTAAAAACTGGCGGGTTGTGTGAAATAAACACAACACCAATTATTCGAATAGTCTTTTTCCGCCAAACCACCGCTTCTGCTAGTTTCTGAAAAACGTACTGTAACCAATATTTCCTAGAACTGACCGCTGAGGAAACGAAAATGGCTCAAATTGCTCTGAGCACTATGGTGCTTAACATCTGAGGTCATCAGTCCCCTAGACATAGAACTACTTAAACCTAACTAATCTAATGGCATTACACACATCCATGTCCGAGGCAGGATTCGAACCTGCGACCCTAGCAGCAGCGCGGTTCTGGACTGAAGGGCCTAGAACCTCTCGGCCACAACTGCTGGCTGAGGAAAAGATCTACAGTTGTTTCATGCAGGGCAGTGCAAGAGCACACACTGCCATTGCGTCTATTTGAGCACTACTAGGTGTCTTTGATGATGGGATGGTTACTAGTAGTGCACGGTGCAAAGACTAACCATGGATCAGCAACGTAAATAAAAAGGCATTGGAGAGAGAAAAAAATCCAGTAATTGTGTCTATTCTATCGGCCGTCATTCACTGCAATAAATCGACCATCTCAGGTAGCTAGAAGTGTATTCTCGGAGATATGTAACGTGGAACGACATCAGAAGTGTCACTGTATGGTAGGGAGATGCGAGAGTGAGATTTGTCTGAGTACCGCGTGTAAGGCCTTCCTAGCTGCTAGACTTCTTTAACTTGAGTGCGCGACAGTTATGAATTCACCTTCCTGTAAAAAATTTTGACCCATTAATGAACAACACCGTGAACTAACTACTGTTAATGAAAAATTAGGAAATAAACAGGCTTTCATCGAGCATCGGAATATACCAAACGGTCTTTAACATGTGTTAAAGTAATGATAAATACTAACCAAGACCTTCAACCACTCTAACACAACCTCTAAGTGTAGCTGCGCCTTCTCTTCTAGAGAAAACACCCGGAATGGAGATGCAAACTGCACATCGTACACTCAGGTGACAAAAGTCAGCCGCCCGTTGTGGCCGAGCGGTTCTAGGCGCTTCAGTCCGGAACCGCGCGGCTGCTACGGTCGCAGGTTCGAATCCTGCCTCGGGCATGGATGTGTGTGATGTTCTTAGGTTAGTTAGGTTTAAGTAGTTCTAAGTTCTAGTGGACTAACCTCCGATGTTAGTGCTCGGAGCCATTTTTTTGACAAAAGTCATGGGATGCTTCCTAATATCATGTCGGACCTCCTTTTGCCCGGCATAGTGTAGCAACTCAACTTGGCATGGATTCAACAAGTCGTTGTAAGTCCTCAGCAGAAATGTTGAGTCACGATGCATCTATAGTCGTCCACAACTGCGGAAGTGTTGCCTGTGCAGGTTTCTATGCACGAACTGACCTCTCGATTATGTCCCATAAATGTTCGACGGAAATCATGTCGGGCGATATGGGTGGCCACATCATTCGCTCGAACTGTCCAGTATGTTCTTCAAACCAATCACGTACAACCGTGACGCGGTGACGTGGTACATTGTCATCATTATCATCATCATCATCATCATTATTTAAGACTGATTATGCCTTTGAGCGTTCAGTGTGGAGTCCCCCTTATAAAATTCTTCCATGATCCCCTACTCAGTACTAACATTGGTGCCTTTTCTGATGCTAAACCAATTACTTCAAAATCATTCTTAACCGAATCCAGGTACCTTCTCCTTGGTCTACCCCGACTCCTCCTACCCTCTACTGCTGAACCCATGAGTCTCTTGGGTAACCTTGCTTCTCCCATGTGTGTAACATGACCCCACCATCTATGCCTGTTCGCCCTGACTGCTGCGTCTATAGAGTTCATTCCCAGTTTTTCTTTGATTTCCTCATTGTGGACACCCTCCTGCCATTCTTCCCATCTGCTAGTACCTGCAATCATCCTAGCTACTTTCATATCCGTAACCTCAATCTTGTTGATAAGGTAACCTGAATCCGCCCAGCTTTCGCTCCCATACAACAAAGTTGGTCGAAAGATTGAACGGTGCACAGATAACTTAGTCTTGGTACTGACTTCCTTCTTGTAGAAGAGAGTAGATCGTAGCTGAGCGCTCACTGCATTAGCTTTGCTACACCTCGCTTCCAGTTCTTTCACTATGTTGCCATCCTGTGAGAATATGCATCCTAAGTACTTGAAACCGTCCACCTGTTCTAACTTTGTTCCTCCTATATGGCACTCAATCCGTTTATGTCTCGTTCCCACTGACATTACTTTGGTTTTGGAGATGCTAATCTTCATACCACAGTCCTTACATTTCTGATCTAGCAATGAAATATTACTGTGCAAACTTTCAATCGAATCTGCCATCACTACTAAGTCATCCGCATACGCGAGACTGCTTATTTTGTGGTCACATATCTTAATCTCAACCAGCCAGTCTATTGTTTTCAACATATGATCCATAAATAATATGAACAACAGTGGGGACAGACTTGTCCTACCCCTGAAACTACTCTGAACCATGAACTCGATTTACCGTCAACTCTAACTGCTGCCTGACTATCTATGTAAAGACCTTTAATTGCCATGCATAAAAATTCCACCGTCGTTTAGGAACATGTATTCCGTGAATGGCTGCGTATGGTCTCGGTTAGTTTAGTTGGACCAGAGGAGCCAGTCCATTCCATGTAGGTGCAGCCTGCACCATTATCGGGCCACCATAACCTCGCACAGTGCCTTGTTGACAACTTGGGTTCATGGCTTCGTTAGGTCTGCGACACACTCGAAACCTACCGTCAGCTCCTACCAATCGGGTCTCATCTGACTAGGCCAGGATTTTACACTCGTCTAGTATCCAACCGATATTGGTCACGAGCCCACGAGAGTCGCTGCAGGCTGCTTTGCTGTTGGCAAAGGCACTCGCGTCAGTCGTCTGCTGCCATAGCCCATTAACGCCAAATTTCTCTGCATTCTCCTAAGGATGTATTCGATGATGATGATTAGTGGTTTAGGGCGCACAACAACAAGGTTATCAGCGCCCTGGATGTATTCGAGTAGGTTCCACATTTATTTCCGCGGTTATTTCAAGCAGTGTTGCTTGTCTGTTATCAATGACAACTCTGTGAAAATGCTGCTGATCTTGGTAGTTAATTCAAGCCACGGCGTTGTCGGTGGTGAGAGGTAATGCCTGAAATTTGGTATTCTCGGCACACTCTTGACACTGTGGATCTCGGAATATGGAACTCCCTAACGATATCCGAAATAGAATGTCCCATGTGTCTAGCTCTAACTAGCATTCCGCGTTCAAACTCTGTTAACTCCCGTCGTTCGGCCATAACCACGTCCGAAATCTTTTGACATAAGTCGCCTGAGTACAAATGGGAGCTCCGCCAATGCACTGCCCTTTTATACATCGGGTACGCGATACTAGCACCGTCTGTATATGTGCATATCACTGTTGTTGTTGTTGTTGATGTGGTATTCAGTCCAGAGATTGGTCTGATGCAGCTCTCCATGCTACTCTATCCTGTGCAAGCTCCTTCACCTCTCAGTACCTACTGCAACCTACATCCTTCTGAATCTGTTTAGTGTATTCATGTCTTCGTCTCCCTTTACGATTTTTACCCTCCACACTGCCCTCCAGTACTAAATTGGTGACCCTTTGATGCCTCACAAAATGCCCTCCCAAACGATCCCTTCTTCTAGTCAAGTTGTGCAACAAATTTCTCTTCTCTCCAATTCTATTCAATACCTCCTCATTAGTTATGTGATCTTCCCATCTAATCTTCAGCATTCTTCACTAGCACCACGTTTCGAAAGCTTTTATTCTCTTCTTGTCTAAACTATTTATCGTCCATGATTCACTTCCATACATGACTACACTCCGTACAAATACTTTCAGAAACGACTTCCTGACATTTATATCTACACTCAATGTTAATAAATTTCTCTTCTTCAGAAACAGTTTCCTTGCCACTGCCAGTCAACATTTTATATCCTCTCTACTTCGACCATCATCAGTTATTTTGCTCCCCAAATAGCAAAACTCATTTACTACTTTAAGTGTATCATTTCCTAATCTAATTCCCTCAGCATCACCCGGTTTAATTCGACTACATTCCATTATCCTCGTTTTCCTTTTGTTGATGTTCATCTTATATCCTCCTTTCAAGACACTGTCCATTCCGTTCAACTGCTCTTCCAGGTCCTTTGCTGTCTCTGACAACAGAATTACAATGTCACCGGCGACCCTCAAAGTTTTTATTTCTTCTCCCTGGATTTTAATACCTACTCCAAATTTTTATTTTGTTTCCTTCACTGCTTGCTCAATATACAGATTGAATAACTTCTGGGAGAGGCTGCAACTCTGTCTCACTCCCTTCCCTACCACTGCTTCCCTTTGGTGCCCCTCAACTCTTGTAAACGCCATTTAGTTACTATACAGATTGTAAATAGGCTTTCGCTCCCTGTATTTTACCCCTGCCACCTTCAGCATTTGAGAGAGAGTATTCCAGTCAACATTGTCAAAAGCTTTCTCTAAGTCTACAAATGCTAGAAACGTAGGTTTGCCTTTCCTTAATCTATATTCTAAGATAAGTCGTAGGGTAACTATTGCCTCACGTGTTCCAACATTTCTACGGAATCTACTGATCATTCCAGAGGTCGGCTTCTGCCAGTTTTTTCATTCGTCTGTAAAGAATTCGCATTAGTATTTTGCAGCCGTGGCTTATGAAACTGATATTCCGGTAATTTTCACATCTGTCAACACCTGCTTTCTTTGGGATTGGAATTATTATATTCTTCTTGAAGTCTGAGGTATTTCGCCTGTCTCATACATCTTGCTCACTAGATGGTAGAGTTTTGTTAGGCCTGGCTCTCCCAATGCTGTCAGTAGTTCTAATGGAATGCTGTCTACTCCCGGGGCCTTGCTTCGACATAGTTTTTTCAGTGCTCTGTCAAACTCTTCACGCAGTATCATATCTCCTATTTCATCTTCATCTACATTCTCTTCCATTTCTATAATATTGTCCTCAAGAACATCGCCCTTGTATAGGCCCTGTATATACTCCTTCGACCTTACTGCTCTTCTTTCTTTGCTTAGAACTGGGTTTCCATCTGAGCTCTTGATATTGATGCAAGTGGTTCTCTTTTCTCCAAAGGTCTCTTTAATTTTCCTGTAGGCAGTATCTTACTTACACCTAGTGATATGCGCCTCTACGTCCTTACATTTGTCCTCTAGCCATCCCCGCTTAGCTAATTTGCACTTCCTGTCGATCTCATTTTTGAGACGTTCGTATTCCTTTTTGCCTGCTTCATATACTGCATTTTTATATTTTCGCCTTTCATCAATTAAATTCAATACTTCTTCTGTTACCCAAGGATGTCTACTAGCCCTCGTCTTTTTACCTACTTGATCCTCTGCTACCTTCACTATTTCATCTCTCAAAGCTACCCATTCTTCTTCTGCTGTATTTCTTTCCCTCCGTTCTTGTCAATCGTTCCCTAATACTCTCCCTGAATCCCTGAAGCTCTATACATGCCTCCCCACCAACGGCAAGGTCCGTGGTTCATGGGATGGGTGGGGGGGGGGGGCATATCACTATCCCATGATTTTTGTCACCTCATTGTTTGTTTCCTGTGACGTCATTACCGGAGATTGCATTGAACGTACCCGGCCAGTGCTCTCTGAAGACGAGTGGGTGCCTGTTCGAGGAGATACGAGTAATGGAGAAGTACTTTGGTTTCACGCGCCGGGTGCTAACTACTAGGGTGGAAACTGATGCATCAGATGCCGCTCGACGATAGCGCGCCGCCTGCCGCAGAAAGTTTCCTAATTAAATACCCACAGGAAGACGATTTCCCGTCTGCTGCCGGTCAGCCGAGGGTCTAACAATAGCCCGCTCTGGGAACGCTCCCCAAGCATAACGAGCGCACACGGCTAATTGCTAATATCCTCGCGATAATTACACGAACGCTATCACCCAGCCATCGCCGTCTCGATTCCTACCAATGACTCGATTCTCACTCTCTCTCCCCCCCTCCCCACTTCCCTAGATGTCCACCCGATAGTTGTCGAAATGAGACGTAATGGTTTCCGTATTATTAATTAATCGTAGAAACGACTCACTCGCTCCCCCCTTCCGCATTCGGTATTAGCAGACATTGAGGAGATTCAAAGAAATGCAGCGAGGGGAGAGAAGTAGGCGCAAGAAAGGATAGCGTTTCTCGCGCAACTGGCGGGCAGCGTGCATATGATAATTGGCGCTCGCGCGCTTTATTAATGAGGCCGTTGTCTGGTCGGCGCGACAAGGCAAGCGCGACGGGCCGGACGCCGATACAATCGAAACCACTAATTGTATGACGTCAATAATGCGGCGGCAGCAGCAGCAGCTGCCCGCCGTGACGTCACACAGGAAGCGCGCAAGGCCCCCGTCAATTGTTGACCCGCGTCCCTTGCGATGCCGGCCGTTAGAAAGGCGCCGTGCGGGCCGGGCCGTACGCACGGTACAGTAGCTGTGCGTGGTTTCCCGGCAAGAAAGGAAAAACGTCAACAGGAGCAGATTGCTATTGGTTCTCGTCTTGGAGGCTTGACAGTACATTAGCGATGTCTTCTGCGCTGCAGCAAGTTACTCAGAACTTTGGCCTATGAGGTTTCCCTATCCAGTTTCATTGACATGAAATTAATCGAGGTTATGGAGACGAAATCACAGAAAAATGCACTGACCTAAAATGGTATCAGTGCAGTGCCGAAATCTACTTATAGTTTATTAGATATCCGCCTGAGACGTGATGTCCATTATAAGTGACGTTGAATTTTCTGTCTTGTTCTCAAAGATTCTGCATTTTCCTATAGTCCATTTGAATGGACAGTATGGTGCAGTCATCTGGCGGCAGAAACTGTCACTATGGTCACGTGCCGTCAGGTAACACCTTTGTTTCTGACGAGTTACCACGGCAGGTGACTACTTCTTCATTATTGTGTATTTTTCGACATTTATTATTTGAAAATTTTGGGAAGATGTGGTTCATCTGTAAAGGAGACCGCTTATAAAACACTAATACGGCCTATTCTTGAGCGTTTGGGATCCCTATCAGGTCGGATTGAGGGAGGACATAGAAGCAATTCAGAGGCGGGCTGCTAGATTTGTTACTGGTAGGTCTGATCATTACGCGAGTGTTACGGAAATGCTTCAGGAACTCGGGTGGGAGTCTCTAGAGGAAAGGAGGAGTTCTTTTCGTGAATCGCTACTGAGGAAATTTAGAGAACCAGCATTTGAGGCTGACTGCAGTACAATTTTACTGCCGCCAACCTACATTTCGCGGAAGGACCACAAAGATAAGATAAGAGAGATTAGGGCTCGTGCAGAGGCATACAGGCAGTTATTTTTCCCTCGTGCTGTTTGGGAGTGGAACAGGGAGAGAAGATGCTAGTTGTGGTACGAGGTACCCTCCACCACGCACCGTATGGTGGATCGCGGAGTATGTATGTAGATGTAGAAAATATGTAAATATTGTAGGGAGTGTCTTTCAGTGCTGTTTGTATGGCTTTACAGTGTAATAAGTTTTGGTAGTACTGCATGTTTCATTAATTACAGTTACAAAATAGTAGTGTCCACTGTAATGGACTCGGGGACTTGGTGCAACATTTTTCACCACTGGTTTCTAGGCATCAGTGATGTTTATTTTCACTAACTTCCAATAGATTTCTTGGTGTGGTTGTTGCAAAATGACATTATTTGCCACATTTTTATTACATTCCCAGGGGTAACCGACCAACAGTTAAAACAAGTAAGCCCGCAGCTCGTGGTCGTGCGGTAGCGTTCTCGCTTCCCACGCCCGGGTTCCCGGGTTCAATTCCCGGCGGGGTCAGGGATTTTCTCTGCCTCGTGATGGCTGGGTGTTGTGTGATGTCCTTAGGTTAGTTAGGTTTAAGTAGTTCTAAGTTCTAGGGGACTGATGACCATAGATGTTAAGTCCCATAGTGCTCAGAGCCATTTTTAAAACAAGTAATAGGAGCCTCAGCAGTCCTGAGGCTTTGCCGGAGTCTTCCAGAAAGAGAACATGTGTTCCTTGGTACACTTGTACGTTTTACGTCTTTGCTTTACTGGAATCATTGGCCACTGAAACAATAATGAATTCAAGAATGTCCACAGCAGTCCATCTGACAGAAGACAAAATTCTTGCAAATCAAGGATGTAGGTCTGTTGGCCAGACAGTGAGAAAAGACAAACTAATTCCTAAGTAAAATTTTATGGCTAAAAGTCAGTCGTAGCTGCGTTTTCAGATACAGAGATATGTAAACAGGCGAAATACAGTGCTGCTGTCGGCAAAGCCTATATAGACAAAAAGTGTCTGGCGCAGTTGTTAGATCAGTTATCGTTGCTACAATGGCAGGTTATCAAGATTTAAGTGAATGTGAACCTGGTGTTATAGTCGGCACACGAGAGATGGGACACAGTATCTCCGAGGTACCGATGAAGTGGGGATTTTTCACGTACGACCATTTCACAAGTGTACCGTGAATATCAGGAATCTGGTAAAACATCAAATCTCCGAAATCGCTGCGGCCAGCCTGCAAGAACGGGACCAACGACGACCGAAGAGAATCGTTCAACGTGACGGAAGTGCAACCCTTCCGAAAATTTCTGCCGATTTCAGTGCTGGGCCATCAACAAGTGTCAGCGTGCGAACTATTCAACTAAACATCATCGATATGGGCTTTCTGAGCCGAAGACCCACTCGTGTATTCTTGATGACCGCACGACACAAAGCTTTACACCTCACTTGGGCCCGTCAGCACCGACATTGGACTGTTGATGACTGGAAACATGTTGCCTGGTCGGACGAGTCTCGTTTCAAATTGTACGAGTATGAAGACAACCTCATGAACCCATGGATCCTGAATGTCAGTAGGGGACTGTTCAAGCTGGTGGAAGCTCTGAAATGGTGTGAGGTGTATGCAGTTGGAGTGATATTGGACTGCTGATACGTCTAGATACGAGGGGGTTGGGTTGGGTTGTTTGGGGGAGGAGACCAGACAGCGAGGTCATCGGTTTCATCGGATTAGGGAAGGATGGGGAAGGAAGTCGGCCGTGCCCTTTCAGAGGAACCATCCCGGCATTTGCCTGGAGTGATTTAGGGAAATCACGGAAAACCTAAATCAGGATGGGCAGACGCGGGATTGAACCGTCGTCCTCCCGAATGCGAGTCCAGTGTCTAACCACTGCGCCGTCTAGATACGACTCTGACAGGTGACACGTACGTAAGCATCCTGTCTGACACTTGCATCCATTCATGTCCATTGTTAATTCCGACCGACTTGGACAATTCCAGTACGACAATACTATATCCCACACGTACCAAATTGTTACGGAGTGGCTCCTGGAGCACTCTTCTGAGTTTAAACATTTCCGTTGGCCACCAAACTCCCCAGATATGAACATTACTGAGCATATCTGGGGTGCCTCCAGAAGAGATCTCCACCTCTTCGTACTCTTTCGCATTTATGGACAGCCCTGCACTATTCATGATGTCAATTCCCTCCAGCACTACTTCACACACTGGTCGAATCCATGCCACGTAGTTCTGCGGCACTTCTGGTTGCTCGCGGGGGCCCTACACGATATTAGGCAGGTGTACCAGTGGCTTCGGCTCTTAGTGTAGTTGTCTCCGATAATGAACGTAGTGTAACCACTATCTGCTTTTTTAACTGGTTTTAGAGATTGTTTTCGCAAGAAAAAAAAAGGTGGCTGCATCTCCAGTTGACACTTACATCGGCAAGAAGCAACGGTTACAAATGAAATAGTTGTTCCCATTCACATAACTTAATGTACTTCGTAAACTAATACTATATGTTTCGAGCCTCGATTATCCGTTTTAAGCTCTGCTTCGTGCACGCTGTGCCTGATGACCGACTGAAGGTAAGTGTTTGGCGCTGGCGCGAAGAAATTCATTATACTACAACGCAATCCGTAGCGTGCCATATAACACTTATTACTAACAGACTACCGTCGCGGCGCTCGACAATCAGCTACAGAATGCATCAGATAAAATGTAGATCTGGTGACAGATCTCAGAGAACGAAATACCTTGTGTAGCTGTACAAATTACGAAACTGAAGGCAAACAGAACGTTAATTTCCAGTGTACGTAGCACAGCCATTGGCACAGGTTGCAATAGGCAATACTGAAAGAAAATTCACACCAACATTTCTTTATAGTTTTTATAAATCTCGATATTTACTTTGGTTGAACTTCCAATTCTTTATATTCTCTTGCCACACTGCTTAATGAGGTAGAAAAAGGTAACAATTAAAAACAAAAAATGACGAGTCACCATGTGAACTGACGCGGTACCTTTCTCCGTGCTGGTTGCAATAGCGCCGTAATAAGAGCGATAAAATATGCGGAAATAGTGTACGACATGTAAACACACACACACACACACACACACACACACACACACATAACGCCGTTTCAGATAAATCCAAATTCCAGTTTTATGGCAGAAAACTGAATGTAGCGACTGTTTCAGTTCGTCAGACAACATCCACACGCTAATTCTTTTCTTCTTCTTGTACCGTACCTTTGTCTCGCACCTGCGCAGGGTTGGCAAGGTTATTGACGGATTTGGCATGGTTAATTTAAACAGGGATAGACAACCTTTTTTGCCTATCGCCGACTTTTATATCTCCGTTAATAATGAAATTTCGAATTCTACACTAATGATAATTTATAAAGTAGGGAAGTAACTTTACATTTGTTAAGTGGACTTAGGGCAAGTTAAAGAGTGTAATAATAATTACTTACCAGATATTAGCGGCAGTGAAATGAAAACTGATCACCCGCAACAGTGGGACCATGGAATCGTTCCATTCAAAAGTAATCACCATAAGCATTAAGACATTTATCCCACTGCGAGACGAGACGATGAGTTCTTCTTTCGTAGAACGTGGTCGGCCGCTGACGTACCCACAACCACACCCACTCTCGCACTTGCTCGTCCGACTGCCACCGAAGTCCACTTATGACTTTCTTCAGATCGCAAAAGATGTGAAAATAGGACGGTGAAAGATCCGGGCTATACGGAGGAGGTTGCACTGTTTCCTAATCAAATCGCTGAGGCGTGGCCTTTGTCCCATTGGCGCTGTGGGGGCGGGCGTTATAGTGCAACAGGATGCTGCCGTCCTCCTCTTAGCGCTGCGCATTCATTGTGGTATTGTGGTTGCATGCTTCAGGAACTCGACGAGCAGACTGCCCTGCAGTCGAAGAAGAAAGTCATCATGACCTTACAAGAACTTGTGTGAAGAGCTTGCTGCTACAGTCGCAGGTTCGAATCCTGCGTCGGTCATGGATGTGTGTGATGCCCTTATGTTAGTTAGGTTTAAGTAGTTCTAAATCTAGGAGATTGATGACCTCAGATGTTAAGTCCCATAGTGCTTAGAGCCATTTCAACCATTTGTGAAGAGCTTTGGCTTTATTTGGCGGGAGGCACTGGGCTGTTTCCAATGTTGGCTCTGCCGTTTGTCGTAATGCTGTCAGACGGATTCATTCTGTTGCACAATAGTGCCCACCCTCGCATTGCCGGTTGTTCAGGCTCCATGGTTTGGGAAACAATGCATCCTCCATACAGCCCATATGTTTCAGCGTGCGATTTTCACGTTTGTGGCGGCGACTTTCACGTTTGTGGCGACTTGAAGAAACACATGCATAGACGTCGGTTTCAGTCTGACGAGGAGGTGCAATAGTGGGTGCGGTTGTGGATTCGTCAGTGGCCAACCGCGTTCTACGAAACAAGAATTCAGTGTCTCGTCTTCCACTGGGATAAATGTCTTAACGCGTGTGGTTATTAACTTTGAAATGAACCATTCCTTGATCCCACTGTAGCAGTGTTAGATTTCCGTTTGACTGCCCTTATACCTTCAGGCTGTCGCCTGCTTTAATCACAAATATATGTCTGAGTGATGGTAATTAAAGAAAAGTATTATTTTCTCAATAACCTTCAAATCGTGAGCTACGTCCTTAATTCCTACATATGAATTAGTGAATTTATCCATGGTACTTTTCTTGCCTATGTCTATGGTCAATCTCACAACTTCAGTTAATAATCAAATTAAGTAATTTAATTAGATTGAAGCTTAAACTGCTGGTGTTCCCATGTACCACCATAATAAACAAACATGGTAAATAATTAAGGGAGTATGAATGAGAACAGTGGCGTTTTTAAACTTACAAAATAATGAAAATTTTTATTAATCCTTTAATAACAACAACGAGCTGATAAATCTTACACAAAAAAGTGACAAAAACATATCAGAAAAGGGATAGCGTTTGACTCACAAAGCATATATTGTGGTGGAAACCATACACATTCTCCGCTGAATTAATCTCTTTTACAGCGCAATCTGACTTTGTTTAGCTGAATCCTCTGTGAGGCCGAATTCTCTTCAAATGGAATCGACTATGACCAAGTTCACTATACACTATTTTTCACCTGAGACCAGGGAGCCGTGAACGTCATTGAACTGAACAGCAGCAGTATTTCGTCCTTTCACCCTGATTCAGGTGGCAGCGGAAAACGGCGTGTTGTGGGTGAGGAGCGGTGCGCTGCGGCAGCAGCACCCCCAAAAACATACTTTTTTCATATTAAGTGCGGTATGCTTCCACCTACTGCCAGGTACTCCACATCACCGACCTCAATAATCATTAGACATCGTGAGAGAGCAGAATGGGGCGCTCCGCAGAACTCACGGACTTCGAACGTGGTCAAGTGATTGTGTGTCACTTGTGTCATACATCTGTACGCGAAAATTCCACACACCTAAACATCCCTAGGTTCACTGTTCCTATGTGATAGTGAAGTGGAAACGTGAAGGGACACGTACATCCCAAAAGCGTACAGGCCGACCTCGTCTGTTGACTGATAGAGACCGCCGACAGTTGAAGAGGGTCGTAATGTGTGATAGGCAGACATCTATCCAGACCATCTCTCAGGATTTCTAAACTGCATCAGGATCCACTGCAAGTACTATGACAGTTAAGCAGAAGGTGCGAAAACTGGGATTTCATGGTCGAGCGGCTGCTCGTAAGCCACACATCACGCCGGTTAACGCCAAACGACGCATCGCTTCGTGTAAGCAGCGTAAAGACTGGAGGATTGAACAGTGGAAAAACGTTGTGTGGAGTGGAAAATCACGATACACAATGTGGTGATCCGATGACAGGATGTGGGTATGGCGAATGCTCGGTGAACATCTGCCAGCGTGTTTAGTGCCAACAGTAAAATTCGGAGGCGGTAGTGTTATTGTGGTCGTGTTTTTCATGGAGGGGGCCTACACCCCTCGTCGTTTTGCGTGGCACTATCACAGCACAGGCCTACATTGATGCTTTAAGCACCTTCCTGCTTCCCACTGTTGAAGAGCAATACGGGGATGGCGGTTGCATCTTTCAACACGATCAAGCAGCTGTTCATAACGGACGGCCAGTGTCGGAGTGGTTACACGACAATAACATCCCTGTAATGGACTGGCCTGCACAGTGTCCTGACCTGAATCCTACAGAACACCTTTGTGTTATTTTGGAACGCCGACTTCGTACCAGACCTCGCCGACCGACATCGATACCTCTCCTCGGTGCAGCACTCGGTGAAGAATAGGCTGCCATTCCCCAAGAAACCTTCCAGCACCTTATTGAACGTATGCCAGCGAGAGTGGAGGCTATCATCAAGACTATGGATGGGCCAACATCATATTGAAATTCAGCATTACCTATGGAGGGCGCCACGAACTTGTAAGTCATTTTCAGCCAGGTGTACGGATACTTTTGATCACATAGTATATAATGTTCTGACGCGTCCATAAAGATTTATAAACTACGCAGTCTGGCGGTCTGATTATCAGAACGCGGGAAACTTCCCTATCGGAGCCCAGAAGTCCTGGCGGATTTCAGTGTGAGGTGAACGCATTCGCTGGTCTGGCCAAACCAATTAGAGTCACAGGCACGACAGTGCATGCTGGAATTGCCAAATGTCAGACAGCGGACTCAGGATGAATAAGTTCATCCTCGTGACACATCATACGTTAAGATGATATGCAGCTCCATTGTTGGTACAGTTGGAAACTGCCATTGGCTGTTAGTACACTACAAGATATCGATCACAAGTCTCACCAACTAGGGAAAGACCTGAAGTTCTCCGCCAGGGGAGGACCAAAACACGAAGAAGACAAAGAATCACAACCACTTTCCACCAAGCCGCGGTGTGGGAGCCGAATTAGCGAAACCGAAACTGTGCCCACGTTGCACAAACCAATCAAACTATCCTGTACTCAAAGAATTCCCCTGTTTTCTGTTATGTTGGGCCTCTAGCCAATCCAGATACAACACTGGGGTTCCCACGCAGGGGGAGCAAGTCTCCACATTGCATATCCTGATAGGAGTCAATCAGTGACTCCAAATCTCTTTTGTCTGAAAAGAGATTTTAGACG
Organism: Schistocerca cancellata; assembly: GCF_023864275.1. Classification (NCBI taxonomy): domain Eukaryota; kingdom Metazoa; phylum Arthropoda; class Insecta; order Orthoptera; family Acrididae; genus Schistocerca; species Schistocerca cancellata. Next base: position 78,036,639 of record NC_064634.1, on the reverse strand, counting down.
TGGGAGGCGTCATTCTCACGGTAAGCTTGGCCTCGCATTGGCAAAAAAGACGTCTACCTAGACGGGCCACAGTATATATTTATGGGGTTGGTTGGGTTGAGTTGTTTGGAGGAAGAGACCAAACATCGAGGTCATCGGTCTCATCGGATTAGGGATGGACGGGGAAGGAAGTCGGCCGTGCCCTTTCAGAGGAACCATCCCGGCATTTGGCTGGAGCGATTTAGGGAAATCACGGAAAACCTAAATCAGAATGGCCGGAGGTGGGATTGAACCGTCGTCCTCCTGAATGCGATTCCAGTGTGCTAACCACTGCGCCACCTCGCTCGGTATATATTTATGGAGAGATCTAATCTTTCGAGCCTAATCATTTCTAGTTTCTGAAAGAAGGCTGTTAAGAGCCACAGTGGTGCCCATGAAAAAAATGTGTTTTGGTTCCTCACTAAAAGAACCTGGCGACTTTTTGGGTCAGGAAGTTACAGTCGTGCCTCCACTGAACACGTGCACTAACTGCTCTGTCCGTATCATCCCAGCTTCTGACAAGAGAAGCATGGAGTTTTATGACCTCCCCACTGTTTGCACAAAGGCTCAGTCTACAGCTTTCTCTCTTAATGGCTTCCTCCATCAAATTTCGCGACAGACTGCCACCAGGCCCAGGTAAAATGTTTTGGGGACCGATGTTCTCCTGTCTGTCCCTGAGCAGGAGGAGAAGAATGCTATGGCTGTAAGCCCCGCTGCAGTTACAATGCACTGAGTGCTGCTTCATAGAATCACTCACACAGCCTGGTGGCTTCACTCAGCCCCAAACCATCTCTCTCTTCCTGTTCTCTGTCACCTCCATTATGGCCCCTCAGGTACAAGTTCTCTACAGGTTACACATGCAGTTATAAGAACATTCCACTCTCAGTTTCCTCACATGAAGAAGTCATAAACTACACGTACCAAATGTAGTATTGGGGAATACCGAGGTCATGACCTAAAATATGAATATTAATCTGACTGATAATGTTCTTAAAGTGAGGGAGTGGCGTTCCATCTCTCATACCTTATGGAAAAATTTTATAAAATGCTAAGGAACAAATTTTTAAAACCCTAACGCCTACCACCCACCTTGAAACCTGAAAAGCCCTCTAGTTGGCGATAGGGACCAGATTTAATGTGTGGCAGGTTGCCCTTAATGTCACCACCTTGTTCACCCACACAGGATGGAATGTTTGTATTCCAACTTGAAAAGCATCAGACTATTCTCAGCCTTAAATTTTTCATTTTTTTTAATAGGTACATTACATCTGTTATCAATTAAGGCCATGTGAAGGCCGATCAGCCCCATATTTTTTATTCAAATGGTTAGAGTTTATGACGGTGATTGTTTAGATCGAGACATCTTTATTAATCAAATGGTTCAAATGGCTCTGAGCACTATGGGACTTAACATCTGAGGTCATCAGTCCCCTTGAACTTAGAACTACTCAAACCTAACTAACCTAAGGACATCACACACATCCATGCCCAAGGCAGGATTTGAACCTGCGACCGTTGCGGTCGCGCGGTTCCAGACTGTAGCTCGGCCACCCCGGCCGGCCTTTATTGATCTCCTTTCTGCCTGGTAACTGGGAATTGGTGCATGTATGTATAAAATTTACTTGCAAACCAAAGCTGTGAGCAACCAGCGCTAACCAACACGAGTCGCTGCATCCGTCACACCCCGTCGTGCCATTCCCAAGGACGGCTCTTGATATAACTTAAAAGCAGGACGCCACTGGTGGACAAGGGCACTCCTGGCCTGCCAAAGACAGGTGCTCTGAAAATGCACAGTTTTGGCGTCACCATGGCAGACTCAGCAGACTCTTTCCAAGAAATTTCTAAAGTTAAGAACTGTACGTGGTCCCGGCGAATATGCTCATCTTCTGTGCAAAATGGTCATTTTCCAGTATATTCCTACTGGCAGAGTGCTTTCTGCATGGGGCGTTGTGATTTAACCGGCTAATTCGTAGAAGGCAGGGGGACTGACAGAAAACTTTTATGTTCCTGGGTTCTGAAACGGAGGTCACTAACCGATCTCCAATATCTTTTGAGACTGTGGGTTGGTGGTTAAACACATGGAGCCCGGACATAAGGCGACGTCGCATGATTCTTGGAGACACGGTGCGAACAGGAGAACGAACCATTGGAGGACGGCTTCTAGACATTCCATCGTGGGAGAATGTTAACAACATAAAAACAGACGATTGCCTATCGTCACGCAAACTTTGTGCTCATTGGTGGGAGACTCAGAACACAGCAAGCACAAGAGACGTGTGCTCTTCTCATTCTCGTGGCAGATTACAGTTTACTAACAGTTTTCTGGTGGCATATTTGATCCATGCAGCAGTTTTTCTCTCCAGCGATTGACTTCAAATGGTTCAAATGGCTCTGAGCACTAATGGGACTTAACATCTGAGGTCATCAGTCCCCTAGAACTTAGAACTACTTAAACCTAACTAACCTAAGGACATCACACACATCCATGCCCGAGGCAGGATTCGAACCTGCGACCGTAGCGGTCTCGCGGTTCCAGACTGAAGCGCCTAGAACCGCTTGGCCACATCGGACTTCAACTTATGGATGACAGTTATAGTTGAAACTACCTGTTTTCGGTTATACAGATATTTTTCATCTCCAATTTAACCTGACGGTTAAAACTGTTCAAAGTAATCAGTTTCTGAAATGACTGATTTTTGGTTTTCTATTGCTACTGTTTCTAGCTATAAAGATAGACATCGAACACAGGTTTATAAAACTGGATGGAGAATCAGCATTGGTCTTATATTTTTGTTTTATTATCCGCAAAATCGATTTTCGGTCACTTAGTGACCATCTTCAGTGCTAGAAGTTACAAATTTCACATAACGATCAGAGAGTATAAAACAGAAAATCACAACTGACTCAGTGCTTATGCGGAAGCGTATAACCATTGTTATAATAATGCTAGCTTGTCCAAAGGGACAAACGAGAGGTACATCATCATGTCGGCTAAATATGATAACAAACTGTAAGACCCCACCCATGACTTATCTGGATGTGGCGTGTGTTCACCCCAGCTAATTGACTAACAGATCAACAGAGAGTGCAAAACTACCGCAATATCAGATAACGCAAAGAAAGTAATAAGGCCCTGTGACTCCTGATTGAACTGCAGTGGCAGTGTTGACATTAATTGATTCAGAATTGATCACTTTTAATTAAAAAGGGGTGCACATTGATGTTATATGCAGCTATTGAACACCAGATGCAAGTGATGAACATAAAATTAATTAAGAAAGTGTCTTGGGATTTCAACTACTTGATTGAAAACAGATGCAGTCGATTATCACAAATTTATTTTTAACTCACGACCTTCAATCATCAGATTACATGACTCTCCTACCAGGGATTGGTAATAAATGGTGTTTGCGTTGAGTAAAGCTCGATAACTCAGAAATAATTCCTATCGACTGACCCAGGCGTAATACGAAGTGAGAGAAGAATTCTACAGTACACGGCCCATGAAACCCTTGTGGAAACTTTGCCGACGTGATCCAACAAATTAATCAGTGGCCGGAGCGAGCGCAATATCACCGAATACAGCGTGGTGGAGCGTCGTTGTTGTGTGGATGTCGGCCGACGTCGTGGTGCTGCAAGGCTGTGCTCGTCTATTCACTCCTAGCCATCTCGCTCAGTACATAGCTGAACCAAAACTTCCTATCTCCAAGCTCAATTATCCCATTTGCTAAGTCCTGAACTGCAGAGACTGCAAAGATGCTCACTCTTTCTCAGGCAAGCTGAGTCAAAAACGCCACGTCTGCACTTTAGGAAAGCTGGGAACGGAAAACCTCTACTGACACTTCTGCCAGTCTGCTCTTCGCCTCGGTTTCCCCTCCAGCAAAATCACTTACGCCAATTGCAGCGCAAGTCGCGTTAATTATGCGTCACTTCCCAGCGCCGACCAGTGCCTGCTCTGGGAAGTGAACGAATTCCCACAAAATTTCCCTTCCTCTCAACTTCTTCTGTTTAGCTCGCCCCAGGCCACCCATCAAGGTTATCGTCTGCACAGACGCCAAGTTTTCTGGAATTCTGACTCCCAGGAGAGTACTTCAAATTCCTTGGTCCTACGTTCCCATTGGAGGCCGGTGTATTTCATGCTGTCGCTCTTCACCTGATTTACTTCAGGCTCTATGGACCGTGAATTCAGCGTGAAGTTGCTACAGTCACGAACACGCATATTTTGACCTCTGTTGACCGCTCCACTGTAGCTTGTGCGGCTTTGTCACATGTTTCACAGAAAACGGGACGATGGACATTTATCGACAGGCGTACATGATCTCCGTCTGTTTCCCGGTACACCAGCATGGAGTCACTCACTGTCACTCATCTTAAGGCGGCTGGAGGCCATGCTGTGTTACCGCTTTCTCAGAGCTTGAGCCGCCCTAAGTTGCCTATTGTCACTTCCCTTAGCCGCTCCCCCGGCCAGCCACAATCAAATACTTCCCTGGGGTAAACTAGTGTCCAGTAAAGCGACTCGTTTCCACAAAGTTTTCATGTCATGTGAATTACTTTAAAACCAACACCCGACATTAATTATTCCACTACGTCCATACTATACCCTCTACATGATGCATTGTGCCTTGTCAGTCATTTTGTTCAGCCCTACTGTTCGCTCAATGTGAGTTAGGTGATCTTTAATGACTTCATGTAAGGGGCATAGTTCTTGCCATCTTACAAAACTTATTTGTAATGAATATTCTGTTTCACGGCATTTAATTATTACATAATGGCATTTTCATACTATTATTAATTTTTATATATTTGACTCCTTAGTCTTAATGTAACATTTTACGTAAATCACGAACGTTGTACTTCTAACTTCCCACGCCAGATGGTGGGTATTATGTTTTTTTAAAAAACCTGTGTTATAGCTCAGTTCATGTTATTCATATATTATTCTTTTTCCTTGCCTTTTTCTCTTTTACTTGTCCTGCACTCTGACAACTTATTGTCGATCTGTTTTATGTTTGTAAGTTGGTTTTTTAAAAACAATATGCCAATGTATTTTAGATGTTTCCTTCCCCCTTCGGCTGCTATGTTTTTTATGTACATTTTAAATTTGAATTACTTCATGATTCACAAATGCACAAGTTATTTTGTGTTAATATCTTGCAAAACCAGTAATGTTAAGTCTTCACGTGACACATGTCACATAGAGGGCGTTCCAAGCCCTGTCACACCAAGCTCTGCTCAACAGGTGCATATAAACAGCGGCCTCAGTTTTTGTGATCACTCTAAGCTTGTTGGTACCAGTGCCTACCAATTTTAATTGTACATTACAGGTATGTTCCTACCAACTGTTATGTTCATACGCAGGTGTAGTTGTGATTTTCTATTTTATACTCTCTGATCGTTATGTGAAATTTTTAACTTCTAGCACTGAAGATGGTCACTAGTGACCAAAAATCGATTTTGCGGATAATAAAACAAAAATATACGACCTATGCTGATTCTCCTCCCAGTTCTATCCACTACTTGGTCGTGGTGCACAGAACACTCCATAGACTCGCCAATCAACAGATTTGTAAGTTCTAATGAAGATCAGGGAATATAAGATCTCGATTGATATGAGGTTGAGATTGTGGCAGAAATCAGTCTCAGTGTCTCCAGTATAGATGAATGAGATGAGCGCGTTGACGGTGAGAGCGAAAGGTCAGAAACTGATCACTTCCCTCCATCGTCACGTTTGGGTGGTGTCCATCTTTCATCCTGAAGCAATCACAAAAATAAAGGTTCAGTTATTATTCCAGCCAATGACCTTGCTGCAGTGGTAGCATCAGTTCCCGTCAGATCACTGAAAAACCATACAGGGTTTGGGATATCACTTGGATGGGCAACAGTCCGGCTCTGCTGAGCGCTGTTCGCAATCGGGGTGCACTCAGCCCTTGTGAGGCTCAAAAGGTTCAAATGGCTCTGAGCAATATAGGACTTAACATCTGAGGTCATTAGTCCCCTAGACTTAGAACTACTTAAACCTAACTAACCTAAGGACATCACACACATCCATGCCGAGGCAGGATTCGAACCTATGACTGTAGCAGCAGCGCGGTTTCAGACTGAAGCACTTAGAACCACTCGGCTACAGCGGCCGGCCTTCGGGAGGCCAATTGAGAATCCACTTGATTGAGAAGTAGCGGCTCAGGTCACGGAAACTAACAACCACCAGAGAGCTGGGTGCCGGCAACATGCTCCAACATATCCGCATCGACTATCGCCTGTCGTTTGAGAATGACACGGCAGTCAGTCGTTACCATTGGGCCTTCCGAGGTCTGATTGGAGGGAGCTCGGAGTCATTATCCCTATTTCATAGCACATCAATAGAGTTATGGGTTGTTGTTGTTGTGGTCTTCAGTCCTGAGACTGGTTTGATGCAGCTCTCCATTCTACTCTATCCTGTGCAAGCTTCTTCATCTCCCAGTACCTACTGCAGCCTACATCCTTCTGAATCTGCTTAGTGTATTCATCTCTTGGTCTGCCTAGACGATTTTTACCCTCCACGCTGCCCTCCAGTACTAAATTGGTGATCCCTTGATGCCCCACAACATGTTTTACAAACCGATCCCTTCTTCTAGTAAAGTTGTGCCACAAACTCCTCTTTTCCCCAATTCTATTCAATACCTCCTCATTAGTTATGTGATCTACCCATCTAATCTTCAGCATTCTTCTGTAGCACCACATTTCGAAAGCTTCTATTCTCATTTGGCTAAACTATTTATCGTCCATGTTTCACTTCCATAAGTGGCTACACTCCATACAAATACTTTCAGAAACGACTTCCTGACACTTAAATCAATACTCGATGCTAACAAATTACTCTTCTTCAGAAACGCTTTCCTTGCCATTGCCAGTCTACATTTTATATCCTTTCTACTTTGACCCTCATCAGTTATTTTGCTCCCCAAATAGCAAAACTCCTTTACTTTTTTAAATGTCTCATTTCCTAATCTAATTCCATCAGCATCACCCGATTTTATTCGACTACATTCCATTATCCTCGTTTTGCTTTTGTTGATGTTCATCTTATACCCTCCTTTCAAGACACTGTCCATTCCGTTCAACTGCTCTTCCAAGTCTTTTGCTGTCTCTGAAAGAATTACAATGTCATCGGCGAACCTCAAAAGTTTTTATTTCTTCTCCATGGATTTTAATACCTTTTCCCAACTTTTCTTTTGTTCCTTTACTGCTCGCTTAGTATACAGATTGAATAGCATCGGGGAGAGGCTACAACCCTGTCTCACTCCCTTTCCAACCACTGCTTCCCTTTCATGTCTCTCGACTCTCATAACTGCCATCTGCTTTCTGTACAAATTGTAAATAGCCTTTCGCTCCCTGTACTTTACCCCTGCCACCTTCAGAATTTGAAAGAGAGTATGGGTATATCAGTGAAATTTTCCTTCTCTTCCAAGGGATAATGTGGAAGTTCTTTCCTTGCACGATGTCGCAGCATGTTCGTAGAGCATCCTCCCGTTTCTAACTTATAATTGGAGCACTGTACTTGATTCCTACCACACTTCAGATGGTGTCATTCCGCAATACAGCAACCAAAGTCTGTGGACGACAGCGAGAAACTGCCTTCTACACGAGGTGGGGGCAAGTGTTACACCCTGCACGTACTTGCGTACCGTCTAACAGGCACCGCCACACGGCAGCAACCACATTACTGCCTCAGCAGTGCCGTAGCGACTCTCATGTCATGTGTATGTTGCTGGTTTCTAACTGTTGGCGGTGCAATTAAAAACATTTATTTTCTCTTGGGCCCGCAGCCTCGTGATGCCTTGTAATGGCATAATAAAATAAAAGACTGTAATGTACCAGAACGCTGCTATAATTGTTAAATGCTAGATGTTTTACATAGGCAAGAGGCCTATTTCAGTATTGCCGCCATTTTAGGCTATCTGCTACCAAATACGTCATGTTAAAAGTTGTAACATTATAACTAATAACAATGTTGTTTTTCTGTGTGCTTGTACTTACTTCCGTATTGCATCGTGACGCTGTCGTTGTGTTATAATCTTACTGTTGCATGTGTTCTTTCCAGCTGCAGCCAAGTTTTTAAATAGGTATCTTAATCCCTATTAATTGCTGTTGTTCGTAGACGTAAGCTGGGTCGTTTATCGCTTTTATATACTATAGTGGTTTTGACAGCTACGATTGATAGCTAATCCAGCGATGGTGTATGCTACAATTTGTTTGTTCGTTTGTAATTATCTGTGTCGTGGTTATTTTTTTATAGTGCGAATGTATCTGTGTTTTTATTTTACTATGACTAACCCGAATCAAGCTGTATGATTTCAATAATAATTACACACGGCACAGACGTAACAAAGATTATAATACCACACCACAGATAATATTACAAATGAATAAACAGATTATAACCATACAACATCGCTGGATTAACTGTCAAACGTAGCTGCCAAAAACCACAATAGTGTATGCAAGCGATAAACGACCTAGCTTACATCTGCGAACAACAGCAATTAATACAGATTACGATAGTGAAAACTTCGCTGCAGTTGGAAACAACCTTTGCAACAGTAATGGCTTCAAATGGCTCTGAACACTATGGGACTTAACTTCTGAGGTCATCAGTCCCCTAGAACTTAGAACTACTTAAACCTAACTAACCTAAGGACGTCACACACATCCATGACCGAGGCAGGATTCGAACCTGCGACCGTAGTGGTCGCCCGGTTCCAGACTGTAGCGCTTAGAACCGCTCGGCCACTCCGGCCGGCTGCAACAGTTAGATTATAAAACAACGACAGCGTCACGATGCAATACGGAAGTAAGTACTAGCACGCAGTAAAACAAAATTGTTATTAATTATGATGTTATCCAATACGCTTTGTTAAAAACAAAGCGTATTGAGTTTTAGATAGCCTGATGATGGTGATAATGCCGAAATAGGCCTACTGATAATGTAAAACATCTAGCAATTAACATTTATATAAGCATTCTGGTACATAACCGTCTGTTACTAAAATACCACTAATGGATTTTTCTATTTTCTGTAATACCATTTCAAAGCAATGGAATATTTGCGCATTAAGATTGCTCGTTCGTAAAAAAAGTTTATTTAAAAACCAAATTGTTATTGTCGGTTTTGTATCCGGTTATTAGCAAAGAGTTAAAAAAACCTGTTACAGACGAGACCAAACAAATACCAAAAATTACCGGTTGCTCAGAACCAAAATACCAGTGTCAGTTGTAACCGGTCGGTTTTTCCCATCCTTACTTTAAATCTGACATTGGATGGCGACTGGATGGCAGACTTTCAAGTAGAGAGGCAGAGTTCACTTGCAAAGCAGACTGGTGCAAGACGTCAATCTGCAACAATTAATTTGCACATCCACATGCACAAGCTGGTGAGAAAATCTGGCGGTATCGGCTGGTTATGGCGGAACAGAGTTAAATATTCGCTAACATTTCAGTGATTTCATGCTGGCTTTTCATGACCTTAGACAGGCACAAGTTTCATGTAATCTCATGTTCTCTCCCAGCACAACTACGCTGCCACTGGTTTAATATCACGGTTTGGTGTACGATACTAATATGTATGATTTGCAAGAGCCCCTTTCCCAGTTGAAATATCTTTGCCAATCCTGTCATTCCTTGTTACAGTTTAGTTTCATGACTCATTTCTATGCTTTTGTTGTGTGCTCCGTTAGAAATCGAATAATGCCATTTATAAATTTGTGCACACTAAGAATTGTAATAAATACTGGTACTTTCCTTGTTCCAAGGGTTTCATTTGTAATTAGTAAATCCCTTTCATGCAAACAATTGGCAGTTGTTGTTGTTGTGGTCTTCAGACCTGAGACTGGTTTGAGGCAGCTCTCCATGCTACTCTATCCTGTGCAAGCTTCTTCATCTCCCAGTACCTACTGCAGTCTACATCCTTCTGAATCTGCTTAGTGTATTCATCTCTTGGTCTCCCTCTACGATTTTTACCCTCCACGCTGCCCTCCAATACTAAACTGGTGATCCCTTGATGCCTCAGAACATGTCCTACTAACCGATCCCTTCTTCTTGTCAAGTTGTGCCACAAACTTCTCTTCTCCCCAATCCTATTCAATACTTCCTCATTAGTTATGTGATCTACCCAATTAATCTTCAGTATTCTTCTGTAGCACCAAATATCAAAAGCTTCTATTCTCTTCTTGTCCAAACTATTTATCGTCCATGTTTCACTTCCATACATGGCTACACTCCATACAAATACTTTCAGAAACGACATCCTGACACTTAAGCCTATACTCGATGTTAACAAATTTCTCTTCTTCAGAAACGCTTTCCTTGCCATTGCCAGTCTACATTTTATATCCTCTCTACTTCGACCATCATCAGTTATTTTGCTCCCCAAATAGCAGAACTCCTTTACTACTTTAAGTGTCTCATTTCCTAATCTAATTCCCTCAGCATCACCCGAATTAATTCGACTACATTCCATTGTCCTTGTTTTGCTTTTGTTGATGTTCATCCTATATCCTCCTTTCAAGACACTATCCATTCCGTTCAATTTCTCTTCCAAGTCCTTTGCTGTCTCTGACAGAAGTACAATGTCATCGGCGAACCTTATTTCTTCTCCATGGATTTTAATACCTACTCCGAATTTTTCTTTTGTTTCCTTTACTGCTTGTTCAATATACAGATTGAACAACATCGGGGAGAGGCTACAACCCTGTCTCACTCCCTTCCCAACCACTACTTCCGTTTCATGTCCCTCGACTCTTATAACTGCCATCTGGTTTCTGTACAAATTGTAAATAGGTTTTCGCTCCCTGTATTTTACACCTGCCACCTTCAGAATTTGAAAGAGAGTATTCCAGTCAACAGTTGGTAGTAAATAATGGGAATACTGGCACGTGTAATGCTTTTTCCATTACCATTTACCATTAACGGTGATGGTCAGATTCGTTGCGTACTTTTATTAAGTATTGAGTTCCAGGGAGCGTTCTGCCAGTCAGAAGGCTCGGACTGATGGAGACCAAGTGAAGGCCACCGCCGGTATTTCGCGAACTGTCTGCGTGTAGTGTCAGTTATGTGAAAGTGTGCGAACGTTTTGTAAATATTTACGTATCCTGTAACTGAGGTGAGACTTGGGTACGAGCTCTATATTCACCGGACCGGCTGTGGAAAACCACCTAAAATCCACAGACAAGTTGGCCGGCATGCCGACCCTCCCGCTGGGCGGGTTTTGGAAATTTGTAGTGAGCTTCTATGGGACCAAACTGCTGAGGTCATGGGTCCCTGGACTGACACACTACATAATATAACTTAAACTAACTTACGCTAAGGACGACACACACACCCATGCCCGGGTGTAGTCCTCGAATGTCCGACGGGGGGAGCTGAGTGAACCGTGGAATGGGTTTGATCTGTGGCCGGCGCACTTCCCAACCCCGAGGCAGCGCTTTAACACGTACGGATATTCATGAACTTCCACATACAACAGGAAATAATGTTGCTCCCAAGTGTTTTCTGTTAAGAACTTCAACTGACATGTTACCTCTAAAGGTCATATTAGAAATAAACTGCCTGATAAGAAAAGTGATGTCCATAGAAGAGACAGACGGATGTCAAAGTAACTTCATACTCGTACCACACCTTCTATGCGTACGTAAATTGTTAGAGCTAAAATCCTCGTTGACAGGTAGAGCTACAAGCAGAGTGCAGTAGTGGTTGGTTGGATGGTTTGGGACAATGGACCAAACAGCGAGGTCTTCCGTCCCATCGGTTTAAGGAAGGATGGGGAAGGAAGTGGGACGTGCCCTTACGAAAGAAACAATCCCAGCTTTTGCCTGAAGTGATTTAGGGAAGTCACGGCAAACCCATATCAGGATGGCCGGAAGCGGGACGTTGTTCTTGCGAATGCGAGTCCAGTATGCTAACTACTACGCCACCTCTACATCTACATCTACATCCACAGTTACTCTGCAATTCACATTTAAGTGCTTGGAAGAGGGTTCATCGAACCACAATCATACTCTCTCTACCATTCCACGCCCGAACAGCGCGCGGGAAAAACGAACTCCTAAACCTTTCTGTTCGAGCTCTGATTTCTCTTATTTTATTTTGATATTCATTCCTACCTATGTACGTTGGGCTCAACAAAATATTTTTGCATTCGGAAGAGAAAGTTGGTGACTGAAATTTCGTAAATAGATCTCACCGCGACGAAAAACGTCTTTGCTTTAATGACTTCCATCCCAACTCGCGTATCATATCTGCCACACTCTCTCCTCTATTACGTGATAATGCAAAACGACCTGCCCTTTTTTGCACCCTTTCGATGTCCTCCGTCAATCCCACCTGGTAAGGATCCCACACCGCGCAACAATATTTGAACAGAGGACGAACGAGTGTAGTGTAAGCTGTCTCTTTAGTGGACTTGTTGCATCTTCTAAGTGTCCTGCCATTGAAACGTAACCTTTGGCTCGCCTTCCCCACGATATTATCTATGTGGTCTTTCCAACTGAAGTTGTTCGTAATTTTAACACCCAGGTACTTAGTTGAATTGGCTGCCTTGAGAATTGTACTATTTATCGAGTAATCGAATTCCAACGGATTTCTTTTGGAACTCATGTGGATCACCTCACACTTTTCGTTATTTAGCGTCAACTGCCACCTGCCACACCATACAGCAATCTTTTCTAAATCGCTTTGCAACTGATACTGGTCTTCGGATGACCGTACTATACGGTAAATTACAGCATCATCTGCGAACAACCTAAGAGAACTGCTCAGGTCATTTACAATGTCAGGTCATTTATATAGATCAGGAACAGCAGAGGTCCCAGGACGCCTCCCGGGGAACACCTGATATCACTTCAGTTTTACTCGACGATTTGCCGTCTATTACTACGAACTGCGACCTTCCTGACAGGAAATCACGAATCCAGTCGCACAACTGAGACGATACCCCATAGGCCCGGAGCTTGATTAGAAGTCGCTTGTGAGGAACGGTGTTAAAAGCTTTCCGGAAATCTAGAAATACGGAATCAACTTGAGATCTCCTGTCGATAGCGGCCATCACTTCGTGCGAATAAAGAACTAGCTGCGTTGCACAAGAACGATGTTTTCTGAAACCATGCTGATTACGTATCAATAGATCGTTCCCTTCGAGGTGATTCATAATGTTTGAGTACAGTATATGCTCCAAACCCCTACTGCAAACCGACGTCAGTGTTATAGGTCTGTAGTTCGATGGATTACTCCTACTACCCTTCTTAAACACTGGTGCGACCTGCGCAATTTTCCAAGCTGCTGGTACAGATCTATCGGTGAGCGAGCGGTTGTATATGATTGCTAAGTAGGGAGCTATTGTATCAGCGTAATATGAAAAGAACCTAATCGGTATACAATCTGGACCTGAAGGCGTGCCCGTATAAAGCGATTTGAGTTGCTTCGCAACCCCTAAGTTATCTACTTCTAAGGAACTCATGCTAGCAGCTGTTCGTTTTTCAAATTCTGGAATACTCCATCCGTCTTCCCTGGTGAAGGAATTTTGGAAAACTGCGTTCAACAACTCCGCTTTAGCGGCACAGTCGTCGGTAACAGTACCATCGGCACTGCGCAGCGAAGGTATTGACTGCGTCTTGCCGCTTGTGTACTTTACATACGACCAGAATTTCTTCGGATTTTCTACCAAATTTCGAGACAATGTTTCGTTGTGGAACCTATTAAAGGCATCTCGCATTGAATTCCGTGCCAAATTTCGCGCGTCTGTAAACTTTAGCCAATCTTCGGGATTTCGCGTTCTTCCGAACTTCGCATGCTTTTTCCGTTGTCTCTGCAACAGCGTTCGGACCTGTTTTGTGTACCATGGGGGATCAGTTCCATCTCTTACCAATTTATGAGGTATGAATCTCTCAATTGCTGTTGCTACTATATCTTTGAATTTGAGCCACATCTCGTCTACATTTGCATAGTCAGTTCGCAAGGAATGGAGATTGTCTCTTAGGAAGGCTTCTAGAGACACTTTATCCACTTTTTTAAATAAAATTATGTTGCGTTTGTTTCTGGTGAATTTGGAAGAAACGGTATTGAGCCTAGCTACAACGACCTTGTGATCACTAATCCCTGTATCAGTCATGATGCTCTCTATTAGTTCTGGATTGTTTGTGGCTAAGAGGTCAAGTGTGGTTTCGCAACCATTTACAATTCGCGTGGGTTCGTGGACTAACTGCTCGAAATAATTTTCGGAGAAAGCATTTAGGACAATCTCGGAAGATTTTTTCTGCCTACCACCGGTTTTGAACAAGCATTTTTGCCAACATATCGAGGGAAGGTTGAAGTCCCCACCAACTATAACCGTATGAGTGGGATATTTATTTGTTACGAGACTCAAATTTTCTCTGAACTGTTCAGCAACTGTATCATCGGGGTAGAAGGAGCCAATTATTAACTTAGTTCAGCTGTTAAGTATAACCTCCACCCATACCAATTCGCACGGAGTATCTACTTCGACTTCACTACAAGATAAACCACTACTGACAGACACAAACACTCCACCACCAATTCTGCCTAATCTATCTTTCCTGAACACCGTCGGAGACTTCGTAAAAATTTCTGCAGAACTTATTTCAGGCTTTAGCCAGGTTTCTGTACCTATAACGATTTCAGCTTCTGTGCTTTCTATTAGCGCTTGAAGCTCAGGGACTTTCCCAGCACAACTACAACAATTTACAACTACAATTCCGACTGTTCCTTGATCCAAGCACGTCCTGTATTTGGCATGCACCCTTTGAGATTGCAGCCCACCCCGTACTTTCCCGAGGCCTTCTAACCTAAAAAACCGCCCAGTCCACGCCACACAGCCTCCGCTACTCGTGTAGCCGCCAGCTGAGTGTAGTGAACTCCTGACCTATTCAGCGGAACCCGAAACCCCACCACCCTATAGCGCAAGTCAAGGAATCTGCAGCCATCACGGTCGCAAAACCGTCTGAGCCTCTGATTCAGACCCTCCACCCGGCTCTGCAGCAAAGGTCCGCAGTCGCTTCTGTCAACGATGCTGCAGATGTTGAGCTCTGCCTTCATCGCGTAAGCAAGACCGGCAGCCTTCACCAAATCAGACCTCTCTCGGTTGCATTAGTGTTGTACGTGTTCAGTGCTATTACCGGTCCTGGTAGAGTGCATAAGTGGCGTGAATAGCGTCAAGTGTTGAGTGGTCGCTGTGAAGGACACAGAGATGCAGGGTACTAGTGTGAGAATAACGTTGTCAGCCTTGGACGTCTGGGGGACTACCACAGTTCACTATTGTAAGTAAATGGAGCACCTACAGTCGTCCTCACGATATCATCTACTGTACAGCTACCAGTTACGGCGCTTCAGTGCACCAACTTCAGCTCTTAGCTTATGCTGAAGGTGTTAAAACCGTCGGTATACACGATGCATCAGGGGTCAACATAACTGGTTTATGCAGACTACTTGTAGCTGTGATGTCTCTCCAACCATCAACTGAGAGTTGATAGTTGAAAAGACAGCATCACACTTACAGGTAATCTGTATAGTCCAGTTACGTTGGTCACTGATGCATCGTGTGTACGGATGGTGTTAACCCGTTCAGCATTAGTTACGTCCCAAAGATGGCGCATTGAAGCGCCGAAATTGATAGCTGAACAATAAATGACATCATAAGGACGGCTATGGCCGGCCGGAGTGGCCGAGCGGTTCTAGGCGCTACAGTCTGGAACCGCGCGACCGCTACGGTCGCAGGTTCGAATCCTGCCTCGGGCATGGATGTGTGTGATGTCCTTAGGTTAGTTAGGTTTAAGTAGTTCTAAGTTCTAGGGGACGGATGACCTCAGCAGGTAAGTCCCATAGTGTTCAGAGTCATTTGAACCATTTTTTTTTAAGGACGGCTGTAGGTGCTCCATTATCTTACAAGAGTTTGGAAGCAGTCTTATTGTCGGTGGTCTCCATTTGGCTGGATGGTAGAATCGTGCGAACTCCAGGTTTTGGGGCATTCGGATGTGACAGTGGCCTGATGTTGGACAGCACGGGAACGTGAGAGCATGCGTACTCGTTGTCAGGCTTCGGATCTACCACGTCTGACCACCACGTGGCAGGATCCTCGTACTGTACACCAAGTACCTTGTGACACTTTCACAAGTGCACTTAGCATCTGAGAATAAGTAATAGACTTGCTGCCACACTCTGTGTCATCCCGCGCAGTTGGTCGGAGGCTAAAGCAGCCGTTCTAGGGAACCACCGTCCCATTCCGTCAACAAAACAACACAAACTGCGGCGTTTGGATTGGTGCCGCGACCGAGAAGCACGAACTGCTGATGAACGGGGTCGCCTTGCGTTCATCAGGAAAACGTGGGTCTGTACCGTCTCGTATAGCTCACAGTCGGTAGGGATGGCAGCGACCTGGGGAGAGGTCCTGTTCTTTCACTGTTTCGAAGAGGCACTGCGGCATTATACCTGATGTCGTGGTGTGGAGAGAAATCGGATATTATGACTTGAGGTCACGGCTTGTAGTGACTGAGGAAGCCTGACGGCACATCGATAGGTCACGGACACCCAGCGTCCTCATGTGTTGCCTCCTAAGCTGCAGTATAGTAGCGTCATTTTTCAGTAGGACAGTGGTCACGCAGAAATGGCACATATCTGTATGAACTGATGTACTCTTGTGGCCAGTGGAAGCCCTAGATCTGACTCCGATAAAAAAACACGCCGGAAACAGTCGGACATTTACGATTACATGCCTACCCTGAAATTCACACTCAGGTGCGTGGAAGAGGGTTTATCGAACCACTATCATACCACTTCTCTGCGGTCTACTCTTGATTCGGGCGAGGGAAAGATGAACACTTAAATCTTTCCGTGCGAGCTATGATTTTTCTTAGTTTATTACAATGATCATTTTCCCTCATGTAGTTGGGCGTCTACAAGATATTTTCGCTGTCGGAGGGGAAAGATGGAGATTGAAATTTCGTGGGAAGATCTTGCCGCAACGAAGAACGCCTTTGTTTCAATGCCTGCCACCCTACATCACATCCCTGACACTCTGTCCCCTGTTTTGCGACACTGCGAGACGGGCTGCCCTTCTTTGAACTTCATCGACGCCTACGCCAATTCTATCTGGTATGGCTCCATACTGCTCAGAGGTACTCTAACGGAGGACGGATAAGCGTCGAAGCTTAGAGTAGTGGATATGTTGCATCTTCTAAGCGTTCTACCAATAAAACTCAGTCTTGGTTCGCCATCCCCACAACATTATCTGTGCTATCGTTGCACTTTAAGTTATTCACAATTGTTCTCGCTAGGTATTTAGTTCAATTGCCACCCTTTAGGTTTGTATGATTTATCGTGTAACCGAAATTTAACGGATTCCTTTCAGTACTTTTGTGGCTGACCTCACAGTTTTTTTTTTTTTTCATTTATAGTCAGCTGCGACTTTTCACGTCATACAGATGTCTTGCATAAATTATTTTACAGTTGGTTTTGACCTTCCGATGAATTTACGAGCATCATGTGTAAGCAATCTAACATATCTGCTCAGGTTGTCTCCTAAATCATTTGTATAGATTAGGAGCAGCAGAGGACCTGTAACAGTCCCTTGGGGAACGCCATGTATAGCTTCTGTTTTACTCGATGACTTTTCGCCGATTACTACGCTCCTCCCCAGTGCCAATATCCAGAACAACAGGGACCATTTACAATAATTGTGGACGAGGCTGTCTCAGGATACCATGGGTTTTGAGACCCTTCTCAACCGAATCAATACGTGATTCCAGACCACGGAGTCTCAAACACCATACTAATAAGTGGGCTCAAGCTGCCAAGTTCCTAGCGTCTGTTGTTAATCGTTTAGGAATGGCTCTGAGCACTATGGGACTTAACATCTATGGTCACCAGTCCCCTAGAACGCAGAACTACTTAAACCTAACTAACCTAAGGACATCACACAACACCCATTCATCACGAGGCAGAGAAAATCCCTGACCCCGCCGGGAATCGAACCCGGGAACCCGGGCGTGGGAAGCGAGAGCGCTACCGCACGACCACGAGTTGCGGACTAATCGTTTAGGAAAACAGCAAAAATCCCAAATGTGGATATTTTAGTTACAACGGGGTTCAGTGACAGTTCTCCGCCGGCACTGTCTGTCGTAACTTGTACTGGAATATTCTCTTGTTTTGTCTTTTTCACTGTCGCATATTTCGGCTATGTATCCATTTTCAGGTGTACCGTTCATGTCCTCATATTGGCATATTTCGATGATAGTCACAGCCTACGTTGGTCGTAAAATGTTACCAACCGTATTTTAATAATTGAAAGAGCTTGATGTACCCTCTCAACCAATGAGGTTTCATTTCGTTTGCTCCTCGGCTTCTAGCCGCTTCACTTTTTTTGCCCGCAGTGTATAAGAAGGAAGCGTACGGTTTGTGCTCCCGTCAATGACGAAGTCATCACACACGAGGCTGAAGTTCGGAGAACGGTTTCCACCTCGTCACTTTTCAAAGGAACCACACTGGCATCTGCTGTAAACCGTTTACGAAAACAGCAGAAATCCCAAATGTGGATATTTCAGTTACGACGGGGTTCAGTGGCAATAAAATGGTTCAAGTGACTCTGAGCACTATGCGACTTAACTTCTGAGGTCATCAGTCGCCTAGAACTTAGAACTAATGACCCTAACTAACCTGAGGACATCACACACATCCATGCCCGAGGCAGGATTCGAAGCTGCGACTGTAGCGGTCGCTCTGGTCCAGACTGTAGCGCCTAGAACCGCACGGCCACTCCGGCCGGCTCAGTGGAAATGCTCCGCCGCGGTGGCTGTCGTAACATGTATTGAAATACCCTTTCATTTTGTATTTTTCACTGCCGAACATTTCGGCTGTGTATCTATTTTCAGATGTACCGTTTAAGTCATCAAACTGGTACATTTGGATGACAGTCACAACTAACGTTGGTCGTAGAATGTTACCAATCGCCTGGAGTTCAAGAAAGTAAAGCATTCTGAAGTGATTTCCATGAATTGTTATTGAAAAAACCGTTTTTATACGATGTAATGATGAAAAATATAGTTGTGAACTAAAAAATGCAGCGGGTGCCTCGTATCCAGCGGCGCCTAGCGGTTTACTCCACTTGGTTTCTGATTTGTTCCGCGGTGGCAGTTTGCATTTTTCTCGTCGTTAAGAATACTGACGAAATTCAATGTATCGAGTGAATAACTTTCTATGATTGACATAACACTGATAAACTAAAAAAATATTTTATTCGCTATAGTATGTCTCTAATCGATGATGAAATGCAATCTATTTTTATACACTCCTGGAAATGGAAAAAAGAACACATTGACACCGGTGTGTCAGACCCACCATACTTGCTCCGAACACTGCGAGAGGGCTGTACAAGCAATGATCACACGCACGGCACAGCGGACACACCAGGAACCGCGGTGTTGGCCGTCGAATGGCGCTACTTGCGCAGCATTTGTGCACCGCCGCCGTCAGTGTCAGCCAGTTTGCCGTGGCATACGGAGCTCCATCGCAGTCTTTAACACTGGTAGCATGCCGCGACAGCGTGGACGTGAACCGTATGTGCAGTTGACGGACTTTGAGCGAGGGCGTATAGTGGGCATGCGGGAGGCCGGGTGGACGTACCGCCGAATTGCTCAACACGTGGGGCGTGAGGTCTCCACAGTACATTGATGTTGTCGCCAGTGGTCGGCGGAAGGTGCACGTGCCCGTCGACCTGGGACTGGACCGCAGCGACGCACGGATGCACGCCAAGACCGTAGGATCCTACGCAGTGCCGTAGGGGACCGCACCGCCACTTCCCAGCAAATTAGGGACACTGTTGCTCCTGGGGTATCGGCGAGGACCATTCGCAACCGTCTCCATGAAGCTGGGCTACGGTCCCGCACACCGTTGGGCCGTCTTCCGCTCACGCCCCAACATCGTGCAGCCCGCCTCCAGTGGTGTCGCGACAGGCGTGAATGGAGGGACGATGAGAGTCGCTTCTGCCTCGGTGCCAATGATGGTCGTACGCGTGTTTGGCGCCGTGCAGGTGAGCGCCACAATCAGGACTGCATACGACCGAGGCACACAGGGCCAACACCCGGCATCATGGTGTGGGGAGCGATCTCCTACACAGGCCGTACACCACTGGTGATCGTCGAGGGGACACTGAATAGTGCACGGTACATCCAAATCGTCATCGAACCCATCGTTCTACCATTCCTAGACCGGCAAGGGAACTTGCTGTTCCAACAGGACAATGCACGTCCGCATGTATCCCGTGCCACCCAACGTGCTCTAGAAGGTGTAAGTCAACTACCCTGGCCAGCAAGATCTCCGGATCTGTCCCCCATTGAGCATGTTTGGGACTGGATGAAGCGTCGTCTCACGCGGTCTGCACGTCCAGCACGAACGCTGGTCCAACTGAGGCGCCAGGTGGAAATGGCATGGCAAGCCGTTCCACAGGACTACATCCAGCATCTCTACGATCGTCTCCATGGGAGAATAGCAGCCTGCATTGCTGCGAAAGGTGGATATACACTGTAGTAGTGCCGACATTGTGCATGCTCTGTTGCTTGTGTCTATGTGCCTGTGGTTCTGTCAGTGTGATCATGTGATGTATCTGACCCCAGGAATGTGTCAATAAAGTTTCCCCTTCGTGGGACAATGAATTCACGGTGTTCTTATTTCAATTTCCAGGAGTGTATTTTTTTATAAGAGTTTTGCATTGTATTTTATAGCTTTTGAAAATGATGGAATGTCACACGCTTAAGACGATTTAGGAAATTACAAAAAGTGTGGTCAAGACACCTGAAAGTTATTAAAATCTATCCAAATGTCCGCTTCGTCTCATGACATTTTGACGATAATCGCAAGGAAAATAGTATTACCATCAGTGACACAACGAGAACGAAAAAATCTTTTACTTCACTTACAGAAAATAATACATAGCTAATAGGTCATTCTTTTTCTCGGTATTTCATATGTTGGTCAATGGAAGACGAGTAATGTTTCCTAAGATGTGAAGATTATGTAGTTTGAACCCCAAAGACAAACATACATTATTTTATTCCGTTGTGCTACATAACAGTTAAATTGCAATGATTTCATCTTACATCGCGCTGTGGTGATTCTTCGTGAGAAACAGGCGTCCCTGTTTTCTTACTTACTGCTAACCTTCAGTTCTCAGCTCAATATTCTTCTTTATGTTTCTAGGTATTATGACGTGCTTTGTAGGTTACAACACTGCTTAATTTCTAAAATGGTAGTTGGTGGATCGAGCTGTGTGCTGACCACATGTCCCTCCGTATCCGCATACAGTGACGCCTAAGGGCTGAAGATGCTTCCCGCGGATTGCATCTTTCATTGAGCCAGAGAGATGGAAGTCGGAAGTTGCAAGATTCGTACTGTAGGGTGTATGAGGATGCACAGTCCAACGAGATTCTGTGAGCTCCTCCTGAGTGCGCAGACTTGCGTGAGTCGTGGTGTGCAGCGAGGTGTTTGATTGTGAAACGTCGATCACCTCGAATGAGAGTGTACGCACGTTCCAGCGTTGCAGGAGTCACAATTGTATGAGGCCGGCCTTCGCGCGAGAGAGATCGGACGAGTCTGCGCGACGTTGTTGCGATGGCGACGGACGCCTCGCTCAACGACTCATCGTGCTTTTGTTCACTGTCGGGTCTACGTAGGCATTCTGCAGGCGCCTGTGTATATCTGCGGTGCTCTGGTTTTCTGCCAAAACAAACTCAGTGACAGCTCTGTGCATGGAACGGACATCCATAACGGACGCCATTTTGAAGGCTAAGTAGAGCGCCTTCACCTATCGGAACTTCATGAAAATGAAGGTGCTGAAGCGGGAATATTTCACGATGTCCCATAGTAAATCCAGAATTTTTTCAAACGAAATTGGCTGACTTATTGAACACCACTCGCACCTAAGCAATTTCTGAAATTTTGTCGGTGTCGTTCGAGCTCGTCCTGTATTTAAATATCCGAGCGAGACCCGCGAAATATCTCAACACTTCGCAGACGGCGCACGGTGTGAGTGACGAAGAGTGGCGGAAGCGTAGGCCACCCGGCCAGCACCTGCCGCTGCTATTAGCGCTCGCTTAGGTTGGGCCGTCGTTGCGTAATGAGGGACGGCGGCACCACGGCACTCGCCGCGTCCGCTAGTCCGGAACTACCACTGGCAGCGCTACGGCGCGCTGTCTCTCATTCTCTGCTGTGCTCTGCTCATCGCTGCCTTAAGACGGAAGTAAGCACTGTGCTACACTACTGGCCATTAAAATAGCTACACCACGAAGATGACGTGCTACAGACGAGAAATTTAACAGACAGGAAGAAGATGCTGTGATATGCAAATGATTAGCTTTTCAGAGCATTCACACAAGGTTGGCACCAGTGGCGACACCTCCAACGTGCTGACATGAGAAAAGTCTCCAACCGATTTCTCATACACAAAACAGCAGTTGACAGGCGTTGCCTGGTGAAACGTTGTTGTGATGCCTCGTGTAAGGAGGAGAAATGCGTACCGTCACGTTTCCGACTTTGACAAAGTTCGGATCGTAGCCTATCGCGATTGCGGTTTATCGGATCGCGACATTGCTGCTCGCGTTGGTCGAGATCCAATGACTGTTAACAGAATATGGATTCGGTGGGTTCAGGAGGGTAATATGGAACGCCGCGCTGGATCCCAAAGGATCGTATTACTAGCAGTCGAGATGACAGGCATCTTATCCGCATGGCTGTAACGGATCGTGCAGCTACCTCTCGATCCCTGAGTCAACAGATGCGGACATTTGCAAGACAACAACCATCTCCACGAACAGTTCGACGACGTTTGCAGCAGCATGGACTATCAGCTCGGAGACCGTGGATGCGGTTTCCCTTGACGCTGCATCACAGACAGGAGCGCCTGCGATGGTGTACTCAATGACGAACCTCGGTGCACGAATGGCAAAACGTCATTTTTTTCGGATGAATCCAAGTTCTGTTTACAGCATCATGATGGTCGCATCCGTGTTTGGCGACATCGCGGTGAACGCACATTGGAAGCGTGTATTCGTCATCGCCACAGTTGCGTATCACCCGACGTGGTGGTATGGGATGCCATTGGTTAAACGTCTCGCTCGCCTCTTGTTCGCATTGACGGCACTTTGAACAGTGGACGTTACATTTCAGAAGTGTTACGACCCTCCATTCGATCCCTAGATTTCAGCAGGATAATGCACGACCGCATGTTGCAGGTCGTGTACGGCCCTTTCTGGATACAGAAAATGTTCGACTGCTGCCCTGGCCAGTACATTCTCCAGATCTCTCAACCAATTGAAAACGTCTGGTCAATGGTGGCCGAGCAACTGGCTCGTCACAATACCCAGTCACTACTCTTGATGAACTGTGGTATCGTGTTGAAGCTGCATGGGCAGCTGTACCTGTACACGCCATCCAAGCTCTGTTTGACTCAATGCCCAGGCGTATCAAGGCCGTTATTACGGCCGGAGGTGGTTGTTCTGGGTACTGATTTCTCAGGATCTATGCACCCAAATTGCGTGGAAATGTAATCACATGTCAGTTCTAGTATAACATATTTGTCCAATGAATACCCGTTTATCATCTGCATTTCTTCGTGGTGTAGCAGTTTTAATGAACAGTAGTGTATGTGTTCTTCCCCGTCTGTTTTGACCTCGCTGCAGTCTGCTTCCCACGGAACGTACATCACGCCCTGTCGAGTACAGTCGCGTATATTATTATAGTACGTTTGTGCTGTAGCCTCGCAGCTCGCACATCTGTTTGACGTCCAGCATTTAAAGTCACGACGTCTTCACGCCAGGAATGGCGGTTATCTCTCAAACAACCGGTTTCCGGTTGTATCGTTTTTTTTTTCATACCAGTTTAAACTGACTATTAAAACCGGTCGAAATAATCGGTGTCTGAAACAAGCGATTTTCGGATTTTTTATTCGTATTATTTTCTATAATTTCGTAGAAATCAAACAAAGACTAAAATTTTTTGCCTCAGTTTCAAGATAAGTAGAATCAAAATTTTAAATTAAGTAGGCAAATAAGACAAACTCTGAGACAGACTCACAGACACGATCAGAAAAAGACTAACATTCTATGGACACATACATAGAATGGACAACAACAGACCCACAAATAGGATTTTTGATATAGTAAGCAATTCAATCAAAAAATCAGTTGGTTTCAAGGAACAGAAGAAGACCTAAAACAAATAGGGATCAGTACTGAAATGATAAATGAAAGGGACAAATTCAGCAACAAAACAGTGAACATGAAATTTGACGTAAAAGAAGGGAAGAAAACAGGCACAATATGGACAGGAGCAAAGGAAACAGGAACACAGCCAAAGAATGCAGAAGATTTGAGAAGAAAAAAGGGGAAAGGAAACAAACAAAAACGAATAATCGTGTAACATTCAAGTTAACCATTGTGTTGAAGGCAGAAATGTGTAATAATAACAATAATAAATGGGCAAATAAAAGAAAACTTAGTCTATCCACCGTTCACTGATTTTCTCGAAAAGTAATAAGCTACTGAATGTTATAGTGGGGGATCGTACCACTACTTGAGAGTTACAAATAGTCAGTGCTAAAAAGTGAAAATTGAGCTTGAAGAAAATTTTCGTGTTAATTTGTCCGTTTTCAAGGGCTACAGGCACAGACAAAGACAGCAGATCAAGTACTTTCTATTTTGATTGAGTGACCTGCTGTAAAGTTTTTCCGTTATTACTTTTACCTTCCTCTTTTATTATTTCATAGAAATAGCAGAAAAATTTTTAATGTTTCATAGCAAATGAACGAATGCACATTTTACAAATAAAATCGAAAAATTTTAACACATCTGCTATGGCTAGTTGATATTTCAGTTTTTTACTTGGTTATTAGTAAAAAATTAAAAAAAACACTTTTTATAAGCGATACCAGACAAATACCAAAATATATCGGTTATTCAGAACTAAAACGCCGTTCTCGGTTTTAACTGACAGGTTTTTACCACTCCCGCAGAGATCAGTGCCAGGTTACAGCTGTAGCGTTAACGAATCGTAACCGCCGAAGAGCAATATGTGATTCGTAAAAACTATCGACAACAGGTAAACAGCATAATTTCAAATTCCGTTTACTACAACTTGTTAGAACAATGAAATAATATACGGTAAAATTCAGAAATACGCTCCGCAAGGGAGGGACGAAAGCGGAAGTTACGAATGAGAACAGCCAGTACAAAAACCTGTCGGATACACAGGACATTATTCCTGTGTAAAGTGAGCGTAATGTAAATTGAAGCCGGCCGAAGTGGCCGTGCGGTTCTGGCGCTGCAGTCTGGAACCGCGAGACCGCTACGGTCGCAGGTTCGAATCCTGCCTCGGGCATGGATGTGTGTGATGTCCTTAGGTTAGTTAGGTTTAACTAGTTCTAAGTTCTAGGGGACTAATGACCTCAGAAATTGAGTCCCATAGTGCTCAGAGCAATTTGAACCATTTTTTTGTAAACTGAAATTTTTAACTCTATAACCAAATACTGAACCCACAAAAGGCGATGGCTGGTAATCTCTCTCAATTCATTCCGTATCTCAATTTGAGGAATCCAGTGCACAACGGAACCCTTCATCTACACTCCTGGAAATGGAAAAAAGAACACATTGACATCGGTGTGTCAGACCCACCATACTTGCTCCGGACACTGCGAGAGGGCTGTACAAGCAATGATCACACGCACGGCACAGCGGACACACCAGGAAACGCGGTGTTGGCCGTCGAATGGCGCTAGCTGCGCAGCATTTGTGCACCGCCGCCGTCAGTGTCAGCCAGTTTGCCGTGGCATACGGAGCTCCATCGCAGTCTTTAACACTGGTAGCATGCCGCGACAGCGTGGACGTGAACCGTATGTGCAGTTGACGGACTTTGAGCGAGGGCGTATAGTGGGCATGCGGGAGGCCGGGTGGACGTACCGCCGAATTGCTCAACACGTGGGGCGTGAGGTCTCCACAGTACATCGATGTTGTCGCCAGTGGTCGGCGGAAGGTGCACGTGCCCGTCGACCTGGGACCGGACCGCAGCGACGCACGGATGCACGCCAAGACCGTAGGATCCTACGCAGTGCCGTAGGGGACCGCACCGCCACTTCCCAGCAAATTAGGGACACTGTTGCTCCTGGGGTATCGGCGAGGACCATTCGCAACCGTCTCCATGAAGCTGGGCTACGGTCCCGCACACCGTTAGGCCGTCTTCCGCTCACGCCCCAACATCGTGCAGCCCGCCTCCAGTGGAGTCGCGACAGGCGTGAATGGAGGGACGAATGGAGACGTGTCGTCTTCAGCGAAGAGAGTCACTTCTGCCTTGGTGCCAATGATGGTCGTATGCGTGTTTGGCGCCGTGCAGGTGAGCGCCACAATCAGGACTGCATACGACTGAGGCACACAGGGCCAACACCCGGCATCATGGTGTTGGGAGCGATCTCCTACACTGGCCGTACACCACTGGTGATCGTCGAGGGGACACTGAATAGTGCACGGTACATCCAAACCGTCATCGAACCCATCGTTCTACCATTCCTAGACCGGCAAGGGAACTTGCTGTTCCAACAGGACAATGCACGTCCGCATGTATCCCGTGCCACCCAACGTGCTCTAGAAGGTGTAAGTCAACTACCCTGGCCAGCAAGATCTCCGGATCTGTCCCCCATTGAGCATGTTTGGGACTGGATGAAGCGTCGTCTCACGCGGTCTGCACGTCCAGCACGAACGCTGGTCCAACTGAGGCGCCAGGTGGAAATGGCATGGCAAGCCGTTCCACAGGACTACATCCAGCATCTCTACGATCGTCTCCATGGGAGAATAGCAGCCTGCATTGCTGCGAAAGGTGGATATACACTGTACTAGTGCCGACATTGTGCATGCTCTGTTGCCTGTGTCTATGTGCCTGTGGTTCTGTCAGTGTGATCATGTGATGTATCTGACCCCAGGAATGTGTCAATAAAGTTTCCCCTTCCTGGGACAATGAATTCACGATGTTCTTATTTCAATTTCCAGGAGTGTATTACACTGATGAGAAGCCGATGAATAGCACCATTCAGAAAGGAGAATGGTCAGTTTCCTGGAAGATAAATGTAGTCAGTAGTAAAGCCACTTTATAAAAAAGGGAGAAAGGGATAATATAGACAGTTTTAGAACTACTTCTACGCCATCAGTGTTTGCAAAAGTTATTGAAAAGGCTGTATATGTAAGGATAATTGATTATTTTATATCACACGATTTGCTATAAAATGTACAGTTCGGCTTTAGAAATCGGTTAACAACTGAAAATACTATATTATCTTTTCTCTGTGAGGCACTGGATAGGTTAAACAAAAGGTTTCGAACGCTAGGCATATTTTTTTGATTTAACGAAGGCACTTGATTGTGTTCATCACAAAATATTGCTCCAGAAGTTGGACCATTACGGAATACGGGGAGTAGCTCACAATTGGTTCACCTCTTACTTTAGCAACAGACAGCAAAAGGTCATTATTCACAATGTTGAGAATGGCTGTGATGTGGGGTCTGAGTGGGGTACGGTCAGCCGGCCGGAGTGGCCGTGCGGTTCTAGGCGCTGCAGTCTGGAGCCGAGCAACCGCTACGGTCGCAGGTTCGAATCCTGCCTCGGGCATGGATGTGTGTGATGTCCTTAGGTTGGTAAGGTTTAATTAGTTGTAAGTTCTAGGCGACTGATGACCTCAGAAGTTAAGGCGCATAGTGCTCAGAGCCATTTTGGGGTACGGTCAAGTGGGGGATGCCCCAGGGATCAGTGTTTGAGCCACTCCTGTTCCTTATTTATATAAATGATATGCCCTCTAGCATTACGGGTAACTCTAAAATATTTCTGTTTGCTGATGACACTAGCTTGGAAGTAAAGAAAGTTGTGTGCAACATTGGCTCGGTTTCAAATAGTGCAGTTCATGACCTAAGTTCATGGCTTGTAGAAAAGAAAGTAGCACTAAGTCACAGTAAGACTCAGTTTTTACAGATTCTAACACACAATTCAACAAAATCTCACGTTTTAATTTCACAGAATGGGCATATGATTAGTGAAACTAAACAGTTCATATTTCTAGGTATTCAGATAGATAGTAAGGTGTCGTGGAAAGCACACGTTCAGGATCTCGTTCAGAGACTTAATGCTGCCATTTTTACTATTCGAACGGTATCTGAAGTGAGTGATCGTTCGACACGAAAATTAGTCTACTTTGCTTATTTTCAGTCGCTTATGTCGTATGGTATTATATTTTTGGGTAACTCTTCCCATTCTAAAAGGATATTTTTGGCTCAGAAACGGGCGGATCGGATAATAAGTGGTGTAAGTACACGAACCCCTTGTCGACCCCTGTTCACGAGTCTGGGTATTCTGACATTGGCCTCTCAATATGTACATTTCTTACTGTCATGTCTTGTTAACAATACCAGCTTATTTCGAAGAATAAACAGCTTTCACTCGGTTAATACTCGGCAGAAATCAAACCTGCATTTGCATCGGACTTCCTTAACTCTTGTGCAGAAAGGTGTGCAGAATACTGCTGCATTCATTTTCAATAAGCTGCTACTCGAATACAAAAATCTTAGCAGTAATCCACGAACTTTCAAATCGAAACGGAAGTATTTCTTCATGTGTCACTCCTTCAATTCTGTCGAGGAGTTCCTTGAAAAATTAAGCTGATTCTTGTTGTATTGTTGATTGCGTTTACTTAAACTTATGGACAGGCTTTTTTCGGGTTCATAAACATTTATTTTTATCTGTTATCACTTTTAAGTTGTAATTTCATGTACTGACACGTTCCATGGCGTTGGAGATTTGCTCCTCAATTTGGTCCTACGGAACGTGAAGTTTAAATAAAATTAAAAACTGCGGTTTAGGTGTACTGCCCCGAAAGGAAGACACTGAGGATGATGAACGGGTGCATTTGTTTACATCAGAGTTGAACTTACGATTCACAAAGTATAGTCAGCGGCATCACCAGGGTATGACAGTCGGGGCACCTGATCTGCTCACTGTTTCATGTACATGGCTCTAACAAACGTCGATCTGAAAAATATATTGAATGCAACCGAATACTGACCACTGACAGCTCCCCCCTTCATACGGGATTCAGTGTGCTGGGCAGCGCTGTTCTCCAGCTATTTCAGTTCACATGCTGGCTACGACGAGGCCGATGGTTGGAAAACAACAAGACCTCACCGGAATGAGACAACGACAAGCCAACAGAAATATTCTAGTCATAAATTTATTTATAAAAAATAAGCAGGAACACTTACCCACCCACCTACCCTCCCACCCCTCACACACACACACACACACACACACACACACACACACACATACATAATGACAAGGGTTTATATATATATTTTAAACAACATGAGCACTCCGCTCATAGGTACCAAATGAGAAATACGTCAAGTGACAGTCACACCACCACTCAACCACCGACTTCGTATTTAACTTAGCATCACAGCCTCATATCTGTCAATGTCCATTTTCAGTTCTGTCGCAGGAAGTGAGGGGCAGTCCATACTCTCAATATTTTACACATCATACTCTGGTAATAAGTCCATAACCCATACGACTTTCTCCAAACCGTTCACGAATACAAACGATTCTGGCAGTACAATTGCCAGTAAACCATTCACTGCTACCTCCAGTCAAACATCCGCTACGTAATTACTGTGATTCTGGCGCATTTCTGTGAATCACTTTACGGAAGTTACATCCAGGCCATAACAACAGGGTGACGTGCAACTAATAATGAAATCGCTGGAAGCAACTACACTACTGCCAACGCGACATGACTTCCGAAAAAGCAAATACATTTATATAGCCAGTTTCCAAAAGGCACCAAATCCAAAAAAATGTGAGAGATGGCAGCCTCTGCCTAATAGTTCGTTGGATCAAATAAGTAAATATTTTCTTGCAAAAAGTAACAAATATCTTAGGTCATCTAATCCACCATTTTACACCAAAACGTACCAAATCCCTTTGCAGTGCCAAATCCTCTTGGACTGGTCAGTTTGTGCACTTTTTTTAAGGCACTCTTAAACTCATTTTGTGATGCAAATAATATTAAGTGTATTTAATGTATTTCATTGCTCTGTGACAGTTGTGCATCTCAAAGCAAAAATTATTGTATTTTATTTCTGTGCTGTGTGATTGCATGACGATATGGATTTCATATTGAGTGGTTCTTTCCTGTACGTCGTCATTCATACATGACTGCAAATAGGTCTTTATGTATTGTAGAAAATAAATTCGAAAACTTGAAAGTGTAATGCTCCTAGAGGAATATGATAGTGTATTTTAGACAATAGAAACAATTCTCATGCTGAATTCTTATTTTCCCTTGGTCAGATGGTAAGAAATCAGTTAAAACAAAACTTCGAACAATTTATCATGCATCAGCGCTGTTGGTCTCCATGCTACCTATTCAGTGACACCAGTGTGCAAACACAAAATAATCAGAAATTGGTTAAGGCATGATCGTATTTTCCTCAAGTAAAAGATTTACCCAACAATAGTCATGTACAACAGGCAAAGAAAAATGATTTGGTATCCCTACTATATGCAGTGTGTTATGAATTGAACCAAATCTCTTTCTACAAAAGTGTGGCAGCGAGAGTGATGTATGACTAGTTTAAATTCATTTGCACTAAATGTCGAAACATATATCAGTATTGATTGTTATTTGTTCATAAAGTACAGGTTTTACACTTTCAAAATAATTTTTATGACAAAAATAGCAAATACAAAATTAAATTCGTAATAAATGTGCAGTATAATGAGGAGTACCTTAAATTTTACTAAAGGACATACCAGTGAGTCCCAGACAGACTGTGTGTCATCTATGGTTTGCATATGAAAACCTCCTTGCAGTCAAAGAGAATGGTATATATATCGCAAAAAAAGCAATGAGTAATCTCACATTACCAGAAATCGAACACTCCTCCGACGCAAAAGAGACGTTTCCCTCACCTTGAGTAAGATGTCTACCTTCTCCAATGCACACACCACTGCAGTTCTTACGTGTGGTGAGCAGCGGGTGCGCCTTTTATTTAAAATATGAGACCGTTTCGCTTCTCAGAAGTAGGTTGGGACGATATGGCGATAGCAGGAGAAATATTACTGCAATTGAGTTACACCCCAGACCATCCAGGTCAAGGAAAAAATTTATGAAAATTCCACTCTTCGGAATTCGAACCCAGGACTTTCAGGGGACAATGACAACTGTGAGGGCAGTTGAGTTACGTCCACCATCTTGAATTTCTTCAGAGGAGGGGGCGGGGTCAGGGTGAATGTGGAAGGTCCTTAGGACCTTCAGACGTGAACAACGACATCCACCATCTTGAATTTCGTAACAGGATAGATCTGGGACAACTATTCTGGTACACCCATCCCTTTTAATGACGTAAAAATGAAATGATCGTATGGCATTGTTGGCTGGCAGGTCCCATTCCGGTTCGGCCGGCAAGTGCATTCAAGTTTGATTTCAGTCGGCGCCACACTGGGAGACTTGCAGCCGATGATGAGGATGAAATGATGATAAGCACAATGCAACACCTAGTCCACGAGAGGAGAAAATCTCCAACTCGGCCGGTAATCGAACCCGGGCCCAGTAGATGGGAGGCAAGCACGTTACCACTCAGCTAAGCAGGTGGTCTCTTAGTGACGTCATAACTGCTAATAAGTAGTTGGATCACTGTTGGAAATTGGCAGAAGAATCTTAATTTCAAAACTGAGTTACTACGTCGATGTTATTATAATGGTTAAAAAATTTATCAACTGAGGAATAACGTAAGTGCGAAAACGAAATGGAGGAAGACGCCATTTCAGAAACCATGAAGCAGTGTGCAGGTTAAAATTTATCGGAATTGGGAAATATTGGGACAGTGCGTACAGGGAACGTACAATTCTGTAGCTACGATTAACTAGATTATTATGAGCTCCAAAGAGCTCCACAGCAAACCACAGGGCTTATAGCAGAGAGAATATAGCTATCAAAAACTGGTCTAAAAGTGACGACTGCGGCGAGTTACATAGTGTTACTATCAGACAACTGCAACTAGCTCTTAAGACAATATAAATTACTAGAGGACAGAGGCGGATACAATTAAGGACCATAAACGAAGCGAACAAGAGACGGTGATGAGTTCATCTGTTATGCCAGAGCGATGAGACACGCAAAGTGAAATTCCTCATTAAAATCTCTGCTCTCTATGTCACGGCA
Organism: Schistocerca cancellata; assembly: GCF_023864275.1. NCBI lineage: Eukaryota > Metazoa > Arthropoda > Insecta > Orthoptera > Acrididae > Schistocerca > Schistocerca cancellata. Next base: position 78,004,337 of record NC_064634.1, on the reverse strand, counting down.
AAAAATATTTATGACAGCAGATAACCTTCTAGAGGAGTCGAAGTTCAAAACGGTACAAGAGAAAAAGAAATTGAAAGAAATTGAGGATTACCAGTAAAGAAACTTAACATACTGTTTATCAAATTATACATTATTCCTTTTAAAATTCATTGAAAATAGAAGGAAACCGCCATAGAGATTACAGGCTAACTTGTAACAAAATAGATCTTTTCTGTCGATCATTGTTTACTACTCTAATAACTGATTTAATAAGTCTGTTTGGCGCTTTTTCTACTTTGCCCTGTGTCTTGTAGTTGCCTGTCGTGCTTATGGATTGCCATAGCTCTTCCTTCGACTGTCACACCTTAAGTTACTGTGATACTTCCCATTTAAGAAATGTGACTACATCTGCTGTATTTGCGCATTCCTTGACATTCGAAAGATGTGTGACGCACACTTAATATAAGGACTGATACTACCTTCTAGGCAGTCACCGTCACTAGTTTGTCAATTTCTACTTTCTTTGTTTACACTTATACTCACGAATAAACTTTGAATGAGATGTTTTTTGGCAATCACTTCACTTCTACACAAGAAGGTAATTTTGAACCAGAATTCTACACGGGGGATGAACCACGCATTTCATCAAAAAACTGGGCAGTTCACTAACTGAGGCCTATTTATTTCGTTACATTTACTGAGAAAAAGTCAACCACAGAAAAGATATTCAAACTCTGTGTCGGATAACCAGTATTTTTAAAAGTTTTTTCGTAATTAATTTGATTCGTTGCTTACTGGAACTGCTGTGTTGTAGTCACAGTTTCTGTTTTCTCTACCGGGGCTTCACAGAGCTTCTAGTAATTTTACTCGCCGCCTTCTATTAGTTTCTCGCCTACCGTATGTGCCGGTATCTCTCAAATTCTCTTTGTATTTACTGTTACCAAACAAATTCTCCCTTCCGTCGTAAGTGAGCATACAGAGAACCATAAATCATCCAGAATGAGATTTTCACTCTGCAACGGAGTGTGCGCTGATATGAAACTTCCTGGAAGATTAAAACTGTGCGCCGGACCGGGACTCGAACTCGGGACATTTGCCTTTCGCGGGCAAGTGCTCTACCAACTGAGCTACCCAAGCACAACTCCCGCCCTCACGTCCTCACAGCTTTACTTCTGCCAGTATCTCGTCTCCTACCTTCCAAACTTTACAGAAGCTCTCCTGCGAACCTTGCAGAACTAGCACTCCTGAAAGAAAGGATATTGCGGAGACATGGCCTAGCCACAACTGGGGGATGTTTCCAGAATGAGATTTTCACTCTGTAGTGGAGTGTGCGCTGATATGAAACTTCCTGGCGGATTAAAACTGTGTGCCGGACCGAGACTCGAACTCGGGACCTTTGCCTTTCGCGGGCAAGTGCTCTACCAACAAGGAGAGCTTCTGTAAAGTTTGGAAGGTAGGAGACGAGATACTGGCAGAAGTAAAGCTGTGAGGACGGCGCATGAGTCGTGCTTGGGTAGCTCAGTTGGTAGAGCACTTGCTCGCGAAAGGCAAAGTTCCCGAGTTCGAGTCTCGGTCCGGCACACAGTTTTAATCTGCCAGGAAGTTTCAACCATAAATTATACGTGATTTCTCTTAGGTTACTGGAATTCTAACGAAAAATTTCAATGATTACAAGGTCGTCTGACAACTTGTCATGGAGTTTGAAGACTTGATTCTTTTAAGTCATATCGTGCGTTTTGTCATATAGTAGCCACTTAAGTTCGTCCATTTTTTAAATATTTGCGGATTTATCTTGAGTAACAATTAGTGACTACTCCCCAGAAATGGTGACGGGAAATGCAGTTTGTTGTGGCTTTACTGGTGAAAGAAATTGTGATGCAAAATGACTTAAAAGAACAATTAGTACATCATCTTCCATTAGCTTATGAGAGGGGGTATGTGTTCTTGGCTGTGCACATCAGTCCGATGTACTTCAAAACGTTTGCTATCATGTGATACGAGGAAACGCAGAGCATATAGCACCATTGCGGCTGTATGGAAAACTTTTCCCAGTTCTGCAAAAACGTGGAATATAATTTCTGCCGTGCTGCTGACAGCTTTCCTCAGAAAGAGGTCACGCGCTAACTGGGAAATGACGTGAACGCTGGAAGAGCAGTTGATAGTTCCTGATGACAGTATCAAGTGGCGCTTTGCGCTGCTTCTAGGAACCCTGCGGGGGCGCTGGCTGCACGTTTGACGACTCGCTGGACACTTTTCTCGGTGAGGCGAATCACACTCACCTATCCACCAATGAAACACACACACACACACACACACACACACACACACACACACAAACAAAGAGAGAGAGAGAAAGACTGAAAAAAAGCGATCACGTTATCGACTTTGATAAAGATCTGATTGTGGCCTATCGCGATTGCGGTTGATCGTATCGCGACATTGTTGCTCGCATTGGTCGAAATCCAATGACTGTTAGCAGAATATGGAATTGGTGGGTTCAGGAGGGTAATACGGAACGCCGTGCTGGATCCCAACGGCCTCGTACCACTACCAGTCGAGATGAAAGCCTCTTATCCGCATGGCTGTAACGGATCGTGCAGCCACGTCTCGATCCCTGAGTCAACAGACGGGGGACGTTTGCAAGACTACAACTATCTGCACGAACAGTTTGACGACGTTTGCAGCAGCATGGACTATCAGCTCCGAGCCCATGACTACGGTTACCCTTGACGCTGCATCACAGACAGGAGCACGAATGGCAAAACGTCGTTTTTTCCGATTAATCCAGGTTCTGTTTACAGCATCATGATGGTCGCATCCGTGTTAGGCGACATCACGGTGAACGCACATTGGGAGCGTGTATTCGTCATCGCCATACTGGCGTATCACCCGGCGTGATGGTATGGGGTACCATTGGTTACACGTCTCGGTCACCTCTTGTTCGCATTGACGGCACTTTGAACAGTGGACGTTACATTTCAGATGTGTTACGACCGTGGCTCCACCCTTCATTCGATCCCTGCGGAACCCTACATTTCAGCAGGACAATGCACGACCGCATGTTGCAGGTCCTGTAGGGGCCTTTCTGGATACAGAAAATGTCTGACTGCTGCCCTGGCCGGCACATTCTCCAGATCTCTCACCAACTGAAAACGTCTGGGCAATGGTGGCCGAGCAAGTGGCTCGTCACAATACGCCAGTCACTACTGTTGATGAACCGTGGTATCGTGTTGAAGCTGCATGGGCAGCCGTACCTGTACACGCCATCCAAGCTCTGTTTCACTCAACGCCCAGGCGCATCATGGCCAAAGGTGGTTGGTTCAAATGGTTCACATGGCTCTGAGCACTATGGGACTTAACATCTATGGTCATCAGTCCCCCAGAACTTAGAACTACTTAAACCTAACTAACCTAAGGACAGCACACAACACCCAGCCATCACGAGGCAGAGAAAATCCCTGACCCCGCCGGGAATCGAACCCGGGAACCCGGGCGTCGGAAGCGAGAACGCTACCGCACGACCACGAGATGCGGGCAAAGGTGGTTGTTCTGAGTACTGATTTCTCAGGATCTATGCATCCAAATTGTGTGAAAATGTACTCACATGTCAGTTCTAATATAATATATGTGTCCAATGAATACCCGTTTATCATCTGCTTTTCTTCTTGGTGTAGCAATTTTAATGGCCAGTAGTGTATATCATTTTCGATTGCTAGAACGTATTCAAGCGCCTAGTGTTTATACGACGGTCACCTTTTATTTACATTGTGATCGCCTGTGCAACAATAAATATACAGAGTGAACATTACTAAAACTAACAAACTGAAGGGAAAGATTGCTGACTGGAAATGGAGGAAAAATGTCCTGTGAACATGTGTCCGGAAATGGACGGTGTGCGTGCAACGACAACAAATCGTCCCGGAACACAGTACACAGCTGCACCGCATTCAAGTCACAACAGATGTTGAAAGTGGCTTCCGTGGGACTGCCGGTGATAGGGAGGGTAGCGGTTGTCATGCAGGATACACATAATCACACTTTGGCTTCCACCATATAGGCGGGCCACTTGCCTGGAGTTTGTACTCTGGGTCGTCTCAGTATCCTGTAGAACCCGGTCCTTGAATTCTGGTGTACGCACTGGCTGCCGCCTCCTGGGCGTTCGTCTGTCTGAAAGGACGCATGATCACAAACGCCCAAAACGGGCTTGAAATGTTGTGTGATGTGATTGCTGTCTGTGGGGGTACTTGTTTTGGTAAAGCCGTGCTGCCTTTCGACCATTTCCATCTGCTTGGCCGTACACAGACACCATTTCGGCTTGTTCCCGACATGAATATTGGACCATTCTGCTACGCTGCGTCAATCTCACATCCTGCAACACACGAGGAACACACCGCAAGTGGTCTGATGAACTTTCATTCGTCAGTGCCATCTGATGTGGCAACGATGCATTTCCGGACATATGTTCATAGGACCTTTCACCTCCATTTCTAGTTTAGGAATACATCCCTGCAGTTTGTTGGTTTTATTAATGTTCACTTTGTATATGTTCCGTATCCCATTAGGAGCATATCAACACGATGTTTCCATAAGAGCGTGCAAAAAATACAACAAGGCATAGAGAATGCTCCGCTGAACAATCTGAGGCAGTGAACCTGGGGGCGGAGAAGCCAGTTTAAGGGGGTTAGGACGTCAAACAGACCGACTTGGAGCAGGAGAGGCACCACAGGACATTTTAATTTCCACTGTCTACACTTTTATAAATAAATTCATAAAACTTTAACAGCATGACCAGGAAGGATTCAGTATTCATATTCATAGCAGTGGAAGCTCAAAAACTTAACAAAACACATTTTTTTATATGTGAAATTTCATCATTTTTTCACTTACTACTGGCTGCATTTGATGCTATAGTTACACTTTTCTTCCTAAGTAAGAGAGATTCTTCGATGACTTTTGCACAGCATACAAACCATAGTTAAAGATGTATGAAACTCTACAAGTTACTTAATTTATAAAAAAAATAATGAAGTGTTACATTTTAAACTTCATGTTTAGAAAAAATTCAAGTTGTATAGTTAATTATCTCAATTTTTCCACAATTTTTTAATAGATTTGGAAAATTCTAGAGTTTCATACACCTGTAACTACTGTTTGTATGCTATGAAAAATTCATCGAAGAATCTCTCTTACTTAGGAAGAAAAGTGTACCTATAGCAACAAATGCAGCCAATAATAATTGAAAAAATGATGAAATTTCACATGTATAAAAAGGTATTTTGCTACGTTTTTGAACTTCCACTGCGATGAGTGTGAGTCCTCAATCCTTCCTGGTCATGGTGACAAAGTTTTATGAATTTATTTGTAAAAGTGTAGAGAGTAGAAATTAAAATGTCCTGTGGTCACTCTCCTACTCCAAGTCGGCCCGTTTGACGTCCTACCCCCCTTAAGGAGATATGGAAATAAACTTGTCTATCACTTTGTCTAGCATTACTGTTTCCCAGCTTATTTACAATTAACATGCGTACAACTTTACGCGTACTGTGCTGTTTATTTACATGAACATTTTTTATTTCCTGGAAGGAAGCAACGACTACGAGCATGATTACTATGAAGTCATGATGCAGATTTTGTTTACTTTACTTGTACATAAGTCGGCTCTGTTGTATGGGAATTACATTGGCCTATGACAGAACGCGCTACGAATCAATGACAGACCCATTCTTTACTCAGCGCTATTCAGAGACCTACAGTACAATACGATGGAGCAGTACCGGTACGGTTTCGCAGATTTCACTGGCATGCACCTTGTGTATGGGGGAAGTAGGTTGCAATCCTCTGGCTGCTGAAGGGCTGTAAAGGAAACGATTTCTTAATAGGCATCATCCCTCGCGACGAGTGTTAACGTCTCTCGATCGACGAATGCGGCAGAGTGATTCATTGGAAAGAACAAACGAGGGACCTGGTAACATGAGGGTTACTCTCACACCCGATTTTGAAGAGGAAGTGCTGGAACATGATGCAGCGGACTCCACTACAAGTAGTCGTAGTACTGCACGTGAAATGGGCGCTGAACGTACTTTATCACTCTCAAGGGTTACATGAAATGCTTGTGACTGACTATGCACCAAGGGTCGCATTGTGTCAGTGGTTGCTCCAGCAATGGATTGATCGACCAGATTTACTCCAAATCGTGCTGTTTACTGACGAGGCCTCATTTGACCGAGATGGTATTTCGAACATCTGTGAGATGAGGAAAACCCTGACATTTTAGTAGACTCACACCATCAAGTACGTTTTCCGGTGAATATATGCTCCTAAATTGTAGGCGACACTCTGATTGGGCCATATTTCCTACCTGGCGTCTGAATGGCCACCTGTACTTGAAGTTCGTGCAAAGAGTTCTACCTGAGTCGCTGGAGAACGTGCCCTTGGCTGTTCGTGAGAGGATGCGGATACAACATGACGCTGCACCGCCTCACTTCAGTGTGGACGTCCGCAACCATGTCAATGCTGTATTTCCTGGTCGCTGGATTGGAAGAGGAGGTCCTATACCATGACCCGCGAGGTCACCTCACCTGTCTCCTCTTGGTTATTTACTATGGGGATATCCAAAGCCACTTGTGTATGGGGCCCCAGTGAATACGGAGATGGAATTAGTTGCCAGAATTGTTGCTGCCTGTGATGTGATTCGAAACACACCAGCGATGTTTGTCAGGGTGCGTCAGAATCTCGTTCGCTGATGTCATGCTTGCACTGAGGTTGATGGTCGTCAGTTTCAGCATATTTTGTAAGATACAGTACAAATGGTACGTTTATTGTGTCAGTGATGGTATTTGCAGTTAACTTTACCTAATGTAAATAAAAAGTGCACAGTAACGTGATGTTATTCGTATTATCTCCTTAAGCTGACTTCTCCGACCTCACGTTCCCCACCTGGAATTGTTCAGTGGAGCGTCGTCCTCTATGTGCTGTTATTGAAATCTTATTGAAACACCCTGTATACAGCGTGTTATTATGTATTATATCACTGCGCAGAGTGAGCTTCATTTCTTAAATCATTTTGAAAGGTAGAACGTGGTTCAAAGCAGTCCAGGAAGTTCTACAAAAATCATTGCAGTAGCTTGTGAACGTGCATGCAATAAGTCGTCTGCGTAGTATCACCAAAAAAATTACGTGGCAGAACGTCTTTTGGTAAGGATATACCATCCATTTTTCCTTTTCTGTGTATGGAGGCGTACTTATTTATATGTAATCGTTTTTCGCACTTAAAAATAAGAACAGCAGTTTGAACTATTTGTACATAACAATTCGCCTTGATGAGTTTCAAATGGTTCAAATGGCTCTAAGCACTATGGGACTTTACGTTTGAGGTCATCAGTCCCCTAGACTTAGAACTACTTAAACCTAACCAACCTAAGGACATCACACACATCCATGCCCGAGGCAGGATTCGAACCTGCGACCGTAGCAGCTGCGTGGTTCCGGACTGAAGCGCCTAGAACCGCTCGGCCACCGCTGCCGACCTTGATGAGATTGCTGACATTCGAAAATACTGGCTGCCTCTTCATAGCCTCTAATTAAGTTCCCAGTATTAGAAGTCGAAACGTTAGAGGTAGAAACATGCGTTAGACCACGCTCCAATGTCCACTTAACAAAAACAAACAAATATATAAATACAATAGGTGTATTGTAGGCTACCATAAAGTTGATGAGTTTTTTCATATAATGTAGTTGAAAAGTATGACTGGATGAAGAGTATAAGAAATAGAGAGATGATAAAAATGGCTTGGAGTTTTCTTGTAAAACTAAATAGTGTTTTCTAAACTATGCTTCCGATGTGTTTAAACAGAAAAGGCTATGATCGCCGATTATCAGAAGTTTTGACCTAGTGCATGGGCTTTAAATGCGAAAAACCATTCGACTACTCAGAGTTCCTCAGCGTGTAATGAAAGGACGCTTGTATGGAACTGCTAACAGAAACCGGAATACAAACATATGATTTAGGGAATAGACTGACGCAGAAGACGTAACTCGGTGATTACAACGAAAGTGAAATACAGGTGGCCAGCAGACGTAGACAGCTGAGCAACGTGTAAAGAATGTCTTTGTGCGTAAGTGTATATCAAATTGCTGACGTTTATGAAACTAATACAGAAAGTAATGCACTGTACCTAGACCTTTGAAGTACTAAAATGCTGCTAATAACTGACAGAAAAGTGTCCTTTAATGGAACTGAGAACTAAGGTGGAGGAAACATTCACAGATAAACAACGCTTGGAGTCGGAAACTGTGCTAGGTCAACTGACAGATAATGAAGGAAGTTACCCAAAAGGAAAAAGAAAAAGATTAATTTTAACATAAGAAAGATGAAGCGACAATAAACTCATTTAAAAAGGGAGAAAAGGCTCCAATACGTATTCGTATCGAACACTGTAGCCGGTTTGTTGAACACGTACAGCTTTGTAACTCGACTGTTGCCTTCTTAATGTCATATTTACATGTGAATGTTGACTGCTGAAGCTTTAACGATGCCATGGACAGCATTAATGCATCCTGGTACTAAGGGACCACCGAAACAAACTGGTGCTGCCTAGGTATCTTAGACTCTGCTTCTTCCTGCACCCATCGTCATTGAAGACAGGCAAGGTAAGAGAAGAAATCTGCCCACTACGTGGCGTGAGGTAAGGTGAAATCAGAGGTTCTAGAAAGGATAAAATTATTGGACGCATGATTTTATTTTCGCACATTCATATTTAAATTGAATGATGGTGGGACACAGCTGGTATAATTTTTATTAAAAATGAAACTCCTTCAGTTGTACTTAAGATTTTATACTTATTTGCCTACTAGTTTCGACGTTGGGTTAACGCCATCTTCAGGTCCGTACACTTTGATGAAATCAGTTGTGCGTGGCTGAGTACTAGAAGTCCACGGTGAGACCAATACGTGTGGCGTGGACTTCTAGTACTCAGCCACGCTCAATTGATTTCATCAAAGTGTACGGACCTGAAGATGGCGTTGACCCAACGTCGAAACTAGTAGCCAAATAGATATAAAATCTTAAGTACAGCTGCAGGAGTTTCATTTTTAATAAAAGCATGATTTTATATCTCGACGACGAAGAAAGCTCTTACGCTCGAAGAGGCGTAAAATAGTCTGGTCGGTGTTGCAGAGGTAAGACCATTAAGAGCAATAATTATCATTTCTGTGATGCTGGCCAGGCGTACTGTAATTATTTTTACAGGAGATTCGTGTAGTTCTTGTAGTCAGATATTGCTATCGGTTAGATAAATGAATAATTTTGCTGGCTTACTTGCAAACGGAATATTGATGTACAGTGATAAAAATTAATTTTGGCGTCACGTAGAAGTCAGGACGCACGCCACATTAATAATCCTGGTCCGACTGTCATAGGAGAGACACAATGAAAGTTGCTGAAACAGTCAGTTTATCCTAATCCTGACGGCTTGAGAACTCCGCAGTCGCATGTAAACAATGGGAAAACACTCCACTCAGTTACAATATCGCCAAACAAACAATTATCTCTTAGCAGTTTCGAATCCAACTCCAGCTTCAAAGCTGCATTTATTGTGCAGGTTTACACCTCTGTCTCGAATAGAAGTTGGCCTAAGACATGAAAGAATACATATCATTTCCGTAGCGCATCTCGACTTGCCTCGAGTCCACCTCACGATTCAGCATGCTTCAACGAAAACGATAAGTATTCAGCGTTGCTTTACACAAAGTCCACTTGTATAATAAAAGCAAGTTTCAGTCCTAGCGTGAGTACAGATCCGAAACTAGTTGCGAAAATATGAACAGTTCATTCGACAATATTATGCGCGATTTCAACGTTTCGTCGTTGTTACAATATTTCGCAATCAGATTTCGGCGCGACGATTAGTGAGCATTACCGTGAAATAGTTCTTTCAACAGGTGAATCGTTCGCCACCAGATTGGGTTGTGGTGTTAGCGACTATTGTTTGTGGGTCTGTAGCGAGAGAATGGCGACTCTGCAAGATTTTCTTCGCATAAACAAGTGTGTCGATTCACCAATCCTTTTATTTCGATAATCCACACTAATGAAGGTCTGATGCAGTTCTCCATTTCCGTCGCTTGTGAGCTACCTTTTGATTTCAGCGTAACTGAGTCATCCCTCATCGCCAACGACCTTCCTTATGTTTTCCTGATGCTCTGATTGGTCCTTCCACGTCACGCTTCATCCGCAGTTTTCAGCAACGACGAATGTTTTAATTTGCGCCTAATCTTCTACCTCTTCGATTCCTTATTTTCTTATTAGGGATTTTTTCTCAGTAACTCGTTGCAACAGTTCTACATTGCTTACTCTGGCAGTTCATGTGATATTCAACAATCTCCTGCAACAGCAGAATTTAGAGGTTTCTAATATTATTATTTCCGAGATTTCCCTTATCTGCATGTTGCACTCACTCCGTGCTGTGTACCAATATAACATTTCATGAATCTTCTTGCAGTTAGCAGCTGTTTTACTTTTCATAGGCAGCTGTTTTGACTTGTGCTATGCGTTGTGATACATCTTTCTCTGAACTTTCTTCTTCATCCACTATACTTCCACTATATCAAAGTTCATTTACGTCTACATGAGACTCTTGTTTAACATTTAGCAATGTATTTGTCCCATCCGCTGTGTTTAACATTATCTTGTTTTCTTGTTTATGTTCTATACTGCAGCCATCAGGAAACACACATTCATTTCGTGTCATTTCGTATCATTAAGCAGGAACGAAGTAACAAATTATCTTAGATGAAGAGCATCGACAGATGTAGCGGTAACTTCGAGTTCCAGGCAAGAGTGTTGGGTGGCTTGCTATCCATGTTATATATTAATGATTTGGCGGACAATATTAATAGTAACCTCAGATTTTTCGCAGATGATGCAATTATCTATTACTGTGTACAATCTGATAGAATCTGTACAAGCATTCAGTCGAATCTTGATAAGATTTCAAAGTGGTGCAAAATTCAACAACTTGCTTGCCATGTTCAGAAATGTGAAACTATGCACTTCATAAACCAAAAAACCGTAGGATACATGGAACGATCACATAAGCTCAGTCGTGGATTAAGCAAGTAACAGACTTCATTTTACTGGTAGTATACTAGAGAAATGCAATCAGTGTACAAAGGAGGTTGCTCCCAAAACAGTTGTGTGATCCACCCTAGAATATTGCCCAAATGTGTGGGACCAGTACCAGATAGGACCCACGGGGATGAGGATTGAGCACGTACAGAGAAGGGCGACACGAATGATCACAGGTTTTCTTGACCCCTGGGAGCGTGTCACAGAGTTGTTGAAAGAACTATAGTAGCAGAAGATGGACTTAAACTATCCCGAGAAAGTCTACTGACAATTTTTCAAGAACAGGTTTTAAGTGATGAGTCTAGAAATATGCTACAATCCGCTACGTGTCGCTCACATAGCGAGTGTGAAGGTAAGATTAGATTATTTACAACACACACAGAGGAATGTAAACAATCGTTACAATCGAGTGAAGTGGAAACCATTGTGAAATTCCGATGAAGCTTTGCACGTATGGGTTAGGCAGCGTCTCTAGCACGCGCGTCGGTACGGTCACGTCGTTTTTTTCAGTTCTTGGCGCAGAGTGAACACTTAAAAATGCCTAGAAAATAGTTCCCCCACCAAGTATGAGGGCCTGGTGAGGTATTTCACCAGACGTCACGCAGCCCGGACAACACAACTGTCATTGGGTGTCTTCGTCATGACTATTCTCGGCCGCACTATGTAGTGGCGTCCACAGCTCTTGGTCTAGTCAGTGTCGCCTTACGCGTAGAGCGAGCAGGTCGTAGTTAACATCCGCCTGTGGCGCAGCGCCGCCTGTGTCGAAGCTACTCAGTCTTGTTGGTGTATCGGCCGGAGTCACATCCGTAGTTGCGTAGCGGAGTTTGTTGTCGTTTTCCTCTTGGGGGTGGTGTTTTCTGCCCGCTCCATAGTGTCTGTCGAGTATCCTGAGCCTGTTGCTCGTCGAACTACTGTTCGTTTCAGTTTTGACAAGAGTACGCGTCGTGTTCAACCTGGCTCTTTAGAAATTCACGCTTAGTTGGCTGATGTTATCTGTGATGCACCTGATCGGGTAGATACTGCTTACTTTGATTCTGATGCATCCTCTGTGAAGTTTTATGATCCCGTTCAAGTACATCGAGATGGTTCCGTTAGTCAAGTCCTTGAAAATTCGGCACTCGAGTATACTCCGGTTAGAATTTATAACCTTTCTTCTGAATTGGACGATTCATTTCTTAAAACAGTGTTGTTTCCGTTTGCAGTAATACGGCATTCCGATGGGATCGCTGGTCAGCACAACATCGCTTCCGGTGTTATAATGGTATCCGGACTGTGGACAGCCGGCCGGAGTGGCCGAGCGGTTAAAGGCGCTACAGTCTGAAACCGCACGACCGCTACGGTCGTAGGTTCGAATCCTGCCTCGGGCATGGATGTGTCTGATGTCCTTAGGTTAGTTAGGTTTAAGTAGTTCTAAGTTCTGGGGGACTTATGACCACAGCAGTTGAGTCCCATAGTGCTCAGAGCCATTTGAACCATTTGACTGTGGACATGTGCGTTAAAAAGAGTATTCCTTCCCACTTAACTGTTTATGGTCACCGAATCCATGTTACGTATGAAGGGCAAGAAGGAACATATTTTCTCTGTAACGAAAGCGGTCATCTCAGATCTGATTGCCCGCACCGTACTACTGTTCTGCGTCGTCTTATCAAAAATGTCTTCTTTTAACTTTAGCAGACATAGTGTCATCGCAGTCAGCTTTAAGCAATGTAGGGGCTGTGGTGTCACCGCCAGACACCACACTTGCTTTAAATCGGCCGCGGTCCGTTAGTATACGTCGGACCCGCGTGTCGCCACCATCAGTGATTGCAGACCGAGCGCCGCCATACGGCAGGTCTAGAGAGACTTCCTAGCACTCGCCCCAGTTGTACAACCGACTTTGCTAGCGATGGTTCACTGACAAAATACGCTCTCATTTGCCGAGACGATAGTCAGCATAGCCTTCAGTTACGTCATTTGCTACGACCTAGCAAGGCGCCATGTTCAGTTACTATTGATATTGTGAATAATGTACAGTCAAGAGCGATGCTCATCATTAATGGATTAAAGTTAAGTATTCCACCAGCTACGTCCGTTTTTCTAAATTCTAATTTCCTTGTCCTGTTCCAGACCTCACGCCAGCCTGCGTGAGCTAAAACGCGTGCCTTTCGGCTTCCTCTAATAACCCGGTGTTGGCTCTCCTGCCAACCCACAACAGGGGCAACATTATCCCCCTACTCCTCGCGAATTTCCACCGTTACCGGCGCGTCACAGTGCGGCCTCTGTCCATGAGGGGACGACGGCTTCTGCAGCGCAAGTCAAACTCCGGCGGACTGATACGACGTTGACAAAGGGTACACCTTCTGGCAGTAACGAGTTGTCTACTGACGTTAATTGTGATTCCAGTATACCAGAGGTGATTTAGCTGTTTCTGTTGATGTTGTAATGTGTGTTGAACCTGCGTCCCCCACGTCACCCGTAGACGTGACTGTTCCCGTGAGTTCAGATGTTCCCGCAGAGACGTTGCCTGCCAGCCAGTCTGTACAGTGTACCAGTGAAATACCACCCCTCCTCCACTTTGAGACGGTAGAGCAACAGGATTCTACGGGTTCTGTTCCTGATGATCAGGAGATGCCATCCGACACCGGCACTGCATCACCTGTCTCTTCTGTAACTCAAACGTAGGCAAATGGATGGTGTCCAATTGCGTTCCTAGCCTCGTTCAATTGTACAGGGTGAGTTTACCTCTCTCTATCATCTTCTCCGGCTTCACAAACGATCTCAGAGGACATGTCTTTCTACCATTCGTTCTCTAGATGGGCGTGAGTGGTCCTCCCAACTTGATATCACGCGTGAACTTTACCAGTACTTTTCCGAACTTTATACTGAAGTGGATTCGGACGGTTTATTTTACCTCCCTTCTTGATACTGTTGTTACACCAGCTCTCCAGGAAGAGTCTTTCTCTGTATTCCATCGCGATGATATACTTGATATTGTGGCTCGTTCTCCCTCCCACAAATCGTCTGGCCCCGATGGCCTTCCCAAAGGAGATACGATAACTTCCATGGTGAATGAAGTATTCCACGGAGGCCTTCTCCCGCCCAGCTTTAAGGTTGTTAAAATTATCCTGATCCCAAAAAGTCGGGACGTTTGCGTGTGGATCAGGTCCGCCCGATAACCCTCTTCAACTATGATTATAAAATAGTGGCGCGACCGGTAAATAGCTGACTATCGGTATTATTGGCTACCATCATCGCGACCCATCAAAGTTCTCTTCCGAGTCGTACTCTCCTGACTCCCGTAGCTGAATGTCGAGATTTAATTTCGATTGCTGCTACCATTCCCGTGCCATGCGCTTTGCTTTTCATTGATTGTCACCAAGCGTTCGACCGCGTTAATCATGGATTCCTTATGCGAGTATTGACGAGTGTTGGTTTTAACATGCTGCACGACGGCTGTTTAGCTCTCTAATTACTGGTATACGGGCGTCCATTGACGTAAATGGCCGTCTTACTTCCCCCATCGCGGCGTGTCAGGGCGTCCTTCAAGGGAGACCATTATCTATATCGCTCTACGTGCTGTTCCTGGAAGTGGCAAGCGTTACTGCCTATGGATCACGGGGTCGCGGGTTCGATTCCCATCCAGGTCGTAGATTTTCTCCACCTGAGTACTGGGTGTTTATGTTGTCCTTACCATTTCATCATCATGCGTGAATATATCGAGACTGGGCAGTGAACAGATTAGAAACTGACACGGGTGCTGATAACCACACAGTTGAGCGCCCCACAAACCACATATCATCATCATCTGCAGGAGCAACAAAGATGCTCCTGCAGCGTTTTCGATGGGACGTGTATGATCACCACAATACAGACCGTAATTGGCTCCCCCCTGAGTTTCATCTCTGCTCACATGAACCCCTGGCTCTGAAGATAACATTTTGGCGCAGACAACGACCTGTAGACCAGGGTAGAAAACTGTGGAAAAGCACAAGCGGCTGCTACTATGACGAGGATATTGGAGAAATGGTACAACGAACACGACAGACGCCCAAGTTGGATCGGCGACTATGTATCGACGTCGCTGGAAGGTGTAGTTAACTGTTGCAAGTAAAACATTTTTGATTCGAACAGTGGTTTCCATTACATGAGCTATCGGACCTTACTTTTCGAATAGTCATCAATGATGATGACAAGCAGACTTGCCGTACATTTTTCCTGATTTTGGCTTCTTCTGTCGTAGGAATTAAAATCCATGGAGAAGAAATAAAAACTTTGAGGTTCGGTGATGACATGGTAATTCTGTCAGAGACAGCAAAAGACCTGGAAGGGCAGGTGAACGGAGTGGACAGTGTCTTGAAAGGAGGATATAAGATGAACATCAACAAAAGCAAAACGAGGATAATGGAATGTAGTCGAATTAAGTCGAGTGATGCTGAGGGAATTAGATTAGGAAATGAGACACTTAAAGTAGTGAAGGAGTTTTGCTATTTGGGGAGCAAAATAACTGATGATGGTGGAAGTAGAGAGGATATAAAATATAGACTGGCAATGGAAAGGAAAGCATTTCTGAAGAAGAGAATATTTGTTAACATCGAGTATAGATTTAAGTGTCAGGAAGTCGTTTCTGAAAGTATTTGTATGGAGTGTAGCCATGTATTGAAGTGAAACATGGACGATAATTAGTTTAGACAAGAAGAGAATAGAAGCTTTCGAAATGTGGTGCTACAGAAGAATGCTGAAGGTTAGATGGGTAGATCACATAACTAATGAGGAGGTATTCAATAGAATTGGAGAGAAGAGAAATTTGTGGCACGACTTGACTAGAAGAAGGCATCGGTTGGTAGGGCATATTCTGAGGCATCAAGGGATCACCAATTTAGTACTGGAGGGCAGCGTGGAGGGTAAAAATCGTAGAGGGAGACCGAGAGATGAAAACACTAAACAGATTCCGAAGAATGTAGGTTGCAGTAGGCACTGGGAGATGAAGAACCTTGCACAGGATAGAGTAGTACATCAACAACAACTGTCGTTCAACTCTGCTATGCATTTGGAGAATGAATTGTTATTCTTGTATTTGATACCACGCTGGCTATGACTAGAAAACATTGCCTGTCAGTCCTAAAACGTTGTAAAGGAACTATTTTTTCAGTCACGCCCGTATCGTAAGCGGTGCCACGCGTGAAGCAGGGACGAGGGGCAGACTGCAGACACCAGGCCGGCCACCAATTAGCAGCGCGCGAGATACGAGGAATCGTGGCGCAGCGCGCCAGTGTGTCGCCAGTTTCCTGCAGAGCACCACGGGGCCAATAAGGTCAGCCTCATTCGTCACCGCAGCTTACAGAAACTCGACCGGCCGACAAGCGAAGAATAAGAAGAATGGCTCTGGAAAAGCGAGGGAAGGGTGAAAAAAAGAACAAGAAAAGGAACGGAAAAAAAAGAGTGTGAGAGGAATAGAGAAGCGAGTGTGAGGAGAGTGGGGGCTCGTGGCGTCGCGTGCGTCGCCCGAACGTGATGATGCGGGAGGGCGTTGGGTGTGGTGTGGCGATTAGGGGAGGCGAGGGGAGCGGGCGCGGCCGCGGGGGCACAACTGGAATTTGAGGAGGGGCGGACGCGGCCATCCTCGCCTCATTAACACACAACGAGCGATATGAGTAATGCGACGCCACGAAAGGCGGCGGCGGACTGGCGCTGTCCGCGCCCGGGTGGCCGCGCCGAAGTCCCCCGCGTCAGACCGACACTACTCCAACTGGAAGGCTCTTGTAAAGCACCCGGTGCTTGCTCTGCTAACAAACCACACTTTCGCAGCACAAACATGCTTCGACTATTGGTTACACGTTGGAGCACATTTAAGAAGCTGCTGAAATCTTGTCCGGTTATCAGCTGGGTCGTGACGTCGTGATGTCGCAACGTTTCGACATGTTTCTACTCGTCATCTTCAGTGCTTCGCCTGAAGATGACGAGTACGAAACTCGTCGAAACGTTTCGACAACACGACACCACGACTCGGTCTGATAACACGACAAGATTTTAGCAATGACGTTCGCAGGGAAAACCTGCATTCTCATGTTTACACAGATGCCTACTTCTCCAGCACTTGCTTCCGTGTCTGCATCTACGAGCCGTAATCTTAAAATTCTGTCACTTCGAAAAAATGAAGTAAAATAAATAATCTTTGTTTCCTCATGCCATCTTGTTACGATTCCTATAACGGCGTTCGACGATACTGTGGAGCGGTAATTTCAACGTCTACCACGTCTGCAAACACGTACATGCAAGAAACAAAGTGTCTACAGTCTCCAAATAAATGACGGGAATGCAGCCGGGTGATGTTGTCGATAACCGCAGTTATTTCTGCAGGAGCAGATCCCACCATTTTCAAGGCAACATTGCAGCAGATAACCGCTTTTCAAGATAATTTAAAACGTCGGTTTTCAGAGAAACTTCAGAAAGACCACACACACACACACACACACACACACACACACACGCGCGCGCGCGCGCGCGCGCGTGTAAACACTGGCGCCATCACAAAACAAAGATGATCGACGTCAGAAGTTATCGATTAAGAAATCGGGGGAAAATAGCTTTAACTCTGTTCCTCTGTTGTTTCACAAGGGAGAGAGCAGGGTTTCACGCAGAATTTAATATATTTATAAGATTACTTGATAATTTAATTTCAACAGAATTTCGAACAGGATTGGTCGTATTGTGCGGAAATATGATGTGAGGTCTGTATTTCGACCACTGTCTAAGATCAGGCTCCTTTTAGGTTCCGTAAAAGATGATCTTGGTGTCCGCAATACGCCTTGGAGATGCGGCATCTCATGCAATGGTCAGACCACCAGGACTGTAGGGGACCAGTGGACTGAAGATAAGCGTCACTCACGTTTACAAGAGCCCAGCTAATCCACCACAGCAGAACATTATCTTGGTAACTCTCATCCTAAGGAAGATAACAACTAGGAGATTCTGGCGTGGACTTCCAGCTATTGAGATAGTGTTGTTACGGAAAGTGCTGAAATTAAATTAGCGTGTAGCCTGATGAATAGAGATGGTGGCTTTTGTTTAAATTCTGCATAGAACCCTGCTCTCTCCCTTGTCAAAAAGCAGGGGAGGACAAAGTTTATGCTACTTCAATCTTTGATTATTAATTTTACTATCGTAACTTATGACGTCGGTCATTTTTAGTTTGTGATGGCGCTAGTGTTTACAGTGTGATTGTGTGTGTGTGTGTGTGTGTGTGTGTGTGTGTGTGTGTGTGGCAAAAATGGTTCAAATGGCTCTGAGCACTATGGGACTTAACTTCTCAGGTCATCGGTCCCCTAGAACTTAGAACTACTGAAACCTAACTAACCTAAGGACATCAAACACATCCATGCCCGAGGCAGGATTTGAACCTGCGACTGTAGCGGTCGCGCGGTTCCAGACTGTAGCACCTAGAACCGCTCGGCCGCTCATTCCCTCGGAGAGAGCTTACCTTCTGCAGTTTTGCCTTGAAAACAGCAGGTTGTGCTCCTCTCCAAGTTACGGAGATGTTTAGCAAACTCGAGTGGCAGACTCTGCAAGAGAGGCGCTGTGCATCGCGGTGTAGCTTGCTGTCCAGGTTTCGAAGGGGGCGTTTCTGGATGAGATATCGGATATATTGCTTCCCCCTACTTACACCTCCCGAGAAGATCACGAATGTAAAATTAGAGAGATTCGTGCGCGCATGGAGGCTTTCCGGCAGTCGTTCTTCCCGCGAACCATACGCGGCTGGAACAGGAAAGGGAGGTAATGACAGTGGCACGTAAAGTGCCCTCCGCCACACACCGTTGGGTGGCTTGCGGAGTGTAAATGTCGATGTAGATGTATTGGCGGTTGTCGACGACGTCACCCGGGTGCATTCTCGTAAGTTATCTGAAGCAACGAAGTATAAGTTACGTAGCTTTATTTCTGTGAGGTGATCATTAAAATTTCATGAATACCTCTCGTGAATCCGTAATACGGAAGCTATCTTACGATGTGTTGCGGAGGGTACATTGAGTATCGCTCTAACCTCCACCTTCGACGTGTTTCAGAAGCGAACAGTACGTGGCAATAACGATTGTTGATAAACCTCTGTATCAGCTTGAATGTCTCTAAATTAACCTCCATGGTCTTCCCGCGAGATGTGCATCATCATCATCACCATCACCATCAGCCAATTCGATCACTTGGTGACGTGGCCTCTTTGTGTCGCCATGCAATACTGGATCCCTGCAGGTTCTTCCATTTCTCCCGCTTTTGAGCTCGCAGTTGCCAATTGAATCGAGCTTTCTTTCGTAAGAGTTTCTCCCACACGTCGTCTGGGCCTCCGTCTTCTTCTATAAATTAGGCTTCAGTCTACAAGTTGTTTTGACCATCTGTCATTCGTTCTTAGAGTGACATACTAGTTACGCAGAGGTGAAGCGGCTTGTACAGGATGGACTATTGTGGAGAGTTACATGAAACCGGTCTACGAACTACAGACCACAACAACATCATTTAATCTCTGTATATTATAAAAATGTATGTATGGACGTTTGTATATTGGTATGCATGTACTTATGCAATAATGTTCAACGTCTCCTCCTAAACAACTAGGTCGATTTCAACCAAACTGAAAACACACTCACTCGCTATCCACGAAGAATCACCGTGCAGGTAAAAGCCACACACCTCTCAGAGGGTGCAAAACAAACCTAACGCACCGCGCGCAAGTACCAACGTTATATCAGTTCAATACTTGAGAATGAGAGCATCTAGCAGCTTCCAAAACAAGCTTTACACATAATTTCAATTCTTTAAGAAATATTTTCCTCCCTGACACCCCGCATAAAATTATAAAAGGAAAAAGTTTATCGCTTACTACATTTTCGCTGTTCATACTGTAAAACTGTCGCAACGGGTTTGACCTTTTAATTTATTGTTTCTCTACTACTAATTGTATTCGCAACAAATTTTGCAGACAGTTTCCACATGTGTCTCTAAATGTCTCTGCAGAATTATATCATTCTACGATACATAGTTCAGGATATATGACTTTATGAACTTTGAGATGCGTGAAAACCTGCCGCATAGCGCATGAGATTTTAATTTATTTCTTCTCTGCTACTAACTGTATTCGTAGCAGATCAACAGCCAGTATATCCAAATATACCAGTGAATGTATCTGTAAAACTGTATCGTTGTACGACACAGTGTAGGAGATATGACGCCATAAACACTGATATGGTTGAAAAACGAGGTTCTTTTAAAACGGAGCGCGAATTACCTAGCGCGTATCCATCCAGTGTTTGATATTGGGGGCACTTAGCGTCTTCCAACAGACTTCAAAAGTAATTTTAAACCTTTTTTTCTCACTTACCTGCTTAACGTCAAATACTGAACACATTAGCTCATTTGTAAAACAATCAGAAGTTTGAAGCTGTTTTATACGGGGGAATTCCATTATTTAAAGAATCGAGATTTTACTGATTACTTACTACCTGGAAAGGAGCACTGTTCGGTTAAGGACAGCTACATCTGAAACGGGTGCGAATGGAAAACTTTGAAGCACAACTCACGAACACCTGGAGAAATTCCAACCAAATTTGTAACGTACACGACTTATTATTTGCATAAAAATACTGTGAGATTTAGATTTCCCTCTACCACTAGGGATGGAGAAATAGATGGGAAGGGACGACGTAAAAACGTTCGAAAACGGCCTTTTGTTATTTACTTCCTGCATTTTATTGACTGAGAATACCTTTAAATGTGTGAAACGGTATTTCTCTCTTGTTCATTGCGTCAACCAGGCGGCGATAATGAGCAACGCAGCTAGCCCATAATTCTGTCAACATGTTTCGAGACCTAAGATCAACCACACGGCTGAATACCACAGATAAATTTGACATCCTCTTTGGAGTCGTATGGTGTCAAAAAGTGGAGAACCGGATATATACATATCCAATGTACGTCACATCCACACCAAAATCTCCTGAGCCCCTGAATCAAATGTTCAAATGTGTGTGAAATCTTATGGGACTTAACTGCTACAGTCATCAGTCCCTAAGCTTACAGACTACTTAACCTAAATTATCCCAAGGACAAACACACACACCCATGTCCGCGGGAGGACTCGAACCTCCGCCGGGACCAGCCCCTGAATCGATTTTTATCCAAAATTGATACATGTATTACATACTATTGTAATTTACATACTATTGTAACTTATTTGTTCTGAAAGCGGTGCTGATATTCAAGACAATAAAAGCGGGTTAAAAGCTGTGAGCTATCTGGGGAAGTTAACCTTGCATTACTGAGCAACTTTTTCACCAGGTATCCAATCTAGCTTACCAAATTCCCAACCAGACTAACATTAATTATAATCTTTAAATAGTCATCTTACGACAACCGGTGATATATATATATATATATAAAAAGAGAATTTAAATAAAAAGAAATAAATCAGTTTATATTTGAACATTTATTTTAACATTGATCATTGTTCCGTTAAAGTTTCAGCATATTAAACTTGATTCATAACTAAACTGGTGCCTTATTTAGGATTGTGAAAATGTGACTTTGTAATCTTACGGAACACATCAAATATGGAGCCAAGTTTGGGAGACTGCATACAACACTGCATTCATAAAATAACACACGAAGAACGTTGAAACGTATGCAAGAGGAAATTAACCACAACCAACCGATTCAATTTTCACCCAAAGAAGTTATAGTCGTAGCGCAATCCTGTCCGTCATGAAATTACCACACACCGGTATACTAAATTCATACTAACTCTCTGTGAAATCTTCCCGAAAAGAATAGCTGAGGGCTACTTTGATGATTACACCACATGCTTCACGTGGTCAGCTTGGTTTACACAAAGATCGTAACTCCACAATAATTTTGATAATTAAAATAAATTACATCGAAACGCAATTTACAAAAGAAAAACCTCAAACTGGTTATTGCTATATTGAAAAATATTGTCAAGACGAGACGTTATAATCTCACGCACATTCGCATTTAAGATTCATGATCTTAGTTAGAGTAGCGTGTTGCACCAACGCAATTTGAATCGCGCGCCAAAAACACGTCAACCAATCAGAGAGTGTGCTCGACATCTATTGAGCATCCCAGAGAGCATCCCAGAGTGCCCCTGAGACCATCCCAGAGTGCCCTAGGGAGCTACAACACTAAAAAGAATCGCTTCTCGGCTTTTGGCAAGATCTATGTGTAGTATTTGTGGCCCTTAAAAGGGCCGTTTATTGAGAACTACTTTCAATGATTATATAAAGTACAACCACCCACAATGCGACAATCTTCCAAAGAAGAAGGACCACTCGCCTTCACCCATAAGTGAATGCTACAATTATAATTTATCTTACAACGTCTGTGACAAGACAAAGACAAACTCCCGTGCGGAAAAAGGTAGGAACCCTCACTATAAATAATAATCTCAGAAACAGGTATAGTACGGTAAGCTAAGATTTCCCTACTTTCAAAGGATTCCAAACCTGCTCTACCTGCATTGTTACAAGCAACGAAAGCTACAGTTAGCCATCCGTTACCCAAACTAGAGGAAGAAGAAACTTTCATTATAAAAAAATTTAACCTCGCACCACAAAATAAAGTAGGTCCATGAATAAGAACAAATTGAGCAGTTTTAGAAACTCCTCTCGTTCTAGATATTTTGGATCTAAACTTGAAATAAAGGTGATTAAATTTTCATTTAGGCCGAACTTAAGAAATCCATTGTCCTATGGACTTAGCAGAGACGCGCTTAGCCAGAGATCTTACCACTTCAGACGCTCGCCGCAGACAGACTGCCGTGGGCCCCACTGAGGGTGCTTCACAGATACAAACGGAAGTGACCAGAGAGGCAGCTTCCTATACCAACATGACAAGGGACAGACAGGACCGTACTAAGAATAGAAACCTCTTTGCTTTTAGAAAGCGGAGCTACCTGTTCCGACGTTGGTCCTACTGTTATCTAGCAGACAGGCTTGTCTGCTACCATCAAGCATGCAACTAGAAACACATTTGCTCATTCATCCTTTCACACAGAAGGGAAGGGGGATGACAGTATCTTATCATATACAGTATATAAAAGAAAGCGGATGTAGGTTCCGTATGAGACTGTGTGACATGAATTACATATAAACTGTGTTTTAAAGTGTATTAGTGTGACAGATCGTTCTTGATTATGTGTAAAAGTAACACGTTCCACTGCTCAGTCTCCTCCCAGATAGAGTCAGAAACACCACAGTAAATTTAGAAGTGGAATGTAGGCCGTAAATGACAACAGATTTAAGAAATTAACATGAAAGGAATCCAATACAGACCTTTCACTATCTTGTAAGAGATACTGTGGGTGTAAAACCCACCAACCTCTCCTAGGGATGGGAGATGAAGGATGATGAACAAAGAACGGGGGAGGAGGAGGTGCACGGAGAGAGGGAGAATTAGGAGAGGACAGAAAGGAAAAGGGAAGGAGATGGACAAAGAGAGAGGGATGAAGATGGACAGATACGTGATGCATCGATAGAGGTGAAGGAGGAGATGGATAGAGGAAGAGGGGCGCGATGTAGAGGAAGACAGGAAGTAGGGGGAGATGGACTCACAGAAAATTGGAATAAATAAATTCCCATGGGATGCAAGGCTTCTTACCTAGCACACAAATATAGCAAGAAGAATATTTGTCGGGGGTATATACCAAACATCCACAAATTGGTTTTAGGTTATTTTATTAAAAAAAAAGAACCCATACCGGTTTCGAATTTTGCACAATTCATCGTCAGGTGGCTTTCATCTTTCAGCAGAACAAGTGATACATTGTTTTCCTGTGAGCTGCCCTAGGATCAACAATCATTCACAGTTACGCGATTAACAATTTATTTCTCTAACCAAGTATTTGTATTATAGGCCACTGAAGATGGTTCGAAAATAAAAGATGCGATACGCATCTTGCGACCGGCGAAGAAGTTGTAACGTCACAATAGGTTTCGTTACATAGTTAAAATCAGTGTTATATTGCTATCAGCTGATAGACATTATCAGCGTAAATTCAATTACTTTACATAATTAATGAACAGTGTAATAATCTCAGCCCCAAATTACATGCATGTAGAAACAATTATGGATCAAAGTCTTTTTATTCTCATTGCAATATGCACGTCCTGTGTCCCTATTTACATTTCCCCACCTCTCCTTAAAGTACGTGGTCAGGTGTGAATGTTTTGAGTGTGGTAGCAGACAAACCAGAGATGTGGTGGGTGTCAGAATCTTCTACCAACTTTAACACAGTCAGTGGAAGGCAAAGAGCAGGAACAGGATGGTTCGGCCAGAGGTGCGAAAGTCTAAAAGAAAATAACGTTTTCTTAGCAGAGGTAGGTCATGGGCCTTCCCCACCACCTCGCGCTGCTCGGGAGAAAGACAGGTAAGTGACCGACGTTCCTTCAGAACGCTGCGTCGAAATCAGGGCAAAGGTATTTGAATGTTTACATATGTTTAATGTTAACAATTTATTTATCACATGCTTTTTCTCGATTGATTAAGAACCATTTATTGACTTTTGTTCAATTTATCCGATATAAGAATAATCTTCTCCGTTCGAGATTTCCGTTACGACCCGCCACGTGGTGCATAATTTCAAACTGCAACCGCCGAGGAAGCTAATAGAGGGAGTTGTAGCCAGTTTTTGCGATTGCTGAACATTTATGCTAGAGTGTGTCGATGGTTAACAACTTATTGAAAATTTAGTGACGAGTGTAGCTTTTCGAAGATGAATCGTTTCGTATTCAAGCACTTCGCGCTGGAGATACCAGCCACGAGTCCTGCTCGATGCCAGCCACTGTACATAGAAAATCTGCATAGAGAAATAGTTACGATATTTGCATTTCAGTGATAACTTAGTGCATGTGCATGTATCAGCATAGTGGTAGTGACCACGTGCTCTCCAAGATTCTCCTTCCCCCCACAGGACGATGCAAATCAAAGGCAACACGGTTTGTAATTCAAAGGGGAAATAATCTATGTGCGTAGTTAAATAATCTTTGTCCATAGTTGAATGAAAATTCAAATCGGAATTAGTGAAATGTGTATTCAAAAGATTGTTAAGAAGTAACTTGGTAAATTTGTCTAATGTTGGTTAAAATAAAATTAACTTTGTTTTTCGAAGTAATTTCCGTTCTCGCAAGTTCACGCTGCCCCTTTACTAAAATTATTGGCACAAGACTAGATTCGTGCAGGATGTAGTTTTCTGTGACCACCCCGAAAATTACAATTGCGTTATCCATTGCGACTTCAAATCAATTGATAAGATTGTATTCTGAACTTTGATGGGCCTAAACATCAATTCTAAAGCGGGCAGAATGGTCAGGGAAGGTTGATCTACATCTACATGATTACTCTGCAATTCACATTTAAGTGCTTGGCAGAGGGTTCATCGAACCACAATCATACTATCTCCCTACCATTCCACTCCCGAACAGCGCGCGGGAAAAACGAACACCTAAACCTTTCTGTTCGAGCTCTGATTTCTCTTATTTTATTTTGATGGCCATTCCTACGTATGTAGTTTGGGCTCAACAAAATATTTTCACATTCGGAAGAGAAAGTTGGTGACTGAAATTTCGTAAATAGATCTCGCCGCGACGAAAAACGTCTTTGCTTTAATGACTTCCATCCCAACTCGCGTATCATATCTGCTACACTCTCTCCCCTATTACGTGATAATACAAAACAAGCTGCCCTTTTTTGCACCCTCTCGATGTCCTCCGTCAATCCCATGCGGTAAGGATCCCACACCGCGCAGCAATATTCCAACAGAGGACGAACGAGTGTAGTGTAATCTCTCTCTTTAGTGGACTTGCATCTTCTAAGTGTCCTGCCAATGAAACGCAACCTTTGGTTCGCCTTCCCCACAATATTCTCTACGTGGTCTTTCCAACTGAAGTTGTTCGTAATTTTAACACCCAGGTACTTAGTTGAATTGACAGCCTTGAGAGTTGTCTATTTATCGAGTAATCGAATTCCAACGGATTTCTTTTGGATCTCATGTGGATCACCTCACAGTTTTCGTTATTTAGCGTCAACTGCCACCTGCCACACCATACAGCAATCTTTTCTAAATCGCTTTGCAACTGATACTGGTCTTCGGATGACCTTACTAGACGGTAAATTACAGCATCATCTGCGAACAACCTAAGAGAACTGCTCAGATTGTCACCCAGGTCATTTATATAGATCAGGAACAGCAGAGGTCCCAGGACGCTTCCCTGCGGAACACCTGATATCACTTCAGTTTTACTCGATGATCTGCCGTCCATTACTACGAACTGCGACCTTCCTGACAGGAAATCACGAATCCAGTCGCACAACTGAGACGATACCCCATAGGCCCGGAGCCTGATTAGAAGTCGCTTGTGAGGAACGGTATCAAAAGCTTTCCGGAAATCTAGAAATACGGAATCAACTTGAGATCCCCTGTCGATAGCGGCCATTTCTTCGTGCGAATAAAGAGTGTGCGTTGCACAAGAACGATGTTTTCTGAAACCATGCTGATTACGTATCAATAGATCGTTCCCTTCGAGGTGATTCGTAATGTTTGAATACAGTATACGCTGCCGAGAGAGAAAAAGTGTGCATAAGATCCTTCCCCACAGCAGGCTTATATAAACATGAATAAAAGTAATCCCTGCTGATAAAATTAAGCAAACTCCCTTCTCAGCCTGCCACGGACAGGGAGAATTAACGACATTTACGATCTAAATACCAGTCGTTGGGAGCTTGCAAAGTCTTCGATTTACTAACAGACGAAGAATTTGTACACTAAGAAGATTCCAATACTTGACATTTATATACTGGTAATCTTTTGATCTTGCTGAACAGAATGGACAGTCTAATGAGTACGCAGTATGGTTTGAGAGTAAATCGGAGAAAGACGAAGGTAATGAGAAGTAGTAAAAATGAAAACAGCGAGAAACTTAACATCAGGATTCATGGTCACGAAGTCAATGAAGTTAAGGAATTCTGCTACATAGGCAGTAAAATAACCAATGACGGACGGAGCAAGGAGGACATCAAAAGCAGACTCGTTATGGCAAAAAAGGCATTTCTGGCCAAGAGAAGTCTACTAATATCAAATACCGGCCTTAATTTGAGGAAGAAATTTATGAGGATGTACGTCTGGAGTACAGCATTGTATGGTAGTGAAACATGGGCTGTGGGAAAACCGGAACAGAAGAGAATCGAAGCATTTGAGATGTGGTGCTATAGACGAATGTTGAAAATTAGGTGGACTGATAAGGTAAGGAATGAGGAGGTTCTACGCAGAATCGGAGAGGAAAGGAATATGTGGAAAACACTGTAAGGAGAAGGGACAGGATGATAGGACATCTGCTAAGACATGAGGGAATGACTTCCATGGTACTTGAGGGAGCTGTAGAGGGCAAAAACTGTAGAGGAAGACAGAGATTGGAATACGTCAAGCAAATAATTGAGGACGTAGGTTGCAAGTGCTACTCTGAGATGAAGAGGTTAGCACAGGAAAGGAATTCGTGGCGGGCCGCATCAAACCAGTCAGTAGACTGATGACAAAAAAAAAAAAAATCTTTTCATGATGAGGAGATGCCCTAGTAGGATGACTGACAACAGACTGAGGGAAACCTTGCGCCGCGGGCATGCCTCGCTCCACATTACTGCCGCTCCCGTGTGCGCTCGATCTCGACGACCAAACAACAAGGGGCTGTAAAGAGCGCGGCCCACCGCGTCCGTCAGACGCCGCCCACGGCGCTGCGGAGCCCGGAGGACCGCCATGGATCACGCCGCAGCCCCCTCGTCCCTCACGCGGCGCTACGCACGTCAAGCCGGGCAGGGCACACCCGCGGACGAAGACCAGCCGCCATCTTGCCCGTCTCCACAATAACTCATCACGCCGGTGACGCTGCAAGAAGCCAGCCCAAGGTCACTTCCGCTCCCATTACGTGATAAAAATCCATTTGTCGTCAGCAGTCGCTACTCGGACTCTCACGCTGCGACCTGTGTGTGTGTGTGTGTGTGTGTGTGTGTGTGTGTGTGTGTGACGTTCTTCTCCGCTACGCAGGGACCCGGATGACGGCCTGTTTTTCGCAATCGTCGGAGCCATTCCGCCATCATTTCTCAGTGTGCTGACAGTGAGAATTTGTCGCTCGCTGGCCACTGGATGCCAGAAAGATTAGTCGCTACTGACCGCTTCCCCATTCCCCTCTGCCGTCCGCCAGCTACCAATGGCCGCGCAGAGGACTGGGAAAAGTGGAGCTAAGAAGCCGGTCGCGTTTGTTTGTTTGTAGATTCATAAGAGACTAGAGCGTTCCTTCTTCGCGGATTTTCTAGCTGACTTGCGGGTCTGAGTTAAACTGGAAGTAGGGATGGAAAAAACCGTCTGGTTAAAATCGATACCCATATCCTAGTTCTCAATAACCATTTTTCGGTTAGTGCTTTTATTTTTTAGTAATAACCGGATTAAAAACCAAAATATCAATTAACCATAGCATCAGTGCTAGATTTTTTCGTTTGTAAATACACATTTTTTAAAGAACGAGTAGTTATTATTCGAAAAACTTTCATCGCTTTGAAATATTGCTTTATTACAGAAAATGAGAAAATCGATCAGTGCTGTTTTAATAACAACGCCAACAGAAACGAGCAACAAACACATAGCGTAACAATTTGTGCAGCACTGCTGAGACAATAACGGACCCGTCAAAATGTGCCTTGGCGTCTTGGTTCAAATGGTTCAAATTGCTCTGAGCACTATGGGACCTAACTGCTGTGGTCATCAGTCCTCTAGAAATTAGAACTACTTAAACTTAACTAACCTAAGGACATCACACACATCCATGCCCGAGGCAGGTTTCGAACCTGCGGCCGTAGCGGTCGCGCGGTGCCAGACTGTAGCGCCTAGAACCGCTCGGCCAATTCGGCCGTCTCTGATGATGGAAAATAAGACATAGCATCTTATGAAAGTAGTGCGTATCGAATATCAGTAAAAATTAAAAACTTTACAGTAGTTCACTCAATCAAAATGGAAAGTATCTGATCTGCTGCCTTTGTGCCAGCCGGAGTGGCCGAGCGGTTCTAGGCGCTACCCTCTGGAACCGCGCGACCGCTACGGTCGCAGGTTCGAATCCTGCCCCGGGCATGGATGTGTGTGATGTCCTTACGTTAGTTAGGTTTAAGTAGTTCTAAGTTCTATGGGACTGATGACCTCAGCAGTTAAGCGGGTGCTGATAACGTTTTGGCTCACCCAGCAGGGTAGCCGCGCCTGTTAACGTGGTAGCTTCCGAGACGGTGGGGTAAACCGGCTCCCCATCTAATCTACCCGGCGGTTTAACAACAAAGGGTCCGAGTGCCGGAGGACGACGGTTCAATCCCGCCTCCGGCCATCCTGATTTAGCTTTTCCGTGATTTCCCTAAATCGTTCCAGGCAAATGCCGGGATGGTTCCTTTGAAAGGGCACGGCCGACTTCCTTCCCTAATGCGATGAGACCGATGATCTCGCTGTTTGGTGTCCTCCCTCAAACAACCAAACCAACCAGACTGTAGCGCCTAGAACCGCTCGGACACTACAGCCGGCCCTTGGCGTCTTGGATGGTACGCGTAGCCATGCAGTGTGCATGGTCTGTATGGTAGTTTTTCACAGTCATCGTCAAACATCAGTTGTGTTATAGAATGTGACCTTCCCTAGTCTGGAAGCATTTTACGAAATGCGGTATCACTGAGCAGTACAGTGCTCCATTTGCTTTACAAGATTAAAAATGGGAGGAACTACGACAAACATGTGACATAATATAAGGAGAAAACTTAAAAGTTAACAGTTCTTCATAGTTACAATAAAAATAGAAAGCAACTGATCAGCTGCCTTTGGCTACATAACATGCCTTTATCTGCTTTTACCACTTGAAAGCCGACAAATTATCACGAAACGTAGAGTTCTTCAACCTGTTTTCACCCTATATCACTGATTATTCGCAATGTTTAAATAGTGGTATGATTCCCGATTACAACACGATCTTTGAGCAAAGTTTCTGAAAATTAGGGTCAGTAGAAACATACTGCTGAGTTCTTGCAGCAGATCGCCACTTATCTCTTTTCGAGAAAACAGCGAACGGTGAACGGATTAAGTTTGCACTTATTTGCATATTTAATTTAACATTTGGATTCCATAATTGTATCTTGAAACTGAGCGAGTCAAAATTTTTCTCTGTTTGTTTGATTTCTGCGTTTATTACAGGAAATAATACGAAAAAGCCTAAAATCGATTATTTCAGAAATCTGTTAAACCTAAAATAGGTTGGTTTAGCGATAACCACCATTCCTAGCTGGAAGGTAATGCATTTGATAACTTCGCTCGCCTACTGTTTTCTAAAAGACAGAAGTTTGTGATTTAACGCACGATCAATTTAGAGAAGACACGCGGAAAGCTAAAGCTGCATAGCCAGATGAAAATTTGAAGGCCCGTCGTCTCAAATGCGAGTTCGTTGTGTTAACTACTGAATCACCTCGCCCGATTTGGGTACTGCACTTTGGGTCACATTCTGCAACGAACGGAAGAGTGTTCTAGCTATACTATGTCCATATTTGAGTACTGCAGTGGTCTTCACTTTGTTACAGCCTTGGTCTCTTTGTACAATTTTTGTTGTCAACTCTAGTGTCTGATTCCAGTCGTCGGCTTTGAGCAATGACGTCATACCTAAGGCATAGTCACGACATAGAGGCAATCTTTGAAAGCTACTGACCGTATTCGTAAAATTACAAACACAGTGCACGTGATTACTTACTTAGCCTCAAATTGTATCGACAAGAATTAAAGGTAACGAAAATAAATAAGATCAAAAAAGGGAAGTACACATGTCTGAAGTAAATTATTATAGTAATGTATGCGAGCAAGAAAAGCACAGAGAACCTTTAAATCCAATACAGTATAGCGCATGGTGACGTCATAATATTATGAATCAGAGTTAACTTTTAATACTAATTGTTAAATCTAACGGAGTGAGAACACAAGTAACTAAACCTGACAAAAAGTAGGGTATAACGAATACTGGAATCGGTAACTGAAACTGACCTATATGGTTAATTCTAGTTACCGATTCCAATCATTCCACGGTTCGTTATTTAGATCGTTTTAACAATAAGTGTGGGCACTAAAGTGTTACAGGATTTCTACATACGGTATTACTATCTTCATTATTATGAAAAAGAGAAAAACTTGGAAGCTGTAACTGCAATATTTATTAGTTTTTCGGTGTAGTTCTGAGATCAATAAGAAATCTAGAAATCCTACAAAAATAAAGTCCACAGACTCACTGCAAAAATATCCAAAATTACGAACCATCGAAAAGCTGGAATCGGTAACTAGTATTTACCTTCAGGTCAACTGTAGTTACCGATTCTATCCATTAAATGATTCATTAATTAGATCGTTTATTCATCACGTGTGAGCACTAAAATGTAGACTAATATGATTTCTGCATATGTAATTGCTCTCTGAATTACTACAAAAAAGTTACTAATCTTGGAATCTGTAATTAGAATTGACCTATACAGAAGATCAGTTCTAGTTACCAATTCTAATTTTTGTTATACAGCGCAGTAGTTGTATAGAGCAATTACAAATGTAGAAATGGTATTGCGTTTCAGTAGATACAACCGCAAAAATAATTTACATTTGGGTCATAGAGCGGTTGGAATCTGTAACTGGAATTTACCCACATAGGTGAATTCTAATTATCGACTCCAATATTCTCTATTTTTTTGTAGATGTTCATTTGTCATTTACTGGCTTTTCTTTTAGAAAAGTTTCTACATATTTTATGCTACTCTTGCGTATTTATTGTGATTCATTTAATTTTCCAGTTTTCCTGATTCATTTTAGTTTATCCCCACCCAAACCACCACCACCATTTGTTATGTACTGGCTTTTCTTTTAGAAAAGGTTTCTACATATTTTATGCTACTCTTACGTATTTGCTGTCATTCAATTAATTTTTAAGTTTTTCTGATTCATTTTAGTTTCTCCCCGCCCAAACCACCACTTTCGTGCGCTTCTCCCGTTAGACACAATAATTAACAAAAAAACGCTATTTTATAATACTATGACTTCACGGTGCGCTTTACTGTACTGTAATATAAAGGATCTCTGTGCTTTTTAAGTCACATAAATTACGAGAATACTTCTTACCAGACATGAAAATTCGTTTTTAATTCTTGTTCTTAATCGTTTTCATTATCTTCAGTTCGTTTCGATGTAATTTATGACTAAATAAATAACTGCGTAAAAAGTATGAATCACCCAAAAGACACAGTCGGATCTCAGTATAATTTGGTACACATGCGCACCATTGGGGTGTGTGTAAGCGATTAACATTGTAATTCTCTGTGACAGTTGCAATGGCCGACAGAGCGCATTAGTGTTTTTGGTGTTTAGTTGTGTTAACAGACCGGTTAGGGTATGTAAGGGGCGTGAACAGCGTCACACGTTGTATGTTCACACTGAAAGACACCGAGATACCGCGTACTTGTCTGAGATAGCGTTATCATCCCTAACAGTTTGAAAGCGGCTCCATTGTGGGCCTTCATTTGGCCGGCTGATCGATTTGTCCAGTATCCAGATTTGTGAAGCTTTCGGGTGTGGCAGTGGTTCGATATTGGACTCCATGGGAGGCTGAGAGCAGCCAAACTAGTAAACTCGTCTTCAAGGTTCCAGTCAACCACGTCTGACCACCAGAAGGGAGGACCGCCAACAAAACAAAGCTGAGTTGAAAGAGAGGATGGTGAGCCGGAACGGATCATAAATATATTTCGACAGAATTCCCTCTTACACAAATGCACTTGTTCAAACCATTATTACAGTGTGTGAATTCCATTCCTGAAGTGTTACTCTCGAAAGTCTCCAAAATAGCTGCCTGTGGATGTCACAGACTCTTTACGTAATTCGAGACTATTTCAGTCATGTATTACCCTATTACTTTTAGTTGTGGAAATAGGTGACAATCAGTTGATATATCATATTTTCAAACCATTCGTACTTGAAATTCCTTGCTGTTGCCACTGCCAAATAAGGAATTCTGTTTTCCTAATTACCTTTATTGGCGGATGCACTGTGCTGATCCAAATCTCTTCTCATGTATTGGCCCGAATTATCTGCGTCGTATTTGCCAGAATATATGTTTCGCATTGCAGGTTAGTCAATAAAAACACCCGTTGTAGATTCCAACCGGTTGATCTAGGGGAGGGGGCCAAATAGCAAGGTCATCGGTCCTGTCGGAGTAGGGAAGGATGGGGAAGGAAGTCAGCCGTGACCTTTCAAAGGAACCATCGGTGTGGCGGAGGGCCCTTTACGTGCCACTGTCATTACCTCCCTTTCCTGTTCCAGTCGCGTATGGTTCGCGGGGAGAACGACTGCCGGAAAGCCTCCGTACGCGCTCGAATCTCTCTAATTTTACATTCGTGATCTCCTCGGGAGGTATAAGTAGGGGGAAGCAATATATTCGGTACCTCATCCAGAAACGCACCCTCTCCAAACCTGGACAGCAAGCTACACCGCGATGCAGAGCGCCTCTCTTGCAGAGTCTGCCACTTGAATTTGCTAAACATCTCCGTAACGCTATCACGCTGACCAAATAACCCTGTGACGAAACGCGCCGCTCTTCTTTGGATCTTCTCTATCTCCTCTGTCAACCCGATCTGGTACGTATCCCGCACTGATGAGTAATACTCAAGTATAGGTCGAACGAATGTTTTGTAAGCCACCTGCTTTGTTGATGGACTACATTTTCTAAGGACTCTCCCAATGAATCTCAACCTGGTACCCGCCTTACCAACAATTAATTTTATATGATCATTCCACTTCAAATCGTTCCGCACGCATACTCCCAGATATTTTACAGAAGAAACTGCTACCAGTGTTTGTTCCGCTATCATATAATCATACAATAAAGGATCCTTCTTTCTATGTATTCGCAATACATTACATTTGTCTATGTTAGAGTAAGTTGCCACTCCCTGCACCAAGTGCCTATCCGCTGCAGATCTTCCTGCATTTCGCTACAATTTTCTAATGCTGCAACTTCTCTGTATACTACAGCATCATCCGCGAAAAGCCGCATGGAACTTCCGACACTATCAACTAGGTCATTTATATATATTGTGAAAAGCAATGGTCCCATAACACTCCCCTGTGACACGGCAGAGGTTACTTTAACATCTGTAGACGTCTCTCCATTGAGAACAACATGCTGTGTTCTGTTGCTAAAAACTCTTCAATCCAGCCACACAGCTGGTCTGATATTCCGTAGGCTCTTACTTTGTTTATCAGGTGACAGTGCGGAACTGTATCGAACGCCTTCCGGAAGTCAAGGAAAATGACATCTACCTGGGAGCCTGTATCTAATATTTTCTGGGTCTCATGAACAAACAAAGCGAGTTGGGTCTCACACGATCGCTGTTTCCGGAACCCACGTTGATTCCTACACAGTAGATTCTGGGTTTCCAGAAAAGACATGATACGCTAGCAGAAAACATGTGCTAAAATTCTACAACAGATCGATGTGAGATATATAGACCTATAGTTTTGCGCATCCGCTCGACGACCTTTCTTGAAGACTGGGACTACCTGTGCTCTTTTCCAATCATTTGGAACCTTCCGTTCGTCTAGAGACTTGCGGTACACGGCTGTTAGAAGGGGGGCAAGTTCTTTCGCGTACCATGGAAGGACGTTAAAATAGACGCTAATACTACACCATTCGACTTTTATCGTCCTGCCAGTTTTATCGCTCGCACATCTACTTCCGTACAAATTTCCCGCATATCCTTTGACTTTCTGCCGCGTACTACGGGCACGTGAACGAGAAGCAACGAGCGTATGCTGCACTGTGCGGCCACACTTTCGCCGCTCGGTTCCTTCCGCTCGGCAGGCCCGTCAGCGCTGTTTCCGTTTTCCCCGCTCCTCGTCCGGTAAGCCCTTTCGGTGTAAACATTATAAGCTACCTCATTAGAGGGGGCACACTTCTTTCCGACTGCAATTACCGGGTCAATTTACAGACGCTAATGGCCGCCGGACGCCGCCGTCTTCTGAAATTGAATTTCGGTATCTCTTCGGAGATCTGATAAGCACACGGCTCGTTTTTCTTGCGAAATGAGGGCTGGTCGGAAATCCGAGAAACGAACGGCCTTTCGGTTCTCTTCGCGACTATTTTCGGATTCGTTGCTGCGGTTCCCCTCAGGCCAGAACATCATTTCCAGCAACGCCGTAAACTTCTGCCTTTAACGTTATCAACGAGCACAGATGGACGGTCAGTAGTGTAGGGCAGTGAATAATAATGAAGCGCTCGTCAGCCACTCTAACGAGAAGTGCTTTATTTCTCTCCACAATCCGCATAAGAAACGGTACGAGGAAAACATCATTGCCGCAGTTAAGAGAGCAACAGACAGCTAGCCATTTCATTTGGATATCAGTAGCAATCTGCACTTTGTTTATTTTATGTGGGAATGATGTGCTGCACCGTGCGTTATTGAGAGGCACTTAAAATCGTAAACATTATCTCTTAATGAAGCGCTGCACTACCCCATCGAATTTCTTTACTGTTTATTTATGTGGCGCATTTCCTTTTACCGTAAATTCAACTCCTGAGGCAACTGATATGGAACTCGAGCTCTTAGTAAGTAGAGGAAGCACCGTTCATGACCTTAATACTTCTCACTGTTAAGTTACTATTTAATTCTGCCGCTTTGTTGTTTGACCAGCGAGAGAACCGAATTCCAAACAGAATTTCAGCAAAAACATCTGCCTCTATTTATAACAATAATTTCTAATTTAATCTGAACAGCTTTCTGAATGAGACTACACCAATAGCCGGACGTGCACGCCAGAATTTGTGTGTTGTTGTATTCATTGGGATGACAGGCATCGCGGCTATGTTCTGCAGAAGCAGATTTGCAAGGATGTTGTAATCGTGTGTGACGCTTATGGTCAGTGCAACGTTTCTCCACGGTCCTGATGATCTGATCAACATATGACTTGCTACAACTGCAAGAGACACGGCAGACACTTGTGTTACGCACACCAAAATCAGATCCTAAAACACACTTTACACCGTGTTTAAGCAGATAACGACCAATCGTGTTGGATATTCTACCTGCGTAGCTCAGAAACGTCCTAGACTTAGAAGGCTCGTCGTTAACATCTCTCAACCTTTTCCTTGCTCGTCAGTAGTGCAACTCCCTTCTGATTTGCGTTTCGCCATAACCTTTGTGGTTAGAGGTGACTTCGAGGTGGGATAACTCAGCTGACCAAGTTTCAGGATCTGAATTCATGTCGGCCCAGTGAGCCATGGTACAAAGTACACCATCACGCTGGGTTAGTTGGTGATAACTATCAGTCTGAAGATGCAACTTACTGTGAGCTAACTTAATGAAAATGGCATATCTCAACATTCCATCAACCTTTGTATCTTTTCCACCTTCATAGTGAAGCCAATATTCGGGTGAGCTGAGTTCACATGTTGTAAAACATTTTTTAAATTCTCAACTCTATGGGGTCAAACAACAACAATGTGGTCCACATGTCTAAAAAAAGTGCGTTGGTTTCAATGCAGCCATCTCCAGGTCACGTTCCTCGGAATCTTCACATAAACAGATTGGCAATAATTAGAGGCAAAGGGCTGCCCATTATAGCTTCACATAGAATTGGTCACTGAATAAAATGTGAGTGGAAGACAAAATGCGTCGAAGTAGGTTAGTTACTTCTATACCAGACCGAACCTAATCACCCTTAGCGATAACGAATCAAGCAGAGAAACGCAAGATAGCTCACATCGAAACTTGCTAAAATATCAGAGTTATTCAAACGCAATTCCTATAATGAGCGTAAGAAATCAACAGGATTCTAAATGTGAGGAACACACCGATTTACTAGAGGGCTCAACAGAACAGCGACGAGTTTGTCTACACTTTATGTCGCAGTACTAACGTTACTGACAGTAGGCCTAAGGCGAACCGCTTCCTTGTGGATTCACCATCGACATCTTCTGACGTTGGTCTACTTTGTTTCTGTGGTTGCGCAAGTTGCTTACGTTTCGTATCTGCCTTGTCTTTCTGCATATGCCATTTTATGGCTCGTGGTCAGCGTATCCCCCTGCATACATACAAAAGTTCTTAATTTCTTTACACTGCGCTTTCTGGTTGCGTTTGAGCCTTAACAACGAAGAGGTGTGCACATGTCGAAATATCGGCGGTGTTCACAGACGTCACCCCCACTGTATTCGCACTACAAGCTACTTCAACAGTTCATACACTATGAGAGAAGTTGTGCAGGCTTCATTTTTAAAAGAATCATCCGAGTTCACAAGGATGTACCTTACATCTGTAAACACATCACGACAGGGATGTCCAGGGCGTGCTAAACCGCATGCGAGCCTGATGTAGGAGCCGCGTGTGGGCCGCTGGAGCTCGGCCAGTCTCGACTTTGTTTGGCCATTCGCGGAAGTACACGATCCAGCTGACATTTCATTTAGTATTGATTTGCGGTATTTTTCGGTTGGCAGTTCGGCCGAATAGTGATGTGAGCGCTGTTTACTCTTCGTGATTCGTTTGTAGTATGAAAGGCGTTCACAAGTCTACATCTACATTTATACTCCGCAAGCCACCCAACGGTGTGTGGCGGAGGGCACTTTACGTGCCATTGTCATTACCTCCCTTTTCTGTTCCAGTCGCGTATCGTTCGCGGGAAGAACGACTGTCTGAAAGCCTCCGTGCACGCTCGAATCTCTCTAATTTTACATTCGTGATCTCCTCGGGAGGTATAAGTAGGGGGAAACAATATATTCGATACCTCATCCAGGAACGCACCCTCTCGAAACTTGGCGAGCAAGCTACACCGCGATTCAGAGCGCCTCTCTTGCAGAGTCTGCCACTTGAGTTTGCTAAATATCTCCGTGCTATCATGGTTACCAAATAACCCTGTGACGAAACGCGCCGCTCTTCTTTGGATCTTCGCTATCCCCTCCGTCAACCCGATCTGGCACGGATCCCACACTGATGAGTAATACTCAAGTATAGGTCGAACGAGTGTTTTGTAAGCCACCTGCTTTGTTGATGAACTACATTTTCTATGGACTCTCCCAATAAATCTCAACCTGGTACCCGCCTTACCAACAATTAATTTTATATGATCATTCCACTTCAAATCGTTCCGCACGCATACTCCCAGATACACTCCTGGAAATGGAAAAAAGAACACATTGACACCGGTGTGTCAGACCCACCATACTTGCTCCGGACACTGCGAGAGGGCTGTACAAGCAATGATCACACGCACGGCACAGCGGACACACCAGGAACCGCGGTGTTGGCCGTCGAATGGCGCTAGCTGCGCAGCATTTGTGCACCGCCGCCGTCAGTGTCAGCCAGTTTGCCGTGGCATACGGAGCTCCATCGCAGTCTTTAACACTGGTAGCATGCCGCGACAGCGTGGACGTGAACCGTATGTGCAGTTGACGGACTTTGAGCGAGGGCGTATAGTGGGCATGCGGGAGGCCGGGTGGCCGTACCGCCGAATTGCTCAACACGTGGGGCGTGAGGTCTCCACAGTACATCGATGTTGTCGCCAGTGGTCGGCGGAAGGTGCACGTGCCCGTCGACCTGGGACCGGACCGCAGCGACGCACGGATGCACGCCAAGACCGTAGGATCCTACGCAGTGCCGTAGGGGACCGCACCGCCACTTCCCAGCAAATTAGGGACACTGTTGCTCCTGGGGTATCGGCGAGGACCATTCGCAACCGTCTCCATGAAGCTGGGCTACGGTCCCGCACACCGTTAGGCCGTCTTCCGCTCACGCCCCAACATCGTGCAGCCCGCCTCCAGTGGTGTCGCGACAGGCGTGAATGGAGGGACGAATGGAGACGTGTCGTCTTCAGCGATGAGAGTCACGTCTGCCTTGGTGCCAATGATGGTAGTATGCGTGTTTGGCGCCGTGCAGGTGAGCGCCACAATCAGGACTGCATGCGACCGAGGCACACAGGGCCAACACCCGGCGTCATGGTGTGGGGAGCGATCTCCTACACTGGCCGTACACCACTGGTGATCGTCGAGGGGACACTGAATAGTGCAAGGTACATCCAAACCGTCATCGAACCCATCGTCCTACCATTCCTAGACCGGCAAGGGAACTTGCTGTTCCAACAGGACAATGCACGTCCGCATGTATCCCGTGCCACCCAACGTGCTCTAGAAGGTGTAAGTCAACTACCCTGGCCGGCAAGATCTCCGGATCTGTCCCCCATTGAGCATGTTTGGGACTGGATGAAGCGTCGTCTCACGCGGTCTGCACGTCCAGCACGAACGCTGGTCCAACTGAGGCGCCAGGTGGAAATGGCATGGCAAGCCGTTCCACAGGACTACATCCAGCATCTCTACGATCGTCTCCATGGGAGAATAGCAGCCTGCATTGCTGCGAAAGGTGGAAATACACTGTACTAGTGCCGACATGTGCATGCTCTGTTGTCTGTGTCTATGTGCCTGTGGTTCTGTCAGTGTGATCATGTGATGTATCTGACCCCAGGAATGTGTCAATAAAGTTTCCCCTTCCTGGGACAATGAATTCACGGTGTTCTTATTTCAATTTCCAGGAGTGTATTTTACAGAAGTAACTGCTACCAGTGTTTGTTCCGCTGTCATATAATCACACAATAAAGGATCCTTCTTTCTATGTATTCGCAATACATTACATTTGTTTATGTTAAGGGTCAGTTGCCACTCCCTGCACCAAGTGCCTATCCGCTGTAGATCTTCCTGCATTTCGCTACAATTTTCTAATGTTGCAACTTCTCTGTATATTACAGCATCATCCGCGTAAAGCCGCATGGAACTTCCGACACTATCTACTAGGTCATTTATATATATAGTGAAAAGCAATGGTCCCATAACACTCCCCTGTGGCACGCCAGAGGTTACTTTAACGTCTGTAGACGTCTCTCCATTGAGAACAACATGCTGTGTTCTGTTTGCAAAAAACTCTTCAATCCAGCCACACAGCTGGTCTGATTTTCCGTAGGCTCTACTTTGTTTATCAGGCGACAGTGCAGAACTGTATCGAACGCAGTTACCACAAAAAGAGGGAGACTAGCGATTTATCGTCACAAGCCTTTAAAGATGAATGGGAGTGACATAAAAGAGGGATGAGAACTCGCAATATCCATTATGCAGTGTAAGATGGCTATTTTTTGATGATGTTATTTGATGTCTCAATATTTGTAAAGGAAAAAGATATAGGCCTACTTCAATCATTGTGGTCAGTGAAACAGCTTTTAGGCAACAGTATCTGTGTCTGCTATGGAAGCACTGTGGAGTCGTAGAATCTTTGACAGTCAGTCGTGGATATCTGCAGTGTGCAGCAGGCCGGATTTCTTTGAGTGTACAGCGTAATGCACGGACGCACTTTTGGAAATATGTGAACTGCAGATTTATTACGAGGAGGAATGATGACTCAGAACAATGGTTGCATATGTACATATGTACATAAGAAAGGTTTTGAAATGAAGAACAAGGAACTATTTGAAGAGGTAAAATGTTTATTTCTATTTTTGCAGACTTATATTCTTGGTCCACTTCACTCTCGTTACAGTAGCGTTTTTGATCATTATTCTATCTTCTGAGTTAATTCACTGTACCATGGAAGTTATTAGAGTAAATGAATTTTCATATTACAGTCTTCCTGACTGAAATTCCAGAACTTAAAGGTTGGGTCACGTGTTTCATTGGCATTCTGTGTCATGATTAGGAACTCAATTTCCTTGAACTGTAGTTAGTTTTTGGCAGTATTTTTTTTTTTTTTTTTTTTTTTTTTTTTTTTTTTTTTAGCTGTTGCGGAGTTTTGCTGTGTTGCTGTTTCTGCCAGCAGTTGAGATTCATAGTACGTGACAGTTTCGTTTCCTTTGCGCAATGTAGGTTCTGTCAGGTTCTTAATTTTACTAGTGCCATATCAGTGCAGAAATTTTCGTGAGTTTCAGGTTACATTCTTATACAGATCCACATAACAGTTTGGTCTGTTCTTTTTTATAGAGTTACGTTTTTTTTCAGACAGTTCGCAGTGACCAAGTTTACTAAGCGTGAAATTATTGGTTTGCTTATTTATTTGTTGATGAATGAGATCGGTTTTGACCCACACAGGATTCTTTACAATTTCATGTAAGTGATGTGGCTTTGAGCTTTGTAGCACATTTAGTTGTCAGTTCACATTTCCAGGTTTGTGTTTACGATAACACACACGTAAGCAAAGGCGACTTACTTAAAGTAATCACATAATTTGATATGAAACAACATTATAACACCATGCAGAAAGAATTTAAATATTTAGTGGACAATGAAAGAGCATAAAATTACAACGATCCGCAGACAGGATTCATTGTTCTGCGCATCATAAAGCACTTTGCCATAAGTTGGCAGGCATGGAGCACGTGAAGGAATTGTTGGCATGAATAATAAAATTTCTGGAATCATACTCATTATTTCACTGTCAGTTGGCTTTATATATAAACTCAAAGTACTTTTAGGGCGCATAACTGGAACGATTTCTCATTTTAAAATCCGCTATTGTGAATTTATGACGGAAAAAGTTGTGCAGGAACGAAAATTAGAACATCCGACATGGACTGCAGACCTCACATTTTAAATGCACTTGACTGCATGCTGTCCACGGTAAGACATTCCAAGGTGAGAAACAACTTATTTCTGATTTGTTGGGGTGCATTTAAAAAGATAATTGCTTTGTAGAAGGGACAAATTCTGACGAACACATTCCAGCTACCTAAGCTCACTGGGCTTAAAGAAAAACACAAAGTTTGAAGAATTCATTGTGGCCTTGAAAGAATTACAAGGTGAATTTTCTAAAGATTTTGAAAACACTGCCAGTCTTACATCTGTTTTTGAGCTGTTTTTGAGACCGTTTGCTGTTTCAGTTGAAAGCGCCCCTGTGCATGTGCAGACGGAACTAACTGACCTGCAGTATAATTCCCATTTTAAAGACAAATCCTTTTATGTTAGACCTATCGCGGGTGCCTACATTGTTTTCCACAGGTAGAGTTTCAATACCTCTATAATGAGGTTCCAAAAGTGCTACAACATTTTGATCATTATATGTGTGTGAAAGATATTTTCCGATCATCAAACTAAATATGTCACAATTACGTGGCGACCTGAGAGGCGAAAATCTGTGAAATTATCCACATCTATCCGTCGCGACAGTTTGTACTAGTTAAAAATTATATTATGTCTTCAGTGCGCCAAAAATAGTTAAATAATACAGAAAATTTGTTTCGTTTGTGATCTATGTTGTTGAGAAATGTGAAATATGAAACCAAATAGTATGGAGTGCGACTGCTTTGCCACCTATATACGGCACATCCGCAGTTTCACAGCCTGGGTGCTATGGCACGTGAACCAGGGCACGGCGGCCAAGCAAAATTCCTGGCCGACCCTGCTTTACAATGATGGGGTCCTTTTTATAGCTACGTTTGGAATCATGGTTTTCATTTACATTTCATAAATGTTCAGTGTGCCCTCCACCGGACAAAGTATAAACATGTTCGAAAAGGTTTCGGGATTGCATCCTGTCGTCGTAAACTTCATTCCACGATATTTCAACTGCACGCCTGCCAGTTATCTGCAGGCGAGCCGTCGAAGACTGTAATTCGCCGGGAAAATTTTAAATTTCACATAACACTATAAACATCC
Organism: Schistocerca cancellata; assembly: GCF_023864275.1. NCBI lineage: Eukaryota > Metazoa > Arthropoda > Insecta > Orthoptera > Acrididae > Schistocerca > Schistocerca cancellata. The sequence goes on along the minus strand of NC_064634.1, from coordinate 77,961,500 downwards.
ATACCTTTACGTATTTCTGGAGTCTCTGCATTCACAGCTGTTGCTATTTGACGTCGCAGTTCCCCAAAAGTTGTTGTAAGAGACAGCATGCTGCACCACAATCACGGCGATTGGCCTCGAGGTAAAGTCTAAGTTAAAATCCATCCAAAGTTTTTATCTTCTTCACTTAAATGATATAGTCTTGCGATATCAGATGAATCTTTTTGAACAACTCTACTTTAGAAACTGAAGCCCAAACATATATGCCTAATGGACAACAGAATATGCTTTGACATATGACTGATACAGAAACAACACTTTACATTTACAACCTATAGGGTATCTACATCCGGAGTATAAACTTGAAAACCACTTACTGCCTGTTAGGATTTAATCTGAGCGTATCACAATTATGACTCAAGTACTAACAACCTGAAAATTTTCCCCTTTTGTGTAAAATGAACAATGCAGTCTTATTTCTGTAAGAGAAATACTGGATAGTAATCACACTTTCATAGCACTACGGAATACGAAAAAGTGGTCTTTGACATTAGTTAAAAGAAAAAGCAGTTAAGTGTGGATGCGTCCTTCTCGTAGAAAAGATGCGTACAATGCACAACAACAAGAAACATGAGACAAAAAACGAAAAATCTCGATGTATTCAAGACTGCAACAAATCTCTCGAAACTCTCTGCAATTCAAACTCATTTTCCTTGAAATGTTTCTTCAGACAACCTTTTCATGTCTCCCTGTCTGTTCGGACATGTGATACATTGATTTATGCATTGTACCTAGGATTTGGCACTCTTATTTTAACTTTGGTTCAAAGATTATTGTCATAGGTCACTTTATTTGCATTACACTCTTGTAATGCTTACTAAACAGACAGCAAAAAAACTGTTTTTGGACTTTGACGCGTGTGGTTTTAGTACATTCTTTACTTATAACTATACTGTAACTGTTGTAATTATGGTTGTTTTTTATCTTAAAATTATTGTTGTATGTCATGATTTATATCGACTGTACATCTTCTTGGTATTGTTTTCGAGGCTACAAGTGCTTTGGATATTTATGCACTGTCCTCATTACGTAAGGCCAGTTTCCTGTTGTGTGTGCATGAGGAAGGTTGTTGATGTATGAAGTATACTGTTTTTCTACATTATTATCCACGAAACTGGCAGTTAATACGATTGTCTGGTTCTGCATGTTTGACATGTGGTTCATAGTAACCAATTTTTCGTAACTTACGATTTTGTATTTCATGTCTTTATGACGTTTTGAACATGACATTTTGTTGTCATTTCTGTTTTCTAACAATGATCAAGGTGCCAAATAATGGTCAGTGACCGAAACCGGCACCAAATTAGTAAATTGTTCTAATGCAGCCAAGTGTATTGAAAATCATGAACTATTTTGTTTGGCTGGAAAATTGGATGCAAAGAAGAAAACACTTTGCCTACGGAAGGCAAATAATCTGCGATAAGCTGTGCTCACACCGGCAACTAACGTGAGCAAAGGCTAAACGATCGCAAGTGGATTGAACATAAAAGTCGTAAGCTCAAGGAATGACTCGAGGAGGAAAATGATTCATGACAGATTAGAAATTAATTTCACTTATTATTCAACAAATAGGCATGAATGTTCACGAACAGAAGATGCAAATGTTCTCCAAGGAGCCACTTGGATATACAATACCACACATTCACAAAAATAGAAAGTTTATCCCATAATTATAGTAACCAATTTTTCGTAATACTATTTAGTGGTCGAGAAAATAAAATGAAAACCCCCTGATGTTTGCAGATTGCTCAGACGAAAATGTATACTAATCCTGACTAATTTAGGTAAGGTTACCAGCTGAAAACGGGGCTTAGCTCGCCCATATGAATTGGCTGGTTGGCTGACGAGTCCCAACGCCACAGAGTTCAGCTTGCAGATAGCCTTTTCCCTATACAGCCAGAGAGACGCCTGCTCTAACAGAGGAGAGCATGCACTGTACAGTCTTTGAGCCATGCGAGTGACTCGAAACTCACGTGAAAGTATACGAAGTGATTCTTATTAACGTTTAAAAACCCCAAAGCGACGTAGATGACGCTGAGACAGGTAATTTAATGTAACACACATGGGGTTGCATTGTCGGGAAATATCCCAAAAATGGCTGAGACATGTCGAACATGTGACGTCACCAGATTCCGTTCCTCGCCGCACAGACAGCGGCCGGGCTTCGGCCTGAAGGGATGACTGAGCGATGCAGTGCTTGCATTCGAGCAAACGGTGCAAACGTCTAACACCTTTAGTAAACGTGATCTGTTGTAAACGAAGAAGTTACAAAATTATGGTCCTCGCTGTAATCAAGTAAAATCTCTTCTTATTTTGTTTCTTTTCTTTTGCGACTTCTGATTTTTGTTTATAGAAACTGTTTAATAGAAGGAAAATGTTGGCTATTTACTGGTATCGACGCAATTGGGAAGCCTTTACTCACTTCCTTGTGACGCATTACGGTAGGTTTTTGTCGTACTGTACTTTGCAATCAACGAGAGGAGCCCGCGATACTGGCAAATAAAATAATAAATCTTACCTCGACGTAAACACGTGATTGTCGAAGGGAGTGAAAGAAATGCTGCCTACCAGACGCAAGATTCGAACCCAGGCCTCCACGTGCTCAAGTCACGCTCGTGGACTCAGAACGACACCGACGTTAATATCTGACATGGGTTGGGAGGATCGGTCGAGGCGGTCATACAGGGTGTGACGCTTAAATCCGGACAAATTTTAATTTGAATTTTCCGCCAAATCGTAGTTCCGCCGGAGGTCGCGATTAGCGTTCTTGAAAGCCATAGACATCTAGTAGACAGTCAGAACTTCAAAATGGCCGAGATGTTACGGACAATTGCGGAGTATAGCCGAAGAGCCGCGATTATCGGAAGTCCTCGCGGTGGGCGTTCACCCATTGAAATAGTTCGATTCTTCGGGTACCCGAGACCAAGTGTTTACGATATTGTGCCAAGTATAATACTTCTGGTAAGTCTGGGGAAGGTTCCGCTATCAAGGCGAGAAAACCTCATTCGAGGAAACGCGTGTCACGAACTGCGGCAGTCATCTAAAACGATCAGGCGCTGGTTTCGGAGGACCCGGCGTAATCGCTGAAGAAATGGGCGTCAGTATTGAATGTCAGCGAGCAAACAATGCGTCGGATGGGAGAGGAGGACTTCATACCAGCCATTTTGTCGGAAACTGGCTCTCGGGTGACGTTGACATGTTCTGGTCAAAGGGGTTCTTGCCCCCGAATAGCACGGAATTGAACACCCTCGACTATTATGTTTGGGGCGAAGTCGAAAGAGCTACCAATAAGACGAGGCCACCTAATGTCGCATCTCCCCGAACCGCCATCGAAGCAGCATTCGCGAGTGTGGAGAGCCCTGTTTTAAAGAGTGCGTGCGATCGCTTCAGAACAAAACAGGAAGCGCTCATTGCGGCTGAATGGGGCTACATTTTTATTTGTATTCTGTTTTAATAAATTTGCTTCAAAAAAGTTTCTTTTGTAGGATTTAAGCGCCGCACCCTATATAGGCTCAACTACTGCACGTGCTGCGAGGTACGTCATCCGGTGACGTCACATATTCACTTGTCATCCAGTTTTAGGGTATTTCCCGACATTTGCGATTCCATTAATTTACTTGTCTCACAGTAAACTATGTCACTTTGGAGGTTATTAAACGTTAATAACAATCACCCTGTATAATAATTAATACACTCCTGGAAATTGAAATAAGAACACCGTGAATTCATTGTCCCAGGAAGGGGAAACTTTATTGACACATTCCTGGGGTCAGATACATCACATGTCACACTGACAGAACCACAGGCACATAGACACAGGCAACAGAGCATGCACAATGTCGGCACTAATAGTATATCCAACTTTCGCAGCAATGCAGGCTGCTATTCTCCCATGGAGACGATCGTAGAGATGCTGGATGTAGTCCTGTGGAACGGCTTGCCATGCCATTTCCACCTGGCGCCTCAGTTGGACCAGCGTTCGTGCTGGACGTGCAGACCGCGTGAGACGACGCTTCATCCAGTCCCAAACATGCTCAATGGGGGACAGATCCGGAGATCTTGCTGGCCAGGGTAGTTGACTTACACCTTCTAGAGCACGTTGGGTGGCACGGGATACATGCGGACGTCCATTGTCCTGTTGGAACAGCAAGTTCCCTTGCCGGTCTAGGAATGGTAGAACGATGGGTTCGATGACGGTTTGGATGTACCGTGCACTATTCAGTGTCCCCTCGACGATCACCAGTGGTGTACGGCCAGTGTAGGAGATCGCTCCCCACACCATGATGCCGGGTGTTGGCCCTGTGTGCCTCGGTCGTATGCAGTCCTGATTGTGGCGCTCACCTGCACGGCGCCAAACACGCATACGACCATCATTGGCACCAAGGTAGAAGCGACTCTCATCGCTGAAGACGACACGTCTCCATTCGTCCCTCCATTCACGCCTGTCGCGACACCACTGGAGGCGGGCTGCACGATGTTGGGGCGTGAGCGGAAGACGGCCTAACGGTGTGCGGGACCGTAGCCCAGCTTCATGGAGACGGTTGCGAATGGTCCTCGCCGATACCCCAGGAGCAACAGTGTCCCTAATTTACTGGGAAGTGGCGGTGCGGTTCCCTACGGCACTGCGTAGGATCCTACGGTCTTGGCGTGCATCCGTGCGTCGCTGCGGTCCGGTCCCAGGTCGACGGGCACGTGCACCTTCCGCCGACCACTGGCGACAACATCGATGTACTGTGGAGACCTCACGCCCCACGTGTTGAGCAATTCGGCGGTACGTCCACCCGGCCTCCCGCATGCCCACTATATGCCCTCGCTCAAAGTCCGTCAACTGCACACACGGTTCACGTCCACGCTGTCGCGGCATGCTACCAGTGTTAAAGACTGCGATGGAGCTCCGTATGCCACGGCAAACTGGCTGGCACTGACGGCGGCGGTGCACGAATGCTGCGCAGCTAGCGCCATTCGACGGACAACACCGCGGTTCCTGGTGTGTCCGCTGTGCCGTGCGTGTGATCATTGCTTGTACAGCCCTCTCGCAGTGTCCGGAGCAAGTATGGTGGGTCTGACACACCGGTGTCAATGTGTTCTTTTTTCCATTTCCAGGAGTGTACTTTTCTGACAGATGGCTTTCAAACTGACGAAATAAATCTCTCTCTTTCTCTTTGCCCGAATGAGCTTCGGAAGGTCCAACGGTACCGACCGACAGCTGTGCCATCCTGAGCCGACAGGCGTCACTGGATACGGATATTGAGGGCCATGTGGTCAGCACACCACTCTCCCGGCCGTTATCAGTTTTCGTAGCCGCAGCCGCTACTTCTCAATCAAGTAGCTCCTCAGGCGGCGTCAGAAGAGCTGAGTGCACCCCGCTTCCCAATAGCACTTGGCAGACGCGGACGGTGACCCATCCAAATGCTAGCCAAGCCCGACAGCGCTTAACTTTGGTGATGTGATGGGAACCGGTGTTACCACTGCGACATCGTCGTTACTATATTTATTATCAGTAGGTTCGAGCAACACGTAAGTTTTGCGGAGCTGCTGTGGGAACTCAAATGGGAATCCCTGTAAGGAAGGTGACTTTTTTTTCGAAAAGCACTATCGAGAAAATTTAGAGAACCGTCATTTGAGGCTGACTGCCTAACAATTGTTGAATACAACAACAGCTAAAGTGCGCGTCATTTACGACGGCGGCCGAGTTTAGGTTCGTTCTGCGCATCTGACGTCACAAAACACAGTCAGCCAATGAACAGAGAACGATGTTGCCAGAGCTCGACTGCAGTGCAGAGCACGGACGAGTGTCTTCAGTTTTAGAAACGTTCAGTCATAAATAAAGTAATTGAACAAAAGCAATGTCTTGATAGCAGACTTCCTTTTATAGAAAGTTTGGAAAAAGCATTCTTTATACCAATTGCTTCATATTCTATTAATTAAACCAAACAAGCAATAAGCCTCCTAATTCAGGCGATAGGAAGGAAAAGTTTTTGTATCATTCTCACTAACCGCTTTTTCGCAATAAACAACAGAGGTAATTGTTTATTTCCTATTGTACTTCCACGAAACGTGAGTAATTCAGTCATACCAACAGTGTTTGTCGGTATTTTGCGCGATATATTGAACTCCTCCGGGAGGTCTACTGAATGACGAGCTGCGTTAGCGTTTGTTTAAAGTGTTTGGCTGCTAAGCGATAAATTGTGAGTTCAAACCTCGTTCGGTGTTTAATATTTTCTTTATTTAAAAACAATAACGAAGTGTCTTACTTCATGAATTTTATTCGTTTGAATGTAATTTTTTGAAATTTCTAGTGGCAACTAAAATCGACAATACGGAAAGTATACGCTATGGATTTTTACCTCTGCAAACTCTTCAAAATTTCGTGCAATGGTTTACTACATCTAATGCTGCACAATAATTGCGTTGAACATCGAAACAAAATTAAGTCATTTATGGGGGGAAGGTATCAGTCAATAAGATGTGTAAAAATCAGATTTTTGGGCCAACTAGTTTTTGTGAAATCGAATGATAAAGTGTGTCAAAGCAGTCGAAACACCATGTGTCTGCACAGGCGAGCAGTGCAGTGATGACAAAATGGCGCACAGCGCGGAATGCGGGGAGCGCGTCTCTGTAGCAACGAAAGGGTTAAAGTGGCTGTGTGGTGGCTTTACTTCATAAACTGCGCGCTCCCCCCTAAACGTAAGTTTGCAAACTATACTATGGCGCTGCTTCTCTTGGCGCGTGCAACTGGCAACGCAGCAATCTCCCGCGTCTGGGCGGGCATGCGCGAACCGCCAAGATAAAAGAATTGAACTATAGTAATAAATAATTAGTGCCGCAGCATGCATGAGTATCATGAAGCCGGTATCGACATTTTAGTCATCAAAAATGGAATCCCTGCGAGAACGTCACGAGGAGCGAAATTGAGGGAGGCAGAAAGCATTTGCTTTGCGGCACAGACTCCGTGAACGAGAAGCAAACACGTGCCTGGCAAGCACGTGGGCAGAGAGAAGCAGCCTTTCCTCCTCTTGGAAGCCATCGACACGGGCGGCCTTTGCTTTTCGGCTAATCGGCGCCAAATAATGACTCAGCGCCAACACCTGCCGTCGCCGGCGGCGCGCTTTCTAATTAATGTCTAATTTAACAACGCCTCGCGGCGGGCAAACACCGCCACCGCTCCGGCGGCGACTCGGTTACGCCCGAGCGACAAATATTTGTATAATCCCATTTATTCTAAATTCGCTGCTCCGTCTATCGTGGCGGGGCGGGGATATGGAGGTGGGCAGAGTGCGAAGAGATCGAAGTGGGGTAGAAAGATGGAAGAAGTGCTAATTTAATTAGCAACGCCATGAAGGTAGGCGAATGGAGGGGAGTGGAGTTGGAGGGGAGGTTGTTCTCTGTTCGTGAGAGACGCTGCGGGAGCCCTGAGCCCACCCTCTAGATCTAGACTTTCCGTGAGGATCGATCCACACTGGACGCCAACGCAACGTTACAGAACGGATAGGAACGCCACCGTCAAATGGCGGTGTGTCCACGCTAGGTGGAACGCCAACGTAATCTTACGTCGCTTTGGTCAGTACTGAGCGGTGAGACTGAGAAGCTTATGTCCACGAATCAGCATTGTTTTAGAAAGCATCGCTCGTGCGAAACTCAGCTTGCCCTTTTCTCACATGATGTACAGAGAACCAAGGATGAAGGCAACAGTGAGATTCCGAAAAGCATTTGCCATGGTGCCCCACAGCAGGCTGTTAACGAAGGTACGAGTATATGGAATAATCATACAATGAAGGCTTTCACGACCGGATGGTACTGTTGTTGATAATTCTTCCGGGTTATATGGCCGTGGTCCATGGAATACTACGTTGGACATCCTCAGAGGTATGGCTGGTCCTGTTGAGTCCTGCCGACTGACGAGTCGGGTTTTTTTTTTTTTTTACTTTATTGTTATTTTGACACCTGAGCAAGCAGGTAGGCTGGCAGCAGCACAATACGCTGCTCTTCAGCCGAAGAGAGTACAAGGAAATAAACAGAGAAGAGACATCACGTAGAAAAACGGCGGGAAAAAACAGTAGACTCATGAACATAAAAACACAAGAAGCCGTTCACACTCGATGACAATCCACACTACGAACTGTTGACACGACGCACAAACACTGAAGAAGACAATGGCACTGGTGAACAATGGAGTGTGACGACGAAACTGAACACTAAACACGACGGCACACACGATACACTGATGGCGATGACCTCCGGCGCGCGAATGTTCACTCAGCGTGTACGAGTCCGGGGACCTGCCAAGAGTGGAGGTGAAGGAGGAGGAAGGGGAGATGGGAGAGGGGAGAGCAGAGATGCCATGGGCAAAGGAGAGAGGGGGAGGGAGGAAGGGGGAGGGGAAGCCCGGAGGAGAGGGTAGGAGGGAGAGGGGAAAGGAAAGAGAAGGGAAGGGAAAGGGGGGGAGGGAGGGTGCCTAAAGGAAAGGACACAGGAGGTGGGGGGGGAGGATCAAAGTTGATAGGAGGGGTATATGCAGGGGAGGAGGACATCATCAGGGAGGGGGAGCTGGCGGAAGCCACCTTGGGAGAGGGTAAGGAGGGTGGAGAGATGGATACCAGGTGGGATGTGGGAATACAGGGGCGGCAGCGGGCGGGGATGGGAGAGGATCGGAGACACGAGCGGGTGAGGAGGATCAAGTTTACGGGAGGTGTACAGGATGACGAGTCGGGTGTCGGAGAGCGGCCTAAATACCGAGGAAAGTGGGCGTGGTCTAGCTTGCACATAGCAGCAGAGAGAAAACTAGTCAAAGATAAAATGTAACTATCGATAATAGTCCGTCATAGATGAAAATCACTTATCGATTCTGTAACGCCACTGTCCATATCTCGCTTAATTTCAAGGCCTCTTCTTTTCTATTAAAATTATCTTCATGTTTATAAATTTCAATAGCTTCCCTATACAGTCGTGGATAGTAGTTCGTGGTAGCACTTAAAACTGTAGTTTCAGAAAACTTAACTACATGGTCACCGGACTGATGATGATGATGATGTTTGGTTTGTGGGGCGCTCAACTGCGTGGTTATCAGCGCCCGTACAATTTCCCAACCTTTGCTCAGTCCAATTTCGCCACTTTCCTGGATGATGATGAAATGATGAGGACAGCACAAACACCCAGTCATCTCGAGGCAGGTGAACATCCCTGACCCCGCCGGGAATCGAACCCGGGACCCCGTGCTCGGGAAGCGAGAACGCTACCGCGAGACCACGAGCGGCGGACCTGGTGGTCACCGGACTGAAGTGCATGTTCCGCAACGGCCGATTTATCTATTTTACCCAGTCGGCAAAGACTTTTATGCTCCTTTACCCTCGTATTCACACAAGGCCACCATTATCATCTAGCGGTGTGTATAAAATTCCGTGTACCTGTGGCAAGGTCTATATTGACACTACGAAAAGAAGTTTGAATACGAGGGTAAAGGAGCATAAAAGTCTTTGCCGACTGGGAAAAATAGATAAATCGGCCGTTGCGGAACATGCACTTCTGGTGACCATGTAGTTAAGTTTTCTGAAACTACAGTTTTAAGTACTACCACGAACTATTATCCACGACTGTATAGAGAAGCTACTGAAATTTATAAACATGAAGATAATTTTAATAGAAAAGAAGAGGCCTTGAAATTAAGCGAGATATGGACAGTGGCGTTACAGAATCGATAAGTGATTTTTGTCTATGACGGACTATTATCGATAGTTACATTTTATCTTTCACTAGTTTTCTCTCTGCTACTATGTGCAAGCTAGACCACGCCCACTTTCCTCGGTATTTGGGCCGCTCTCCGACGCCCGACTCGTCAGTCGGCAGGACACAACAGGACCAGCCATACCTCTGAGGATGTCCAACGTAGTATTGGACGAAACGTTATGATTAGAAGTATTCCATCGACCATGGCTATATGGAATAAGTTCACAGATACGTGAATGGCTAGGAGGCTTTTTAAATAATAAAACCCAGTATGTTGTCCTCGACGGCGAGGGTTTATCAGAGACACGGGTACCATCATGGAAGTGTGGTAGGATCGCTGCTGTTCTCTATATACATAAATTATCTGGCGGTCAGGGAGGGCAGCAACCTGCGGTTGTTTGCTGATGATGCCATGGTGTACAGTAAGGTGTCGAAGTAGAGTGACTGTAGGAAGATACAAGACGACGTAGACAAAATTTTCAGTTGTTGTGATGAATGGCAGCTAGCCCTAAATGTGGAAAAATGAAAGCAAATTCGGATGAGTAGGAAGAACAAACCTGTAATGTTCGGATACAGAGTCACTAGTGTCCTGTTTGACACAATCAAGTCGTTTAAATATCTGGGCGTAATGTTGCAAAGCGGTATGAGGTGTAACGAGCATGTGAGAACTATGGTGGCGAAGGCAAATGGTCGTCTCCGATCTATTGAGAGAATTTTAGGAAAGAGTGGCTCGCCAGTAAAGAAGACGGCATATATGGCGCTCGTGCGACCTATTTTTGAGTACTACTCGATTGTTTCGAGTCCATGCCAGGTCGGATTGAAAGAAAACGTCGAAGCAGTTCAGAGGTGGGCTGCTATATTTGTTACCGGTAGGTTCGAACAACACGTAAGTGTTACGGAGATGCTTCGGAAACTCAAACGGGAATCCCTGAAAGGAAGGTGACTTTTTTTTCCTCCAAAAACACTTTTAAGAAAATTTAGAGAACCGGCACTTGAAGCTGATTGCCGAACGATTGTACTGCCGCCGACATACATCGCACGTAAGGACCACGAAGATACTATGCGAGAAAGTAGGGCTCACACGGAGGCGTACAGACAGTCGTTTGCCGCGCGGGATAGCCGCGCGGTCTTAGGCGCCTCGTCACAGTCGGCGCGGCTGCACCCGTTGGAGATTCGGTTCCTCCCTCGGGCAGCGGTGTGTGTATGTTGTCCTTAGTTTAAATTAGATTAAGTAGTGCATAAGCTTAGGGGCCAATGACCTCAGCAGTTTGGTCCCTCAAGACCTTAACACAATTAAAAAAAAAAAAGACAGTCGTTTTTCCGTCGCTCTGTTTGCGAGTGGAGCAGGAGGGTAATTGACAAGTAGCAAATGATAAATGACCATACGGTGGCTTGAGGAGTATCTATGTAGATGTAGATATGAGACACAGTTCATCTTACAGAAAGTCGGAATATATAATCATAGTTAAATAAATAGTAGTGACAATATGTTAGTGGCCAAATCAAAATTCGTAACAGTTATTCTTGACGATGGTCGTTCAGCTAAGGACAAAAATAACGGCAAAAGTATCTTCCAAACACCACAAAACTATAGAATTTTTTTTTTAAATAGATGTTCCATCTATACATGGTGTCACAGGAGGAACGTTCATTGTCCAGAGATATGACAGGAACGATCATTCGCAGCAAAAATGTCTAATAAACATGGGGTCTAGCACGCATACCTACAGATCTATGAGAACTACTTTACCTTCGACATTCATAAACATATCTCTTCTACATCAAGTTCTCTCCTTTCCGTATCTTTGGATGAGGTACTGCGGATAAAAACAAGAAATAAATTTCTCGTAAATTGGGCTATAAAATGCTTACGTTAAGAGCAATGAACATTTCTTCAGTTGAAGAGATGTGTTTCTCAATAACGAAGTTGAACAGGTGCTCATAGCTCTTAATGTATTCATTTTAGACCCCATATTTACTAGAATTTTTTTCCGGAACCCAATCGAACGGCTCTGGAATGAGTTTGACAGTCGACTTCGCACCAGACCCCAGTGTCCGATGTCTCTGAATTCTCTGGTTTTGTCTCCTGAGCAATAATGGGCCATCATTCCACCACAATGATTCAGACGCCCCCATGAACGTGTTCCTAGCAGAGATCAGGCCGTCATAAAGACGATGGGTGGACGCATCTCATATTAATGTCCACTTATATGGTCACGTGGCGGCAACAGCGTTAACATTAAAGGCTCTAGTTTTGACTTAGGTTCGGCATGGTATCGAAAGACAGCTGAACTTGGACTTCGTTATGAGTATACCAATCTTGAATCAGAAGCCGGAATTTTTCTGAAATATATGTTTGGTTAAAAAATGGCTCAAATGGCTCTAAGCACTATGTGACTTAACATCTGAGGTCATCAGTCCCCTAGACTTAGAACTACTTAAACCTAACTAACCTAAGGACATCAAACACAGTCATGCCCGAGGCAGGGTTCGAACCTGCGACCGAAGCAGCAGCGTGGTTCCGGACTGAAGCGCCTAGAACAGATCGGCCACAGCGGCCGGCTATGTTTGGTTCAAGATTTCTACCTCCCCCAGTCGCGGATGTGTTCGTAGCGTTGCATATTACAGCTCCCATCACAATCAGTTAATTTTGTTTCTAAACGATGTACTAGAGAACTATGTAAGTGAAGATGTTAAATTTCACTACAATTTGTGTACCGGTACATAAACAGATGACATCAGAACGACAAATGGTGCAGAGTCGTTTCATCGAGATTTGAAACAACAATTTTACAAATCCTATCCTTCTCGTCACGATTTACCGAAATTCTAAATCGTTGACTTTCCGTATATTACTAAGAGCTGCGACCTTTCTGACAGGAGATCACGAATCCAGTCGCATACCTGAGGTGATATTCTATAGCATGCAGCTTTCTTAGAAGTCGCCCGTGGGGAACGATGTCAAAAGCCTTCTTGAAATGTAAAAATATGGAATCAATGTGACACACCCTCACGATAGCACTCATTACTTCATGAGAATAAAGAGCTATATTTTCTGAATCCGTGCTGACCGCGTCTCAATAAATCGTTTTCTTCGAGGTAATTCATAATGTTCGAACACAGTATATGTTCCAAAACCCCATTGCTATCGACGTTAGCGATATAGGTCTGTAATTCAACGTTAGCGATATAGGTCTGTAATTCAGCGGATTACTCCTATTTCCTTTCTTGGGTATTGGTGTTGTAACGTTTCCTGGCAAACTCACACATTAACAAACTGAAATTTATTTGTACCATATACGCCACTCTGAGCAATTTGTATATAATGTAATTATTTAACAAAAAATATTATTGAATTTTGCGTAAAAGACATTTGTTATTATTGTAATATTTTTTGTAGTAATATTCTCTCTGTATTTAGGACGGTAATATTTCTATATTAAATATGTAATTGCGAAATGTGTCAATATCTGAGATAACAGAGATGTGAAATTCAGGCAGAGGGAAATAATGTCGTGAAATTACAAAGAAATGTTAATAGTCAGCAATACTATAAAAGCACAATGCACTATGTATTCTTTGGTCTTCCTCGTTTAGAGCTGAAAGCGGTAGGAAGCTGTATCGATGTATTTGGTGATTGGGTACACGTCATTTGTCTGTATCTAGATTTAGCCGCCATTGAAGGAGAAATTACGAACTAATGTGAGTTGAATTATTGCTTGATCTAAATATATCAGAATTTATAAAAAGTGTGTATTATTAATGTAAATTAGCTTGCCCATGTCATCTATAATATTTCTTTAAAGAGTTTTCAGCATTTTTTTAGCGGTGTTGCTGGGCTGTGCCGCGACCGATCGATTTGCAGCGGCGGCACATTTAAAAAATTGTTCCGCTAAAGGAAAAATCAACCAAACCTGTAAATCGGGAACAGATAGATAAACATTAACAGTGAACTAAGAGAATGTGCTTCTTTTACAGCGATCCAGAGACTGACTGAGATTAAAAAAAAAAAAAAAAATAGTTACACATTTGTGCATTCTTAGACGAATAGTTAACATTGAAATTTAACAATTTTGGTTCTTTCAAATAACTTTAATGTATAGCGAAGTAGGCTTGATCAGTGATAATTAAATGTTGGCTTGGTAATAATTAACCATTTTCTGCTAATAGTGATAATCTTGTGTTCAAAAGCTAACGCCGGGAAAGAATTCAGTAAAAAATATTTAACAAAAAAATCCACTGCATTTAGAAAATGTGTGCCAAGGCCGAATGATGTAAAGAATTTAATTTTCAACCAAATATTCTTAATCAGTTAATATGAGTTCACGTAATTTGTAAATGTACGTAATTCTTTTGAAAGTGAAAATTTTTATTACCGCACGTAAATAAGAGAGAGGTTCTACAACAAAGTTCGCACGCAAAGAAAGTAAGGTAAAGAAAATTAACTTAAAATCAAATAAAATTCTTTAACGAAATTTACGCCAGCAATTTCGTTAAAGTGTGACTTGTGCAGCTTTTCAGTTTTTAGATATGGAACTTCCGATGAGCGAGTGGTTGTATAAAATTTGCTAAATATGGAGCTATTGCATCAGCATACTCTGAAAGGAGTATGCTGATACAGTCTGGACCGGAAGCCTTGCCTTTATCAAGCGACTTACGCTGCTTCGCAATACCGAGGATATCTACTTCCAAGTTACTCATACTGGCAGTTGTTCTGGATTCGAATTTTGGAATATTTACTTCGTCATCTTTGGTGAAGGAGTTTCGGAAAGCACTGCTTAGTAACTCTGCTTTAGCAGCACTGTCATCAGTGACACCACCATTGTCATCGCGGAGTGAAGATACTGACTGCGTCTTGTCACTGGTGTCATTTTTGTATGACGAGAATCTCTCTGGGTTTTCTGTCAGATTTCGAGACAGAGCTTCGTTGTGGAAACTATTAAAAGCATCTGGCATTTAAGTTATGGCTAAATTTCGAGCTTGTGTAGAACTTCGGCACTCTTGGAAATCTTGTGGTCCTTAAAATTTGGCGCCGGCCGGAAAGGCCGAGCGGTTCTAGGCGCTACAGTCTGGAACCGCGCGACCGCTACGATTGCAGGTTCGAATCCTGCCTCGGGCATGGATGTGTGTGATGTCCTTAGGTTAGTTAGGTTTAAGTAGTTCTAAGTTCTAGGGGACTGATGACCACAGAAGTTAAGTCCCATAGTGCTCAGAGCCATTTGAACCTTAAAATTTGGCATGCTTTTTCAATGCATCTGCAACAGAGTTCTGGCCCCCTTTGTGTACCGTGGGTGATCAGCACCATCTCTTATTAATTTGTTTGGTATATATCTCTCAATACATGTCGGTATTGTTTATTACCGCACATGCAGGCAACACAGCCAATTTTCAGTGTAAAAACAATAAAAAATTTACGATTATATGAGAACAAATAAGCCCTCGGTCACAAATATTAAGTTAAAATTGACCAGGTTTCGACGCTACTATGAGCGTCGTCTTCAGAATTAAACTAACTGTTCTAAAACATGTTAGGTATATAATATATTAATAAAATTGAAGTTTGTACTGACTGGAAAGAGATGCAGTACTTACAAGTTCTTTTTTAAAATGTGACTTGTAAGTACTGCATCTCTTTCCAGTGAGTACAAACTTCAATTTTATTAATATATTATATACCTAACATGTTTTAGAACAGTTAGTTTAATTCTGAAGACGACGCTCATAGTACCGTCGAAACCTGGTCAATTTGGACTTAATATTTGTGACCGAGGGCTTATTTGTTCTAATATAATTCTGACACGGTCACTGAACCTTAGCAGCTATGTTCAAAGTTTTAAAATTTATGATATTAGTGTTGGGCCCATAGTTTTTGGTATCGGTAGGCTGACTGGTGGCAGTTCTGATAACACTTAATCCCTGCCGTTGGGGATGGCGGTAGCAAAGGATGATGGCTGAAACGAACTATGGAACGCTTGAAGCAATCACAGCAAAACTTGGTACAGGGGGTATAACATTGGCGGGGCAATCGGCAATTTTTGTCTTACAGAGAAATAGGTCTGTGCTCGAGCTCGCAGACGGAAATCACAGCTGACCACAGCGTCGCCACAGGGGTATAAAAGAATCTGGCTGCCCATAGGGGGTCTTAATGGTGGAGGTGGCGACTGAAGTAAGCCGGGCTATAGGCGCAAGGCAGCGGTAGGGGGAGGGAGTAGAGGAAAGGGGGGGGGGGGGAGAGCGAGAGGAATTGTTGCCGCCCCCGCGCCGCCCGCGATGTATATTTCAGGGGCGGCTGCCGAGTGGCCAGCGGCCGCCCCCGCCACCTCCCACGCCCTTAAGGCGACTGCATTAATAATGACCGCGACCGCAGTTTGCCGGGCTGCTGGGCGGCGGCGGGGGCGGGTCACGCGCTATCCGCCGCCCGCTGTGTGCGGGCGAGTCCGTGTGTACACTTTATTTGAGCCACGCGCGTACCGGGGCGGAAGCTCGGACACGGCGGAGCACACAATGCGGGAAATGGAACTTTAATTGAAGCGAAACAGTTAATGCGCGCGCGGCGGCGTTTGTAGGGTCCGCACCGCCCCCGCCTCCCACTCCCACCCGCGGGCCTGATGTATAACCCGCGTTGCGGGCCCAGGGGGCGGTCCAGCCTTGGAGAGGACGCCAAGAGCGCCGGGCGACGCTTCCAATGTTGCGACGAGGAATGGCGCCCGGTCTAAATTTGCATTCCAGCAGCTTCCAGGGCGGGGAACTGCGGGTGATGGGACGCCACTGGACGCCGGGCGCCGTGTGGTGGAATGGGAGCAGGGGCGGGGGGAGGGGTGGACGGTGGCTGGAACGCTGCAGTCGGTGTCCACAGGGTCAGTGTGTTCACCAGCCTCCAGATTTTCATCGGTACCGAACGAGTGTTTCCATCCAGTGATGATGACAGGGCCTTCTTATTCTGAGGGGGGGTGAGAGGGGAAGTGGGTTCAAATGGCCGCTCAGCCATTCTGGTTAACGTTCTTCTTGATTTCCCTACATGACTTGGGAACCTGTCTTTGTTGTTCTTCAACATGACAACATCCAGATTACATCCCAGCAGTTTGGGTCGAAGATCAAAAATGGTTCAAATGGCTCTGAGCACTATGGGACTCAACTTCTGAGGTCATCAGTCCCCTAGAACTTACAACTACTTAAACCTAACTAACCTAAGGACATCACACACATCCATGCCCGAGCCAGGATTCGAAACTGCGACTGTAGCGGTCACGTGGTTCCAGACTGATGCGCCTAGAACCGCACGGCCACAGCGGCTGGTGGTCGAAGATCGCACTAGTTTTGACCCAGCCTACCAGGATAGCTTACCCCCTGCTTCCTTACGCAATTTCCAGCGATTGTGGGTGGATATTTCATCAAGATGAAGACATGGTTCATTCTAAACTAGAGCTGCAAAACTATCGTTAATAAGCGCAGACTACAGAGGGTTTCCTAGCTGCTTTCGTCATTGAAGGTCGTACCTGCGTTCCCTGTATGTTAGGTATGTTGCATACCGATCGGACTTTACCTCGTAACGGTCGCTTTGTTTACGTATGCGAACAGATTCCACTAGATTCCACTTGAAAAGGTAATTGGTGAACGGTCTAAAAACTGAGTGAGAGTATATAAATGGACATGTAACCTTGAGAGGTGGCAGAAGCTCCCTCTCATATTTCTATCTTACTCTGAGTAATTCGATTTTCCTCTCTAATTGCATGCAGTGAAAAGTTGCTATTCCTTCACACGCGGACTTGCCATGCAGCCTCTCGTCACCCTGGTGGTCTGGTGACAGGCGGGCTCTGCTGATCTTGAAAAGGTTAAGCCGATGGGTGTGAGGGAGTCGAGTGAATGCTTTCCAGACGCCGACATTGTCATAATAGCGGCGGAGACACGCCCGCAGGGGCCTGAAGGATCGGCTGGGCTAGAGATTCCGTTACTTCGCAGAAACTTAGCGAAAACACATTCTGGCGGGCTACCAGCGAGGCGTGGGAATGACTTGTGTTCCCAGGCAGTCTGGGCGGGCAAATTCCCGCGTTTTCTGCAAAATCGTAACTGTGATTGGCTTGCTCAGGGCATAGCTCCGTGACGTAGCAAAATCGGTGCAGAAATTGGCGCCAAGAATCTCCATTGGTGGAATGGTAGTGCTTCGGCAATAGAGTGGAATTCTCCGCCAGTTTTCGAGTTGCTGATTGGAACATTTAACCACAGCCACTGTCGTGGGGACGGGAATGTTCTGTGTTCGTTTTGTACGGGTGCTCTGGTGAAGGTAGGCTCTCGCCTTTTCGGTCAGATTGGGTAACAAGACTGACCTCTCGCTGGTCTGTTCAGCCTGCCTTGCGTTGGCTGTCTAATATACTTTTATTTAATTGTAACTGTTTGACGGA
The DNA here is from genome assembly GCF_023864275.1 of Schistocerca cancellata. Lineage (NCBI taxonomy): Eukaryota > Metazoa > Arthropoda > Insecta > Orthoptera > Acrididae > Schistocerca > Schistocerca cancellata. Next base: position 77,943,339 of record NC_064634.1, on the reverse strand, counting down.
GTTGCTGAAGTTTCCACTTCAACGTAACTTTCCGAGTACAGTTGGTAATAGAGCGTTCTGCGTACAAGCGGCCTATGTTGTCTGTCGTGGGCAGTTTTGGCTAAAGTTGACTGTATCGGAGTTACTGTGTGACTTCGCTTGTTAAAATCAATCACTGTACCATCAGTGATTGTGTGGTGGGCCTTCTTCGTCTCCCTCAGAGGCGCATTTGTATTGCTAGGAAGTCTTTAGTCTGGAACAACCAGACCAGGATAATTTGTTTCGGGCTGTAGCCGCGACATTATCATCACCACGACGGGACGTCGAAGCAACCAGCCATCGCCTCCGGTACGCCAGATCGTGTTCTTGCAGTTTAGAAGACAGTTTGGTAATGTATGTCCGCAGCACCGCAGATGGGGATTTTCCTAGGTGATAATAAGAGCTCAGCAGAGCGCGCCTCTTCGTCTTTTTCTAACTTTGTTCTGTCTTGGGTGTTAATTGTCTGAGTTCTCACTACTGTAGCAGCAATTAATGTTGGGTTGGCTGTGTGTTTCTCTTAAGATTTGAGTTGAAAGGAATTGGCTCCACATACCACTTCGTCATAAATGTCACAATCTAGTTTAGAGACAACTTCACCTTCACAGCATTCATTTGAGTATTCAATTTGAGCCAATTTGATGTATTGTAAATGTTTCATGTATTTTGTTTATTATTTTGACTTTAGTCATAATAAATCATGTTGTTATTTTGGACAGAACTTTCATTCTGTTCATCGGTAGAGAAACCCTTTCATTTCTCACTACGTTAATGAAACTTTCCTTTATTTAACTTATTTATCACATTAAATTATTGCAGGTGCCAAACTCTTTTCTACTCCACTTGCAGGGTCGATTACAGTCAGTTCGCGTTTCTTTTTGATCCATGTGCAACAGCAAAAGTCGGATTTAGAATAGGGGTGGGGGGCTTAGAGAATCATTTATATATGTAGATTCTAGAATAATTTAGTGTTAAATACACTGCTAGCCCCGGCACCTCGCAACCTTTCTGCTACTTCAAAATAAAAATTGTTTGTAGCAAAATTGAAGTTATGGATGTCTGATTCAAGTTTTATTCGGAACTTGTTCAATTCTAACGTAAAACAGAGGAATGCTGCAGGAAAAATAAAGTAAATAATATAGATCTCTCACACAGCGCTAGAAAAGGCATTGCCCTTAAAAAATGTAAAATTTAAGGAAAACAGAAAACAAAAATATATCAAACATCGTTCAGCACTTCGTTGAACTTATATAAAACATGTTTCTGATATTCATTGACAATTTGCGAATTTTTCGATAATCACAGGTCTTCGATCAAGATGGAGAAAGTTCTTTTGAATACAACACAACAACCATAATTGCACATATTTTTTATGTTTGTGCATTTAAATTGTACTTGCATCAAAAGTAATTCTTTTGGTTGCGTAAAAGTACAGAAGTTACGTGATCAACTAATTTTTATTACTTATTAATCGCAATATGTATTCGTTAAGGGTATAAAATACACAGTGGACAGACACTGAAAGAAGTACGTTTGTAATTCGGTACAAAACAAAAAAATCGAATTGAAGTCGTGTTGCTACGAAGCCCGTCCAGCCATTTTGTACACTCATGAATACATGTGTATCTTCTTTTGCCGTTACTATTATTACCATTACTATCTTTCGAACATTCCCTGTTAAAAATAGTGTTTGAACTTGTATTCCTTCATTATAATATCTTTGTATTCTTTATCTCTTCTCAAATTCTCTTCATTTGTCAACTGTTTTTTTTTATCGCTTTCCTGTCCATTTAAATCCTGCCATCTTATTTCGGCTTGTTCTTCCTAGTTAATAGTGGCAGATGACAAAAATTAAAATTTATTTTAGTAATTCGCTCATAGTTTTGTGGAGGTTTCTAACTGCTAAGGTGAATGTCTACAGTGGTGACAATTTATTTTCTGTCGTGTTTACACAATTTGACATTTTGTGTACATTTAAGTAAGCCGGAATGACGTATTAGAAACGTTAAACATAAAGAAAACATAAAATAATAATGTTGTCAATAGTGGAAACATTTTATAGCATTATAGCAATTTCACTTATTGTTATTATGTTACACAGATTATATATATATTGGGTGGGGGACGAGAAACAGACAAACCAAACCCGAATACTAGACTGCTAATTGTCATCTACTCTTTCGAAGCTGTTGCGACTACGTAAATACGGACCTTTGCATTAGCTTATTTGTTATTTATTTATTACCTAATTATTAAATGTTTATCTATTTGTTGTTGTATCTGCTCGTGGCAGGCAACAGTTTGTACATAATAGGCGTGCAGTCTGAACTCGGGGTGAGTTTTCCTGGCGCCCGTATGTTGGAGGGCTGGGGTTGAGAGATAGAAAGCGGAAAGTATGACTCTTAACAGTAATCTTATTCTTACAATCAACTTCCTTTTTTACGAAGTTTCTCAAACTAACGCTTGTTGGTGACCATTACCTGCCTATGGAGGTACCAGAATCATGTTTAAAGATCTTCTCCTTTCACTGAGCCGGCCCCGGCGGCCGTGCGGTTCTAGGCGCTGCAGTCCGGAACCGCGGGACTGCTACGGTCGCAGGTTCGAATCCTGCCTCGGGCATGGATGTATGTGATGTCCTTAGGTTAGTTAGGTTTAAGTAGTTCTAAGTTCTAGGGGAGTGATGAAATGGTTCAAATGGCTCTGAGCACTATGCGACTTAACTTCTGAGGTCATCAGTCGCCTAGAACTAATTAAACCTAACTAACCTAAGGACATCACACACATCCATGCCCGAAGCAGGAATCGAACCTGCGACCGTGGCGGTCGCTCGGTTCCAGACTGTAGCGCCTAGAACCGCACGGCCACTCAGCCCGGCGGGGGTGATGACCTAAGATGTCAAGTCCCATAGTGCTCAGAGCCATTTGAACCTTTCACTGACGCCTGCGCTTTTGTACTGACGTAATGTATGAACAGGCTGTCTGAAGCAGGAGTCTCGTGAACATATGATGCAGTTTCGACGACTGCATAGTCCGAAAACCATTCAAGCACTTACCTACATCGAGGAAGGCCCCAAACTGCACGTTTGGAAGTTGCCGTTTGAGGAACTCCAGAGGTCGAACCCGCAGCGAAAATGAATAGGCGTGCCGGTTAAGATAGGGCTCCGGTCCTATTCGCAGTCCCAAATTAAAAGCGGCCGCGACCGCTTAGGGAGATTTACTGCGCGGACAATGAATCAGCGAGGGGACGAAGCCACCGCGCATATCTAATTGAATTCGAGTATCAAATTCTTTCGCAGAACGCTATTATTCGCGCAAGCGCCATATATATCCGCGGCCGGCTGACCCCTTTTATCTGGTGCGGACACCCTACCCTGCCCTGCTCCATCCCAGCTCGCCCGTCCCCGGACGGAGTCCGCTATAAACAACAACGCGACGAGATGAACGCGCAAACGGCCCGCGCTACTTGTAGCGCCCGCTCTCGCAAGTTGCGTTCGGCCGCCATATATCTGCAAGGCGGGGGCGGCGCAGGGGCAGATGGCGATACGACGTAATGAGCTTTCTTCGTTAATTATCGGCTATCCCCACCCACTGCATCCCCCTGCCTGCCCCCTCGCTCGCGAGGCAATGCATTTCCAGCGCGCGGTGTCGCGTCTCTACGCCCCCGCGGTGACCGGCGCCACAAAACAGCGACGCCTGCAGAAACACTGTGCGCCGTTGCCTCCACTCCATGATGGTCAATTAGTAAGCGGCCGTGCCGCGCTGCGGGGTGGGGCGGTTGTGTCCGGCGGCCCTCGCCGCGGGGTCTGTCTTCGTTAAATTGTCGCCCCCCGCCGGTGCTGCCTCCGGGCGTAATGGTCACCGGCTGAAAGCGTGTTTTACAGCTGCCCACGCCCCAGCGCGGTTTAAGCGCTGTAAGCAGGCGCACAGCCGGCAGCAGCTAGCCGAGACCGCTGTTGCCACTACAGGGCATCGCATTCTGTGCCCCCGTCGCGGGAATGGCTTCATTTCTCGATTCAAAGCATAAATACGTATTTTTGGAAACTATTTATATACTCGCTGCGATCGCGTTTCAGTATTTTTGTTATGATGAATGATGGTGGGTGGATAAGCTAGTAATTTATGTCTGTGTACATAGCGGTGTAGAGACGTATGTACACTACTGACCATTAAAATTGCTACACGAAGAAGAAATGCAGATGATAAACGGGTATTCATTGGACAAATATATTATACCAGAACTGGCATGTGATTACATTTTCACACAATTTGGGTGCATAGACCCTGAGAAATCAGTACCCAGAACATCCACCACTGGGCGTAATAACGGCCTTGATACGCCTGGGCATTGAGTGAAACAGAGCTTGGATGGCGTGTACAGGTACAGCTGCCCATGCAGCTTCAACACGATACCACAGTTCGTCAAGAGTAGCGACTGGTGTATTGTGACGAGCCAGTTGCTCGGCCACCATTGACCAGACGTTTTCAGTTGACGAGAGATCTGGAGAATGTGCTGGCCAGGGCAGCAGTCGAACATTTTCTGTATCCAGAAAGACCCGTACAGGACCTGCAGCATGCGGTCGTGCATTATCCTGCTGAAATGTAGGGTTTCGCAGGGATCGAATGAAGGACAGGGCCGCGGGTCGTAACACATCTGAAATGTAACGTCCACTGTTCAAAGTGCCGTCAATGAGAACAAGAGGTGACCGAGACCTGTAACCAATGGCACCCCATACCATCACGCCGGATGATACGCCAGTATGGCGATGACGAATACACGCTTGCAATGTGCGTTCACCGCGATGCCGCCAACACGGATGCGACCATCATGATGCTGTAAACAGAACCTGGATTCATCCAACAAATGACGTTTTGCCATTCGTGCACCCAGGTTCGTCATTGAATACACCATAGCAGGCGCTGCTATCTGTGATGCAGCGTCAAGGGTAACCGCAGCCATGGTGTCCGAGCTGATAGTCCATGCTGCTGCAAACGTCGTCGAACTGTTGGTGCAGACGGTTGTTGTGTTGCAAACGTCCCCATCTGTTGACTCAGGGATCGAGACGTGGCTGCACGATCCGTTACAGCCATGTGGATAAGATGCCTGTCATCTCCACTGCTAGTGATACGAGGCCGTTGGGGTCCAGGACGGCGTTCCGTGTTACTCTCCTGAACCCACCGATTCCATAATCTGCTAACAGTCATTGGATCTCGACCAACGCGACAGCAATGTCGCGATACAAAAAACCGCAATCGAGATAGGCTACAATCCGACCTTTATCAAAGTCGGAAACGTGATGGTACGCATTTCTCCTCCTTAGACGAGGCATCACAACAAAGTTTCACCAGGCAACGCCGGTCAATTGCTGTTTGTGTATGAGAAATCGGTTGGAAACTTTCCTCATGTCAGCACGTTGTAGGTGCTGCCACCGGCGCCAACCTTGTGTGAATGCTCTGAAAAGCTAATCATTTGCATATCACGGAATCTTCTTCCTGTCGGTTAAATTTCGCGTCTGTAGGACGTCATCTTCGTGGTGTAGCAATTTTAATGGCCATTAGTGTATAAAAACGTATGATGCATCGGCAAGTAGGTACACAGTGATGGCTCAAATGGCTCTGAGCACTATGGGACTCAACTTCTGAGGTCATTAGTCCCCTAGAACTTAGAACTAGTTAAACCTAACTAACCTAAGGACATCACACCCATCCATGCCCGAGGCAGGATTCGAACCTGCGACCGTAGCGGTCTCGCGGTTCCAGACTCCAGCGCCGAGAACCGCACGGCCACTTCGGCCGGCAGGTACACAGTGAATATGCTTCTGTTTTATTTTGCTGTATGTGGAATATGAAAGCATGCATTATATTTTGTGATTAGATTTTAAAATGTCTCGATTCATTACTTTCATACGGAAGTGGAAATGACATGTTGCCACCAGAGCAACCTATACCAACCATTTCTTCCTTCAGTTTAAATGCACTGTAGTGCCTACATTTTTTATCCACACCGTAAGGTGACTAATTTATGATTAGCAAAATTAGTAGATCATAATCGAATGCAGCCTCACCATAAGCCTCCCTCGTTCCACATGTGAAGGTACGACATCTCGCTATTTTTCGTACAGCCTTTAAATGACGTCGTCCTTGGGAGTGTTCCAACGTCTGGGAAGCTGTAAACTCAGTAGCTCTTAAGGCCGCCTGACGTTCTGCAACCAGCTTCCGACGAATTTGAGGCTGCTCCGATGTTTGATGGATTCCATTAAGTTTAGTAGCCCCAGCTCTCTTAGAACTATGCGCTAAATCAGACTTATGTTGGTGAAATTTATCGAAACAGGTTAAAATATGGTTCTCGGCCTTACCTTCGGTCTTTATTGCTGTATCTCCACAAAACTCTCCAGCTATGCCAGGTGATATAGCAGGTCAATATGGTAAATGGAGCTCACAAGAATATTGAATTTGCGCTGTCACGAGGTAATCTGTAAACCCCATACAGTCGCCAACCGGCATGCCAGTGTCGTCTGCATCCCGTTGGCGTGCATCACAGTTAAAACGGTTAATAATACTAAAAAAGATACAACTTTCTACAATAGCCTACGATCTTCCGCAGGGTTCAAGCTATCTTCATACCAAATTTCATCGGATTTGGTTCAATGGTCGAGTTGTGAAAGCGTAACAGGGTTACTTTCACATTTATAATATTAGTATGGAAGTATTGTTTGGTATAGATTAACCACACTGTGGATTGTGTAAGCATTGTATTCTAGCTGTTACTGCAGTTGCGCTCCCATATCCATAAAATGAAATGAAATGTCCGTACGGCTCCACTGCTCTGCAGACACTGGTTGAGGAGTTTGGGAGCTCAGTGCTAGTCTCTTTATTTGACGCCAATTCGGCGACTTGCACCTCGATGGTGATAAAATGGTGATGGGGACAACACACGTATCAGTTTGAGAGCGAAAAAGAAAGTCCACCGCACCGGTGAATCGAACCCGGGACCCCACGATCGAGTGAGTAATGCTAAACACATAACCACAAGCTGTTTGCGCAAAGCTCTAGGCGTCTTACATGTTCAAACAAAATAATACTTATTAACTGATTGCTAATTTAAAATTAGAAGACAGTGTTTCTGTGGTGTCGTAAGCATATCACGCCCTACGAGGCAGCACCAAAGGCGTCGAGAGGTGGACAACCCACTGCAGAGACGGCGTACAGCCCAGCAATTGCAGCAAGAAGAAGTCGCAGCGGTGGCGCCACCAGAGAAGTCAGCTCGACTACGGAGAAGACCGCCTTTGCTTGTGTACTTGTCGCCGCATCGTCTGCTGCTAGCGAGTCCACACCAGCCCGTCTACGATAACATTCTAGTGGAACCAGAACTGTTTACTATCCAGCCTTAGCTTCTAGAATATTAGTTGAACTTCAGGATCTGTTGCCTGAGCCGATTTGTACAAAGTTGAGTATTCGTCAGTAAAAGTGTGTTTACTTGCCACTAAACGTTATCAGTGTTTCACTGTTCTCCTCGTTCTCCTCTCATAGTGTTTCCCTCAGCGCACTATAAATAGTTCAGGGTGGCGACAAGTAAAATCTCATTCTGTGATTCATGAGAAGTACGATACGACATTTTCATTCTGTAGGGTATAGTCTACATCTGCATTGTTGTCTGAACTCCACAGTCACTTATAAACTAATTCTAATGTGGATTATGAATGACACATTCAAGAAATGAACAGAAATATGACAATATAAGTAACTTTTGGCTCTCACTACGGCAATCACTACGGCTTCAGAGTTTGCAGACATCACTGCGGACACACCCACCTGCAGATGGTTGGACGGTTGCCAACCGAAATATTGTGGCAAGAAGTCAACATGATGCGACTGCAACCCCAAAATCTCATAGAATATTCAGTACGCCGGGAAAACTTCAAGAATCACATCACTGATAAAGTCTTGCAGGAGATGATCTACATTGGTATAAGTGCTCCGTAGTTTCTTGAACTTCAGAGATACGAAGGGCTGACGATGTGAAATAACCCCATATCTGTAAACTATCTTCTCCTCTTGCAGCCCTTTCTGAGTCTGTTTCCACATGGGCCATTCTCCAGTGAAACAAATTTTTAAATTTTTTCATGCAGTATTCAGGCCTCATATTTCATATAGATAAATAGGAGCGTGTCTGTTGGCCAATGTTATGTGTTGCCCACATGACACTTTTCGTGTACATCAGTCATGGAGGAGGAAGATGGTGACCATATAATGGGTTTATTTTTACTATGACTGTTCCTTCAGACAGGCATGTCTGAACGAACAGACATGGTAAAAATTTTAAAAAATGAGTGTTAGAAGCCTCGACGGGCAAAAGCAACAGTAATGACATTGGTTTTAAATCCTTGCAGTCTCATTGTCCCTGTTGCGGCAATCAAGTAATGTGTGAGCATTAAGGGATGCAGACACTGTAAGTGGCGTACGGAACTATGGATCGTTCTCGGGGGTAGGAGGGGTGAGGGGGGGGGGGGCACTGAGAGCCGAGTGGTTAAGACGACAGTTGTAATAAGTGGGAAATCCGAATTCGAGTCCCTGTCCGGCATAAATTGTTCGTGTCACGAGTAGGTAGTAAATCTATATCTAATACATCTGACGTCAAAAAATTCGCCATCAACGAAAATATTTGCAACATACAATAGGTATTCGTCGAAGGTAGGTTCCTTGTACCTTTTTCTGTGTGCAGCTACCTCGTTCCTGATGTCTGGAGGGGGAGTTCCACTTTTCTAGGTTTCAGACATACAGTAATGAGCCTACATGCCTCATTAAGAGCTATAGTTCTTGAAAACTTAAACCTGTATTATGCAACTTACGTAGTAGTCATACCACTACATTTATATCAACCTATGGCTGTGTTCTTGCTGGAGTATGTTCCAGGTTATATGGTCGCGGTCCACGAAATTGTCTTGTTTCTGATGTTTCGTACAGAGCTACCAGCAGAGATAATCCTTGTCGGAGATGACACTTAACGATCGAACTATAATCTGTCAAACATGAAACTTATTTCTAGATTCAGTAGAGCTGCTGTCCGTATATCACTACGTTCGATTCATACTTGTTTCCTGTTGCAATTGTCCCAGTGTTTACATAAGTTGTTGGCTTCTCTGTATAGCCGAGGATAGTAGTGGGTTACTAAAGATAAGGCTTTGGTTTCGAAACAATTCATGATTCACTGAAGGGCGTACCATGCTGCAGCTGATTTTTCTGCTTTCCGTAGTCGGTAAAGACTTTTGTGTCCCTTCACAAGTGTACTCACGCTTCTCTTTGCAAACTTCTACCACGCCGCCGTTCCACAATATTTATGTCGTTCTTTGACACGTGTCTCAACAGTCAGCAAGATGCAGTGGAACCAGGAGATATTCTGAAGACGTCTAAAGCAGGTCTTGACGAAAGGTCAGGAAAGAAACACTTTGATGGAACACGAGCATACAACCCGGAAATTCAGCAGCAAATAACGTAACCAGTAATGAAAGCTTTCATTCCAAGTGCACTTGCCTCATTACTAAATTTGAATTCGTTTTCCAACACGGTAAACTTGTGAAGAGATGACTAAAATCAACTCCCCGGACAAAACATTAGTCAGCCCAATTACAAGAGCATACTCGACGATTTGGAGCACTGTGCAAAAAGTCAACATTAATTAATATTATGGAAACCCGAAATTTAGTCGCCGTTACAGTGGAGATGTTTGTGGCTGCTCCGTCTGGTGTGTGGATATAACGATATGTCGGGCATATACAGTATATAACAACATCAAATTCTTACTTCAGAGAAGTCGACGACAGCAGATCGACGGAGGGCGGTTGCAACTGGCGCCCACCGTGGGGCTCGAACCCAGGACCCTGAGATTAAGAGTCCCTCTCGTTCCGACAGCTCCTCCACCTGCACTGTCCGATGAGGTGGCGAACTTTCACCAATGAACGTGAAGTCAGGGCCCAATGCACTCCTGGAAGGACGCACGTGGGGATGGAGCACAGTGTCACAGTACCGTTGACCGGTGACTGCACCGCGTTCAAAGATTTGGAGATCAGTACGCCAATGTAACATTATGAAGCCCCACACCATAACGCCTGGACCAGCAAAACGATAATGTCCGACAATGTTCCTTGTAAGTAGGCTGTTTATGTTTTCTTTATGTAAGTAGGCTGTTTATGTTTTATTATCGGCAACGTTACGTAGCGCTCGGTATGAAAATCACTGGCCGTGCTGTGTGCAGTCTGTGGTTAGTTTGCATTGTTGTCTGCCATTGTAGTGTTGGTTAGTTTGCATTGTTGTCTGCCATTGTAGTGTTGGGCGAGTGCACGAGTGGTGGTTTATGGACTTGCTATATTATCCGCAAGACTCTTCAATGGTGATTGTGCACCTGTACAGTCGCAACAGATGGCTGCTGGCCATCTCTACAAGGACTGCAGTGGGTCTGCATCTTTGATGACTCACCAATACCATTATTTCTACAAGGACTACAGTGGGTCTGCACCTCTGGTGGCCCATCAATACCATAATCTCTACCAGGACTACAGTGGGTCTACTCTGTGATGACCTACCTACCAATATTCTTCATAACTTCGACTGTCTCTGCTGTGGATTTGCTCTGTTGTGGCCCATTACCTGTCAGCATGTCAAGAGTCAGCACTGTCTTTCCGTTGGAAGGACAACACTACTTCTTCAAGACTGCATGGAAATCCACTACTTCCGTGTGCATTGTCTTTTACTGCTCAGACTTTGAGAAAAGAAACGGCAGTTTCACTGTTATGAATGATCAGGACTGTCTTTATGGGCTGTGAGAAAATTTTAGCTTTTGACCAACATTGTATCAATAAGTGTGTGCATTTGATTTCTTGGTTATTGTAATTATGAAAAATTTTATCAAATCATCACTGCCCAAAAAAATTTGTAAAATATTTTGTGGGGAGCATGGGGGCTATGTAAGTAGGCTGTTTATGTTTTCTTTATGTAAGTAGGCTGTTTATGTTTTATTATCGGCAACGTTACGTAGCGCTCGGTATGAAAATCACTGGCTGTGCTGTGTGCAGTCTGTGGTTAGTTTGCATTGTTGTCTGCCATTGTAGTGTTGGGCAGCGGCAGCCGGATGTGAACAGCGCGTAGCGTTGCGCAGTTGGAGGTGAGCCGCCAGCAGTGGTGGATGTGGGGAGAGAGATGGCGGAGTTTTGTAATTTGTCATGAACTGCTATATATATATATATTATGACTATTAAGGTAAATACATTGTTTGTTCTGTATTAATATCCCTCATTTGCTAACTATCCCTATCAGTAGTTAGTGCCTTCTGTAGTTTGAATCTTTTATTTAGCTGGCAATAGTGGCGCTCGCTGTATTGCAGTAGTTCGAGTAATCAAGATTTTTGTGAGGTAAGTTATTTGTGAAAGGTATAGTTTAATGTTAGTCAGGGCCATTCTTTTGTAGGGATTTTTGAAAGTCAAATTGCGTTGCGCTAAATAATATTGTGTGTCAGGTTAAGCACAGTCGTGTATAAATTGTTCTAAGGGGACGTTTCATCCTGGCCGCGGTACCTACTCGCATATAGCGAGAGGTGGGAACGCAAAACACTTTCGAGCGTGATCGTTGCGGTGGTCCACGTGTTAAGGTGTGGTGAGGCATAATGTTGCATGGGTGTAGTGACCTCCAAATCTTTGAACATTGTACTCTTCCGACATATGTGTCTTTTCAGGGGTGTATTCGGTTCTGGGTTCACTTGTATGGACGACAACATCCGATAGCATCGAACAGCGCAGGTGGAGGAGGTCTTTAAATTAGAGGGTATTGGGCGAATGGACTGATCTGTCCGTTCCCCCGACTTAAATCACACCGTGCACGTGTGGGATGTGTCGGGAGACGTATTGTAGCAGGTCCACGTACACCAGCGACCGTCCAGCAGGTGTCAACCACACTGGTGGAGGACGGCAACGCTCCTTACCAACCCTGTGACTAGGATGGCAGCATGCTGCAGATCGTTCATTACCGTCCGTGACTATCACACACCCTACTGAAAACAATATCCCGCCTTTTGTAATATCCAGGAGACGATCGTGGATCTCCGTGACTTCACTGTGAGTTTTGTTTTCGAATAAAAGTGTCATTGATGTTGGTATCATTGCGTATTTCTTTCAGTTACTTTCCGTACTACAAGTATATCGTAGCTGTTCTTGCTAAGTACTGTCCAAGTGTCATCGTGCTATGTTACTTGGCGATGATCCATCATGCGAAGGTCACTTTAGACCCAGCGTTTTACAAACCAGTGGAGTTAGATAACGTGTGTACGGTTTGTGTATACTTCGTCAGTCGTGCACCATCTTGTACTTTCAAGTCGAAGGTGTTTTTACCATGGAACACTTTATACTTGGAGCTGAAATGAGTTTCTTTAATTTCTTAACAACACACTCAGTCTCGTAAATAGAAAATTGTGTTAGCTCTAGATAGCTAATCTCTCTAAATATCATTTACTTGTATGTGGTTTTTGGTAGGCCTTCTTAATTTGATTTCACTTACTGATTATTGGTATGTGATAGGGTAATAATGAACGCATATACTGTTAAATACAGCACTGACAAGATATTTTAGTCTGCAACGCTTTTAAATTTGAACAGAACACTTGCTCATAGGTACACGAGCAGTTTTTTACATTTGGAACGACCTTACTTTTCCGATGCAATTTTTGTAATTTGAGAAAAAGACTGCAGCTCACATAAAGTGAATGTTATCATTTCAAAACGGAATAAGAAAATACATTAAACTTTTATTATAGTGCTAGCCAGAGGTGAAAGTCTCAAAAGTGTTCCACGATAGATCACTGTTCCCTACTCACAGCATTCATCGTCTGTGTTCTAAATGTTCAAATGTGTGTGAAATCTTATGCGACTTAACTGCTAAGGTCATCAGTCCCTAAGCTTACACACTACTTAACCTAAATTATCCTAAGGACAAACACACACACACACGCCCGAGGGAGGACTCGAACCTCCGCCGGGACCGGCCGCACAGTCCATGACTGCAGCGCCTGAGACCGCTCGGCTAATCCCGCGCGGCGATCGTCTGTGGAAATAGCTTTCTGTGTGTTGGAAATATTGGAAAATAAGCTCGCATAAGGAATAAATTTTAATCAAGATATCCCACAGGCATAGAAACAGTGTGTAAAGGGCCGTCAAACGAAAGCCGAACACCCACCACAATGGGACCTTAAAATGTTTCCATTCAAAAGTGATGATCACACGCCTTAAGACATTTATCTCACTGGGATACGAGACGACCAATTCCTGCTTCGCACAACGCAGTCGGCCGCTGACGGATCGACAGTCGCACTCACTCTTGCACTTCCTCGCCCAATTGAAACCGACAGCAATGCATGTCTTTCTTCAGGTCGCCAAACACGCGGAATCACACGGTGAAAGATCCGGAAGGTATCGACGATGTTGCAGTGTTTCCGAATCAAATCGCTGAAGCTTAGCGTAGTGGTATTTGGGTAGTTTGGGGGAGGAGACCAGACAGCGAGGTCATCGGTCTCATCGGATTAGGGAAGGACGGAGAGAGGAAGTCAGCCGTGCCCTTTCAAAGGAACCATCCCGGCATTTGCCTGGAGCGATTTAGGAAAATCACGGAAAACCTAAATCGGGATTGCCGGACGCGGGATTGAACCGTCGTCCTCTCGAATGCGAGTCCAATGTGCTAGCCATTGCGCCACCTCGCTCGGTGCTGAAGCGTAGCCTTTGTCCCATTGGCAGTGAGGGGGCGGCGTTATCGTGCAGCAGGATGATTGCGTCCGGCAGCATTCCTGGGCGTTTTTCAGTGCATGACACATCGCAATTTCTGCAAAGTGTCTTCATAGCGCTGCGCATTGATCGGGCTTCGACGCTCGGGGTGTCGACGAGCCGAAGGTCCCTGCAGTCGAAGAAGACGGTGACCATCACTTTAACCGGAACTGAATGTCGAATCAAACACCTTTGAGCCGTCTAAATTGCCAAATTGTTATTTTATTGGGCTACAAGTTTCGGTGATACGTTACGCCATATTCAGGCCCCCCGACCGACGTGTAGGAAGTTTCCAACCTCGCTCCCGGTTAAAATAGGGCCCAGCATTCAAAGACTGGTATCTATACATTTTTGATACAGTGATCACTTTGAAGGGATCGCTGTATCAAAAATATACAGATTCTGGGCGCTATTTTGACTGGAATCGAGGTTGCAGCCTTGCTACACGTCGGTCAGGGGGCCTAAAGATGGCGTAATATGTAGCCGAAACTGGTAGCTCAGTAAAATAATGGTTTGGAAATTTGAACGGCTGAAAGGTGTTTCATTTGACATTCTGTACTAATCAGCCGAGATCCCGCAACCACCTCTGAAAAGATGGTCGTACAGAAACTTAATCGGAACTTGTGTGAACAGCTTTTTATTTCTTTGGCAGGGGAGATGTGGCATATTTTTTTCACTGTAGGCTCTGTCGTTGACCTCGGGCTGTCGGAATTCTGTCGGACGTAATCATCCCACTGCACCATAACGCCCGGCCCTACACTGCCAATCGAACTAAGGCTATGCTTCAGAGATTTCGTTGAGAAACGTTTCATCCTCCGTACGGCGCGGATATTTCACCGTACGATTATCACAACTTTGGCGAGCTGAAGAAAGGCATTGGTGGAGGTAGGTTTTAGTTGGACGAGGAAGTGTAAGAATGGGTGCGGAAACTGATCGTCTCGCCACCCAGTGGGATAAATGTCTTAAGCGTGTGGAGACTGTTTTTGAGTGGAATCATTCCAGGGTCACATGTCCGCGGGTGTTCGGTTTTTTCTTTTCTTTTTTTTTTTGTTTTTTTTTTTTTGACTGCTACACACAGTATCCGTTTAGTAGGATTCTGTTAAGAGCAGCCCCTTTTATTTCCGTCAGTGTACGTGGTAACGTGAGCACTTTGCTTCCACAGCACAGCAGTGACAAAAAATTCTCAGCTATCAGCATCCTAGAAGGCAGTGTCTGAGTTAGCGCTATGTGAATCAGACATTACGGCCTCGGCTATGGACGCACATCATCCAGTGTCAGCGCAGGAAAAACATTTCACAAAATCTGAGACGCTGTGCCAAGAGACAGTACAGGTTCTGCGGGGAGAAAGCTGTAATACCCGCGTGTCCTGAGGCTCGGCGCAGGAAGTGGCGGTTGTCCGCTCTGGGTGCATTGTCTGGCCGTCCTTTGTGGGGCGGTGATGTAAGCTCCGCATTAGTAACTGGAGCACTTAAAAGGCACGCATACCGGACGCGGCCGGCGGCGACAGCTGCCACGCTGTTTCTCCTCGGGGTCCTCATCACCGAGTTTTCCAGCGCCTCGTTCTGAACGACTGCTCGACGCGAGGCAGGGACGCCGTACCTCGGATCGTCTTCCTCTCTGTTGCTTTCGTTTCTCTATGCAACGATAATGGCAAATTTTCTTTCCCCGATAAAGTGTTTCAGCTCATCTCATGCTATTGTTTACAGTCGCACAGGCAACTTACTCGGTCCAGTTACAGTAATGTAACCACCGCCAGTGTTCGGCGTCAGCGTGCAATAACCACTCACGTCAATCACACAGGGCAGGTGGTAGAACTGGCAGTGGAGGGCATATAAAGCATGTCGGGGGAAAACAGTGCAGTTACTGTCGGAATGCGGAAACTGGGCGATTTATCTTGAAATGGAACTTGTACCGTTCCAATTTTTTATTAAATTGCTAGCACGCAGAAATTATTAGCAAAAGTTTCTTCTCTTGCAGGTAATACCTCAGCTGGTGTCCAAAAGGAGAGAATGGACTAAACAGTGTCATTTATTGAATTTTTTTCTGTTGTGTACCACGTTTCCCATTTTTCCTTTCCTTTTTGCGGCCTGGACGGTATAAATGAGTGAGTGTGTGAACTAGCAGAAAGCTTTAGGCACAGATTGTAACACTGCATGAATGGTCGTTCTGGGGTAGGGTAGTACCAACCCCCCAGGAGTGAACAAGTTTAGCAGAGACCAAGTTTGCAGGTCAGGGCAAAGATGACACGTAGGCGCGCGTATTGGCTCTGTCAGTTTGGCGAACCACCCCCACCACGTTTGTAAGCGGAACGGTTAGGCGAACTCGGTTAGAAGTGCACTTGTTCCTGGGTCGAGGTGCGGGACAGACATGGAGACGCAACTCTCGTTTTGGTAATGTTAACGTAGATATTAGATTGTGTCAAATCTGCTCTGTAATGAGGTCCAAATGTTGAAATCAGGTGTGAAATTACCACTGAACCCATAACGGAATTGATTTTCTTAATTTACTCGAATTTTAGCAGACCTTGCGTTAGTGCCTTGTTCAGGCAACGCACCATGTGCCTTAATCTCACGGTCACGTTATTGCTCTGTGCTTAACGGAAATTCACTCATTCAGTGTATTTTAATCTGCTCTTCCATTTACAGTAATATTTTGGGGGATTTTTATTTATTTTCCATATGTTTTCTTCGTGAACTTGCTTTCGCGCCACGTGGTCTGTTGGAGCAACCGCCGCATTGATAAATTGTAGTTTCGGTCTGAAAATATGTACATGATGAATAATCACACGATAGTGAGCGAGTGTAAAATAGGGAAGGAAAAATCGTGTGTGTCCATATTTTTCTAGGTTTCTGTTGGCTACTGAAACATGGCCATGTGGCTTGAACAGCATTGAAGTGATGGTTCTTGTGCAACCCCATAACGATTTGATTTGTTGGCGATGTTGTACGTTAAGTAAAATACTCGTGTCACTAGGAAAAGTATCGGATTTTAATGCCCACTGATTTGATAAATATTTGTAAAATACTCTTCCACCCCGACCTAGTTTTGCTCGTATTGTCTTTGCGGAACTTGTTCTGAGTAATCTATAGCAACTGAATGTAATAACCGAGGGTTTAGGTATAACTGTGCGGTTGTATAAAATTACATTGAAGCCAGGTCTGCGCTCCTCTGTCCCATTCCATAATTACGTGGCGAAACTGAACCATGTTAACTAGAGACCGGTTTTGATGATGTACATTGCAAGAGAAACACGACTAGTTGTTGAAATACCATCGGTACTGAATAAATATCAATTAATCTCTACCCTCGACTGATTCTTTACTCCTCCCATCATAAAGAATTGGTGGCAGTCAGTACCACAGTCGAATTCTGGGTCATGAAAGCAAATAAAAGCTATATACTGCATATTCAGCCCTGTATAGGTGCCGTCTGTAGTGGTTAAAACAAATGCGTTATCCGTTGCGTTCAAATTTCTACCGGTTCGTTAAAACCTTCTGCTAAAAATTATTAATATCCAGCAATAACTCGCAGGGGCCAGTAATTTCGTGGACCACACGAATTTAAGAAACCATTTACTACAGTCGGTAGCTTGCAGGAGCGGTAGGACATGTCAAAGCGACGGTAATCTTCCTACTTAGGTAGACTTTTACCACCGCCAGTACTGGAAGGTTACGTTGCAATCTGGCGTCTACAAGGGCATGGTCACTGGCTTTCAGGTCAGGAATGGAAACGTTTCAGAAAGGGCCAGGTTTGTTCGCGCGCCACCTTGGTTAAAGTTACCATGCGCGGCAAAATGGCGCTGTTCCAAACCGTGGCCGAGGCAACTGAGGGGCACCACGGGTCATAGATAACAGATGTGAACGACAGCTGCGGAGATGTGTGCGGGCGAGCAGTCGTGCAACTCCAGAATGAAATTTTCACTCTGCAGCGGAGTGTGCGCTGATATGAAACTTCCTGGCAGATTAAAACTGTGTGCCCGACCGAGACTCGAACTCGGGACCTTTGCCTTTCGCGGGCAAGTGCTCTACCATCTGAGCTACCAGTATCTCGTCTCCTAGCTGTGAGGACCGGGCGTGAGTCGTGCTTCGGTAGCTCAGATGGTAGAGCACTTGCCCGTGAAAGGCAAAGGTTGGTTCAAATGGCTCTGAGCACTATGGGACTCAACTACTGTGGTCATAAGTCCTCTAGAACTTATAACTACTTAAACCTAACTAACCTAAGGACAGCACACAACACCCAGCCATCACGAGGCAGAGAAAATCCCTGACCCCGCCGGGAATCGAACCCGGGAACCCGGGCGTGGGAAGCGAGAACGCTACCGCACGACCATGAGATGCGGGCAAAGGCAAAGGTCCCGAGTTCGAGTTCTGTCGGGCACACAGTTTTAATCTGCAAGGAAGTTTCAGTCGTGCAACTCTTGGGCAACTGACCGCCCAGATGAACAGGGGAGCCACCAACTGTGTCTCCTCAACGACCGCTCTGCTGACTGCTGTTCATCTGCGATGTAGACTGGAATTTGCACTCCACTACCACAACTGGGCATACAGCGACTGGCGACAGGTGGCCTTTTCAGATGAATCGCGTTTTATGCTCCATCGGACAGATGGTCGTTGTTGAGCACGGCTTGAAACGTCTGAAAGCTGACACCCTGCAGCAATTGTCGGAAGGGTCCAAGCAGGAGGAGGGAGCGTTATTGCCTGAGGAATATTTTCCTGGCATTCCGTGGCTGATCTCGTCACCATTTTCAACATAAGTATGCTCCTACCGTTGGGAACCAAGTTCATCACTACATGCAATTTGTTCTTCGACGCCACGATGGCATTTACCAGCAGGACAATGCAACGTGTCACACAGCTCGCAGTGTGCGTGGTTCCAAGAGCACCAGAATGAGTGCACCGTACTCCCCAAGCCACAAATCTCCCGGGATCTAAATCCAAATCGAGATTCTGTGGGGCCATCTCGATCAGGCTGTTCGCCTCATATGACCTCAACCAAAAAACCTAGCGCAACTGGCCATGACACCGGATATCCCATATCCCTGTCGGTACATTCCAGAACCTGGCTGACTCTCCTTCTGCACGTCTCGCAGCGATCCGCGATGCAAAACGTAGTTGTTCAGAATTTTGACAGGTGGTCACAGTAATGTGTCTGGACAGTGTGCAACATACATTTCTTTCAATTTTCCAGTTTTTCTTTGTTCTTCAACTAAGCGGTAGCGACAACATCACCAATAAAGTCGCAACTAATGCACAGCCGATTACGATATGACAAGCAATACTTTAATAGCGTAATACACCTTACTTTACGTGACAACCTTAGCACTACAGTAAATAAAATTTGCTGCTTGTTGAGATAACGATTTGTTCCTCTCGAGAGCTGTGTACTTTTCGACATGCTACTTGTGAGATGGGAAATCACATGCAAATGCTCGTTTGATAGTTCGTCTTCACGGTCAGTAAGCTAAAACTCCTCTTACAAGGAACTCCTTGTAAGAAGTCACTGATGGATGTACACTACTGGATTCGTGAGGAAGCATGAGATCTCAGGAGAATTTCATACGAAAACAAATCTCTTTCTACATCTCATCTCACTTACATACTTTAATGTAGGATAATAAGCCACTAAGACAGTCACAGCAATTATATTACCTTCTGGTTTAATATTGTTGGCAGTTTATGAACACTTCTACATATTCTTTGAAGAATTCCCACAAATATATCTAAGCTTTTCCCATTTTGCAGAGTCATGCACATAATCTTCAGTTTTATGTCTAAGATGCTGCCTTTTTTTCCAAGCCAGCTAAAGCAAAGGAGAAATCAACACGGAAGTTGTCACTAGCCCGATAATGACACAATTACCTTAAAAACTTCATACAGACATTCACATCTTCATCAGGTGTTGTAACCATATGCAATGCTGGCACTTTCTTCCACATAACAGGATCAGTAGAGTGCACAGCGATCTGCCATTCATAGCCAAGATTATTCGTCTTTGTTGAGACATGCACCTTCCCGTATGTTCCCACATTTCTCAACTAGATTTCTTATTGTCTCTTACACGCCTCGCCGATCCAGGTAGCACATTGTTGAGCGCACTGGACACATATTCGGGAGGATGCCGATTCAGTTTCTGGTCCAGCCACCCAAATTTCATGATTTCTCTAGACCATTCAAGGGCGTAAATTTTTCCTAGAAATGACACGGCCAATTACCTTCCGTTCATCTTCCCCAGCCGGATATTACACTCCGTCTCAGACGACCTAATCTTCGACGGGATGGTAAATCCTAATTGTCCTTCTACTTTTTCCTTATACACGTCTGTAGTGATACTTCGTCGCTCACGCTAATACGATGCTGCTCTACAATAGTCGATTTTAATCCTGGTGATGGAGAAAACTTTTGATACTACATTTTTGCCACGAGGGGGAGATCGTTGGTGTCGTAAAATTTCTGGTTGTTACAATGTGCGTGACCGTCTGGTGTAGAAACTAGTACCTCTCCCAGTGTCTCATGGAGATAGGTCATAAGACATCGTTGATGATAAAACTTCCTGGCGGATTGAAACTGTGTGCCGGACCGAGACACGAACTCGGGACCTTTGCCTTTCCCGGGCAAGTGTTCTACCAACTGTGCTACTCAATCACGACCAACGACCCATTCCCACAGCTTCAATTCGGCCAGTACCTCGTTTCCTGCCTTCCAGACTTCGCAGAAGCTCTCCTGCGAACCTTGCAGAACTGGCACTCTGGAAGAAATGATACTGAGGAGACATGGCCTAGCCACAGCCTAGGGGACTGTTCGCAGGAGAGCTTCTGTGAAGTCTGGAAGGTAGGAGACGAGGTACTGGCGGAACTGAAGCTGTGGGGATGGGTCACGAGTCGTGCTTAGGTAGCTCAGATGGTAGAGCACTTGCACGCGAAAGGCAAAGGTCCCGAGTTCGAGTTTCGGTCCGGCACACAGTTTTAACCTGCCAGGAAGTTTCATATCAGCGCACACTCCGCAGCAGAGTGAAAATCTCCTTCTGGAAACATCCCCCAGTCTGTGGCTAAGCCATGTCTCCGCAATATCCTTTCTTCCAGGAGTGTTAGTTCTGCAAGCTTCGCAGGAGAGCTTCTGCGAAGTCTGGAAGGTAGGAGACAAGGTCCTTGCTGAATTGAAGCTGTGGGGATGGGTCGTGAGTTGTGCTTGGGTAGATCAGTTGGTAGAGCACTTGCCCGCGAAGGGCAAAGTTCCCGAGTTCGAGTCTAGGTCGGGGACACGGTTTTAATCTGCCAGAAAGTTTCAAATCAGCGCACACTCCGCTGCAGAGTGAAAATCTCACTATCGCTGATGATGTTAAACTCGAGAGAAATAGGCGCGCCTTCGCAGTGACCCGTCCGTTGAATTCTCTACTCATCGCAACTCAGTGATAACACAACACTGTACGAGAGTATATGGCATTTAGCCACAGCCCACGGCGCAAATTTTAGCTTGATGAGTGGTCGGCGGACATAGTCGCAAACCCCACCTACTTGGATCTGGATCTTGGTAACAAAGCACACTGCTACATATGTGGTTTACTTTAATTTTGAGTTATATCAGTCTTCTGTGTCATAGATGTTAGAGCAACTGCCACCAATCATTTATTTTACATACTGCACTCCGTCTTCTTGTCTAATTCCCTCCCTGTGGACAGCTTCTTTGGTGTGAGGTATTTGGGGCGTTTCCGACCAACCTATCACTCCGTCTCGTAACGGTGACAAAGAGTGTGATTTTCTCGGTAATTCTCTTAAATAACTTCTAATATCTCTCGCTAATCACCATTCTCATTTGTCTGGTCTTTGTCCAGTTTTGAAACCGTAAAACACAGTGAAAGGCGGTAATAATGGGGTGAAATGAAAAAGTAATTGCCTAGTGACCGAAATTCACTGTTCGAAATTCACTCGACAAAAAAGCAAGAAAGAATACACAAAATTCTACTAAATAAAGGCGCTGCCAGTCATGCTGTATGACAGTGAAAGTTGAGTATTAATTAAAAGAGTCTAGTTTCAGATGGTGATTCCAATTTCGAACGGTTACTCCCAAATATTGTATGATGTTACTGTGTCCCATGATTTATCACCAATAATGGGACCTTTAGCTATCTTATGCTCAGTATGTTACCTTTATTTACGTTGACGAGCAACTACCAGTACCTGTACCAAGCGTGGATTCTTTGCAGGGATCCTGCATTTCGTTACACATTCTTGCCGTTGCGACTTTTCTGTAATAAAAGAGCACCATACTACTAGAGGCTCACGGAGCTTCTGAAACTATCCTCCAGCTTATATATATATATATATATATATATATATATATATATATATATATATATATATATATATGTATGTATATGAGTGGATGTTCCCATCTGCTGTTATCGTGGCTAGAATGATTCCCCATTCATCTCCGCTTCGCTTGTATACTTTCTTTACCGCTTCGCATGCCCACGTCGCCAAAAGGCGGTATTAAATCTCATCGTATTCGTATCAGAAGCAAACGATGATAAAAATACAAATTAAATTATCTAGTGGTACTTAATGACAAAGTACGTAAAACATATGAAATAGCGTATGCCCAGAATTTTGCCAAATTAGCTGCCGCTGTATAATCTTCTAATTTGCACCTCAAAGAGCATTTGCTGCAGTTTATGAAGTGGGTTGTCGTTTGATCTTCTCCACATTCACAGAGCCTAGAAGAACTATGGAAGCTCCACGGGAACATACTCATTCTCCCATGCGAAATCAGTTTAACGATTTCCAAGCAGGCTAGTGTTCCTCCCGTCCTGGGTGTAGGGAGAGGGGATGATGTTCGATTAGCATCCAACCAGAAAGGTGAGTTTGTGTTCTCCATAATCTTAACCTTTGTGTCTGAGGAGATTCGTTTAGATTTTCGACTGTACGGAGCGAAAACCTCCTAGATGTCAGTCGTTGCTGTGCAACTTCTCTTCTAATATTATAAACAAGTATCAAGTCGTACTAAAATCAAAACAGCGCTACTGTATTGACACTAGGAACGCGGTCACAGGTATTAACCTTAGCCTGTAAAAGAGTTACCACCTCCTACCCCACCCTCCACCACATCCAAATTATTTAATTGAACTTGCCATCACTACAAGACGCATGGGTGTGGAAGCTTCCAGGCTTCAGAAACGACATGTTGGATGCTATACGCTACGAAGTCCTAGATACAGTCACAAAGCTTATCCGATGTTCCTATTTCAGTTAGCGGTAGTCCACTGAGTGACTCGAGGAAGTATCTCGTGTTCGGTTTGATTGTTAGCCGCCCAATGGCGAGTCCAGTGTACTGCATTCCAGACCTCCATCTCCGGAGAAATGCTGAGATCCGTAGCACTCGCAGAGCCGAGCTAGTTCAGCCTCAAGACGTCCAAGGGACACGATTTTTCAATTGTGACGTCTCAACAGCAAATAGGATTTCCGCGCTACCACCGCAGTGCACCTGACATTTGCAACGCCCAAGCGATGCGGTGCGGGCGTCGTTGGGCGGTCAGTTGCACCACTCGCTTCTTCCCTCCCGGCCTACCGACTGCACGCCAGTAGCCAGAAATGCTTCGGGCACTGTCCTCGCCCGTTGCTTATTACAGTGACTCACGATCTTCGTCAACAGCGCGCGACCTCTGCAATTAACCGAACGAGAAAAAGCCGGAAATGATGGCGCGGCATTAAGTTCCAATTACTGCCCCAGACACGGGGGCAGCTCCTTCCCACGCGCCGCCGCCAATCCGTCGGGGAAATGGAATCCTCCCGTACCTTCCCTCTGTGCGCCAGCCGAGTACAGTCCATTTTCTCCCGAGCACGCGTATCCTCGACCGGCGGTCTTATTCCGCTCGGGCAGCAAAAGGACGGACAGGCGGCGTTCGGGAGAAAGAAAGGGGGGGCGAAGGCAAGATGGAGTGAGGGAAAACAATAGACCAAAAAGTTCATAATTAACATTGGCAAAGCAAATACGTCGCATTGTTCCTCGGCGGTTCTGTTTGCAATTAGCTTCTTGAAAGCGGGCGAGTGGCGCCCTCTCTCCATCCCATTCGCCGGCCGCGGCTTCTATTCACGCAGTGTGTACGTAAGGCGGCCCGCTGCCGGCTGGTCAAGCTCCTGGCCCAAACATAAATAACTTAATCACTCGCCGCCACAATGGCCGGCCGTGTTAGTTAAATTAAGTTTAATCCAACTGCGATGTGTACCGAGCGACCGGCGGCCCTGTAACTGCGGCCGGCGCGCCGCCGCGGCAGCCCCTTCTTCTTGAGCAGGTCCGCACACCGTGCCGTGGGGAGCGCAGCCGTCACGCCAAACAGCGCCGCCTCACCTGCAAACACTGGCCGCGGCCGGCGCAGTCGCGTCGGGGCGCCAGCATAGCGCCCGCAGCCAAGTCTCCTGTTCGCTTCCCTTTCTTACCTCCAGTGCTGTAATATCAGTTATCGTATGTACAGGGTTATTACAAATGATTGAAGCGATTTCACAGCTCTACAATAACTTTATTATTTGAGATATTTTCACAATGCTTTGCACACACATACAAAAACTCAAAAACTTTTTTTAGGCATTCACAAATGTTCGATATGTACCCCTTTAGTTATTCGGCAGACATCAAGCCGATAATCAAGTTCCTCCCACACTCGGCGCAGCATGTCCCCATCAATGAGTTCGAAAGCATCGTTGATGCGAGCTCGCAGTTCTGGCACGTTTCCTGGTAGAGGAGGTTTAAACACTGAATCTTTCACATAAACCCACAGAAAGAAATCGCATGGGGTTAAGTCGGGAGAGCGTGGAGGCCATGACATGAATTGCTGATCATGATCTCCACCACAACCGATCCATCGGTTTTCCAATCTCCTGTTTAAGAAATGCCGAACATCATGATGGAAGTGCGGTGAAGCACCATCCTGTTGAAAGATGAAGTCGGCGCTGTCGGTCTCCAGTTGTGGCATGAGCCAATTTTCCAGCATGTCCAGATACACGTGTCCTGTAACGTGTTTTTCGCAGAAGAAAAAGGGGCCGTAAACTTTAAACCGTGAGATTGCACAAAACACGTTAACTTTTTGTGAACTGCGAATTTGCTGCACGAATGCGTGAGGATTCTCTACCGCCCAGATTCGCACATCCAGAAGCTTTAAACTGCGCATACCATCGCCGAATGGAGTTAGCAGTTGGTGGATCTTTGTTGAACTTGGTCCTGAAGTGTCGTTGCACTGTTATGACTGACTGATGTGAGTGCATTTCAAGCACGACATACACTTTCTCGGCTCATGTCGCCATTTTGTCTCACTGAGCTCTCGAGCGCTCTGGCGGCAGAAACCTGAAGTGCGGCTTCGGCTGAACAAAACTTTATGAGTTTTTCTACGTATCTGTAGTGTGTCTTGACCATATGTCAATGAATGGAGCTACAGTGAATTTATGAAATCGCTTCAATCATTTGTAATAGCCCTGTACTTATTTATTTATTTACTCACTCTTTCAGTATCAGAAAAGCATAGGTGCGCGATTGTTCTTGTGGTCTTCAGTCTGGACGCTGTACCTCTCCACGCTGCTCTATCCTCTGCGAGTCTCTTCTTCTCTGTGTAACTATTGCAGCTTAAATCCACTTGCCGGCCGGAGCCACTTGCCAGCCATCGTGGATTTTCTGTTGCCCAATAGTGCATATCATGCCGGTTTACGTTACCGCTGTTGGTGAATGACGCTTCGTCGCTAAATAGAACGCGTGCAAAACATCTGTCATCGTCCCGTAATTTCTCTTCCGCCGAGTGGCAGAACTGTATACGACGTTCGCCGGCCGGGGTGGCCGAGCGGATCTAGGCGCTACAGTCTGGAACCGCGAGACCGCTACGGTCGCAGGTTCGAATCCTGCCTCGGGCATGGATGTGTGTGATGTCCTTAGGTTAGTTAGGTTTAAGTAGTTCGAAGTTCTAGGGGACTGATGACCTCAGAAGATAAGTCCCATAGTGCTCAGAGCCGTTTGAACCACTTTTTAAACCCACTTGAAACTATTCACAGTAACCTAACCTTGGTTTCAATTTTTGCTCTTCACTCTTTCCTATGCTACCACATAACAAACAGCCGGCCGCTGAGGCCGAGCGGTTCTAGGCACTTCAGTCCGGAACCACGGTGCTGCTACGGTCGCAGGTTCGAATCCTGCCCCGGGCACGGATGTGTGTGATGTTCTTAGGTTAGTTAGATTTCAGTAGATCTAAGTCTAGGGGACTGATAACCTCTGATGTTAAGTCCCATAGTGCTTAGAGCGATTTGAACCACATAACAAACAAATACCCAGTATTGTATTCTATTAAAATATCACTTACTTTAGTCAACTTGTATCTTAAAATCTTATTCTCTCTGATACTATTACACACTCTGCCGGAAAAATATTTGTACACCCTCTTAGAGGTTTCCAATTCACTTGAGATTTATTATTGCAACAGTGCGTATGCAGTACTTGAAATGATTACATTAACAGATCAGTAGCACAGACGGTTCTCAGGTACCCCATATAGACCCATGCTGAAATACCCATATGAAACCTTGATGTAGCCTCCATGGGCAGAAATGCAGGTTCTGACTGGCATCCAGTGGACGGTACAGATGAAGAGTACTGTACTGAAATATGATGTACATTGCCTGCTCCATCCGCTCACGTAGTTCTGTAAGACTTGGTTCACCAGTCGCACGAGTCACTTCTCGTCCCATCACATCCCAAACATGCTCGACTGGAGACAAGTCCGGAGATTGTGCTGTCCAGTGAAGTTGCTGCGCCTCTTGCAGTGCACGTTGAGTTTCACGGACAATGTGTGGGCGAGTATTATCCTGTTGGAACAACGCATCGCCATCCTGTTGTAAGAACGGCAAAAGAGCGGGTCTAGCAACGTTCTGTGCGTACCGAGTCCTGGTTAGCATCACCTCCAGAAACATCAAAGGTGCACGAGAGTTGTAGCTTGTAGCATCCCAGATCATAAGGCTTGTGCTGAGACTAGTGCGTCTTGGATGAATACACTTTACGAGACACTACTCACCAGGTCTACGTCGTACACACAAACGACCATAACTTGCGTGCAGGTAGAATCTGCTTTCAAGCACTAAAGACCACAGCACGCTGTTCCATCTTTCACGTGATCCTCACATGGTACCAGGGGGTTCGTATTGACACGTCTGGGCGCACATGGTCTCTTATCTGTGCTGTGGTTCAAATGGTTCAGATAGCTCTGAGCACTATGGGACTTAACATCTGAGGTCATCAGTCCCCTAGAACTTAGAACTACTTAAATCTAACTAACCTAAGGACATCACACACATCCATGCCCGAAGCAGGATTCGAACCTGCAACCGTAGCGATCGCGCCGTTCCAGAATGAAGCGCCTAGAACAGCTCTGCCACACCGGCCGGCTGTGCTGTGGTAGCTGTACGATCTGCCTCTGCTGCCCTTACGATGCGGCCCGCCACGAATTCCTTTCCTGTGCTAACCTCTTCATCTCAGAGTAGCACTTGCAACCTACGTCCTCAATTATTTGCTTGACGTATTCCAATCTCTGTCTTCCTCTACAGTTTTTGCCCTCTACAGCTCCTTCTAGTACCATGTCTTAGCAGATGTCCTATCATCCTGTCCCTTGTCCTTATCAGTGTTTTCCACATATTCCTTTCCTCTCCGATTCTGCGTAGAACCTCCTCATTCCTTACCTTATCAGTCCACCTAATTTTCAACATTCGTCTATAGCACCACATCTCAAATGCTTCGATTCTCTTCTGTTCCGGTTTTCCCACAGTCCATGTTTCACTACCATACAATGCTGTACTCCAGACGTACATTCTCAGAAATTTCTTCCTCAAATTAAGGCCGGTATTTGATATTAGTAGACTTCTCTTGGCCAGAAATACCTTTTTTGCCATAGCGAGCCTGCTTTTGATGTCCTCCTTGCTCCGTCCGTCATTGGTTATTTTACTGCCTAGGTAGCAGAATTCCTTAACTTCATTGACTTCGTGGCCATCAATCCTGATGTTAAGTTTCTCGCTGTTCTAATTTCTACTACTTCTCATTACCTTCGTCTTTCTCCGATTTACTCTCAAACCATACTGTGTACTCATTAGACTGTTCATTCCGTTCAGCAGATCATTTAATTCTTTTTCAGTTTCACTCAGGATAGCTATGTCATCAGCGAATCGTATCATTGATATCCTTTCACCTTGTATTTTAATTCCACTCCTGAACCTTTCTTTTATTTCCATCATTGCTTCCTCGATGTACAGATTGAAGAGTAGGGGCGAAAGGCTACAGCCTTGTCTTACACCCTTCTTAATACGAGCACTTCGTTCTTGATCGTCCACTCTTATTATTCCCTCTTGGTTGTTGTACATATTGTATATGACCCGTCTCTCCCTATAGCTTACCCCTACTTTTTTCAGAATCTCGAACAGCTTGCACCATTTTATATTGTCGAACGCTTTTTCCAGGTCGACAAATCCTATGAAAGTGTCTTGATTTTTCTTTAGTCTTGCTTCCATTATTAGCCGTAACGTCAGAATTGCCTCTCTCGTCCCTTTACTTTTCCTAAAGCCAAACTGATCGTCACCTAGCGCATTCTCAATTTTCTTTTCCATTCTTCTGTATATTATTCTTGTAAGCAGCCTCGATGCATGAGCTGTTAAGCTGATTGTGCGATAATTCTCGCACTTGTCAGCTCTTGCCGTCCTCGGAATTGTGTGGATGATGCTTTTCCGGAAGTCAGATGGTATATCGCCAGACTCATATAGTCTACACACCAACGTGAATAGTCGTTTTGTTGCCACTTCCCCCAATGATTTTAGAAATTCTCGTCTCGTCTACAGGCGCGATAATGTTCATATAACCACTGATACCAGAATCACTGCACTGGTGGCGCAGCACTTCCAACTTGTGTGGCAATTTTCCAAAAGGACTGTCTCGCCACTCGGAAGGCAACACAATTTGCCCCCCCTTTCAAACTCGCTCAGTTGGCTGTAGGAAGCACGAATGCGTCTCCATAGCATGGTCACCTACTTGCTTCACGCGTTTGAACGACACTGAGCCATCTGGCTGTGAGCATTCCCTATTGAAGAGTAAACACAGAGGGCCCTCTGGTAGTTATGCCATTACGCTATATGTTGGCGGACAACGTTCAGAACGTTATTAGTACATCTACCATCCCCGAGGTGGCATATTTCGTCA
The DNA here is from genome assembly GCF_023864275.1 of Schistocerca cancellata. Classification (NCBI taxonomy): domain Eukaryota; kingdom Metazoa; phylum Arthropoda; class Insecta; order Orthoptera; family Acrididae; genus Schistocerca; species Schistocerca cancellata. Next base: position 77,914,326 of record NC_064634.1, on the reverse strand, counting down.
TCGGATCAAAATCGACGTCGTCTTACCGGATGTACTAATTTTTTTCTGGCAGTGTTCTTATTTATTACTTTCGGACCTACCTATCAGATCTTCATCATTCTTATGTAACACCGCATTTAAAAAGCTTCGTTTCTCTTTGCTCTACTGGTTACCGTCCACGTGTTGCTTTCATATAAAGCTATACTGCAGGAAAGTACATCAAGAAAATACTTTCTAATATTTTAATTTTTTTTTAGATGTTAACGTCTTTTTCTTCTTCAGAAAAGCTATAATTGCTATTAATAGTTTGCAAAAAATGTTCAGATGTGTGTGAAATCTTAAGGGACTTAACTGTTAAGGTCATCAGTCCCTAAGCTTACACACTAGGTAACCTAAATTATACTAAGGACAAACACACACACCCATGCCCGAGGTAGGACTCGAACCTCCGCCCGGACTAGCCGCACAGTCCATGACTGCAGCGCTTCAGACCGCTCGGCTAATCCCGTGCGGCCTAGTCTGCATTTTACGTCCTATTTACTTCGGTCATCGTCACTTATTTTGGTACCTAAACAACAATGCACGTTCACTCAGCATCTCGTTTCCTAATATAACTCCTCACTTTCAACTGATTTTAATCGACTACAGCCCATTAACCTCGTACTTCTTTCGTTTATGTTTATCTTCTCTTCAAGACCCTCTCCATACCACTCAGCTGTTCATACAGGTCTTTCCCGCCCGTGACAGAAATGCAGGGTGGGGCAAATTAAAGTGATCCGGAGAACAGAGTTCCAGTGAACAAAGAAACAAGGCAGAGAAAAAGAAATACAGTACTAACCTGACAGTAGCAGTTGTTGAAAGTGACCACCGTTCATCTCTTGGCACTTTTGGGCCTGAACAGCAAGTTTCTGAAGGCAGATCGAAGCTGGACTGCTTGAATTGCTGAAACCTCATCCGAACTCTTCGGCTGCAGCTCTTGAAGGGTAAGAGGGGTGTTGCGATACACCTTAGATTTGAGGGCTCCCCACTCAAAGTAATCGCTCACTTTCCAAGACTGTCGTCACATAACTTTCCACAGCGGTTACTCGCTGCTCCACTGTGAATACCATCGCGCCATTTGCCCTACCCCACTCACACTGACACAGCCCGCGCTGTGCTGGGCACGGGGTGCGCGCGTTACAGGGTGCAGTCACACGCATACATTCACGTCCAATCGTATCCATTCGTCCGGGACACTTTCATTTGCCCCACCCTGTATAATGACATCGGCAAAAATCAAAAGATTTTGTTTCCTCTCCCTAGACTTGAAATTCCTACTCAGATTTCTCTTTGCTTTGCTTTCCTACATGCTCCCAAGTTCATCCTTCCCTGGTCTGTTTCTAGGAGTCGTTTCAGCTATATGTAGATAATTCGTATTTTACACTCAAAACTCGTTATATTAAGAGTTCCGTAATACAGTTGACAGCATCTGCCTTCTGTGATATTGGTATTATTACAGCCTCTTATCAACATAAAAATCTCGCTTAAAAAAGTAAGAAGGCTAGTTTTAGGTCTACCACTGGTGTAATAATTTTGTCTAGCCTCTGCAGCAATGATCTTGGAAAATTGTGCAATAGAGACGATGTATTTGATGAGGGTTGCAAATCCATAATAGAGGATTATGTAAAGAATGAAGACATCAGTCAGATGATGGAAATAGGTACATCATGGTACAGTGCATGGGAAGGAAAGACCTAGAATGCTATTGCCAGATGAAACATGTGGATGGTAATAGAAGGGCTAAGAAAGTACAGGCACGGAGATTTTCAAGAAAATACCTAGAATCATTCTCATATGGTCTTATGTTTGTTTGCCGGCTGGACTCCAAGCATATAGGCCAGTGACGTTCTGACACTGCGAACGGAAAGAAACCATCAACTTGGTTCGCAAATTGACAACGTATTACTAATCATTCACGAATTGGGAAAGTTTGTGAGCAGTGTTGCAGGTTTCACTTGCTGTTATACTTGAATAGTTTTAACTATTTCCTTCAGATGTAAAAGAAAGTCCTATTATTGCCTTCATCACCCAGCACACACTTTGCTTGATATTGCTGAGTTAACGGAGTCATCGTTGCAACAGTATGTACAAATTTATTCTGGTAGATTAGTTAGTATTAGCCAAGACGTCTGAAATATAAACTTTGCCGTAAGTCTTACAGCTTCCGCCAAATCAACCGATTAAACTATAGCATTCTTGACGCAGTGACAGCTTTACGTCTCCTCGACTTGCTTTGATATCTCAAACGTAACTATAGGTTGTCTCAGAACCCCACAGGCGAACTTTCAGCGGTAGCGGGTAACATATAGAGGACAACTTTCTTTTCTCTATCTAGAAACTTGCCTTTATTAATTCAACGTTTTGTATACACAAAATAAGGCGCACTGTTGACGGTACGGAAGCACCGAACTAACGCTTAGTTACCCTCATGGTTCTAAGCTGTTCTATACATGCAAAATCTGGACTCTCCAGGGACTATGAATAACCTGAACTTTCTAACATGTTTAGGATGTTATAACGAGAGATGGGCAATGGAAGCGGCAGGGAGAAAGCTGTTCTAGCACAGAACACAGCACGGCACGCTAAACTGTTTCAACATCTTCAACTTTTGTAGTCTTGTCTTCCTCAGTTGCGTGTAACATTACGGTATATTTATAATATTTACTTATGGACACACACACACACACACACACACACACACACACAGACACGTTCACAAACACACACACAAATGCATACACGAACAGATCACAGATACTTCAATAATTACACTCGAAAGTTTGGCAATAACATTCGATCTTTGGCAAAAACATTTGGCAGTCGGCAACAGAAACCAAAACATTGCATTCAAACAAGCGTCCAGTTCATAGTGCTGTGGAAGTGGGGAAAAAAACGCATATTGGCATTCATAAGAAGAAGAACAACACCAATAATGGAACAGGAGCGTAATATGTAAGAAATTGTCCACGCAACCTGTAAGTACAGTTAAAAACATTACTACTTAATAAGAAATACCAACCACCAGAACTGTTTATAACCTATAGGTACAGTGACAAAAATGTAAATTAAATAGCAAACATATGTACATATTCCAGGCCACTGATGATGCCTTGCAGAAAATGAAGACAAAACGCGTATGGCACTAAAATTGTGTTTTATTCAGTTGCTGTAAGACGGCCCATAAGTAAATATTATAAATATACCGTAATAAACTGTTTTAACCTACGAGGAAGCTCAAAAGCGAGGTATATGCCACTGTAGGGTGAAAGATTCGTTCCAAGACGAGAGGATCATTTGCCTTAGTAACGTTGAGAGGGGAGAGGGGTTACTGTCCCGCCAACAACGAAGTCGAAAGGGATGTAGGCAAAGTTCTTGTAGGAGAGTTATGTCGAACAAATCGACTGAGTTAATTTCTAGAGAACAATCCCGGCCCTTCCCGTAATCGATATAGAAAATCGTCTGTAAGTCTAAATCCTAATAGCCGGAGGTTAATCTGAACTAGACTCGTCCTGACTGCTTTAATCACCTAAAAGTAACGTTAGCTACTCAGCCATCATACTTAGTGGGTGCCGGAAACGCTTATTGAGTCAACAGAACTGTACAGCAGTCCCTGGAGAGTCCAGATTTTGCATGTATAGAACAGCTTAAAACCATGACAGTAACTAAGCGTTAGTTCGGTGCTTCCGTATCGTCAACAGTGCGACTTATTTTGTGTATATAAAACGTTGAATTAATAAAGGCAAGTTTCTAGATAGAGAAAAGAAAGTTGTCCTCTATATGTTACCCACTACCGCTCAAAGTTCGCCTGTGGGGTTGAGCAAGTCGAGGAGACGTAAAGCTGTCACTGCTTCAAGAATGCTATAGTTTAATCAGTTGATTTGGCGGAAGCTCTAAGACTTACGGCAAAGTTTATATTTCAGACGTCTTGGCTAATGCTAACTAATCTACCAGTATAAATTTGTACATACTGTTGCAACGATGACTCCGTTAACTCAGCAATATCAAGCAAAGTGTGTGCTGGGTGATGAAGGCAATAATAGGACTTTCTTTTACATCTGAAGTAAATAGTTAAAACTATTCGTGTATAACAGCAAGTGAAACCTGCAACACTGCTCACAAACTTTCCCAATTCGTGAATGATTAGTAATACGTTGTCAATTTACAAACCAAGTTGATGGTTTCTTTCCGTTCGCAGTGTCAGAACTTCACTGGCCTATATGCTTGGAGTCCAGCCGGCAAACAAACATAAGACCATATGAGAATGATTCTAGGTATTTTCTTGAAAATCTCCGTGCCTGTATTTTCTTAGCCCTTCTATTACCATCCACATGTCTCATCTGGCAATAGCATTCTAGGTCTCTCCTTCCCATGCACTGTACCATGTTGCACCTATTTCCATCATCTGACAGATGTCTTCATTCTTTACATAATCCTCTATTATGGATTTGCAACCCTCATCAAATACATCGTCTCTGTTGCACAATTTTCCAAGATCATTGCTGCAGAGGCTAGAGAAAATTATTACACCAGTGGTAGACCTAAAACTAGCCTTCTTACTTTTTTAAGCGAGATTTTTTATGTTGATAAGAGACTGTAATAATACCAATATCACAGAAGGCAGATGCTGTCAACTGTATTACGGAACTCTTGGTATAACGAGTTTTGAGTGTAAAATACGAATTATCTATATATAGCTGAAACGGCTCCTAGAAACAGACCAGGGAAGGATGAACTTTGACGCATGTAGGAAAGCAAAGCAAAGAGAAATCTGAGTAGGAATTTAAAGTCTAGGGAGAGGAAACAAAATATTTTGATTTTTGCCGATGTCAGTGAAAATGGGCTCACAGACATGGATGCGAGTATCGCAATGGGTTCACCGCTTTCTTTCCCTCGCGATGTCCCACGGGAAATGAGCAGTCACTTGCGGAGCTCTTCGGTAATAACAGAGTCGGTCTTTTTGCCGTTCTCATGCAGTCGGCACGTATCGGCTGAGGAGACGTCGTGCGCGCCCGATGTTTACGCACGGGTTCGTCGACACTGGTCGAGGGCCATCTTCCGGTCGGCAGAGCCACGCGGCAGCAGCAGGAGCGGGCGGCGACAAATTGCTTCCCAGAAGAATCGCAGCTGCTCGGCGCTTCTTGTGCCGCCTCGGCGCCTATCGGACGGTCCGGTCGCAATTACAGCCAATCGGAAGACGTTTCTTGTGTCCATTCACAGCCAGGGCCGTAGTCCGTGGCCGGGGTCGGAGCCCTTGCCGTCGGGTGATCAGTACCATTGGGAAAAAAACTCCACGAGTAACCCAAAATCATTGTGCTTTATACATGGTAATTTTTATGCATTTAATATCAGCTCTGGTAACGAAGCGTTAAGTTTCGTGAGGCTTTCACTGGATCAGTTTTGTACTAAAAGTCACACCACCGGAAAACCTTAGTGAAGTACCGAAATGCAGAAAGTCCTGTGGAGGATCGAAGCTTGGTGCAATTGATATACAATTTCTTCTAGAGCATCCATTAATCTGCCTATTCCTACTCTATGATATACCTTTAAAGATTCCTCAATGCTGCTCGTGTAGTGATTGTAGTTTCGTAGACGTCCGCCAAATGAAGATCAACAGTTCTCGCTTATGTTTGCGTGCTCTCTGAATCTAGTGAGGAAACATCTACTTGTCTGCCCCACATAGAAATTTTCACATTCTCCTCATTTTATTTTATAAATCTCTGATTGTGTAGATGGTTTTGTTTTGTGAATCACGTGTCTGACTATTGTCCCTGCTTTCTTGATCATGCGTAACCCGATTCGTATATTTATTTTAAGAAAATTACCAATTATAGAACAAATTGAAATTTATAGCGCCTTCGGAGAACAACCACAATACATACTCATGAACAAACAGACCAGAAAAATAAAAAGTTATCGATTATTTTAGACATTTACTCTAATATATACACGTGCCCTTCTTAGATGTGTGATATAAACAGTTCACTTACATTTGCAGTACATGAAAAGGAATATTGACTAGTATCGCAGAGTAGTTTTTCTTTGATGTGAATATTACGTTGCTATCTCTGCCTAACGTAAACCTGTATGTCAAATCTTCTAAGTATATGAATGTAAAAAAACTACAGAACTGAAACTTCCTGGCAGATTAAAACTGTGTGGAGAACCGAGACTCGAACTCGGGACCTTTGCCTTTCACGAGCAAGTGCTCTACCAACTGAGCTACCCAAGCACGACTCACGCCCCGTCATCACAGCTTTACTTCTGCCAGTACCTCGTCTCCTGCCTTCCAAACTTTACAGAAGCTCTTCTGCGAAACTTGCGGAACTAGCACGCCTGAAAGAAAGGATATTGCGGAGACATGGCTTAGCGACAGCCTGGGGGATGTTTCCAGAATGAGGTTTTCATTCTGCAGCAGAGTTTACCCGCGAAAGGCAAAGGTCCCGAGTTCGAGTCTCGGTCCGGCACACAGTTTTAATCTGCCAGGAAGTTTCATATCAGCGCACACTCCACTGCAGAGTGAAAATCTCATTCTGGAAACATCCCCTAAGCTGTGGCTAAGCCATGTCTCCGCAATACCCTTTCTTTCAGGAGTGCTAGTTCTGCAAGTTTCGCAGAAGAGCTTCTATAAAGTTTGGAAGGTAGGAGATGAGGTACTGGCAGAAGTAAAGCTTTGCGGACGGGGCGTGAGTCGTGCTTGGGTAGCTCAGTCGGTAGAGCACTTGTCCGCGAAAAGGCAAAGGTCCCGAGTTCGAATCTCGGTCCAGCACACAGTTTTAATCTGCCAGGAAGTTTCATATCAGCGCACACTCCACTGCAGAGTGAAAATCTCATTCTGAACTACAGAACTGGTTGTACATGCTGTTAATCCCACGGTATATTGTTCTCATTACGTTGTATTATATTTTGTAGACGCCTGAAAATGACTTAGTACCGAAATTACACTCGGAAAGTAAAACACTTACGGCTGAAATCGAGATGGTATAACCTAAAAAATAAATAAATGTGAAATCTTATGCATTAAAAGACGGAGACCCTCATTATTGATAGATTACACGGTGGGAGCAGTCATAACTCTAAAATATTTAAGAGTAAATATACGAAGCGATCTGAACTGGGAAGCCCAACAGAGAAAAGGCAAGATACTGAGGATACGCAATTCACCCAAGAAAGAGACAGTATGCAAAATTTTCGCTCCACCAGTTCTCCGGACAGAATTAGTGGCGGGCATCCGAAGAAGAAAGGCGTATTTCGTAATAGGTTCGCTTAATAAGCCTGAGACCATCATGGAGATGAATTATGTTTTTTGTCCATCAGAGTTCTGACTGATGCGGACCTCCCCATCTTCATCTTGCGTGACTACATGTCACATGTTGGATTCCTCTCTCGTGCCTACTACTTCATCTCAAAGTAGCACCTACATTCAACGTCTTCAATAATTTCTTGGATACATGCAAATTTCTGCCTTTCTCCACAGCTTATTTATTACCAGCTCAGTTTTCAGTATCCTTCTGTAAACCATCTCGCAAACATTTCGAGTCTATTTTTTCCTGTTTTCCCCTTAGGACACTGTTCATTTCCATACAACGCTACCCTATATTCGAGATGTGCGTTGTCAGGAATTTCTCTCTACAATTAAGGCAATGTTTGACTCTAGTAGACTTCTTTTCCCCATGAAAGCGCTCTTCACTCAGCTAGCCTACTTTTAATGTCTTCCTTGCTTCGTTAGTCATTCGTCACTTTACTTCCACGGAAGTAGAACTGCTTCATGTCGTCTACTGCGTTGCCCCCAGTTTTGACGTTAAGTTTATCGCTAGTCTTGTATCTTATGAATTTTTCCATGATATTGATGGTTGGACTCTATGGCCGTGGATTAAACTACTTGAAGAAATATAGCAATCAGCCATTTTTATGCAGCTTAACTTATGCGGGTTTCCATCTGTCATCAATCTTATAAAAGTTTTACGCCATTTGAGTATGGGTAAAAACCCGTAACGCGTCTTGGCATAAACAGAGCTACATACATCGTAGCTACTTGTCATATTTCTTCAAGTAATTTATTTCTGCCAATCCTCGTTACTTTAACCATTCTTTGATAATGATCAAACTGCAACGGCAGACGCTATGTGCATCGCAGAGAGAATACGTTCGAAGCAGACTCATGCGGCCCACTATTTCCTCTCACACACATCTCACGAAATGACTGTAACGGGGAAATGAAAGAAATTCGAGTGGAGACTGTAGCTTTCCCCTTGCTCCAATCAAAGTATTATTCGACTGCTTGATGGTCTTCCTAATTGGTTCGATAACAAAGCATCGATTACGGTGTGAACCGAATCGTATTGGCGAACGTATGCAATTTAGTGCCAACAAGACAGTACTCTTTTTCTGAACTTAAAGAGGTTCATAAAATATTTAATGAAGTTAATTATTATTGCAGAACACTAAGTAGGTAATAACGGTTACAAATATTCACGAAAACACCTTATCAAAGAAACTGAGTACTTCAGTAAAACGTCGGGCAGTCCTCTTTCAACCAGTCAGGTTACGTGGAAACGCGTACGGCGTTTCAAAATTTCTCTGCTTGTGACAGATTCCAAAGTTTTCTCTGCAGAAAACACTTTGACTAATAATTTGGACAAATGGACTTACATTACTAACTGCAGAGTAATTACTGACATTTGTACTCGCACACGATAACGCAATAGTGCCTCAACACATTAGCAACTTCTTTTACAGATTGCACTCATTAACTTGATTAAAACTGATTTAAATATGACTTTCACATCACTTTGAGATAAAAGGATACACAACACTGGAGTACTCCAAACGAGGTCAGTGCCAGGAATAATTAGTTAGTGTTTTGGTGTTAGTGAGGTGGCCCTTGACATTCGACATTCAAATAAATGTTAATCTCAAGATCTCCATTAGGTACAGAACCATATACTCAAATAGAAACTACTTCAAGTGGTTTATGAAAATTAAAAGTAAAAACATGTGATCATGCATTACTGAATTTAATTTACTAGTTTACCGATACTAGGAAAATATTTAAGAAATACAGACAAGATATTATTCCATGTAACAATCTACTAGGAAAATGGTAAACCTGGCACAACCTACAGTTATCAGCTGTACTGAAGTTAGAGAAATTTTTCACTCGGACTTTCAAATAATTCTATGCGCAGTATTCCATAGACAGTACCTCAGATGTTAAGGGTGGTTTTGCGATGGAATCGAACGTCTGTCAACGCAAATGCTCCACTGGGCACTCCTGGTTCATCGACACACTTTGGGTCTGTGCGAAGAATTATGATTATTCGTAGGAGCCTTTCCGTACCGCCGGCCGCTGTGGCCGAGCGGTTCTAGGCGCTTCAATCCGGAACCGCGCAGCTGCTACGGTCGCAGGTTCGAATCCTGCCTCGAGCATGGATGTGTGTGATGTCCTTAGGTTAGTTAGGTTTAAGTAGTTCTAAGTCTAGGGGACTGATGACCCCAGATGTTAAGTCACATAGTGCTTAGAGCCATCTTTCCGTATCAGTATTTGCCTCGATGCGTCCCACAGCGTCTAAAAACAGCTGTTCGTGTCCACTTACGAGTGCTACAACCTGTGTATTGTCTTTCATAGTCAACAGGAGGGAGACGCTGGAGTCGACTATGCACACTTTGTTGACCTTCCAAGTTATTTTTGAGGAAAAATCCTACTATTAACGTCTTAATAAGAGGGTCATTAGGAAAGTACAGACCGTTTTTTCTACACAAATTTTTATGTGATATAATTAAACGAAACTGTATTTTACGTTCACCTGATACCAAAGCTACTTTTCGACGTATTCCGCTGGTTAGCATTCCGCGCCGTCTGTTTTTGGTGGCGCGGCGAAGTCGTTGAAGGGTATGACAGTACGCCGCTGCATTTATAGTCTCACCTCTAGGCACGTAGTCAATGAAAGCACACCCTTGCGGTTACAAAACACAATAGCCAGAATCTTTCTGGTGCTTAAAATTAGTTTTTTTTCGGTTTCGTTGGGGATATCCAGTGACGTCATCCTATTGATTGGCGCTTTGTTTGTGATGTGAAATGTGACATGCAAGTTTCATCACCAGTGACAAGGTGACTCACAACTTCATCACCATGCTTTTCGTAGAGACTGAGAAATGTTAATGCAGCTGCAGTTCATTTGGTTTTGTGTTCGTCTGACAAAATTCGAAGAACCAACCTGGCACAGAATTTTTATAGCCCAGATCTGCACTAACAGTCTCGTAAAAAATAGTTCTTGAAATGTCTGGAAGAATGTGTGCAGTCCACTTATTATGAAACGCCTGTCTTCCTCGATTTTTGTTTCAATCATTGCTTTGAGTCCATGAGTCAGCACTGAGGGCCGGTGTGAGCGATCTTCGTCGAGAAGATTCTTCCGCCCGCCATTGAACATGATGTACCACCTTCGAACTGACGCTCCAATCATCACATTACCGTAAACACCTCAGTTATCTGTCCATATATGCCGATGGGGGGAGGACGTGATCAGGTGTCAAAACAAGACGTTCTTTACATTCCGAACTTTTGTAATGCTTTGCCCGTAAGTACGTTCACGTAAACTACACTCCTGGAAATGGAAAAAAGAACACATTGACACCGGTGTGTCAGACCCACCATACTTGCTCCTGACACTGCGAGAGGGCTGTACAAGCTATGATCACACGCACGGCACAGCGGACACACCAGGAACCGCGGTGTTGGCCGTCGAATGGCGCTAGCTGCGCAGCATTTGTGCACCGCCGCCGTCAGTGTCAGCCAGTTTGCCGTGGCATACGGAGCTCCATCGCAGTCTTTAACACTGGTAGCATGCCGCGACAGCGTGGACGTGAACCGTATGTGCAGTTGACGGACTTTGAGCGAGGGCGTATAGTGGGCATGCGGGAGGCCGGGTGGACGTACCGCCGAATTGCTCAACACGTGGGGCGTGAGGTCTCCACAGTACATCGATGTTGTCGCCAGTGGTCGGCGGAAGGTGCACGTGCCCGTCGACCTGGGACCGGACCGCAGCGACGCACGGATGCACGCCAAGACCGTAGGATCCTACGCAGTGCCGTAGGGGACCGCACCGCCACTTCCCAGCAAATTAGGGACACTGTTGCTCCTGGGGTATCGGCGAGGACCATTCGCAACCGTCTCCATGAAGCTGGGCTACGGTCCCGCACACCGTTAGGCCGTCTTCCGCTCACGCCCCAACATCGTGCAGCCCGCCTCCAGTGGTGTCGCGACAGGCGTGAATGGAGGGACGAATGGAGACGTGTCGACTTCAGCGATGAGAGTCGCTTCTGCCTTGGTGCCAATGATGGTCGTATGCGTGTTTGGCGCCGTGCAGGTGAGCGCCACAATCAGGACTGCATACGACCGAGGCACACAGGGCCAACACCCGGCATCATGGTGTGGGGAGCGATCTCCTACACTGGCCGTACACCACTGGTGATCGTCGAGGGGACACTGAATAGTGCACGGTACATCCAAACCGTCATCGAACCCATCGGTCTACCATTCCTAGACCGGCAAGGGAACTTGCTGTTCCAACAGGACAATGCACGTCCGCATGTATCCCGTGCCACCCAACGTGCTCTAGAAGGTGTAAGTCAACTACCCTGGCCAGCAAGATCTCCGGATCTGTCCCCCATTGAGCATGTTTGGGACTGGATGAAGCGTCGTCTCACGCGGTCTGCACGTCCAGCACGAACGCTGGTCCAACTGAGGCGCCAGGTGGAAATGGCATGGCAAGCCGTTCCACAGGACTACATCCAGCATCTCTACGATCGTCTCCATGGGAGAATAGCAGCCTGCATTGCTGCGAAAGGTGGATATACACTGTACTAGTGCCGACATTGTGCATGCTCTGTTGCCTGTGTCTTTGTGCCTGTGGTTCTGTGAGTGTGATCATGTAATGTATCTGACCCCAGGAATGTGTCAATAAAGTTTCCCTTTCCTGGGACAATGAATTCACGGTGTTCTTATTTCAATTTCCAGGAGTGTATAATTCGCAGAACGTAATTTTTCTTGTAAGATTCGTGACTGCCTGTAGCTTCTCTTTTCTGCCGGTAGAAGCACTAATAGGTCTCGTTAAGCAACGAATAGGTTAACAGCGAGTAGGAAATATAAAAAATTAATGTTCTTTTGCCTTTGTTGACTGTGATGCTTCAATTGCCTTTACGTATAGTGCATTCAGATTTGAGATTACATCCGAGTCGAATGCATCGCCTGAACGATGTATTCATTGCCTGTACGCACACTAATGAGCAGTTCTCATGATCATCAAAAGTTCTGGGCGGCTTAAAGTCTCGTGGGTAAATTAAAAGAAGGCGCACCGTTGCTCCCTGTTTATGTTTTATGAGATTCTGTAAGTCATAAAATGTTATTTACAGCACAAGTTTGAAGGTCTGAGCATTAAACTTTGAAATTAAAGCATTAAGAAATATTGTTTAGCCATAAAAGCAGTGCAGATCATTTCAGGACATAACTTCAGTGTGATGGAATTCATTTTGCTTTTGGCGCTCAGAACTCGACGCACATATAGATAACTTGCTGAGCTTACGAGTTTCAGTGCTTCAGTACAGCACTGTGATTGCGAATTTCACAGTTTGTTCTGAGTCAATCTCAGTATTATTCACAAAAACCATCAGCGAGTGTAGGTATTCTAATATCAGTGTAAGAGGTCTTCGATTCTCGACTTTGCGCTATATTGCTACTGCACACTGCGGCGGGGCGGGGTTCGAAAATGTTCGCTGAGTGAAGAAAGCTGCAAAATTAATGTCCACCTACCTCAGTATAGCGTTCGTTCACCGTCCGTTGCTCTGCATTCGTAGGTACTATGCAGACTATGTTAAAAGCAGCACTGAAGAAAACTATCGTCCATACTTACGAGTGCATAGTCCGCGTAACTCAGGTAAAAAAATATACCAGCAAATCTCTAGTAATAACGGGCATAAGCGGATGCTTCCTTCCTTCATTGAAAATGTCCGCTTATCGATGCTAATGTTTTTATTGTCTTTTAGCTATTGTGTCATCAAGCCACATTTACGTCGATAGCACATCTTCTACTAGTTCATGCAGCTTATGTCACACGCAAGACAGCCAGAAATGTGTTAAGTCCAACCCGAAATATTACAACATAAATACAGTCAATATTCTGCTACGAAATGAGTTTCACACGTGGTCCTTTTCAGTGCATTCTTCAAATGAAGATGCTCGGCAAGAAATGTTCTCTAAATGCGTACTGAACACGCCACACTCCAAAATCTCCCAAACTTTACAGAACTGTCCGTAAATGCATCTGCTTGCACGGCGATATAAATCGGACGTGAAATAGCAGTCACTTCTTCATTTTACAAATAACTTTTTCGGGCACGTCTAACATGACCTCCTCGTCCGGCAGCTAGTCCATGACTCACTGTATGCTGTTGCTTTCAGGGCATATAACTCATCCCAATGCGCGGGAAAGGCTTTATTCTCATTGGTCGATTAGAGCGAACAGCCAATCAGATTAATCTTTCATGATCATTTTCGCGCTCAAACTGCTTTATTCCAGTCAAAATTCGCAGATGCATCTACGTCATTTCATGCTGCAATTACTAACAAAATTTTCCACCGAACCAAACCAAACGAAAACTAAGAGAAAACTATTCTTGAAATATACATTAGAACTGATTATCCTCTTACTACCTTTCTTGGTTTCTTATTACAAAAGCAAACGCTCATAGACATACGTAATCCACTAGTTAGGGGAATTCACAGTTTTTTCATGACATCCTGGTGGCGTAACACTTGCTAGTTACACAAGGTGTAATACAATATAGAATTGAAATTTGACGTATGTCCCATGTACACACTCACATTCACTCTCATTTACTCTCACCTTAACACAAAATATAAATATTAACTTTTAAACTGTTATTTCCATTACGAATGAAAAAGTATCGAAAGTTTAGAATTGAAAATCTTTATAAAATAAATCGGCACACTAAGAGTGCTATTACTGTTTTCAAATAACAAAATAATTACAAACTGTTATTGTTACTATCTGAATTTAATTTTTAAGTGTCAGTTAAGTACTTTTTAAGAGGTTTTTTTTATATCTCTGGAACTATTATAGGTAGCGGTATCAAAGTTCGACACAAAGTTCGTCTGAATAACAAAAAATCATGTAACAAATTTGGAATAAAACAGCTAATTTTTAACGCAGTTATTTAGTTTCTTAGCTGAGGTAAATAAGTGATTTTAGTACGCGCCACAGTGAGCATTCTCACGGTCCGCCTTAGCAGCAGGTGTGGCTATGACGCATACGGCAGGCCACATGGTGGCCGCCACCGAACGCTACTGCACAGCAGGCCCCCAAAACAGCTGGCCATAACGTAACAAACTTACTGCAAAAGTCTGCAGTTGCGTAATAGCTGCGACGCTACAACACCACTGTATAATAAGTACTCTTTTAACAGTACATGCATTTCATCAGAAGATTATATAATTACACACCATCCAGAAAAAATAGTAGTATGCTAGCAGAGCGGAACTTTCTGATTAAATTCGAATAACTACATTTGTACGAGTACATGCTTTACAGGCAAAAGAACCGGAATCTCATTTACTACACCTTCGTTTCCTTTTTTTTCAAGCAGGCAAAAGTAGAGAACTCTGGTGCGCTATGAAAACTTGTCAGACTTAACGCCGCTGTTAATAAGTAAAGCATTGTATCTCCATACGTTTGGAATCTACATGACACTGACGAAGTGATGAAAACAATGATGCGGATTGGCAACCAATTCTAACAAGTGAGTAGCTCATACTACGTATATGGAGAAGGTCTAATGAACAATAGACTGATCACGTTTTCCTGAGCTTTTGTGACTTCAGTCTGTTTTGGAGGTCGCTAGAGCTTCGTTAGTATTTGTTGCTTCCTGCTGCGGAGCTCAGGGAGAAGGTTTAACAAGACATGGTGTCTGCACGATTGCAATTGTTTTGTTTGCGCTCTCTTACGCCCACGCACACACACACACACACACACACACACACACACACACACATATATATATATATATATATATATATATATATATATATATATATATACGCGCGCTCGCAGGTACACACAGGTACAGTGGATAGGTAGATAAGTAGATAAGTAGAGAGATAGAGAGAGAGAGAGAGAGAGAGAGAGAGCTCCTAAAGTCACTGTTCCTGCAGGCATAAATTATTGGGCAGGGATATGAAGTCACAGCTCCTCGAGGCATAAATCATTGGACGGGGATATGCACATACATAGATGGCGGCAGTAGTGCGTGCACATGTATAAAATAGCAGTGCATCGACGGAGCTGTCATTTGTACTCAGGTGATTAATGTGAAAATCTTTCCGACATGATTATAACAGCACGACGGGAATTAACAGAGTTTGAACCCGGAATGGTAGTTGGAGATAGACACATGGGACGTTCCATTTACGGTTTCGTTGGGGAATTCAGTATACCGAAATAAACGTTGTCAAGAGTGTGCCGACAATACCAAATTCCAGGTCTTACCTCTCACCATGGAGGACCCAATAGCTGACGGCCTTCACTTAACAACCGAGAGCAGCGGCGTTTGCGTAGAGTTGTCAGTACTAACAGACAAGCAACAATCGGTGAGACACCCACAGAAATCTATGTGGGACGAACGACGAACGTATCCGTTAAGACAGCGCAGCGAAATTTGGCGTTAATGGACTATGGCGGCAGACGACCATCGCGTGCCTTTGCGAACAGCACGACATGGTGTGCGGTGCCTCTCCTGGACACGTAACCATATCAATTTGACGCTAGAAGACTAGAAAGTGGTGAAATGCTCATATGAGTCCAGATTTCAGTTGGTAAGAACAGATGGTAGGATTCGTGTGTGGTGCAGACTCTACGGAGCCATGGACCCAAGTTGTCGACAAGGCAATGTGCAAGCTGCTGGTGGGTTCATAATGGTGTGGGCTGTGTTTATATGGAATGGACTGGGTGCTCTCGTCCAGCTGAAGCGATCATTGACTGAAATGGTTATGTTCGGCAACGTGGATTTCATGTTCCCAAAAATGATAGAATTTGTATGGATGACAATGTGCCATGTCAGAACATTCTAGACAGTTCTGGTAAATGATTTGGCCTCCCAGATCGCCCGACGTAAATTCCATAGAATACACTACTTGCCATTAAAATTGCTACACCAAGAAGAAATGCAGATGATAAACGGGTATTAATTGGACAAATATACTAGAACTGACATGTGATTACAACTCCACGCAATTTGGGTGCATACATCCTGAGATATCAGTACCCAGAACAACCACCTCTGGCCGTAATAACAGCCATGATACGCCTGGGCATTGAGTCAAACAGAGCGTGGATGGCGTGTACAGGTACAGCTTCCCATAAAGCTTCAAACGACACCATAGTTCATCAGGAGTAGCGACTGGCTTATTCTAAAGAGCCAGTTGCTCGGCCACCATTTGAAACGTCCTCTTAGATAAGAAAACATAAACAGCCTACTTACACATTGACCAGACGTTTTCAATTGGTGAGAGATCTGGAGAATGTGCTGCCCACGGCAGCAGTCGAACATTTTCTGTATCCAGAAAGCCCCGTACAGGACCAGCAACACGCGGTCGTGCATTATCCTGCTGGAATGTAGGGTTTCGCAGGGATCGAATGAAGGGTAGAGCCACGGGTCGTAACACATCTGAAATGTAACGTCCATTGTTCAAAGTGCCGTCAATGCGAACAAGAAGTGATCGAGACGTGCAACCAATGGCACCCCATACCATCACGCCGGGTGATACGCCAGTTTGTCGATGACGAATACACGCTTCCAATGTGCGTTCACCGCTATGTCGCCAAACACGGATACGACCATGATGATGCTCTAAACAGATCCTGGATTCTTCCAAAAAAAAAAAAATGACGTTTTGCCATTCGAGCAACCAGGTTCGTCGTTGAGCACACCATCGCAGGCGTTCCGGTCTGTAATGCAGCGTCAAGGGTAACCGCAGTCGTGGTATTTGAGCTGATAGTCCATGCTGCTGCAAACGTTGCCGAACTGTTCGTGCAGATGGTTGTTGTCTTGCAAACGTCCCCATCTGTTGACTCAGGGTTCGAGACGTGGCTGAACGATCCGTTACAGCCATGCGGATAAGATGCCTGTCATCTCGACTGCCAGTGATACGAGGCCGTTGGGATCCAGCACGACGTTCCATATTACCCTCCTGAACCCACTGATTCCATATTCTGCTAACAGTCATTGGATCTCGGCCAACGCAAGCAGCAATGTCGCGATGCGATAAACCGCAATCGCGATAGGCTACAATCCGACATTTATCAAAGTCGGAAACGTGATGGTACGCATTTCTCCTCCTTACACGAGGCATCACAACAACGTTTCAGCAGGCAATGCCGGTCAAATGTTGTTTGTGTATGAGAAATCGGTTGGAAACTTTCCTCATGTCAGCACGTTTTATGTGTCGCCACCGGCGCCAACTTTGCGTGAATGCTCTGAAAAGCTAATCATTTGCATATCACAGCATCTTCTTTCTGTCGATTACATTTCGAGTCTGTAGCACGTCATCGTCGTGGTGTAGCAATTTTAATGGCCAGTAGTGTATTTATGGGATAATAGAGAGGTCAGTTCGAGCACAAAATCCTGCACTGGCAACTCTTTCGCAGTTACGGACGGCTCTGGAGGTAGCATGGCTCAATATTTCTGTTGTGTCCATGCCACGTCGAGTTATTGCACGAGTAAAAGGAGATCTGATTCGATATTAGCAAGTATCCCCTGACTTTTGTCACCTCAGTGTCTATTTGTTATGTATGAAGCAAGACGTACACAACAAACACCGCGAAAGGCCATAACCATACAAGCACAATAACTGGCCTGGCGTGTCTCAGTGCGGTTCAGCAGCCTCCAGATGGCGCTCGCAAACGCAGACCTCTTCCTACTTCCGCACCGCTATGGCAGGCACCAGAGTGGCCAGCCAATAGGATATGCTATTAACTTTGGACTGCATTACATCTGTCTTGTATGGCGGATCTGGAAAACCTTCCGTCGACAGGCACAATAATACAACGCACCGAGGACACTCAGATAGTCACTAACAAACTGTGAGACAGTCCAGTGAGAGCAAAAAATGGTTCAAATGGCTCTAAGCACTATGGGACTTAACATCTGAGGTCATCAGTCCCCTAGATTCAGAACTACTTAAACCTAACTAACCTAAGAACATCAGACACGTCCATGCCCGAGGCAGGATTCGAACCTGCGACCGTAGCAGCCGCGTGGTTCCCGACTGAAGCGCCTAAACCCGCTCTGTCACAGCGGCCGGCCCAGTGAGTGCAATCAGCTCACTACAGTTCTTTGGAGATTACGTTCCAACTTAGCTGTCGCAATTTGCGGAGAATTAGAAACAGTAACAGAGTGTCTGCACAATTATATTCAGTTATAGTGACGAATCATACGATTGCCATAGACAGCAAAGTAATTTAGATGTCACTGTATTACACTACTGGCCATTAAAATTGCTACACCACGAAGATGACGTGCTACAGACGCGAAATTTAACCGACAGGAAGAAGATGCTATGATATGCAAATGATTAGCTTTTCAGGACATTCACACAAGGTTGGCGCCAGTGGCGACACCTACAACGTGCTGATATAAGGAATGTTTCCAACCGATTTCTCATACACAAACAGCAGTTGACCGCTGTTGCCTGGTGAAACGTTGTTGTGATGCCTCGTCTAAGGAGGAGAAATGCGTACCATTATATTTCCGACTTTCATAAAGGTCGGATTGTAGCCTATCGCGATTGCGATTTATTGTATCGCGACATTGCTGCTCGCGTTGGTCGAGATCCGATGGCTGTTAGTAGAATATGGAATCGGTGGGTTCAGCAGGAAAATACGGAACTCCGTGCTGGATCCCAACGGCCTCGTAACACTAGCAGTCGAGATGACAGGCATCTTATCCGCATGGCTGTAACGGATCGTGCAGCCATGTCTCGATCCCTGAGTCAACAGATGGGGACGTTTGCAAGACAACAACCATTTGCACGAACAGTTCGACGACATTTGCAGCAGCATGGACTATCAGCTCGGACACCGTGTCTGCGGTTACCCTTGACGCTGCATCACAGACAGGAGCTCCTGCGATGGTGTACTCAACGACGAAACTAGGTGCACGAATGGAAAAACGTCATTTTTTCGGATGAATCCAGGTTCTGTTTACAGCACCATGATGGTCGCATCCGTGCTTGGTGACATAGCGGTGAACACACATTGGAAGCGTGTATTCGTCATCGCTATACTGGTGTATGACCCGGCGTGATGGTATGGGGTGCCATTGGCTACAGGTCTCGGTCACCTCTTGTTCACATTGACGGCACTTTGAACAGTGGACGTTATGGACGTTACATTTCAGATGTGTTACGACCCGTGCCTCTACCCTTCATTTGATCCCTGCGAAACCCTACATTTCAGCAGGATAATGCACGACCGCATGTTGCAGGTCCTGTACGGGGCTTTCCGGATACAGAAAATGTTCGACTGCTGCCCTGGCCAGCACATTCTCCAGATCTGCCACCAATTGAAAACGTCTGGTCCATTGTGGCAGAGGAACTGGCTCGTCACAATACGCCAGTCACTTCTCTTGATGAACTGTGGTATCGTGTTGAAGCTGCATGGGCAGCTGTACCTGTACACGCCATCCAAGCTCTGTTTGACTGAATGCCCAGGCGTATCAAAGCCGTTATTACGGCCAGAGGTGGTTGTTCTGGGTACTGATTTCTCAGAATCTATGCACCCTAATTGCGTGAAAATGTAATCAGATGTCAGTTCTAGTATACTATATTTGTCCAATGAATACCCGTTTATCATCTGCATTGCTTCATGGTGTAGCAATTTTAATGGCCAGTAGTGTAGATTGAAGACTCAAGTGCCACGCGTCGAATTGTATCAAGCTTCAGAACCGTATTTTAACATTATTTGATTTTCTTATCTTGTTGCCATCTTGTTGTTATGTTAAGGTTTTGTAAGTGTGAAGGATAGTGAAGACGTTCTTCATTCGCATTAATTAGTATATAAAATGGAGCCACTGGTGGCGAATCTTGCGACGGCTCTGGTGCCTCGACGCTGGATTTTGTTACCAATGTGGTGTGCCGCACCGGAAAAGATAGGGATGAAGGCGGAAGGCGACTTCCTCCCAGCACAGAGCGAGCCTGTCTGCTCAGGGGATGGCTTTACGACCGCTTATTGCCCTGCAACAGGCAGCGCCGTCTGTCGATACAGGATAGAGCGCCGCTACAATGGCAGCCCCCCACAGCCACACACCTGCCCGTGGCGGACACTGTTGCAAGGTCTGGAACGACGAGGTGTCCTTTATGTGGTCGAGCCGCACCCCTCTCACTTTATACTCTGTTCTCCGTACAAAAGCGGCAGGTGGAAATACGGTCTACAGTTCCACACACGCAGTTCGTTCGCCATATTATGTTTACCAGTTCATACTTACAGATGTGACAGGAAGCGAGTGGCGAAAGGATGACAAGGGCGCTGCAAAGGTAAGAGGCTGCGTTGAACAGAGGAAAAAAATTCAGTTAATATTTGTTGTTGTCGAGTTGGTTTTGCTGGTATGCGTTCTCACACTCTTCACCAGTCTCGCCGAAGTGGCCGAGCGGTTCTAGGCGCTTCAGTACGGAACACGCGACTGCTGCGGTCGCAGGTTCGAATCCTGCCTCGGGCATGTATGTGTGTGATGTCCTTAGGTTAGTTAGGTTTATGTAGTTCTAAGTTCTAGGGGACCGATGACCTTGGATGTTAAGACCCATGTTGCTCAGAGCCATTTGAACCATTTTTTTGCCGTCAGTCTCGACAACCAAACTGCTTTGATAGTGTGAGGTTTCACTGCTGCACAGCATAAGCCAAACTCAGACGTGTTACTATCCACAAACCATTTTCTCACAGATGCTGCTTTATGACAGGATGCGTTTTCATCCTGATACAAACAGCCATCGCCTCCGAACTGTTTCTCTACTGTACGTAGTACAAACTGCTGTAAAATGTGTTCACATCCTTCCGCATGTAGCGTTTTCTTAACTTAATAAGGAGACTGGAGCTGGACCACGAAAAATACCTTCATGCCGTAACGCAACTTTCCCTGTACTTTACTGCTGGCGCTGCACGTGTTGACAGTTAACAACCACCTGGCATTCGCCAAATCGAAAGACTTGCATCGGATTGCCATAACCGTACAGCATGATTGACCATTCCCAATCACTCTCTTCCAGTCATCTGCTGTCCACTAGCGTCGCTCTTTATGCCACCTCAAGCTTCGCTTTGCACTCACTACAGAACTGTGTGGTTTATAGACTCGACTCCTGTAACTCATTCTATTGAATTCACTGCGCACGGTCACTGTGCCAGCTGAACTGCTGGTAGAACTTTGGAACTCACGAGTGATTTCTTCCTCTGATTTCATGAGATTTTTTTTATAATCATCCTCAATACTGGGTGGTCTCTGTCTGTCAGTACATCAGGTCGTCCTGGTGTTGGTTTACTTGTTTCCTCGCGTTTCCAGTCACAATCACATCAACAATAGTCGACTTGCGCGGCTTTAGAAGTGTTAAAGTGTTGCTGATGGATTTGTTAGTCGGGTGACAGCCAGCAACTAGTTTCCAGTCACAATCACATCAACAACAGTCGACTTGCGCGGCTTTAGAAGGGTTAAAGTGTTGCTGATGGATTTGTTAGTCGGGTGACAACCAGCAAGTAGTCACTGTGTTCTAGTAAGCGATCCATCTTGCTTTTACTGCTTCTCTACTGACAACACAGCACTCCTCATCTCCTTTTGTACTGCCGGACCCGCCTCCCGTGATATCTAGTGGTTAATGCCGCGCTACAATGAGGTGCTCTGATACTTTTGATCAGATAGTCTATTAGTTGATCAGCTTCTCATTTCCAAAACGGCACTGCAGGCCGAGCGTACAAGTGGCCAAGAAGAAAATCTGAATGCAAGTTTAGTGTACTGCATTCTTTTCTGGAGGCTCCAGGCGGAGAATTATAAGCTGTAGAGAACGACAGTGCGCAGTTTTTCTGCCAGAATACGCGCTGGCAATCACGAGGGCATCATTTCTCCAGAAATTTTGCTACGGTTTCTTCTTAGTGGTACACGATCATCTTGGAAAGTGCAGTACTGCTTGTGTTACAGTAATCGTACATTGCATCCCCTCCTACTAAATTTTATAAACGCTTTCTTAAGTGCTGGAAAATGTGGTGGAGAAATAAACGTGAACTCAACCAACGAAGGATGTAAGTATACTCGTCACAGAGGCAAGTTCCTATATTGCACAAAAGAACGTGAGGCGTGAGGGCAGCACTGTAGTGGTCTGCAGTAATAAGCTGTGAGATTTCAAAATGGCTTCGGTGGTGGAACCTTCCGACGAGTCCGAAGACGATTTACATGAATTTAGAAGGAAGAAAAGACGCCTCGAATTGTGGAAGAGGAATGTGATTAAACAAAAGAAGGTCAAGGGTTTGGAGATACCAACTGGAAAGGAAACATTGTTCCTAGGAGGGAAACAGGTGCAGATTGCAGATAAGTAGTCATACAAATTTCATTGTTTGAATTCTCTGTACATAACGTAATATTCTTAGCAGAGGCACGTTGTATAGAAACATTGTACTAAAATGTGAATATAAATTCTTTTCATGGACGCAAATTTTCAATTTATGTTTCAGTTGTAATACAGAAAATCAGCAAAAATATGTTGTTCGCCGAGTGTACAGGTTAATAATAGGCTAATATATGTTTACAGATGCCGGTGTTATGTTTTGAGAAATTTTTATTTACTGAGAATGAACTGTTGTTGACAGAATTGAACAATATGCCAAACAAAGATGGACAGGATGGGTAATTGAGTGCTCACATTCTTCCCTTCATTCCAAAAGCAAGGAGACGAAGCCCAAATTCCATTACCAATCGTGGAACGACAGGAAACTATTATTATAAGGCAACTGGCATGACAACTGTAATATTATTTTATTAACCACTTCGTTCCCGAATTATATACATCTTTGATCCACGTTTTGTAAAATCTATAAGGTAAATAATTATGGCACATGTTTAACAGGGTTACAGTATTACGATTATTTAGATTTTCTTTTTATGATACTAATTCACTTGTATATGCAGGTAAAGTTGGCTTCAAGGAAACTATGGTATGCAAGAAAGTTTTATTGCACTCCACGGCATAACAAAATTCCGAGTGGAGAGACTGTGCCGCATAAGTCAAGGAGGAGTGACTTCGCCACATGATGGTCGTGGTAGACACAAAAACCATTATTTCGTTGCATAAAATACCAATGTCATGATAGCGGAATTCACTGAGTCGTTTCCAGTAAGGGTAGCACATTGTGGACGTTGTGGTAGGAAGAAGAGATACCTTTCATGTTCTTTATCTGTGAAAACCATGAGGGAAATGTTTCTTGAAAAATACGACCCCGAAATGTACATAATTTATAGGTCTCAAAGTAACACTACTTACCCAGAGTTGTTCAAACCAAAGGTACGATATCGATATTTTTATGATTATTTCAAGAATCATTACAACTATAGTTTTGGTGGTCCTCGAATGGATATCTGTGGTGACTGTGAAAGGCTTACATGTACAATTGAAGGAGAGAACAACCCTGCTATGAAGATTGCAGCGCAGAATGAGTTGAAACTCCATAAGCTTAGGGCACGTCAGTTCAGTGATAACATGGCACGTTGTAAAAAACTTGTACAAGGAGAAGAGGTGGGAAAATCAGAAATGATCACATTCCATTTCATGCAGAACGTGCCTGTTCCACACATACCGGTAACTGGTATGTTCTATTTGCGGCAGCCATGGGTATTTATATTTGGTATTCATAGATTTTCTGATAACAAAGGTTTCATTTATATGTTTGATGAAGTAACCGCTAAGAAGGGTCCTAATGCAGTGGTTTCTCTCCTTATGGATTTCATAACTAAACATATGACCTCTAGTGTGAAAACGTTGTATGCATTTTCAGATGCCTGTACAGGACAGAATAGGAATCGCACAATGGTTCAATTTTGGTACACTAGGTGGTAGATTTTCAAACGTTGTCCACATGTTCCCAACCGGTGGGTATTCCTTCAAAAAAAAATGGTTCAAATGGCTCTGAGCACTATGGGACTTAACATCTATGGTCATCAGTCCCCTAGAACTTAGAACTACTTAAACCTAATTAACCTAAGGACATCACACAACACCCAGTCATCACGAGGCAGAGAAAATCAGGTGGGTATTCCTTCAATGCCTGTGATAGGGACTTTAGAAGTCTGGAGTTACGGAAAAGGAAACAGAACACAGTGTATACTCCCCACCAATGGTTCACAGTACTGCAGAAAGCAAGGAAACGCATGCATATTGAACTATGCCCACAATACGCATTTCTTGACTATCAGAAACACATAGATTCATTTTTTAAGAAGTCTGTAACTGTGAAAGGACAAAAATGGCTGTTACACGTTACAAACTATTTGAGTAAACTGACCAGTCAAAATGCGTCTTTGTTTCGCCCAGTAGCAGTGGAATGGTGAAGTATGGTTTTCGTCTGGTTACGGCTGGGCAGTCCCTCATTTCCATAATGTGCCGAGAGCATACATGGACGTCATTCCTTTGAAACCTGAGAAACTTAGGTATATTACACGCATAATTGACACGATCCCTTTGCACTTTCCTGAGTATTTTGATAGCCTTCTAAAGCAATGCGACATTAATAAACTGACTGGTGGAGAGGACGCCAATGAATCTGGAAGTGAAGTTTGGGACAGCGATCAAGAGTGACAAATTTATAAACATATATCTCTGTCAATATAAAAAGGGTTGTTTGATAAGTAAAACTTGTGGAATTAACTCTCCCATGTTACATGTGTATGACCATGTTGAAATGATTAAAAGTAATATTTTGCTTGTAGATGTGGTATTTTGTTTCGTTATACAATATTTCAGTACAATGACTGTTATTTAAATCAAAAGGGGGATATGTCAGTCATTTTCTATTACCATTTTCTATTAGTTGCCTTCGTTCTATTATAGAGATTGTTGGTATAACATTGAATTCTTCCTCACGAGTCTGCGGGACTAAGTATAAAGTTTGGGATAAAGCTGTTCAGAATTATACAGTTTTTTCAATATATCTCAGGACATCAGTTGAGTGACATATCCCCTTTTTGATCCCAACGCCTCAATTATTATTATTATTATTCACTGTTACAGCATATGTTGGTGAATATAATTATCTTCATAACAATATCTCAGATGTATATAAATGAGTCACTAGTACGCTTAGAAATCTAGACACATTGGGAAAACAATGTTTTGTTATTTTCTGATACATAAGAGCGCACCTGAAGAAATCGATCCAAATAAGTAAGCAAACTAAGAGTTCAACTTTCTCCTTAAGTGGCGAAACCAAAATACAGGATCATTTTAATTTAAGTTTCAGTTTCAAAATGCTGTAAAGAAAGAACCATCGGTCATAACGACGTCAGATTTGAATGGAATATTATTGAAGAAGAGGAGAAGTTATGGAAACAAAGAAAACGTACCAGATGGCGCTTTAAGCGGCTTAATATGCAAAATAAAACACGGGGTATACGGCTATTGCTCAGTTTGCGTCTGAGATGTGCGGCATGACTATCTTAATGCTGGGCCGCACGACCCTGTTAAAACTCTTTTACCAAGACGATGACTTGCACCAGTAGCTCTACAGAAGTTCCAGACACTCTGGGTATAAAAAAGGTGTTGGTCCGATGTTTGCCAAGGGTCTGAAGGGAATGATAAAGAAATTCGAAAAGACAGGCTCTTTTGAAGTGCAGTGCGTCAGAGGCGGAAAGCAGTTGACCCGGCGTTAGTAGCAGATGTGACCACAGCACTGCAGGAGGGGTCGAGCAGCTGTGTGCACACGTGCAGTACACGTGGAACTGCCCCAACTTCGGATATGCCTTTGAGCACTGAGGCCGACTGGGGTGGCCGAGCGGTTCTAGGCGCAACAGTCTGGATCCGCGTGACCTCTACGGTCGCAGGTTCGAATCCTGCCTCAGGCATGGATGTGTGTGATGTCCTTAGGTTAGTTAGGTTTAAGCAGTTCTACGGGAGTGATGACCTCAGAAATTAAGTCCCATAGCGCTCAGAGCCATTTTTTTTAGCACTGAGCGTAAAATTATACTAAACAACCTGCAGTGCTATCCACACATACAAAATTACCCGTGTTCAGGAGTCACTTCATGTTGACCTGCAAGCAAGACGAACGTGTTGCTCTGGAATGTCTTGCTCGCATGGAAATGGACAATGAATAGCCATGCAACATTCTGTGGATAGACGAAGCCCTTTTTCATCTCCAAGAACATGTCAATACACAGAATTGCAGAATAAGAGCAACGGAAAATCCGTTCGTACATCAACCGGAACTGCTTCATTCTGCAGAGGTAACTGAATAGCGCGGGTTCGCGGCACCGTTGATAGTAGGACCGTATTTCTTCGTGGAGATGGGACCTGAGGCTCCTGTTGTCTGTGCCGTCACTGGTAAACGCTGAGTCTTTTGCGCACTAACGTCATTCCAACCCTTCAGCTGCGTGGATATGTGACTAGGTACGTTCTTATGCAAGACGGCGCTTCTTCGCACGTTGCACAGCCTGTAATCAGCTCCTGCAGAGGCGTTTTGGAAATGCTAGAAATATCAACCATCATTTCCCTACAGCCAGGCCATCCGGAACACCTGATCGTCGTAATCCGTGTCACCACCGGCTGTGGGGTTATCCGGAAAAGTTGATTTCAATGCTCCGATCACAAACGTAGCTCAATTGAAGCCACGCATTGTGCAGCTGATTCTGAACGTGACGTCCATGACACGCCGATATGTCATGGAACATGCTGTTTCTCGATTTTAACTTCTGAAAGAAAACGGCGGATAGCATATTGAACATGTTTGGCACAGGTGAAGATCTATGTCACTGTTGCTTTTTATGCGGCATTTGGCCTCAGAATAATTAAAACCCGATTTCACTGTTGCTTTTTACTCGGTTTCTAGTCTCAGGTCCATTTGAAACGTCCCCTTTGAAAAATTATATACGACTGTGCTTAAACTAACACACAATATTTTTAGCGCAGCGCAATCTTTCAAAAATCCCTACAAAAGAATGGCCCTGACTAACATTAACCTATACCTTTCACAAATCACTTACCTCACAAAAATCTTCATTACTCGAACTACTGCAATACAGCGAGCGCCACTACTGCCAGCTAAATAAAAGATTCAAACTACGGAAGGCACTAACTACTGATAGGCATAGTTAGCAAATGAAAGATTTTAATAGAGAACAGACAATGTATTTACCTTAATAATCATAATATATATAGTAGTTCATGCCATCCAGTCTTACAAATTTCAAAACTCCGTCATCTCTCTCCCCACATCCACCACTGCTGGCGGCTCACCTCCAACTGCGCAACGCTACGCGCTGTTCACGTCCAGCTGCCCAACACTACAATGGCAGACAACAATGCAAACTAGCCACAGACTGCACACAGCACAGCCAGTGATTTTCATACAGAGAGCGCTACGTGGCGGCGGCGTTACCAATATAAGAACCTAAACAGCCTACATATAAGAACCTGAACAGCCTACTTACACATTAAAAACCGATTTCTCCCATCCCATGTGGTACGAGCTTGTCCTGGTGGATAGGTTAATCTAACTAACAGAATATGTAAACAGAAGGTGGAGGGGGAGTAAGGAAATGAAAGGAAAGGGATTACTGATATCAATTGCATTGGGACACTAAGCAGAATCGGCGGCGAGGAGTGAAAATGTGTACTGGACCGATATTCGAACCAGGGAGCTCCTGATCACTAGGGATGTGGGTCGACCACTGTGTCGTCCAGAACACAGTGTCATCGCAACTGTGGGGACTGTCTAAGCGCGCCTCACGGCCGGCCCACACTCCCACCGAGGGACACCAACTTGCACTCCCTGACCATTTCCTCCTCGCTCGCTATTCTCAGATTCCCGCAGGAGGTCGGACGTACTTTTGCATCCAGACTGAAGAACGTGGATCCATTGCCTATCTAGGTGAACCAGTTATGTGAGTGTGTAGTGCCGGCTGGGGTGGCCGAGCGGTTCTAGGCGCTACAGTCTGGAACCAAGCAACAGCTACGGTCGCAGGTTCGAATTCGGCCTCGGGCATCGATGTGTGTGATGTCCTTGGGTTGGTTGGGTTTAAGTAGTTCTAAGTTCTAGGGAACTGGCGACCTCAGAAGTTAAGTCACATAGTGCTCAGAGCAATTTTTGAGTGCGTAAAAATGTGTGTGTGAGATCGTGTGGGACTTAACTGCTAAGGTCATCAGTCCCTAAGCTTACACACTACTTAACCTAAATTATCCTAAGGACAAACACACACACCTATGCCCGAGGGAGGACTCGAACCTCCGTCGTGACCAGCCGCACAGTCCGTGACTGCAGCGCCTGAGACCGCTCGGCTAATCCCGCGCTGCTTTGAGTGCGTACTGTCAGTTCTTTCGAACATGTTCGAAAGAACAGACACAACGCATTCATATAACTAACAGTGCCACAACTGTTAAATGCCAAATTTGTATGGTCGGGCTCACTGCACAGTATGTTGGTTTAGTGTGCTACTCACACCATGCCTGTCGTATTGCGATACTACAGTTATTTGCAGCCGAAGCCATTTGCGTTATGGTTCTTACTGCGCCATGTAGCTGGAATATTTTCGTTAAATTTTTGTATTTCTATAACGTTTCCCACTTCGTCGATAATATTCCATTCAAATTTGACGTCAATCTAGGCAGCGTTTTTTTTTTTTTAAAAAAAAGCCTGAACTGTGACTACAGTCAATCTGGGTAATAATAATAGTATCTATACTACAAAACATATCGAAATGTCACCAAGTTTCAGTTGTAGGTTGCCTACCTAACAGCTTCCAGGGGCAAAAAAAATCGATTTTCGGTATTTTGCGCCACTGATCGATTTTCAAAATTTAAAATAGTATCATAATGTACTCGTTAAGAGGTACAGACTTACGTTTAACGTTTAACATAATAAGACAAGTATTACGGTCAGAAAATGTGATTCGCTTGGGGCAGTGTAACTGGCAGTGCTCGAATACAAGGACTTCCTTGGTCCAGTATTTGAGAATGAGAGCACTTAGCAACTTTCAACAAAGGCTACATGTATTTCAGTATCACTCATAAATTACGCTACGGTTGTAAACATTATTTACTTCTAAGAAGGAAAGCAAAACCCGGTTTTAGAACATACATCCCATCTTCAGGTGCATATTAACATGTGAGTCCACACATGATGCATAATTCAGGTTAAATTGGGTTAACATATGTATTCCATTTACCAGAGATGCATTATTGCAAA
Organism: Schistocerca cancellata; assembly: GCF_023864275.1. Taxonomy (NCBI): domain Eukaryota; kingdom Metazoa; phylum Arthropoda; class Insecta; order Orthoptera; family Acrididae; genus Schistocerca; species Schistocerca cancellata. Next base: position 77,884,816 of record NC_064634.1, on the reverse strand, counting down.
ATACACTCCTGGAAATTGAAATAAGAACACCGTGAATTCATTGTCCCAGGAAGGGGAAACTTTATTGACACATTCCTGGGGTCAGATACATCACATGATCACACTGACAGAACCACAGGCACATAGACACAGGCAACAGAGCATGCACAGTGTCGGCACTAGTACAGTGTATATCCACCTTTCGCAGCAATGCAGGCTGCTATTCTCCCATGGAGACGATCGTAGAGATGCTGGATGTAGTCCTGTGGAACGGCTTGCCATGCCATTTCCACCTGGCGCCTCAGTTGGACCAGCGTTCGTGCTGGACGTGCAGACCGCGTGAGACGACGCTTCATCCAGTCCCAAACATGCTCAATGGGGGACAGATCCGGAGATCTTGCTGGCCAGGGTAGTTGACTTACACCTTCTAGAGCACGTTGGGTGGCACGGGATACATGCGGACGTGCATTGTCCTGTTGGAACAGCAAGTTCCCTTGCCGGTCTAGGAATGGTAGAACGATGGGTTCGATGACGGTTTGGATGTACTGTGCACTATTCAGTGTCCCCTCGACGATCACCAGTGGTGTACGGCCAGTGTAGGAGATCGCTCCCCACACCATGATGCCGGGTGTTGGCCTGTGTGCCTCGGTCGTATGCAGTCCTGACTGTGGCGCTCACCTGCACGGCGCCAAACACGCATACGACCATCACTGGCACCAAGGCAGAAGCGACTCTCATCGCTGAAGACGACACGTCTCCATTCGTCCCTCCATTCACGCCTGTCGCGACGCCACTGGAGGCGGGCTGCACGATGTTGGGGCGTGAGCGAAAGACGGCCTAACGGTGTGCGGGACCGTAGCCCAGCTTCATGGAGACGGTTGCGAATGGTCCTCGCCGATACCCCAGGAGCAACAGTGTCCCTAATTTGCTGGGAAGTGGCGGTGCGGTCCCCTACGGCACTGCGTAGGATCCTACGGTCTTGGCGTGCATCCGTGCGTCGCTGCGGTCCGGTCCCAGGTCGACGGGCACGTGCACCTTCCGCCGACCACTGGCGACAACATCGATGTACTGTGGAGACCTCACGCCCCACGTGTTGAGCAATTCGGCGGTACGTCCACCCGGCCTCCCGCATGCCCACTATACGCCCTCGCTCAAAGTCCGTCAACTGCACATACGGTTCACGTCCACGCTGTCGCGGCATGCTACCAGTGTTAAAGACTGCGATGGAGCTCCGTATGCCACGGCAAACTGGCTGACACTGACGGCGGCGGTGCACAAATGCTGCGCAGCTAGCGCCATTCGACGGCCAACACCGCGGTTCCTGGTGTGTCCGCTGTGCCGTGCGTGTGATCATTGCTTGTAAAGCCCTCTCGCAGTGTCCGGAGCAAGTATGGTGGGTCTGACACACCGGTGTCAATGTGTTCTTTTTTCCATTTCCAGGAGTGTATATTAACACGTTTTAAACTGAGGTTAAAATAGGTTAACACATGTGTTCCAGGTACCAGAAATGCATTATTTTAAAATATTTTAACCTTAAACTGAGTTGTGCATCCAATGTGTTTTAAACTACTTTCACCTCAGTTATGTTTCCTGTGTGGATTCACCTGAAGATGGGTCACATGTCCTGAAACCGTGTTGTGCTTTACTTTTTAGAAATAAAAATTTATACAAATGTAGAAGATTTTATCGTTGATCATGAATAACACGTGTGGCTGTCCAGTCAAGAGAAACGTGTGGCGTATTTCAAAGCTTTACGAAAAAAACGCTGACACCCTCCAGAAAAGCCGGCCACGGTGGTCTAGCGGTTCTAGGCGCTTCAGTCCAGAACCGCGCGACTGCTACGGTCGCAGGATCGAATCCTGCCTCGGGCATGGATGTATGTGATGTCCTTAGGTTAGTTAGGTTTAAGTAGTTTTAAGTTCTAGGGGACTGATGCCCTCAGATGTTAAGTCCCATAGTGCTCAGAGCCATTTAAGCCTCCAGAAAATGATGGATAGAAAAAAATTTATCGCTTAGTACATTTTCAGTGTTCATGTAATAAAACTTCAGCATCAAGCGTGACTGTTTTACACAGTTCAGAAGATGAGACTAGCTTTTCTTAGACTGAAGCACAAATTACCCAGACCACAATTCATCCTGTGTTTTACGTGGCAGCAGCTAATGGCTTCCAACAGACTTTTTTAACAAAAATTTCAAACTTTTTACAAAATTTTTCTCGTAACAGTGATACACGATAGTGAAAGATAAACCATTAAGGGGCTCCGGAAAGGCTCAAAATCATGAAAAGTTCAATTTTTACTTTTTTGCGTTTTCTGAATCTGCAGACTATTACCTTTTAATAGATATATAATTTATTCAATTCCGAAGACTACAACTATTTTTAAATTTTTTTTGAAATGTGTTCTACATGGGCGTGACCCACTGTGGCGCTGTTAAACTGCTGTCAAATGGTGTTATTATTAACGTCCGTGTTCATCAGGTACATTTTAGTGATGTGAGATTAAGTATGTGTTGTGGCTAACCTGTGATGGTTCAATATATATCGCTGGTGTGATTGTCGATTGTTTCATGTTTATTTACTCTGTCGTTATCTCGAAAATATTTGTAATTAATTCTGTTTCTTGAGTCTCTGTTTTGTTGAAGTATAATAATGAGTAAAAGTAAATTTATTAGAAATCCTCTGAAGGCTTTTAAGAAAAGGAGAAATGTTGGAAAGCCAAAGGTATGTGTTATTAGTGTAAATAATAACATTGTAACATGGTACGAGCGATGCTTGCTTTAGACAAGGAACGCCTTCGGGCTGCAGACAGGGCTGTAAAGAGTCTAGAAATACAAGCAAGAGTAAACAGGAGGAGGAACAAGAGGAAGCTGGAGGAGGAGTTTGCAGAGGATGAAGATAATCCATCCTATGGACCTGGAATGCACTAAAAAGTTAATCCAATCTTTGTCGCTCGATTCCCAAAACTTTTATTTTCTCATACTAATTACATATTTTCTAAGGATCTTCCAAACATATTTGTTTCAAACTTTCAGTAAATGTTACACAGTACCTTCTGCATAATGTAACACAGCCTTTTTCCAAAAAACTGTATATTTTTGAATATATAAATAAAAAATTGCACAAAAATGTTGTGGATTTCCATTACAATTGAAAAAAATCATCTTTAATAACTGAACTAAAATTTTGTAAAATCCCTGTGTTAAGTTGTAGCCCATATTCCAATAAATAATCTGTAAAAAGTTCAACTTCCTACCTCAAATACTTTGTGAGGAAAGATGTAATTCATAAGCGTTATTTTAACATTGCAAGTACAGGGCGTTCCGGAGCCCCTTAATGTTTTACATTGCTTAACTTCAAATATGGACTACATTAACCCATTTGTAACGTAATCTGACGCTTGAAGTTTTTTTCTACATGTAAGTTCGATTCTTTAAAGACAGGTAATATTTGCCATAAGGAAAGTAATTAATGAAAACTCCCGAAGCGTTCGGCGCACGGACCCACGTTCGGCAAGCACGTACGACCAACTTTTATCGCACCAACCGCCACCCGCGCGGCGACTGGCACGGCTATAAATAACTTATTCATCAGTGGAGAGCGAGCGAGGAGCTGAATGAATAGCGTCAAACTAGCGAGAACAATCGTCTGGAGGGGAAGGCCCGGTACCTGATCCGTTTATTGTTATGCAGAGGCGAGGTATCCATTCCTCGGGCGGCCGGCGCCGACAGTGAGGGATTAATAAGAGTCGTTTATGGTTTTCAGGTCCGTCCGGGTACAACATATCAGAGGCGCGGTGGGCGTGTGCCCCGTTGGTATTAAACCCCGTCTGATTTATCGTCGGGTATTTAAAGCACGTTAGCCAGCGCAGCAACACAATTGCCTCTTAGGAGCGGCGGGACTCCCCCCCCCCCCCCCATGACCGTCCGCACCCGTGTCTCTTGTGTCACGTCAGAGGTGGGGGCGGGATGAGGTGGCGGGGTAGGGGGGTGGGGGAAGATGGCTGAAGGCTGGCCTCCTCCCATCCCCAACTGTGGAGGGGTGCGCCCGTCTCGCCTAGCCCAGAGATCCGTAACGCCTTTGTTGTGAAAGACTGAGTCTTTTTACGTTGTCCGAGTGTCTCTGAATTAAGCAGATAAACAACCAGAGTAGGTTATAGGACTGGCGGGGGAAGGCAGGCTGGAAGGTTGCAAGTACAGAAGACTTCCAAGTTGAGTTCATTAAACACCTGCCTGACACTCGGAGCCTTTTCATTCAACGCAGCTTATGTATTAGCTACGATAACGCCTATATGCTAGAAAAAATAGCAACAAAAATAACTTCCAGCCCAGTTACTGCTATGTCTTATGACTGGTTTGATGCGGTCCGGCACAATTCCTCTCCTGCGCCAACCTTTTCATCTCAGAGTAGCAATTGCAACTTACGTGTCAATTATTTATTGGATGTATTCCTATCTTTGTCTGCTTCTAAAGTTTTTACTCTCCACAGCTCCCTCTCTACAGCCACGGAAGTTACTTCCTGATCTCTTAACAGATATTCTATTGTCCTGTCTCCTCTTCTTGTCAGTGTTTTCATGTATTCCTTCCCTCGCAGATTCTCCGGAAAATCTTCTCATACCTTTGTAACACACCACCCGTCACTTATCTGGTTTTCGTGTGTGTTCATCCCAGGTAATTGACTAACAGATCAACAGAGAGTGCAAAACAGCCGCAATGTCGGATAACGCAAAGAAAGTAATAAGGCTCTGTGACTCCTGATTGAACTGCGGTGGCAGTGTCGACATTAATTGATTCAGAATTGATCCCTTTTAATTAAAAAGGGGTGTACAGTGATGTTATATTCAGCTATTGAACACCAGATACAAATCTTGAATATAAAATTAATTAAGAAAATGACTTGGGATTTCAACTACTTGATTGAAAACAGATGCATTCGATTAGCACTGATTTATTCTAACTCACGACCTTCAATCATCACGTTACACGACTCTCCTAACAGGCAGTGGTAATAAATTGCGTTTGCGTGGAGTAAAGCGCGATAAATCAAAAGTAATTCCTATCGACTGACGCAGGCGTAATGCGAAGAGTTCTACAATACACGCCCCATGAAACCCTCGTGGAAACTATGCCGACGTTAGTTTGGTGATCTTTAATGACTTCATGTAAGGGGCATAGTTCTTGCCATCTTACACCTTACCTTACCAATTCTCTTAATTTTCAATATTAGTCTGCAGGTACACATCTCAAATGCTTCGATTCTCTTACATTCCGGTCTTCCCACAGTCCAGGATACACTACCACATCATAATGTGCTTCAGAAAGTTCTTCCTCAAATTAAGACCTGTGTTTGATACTAGTAGACATCTCCTGGCAGGAATGTTCTTTTCGCCAGTTCTGGTCTGGTTTTTATATCCTACTTGCTCCGCTCGTCATGGGTTATTTTGCTGCCGAGGTAATAGAATTCCTAAACTTCATCTATTTCGAGATCACCAATTCTGATGTCAAGTTTTCCTCTGTTCTCATTTCTGCTACTTCTGATTTCCTTCGTCTTCCTTCTACTCACTGTCAGTCCATATTCTGTACTCATTAGACTGTAAATTCCATTCAACAGACACTGCAGTTCTTCTTCACTTTCACTAAGAATGGCAATGTCATCAACGAATCTTGTCTTTGATATACTTTCACCTTGACTTTTAACCCTACTCTTAAACTGGAGGCTGGAGGAAATGTATGTTGGTCAGTCAGGCAGAGCTGTGGCAAGCAAGTCATCACAACACGATGGAAGCTATAGACTGGTAAATACAGATTCGTCGTCTGCGGAACATCTTTTAACAGAAAACCACCAGTGAGATGTAGATTGTGAAGTTCTGCGCGCAGTTAAGAAACACACAAAGATGACAGTATAGTTAGTACAGAATGCTAGCTTACTTTTGAATAAACGATAGCAATTCCATTTTTCTCTCTGTTAAATTAAGCTTCTGTTATGCACATGCGAAAGAACCAAATTATAATGGCAAAATCAATTTTCTAGTATCGAGTGTACTAGACGTTCATCAATTCAGCACAACATCGAATTAGATTTACTCGCAACTACATGGAAGGATGGATTCGAAACTGTTGGGTGCTAAACAGCGTGGTCGTCAGAGCCCTTTCTCATGACGGTGGTGCAGGTGTACGAGTAATTACATTTGTTAAAACGGAAAGTAAATATCGTACAACTACAGCCACAGTTATAAAAAGTTTCACATGCGATCTACAGTACGATGGCCAACAGCAGTCACTCAATAGGTTAAAAGCCTGGTTCAAATGGTTCAAATGGCTCTGAGCACTATGCGACTTAACTTCTGAGGTCATCAGTCGCCTAGAACTTAGAACTAATCAAACCTAACTAACCTAAGGACATCACACACATCCATGCCCGAGGCAGGATTCGAACCTGCGACCGGAGCGGTCGCTCGGCTCCAGACTGTAGCGCCTAGAACCGCAAGGCCACTCCGGCCGGCTCAAAGCCTGGTGCTAAATTCCATACACTGGCTACACTTGAGATAATCTTGCAAAAAAGTTTATGTCTACAGCTTCATACATGGATTTTATAGTACCAATAAGACATCAAAATTTTTATTCAATAGCAAAGAGAAATTGCAACTTTTGGCACAGGTTGGTGCATAGAAAAACACTTGCAAGCAGTGTGAAAAAGTGTATATTGGTCAGTTAGGCAGAGCTGTGGCAATTGGAATGCGTGAATATGAGAGATTAAGAAAGGAAGATTCGACCTTTGCCCATCATCTTTTAGCAGAAAAACATCAATATGATGCAAAATGTGAAGTTTTACAGCGTGTTAAAAGAAAAGGGGACAGGAACATGACCCTGCTGGAAACAGTCTAATGACAGAATGACAGCCTAGTATTAAATGATCAGATTCAGTTTCCATTTTCCCCTCTTGTAAAATTAAGTTTTCTTTACAAATATCAGATTCAAACTGAAAATTCATTTTTTTTCTTATCATTTGTTGCATGTATCTCCACACAAAGACTTTGTCCCCTCCGTTTTTGGTTAATGTAATTATTGTAATATTTTCCTATGTAAACACTTTGTCATTTTTGTATCTTCTCTACAAATAATATCTATGTAAGCCGCGCATCATGTTATTCTCTGTTTGCAACATTCAGTTGTCACCCGAAGATGGGGAACCAAAGGCCGGTTCTTGACCTAATAATTATAATGTTGCAGAACATCAGGAAGTATTTTCCTTTCTAATACCCATTAGATCTATCCCTAACGTTGCCATGCGTTAATGATATTAATAAAATAGTGGATGGCATTCAAGTGGTTCATTGATCGAGTGACTAATGGGATGAGTCAGCCACCATACAATACATTAAAACCTTCGTCCATTTAAATTGGACAGTAATCCTGCGTCCACACAAAAAGTCAATAGTTTCCTTGCTATTATTTCGCCATCGCCTAAATTGAGGGAAAAGTCCTCGCTAAACCAAAGGCTTTCCTCCTATCAGAATAAAAATAATAGCCGGCCGCGGTGGCCGTGCGGTTCTGGCGCTGCAGTCCGGAACCGCGGGACTGTTACGGTCGCAGGTTCGAATCCTGCCTCGGGCATGGGTGTGTGTGATGTCCTTAGGTTAGTTAGGTTTAAGTAGTTCTAAGTTCTAGGGGACTTATGACCTAAGATGTTGAGTCCCATAGTGCTCAGAGCCATTTGAACCATTTGAACCAATAGAAATAATATTACGTTAAAACATGAAGCACTTTGCAATTATATACGCAGGTGCCTTACGCATTACATTTCCCTGACACGTAGTAACAGCTGGTGGTCCGAACACCGACGTAGTACACTGTCTCACTTGCACAGTAAAATTTACTAAACGATCCATTTCGGTAGTCAACTATTTATTTTCAACTTTCTGTTTATTACACTGTGATGGTGCTACCACTAACTGAGACTCGAAAACGAGTACTTGACATTCGGAAACGGTCGCTTAATAATTCGTTATGTTTAGGCAAAGCTATGTGTTACATATTGCCACCAGTAACATTTCCAGTTCGACTCACAAGGGAACCTCCCCATCGCACCCCCCTCAGATTTAGTTATAGGTTGGCACAGTTGATAGGCCTTAGAAAACTGAACACAGATCAATCGAGGAAACAAGAAGAAGTTGTGTAGAACTATGAAAAAAATAAGCAAAATATACAAAGTGAGCAGTCCATAGGCAACAATCTAGCAACGTGCGTGTTGAGCAGCGCCGTGGTCCCGTTGTTAGCGTGAGCAATTGCGGATCGAGAGGACCTGGGTTCAAGTCTTCCCTCGAGACAAAATATTACTTTCTTTATTTTTGCAAAGTTACAATCTGTCCGTTCGTTCATTGACGTCTGTTCACTGTAATAAGTTTAATGTCTGTGTTTTGCGACCGCACCGCAAAACCGTGCGATTAGTAGCCGAAAGGACGTGCCTCTCCAATGGGAACCGAAAACATTTGATCGCAAGGTCATAGGTCAACCGATTCCTCCACAGGAAAACACGTCTGATATATTCTATACGACACTGGTGACGGCATATGCGTCACATGACAGGAATATGTTGTCGACCCACCTAACTTCTACCCTTGGCCAATGGGTAAAAAGATTCTTCTACCTTGCCCGATTTAGGTTTTCTTGTGGATGTGATAATCACTCCCAAAAAGTGATGAAAACATAAGAATTTGTCACATAAACTGCAACAAATGAATCCAACAGTTTCACAGTCGCACAGTGCTCTGTCAAAACATAAGTTTTTAACTTTTTCAAATTTTTCCGTATGTAGACCGTCAAATCCTGCATATGACCAAGCAAATCTGAACATGTCCTGGAATTTTGGAGGGCGAAGTTGATTATGTGTGAGTGCGTGAATTTTGATAGTTGTCTGAAAATCAAAAAACAAACTTTTTTTTCCCAAGGGAATACTTGAACCAAGGACCTCTCGTTCCATAGCTGCAAACGCTAACCAAGGGACCACGGCGCTCTTAGGTTCATATGCACCTTGATGTTGCTTATGTTCCACATGCACTACTCGGTTTGTATGTTTTGCTTATTTCTTCATAGTTCCACACAACTTCTTCCTGTTTTCTCGATTGATCTGTGTTCAGCTTTTCAAGGCCTATCCACTGTACCAACTTATAACTATATCTGAGGGGGGTATGATGGGGAGGTTCCCTTGTCAGGAGGAACGAATGAGCACAAAAAAATCCGTAGCTAAACCCGAAGTTATTTCACTAGACAGACAATGTTGGTTCGTCACAAACACAGGTTTAAGATACCTGAGTGGGAACCTGATGTAAAATCACGACTAGCAGAAGACGCGAGTGTCAATGGCGTGAGCGAGACTACTTTGTAGCCGAGGACGCAGATCGTACTGTGCGCCCCAGCGGGACGGCGAGTGAACGGACTCGTCGGCTGCCACTAACGTAACGTACCGATCGACCTCTTCGGCTGAAGGCACCTCGTAAATGTACTCGGAAAATTCAAAGACTTGCTGCAGCACTCGTTTAGACTCACGGCCAACAATAAAATACATGCGATGAATGTATCAATCGAGGCACGGTAAATGCAGGAAACCAAAGTACACGTTCTACTGAATGCTTCGTGTCTACACTCCTGGAAATGGAAAAAAGAACACATTGACACCGGTGTGTCAGACCCACCATACTTGCTCCGGACACTGCGAGAGGGCTGTACAAGCGATGATCACACGCACGGCACAGCGGACACACCAGGAACCGCGGTGTTGGCCGTCGAATGGCGCTAGCTGCGCAGCATTTGTGCACCGCCGCCGTCAGTGTCAGCCAGTTTGCCGTGGCATACGGAGCTCCATTGCAGTCTTTAACACAGGTAGCATGCCGCGACAGCGTGGACGTGAACCGTATGTGCAGTTGACGGACTTTGAGCGAGGGCGTATAGTGGGCATGCGGGAGGCCGGGTGGACGTACCGCCAAATTGCTCAACACGTGGGGCGTGAGGTCTCCACAGTACATCGATGTTGTCGCCAGTGGTCGGCGGAAGGTGCACGTGCCCGTCGACCTGGGACCGGACCGCAGCGACGCACGGATGCACGCCAAGACCGTAGGATCCTACGCAGTGCCGTAGGGGACCGCACCGCCACTTCCCAGCAAATTAGGGACACTGTTGCTCCTGGGGTATCGGCGAGGACCATTCGCAACCGTCTCCATGAAGCTGGGCTACGGTCCCGCACACCGTTAGGCCGTCTTCCGCTCACGCACCAACATCGTGCAGCCCGCCTCCAGTGGTGACGCGACAGGCGTGAATGGAGGGACGAATGGAGACGTGTCGTCTTCAGCGATGAGAGTCACTTCTGCCTTGGTGCCAATGATGGTCGTATGCGTGTTTGGCGCCGTGCAGGTGAGCGCCACAATCAGGACTGCATACGACCGAGGCACACAGGGCCAACACCCGGCATCATGGTGTGGGGAGCGATCTCCTACACTGGCCGTACACCACTGGTGATCGTCGAGGGGACACTGAATAGTGCACGGTACATCCAAACCGTCATCGAACCCATCGTTCTACCATTCCTAGACCGGCAAGGGAACTTGCTGTTCCAACAGGACAGTGCACGTCCGCATGTATCCCGTGCCACCCAACGTGCTCTAGAAGGTGTAAGTCAACTACCCTGGCCAGCAAGATCTCCGGATCTGTCCCCCATTGAGCATGTTTGGGACTGGATGAAGCGTCGTCTCACGCGGTCTGCACGTCCAGCACGAACGCTGGTCCAACTGAGGCGCCAAGTGGAAATGGCATGGCAAGCCGTTCCACAGGACTACATCCAGCATCTCTACGATCGTCTCCATGGGAGAATAGCAGCCTGAATTGCTGCGAAAGGTGGATATACACTGCACTAGTGCCGACATTGTGCATGCTCTGTTGCCTGTGTCTATGTGCCTGTGGTTCTGTCAGTGTGATCATGTGATGTATCTGACCCCAGGAAAGTGTCAATAAAGTTTCCCCTTCCTGGGACAATGAATTCACGGTGTTCTTATTTCAATTTCCAGGAGTGTATTACAGTTAAGAGATTGGAGTGGACGTCACTCGATTTCCATATTCCTTTCACTAGACGATGAACGGAATGTCTTGGGATTATGTTAAAAAGACCGAATGTCTACTAGTTTTTAACCAGTTATACTTTGACATCAGAAAAATAACAAGTTATTGTGATTGCTGAAGAAAGATTCCGTTCCGTATCCATTGTAATTAAATGAGAAAGCTGCTTGCAAACAATAACAAACTATTCTCAGATAAATATATCTTAGTTTTATCGTTTTAACGAGCCGTATAGATGACTTTTGCCGGCCGATGTGGCCGAGCGGTTCTAGGCGCAACAGTCTGGAACCGCGCTGCCGCTACGGTCGCAGGTTCGAATCCTGCCTTGGCCATGGATGTGCGTGGTGTCCTTAGGTTAGTTAGGTTTAAGTAGTTCTAAGTCTAGGGGACCGATGACCTCAGATGTTAAGTCCCATAGTGCTTAGAACCATTTGAACCATTTTAGATGACTTTTGAAGGAAGATCGTCAGAGTTTAGCGTTATGACGACGACGAAGTCGTCATACACTGCTAGTAACCAAAGCTGCTACACCAGCAAAGGTAACAAATAATGAATTATTAATTATTGTGTTAATTATTATAACATTCCATTGAAATTCCTAAAATCATTGGAGGGAAGTGACAACGAAACCCATTAGCTGGTGTGTAGAATCTGTGAGACTGGCGAAATACATTCACACTTTCGGAAAAGTGTCGTGCAGACAATTCCGAAGATAGCAAGACCAGATCTGTGCGTAATCAGCTTAACAGCTCATGCATCAAAGTTGTTGACAAGAATAATACACAGAAGAATGAAAAAGAAAATAGACGCCCTGTTACATGACCATCAGTTTGGCTTTAGGCAAGGTAAAGGCACCAGAGAGGTACCTCTGAAGTTGCGTTTGTAATGGAAGGAAGGTTGAAGAAAACTAAAGACACGTTGATGAGATTTGTGGACGCAAATAAAGCATTTGACAATGTAAAACGGTGCAAGATGTCCGAAATTCTGCGAAAAATAGGAATAAGCTGTACGGAAAGACGGCTAATTTACGGTATTTACAAGAAGCAAGGGGGAACTATACGATGGGAAGACCTGGAACGAAGTGTTCCGTTAAAAAGGTGTAAGACATTTTCTGAAAATAAGTACAGGTAAGGTATAAGGAAAGTCGGGAAATATACTACGTGTACAAGAACCTGGAGGGAGCAATGAGACTGGAAGACCAACAACGAAGTGCTCGGATGAAAAAAGTTATAAGACAAGGATGTAGTTTTTCGTCCCTACTGTTCAATCTATACACTGAAGATGTAATGACGAAAAATGAAAGAAAGTTTCGAGATGGCGATTGATGTTCAAAGTGTAAGGATATTGTAAAGCAACTGGTTCTCTACTACTGAAAAAAAAAACTTTTAAATAACAAAACATGACCTGTACAATGAATCTGACTACCCTTGTTAGTCATGGACGAAAAACAAATTTGGCATGGTCTTTGTCACAACGTGCAGAATCTTATGTGGGGCCAATAAGACGTCAATTTTTAATCTAAATGGTTTGCATAATAAAAAACTTAATTAGGAAATTCAGTACAATTATTATATAGATACGATAAATCACTTTACCGGGGGCCAAATGAAGAATTAAAGTATATATATATATATATATATATATATATATATATATATATATATATATATATATATAAAATTGTAGGGGCCTTCATAGACAACGCGCATCTGCTAGATGCCCACGAAATACGTAATCTTGTTTTGAAGCTGACAGCCAATGAGAAAAAAGTTGCAAAAATACTATTGGTCAGTTTTCAAGCAGTAATGGCGGACAGCATCAGCTGGTAATATACGTAATTTTATGGTAGCTAATTTTACTGCACAAAAAAATAAAATATGTACTCCCTCCAAAAGAAGTTACACACAAACATTAAAATAAAATTATGATGAGCAGCAAAATGTCTGAGAAGAATTTCGAAAGAAAATTATTAATTGAACTTTAATTTGGCGGGTTTTCAACACTGTCAACAAGACGAAATAATGGAAAGAATATTTAATGGAAATAAACAAAATTGAACCTTGATATTGTGACATTATTTTTAAAACAGATAATTTAACTGCAACTGCCTTTAATTTTGAAATGAGAGAGAGAGAGAGAGAGATAATTTTGTTTTAATGTCTTAACTGTTGCTGCAGGCAGTGCGATGACGTCAGCGGTGGTCCGCGCGGACGATGTGTGAAGTTAATCCTGGTTCGTGGCGTGAAGATAATGATGGATCCTCCTGTTTCATTAATATTCCAGTTACGGCGGTGGTCCACGTCTCCGTTGTAGTCGAATCAGCTGGCAGCACTGGCGCGATAATAATAGTTCCAGTGTGTCCGTTGTCGTTACGCGCGCGACGTTTTATTATGAAAAGTTTATTAATTACGCGGTGAGGGTAGGTCCGAATAATGCAATGTCTTTAGTATTTACGATATATAGCCGGTTAATGCCAATACTTCGCACAGTTCTTTCACCGTGTTGCCACAGGAAACAGTCACATGTGTTTATCACTATAACAGTCTGTTAAACATCAGTTCACTTTACATCGTCGTCTTTAAAACAGTTTGGATGATATAATAAACGTTTCTTGATCAAATCTTTTACTTAATATTTTGGTTTGTTCCACCTTCACGCAATTCTAACAGTCAGTGTCCCCACACGACAATGGTGTCTGGTTCACGGATAATTGTCACAAGTTCACACAGTACGTAAAATCGGCACCACAAACACTCGATATACTTTTCAGGTTTTAGTGTTCACTTAATAATGCACGATCTCCTATTAACACAGCGGACGCAATGTAATTAATTGTTCCTCCGCGTATCACTTCTTCCACGCCAAACTTTGCAACGTTTCTCCAACCGCGAACCGGCCACGATATCACAACCTGCACGCTCTCTATCGATAGTCGTTCGCTCTCTCTCTCTGACACAGTAATTCTCGTAGCCTAACCAAAGATTTACAAAGCATATAAAACCAGAACATTCATATTCGTACAATATAAAATATAAAACAGTAGCAAAATGAAGAAACAATGTGACGTATTAACAAATAAAGAATAGTTGAAATAAATGGTACATACGTACCATGACAAGGTAATGCACAACAGACAAAAAAATTATCGACTTTCGGGGAAAGCAATAAGATTCGCTGATAACTTCGCTATCCTCAATGAAAATGAAGAACTACCGGATCTGTTGGATAGAATTAACAGTCTAATGAATACAGAATGTGGACTGAGAAAAAATCGAAGAAAAAAATAAAAGTAATGGGAAGCAGCAGAAATATGAACAGCGAGAAGTTTAACATTAGAATTTGTGAACATGAAGTAGATGAAATTGAGTAATTCTGCTACGCAGGCAGCAAAATGACCCATGACGGACGGAGCAAGAAGGACAAAAAAATGGTTCAAATGGCTCAAAGCAATATGGGACTTAACATCTGAGGTCATCAGTCCCCTAGAACTTAGAACTACTTAAACCTAACTAACTTAAAGACATCACACACATCCATGCCCAAGGCAGGATTCGAACCTGCGACCGTAGCGGTCGCGCGGTTCCAGACTGAAGCGCCTAGAACCGCTCGGCCACAAAGGAGGACATAAAAACCAAAATAACATTGGCATAAAGGGACTTCTGACCGAGAAAAGTCTGCTAGTGTTAAACATAGGCCTTAATTTGAGGAAGAAATTTCTGTTTACGTTTGGAGCACAGCAGTGAATGGTAATGAAATATGAACTGCGGGAAAACCCGAACACAAGAGAACCGAAACATTTGATGTGGTGCTACAGAAGAATGTTGAAAATTAGGTGGACTATTAAAGTAAGTAATGAGGAGATTCTCCGCATAATCGACGAGGGAAGAAATATATGGAAAACACTGACAAGATAAAGGGGCAGGATGATAGACCATCTGTTAAGATGTCAGAGAGTAGCTTCCATGGTGCTAGTTGGAGCTGTAGATGATAAAAATATAGCGAAAGACAAATATTTGAATGCATACAACAAGTAGTTGAGGGTGGAAGTGGTACTCTAAGATGAACAGATTGGCGCAGGAGCGCAATCCGTGGTGGGCAGCGTCAGACCAGTCAGAAGTCTGATAACCGAAAAAAATTTGTGATGTGTATACAGTATATAAAAGGGACAACAAATGGATAAAGTTACAGGTGATCTGGGACTATAGAGGGTGCAAAATGTATAATACAGTGCTGTCACCTTTGGCGGCAAGAATGTCTCCAACCCTGTTCGGCAGGGCGTGGAAGTGAGCTCTGTGCCAGAGCCCATCAGGCTCGTTAACATGTCACGTCTTCCGGCTGCTGTCAAAGTTACCAGCTATGCGAACCAAAGGCAGTCGTGCTGTATACCCAACGGCACCGCACACTGTCACACGAGATGCTGGTTGCGTATGGCAACGCTCGTCGTCAAAATGGCTCTGAGCACTATGGGACTTAACATCGGTGGTCATCAGTCCCCTAGAACTTAGAACTACTTAAACCTAACTAATCTAAGGACATCACACACATCCATGCCCGAGGCAGGATTAGAACCTGCGACCGTAGCGGTCGCGCGGCTCCAGACTGTCGCGCCTAGAACCGCTCGGCCACTCCGAAAAAAAAAAATGGTTCAAATGGCTCTGAGCACTATGGGACTTAACATCTGAGGTCATCAGTCCAGTAGAACTTAGAACTACTTAAACCTAACTAACCTAAGGACATCAGACACATCCATGCCCGAGGCAGGATTCGAACCTGCGACGGTAGCGGTCGCGCGGCTCCAGACTGTCGCGCCTAGAACCGCTCGGCCACACCGACCGGCACTTGTGTGCTCAGGAGCACCCATAATGTAATCAATGTATGCCCATAGAGAGGAAAAAGTAACTGCTGAACTTTTTGAGTTTTCCTGTTGGGGGAGAGCTGTAAGTTAAAGACTCGTCAACCGTAGCTCTTTAAAAGAAGGCCATCTTCGCTTGCCCAGTCTCAAAAACCAGTCGGTTCTTGTCGTGGATGCCTATAGTCGAATATACCAACGCATAATCGCTCTCTTTGACACTATGCTCAAGAGTCTACGAGTTAAGATGTGGCAGTATGCGTCGCCGTTCCAACGGAGCATTCATTCAGTATCTCAGACTTGAACTAATTACCACAACAGCATAAATTACGTCCACAGCCCGAAACCCGGGCTTGTGTTTGTAGTACACTCTGTGGGCGTTCGATGCTGGTGTATCTACCAGTAGACATCGATGTACTCTCTGACAGACGGTCAGTGACTTGATGGCAAATGTTTGCGGTTGTCTGCGGATCCATGATTGTACCGAAGGGTGTACCTCTTCGTCAGAAGCAGATCGACCACCAACAATGTCGTTCTTGAGAGCTCTAAAAATATGGTATAGACGTGGGGAGAGATCGAGACTGTAATGTGTGTAAGGTCTTCCCAGGGATACTTCTGCACCGTACTCGAAACAACCTTGGCTACATATGGGCGGGCATTTTGTTGCAAAGTTGTTTCGGCCAGCTGCAGAAATTCCGTTGAGAAGACGTTGCACATCCTCCACATAATCCATATCTCTGCCCAGCCGGGGTATGGTTCACTTTGTGACAGGTCACGACACTTACTCCGAGCATTTACACTGCGTAGGCCGCAGCCAGAGTGCTGTTTGTACATGTGGGGAACACGGATCCCCAGAACACAAACTTTTTCAATGCCACCGATACATAACAGCGCACCAGACACCAACGCAGTACGACAGTGACACGGTGACACGGTACGTGCAATAAGAGACAAAGACGAGTGGGAGATAATATATAAAATCGCTGATGACGTATCAAGGAGACTACATGACGATTACAGGCAGACACGGCCGTATAACAGAACACTGCAACATACACGAAGCATGTAAGACAGCAGTTCCAATTCGTACACCAAGACAGAAGGACTATCGAAAACACACACACACACACACACACTCCAACAGCGAACTCTTTCACCAACAAGTACCGCAGACAACCTTACACAACATCTAGAAAAATTAAACTGTATTAGAATAAACAGTGTCAAGCAATCATCCCTGTAAACCTATTCTAGCTTAAGTATAGACAGCAGGCATATCCATCCCGCAGTCATTATACCGCTGTTGGGATGAAGCACTTGTAACTGACCTTTAGTGCATAAGCAACATAATAGGTAAAATTCAAGAACTAATATAGGAACTGAAGGTTAATTAATAACGCCAGGAAATGACATACTTTACACTCACACACCATTTCACTTTCCACAATGTATATAATAATTATACTGTTTTTGTACATATTGTTTAGAAATACTAATCCGTAAATTAAACTGTAGCGAAGCGGGACTTCGAGGTTCGAAGTAATTCCAAGGCTTTCAGACAGCGCTGCCTCAGATAGGGTAACGTTTCTCTGTCGCTTTGTATGCAAGTCTTTCCTGTCATTTATCATCATATCTTCTTAATTTTTTAGTTTTTTTCTTTTAATTTCTAATGTATTTTTAATTTATTATTACTTCCATTGTAATTTCTGAGAACAATAATTGCTGTTTGTGATGTGGAATATGTATTGTAATCTATATGAAAAGCTGTAAAATGAACGACCTGTTACAAAACGTAACGCAACAAGTCTCTGAATCAGCAATAAATCAGATCAAATCAAATCTCCCCGTGGGATTTCCATATTTTTGCAGCCCTGAAGGGAACGTTTGTAGTCGTGTGTTTGCTTCGGTTCCATAGGCAACAGGAAAAGTTTTTCCATTAAGGCGTCGACCGGTTTGTCTCATACTGGTGTAAAATGTATTAACAATTATGGTAATTACTTTTGAAGTAATAAACAGTTCACTCACTTTGTTCTATCCGTCTCGTTTTCATTTGATTGCCCCTTAGAGTTTGACTGCAACCGAAGCCGAGATACAATACTAGAGCTGCAAAAGGATCCGTATAATCGTAACTCCTGATACATAAAGCGATAAAACACGTCCGCTACATCTCTACGTTAACTAAAATTCGCCCTGACGTAGGAGCAGAATTAGAGCGCCTTGCAGGACCGTATTTTAGACAGGAGCTACGTCGCGAGGATGCGCGGAGGGCGCGCTGCCAGACGGGGCAATAGAGAGCGCATGGACGCCTGTCCATCAGCCGGGGGTGTGCCCGGCGCGCCGCTAACTCACGCCGGCTGTTGGCACTTGAAGAAAGCCGCCCCCGCGCCGCACAAGAGTTGGCCATTTGAGCGCCACTGCCGCCGCTCTTCCGCCCCCTCACACCCCCGCACCGGGCCAGGCGCGGCTCTGTTTTCGCTCCGACCAGGAGGAGGCGCGGTGCGGCACCATTATGTTTTCTCCGGCTTGATTTATTTTATTGCTCTATCGCAGTGCTGCGCTAATGTTTATTTCTCTAAATTACAAGAAAGGGGTGCGGTGCGCGCCTCGCCCCAGCACTCGCGGCAGCCCTTCCTCTCTGCCACCCCTCACCCCCCCCCCCGCCCCCCGCCACCTACCCCGCCCCCGCTCCAGGTCCCTCCGCCAAAGTACTTTGCAGCGCGTCCTGACCGCCGGTTTAGACCGATACTCCCTCCAGGCGTGCCTCTTCGGAATTTCTCTCTCAAGATGAGTGCCGCAGTAATTATACGATTTCTGCTTGGAGCTCTAGCGTGTTCACTAATGTGTGTGTGTGTGTGTGTGTGTGTGTGTGTGTGTGTGTGTGTGAATGAGAGAGAGAGAGAGAGAGAGACAGAGAGAGAGACAGAGACAGAGAGAAAGATTCTATGGTTGCATGTGTCGAGTGCTACATTCGTTCAACCCATTTATTCTAATATGCGAACGTTTGTAAGTAGGCTGTTTAGGTTTTTATGTTGGTAACGCCACGTAGCGCTCTGTATGAAAATCACTGGCTGTGCTGTGTGCAGTCTGTGGCTGGTTGGCATTGTTGGAATACTCGCTATTATTGTGTTGGGCAGATGGCTGTTAACAGTGCGTAGCGTTGCGCAGTTGGAGGTGAGCTCCCAGCGGTGGTGGATGTGGGGAGAGAGATGGCAGAATTTTGGGAGCGGACGATCTGGATGTGTGTCCGCCAGAAAGAGTAAATTTGTAAGACTGGATGTCATGAACTGATATACGTATTATGACTTTTGAACACTACTAAGGTAAATACATTGTTTGTTCTCTATCAAAATCTCTCACTTGCTAACTATGCCTATCAGTAGTCAGTGCCTTCAGTAGTTAGAATCCTTTATTTAGCTGGCAGTATTGCCGCTCGCTGTTTTGCAGTAGTTCGAGTACCGAAGATTTTTGTGAGGTAAGTGATTCGTGAAAGGTATAGGTTATTGTTAGTCAGGGCCAATCTTTTGTAGGGATTTTTGGAAGTCAGAATGCTTTGCGCTAAAAATATTGTGTGTCAGTTTAAGCACAGTCATATACACTCCTGGAAATGGAAAAAAGAACACATTGACACCGGTGTGTCAGACCCACCATACTTGCTCCGGACACTGCGAGAGGGCTGTACAAGCAATGATCACACGCACGGCACAGCGGACACACCAGGAACTACGGTGTTGGCCGTCGAATGGCGCTAGCTGCGCAGCATTTGTGCACCGCCGCCGTCAGTGTCAGCCAGTTTGCCGTGGCGTACGGAGCTCCATCGCAGTCTTTAACACTGGTAGCATGCCGCGACAGCGTGGACGTGAACCGTATGTGCAGTTGACGGACTTTGAGCGAGGGCGTATAGTGGGCATGCGGGAGGCCGGGTGGACGTACCGCCGAATTGATCAACACGTGGGGCGTGAGGTCTCCACAGTACATCGATGTTGTCGCCAGTGGTCGGCGGAAGGTGGACGTGCCCGTCGGCCTGGGACCGGACAGCAGCGACGCACGGATGCACGCCAAGACCGTAGGATCCTACGCAGTGCCGTAGGGGACCGCACCGCCACTTCCCAGCAAATTAGGGAAACTGTTGCTCCTGGGGTATCGGCGAGGACCTTTCGCAACCGTCTCCATGAAGCTGGGCTACGGTCCCGCACACCGTTAGGCCGTCTTCCGCTCACGCCCCAACATCGTGCAGCCCGCCTCCAGTGGTGTCGTGACAGGCGTGAATGGAGGGACGAATGGAGACGTGTCGTCTTCAGCGATGAGAGTCGCTTCTGCCTTGGTGCCAATGATGGTCGAATGCGTGTTTGGCGCCGTGCAGGTGAGCGCCACAATCAGGACTGCATACGACCGAGGCACACAGGGCCAACACCCGGCATCATGGTGTGGGGAGCGATCTCCTACACTGGCCGTACACCACTGGTGATCGTCGAGGGGACACTGAATAGTGCACGGTACATCCAAACCGTCATCGAACCCATCGTTCTACCATTCCTAGACCGGCAAGGGAACTTGCTGTTCCAACAGGACAATGCACGTCCGCATGTATCCCGTGCCACCCAACGTGCTCTAGAAGGTGTAAGTCAACTACCCTGGCCAGCAAGATCTCCGGATCTGTCCCCCATTGAGCATGTTTGGGACTGGATGAAGCGTCGTCTCACGCGGTTTGCACGTCCAGCACGAACGCTGGTCCAACTGAGGCGCCAGGTGGAAATGGCATGGCAAGCCGTTCCACAGGACTACATCCAGCATCTCTACGATCGTCTCCATGGGAGAATAGCAGCCTGCATTGCTGCGAAAGGTGGATATACACTGTACTAGTGCCGACATTGTGCATGCTCTGTTGCCTGTGTCTATGTGCCTGTGGTTCTGTCAGTGTGATCATGTGATGTATCTGACCCCAGGAATGTGCCAATAAAGTTTCCCCTTCCTGGGACAATGAATTCACGGTGTTCTTATTTCAATTTCCAGGAGTGTATAATTTTTCTAAGGGGACGTTTCACGTTGGCCTCTGCGGCCTTTGTAGGATTAATAGAGGGGACTGAGAAGAAGGAAAGAAGAGCAGCAGACTCGCAATAGGTCTGATTTGTTAGTAGGAGACGATCACAGAGTTCTTCATCACACAGCAGTGACAGACACTGCAGATGGAAGAGAACCCTAGTGCTCGCAAAGATCAGATACCAAAAACTATATGACAATCCCATGTAGAACTCGCGAAACGCATACGACGGAAAACTGGGGGACCGTGGAACCTGTAGGCAGTGATACGTGCCACTTTCTTCCAAAACTGTACCACAACCTGCTTAATACGCATCCGACTACTAAATCAAATCAATAATGTTGCTTTAAAGCTACAGGCAATAATAACATATCCCAATGAATGCAAATCTAATTAGCAGTGTCTCATATCCTTTTGGTACAGTGGCAGATTCTTGTAAGGTGCCGTAGCCTGGTGGCTTTTAGCTGGCTGGCAAAAGGCAAGAGTCATGAGACTGACCACACGGGTCGTAAAAAATGTTTCTGCTGGAAGCCAAGTGTTGGCCAGGTACACCTGAGGAGAATGCTCTGCCGACCGAACGCAGTGGCTGTCCAGTCCATTGTAAAGTTTTATTTTGTGCAGAGCTCAAAGAAAGCCTTTTAGCAAAGGTAAGATGTGAAGTAGAGGAGAAAACACACGATGCTGCTAGTGTGGGATTCAGCCACTAGATCTGAAGGAGAACAGCTGGAATTTTCCTTCAAAATTAGTAAGAGGTCTATGACTTGCTCATAGCCATCATTTTGCTTACAGGGGAAAGGACTTGCACTTAGGAATGTGGATACCTTTTCATTGGTCATGACTAGAATCTGTCATGAAGTGGGGCAGACTTTTTGCTGGAATTTTCCTTCAAAATTAGTAAGAGGTCTATGACTTGCTCATAGCAATCATTTTGCTTACAGGGGAAAGGACTTGCACTTAGGAATGTGGATACTTTTTCATTGGTCATGACTAGAATCTGTAATGAAATGGGGCAGACTTTTTGCTTGCTACCCCATTGCAACGGGAAATGTACTTCGTTGGTTAACCACAGCAGAATGCGTAAGAGTAGGAAATTTGTAAAAATGTTTATTAAATTATCATTGGTTGGAACTCGTAAGATTTGCTGCAATTCCCCAGCGAGATTCCAGTGCTCGGAGAACAAAGTTTCGAAGAGGACAGTAAGAGAGTACTTGCTCCACGGGCGACATAGCGAACACCTCTCTTTGGTAAGAGAAGACTTTTAAATAGTGCATGAGACAGTACGCTACAGTTTGGGGCTGCAGGACGAGTAGAGCTCAGTCGCTGTGGCTGAACTTAGAATGCTTAGCCAATACTGCAGCTGTCCTCTGAACTCGTGCGTCAGTAAAGTGGCAAGCATGGGCTAAATCTGTATTCACTGAGATGAGGCGAGCGTGAAATTATTTATCTTATATCGATGTTTATTTGATCCAATTTTCACAGCTGGCTAGCTGCACACAACGATGTACTTAGACGATAGTACTGGTGTTTGTTCAGGCTTTTCCAAGACTTTCCTGTAGCTCATTAATTTATTCAGCAATCATTGTTCACATTCTTAAAGACAATTTTTATATTGTTTCTGTGGTCATAGCTTACGGTATTCTAGATTCTATGGATAAATGATTTTAATGCGAGCCAACAATAAATTAGATCGTTACGTGACCTTTGTTTTTGTTATTTGTCGCATCCCGTTGTTAGTATGTCTATGTGAGCTGCGGTACCCGTATTTCGTGCCACCGCTGATAATTTAGACAAGGTGTTTTCCGTCGTGGACGTTTGTATTCTTTTAATTCGTACTATCTTATGGGAAGGTGTCCGTAACTGTAGGTCAGCGGGGTTAATTTCTATAGCATCTCAGCTTTACGCTGGACCGACACCATTCAGTAGGCCTGCCGACAATCACTCATCTCGTGTACCATTCGTGACTGGAGCCGGGAAAGAGGTAAGTCGTACTGCTGCCAGAAGTATCTTCCCACCGGAAGTCGGATTGCTGACTCTAGATGTAGATTAATGGATCTCACCTGTCCTGTGATGGATCTGAGAGTTACTCTTGCATTGCTCTGAACCTTCAACCTCCGAAACTGAAAGCTTTCCTCCTTTAATTACAGTAACCTAAAAGTTCAAAAGAGACCGGGACTCTTAGTTTCTGCTCCGGAAAATGACACATTTACATGAAACGTGACACATGTGCAAATAAACGCAGTATCACTGAGAAGATTTAAGTTTCTGAGTAGGAAAGACTTTCGCAAAGGGCAACGGTATAAGAACGGGGTACGGGTGGCAGGTTAACCACAGCTAACAAAGCACACTGAAACCAGAAGCCTTATTGTAGATCTCATGGATCTACTAACTGTGTATGACAATAACTTGGGTCTCATATATAAAGTTTGTGCAATGCAAATTATTTTTGCATATCTGGAAACTGGTATGACAGGAGACTCCATCGTATTGGTACAGTTTGTGCAACCCAACTGTTTTTCCCAGCTCTGCCCTGTATTGTCCAATAATCTCAAAAAGTCTCAGCTAGTGTCGCTGCAGAAATTATTACCATGCCGCCGTCTCCACTGACACCTGTTTCTAAGTTCAACAGCGACACTGACTTACCTGCATAGATGAAACTCCTATTTAACATTCTGGCAATCCCTGCTTAAGGCAGGCTTCATCACCCCAGCTCTGAATACAATTAAAATGACTGGTGAAATCCCTGGACAAGCAAGACAGAGCGGATGAGGTTATATTTGTGGAAAGGGGCCAAAATAAGTTACTGTCAGTTGCACTCAACATACAAACTTCATTTCATAAAACAGACAATGACACAAACAAGAATGAAAAACTCTCAAGGTTTTAACGAAAGACCTCGCTTGATTTAATTTAGATCAGCTGAAGGCCACATCGAAAATCCAAGGCACAAGGACTAAGCAAGGAATTGAGGTACAGGAGTTCTTCCAGAGGTTTCATTTGTTTAGAAAAATTTTCTTATCTTCGATATAAATAGGGTGAATGCCTTAGTTTAAATTTTTCCCATAGAACTCGGCTGAAGGTCTCACATTAATCAAGCACAGTGTTACGGCTTAAGGCCAAGACAAAGATTTTCACTGTTCAATCTAAATAGGCTTAAGGCCTAGGAGGAAGAGCTTTCAATTTAAAAGATTGAAGGCCTTATCGTAAAATATTTCGTGTCAAACTCGGCTGAAGACCTCATACTAAAGAATAACAATCTTATGACTTAAAGACAAGAGAAGGATTTTTAATTTTTAATTTAAGAGAGATTAAAACTCGGCTGAAAGCCACATACGAAACCCAAACAATCTCACAGCTTAAAGCCCAGACAAAGAAATTTCCAATTTTTAATTTAAGTTGGAAAACTCCGCTGAAGGCTACATACAAACTAGAAAATATTTCTTACGGATTAAGGCCTAGGTATAATTTTTCAGTTTTAATTTTGAAACTCGGCTGAAGGCCACATACCAAACAAGAAACAATTTTTTTACGGCTTAAGGCCTAAGAATAAAAGCCTTGCAATTTTAATAAGCTAAAACTCGGCTGAAGGCTGCACAGAGTACTTAAGACTAAAAGGGAAATCACTACGTAAAACACAAGGAGCGGCGCCCAAAAGGTTCCACGGATCGGTCTGAGAAGTAACACTAACGCACGTTTAGATGAGACAGGCGGCCAGACCAGACCGACAACCTCTCAATCGGAAGGCAACCCAACCGAAAGCCAGCCGATGAACCAACCAACAAGATCAGTTCTGCTCCACCCGACCAGCAAAATGACAACAAGATGTCAATAGAACGACGTTCTGGATACTGTTGCCCAATCCAGCCAAGTCAGAATAAACGCCCAAAACTACCAACAACACCTCAGCTGTCGAACTACACGCCGTGCTCGACAGCATCAACACGACGAGAGAAATACACTGCCAAAAACTACGTCAATGACCGGGGCAGGTAATCGGAACGCCAACGGCCAAAAGGCAGAAGACACGGCTGGTACACTTCATTAATGAAGGAATGAATTAAATTAAGTTACATACCACACAGGAAGATGGCTGCAATTCTAGCCGACTTCAATGCACATACGTTGTTGCTCACGGGAATCTCCCAGAAAGCGACAAGGATCAAACGAAGAGATGTGATAGCCGTTGAGGCCTGATAGCAGGTTAAGTGAGCACTCAACTTTAGTGTCCAGGAGCGGTGGGCGACGGACATCGTAACCCTCGCAAGAAGCGCCTCACAACTGCAACAGCGCGTGCACGCCACCAGCGGCTCCGGCCTGACCATGAACCACGGAGACTTCCTCGCTGCTCTGCCCCAACCGACCGACTGCCTCACACACGGAAACGGTCAAAAGACCAAATACACGTCGGCCGATGAGACCAACGGTCTTTCCCGCTTCAGTCTGCTTCCGTCAGACACTGCATGTGTGTCCCCAGCGGTCGGCAAGTACTGTCTGTCAGCACCAAACTGGCGCTCTCTCCCCGACGCTGCTCCGTGCCCGACAACACTCCTGGTC
Organism: Schistocerca cancellata; assembly: GCF_023864275.1. NCBI lineage: Eukaryota > Metazoa > Arthropoda > Insecta > Orthoptera > Acrididae > Schistocerca > Schistocerca cancellata. Next base: position 77,859,296 of record NC_064634.1, on the reverse strand, counting down.
CGTCGCCAACTCACTTCCAAACACGAGGCGACCGGAAATACTATCGGTCGCTCCAGAGATGGTACGACAGTGCACTTATCTATAAGCGCTGCTGCTGCCACTCACGGGCAAGTAAGGCAGAAGTTAGTGACGCCAGTAAATGGAATAAGAAAACGAGACTGCAGAACCGTAAAAGAAGATGGCAAACAATAAATGGCATGAACAAGAGCTGTGCACGGCTCAACTGGCGTACCCTTCGAGAAAGTGGTTCTTGAGTGACCACATTTGGAGACATGGGACACATGGAAGGATTAGTTAAACAAAGAACAGAGGGTGGTAAAAGTTCTCAAGAGCTAAATACACTCAAACGTAATACAATGATAAAGGTAACGCAGATCATGTGCAAATACGTCTCCACAGGCCGATATCTCTTTAAATTCCAACTGGATAAAAAGGACAAAATAAAATCAAAGCATATTGTAATTAATTACTGACTGTGTTACCAGTGGAAGAAGATGAGATAAATTACTTGATCTCTTCGATGAAGTCTAATTCTCCGTGATCTGAAAGACAACATAATATACAATCGCATAATTTTGGCGCAAATTAGCAAACGCAGCAGGAATATCGCCATAAGTCAGAACGAGATCGGATGAATCTGCGCCTTTCACTATCACAAGACAAAGTGTCTACACTACGAGGAAAACCGTCACGTGCAATCATCACGGTAGCAGAATGGGAGAAGGCTTTTCGTGTGCGTGCGTCGAGGGGTTCCGAAAAGAATTCCGCCACCTCGTGCTTCTGTTGGGTGGCTTCAATCAAAGCCCGCACGAGCCGTCAAGACGTACACTGCAGTTTACGTCCAGAGGTGTACTGCCATACCAGGCGGACAGGTGGCTACAGGTCTTTGAGGCAGACCAGTAGCGCGAACCGATACGCAGAACTAAAGGGAAGCGGGCGCCTTTCAAAATACGTACAGAGCAGTGTCGTGTTAGGAGCCAGAGGGAGAAGAAGGCGGCGTGACGTGGCGCCGCACGCCAGTAATTGCGGTAATGCAGCGCCGGGATCCATTGGTGGTCCCCAGGCGCGGGGCGCGTGATCCCACCACTCTGGGCTCAATTGGGGCTCACGTCAGAGACGGGTATTGGCTGTCTGGCGCCAGTCAGTGCGCCAGCACATTAGGGATATGAGCGCGCGCGGCTTAGCGCGTCAAATCGACGCCGCTGAGGCGGCGCGACAAGCCGATCACCGCCCCCGCCGCCCCCATTCACCGCCTCCGCCAGCAGCATTTAGCCGGCGCCGTATTCCACGCCCTTAGCGCTTAACGGCTCTTTGGACGCTCCAGCTTCCTTGTGCGGCGTCATGAGCCACTGCCGAGGTGTTCCGAGCCTCCTTTACCACCTATTAGACACCCCTGGCTCATTTAGCTCATTACGTCACATCATATCCACATTCACGGAGCCCCTTCCATACATTTCTGCGGTGAGAATTAACCTACCTGCCGTAATACTTCTATTGTGTGTCATGACGTAACATTTTCTCAACGTTTCCTCGGATATTTGATTCTGCAGGCAACAATATTCCAGTATTTTGCCTTATATCCTCTGTTCAGCCACTGTTCTAATGTTGTTCATTGTAGAAGCCGTTAAAGTTGTTGATCAGTGATCTGCGCTTTTATCGGTTAGAGATATCTTCGTCATCATCCGTTGCCTTTATAGAACTTAGCTACTTCCTTGACGTAATCCTCAATTATTTGAAAGGAAGTTACATGAAATGTACTCGCAGTAATTTTTAAGAGACCGAGGGCATGATTATTCCATGGGGAGATGCACTGAAGCGCCAGAGGAAGTGACATAGGCATGCGTATTCAAATACAAAGACATGTAAAGAGGCAGAATACGGCGGTGCGGTCGACAGCCCGTATATGAGACAACAAAACTCTGACGCTGTTCTTAGATCGGTTACTACTGCTACAGTGGCACGTTATCAAGATTTAAGTGAGTTTGAGCGTGGTGTTATTGTCGGCGTACGAGCGATGGGACACAGCATCTTCTAGGTAACGATGAAGTGAGGATTTTCCCGTACGACCGTTTCACGAGTGTACCGTGTATATCAGGAATCCGGTAAAACATCAGTCTCCGACATCGCTGGGGCCGGAAAAGGATCCTGTAAGAACGAGACCAACGACGACTGAAGAGAATCGTTCAATGTGACAAAAGTGCAACCCTTCCGCAAACTGCTGCAGATTTCAGCGCTGGGCATCAACAAGTGTCAGCATGCGACCCATTCAACGAAACATCGTCGATATGTGCTTCCGGAGCCGAATGTCCACTCGTTCACCCTTGATGACTGCACGACTCAAAGCTTGAGAGGTGGCATGAGCCCCCTCTCATATTTCTATCTTACGATTCTCCTCTCTAATTGCATGCGGTGGAAAGTTGCTATTCCTTCACACGCGGACTTCCCACGCAGCGTCTCTTGTCACCCGGGTGGTCTGGTGACAGGCGGGCTCTGCTGATCTGGAAAGCTTTAAGGCGACGGGTGTGAGGAAGTCGAGTGAATGCTTTGCAGACACCGACATTGTCAAGAGGCTCGCCCGCAGAGCCTGAAGTAGCGGCTGGGCTAGAGGTTCCGTTACTTCGCAGAAACTTAGCGAAAACACTTTCTGGCGGGCTACCAGCGAGGCGTGGGAATGACTTGTGTACCCAGGCAGCTGTGGCGGGAAAATTCCCGCACTTTCTGCAAAATTGTAACTGTGATTGGCTTGCTCAGGGCATAGCTCCGTGACGTAGCAAGATCGGCGCAGAAATTGGCGCCAAGAATCTCCATTGGTGGAATGGTCGCGTTCCGGCAATGGAGTGGAATTTTCCGCCGGTTTTCGAGTTGCTGATTGGAACGTTTAACCACGGCCACTGTCGTGGGGGCGGGAATGTTCTGTGTTCGGTTTTTGTACGGGTGCTCTTGTAGGTAGTTGGCTCTCGCCTTTAGGTCGAGGACGTCGAAGCAACCAGGCAACGGCTCCGGTAATGTATGTCCGCAGCACCGGCAGATAGGGATTTTCCTAGGTGACAATCAGAGCTCAGCAGAGCGCGCCTGTTCGTTTTTTTTCTAACTTTGTTCTGTCTTGGGTAGCAGCAATTAATGTTGGGTTGGCTATGTGTTTTCTCTAAGAATTGAGTTGCTAGGAATTGGCTGCACATACCACTTCGTCATAATCCTCACAATCTAGTTTAGGGACAACTACACATTCACAGCGTTTGTTTAAGTATCCAATTAGAGCCAATTTGATGTATTGTTAATGTTTCATGTGTTGTTGTTTATTATTTTGTGTTTAGTCTTAATAAATCATATTGTTATTTTGGACAGAACTTTCATTCTGTTAATAGGTAGAGCAACCCCATCATTCCTCACTATGTTAATGAAACCTTCGTTTAATTAACTTATTTAACACATTAAATTATTGCAGGTGCCAAACTCTCTTCTACTCCACTGGCAGGGTTGATTAGAGTCAGTTCGCGTATTTTTTTTATCCTTGTGCAACAGGAAAAGTTGGAGTTAGAAAAGGGGGGGGCTTAGAGCATCATGTACATATGTAAATTCTCTAAGAATTGAGTGTTAAAAACACTGCTAGCCCCGGCACCTCGCAAGCTTTACGCCTCGCCTGGGCCCACCAACATCAACAGAGGAATGTTAATGACTGGTAACATGTTGCCTGGTCGGAAGTGTCTCGTTTAAAATTGTATTGAGCGGATGGACGTGTATGGTTACGGAGACAACCTCATGAATCCATGGACCGACTGGTTCTAGCTTGTGGAGCCTCTGTAATAGTGTGGGGCGTTTGCAATGGGAGTGATATGGGAGCCCTTATACGTTTAGGTACGACATGACAGGTGACACGTACGTATGCATCCTTTCTGATCACCCGCATCCATTCGTGTCCTTGTGCATTCCGACGGACTTAGGAAATTCCAGCAGGACAATGCGACACCCCATACGTCCAGAATTGCTACAGAATGGTATCAGGAACACTCTTCTGATTTTAAACACTTCCGCTTGCCACCAAACTCCCCAGACATGAACATATTGAGCATATCTATGATGCTGTTCAGAAGAGATGTCCTCCCCCCTCATACTCTTACGGATTTATGGAGAATCCTGCAGGCTTTGTGGTGTCAGTTGCCTCCAACACTACTCCAGACATTAGTCGAGTCCATGCCACATCGTGCTGAGGCACTTCTGCGTGCTCGCGGGGGCGCTACACGATATTCGCCAGGTGTACCAGTTTCTTTGGCTCTTCAGTGTATGAGGACTATAGTGCGGATACCCACATGAGTTGGCGTAACTTCCGGGTTACGACACTTACAGTATGGGGACATGCGTTATCACGAAGAATCAGCATCCAGCACAGAATTTTGTGCACCGTAACACCACGTTCACTTTCGACAAACATGCTGCGCCCCTCCCCCCCCCCCTCCCCCCACACACATACATTCTGCATTCTCTGAACGACATCTACCGGTGTTTGTCCTTCTGAAGCCAAGAAAAGAATGCTACCATCAGCTGTAAAAGAGAATGACCAAAATGAAAAATTGTGTCCTATCTGAATTCGATCCCGGATTTCCCGCTTTACCTCAGTGATCTAATTAACCGCTTTGACTACCGGTGCACAACTCACAGACTCAAACTTCCATACGTCATCGTTCGTGCGTTATGCACTTCCCTTACAGGGGAGGACATTTTAATTGAGAGTCTCTGGCTGGTTTTGAAGGATAAATACGAAATTGGAGGGCCTTTCTTGTTAAAAAGAACGATACAGTGTCCCCTCGGAAATACATGCATGTTATACATCGAACAACCCATAGCTACTGAAAAATACAAGCGGCTATCAAAAAGTTGAAGGATGAGGGCGTTGCTACTGCATACATGCAACGTAGCGCTACTCCAGTGCGGGTGTCTAAGCACCGACGTGTAGACAAAGGATTAATGTGGCATTCGTGTCTTCCTGACGTGCGTGTGGTAAATGCGGAAACGTGAACTAAGGCGACGTTACTACCAAATGCGTCCAAACAGTACCAACGTGCTGCTATTCTTTCCTTGGCTTCGCCGGCCGGAGTGGCCGAGCGGTTAAAGGCGCTACAGTCTGGAACCGCACGACCGCTACGGTCGCAGGTTCGAATCCTGCCTCGGGCATGGATGTGTGTGATGTCTTTAGGTTAGTTAGGTTTAAGTAGTTCTAAGTTCTAGGGGACTTATGATCACAGCAGTTGAGTTCCATAGTGCTCAGAGCCATTTGAACCATTTTTCCTTGGCTTCCGAAAGACAAACGCCTGTAGATATCCTTCGGAGAATGAAGAATGTGCTTGGGACAGCATTTTGTCGCCACGACCGTCGTGGAATGGTGCGCCAAGTTCTGTGCTGGATGCTGCTGTTTCGTGGTAACGCACCTCCCCACATCGCAAATGTAACGCAGAAGTTACGCGAACTCAAGCGGGAGACAGTGGAGCTCGCGCCCTGCAGACCTGATCTCTCCCCATGCCATAATGATGCCTTCGGCCCGTTAAAAAAGGCGTTGAAGGGGCGAAGATTCCTGTACAGCAGGAGCTTACTGACTTCTTAAAGCAGCCGTACTCAGTGTTTTACCAAACAGGTATCTTCAACCTGGTGCGTCAGTAGTACATTGCCTCAGTGCTCACGGCGACTTTGTCCGATTAGCATACCGATTCTGGACTGTACGGCCTTCGAATGGAAATTTTTTGATCACCCCTTATAAATCAGTAAACTATTGTCTTGTATCAAGTAATCATCTTCATGAATCGCGAAACTATTTAGAACAGCGTGTATGGCAATGTTCTTACTGTGGCGTCAAATAAAATAAAAACCACCTTAGGTCACTGTCATCAATAATAAAATAAATAAATATATTTTACTATTGAAACGTCCCCTCAGAAAAATTATAAATGACAGTGCTTAAACTGACACGCAATATTTTTTAGCGCAACGCAATCTGACTTTCAAAAATCCCTACAGAAAAATGGCGCTGACTGACAATAACCTATACCTTTCATGAATCACATACCTCACAAAAATCTTCATTAGTCAAACTACTGCAATACAGCGAGCGCCAATACTGCCAGCTGAATAAAAGATTGTAACTACTGAAAGCACTAACTACTGATAGGCATTGTTAGCAAATTAAAGATTTTGATAGAGAACAAACAATGTATATACCTTAATAGTGTTCATAAGTCATTATATATATATATATATATATATATATATATATATATATATATATATATATATATATATATATATATCAGTTCATTACATCCAGTCTTACAAATTTACTGTCTCTGATGGACACACGTCCAGATCATCCGCTCTCAAAATTCTGCCATCTCTCGCCCCAGATCCACCACTGCTGGCGGCTCACCTCCAAATGCGCAACACTACGCGCTGTTAACAGCCAGCTGCCCAACACTACAATAGCAAATTCCAACAATGCAAACCAGCCACAGACTGCACTCAGCACAGTCAGTGATTTTCATATAGAGCGCTACGTGGCGTTACCAACATAAAAACCTAAACAGCCTACTTACACCATTAACTATACAAGGTGTTCGAAAATTCCCGTTACGAACTTCTAGGCCTTATAGAGGAGAGTGTGTGCATAATGTCCTAAGACTGTTTCAAATCAGATGTGAAACTCATGAACTTCTGCTTGAGGAACGGAATCAGGCATGATGAAGTACGATTATCAGGAAACAATTCGAAAGTAAACACAAAGAAACATCAATTTATGATTTAGGCACGCTTGTTTGTATTAGCACTTCAACGTTTCGTGTTTACATCATTCCAAAACAAAGAAAGACCCAGCATACTGTATGTACAGAACAGTACTGATGCGTTACAACAGCGGCTCGATGTATCGACTTACAAACATTGTTACAGACATCGTACCTACATCTAAATCTACATCTACGTCATTACTCTGCTATTCACAATAAAGTACCAGGCAGTGGGTTCAATGAATCACCTCCAAGCTCACTCTCTACCGTTCCACTCTCGAACGCCGCTCGGTAAAAACGAGCACTTAATTTTTCTGTGTGAGCCCTGATTTCTCTTATTTTATCGTGATGATAATTTCTCCCTATGTAGGTGGGTGCCAACAGAATGTTTTCGCACTCGGAGGAGAAAATAGTTGATTGAAATTTCATGAGAAGATCCCGTCGCAACGAAAAACGTCTTTGTTTTAATGGTCGCCAATTCCATTCACGTATCATGTTTGTGGCACTATTTCATGGTAATACAAAAACGAAGCTACTTCCCTTAATTGGTGACAGACACTGCGGTATCAGTCACCTTTCAATACTCTGAAACAAAGTAACACATCTAATTCGCTCTCATGGTAGCTTCCACAATACTGTATTTCATACGAATGTGATTTTTGCATAGAAAAAGGGCATCCTCATCGAAAAATCCGATTTGTGTTCCTGATCGTAGACTGAACTCCACCTTAACAAAGGTCCATCAGCTGGCGATAAAGCACTGAATATTGCTCGGAGGACAAAACTGATCAATTTATTGAATTGACACAGTTCTTTATGACTGCATTGTTCCCATTTCATCGTGATTGTCTTTTACATTAATTTTCTTTAATATTTTAGGATATAGTGGTGATGATCTATCTCTCTGTGGGACAGCTTACGTGAAAGATAATTTTCCGCGGTTGGTTAGGACACTTGATTTTAATCGATGATCAAATGAGCGGACGTGTTTCTGAAATCATTCTATGTAATAGACACACTGCGCAAACAATTTGTGGTCGCACGGGAAAGCGGTCTGCGTGGCGCCACCTGGGGAAGGTGTGTTGCCTTCCGAAACTGGGTTAAAACCGCCAGGAGACCCTCTGATTCCCGGAAATCTTCAGGAAGTCTGAAGTACTCTGCGGCTCAGAGGGACCTGAGTGGGGCGGGGACCGTAATGTCCTATCCCGTGGCCTTGACGTGGCCCCGGCGCTCAGTAACCCCCGTAGATGGGGTGAAGCTAACACGGGAAGGGCCGTCTATGCATGACGTTAAAAGGCTAGCCCTTAACTGGGTGCAATCCTCACTGAACCGCACTGGCCCACCGTGAATTATCAAAAGCGGTGGGTGAGACATGGTCGGCCATGATCCCCCAGTACGTGTGGAGGCCCTCCGGGGAACGTAACTCGGGTTTGAGTGCCGCACCGTCTCGATGATGTCAAACTCCACAACATAAGACACGGGCCATACCATCATTTACATCACATCATCACTCTCATAACATCTCCTGGCTGTGGAACGGTGAGGGTTGTCGTTGTGTCAAGGCAGGACGTTAAACTCCCGTCAAGGTAGGACGTTAAACTCCCCCAACCCGAGGCGAAAGCGAAGGGTGCATGGCACAGGGGGAGCTGTGTCTGAGGGACAATCCATCTGTCCCTCCTTATTTTTCGCAGGGCACAATACCAGCTGGTGCTCTGCATGCCGGCGACCACGTTTGTCGGCGTGGGACCTCGGCGCGAGTCGGCAAGTGCGCTTCGCCGCGCCCGTGGGTAACCGGGGCATGTTCTGCCAAACCCAGGGGGTGGTGACATCGCCTGGGCCAGGTTAGCTGGGTCCAGACCGTCGAACGACTGGGTGACCGGCCCGCCACCTGAGTAGGAGTGGGTCCTTGGCCTGAAAGGTGGGAGCTCGGGCTAGTAGATGGCGAAGGACGAGAAGTGCATCCGCTTCTCCGGAGTGCGGGGTGCACTTGCCGGTAAACGCTGGGAGAAATCGACAATGACGAGGCCACTGAAGGGGACCAGGACACTGGAAACGGTGTACCGAACTCGGCGGCTCAGGGTTGCCCTTGACCTAGGGACGAGGTTGGTGGGCGAGCTGCATCTCAGTCCCCCCCCCCCCCCCCCCCCCCATGCCAGAGGAGCCGGTCCGGGGTAAGAGATGGGCTTCCAACCCATTTTTCGCTTGTCCAATAATGATGGCTACTGAAGAGACAAGCGATTTAAGTGCGCCCATAAGGGCTTCGATGTTCTCTGATCCCTCGCCACAGGAAGACCTGGGTCAGAACACTGATGAAAGTAATCTCGAAAGACGTATGAGGATTATACAGCTCATAGACCATAACATCAAAAATGGGAAAATAAGTCAGGCCGCAGTGCAGGCAATTAAGAATGAGTTAGCGGCATGGGCGATAGCTAATGCAAAATTAGAAGGAAGAGTCGAAGAGTTGGAAAAGGAAAACGAACGACTCAGAAAACAACCTGGAAAGACATGGGCTGGTGTCGTAGCACAAGCTGCGCCAAAGACCCAAACAACAAGAGAGACCATTGCAAAGGTCACTAAACGACCTGATACGGCAGTTTTCCTAAGACCATTACCCGGCCAAGACATAAGGAAGGTGCAGGAAGTTTTTGCCACCACAGTCAATCCTGTTAGAGAAAATATCAGAATAAATAAGGTTAAAGTAACTAAAAACGTAGTCATAGTAGATGTAGCTTCGGAGGAAGACAAAAATAAGCTTTTAGAAAATCAAAAACTGTGTAAGTCAGTAAAATGCGAACCCCCCCCCCCCCGAAAGCGAAACCCATTGGTTATTCTGTACGATGTCCCAAAGTCAATGACGGACGAGGATCTCTGTGAGACCCTGTATCAACAAAATCTGGAGAACTCGAATATAAGTATGGAAACCTTTTTAAAAGAGTTTAAACTTAGATTCAAGACAGGGCCTAGGGATAGGGACGTAGTTCACCATGTTGCCGAAGTTACAGGGGGACTATGGAAAACACTGACAGCTATGGGCAGGGTGTACATAGGTTTTCACGCTATAAACGTGAAAGATTACCTAATCGCACCCCGTTGCCATAATTGTGGGGACATTGACCATATTCATAAATATTGCACTAGGAAGCCGGCCTGCTCCAGATGCGAGAAGGAAAATCACGTAAGAAAAGATTGCAAGAAACCCGCTGTATGCATACCGTGTATACGAAGGGGCAAAAAGACATGTGGAACTACTGGAAGGAATTGCCCAACTTACAAATTATTAGAACAACGTCTAATCTCCAGAACGGATTATGGCTGATAACAACAAAACAATCAGATCAACCAATAAAAGGAAGTCTCCTAGTAAAAAGAGAAGGGACGCTGAAAGAGCAGAGAAATTCAAGGAATTTCTAAAATCTCTCCAGGAAACCAAGAAAAAGGAAACAAATGTGGTTGATACAAGTACCCAAACCGAATCAGAAACAGAAACAGAAATAGAAGACACGAACAACTCAGACATTTTAACAAAGCCCAAGACTCTGGGTTTTCTGAGTGTCAACTCGACGCTCAACCCAGAGGCAGAAAGCTTTTTCACCAATAATGAACAAACAAACTCAAAACAGACAAATATGATCGACCTATGCATACAGACGGAGCCAGAGGAGGAAATAGAAGACAGACTACAGCCAGTAGAAAGCAATAGCATTGTCCCGCTCCGGAAAGGACCTCTCCAAACCATTGTACAAGAGAGTACAATCACAAGTACAATGAATATGGAAATATCTCCGAGACCTCCAGATCCGGATCCTAAAAGGATCTATCCAAACCTGGCGCTTGCAATGCAACTTTCACGCCTGGAGCAGCCGGCTGTCCTTACTACAGCACTCAGGCACGTCGTACGTATAGGGCATAAATATGGCAGGAAGGTCACCTTCTCGACAATGGAGGCTATGGATAAAATACAGCTAAAGTCAATTAATCTTCCCACAGATTTCGGAGCTCTGCGTGACCTGCTCAGAAGGGTTTTTGAGAGAAGAGGTGAGGATTTTAACATGCAGGAAATCTATGTGCAATCTGTACTTGCGAACGGCCGAATTGCCTCAGATTACAACAAACCATGGCCTGATTGCTATTTCCACACCTACTTCCCATGACATCCGAAATTATACTAGGACAATTAAATACCCATAACAGTCGGCTGGTTATGCAGGAGCTCCGGAAGGTAGTGGAGGAGAGGAGACTGGATGTAATCTGTCTGCAGGAGCCATACTCCAGGGCGGGGCAGATCTCCTTCATGTCTACCTCCTGGCAGATTATCTCTACCGGAGAAGAGCCAAAGGCAGTCGTAATAGTTACAAACAAGGCCCTAAGGGCCACTGCACTAATACAATTATCAAATAGTCATTGTAATGTAGTCGAATTACAAACACCACTAGGATTAATACACCTTGTGAATATGTATTTTCAATACGGAGGAAACTTTGAAGATTTCTTAGACCATCTTGCAAGAATCATCACGACACTGCACGGGCGCAAAATTATTGTTACAGCAGATATTAATGCTAAGTCCCCTATGTGGTACAGCGGCACAAGGGATGCAAATGGCGAGAAGGCCGAAGAATTAATCATGGCTTCCCAACTTGTAGTGGCAAACAAACCTGGCAATCCCCCCACCTACAGTGGAGGTGGAGGGCAGGGAACAAACATCGATGTTACCCTGGCAACTGCTAATGCCATCAGCATGATCGAAGGCTGGAAAGTTAGTGAACACGCCACTACAAGTGATCACAACCTAATTACCTTCTGCCTTAGAGAAGAAGGGTGCCGCTGGGAACTAGAGTGGGAAATTCAGCTAAATTATAATAAAACCGATTGGGACTGCCTGGCTCGGGAGTGTGACATTCTGCCGTTGCCGGAGGGTGACCTGGACATAGACACATACGCCGAAGAACTGGTAGGGTCGATAGTCAGTGCGGTCAAAGCCGCTGTGCCAACCAGGGGGAGAGCCGTGGCGGCTTCCCCATCGCCATGGTCTGCCGATCTTGAGCGCATGCGTCAGTCTGTAAGACGGGCGAGGAGGTACTACCAGCGAAGTGCCGTCTGGCAAGAAAAACAGTTTTGGCTACAACAATACAGGGAAGGAAAAGAACAATTTCAAAAAGAACTAAAACAAGTAAGAATGAAAAGTTGGGAGAGATATGTTTTGAGCCAGTTAGCCACAGATCCATGGGGAATACCCTACAAACTGGTTAGGGAAAAAATCAGGTCCCCTGCGGTTCTCTCTACGATCAGAGATGGAGACAGAATGACAGAGTCGTGGCAGGAAACCGCAGAAGTTCTCCTGCGCACTCTGCTGCCAGATGACGAAGCAAATGAGGAGGACGACCTCCAAAAACAAATTCGCAGGGAGGACCTAAACGAATACACCAACAACACCATGGTGTACCCTTTCTCAGAGGAAGAAGTGGCTGCAGAAATTAAATCACTAAAAAAAGGGCAAAGCACCGGGGCCAGACGGCATAATCGCAGAGGTGGTGCAGTTCCTCGCCCCCCAGCTGGTGGCGTCTCTCACGGGACTGTACAATGAGTGTTTAAGAACAGGAAGCTTCCCCAAAATTTGGAAAAGGGCCAACGTAATAATCATTAAAAAAGGAAAGGACAAGGACCCCGTAGAACCCAAATCCTTTAGGCCAATTTGTCTCCTCGATAATCTAGGAAAACTGTTAGAGAAGCTACTAGCTGACAGACTCGCAGCGCACAGGATACTGCACGGGATGAGCGACAGGCAGTTCGGCTTTAGACCGGGGCGATCGGCGTCTGACGCAATTGCCCTGGCAGCTGAGGTCTGTAGCTCAACCCCGCACAAGTATATGGTAGGCATCATGGTGGACATCAGTGGCGCCTTCGACAACCTGTGGTGGCATTCGCTCTTCTCTCGCTTGCGAGAGAAGGAGTGCCCAGGGCCCCTCTATGGCTGTCTGAGGAACTATTGCATGGACAGGGAGGTATGGCTATCGTCGCCTAGCGGAAGAACAAGTAAAACCATCACGAAAGGGTGTCCCCAGGGATCAGTTCTGGGGCCACTCTTTTGGGACATAAACATAGAGCCCCTCCTAGAGAAATTACAACTAAGCGAGGACGTGCTAGACGTCATAGCCTACGCTGACGACCTCCTCCTGTTGGTAGGCGGCCGTAGCCGAGAGGAACTAGAACCCAAAGTAGAGCAAGCCATGACAATACTTCAGAAATGGTGCCAAGAAGCAAAAATGAAAGTTGCACCACACAAATCTACATGAAAGGCAGTCTTGTCAGAAATCCAACCGTTAGAATTGAGGGAACTCCAGTTCTTCGGCGTCGAGAGGCTAGATATCTAGGAGTCACAATAGATGAGAAATGGAATTACAACACACACATAGAAAATATTACGCAGCGAGCATTAGAAATTTTAAACAACCTAATTAGTATAGGCCACAGAAGATTTCACTTACCTCCCAACCTGATCAAACTTTACCACAATAGCATCCTAACATCCTTAGTAGGATATGCGAGTGGGGTCTGGGCACACAGGCTTACGAGGGTGGTGCCCGCTGTGACTGTGAGAAGGGTGCAGCGGAACATGCTGTTGCGATCAATCGGGGCATACCGTACAACACCTGGGGGGGTCTTACTGACAATAATAGGATTATGTCCCTTAGACATAAAAATTAGAGAACAAGGGGCATGGTATTGGGTGTCAAAAGGAAAGATAGAAAAGACTAGGGAAATCTTGGGGGTACAAGTTGGGGATAGATACGCAATAAAGAGAAGGGGCGAAGAGTTATGGCAACAGCAATGGGAAACTGAAGTAACGGGAAGAAGGGTATTCCGACTACTACCGAATATCAGAGAAAGGCTTCAAATGAGCCACTTTGAGCCGAGCAGAGGTTTGCTGCACTTTCTCACAGGTCACGGGCCATATCCAACATATTTATGTCGATTTGGAAAACGGGCAACACCAGCGTGCGACTGTGGTGCTCCGGATGGAACACCCGAACATGTCGTCTACGACTGCACGTTGTATGACGATGTGGCGCTCGAACTTAGGAATCAACTGCCAAACAGAGATACATATAACCTACTGCGAAGTGCCGAGACCTTCAATGTCCTCAACAGTTTGGCAAATGAAATATCCCAGAAGATCTTGAGGGATTATATTAGTAACCAACATGGATAGACATCAAATAACCCGATGAAGACTCAGGTGCACCTGCAATTCCGCCAGGCGCGGTACTGGCCGGCTGTCCTACAACCGGAATCCGCCGCGCTACTGGATTAGGGGAGCAGGAGCACCATTCCCGGACTTGACATATGCACTAAGATAAAATAAGGAGTAGTTACTAGAATATCGTAAATTTAGAACACTAACACCACTAACATGGGTAGGGACTGCAGCGATTCAAAAAAGTAGTAGGCCAGCCCCCCAGTGCCAGGGGCACGCTCACTGGGATTAGCTCAGTGAGCAGGCCGGTTTAGTAGGTTTGTACTTCACACTGGCACACCTGTAACGCTGCAGAGTAGTTAGATTTAGAATAACCAGATTAGTTCAGTTAGATTAACCCTGTCCATAGTAGGTGCCATAAATTATGTAGTAAAAGCTGCTTGTTCTTAGTATAATAATTGGACCCACTAATTAGATAAGGTGGTGGGTTAGTGTGTAGCATACAATGTTTGTTGTTGAACATTTTTGTATCACAATATCTTCTCATTGATTGTTTGTTTCATAATAGTTGTTGTTGTATCAATAAAGGATTTAAAAAAAAACAATTTGTGGTGTGATACTTCGTAACTGGTATAGTAATGAGTCTGTCGACAAGGCATGCAAGATTGTTTCATGTTACGAAGGAAATCAAGTGGATTTGACCCGGTGGCCTGTTCAAAGACATTGCTTACCAGTTGTGTTCGGGATCCTAGCTGCTACTTGTTGCGTGGCTTGTATCTTAGGAACAGACACAAATCGACGCTTAAAGACAGTTGGCTACAAACGGTGCTAATATTGATTTGAAAATTGCACTTAATACTGTGGTAAGATACGGTTATGTTAAATGGAGATGATATACTAATCACAAATTACAAAGAGTTGTGTGTTTAGTGGACAAGTCATTCGGTACATGAGCGTTCACAGTAAACCACCGCTGTAGTCACTGCAGAGGTAGAACTGCAAAAGCTACGTCCAAAGAAAGAAAGAGCTGGCGAAGGTAAGAAGGCTACACGTGTTTGCATTTCTAATTTGAATAAGCTTTAAAAATTTGTCCGAATTCAAATGTAGCGACGGGAGGACGGAAAATTTTAATTACGAAATCAGATTAATATTTATTCGCGCGTATCTCGTTTAAAATTCTACATATCTTGAAATTCAAATAATTATTCTGCGGTGACACGGGCGCGTTGAATTAATTTCGGCACCGAGGTTTAAGTACAAGGAGTTGGCGGTATCGCGGTGAAGGAGTTAGCGCAGAGAGCGGTTTTTGGGGTAAGTGGGTGGAGGGGTGGGGGCGGTAGCCGGAAGAGGCAGGCGAGCCTTGGCAGTAGAGGGGTAAGGTGGGTGGTGGTGGGAGTGGTGGTGGTGGGTGGGTGATACGCCGGAGCTGGCCGCCTCCAATTACTGCTCGGTCGACAAATAATGCTGACGTAAAAATTAATTAATTAATAATGTGTTCCTTCGTTTGCGCAATGGAATCAGGGGGTGGCGTGTTTGCGGAGCGGCCGGCGGTGGCGGCGACCCGCCGAGGCTGGGCTACCGGCGCGGCGCGGCGCGGCGAGAGCGATGCAAATGCCAGCAGGAGCCGGCGGTCTCCACCCTCCCCTACTCCCTCCTCTCATTATCTCAATACGTAATTTTTGTTGACAGTGCGGATACAGGAAAAACGCGTCTCACCGAAGCCGCTCTCTTTGGTTTCTTTTGTTGCTGCGTTCTCCTTCCGTCTGCTGCCCTGTACTGTTTTGCTATTCCAGTCCCAGAAATGGCGACGTCGCTGGACGAAGAGCGCTAGTTCCTTCTCTGGCAGTTTCTTTTGCAGTTTATTTCTGCCGGCACACGCTTGGACCTCGCATAATCGTCATAGCTCGAGCACCTTTCTTCTGTTTCCAGAGATCTCATTCGCGTCTGACAAGTCAGCCTAAGGACAACCGGCGTTTGGCTGCACCGGATTCTTCAACTCCAGTGCAACCTGACTGTTAAACTCGCTCAAAATAATAGGTTTCTGGAATAACCGAGTTTCGGTTTTTATTGCTATGCTACTGGCCATTAAAACTGCTACACCACGAAGATGTGCTACAGACGCGAAATTTAACCGACAGGTAAAATATGCTGTGATATGCAAATGATTAGCTTTTCAGAGCATTCATACAAGGTTGGCGCCAGTGCCGACACCTACAATGTGCTGACATGAGGAAAGTTTCCAACCGATTACTCATACACAAACAGCAGTTGACCGGCGTTGCCTGGTGAAATGTTGTTTTGATGCCTCGTGTAAGTGGGAGAAATGCGTACCATCACGTTTCCGACTTTGATAAATGTCGGATTGTAGCCTATCGCGATTGCGGTTTCTTGTATCGCGACATTGCTGCTCGCGTTGGTCGAGTTCCAATGACTGTTAGCAGAATATGTAGTAGGTGGGTTCAGGAGGGTAATACGGAACGCCGTGCTGGATCCCAACGGCCTCGTGTCACTAGTAGTCGAGATGACAGGCATCTTATCCGCATGGCTGTAACGGATCGTTCAGCCACGTCTCGATCCCTGAGTCAACAGATCGGGACGTTTGCAAGACAACAACCACCTGCACGAACAGTTGGACGACGTCTGCAGCAGCATGGGCTATCAGCTCGGAGACCGTGGCTGCGGTTACCCTTGTCGCTGCATCACAGACAGGAGCGCCTGCGATGGTGTACTCAACGACGAACCTGGGCGCACGAATGGCAAAACGTAATTTTTTCGGATGAATCCAGGTTATGTTTACAGCATCACGATGGTCGCATCCGTGTTTGGCGACATCGTGGTGAACGCATATTGGAAGCGTGTATTCGTCATCGCCATACTGGCGTATCACCCGGCGTAATGGTATGGGGTGCCATTGGTTACACGTCACGGTCACCACTTGTTCGCATTGACGGCACTTTGAACAGTGGACGTTACATTTCAGACGTGTTACGATCCGTGGCTCTACCCTTCATTCGATCCCTGCGAAACCCTACATTTCAGCAGGATAATGCACGACCGAATGTTGCAGGTCCTGTACGGGCCTTTCTGGATACAGAAAATGTTCGACTGCTGCCCTGGACAGGACATTCTCCAGATCTCTCACTAATTGCAAACGTCTGGTCAATGGTGGCCGAGCAACTGGCTCGTCACAGTACGCCAGTCACTACTCTTGATGAACTGTGGTATCGTGATGAAGCTGCATGGGCAGCTGTACCTGTACACGCCATCCAAGCTCTGTTTGACTCAATGCCCATGCGTATCAAGGCCGTTATTACGGGCAGAGGTGGTTGTTCTGGGTACTGATTTCTCAGGATCTATGCACCCAAATTGCATGAAAATGTAATCACATGTCAGTTCTAGTATAACATATTTGTCCAATGAATACCCATTTATCATCTCCTTTCCTTCTTGGTGTAGCAATTTTAATGGCCAGTAGCGTATTATTTCCAGTAATAAACGTAGACATCGAGCAAATCTTGGTAAATTGCAAGCTCCTTCAGAATTTTGCGTTATACGTTTGAAGTTACCTAGAATACTTAGTCCGTGTACTGTTCGCTGCTTTCCTTTAAAAGTAATGAGGGGTCACATACCACAAAGAAGTCACCCGTATCCTCATACTGATTGCAATTTTTTTAAACTCTGTTCAAAAATCATGTTGCAATCGGGCATGTCTGTTAGGAATAATCAGTGCCAAAGGGTGGATACTGAGGTTGGTTCCATGTTTTCGTGTTATGTTGCCCGTTTGCAAGGGCTACAAACAGATAAAGACATGCTACACAGACAAGGGCAGCAGACCACCTACTTTCTGTTTTTATTATAAACGACGAACGCGCTATTAGGTTTTTAATTTTTTAAATTAACGGAGGGTGCTGCCGACGGTGAAGAACAGGAAACTAACCTGGAGGGGCCACAGTCTAAGAAGAGGTTGCCTTCAAGTAGAGGAATTGAAGGTTTCGTTCCGCGAAAGACAGGGAACGGCAGAAGAAGGTTCCAGATGCTGGATGATGTCAACAGCCCACAAGGAGGGTACCAAAGAATGAAGAGAATCGCGGATGAGAGAGAAGCATGGAGGGCATGCAGTCAAATCCTGCCGCAACGCAGACAACCCAATGATGAGGATTCATCATATTGTTTATTATTATTATGCGTGTGTGGGAGGCTGCCGTGGCAGTACCCACCGCTGCTATGTAAACTGACGGTCACTTCGTTTATTAGCAGCACGAAATGAACTATAACGAAAAGTCTCAGCTTCGTTTAAATAATGAATTAGCAATGGCAGCTGGCTCCCGGACTATACAAGTGATCGTCTTGTTATAATATATTAGACCAATATCAAATATTTGATCGCCCGGTATAACCTTATACAGGTCTGCTTAATGTTTTGGTTTACCCGCGAAGAATAACACAACAGGCGAGGAGCGCTTTCGCGGGATCCTCCCAGATCTTGGGCGCAGGTCTGTTACAGCTGCGGAGTGCACGCCTAGGCCCCCAGCTGCTGGGGCGACGCCAACGCGCACCCAAACTCGGGGATGGGTTTTAAACTCCTCGCCTGTAATTACAGATCCGGGATAAAGTAACGCCCTTTGGTTATTGCCTGTAAGTACGCATTATTGGGAGGAGCCTGCAGGGGCTTAAAGAGGTAATGCGGGGGCGGCGGCATGGCCTGGGAGGGGGAGGGGGGAGGCGGAGGGGTGAGCGGAGGGTTGGGGGACTGGGGTGTTTCCCTGGTCTCCGCCCCCTCCACCGCCCCCGCGTCGGCGTTACGATTGTTGCTGTAGGCTGAACCCGACCAGGGAGTCGTGGCACCCTTCTGATGAGGGATGAAAGGGGTTCAGCGACGGAGCGAGGGCGGAAATCGTAAAGTCACCAGTAGCGACTAATTTATTAGGCCCGAGGAACAAAAAATATCATATTTACCCTGCATAGCTTAATTTCGGGCAGCTCTCCTACTGGCAAAAACTGGCTTAAAGTGTCTGGGAAGATCACTTACTACAGTCTTTCATGAAACGCCCAGTTTCAATATGGAACGGGTGGTCCTGAAGCAGTACTTTATTTGTGACTGTACACATCGGTACCTCGCACCGGTGTCTCTGACGAAAAAAAAAAAAATCGGAACCGCAGATTCTAAGATGTAGTACGATAGAACTTCATGTTTTAGCAGTGCAAATGTTGTACTCGCAATTCTGAAATGCGCAGAGAAGCGTTATAATGACGTTTTAAGAAGTGTAAATTTCAAAATAACCCGCGTGGGGCGGGGGTGGGGTCACAGTAACGGGAAATCTTTTGATTATTCTTATTTTATTTTTTACAAATCAAGCAATGTCCTCAGTACAGTGGATATTCTAAAACTAAAGACATTGCAAATACTTTCCTTTTAAATGTTACAATTCGCCATCGACAGCTGCTCATTTCGTGAGCAAGGGTGCGACCATTTTATTCCTTGTCGCAGAAAGACTTCTCCAACTACCTCACTTTCTCTTGAACCTTATCGTCGTCTGCCGTTATATATTTATTTACTTCTGCCTGTACGCCTGTTGCCTATTATAATATAACGAGTCGACGACACAAGATTTTTATAGATAAACCATTAGAAAAAAAAATTGTGTGTGTCACAGAAACTGACTTCTTGTAAAAATAATATACAACGACTACTGGAAGGAAAAAGTTGAAAAAGGATAAGAAAAAGAATAAAAATGAAATTGGAATGACTAGGAAATCGACAGAATGTATCTTTATACCCAGCTGCTCCCCAAGAAATTTTACACACAGCGCCGCACAGGTCATTTTTGTTTATTTGGAATTGCAATAATACGAGTGTTCGTAAGTTTAAACCAACTGTTTGTTGTGAACCAGTTAGAGGCCTTCCGTGAGTTGTCTCTGATTACAGAGAGTTTCACTGCTTGATCAGTGTGTTAGTATTATCAGCGGTCACATTTCTTGACCAGTTCTTTAAAGGACGCTCGAAGATTTATGCAGATTAAGAACCGGAGCACGTGATCTTCTACCTCTATACGTGGGATTTCGATCATATTTCTAAATAATACAGGGTGAGTCACAAACTGGTTCAAATGGCTCTGAGCACTATGGGACTCAACTTCTGAGGTCATTAGTCCCCTAGAACTTAGAACTAGTTAAACCTAACTAACCTAAGGACATCACAAACATCCATGCCCGAGGCAGGATTCGAACCTGCGACCGTAGCGGTCTTGCGGTTCCAGACTGCAGCGCCTTTAACCGCACGGCCACTTCGGCCGGCGAGTCACTAACTATTACCATCTGGAATAACTGAGAAAGCACGACAGAAACTGAAAAGTTTGTGGGACAAATGTTGCCTGGGACAACGGGGACCATACTATGACGTCGTTTTTTTTTTTTTTTTAGGTGGGGTCGCTTCAGAGATACGAAGGTTAACTTTGTTTTTTAAATGGGATGCTATAATTTGGTACTTATTTTCTGATAGCTGCTATCGAGACGAATCCAGCAATGTGTAACAGTAAGTTCTTTGAAGCTCAACGAAGGTCACAAAGGTAGCATGAACGTCCATTTACAGAAGGTATTCGAAGCCATGACCATTGGTATCAATGCACTGCTGCAATCTTCTTTTCATAGATTGAGTGGTATTCCTTATCACTTCCACACTTATCGAAACACATGCTCTGACGATTCTCTCTCGTATACCGTGCAAATAGTAAATACTCGCAGAATACGGCGTATCCGTCTAACGTGCCATTAACATGTAAACACCTTTCGACGGTTTCGGAACACAACACTGATAGGAACGGTAAGACTAGTATCGTCGAATCAAGCGAATGTGAATGATGTATTCCTTCGAAGAACAAGTAGATATGCTTCTCATTTACGGAGAATGCCAACGAAACTCAGTGAGAGATATCCTCAATGTACTCACACTACACGTCGTACATTTAAATATGAGTGTGATAAACTGAGAACAAATGGATCTCTAACGGATCGGAAACATATCCGGTAAAGGAAATTTACTAACGAGGAAACGGAAATTGGTACTCTAGCCACTGTGGTTCGAGATCCTTGTGTTAGTTCCCGTCAAATCGCAAGGGAATCTGGCATGAGCCATAGTAGTGTAGTTCGGGTTCTGCATCGCCATAAATAACATCCTTATCGTATCAGTCTCCTCCAAGAATTAACTGGTACGGATTGTATGCGTCGCAAAGAATTCTGCCGATGGGCTCACATTTATTAATTTGATTTTATTTACTGACGAGGCTACATTCACGAACCATGGAAATGTTAATTTGCATAACATGCATTATTGGACAACTGAAAATCCATGTTGGCTGCTGTAGGTTGCACACCAAAAACCGTGGTCGGTGAATGTATGGCGTAGTATTCTGGAGGACAGAACTATAGGCCCCTATTTCATCGAAGGAAATCTTAATTGTAGGAAGTACATCACATTCCTGCACGAAACATTAGGTCTGTAATTGGAAGAAATACCTTTAGGAACAAGGAACAGCATGTGTTTTCAAAAGGATGGGTGTCCGGAACATTTTTCGCTGATAGCTAGAAATGACTTGCAGAGACAATTCCCAAATCGTTGGACTGGAAACAGAGGAGATGTGTCGTGGCCGACTCGTTCTCCAGACTTGACGTCTCTGGAATTTTTCTTGTGGGTATTCGTAAAAGACATTGTTTATAAAGACATTCCAACTAGACCTGAAGATATGCAAGAGACAACTGTCAGAGCATGTGCTTCGATAAGTGCCACTGTCATCTGGAATACCACTCTGTCCATGATAAGAAGATTGCAGCAGTGCATTGATACCAATGGTCATGACTTCGAACACCTTCTGTATGTGGACGTTCATGCTACCTTTGTGACCTACGTAGACCTACAAAGACCTTACTGTTACACATCATTGAATTCGTCTCGATAGCCACTATCAGAAAATAAGTACCAAATTATAGCATCCCATTTAAAAAAACAAAGTTGACCGTCATATCTCTGAAGCGACCCCACCTAGCAACAAAAAACCGATGTCATAGTATGGTGCCCCTTGTCCCATGCAACTTTTGTCACACAAACTTTACAGTTCCTATCATACTTCCGGAGTTATTTATTGGTGGCAGTAGTTATTGACGTCCTGTATATTAGAATGTGACTTTACTGTTCCACAACGGGAAGTTAAGTACCAGTTGTCAAATGTGTGATACATTGACCACAGCATGTTTCTGGACTACGTTACCTATGACCAAAACAAGTAAACAAATCAATACATCGCAACATTACGCGTACTGGCAAACTATGTAAATATCTGTTTTTCCTGTAGTTCAAAATACTTTAACGTTTGTATCCCACTACTGACCGTCAAAAGTAAAAAGCCAGCAACAAACATGCATTGTTAAAAATAAAACTCCTCCTTGACCATCTCACGTTGACGCATAATAATCTCATAAGGCTCAGTTGTAAACTAAGGGCATGTACTTTCAACTGCCAAAGACGATATTAGATGTCTAGTCCCAGCACTTAAGTTGCAATGTGTGCATCCACATCGGATATTCAAAAGAACACGTTTCACATTTAAACCTGACGCAGATAAACAGAATAAGTTGGTGACCACTTTTCAAGTGGACACCACTAAAGGTGGCCCAGAAGTGCCCCTTGGACGCCTCCGTCTTCCCATTTAAAAGCTAACACACTCATCCGTTAAGGCGTAAAAAATCTCAAGTTCCCCTAAATTTGATAGCAACAATCCCTTCTCTTCAAAGTTCAAGACACATCTGTGATGGTACCCAGCGAAGCAACTCATTCTTGAGGTGCTTAACTACCACCGATAAGCTGTTCTGTTTATTACTACGCTCTTTTAATTTTCTTTGAATATTTCTTCCCGTTTGCTGCACATACTTCATTACGTATACTAAGGTGACAAAAGTCGTGGTGTAGCGATTTACAGATGACGGTAGTATCGCGTACAGAAGGTACAGTGCCAAGAGTGTGTCGAGAATACCAAATTTAAGGCGTTACCTCTGCCCACGGACAAGGCACTGGCCGACGGCCTTCACTTGACAACCGAGACCAGCGGCGTTTTCGTAGAGCTGTCAGTGCTAGCAGGCAACCAACACCACGTGGAATAACCTCAGAAATCATTAGGCCAAAACAGTGAGGCGAAATTTGACGTTAATGGGCTATGAGAGCAGACGACGGAAGCGAGTGCCTCTGCTAACAGCGCGACACCACCTGCAGCGCTTTACCTCGTCTCCTGACCACATCGGTTGAAACTAGACAACTGGAATATTGTGATGTAATTAACATTTTACAATGCAACAACCGGCACTGATTACGTATTTGTTTATATGTTCAGATGTGCTAACAAAACAAACGGGGTCCCATTTTCAAAAACGTAGGTTAGTGTTAAAAAACATACTTCCGTGCATTTTTTTATGGTTTGCATTAACCAATTACACTAGCCCCTCTCCTCACGATCGGTCTGTGGAATCGATTCGTCAGTATTTGATGTGGTTTACGAAATACACTCCTGGAAATGGAAAAGAGAACACATTGACACCGGTGTGTCAGACCCACCATACTTGCTCCGGACACTGCGAGAGGGCTGTACAAGCAATGATCACACGCACGGCACAGCGGACACACCAGGAACCGCGGTGTTGGCCGTCGAATGGCGCTAGCTGCGCAGCATTTGTGCACCGCCTCCGTCAGTGTCAGCCAGTTTGCCGTGGCATACGGAGCTCCATCGCAGTCTTTAACACTGGTAGCATGCCGCGACAGCGTGGACGTGAACCGTATGTGCAGTTGACGGACTTTGAGCGAGGGCGTATAGTGGGCATGCGGGAGGCCGGGTGGACGTACCGCCGAATTGCTCAACACGTGGGGCGTGAAGTCTCCACAGTACATCGATGTTGTCGCCAGTGGTCGGCGGAAGGTGCACGTGCCCGTCGACCTGGGACCGGACCGCAGCGACGCACGGATGCACGCCAAGACCGTAGGATCCTACGCAGTGCCGTAGGGGACCGCACCGCCACTTCCCAGCAAATTAGGGACACTGTTGCTGCTGGGGTATCGGCGAGGACCAGTCGCAACCGTCTCCATGAAGCTGGGCAACGGTCCCGCACACCGTTAGGCCGTCTTCCGCTCACGCCCCAACATCGTGCAGCCCGCCTCCAGTGGTGTCGCGACAGGCGTGAATGGAGGGACGAATGGAGACGTGTCGTCTTCAGCGATGAGAGTCGCTTCTGCCTTGGTGCCAATGATGGTCGTATGCGTGTTTGGCGCCGTGCAGGTGAGCGCCACAATCAGGACTGCATACGCCCGAGGCACACAGGGCCAACACCCGGCATCATGGTGTGGGGAGCGATCTCCTACACTGGCTGTACACCACTGGTGATCGTCGAGGGGACACTGAATAGTGCACGGTACATCCAAACCGTCATCGAACCCATCGTTCTACCATTCCTAGACCGGCAAGGGAACTTGCTGTTCCAACAGGACAATGCACGTCCGCATGTATCCCGTGCCACCCAACGTGCTCTAGAAGGTGTAAGTCAACTACCCTGGCCAGCAAGATCTCCAGATCTGTCCCCCATTGAGCATGTTTGCGACTGGATGAAGCGTCGTCTCACGCGGTCTGCACGTCCAGCACGAACGCTGGTCCAACTGAGGCGCCAGGTGGAAATGGCATGGCAAGCCGTTCCACAGGACTACATCCAGCATCTCTACGATCGTCTCCATGGGAGAATAGCAGCCTAAATTGCTGCGAAAGGTGGATATACACTGTACTAGTGCCGACATTGTGCATGCTCTGTTGCCTGTGTCTATGTGCCTGTGGTTCTGTCAGTGTGATCATGTGATGTATCTGACCTCAGGAATGTGTCCATAAAGTTTCCCCTTCCTGGGACAATGAATTCACGGTGTTCTTATTTCAATTTCCAGGAGTGTATATCCAGCGGTAACGTTAGGTGACTCACCCTGTATATCATCCGCTCTCAAAATTCTGCCATTTCTCTCCCCACATCCACCACTGCTGGCGGCTCACCTCCAACTGCAGAACGCTACGCGCTGTTAACAGCCAACTGCCCAACACTACAATGGCGAATATTCCAACAATGCGAACCAGCCACAGACTGCACACAGCACGGTCAGTGATTTTCATACGGAACGTTACGTGGCGTTACCAACATAGAAACCTAAACAGCCTACTTACAAAGTGTACCATTACATAAGCAACAGTGTCTCTGGGCAGCTAATAATCGTGTGGGCTGGTCGCCCTCCCCCGTCCGCCGGATAGGCTGTTGAACATCCTCGGGGGACGACTGTCCGTGGTCTCGCGGTAGCGTTCTCGCTTCCCGAGCACGGGGTCCCGGGTTCGATTCCCGGCGGGGTCGGGGATTTTCACCTGCCTCGAGATGACTGGGTGTTTGTGTTGTCCTCATCATTTCATCATCATCCAGGAAAGTGGCGAAATTGGACTGAGCAAAGATTGAGTAATTGTACGGGCGCTGATAACCACGCAGTTGAGCGCCCCACATCCAAACATCATCATCATCATCATCACGACTGTCCGTTCTCGTCCTCTGCTGACGATAGTAGAATGGTGGAGGTCTGTTCTCGGGGCATTTAGTGCGGTGTTGCGCGCGCGCGTTCGGCAGGAGTCCTCGAACTGAAATACGCCCTCGTTTGGCTTGCAGTAAAGCGGCTTCCTGCCGCTCGCAGACGTTAAAATTAGTCGCCGCACTCGTAAATAACGCCGACGGCGTTTGAGGGCATTTCCGAAGGAAACCATATGCTATCAGTTCAAAGCGCAGACTACATAAACCGCAAACGCGCCAGTTTCGCCGCATCCAAACAGAAGCGCATCTTTTACAACGAGCGCTTCCGCCGGCTGCCCGCGACCGGCGCCGTCGATTCGCCCGAAGACTCCGCCTCTGCTGCCTCGGCCCCCGTCGCGGCCGCCTCCGTTCCCCGCCCGCCGCAGCCGCCACAGGGCAGCCATGAAAACGCACCTCAATCTCCGGCGGGACGGGACTCCCGGCGGGGGAGACGGCCAGAGTGACAGCGGCAGGCGGACAAAGAGCACGTGGAAATAATTATCGAAACCTTAATGAAGAAGTGTTAAAGTTAATTTCGTTAATAGCGCGGAGCGTGAATTATCGTTTCAATTATACAATATTTATTGAGCTAGCGGTCCAGGCGCCAATGAATCGTCGAGGAACACATTCGTTTAATGAAGCATTGTTTCGAATTAATATACTGTCTGTTCGGTGTGAAATATTAACCGTTTCATCAAACTAAATAAATCCAGTTGCTGTGTTTACCTTTTTTGTTTAATTCGCAGTCCATCTGTCCGTCTGAGGCCGTATACTCTGATCATACAAGACTGATGGCCGGATCGCCGGAGACTAGGCTTATTTTAAGCTTCTACAGGGTGTTACGAAAAGGTACGGCCAAACTTTCAGGAAACACTCCTCACACACAAATAAAGGAAAGATGTTATGTGGACATGTGTCCGGAAACGCTTAATTTCCATGTTAGAGCTAATTTTAGTTTCGTCAGTATGTACTGTACTTCCTCGATTCACCGCCAGTTGGCCCAATTGAAGGAAGGTAATGTTTGCTTCGGTGCTTGGTTGATATGCGACTCATTGCTCTACAGTACTAGCATCAAGCACATCGGTACGTAGCATCAACACGTTAGTGTTCATCACGAACGTGGTTTTGCAGTCAGTGCAATGTTTACAAATGCGGAGTTGGCAGATGCCCATTTGATGTATGGATTAGCACGGGGCAATAGCCGTGACGCGGTACGTTTGTATCGAGACAGATTTCCAGAACGAAGGTGTCACGACAGGAAGACGTTCGAAGCAATTGATCGGCGTCTTAGTGAGTATGGAACATTCCAGCCTATGACTCGCGACTGGGGAAGACCTAGAGCGACGAGGACACCTGCAATGGACGAGGCAATTCTTCGTGCAGTTGACGATAACCCTAATGTCAGCGTCAGACAAGTTGCTGCTGTACAAGGTAACGTTGACCACGTCACTGTATGGAGAGTGCTACGGGAGAACCAGTTATTTCCGTTCCATGTACAGCGTGTGCAGGCACCATCAGCAGCTGATTGGCCTCCACGGGTACACTTCTGCGAATGGTTCATCCAACAATGTGTCAATCCTCATTTCAGTGCAAATGTTCTCATTACGGATGAGGCTTCATTCCAACGTGATCAAGTAATAAAATGAGCTCTAACATGGGAAGTAAGCGTTTGCGGACACATGTCCACATAACATATTTTCTTTCTTTGTGTGTGAGGAATGTTTCCTGAAAGTTTGGCCGTACCTTTTTGTAACACCCTGTATAGATGCATGCGTGTCTGTCTCGAACTAGACAGACCATGTAAAATAAAGACACTGCGATAACTGAATTTTGTGCCAAAGGAAAGGCAAACTGATGAGGAAAATCTTCGGTACTAAGAAACTGCGAACTTTCTACAGGGTGAAAAGTATTTAAACCGACAAACTCTTGGAGGTTGTAGGGGACATCAAAACAAATATTTTTCCCTAATGTCATTTTTTCCTATGAGGAGTATTTAAACCGGTAGAGGTAGATTTCTCTGGCGGCAAATTAATTATACCAACAAACACTTTTCCATTTTTTATGGCCAAGAGACAACAACTAGGTAGCCCAACAACAACACCGACACGTACATTAACGAAGAACCGCACTTGAAGAGCGTTAGTACTGTGGCATGGGGGTTATCCTCACTCCAAACATGCGAATTGTGCATGTTGAAGACTCCATCACGCCTGAACATTGCTTCATCGGTAAACAACACAGAGGATGGAAACGTGGGGTGCATTTCACACTGTTCCAGGTACCACTGCGAAAACTGTGCTCTGGGTGGATCATCAACTGGTTCCAGGTTGTGGACACTCTGTAAGTGGATTGGACGTAACAATTGCTCTCGATCTACTGTTCTTAAATTCGTCTGATTCGTTCTATGTTACGTGCAATTGCACGAGTGCTGATTGAAGGATCCCTCTCCACATGCTGCAGGACAGCTTCCTCAACTTGCAGCGTTCTTACCGTGCGACGGCGTCCCTGTCCAGGTAATCTGCTAAATGACCCGGTCTCACGCAGACGTTGGTACACAGCAGCAAAGGTCGCATGATGCGGGATACGGTGATTAGGATATTGTTGATGATAAACCCGCTGTGCAGCTCGTCCGTTGTGGTGCGCCACGTAGTACGCACCAAGCATGTCAGTGTACTCACTGCAGGTGTATCGCTCCATTAGTAAACAGAGACAATGCACAACTACAATGGTGGACAGCAGTTTCCTACAACTGAAGAGCGTAATACGCCCTCTAACAACTGAAGAGCGTAATACGGCCTCCACCGGTTTAAATAATCCTCATAGGAAAAAATGACACTAGGGAAAAGTATTTGTTTTGATGTCCCCTATAACCTCCCAGAGTTTGTCGGATAAATACTTTTTACCCTGTATAGACGCATGAGTGTCTATATCGAACTAGACAGACAATGTAAAATAAAGACACTGCGATAACTGAATTTTGTGCCAAAGGAAAGGCAAACTGATGAGGAAAATCTTCGGTATTAACAAACTGCGAGCCTTCTATAGGCAAACAAATTACATTCCTGCCGCCAGTAAGACACAACACGTGGCCACGTCCCCTGTTTGAGACTGCGTATAGACTCGAGAAGCAGAAAGTGTAGTTTCCAGGTTCTACTTTCCTGCCAAAAGCAATTTAATTGACGTGTTTGGTCCCGGTAGAACATTCCTCCATTTTGTTGCAACCAGTTATTGTGTAAGTTGGCTGTTTAGATTTTTATATTGGTAACGCCACGAAGCGCTCTGTATGAAGATCACTGGCTGTGCTGTGTGAAGTCTGTGGCTGGTCTGCATTGTTGCAATATTGCTATTGTAGTGTTGGGCAGTTGGATGTTAACAGCGCGTAGCGTTGCGCAGTTGGAGGTGAGCAGCCAGCAGTGGTAGATATGGGGAGAGAGATGGCGGAGTTTTGAGAGCGAATGATCTGGACGTGTGTCCATCAGAGACAGTAAATTTGTAAGACTGGATGTCATAAACTGATATATATATATTATGATTTTTGAACATTATTAAGGTAAATACATTGTTTGGTCTTTATCAAAATCGTTCATTTGCTAACTATGCCTATCAGTAGTTAGTGACTTCAGTAGTTAGAACCTTTTATTTAGCTGGCAGTATTGGCGCTCGCTGTATTGCAGTAGTTCGAGTAATGAAGATTTTTGTGAGGTAAGTGATTCATGAAAGGTATAGGTTATTGTTAGTCAGGGCCATTCTTTTGTAGGGATTATTGAAAGTCAGATTGTGTTGCGCTAAAAATATTGTGTGTCAGTTTAGCGATGATCAGAATAAGTAAAGAGAGAAATGTCTGAGTACGTTCAGTTTTGCTCACCTGTTTGAAAATCAAATAACGTAAGGGGTTTATCAGCACAGTAATTCACTGATTTTTCTAAGGGGACGTTTCAATTGGTTTTTCATGCTAGCCGCAAATTAGGTCTTAAGAGATTTTCATTTAAATTCACCTTACCAACGGATCACTACGATATAATCTCTTTAGGCCCCATTCACTATACTGGATTGGAATCCATACATCCGACTGTTTTATTCAATGGCTACCGCCTTTCAGCGTTGTTTTGTTCCGACGGACTACGAACGTTCGGCACAACGTTTCAAGCTTTTTAGATCTACTGCTTCACTTACATGTGTACAAATATTTTAATAAAATCATGTAAAAGATTTCATAGCTTTTTTTTAATTTAAAAATCTTAAAATAATTTTAGAAAATCATCGTATCAGTGGATTTCTAAGGGTTCCTTCCTGATTTATCATTACGCACATATTCCCCTGAAGATGTGACTTTTGCTGCCATGAAACCGGTAGTGATCTAAAACTAAAGGAGTAAATACAGATGAAACTGTTTATTAATACTAAAGATGATCATTCATAGCTGTGGTTGCCCTACCAACGAGGTTGTCTGATGAGCGAAACATTGTCTCTCCTTGTGCTGGAATGACGTAATGTGCGAGTAGTACAGGACGAGACACAGGGATGTATGGAAGTCTGGGCTGGTCTCGGGGGCGTGCTCGGGTAGTGGAAGTTGTTAAGGCGACCACTCGCGATAAGCGCGAAATCCAGGTTTGAGTCCTGGTCTACCACAAATGTTCGTCTGTTTCTAGTAAATAGTACAGCTGATGTATAATAGTATTTCCAAATTGGGAGTACATTTCATGTACAAAGGATTATACCTTAATCCACGAACTGTACTCACTTTGCCACTAAGATCGATCTCTACCTAGTACCTCAGACACTGGCATGCGGAAAAGATGTTCGGAGAAGGTGGAACAAACAGAAAGAGTTTGACGTGTTTCGTAAGAATAGAAAGAATACATACAAAGTGCTCCCACTAGGAAAGCGATTGTCTGAAAACAACTTAAGAAGAGACTGGGAGGACTTATACGAAAAAAATCTGAAATTTTCGCCAAACTTTCAACCCTAACTTGAAAGTATATTAAGTCACCACCCACTGTTTTACAGATAGAACTGGGAGTCTACACCTGAACGACAAGCAATGTTATACCATTTTGATTCGATATTTTAACAAATTATTTAACAGTGCTGAATAAAAATTAAGAATATCTTCAGAGCCGGCAGGAGTGACCGGGCGGTTCTGGGCACTACAGACTGGAACCGCGCGACCGCTACGGTCGCAGGTTCGAATCCTGCCTCGGGCATGGATGTGTGTGATGTCTTTAGGTTAGTTAGGTTTAAGTAGTTCTAAATTCTAGGTGACTGATGATCTCAGAAGTTCGGTCCCATAGTGCTTAGAGCCATTTTTTGAATATCTTCACATTCTCCCCTGCCATGTAATACAGAAGTTAAACAGATCTTCGAAACCCTAAAAAGTAATAAAGCAGATGGATAAGATTGATAAAGAAGGCGAAAGAAAGTACGTACTATAGACGTCACCGTCATCGTCTTTCTTCCAAGGATTAGGCGATTGCCTATTCCGTACTCACAAATGAAATCCTTCTCATCTTTTCCAAGGTTTACTACACATGTAATAGTTGAATTATTCGGGACTATGTCGAGAAATAGCATGATACCATCCGAAGGGCAGTCAGCATTTCTGCATCCACTACATAAGAAGGAAGATAAGAAACATGATGGCAACAACATGAACATATCGCTGTTGCCTACGCCATCAAAGGAATTCTTCAAAAAGCCTACAGACGAATTGAAGATGATCTTGATAAATGGTTTCGAGAGTACCACACTTGTTTCCGAGAAGTACGTTCTTGGCTTCATCAGGTTTTGAATCTGAAGAACTCTAATATACCTTTACATGACAATTGAAGTCTATAACTGTGTGCTTATTTTTTTAATTTTAAGAGAGCATTTTATTCAATACGCCGAGTATTGAAACATGTTGTACGTTTTCGAATAAACGTATGTCTAGGAGGGAGACATAGTAGATTCTCATAAACACAGGATAAATGATAAAATGTATAAACCAGATTTAAGAACTACTGGAGATCACAACTGTTTTCAGAAAAGACGATGTCTCCTTCGTTTCTTTTAAACTCTGTTTTGGATTACGTCACCCAAGAACGAAGAAAGATAATGAGCCAAGAAGAAGACATTGATTAATTCAGAGCGTTCCCGGCACTTAAAATCAGTGCATGTTCATTTCGTGTACCTTGCCGATGACATAGCTATCTTAAGTAAAACTTCAAGTTAATAATAAAAAAGCTCAATTGCCGGAGGGAATTAGCTGAGAGATTAGACCCACAAAACGAAATATTTCAAAAATCTCAACGGCTGGCCGACGTTAATGAGTCGTCACTGAGGTAAAATAGGCCAAGAAATTTGAATATTTAGATGCTGTGGTAGAGGAAACTGGGCTAGAACGGAAGGTAATCGGTATTGTGGTGTTAGACTGATTCTTCCACCTGGCGACAAGTGTTTGCAT
This sequence comes from Schistocerca cancellata, assembly GCF_023864275.1. Classification (NCBI taxonomy): domain Eukaryota; kingdom Metazoa; phylum Arthropoda; class Insecta; order Orthoptera; family Acrididae; genus Schistocerca; species Schistocerca cancellata. The sequence goes on along the minus strand of NC_064634.1, from coordinate 77,827,270 downwards.
CAACAAGCCACTTACCGTTGTTGCTGTACTACGGTTATCAAAGCAGAAGAATTACATACATCACTGACATCGTGCATGAACATAAAACGACTGTCAACCCGTCGATAAAAAGAGATCGCTGGATGCTGAGACATATACTGAAGTAGGAGCACTAACGCCATAGATCAAATTAAGAAGATGGTTTAATTGGCAGGTAGATCGATAGGTGTATGTAGGTGGAGGTAATGACCGGCTAAGAGGGTGGGGAATTTCACAACCACAAAACAACCAAACAATGATGTTTTCAAAAATTCATAATAAATTGAAGTCAACGTGATAGCCCGGAAAGTAAATGGGGAAGAAGGATGAATTCAGGCAGAATGAGTGCAACTATAGCAGATTCATAGTGGAAAAATATTTACAGAAGACGGAGAGGATCTTTATCGGAATGAAGAAAGAAGGCCTTGAATGAGGGCTGCAAGAAATGTTGGCAGGATGGCAGTTCCGACAAGAGTAGTCCTACTGAACCTCAACATGGGAACTGATGTTGATTTTTAGCACGTAGTGCACAAGGGCCGCATCAAGTAAACGAAACCTATGATATTAACTGGAAAGACACAATTTTTGAAAACGGGTGACTCCTCGTATACGTTAAATAGTTTTTTTATCTCCTTCTGGTAGCTCTGTATTTACACGAATACAGTGACATTTTCCAAACACCTGTAACAAGAGCGCTTTGTTTATGAATAATACTGTTAGTGACGCGTTTATGAAATGAATAATGCTACTTGCCGTGAAGCTAGCAAGAATTTTCAATTTTTGAATGTAGATAATTAGATGATTTGCATGAGACATAGGTAATAAAGTACGGATTATGAATGAAAACTCACACAATACTGTTGTAATAGTCTATAATCTTTATTATTTGTTACAAAAACCGGTTTTAGGCTGTTACAACATCATCATTTGTTGACTGAAACATTTTAAACTAGTGAATTTACAGAGTATGTGCGTTTACAGAGCTGAAAATTACTGAACTTAGATTTAGGAATAAAAAACGAGGGATTATTTTAATGTAAATGCGATGTAACATTATTTAAATAAGATGAAACATGTGACACATTAGCTAATCAACTGTATACAAATTAGAAATGGTTCAAATGGCTCTGAGCACTATGGGACTCAACTGCTGTGGTCATAAGTCCCCTAGAACTTAGAACTACTTAAACCTAACTAACCTAAGGACAGCACACAACACCCAGCCATCACGAGGCAAAGAAAATCCCTGACCCCGCCGGGAATCGAACCCGGGAACCCGGGCGTGGGAAGCGAGAACGCTACCGCACGACCACCAGATGTGGGCTACAAATTAGAGCAGTTGTTCATAGAAGAGAATAAACTGAACAAAAAAACTTGAGTGACATGTTCCAAAGGTGTGCTTATGGACAGTTACTACTTAAAACTACAAAAATCCTCAAGCAACTAAATTCTAAACATAACAGTGTAAAATTCACGGTGGAGACTGGGGGTAACTGCATAAATTCCCCAGGGAAGCGTCCTGGGACCTCTGCTGTTCCTGATCTATAAAAATGACCTGAGTGACAATCTGAGCAGTTCTCTTAGGTTGTTCGCAGATGATGCTGTAATTTACCGTCTAGTAAGGTCATCCGAAGACCAGTATCAGTTGCAAAGCGATTTAGAAAAGATTGCCGTATGGTGTGGCAGGTGGCAGTTGACGCTAAATAACGAAAAGTATGAGGTGATCCACATGAGTTCCAAAAGAAATCCGTTGGAATTCGATTACTCGATAAATAGTACAATTCTCAAGGCTGTCAATTCAACTAAGTACCTGGGTGTTAAAATTACGAACAACTTCAGTTGGAAAGACCACATAGATAATAATGTGGGGAAGGCGAGCCAAAGGTTGCGTTTCATTGGCAGGACACTTAGAAGATGCAACAAGTGCACTAATGAGACAGCTTACACTACACTCGTTCGTCCTCTGTTAGAATATTGCTGCGCGGTGCGGGATCCTTACCAGGTGCGATTGACGGAGGACATCGAAAGGGTGCAAAAAAGGGCAGCTCGTTTTGTATTATCACGTAGTAGGGGAGAGAGTGTGGTCACGGCGAGATCTGTTTACGAAATTTCAGTCACCAACTTTCTCTTCCGAATGCGAAAATATTTTGTTGAGCCCAACCTACATAGGTAGGAGTGATCATCAAAATAAAATAAGAGAAATCAGAGCTCGAACAGAAAGGTTTAGGTGTTCGTTTTTCCCGCGCGCTGTTCGGGAGTGGAATGGTAGAGAGATAGTATGATTGTGGTTCGACGAACCCTCTGCCAAGCACTTAAATGTGAATTGCAGAGTAGTCATGTAGATGTAGATAAATTATGTAGAACTAACCATAGACATCAGTGACCATATTGATGCTTACAAGATTTATAGGAAATCTACCACCACAGATATTGTAATAACTGCCAATTTTCAACACCGAGTGACCCACAAACATACTGCCTCTAATTCAGTGCTACAAATCCTTATATCCATCCCCATGGGTGAAGACAACTTCCGTATGGAATGAAATGTAATCAAATAAATGACATCAAACAATGGCTACCTTCCTACGGGTGGTGGGCTCCGTAATGCAAGAAAAGCGGAAACAACAGGTGTACTCTCTTCTTTTCCCTGTACTCGATCCATCACCTCAAGAACACAGTGTACAATTTCTTATTTGGGAAAAGTATCATTTGATGTAGCTAGAAAAATTAAATCCAGGAAAGTAAAAACATCATTTTGTGCACACAACACCGTTGGACACTTTTTGTCTAGTGGTATAGACAGCACTCCAGCTTTGGAGAAGAGAGAATTATATGAAATTACTTGTAACTGTAGCAAATTCTATATAGATCAGTCTGGCAGGGCAGTCTGCATCCGCTTGGAAGAACACCGAAGAAGTTGGAAACTTGGAAAAGGAGACTACTTTTGCAAGTCACCAGTTTATAGAAGGCCATAGTTATAATGTAAAACGTGAAGTATTACATCCCATCCATCTCATGTCATTAGTCGTTTTACTCATTGCTGAGTGTCGTGACCTCATTTCATCATTCGTTCTTACGTAAGTGAAACTTCCGACGTCTCCATACATCCTTAATATGATATGGAGAGGCAGGCTGGTAACCTTCCGTGTAAGAATACAAGAAACACCAACGATTCTACCAAGCGCATCTTCGTTGTCTTGGATATTGCCAGATCCCGCCATAACTTAGTGAGTTTGACCATTGCATCACATCCATAAAGGACGGAAAATGAACTATCTTGAAATAGTGGGAATAAACTTACGATCATCAGCCCCAGCTTAGTACTGAATGACCAGACAGAGCTCTCTCACTTGCCACTTCTAGCTGGAGATAGTATGCATAATCCCGTCCAGGCCATGTTGTAAGTTAGTCATTTTACTCACATGGCCCATTAACCTTTATTTCAGTTACTATAATTTCTCTGGTAGTGTTAAAAATGACTTTGTATAATCACGGCTGCCCCATTTAACTGCTTAATCTCACTAGTATATCTTATCTGTCTTTAATTTAGGATCTGTTAAAGACAAGTTTATATGTTCAGCTTCACCTTTGGAACATGTCAACAAAGTTTATTGTTCAATTTATTTTCTTCAAAGAACAGCTGTTGTCATTTGTATATAGTTATTATCCGGCTCGTCACAAACATCTGCAATGTTTCATGTAGTGTCTGAACAGTAGTGTCTATTTTTGGTACAGGCATATCAATTTCCTTCGTTTGAAATTCCATAAAGTCAATTATTCATCATCTGGATCTTCAGATCTTGTCTTTCTTCACGTACCTGCACTTAAGTTATTGGGTATAGATTCCACCTTTTAAACAAAAAAGTTGTTTTTCCTTGCTTCCCAAACACGTTTCGGAACCTGTGTGCCATCATCAGTGGATTTTGTTTACTGAAAACTATAAAAAATGAAAATATTTTAGATTGAAACTGATCTAACGAAGTGAATCCTTAAGAAAATTTTTATTTGTTATTCTTTTTACCGTGATTTTACATTATACAGTTTTGTAGGACCATCGGTATGGTGTCTTTCACTGATAGCTCATCATCTGCATACCAAACGATGCAAATGTGAATTTTATCAGCGAGTTAACACCTCCACTGGTTTACTAATTTATAAAACCCCTGCTAAAGGCTCTTACAGACACACACACACACACACACACACACACACACACACACAGATACACACACACACACACACACACACACAAACACACACAAGTATACACAGAAAGAGAGAGAAAATGTAAAAAAAAAAAATCATATTCGGCGACTAACTCTCTGGGGGAGCAAATGAACGCCGACGGGGTTAGTAAACACAACAACAGAGTGGTCATCGCATTTTGTGAAGTGAAAAGGTGTTTGTAAAAACTAAATTACATCAAGTACATTAATATGCGTGTACAGTGCCCTGAGATCGCAAAAGAAGAAGGATCAGTCGCAACAGAACTTGAATAATAACAAATACATAGGCAAAACATTTTGCCACATCAAAATCACGCTTCATATTTTCATCGTTTGGTTTGCAGATGACAAGCTATCAGTGCAGGACACCATACAGATGGACCAGCAAAACCATATAATGTAATATCAAGGTAAGAAGAAAAACGAACAAAAACTTCCTTTAGGCCTCACTTTGTTAGATCAGTTAAAACGCAAGATGCGTTCACATTTTACAGTTTTCAATAAATAAAACCCACTGATGATGGCACAGAGCTGCCGAAACATCTTTGGGTAACAAGAAGAAACAGTATTTTTGCATATACCCAATAACATAAGGTGAATGTTCCTGGGGTTAAAACTTGGACTCAGTATGCTGTGGTCCTGATGCAAACTGATCAGCTTACATCTAGGCTATGTCTGAAAAGGACTGATACGGTCTCTTGTGTCATTAATAAACCTCATATTTCTTTTGAATTGACCTTTAAAGTAATTTGAAGATTATTTGGTCCTTACTGATCGTTGTGGCACCTCTCATGTTACGTTCTCCCACTCTGAATGTCTAGGAGTGTTGCACAGGACACGATGTCAAAGTCCACGTCTATTGCCGACATTACGCGCAGCCCCTTGCACAGAGATTTTCGTGCCGTAAGTGGTTGGGTGCGTAACTGCGATCTTGCTGGTAAGCACTCACGACTCTGTTTATAAAACTTTACTTCAAAAGCATTTTTAGGCAGCACCCTCGCCCCTCCTTGCGGTGTATAGTCGCCTCCCTCCCCCCTTAACTCCCCCCTGCCAGCTATCAAACAATATTTAATCAGGTCGCAGGCCTTTTTCGTCGCCGAGCGCGTCCGCCGCCTGCTGCGTTCTACGGGGCGCTGCGCAATTATTTAATAAGTTTGCCGTGCAAGACATGCAGGAATGTGGCGAAATTAAAATTCCCCAATATCGGTTCCTTATTACCCCATTTCATCACGGCATCAACCGGCGAGCTGAGGGCGCACGGCGACACTAAAGGGATATCGGCAAAACTTCAAACTTTGCTCTCCTGCGCCGCCGCGGAGGCCCCCAAAAATATTGCGTGCGCCTTTAGGACCCGCGCCGCCTAAAATACGCGCCAAAACAAAAAATAATATTAATAATAGCGGAGCGGGAAAGCAACGTGCACGTGGAACTTCCGGCAGAGTTGTGCGTGGGGGCGGGAAGGGTTTCGCGACATTCTTCTGGGAGACTGGGCTGCTGCGGCGTGAGAGTAGCAAAAGTGTCACTTACGCAGTTCTAGGACTCATATCCGTATTAGTGCCAGTCATTGTACACTTCAGCTCCTCTCCTGGTAGGCCTATGCCTGCAGAAATAATGGACATCAGTGCCTTTTACGGGGACTCGGTTTGCAGACTAAGATTGTCAGACCAACTGTAATGCAAACTCACAGTTGGACTGATAAGCTGTCTTTCTGCGCTCAATGATGAAGTTTTTATAACCATCTCTATGTGAGTCGGGAGCAGCACATCACATGCTGTACAAGGAAACGAAGCATGTAATAATATTATGAAATGTTTACAAAAGATACGAGAATAACAGCATCTGATGATGAAGAAATGGCCGGCCGCGGTGGTCTAGCGGTTCTGGCGCTGCAGTCCGGAACCGCGGGACTGCTACGGTTGCAGGTTCGAATCCTGCCTCGGGCATGGGTGTGTGTGATGTCCTTAGGTTAGTTAGGTTTAAGTAGTTCTAAGTTCTAGGGGACTTATGACCTAAGATGTTGAGTCCCATAGTGCTCACAGCCATTTGAACCATTTTTGATGAAGAAATTTTTGCTGAAACTCGTGTGGGAACAACAAATAAAACTGTTGAAAGGTGGCTACACTGAGTCTCAGCGTCGGAGATTGCGCCAAAGATTATTATTCCGCCGCCTCCACTGGTGCAGTAGTAGTTCAGAGGATGTCGAGTGCAGTACTTGTTGAGAGGATGTCGAGGGCAGTACTAGTTCAGAGGAGTCGAGTGTAGTTGTTCTCTTGGGCGAGAGAGTAGATGCTATTCGGTTGGTGTAATGTAATGTATAGATGGAAGATGTTGCAATGATCACAGTGTGTTTTTCGTCAATATATATTGAGGTAAGAAAAATTTATTTCACATTTCTTTAATGACAATGCCCCTTGGTCACAGGTTCAGTCAACAAAGCATCTGGCTCGTGTTCATGTATTAGACTTTGTAATTCTGGCTTCTATGTGCAATTGTAGTATTTCTGGTTTTTCAATTAGTTCATGGTAAATGGTGTTTAAAATATCTTGTCGTATTGAGGAAGAACCGTGCCAGATACAAGTACGTTGAGTCACACTACCACACACAGAACAGGTACACTTGTGCTTTGTTGTTTCGTAGCTTTTATAGTTGCAGGGGACTTAATTAATCAATTGTGTTAATGGAAATTACTTGTCATTCTTTATTTTTATTTTATGCAGTCAGATTGCGTGCTAATATTACTCAGGGCCAGATTTCGTAACCGGACACACAGCTACTGAGAGTATTGCATCTTATTTTTTTAATTAAGCCCCCATGCACTGTCTGCATCAAGGCAGATCCGTAGTGTTTAGAGAATGTATCGAAATTTGTCGTCAATAAAGGTGTAAGTTATAGGGAAAGAAGGGTAATATACAATATGTACGAGAACCAAGAAGGAACAGTAAGACCGTAAGACTAAGAATGAAGAGCTCGGATTAAAAAGGGTGTAAGACATGGATGTAGCCTTTTGCCCCTGCTGTTCAGTCTGAACAAATGACGGAAATAAAAGAAAGGTTGAAGAGTGGGATTAATACTCAATGTGAAAGGATATCTATGTTAAGATTCGCTGACGACATTGCTGTCCTCTCTGAAAGTGAAGGAGAATTACAGGATGTGTTGAATGGAACGAACTTCCAATGAGTACAGAATATTGACTGAGAGCAAATAGAAGAAACGCAAAACTAATGAGAAGTAGCAGAAATGAGAAAAGCGAGAAAATTAATATCATTATTGGGGATCACGAAGAACATGAAATTAAGGGATTCTACTACCTCGGTAGCAAAATAACCCATGATGGACGGAGCAAAGAGGACGTAAAAATCAGACTAGCACTAGCATAAAGGGTATTGTTGGCTAAGAGAAGGCGAATGAAACACAGATCTTAGCTGGAGGAAGGAATTTCTGAAAATGCACGTCTGGAGCACAGCGTTGCATGGTAGCGGAAACACGAATTATGAGAAAACGGGAACAGAAGAGAATGGAATGTTTTGAGCTGTGGTGCTACAGGAGAATGTCGAAGATAAGGTCGTCTGTAAGGTAAGGAATGAGCAGGTTTTCCGCAGAATAATCGAGAAAAGGAATATGTGGAAAGCACTGACAAGGAGAAGGGACAGGACGATAGGACATACGTTAAGAAATAGGGAATAACTTCCATGTTACTACAGAGAGCTGTAAAGGGTAAAACCAATAGAGGAAGAAAGAGATTGGAATGCATCCAGGAAATAATTGAGGACCTAGTCTGCAGATGCTACTGAGAGATGAAAATGTTGGCACAGGAGAGGATCTGACGGCGGGCCGCATCAAATCAGTTAAAGTCTGATGACCGTCAGATGATAGATTTTCGCCATCTACATCTACATCTACATCTACATCTACATCCATACTCCGCAAGCCACCTGACGGTGTGTGGCGGAGGGTACCTTCAGTACCTCTATCGGTTCTCCCTTCTATTCCAGTCTCGTATTGTTCGTGGAAAGAAGGATTGTCGGTATGCCTCTGTGTGGGCTCTAATCTCTCTGATTTTATCCTCATGGTCTCTTCGCGAGATATACGTAGGAGGGAGCAATATACTGCTTGACTCTTCGGTGAAGGTATGTTCTCGAAACTTTGACAAAAGCCCGTACCGAGCTACTGAGCGTCTCTCCTGCAGAGTCTTCCACTGGAGTTTATCTATCATCTCCGTAACGCTTTCGCGATTACTAAATGATCCTGTAACGAAGCGCGCTGCTCTCCGTTGGATCTTCTCTATGTCTTGTATCAACCCTATCTGGTACGGATCCCACACTGCTGAGCAGTATTCAAGCAGTGGGCGAACAAGCGTACTGTAACCTACTTCCTTTGTTTTCGGATTGCATTTCCTTAGGATTCTTCCAATGAATCTCAGTCTGGCATCTGCTTTACCGACAATCAACATTATATGATCATTCCATTTTAAATCACTCCTAATGCGTACTCCCAGATAATTTATGGTATTAACTGCTTCCAGTTGCTGACCTGCTATTTTGTAGCTAAATGATAAAGGATCTATCTTTCTGTGTATTCGCAGCACATTACACTTGTCTACATTGAGATTCAGTTGCCCTTCCCTGCACCATGCGTCAATTCGCTGCAGATCCTCCTGCATTTCAGTACAATTTTCCATTGTTACAACCTCTCGATACACCACAGCATCATCTGCAAAAAGCCTCAGTGAACTTCCGATGTCATCCACCAGGTCATTTATGTATATTGTGAATAGCAACGGTCCTATGACACTCCCCTGCGGCACACCTGAAATTACTCTTACTTCGGAAGACTTCTCTCCATTGAGAATAACATGCTGCGTCCTGTTATCTAGGAACTCCTCAATCCAATCACACAATTGGTCTGATAGTCCATATGCTCTTACTTTGTTCAATAAACGACTGTGGGGAACTGTATCGAACGCCTTGCGGAAGTCAAGAAAGTGAACAGAAACTTGTAAAAGATCCTCCACACCGACTAGCATTAATTTGGCACAGCTGGTGAAGTCCTGGGGCACCTTTTTACCTCTATACTCTTTCAATGGGCATATGGCTTTTCACGTTCCACAGCATCCCTTACAACATGTTAGGGAGTAGAGTTGGTACGTCGTACGTCTGTGTAACACTTGTTCTCTTCTTTCATTGCGATTTCTTGTTCCAGTTATTTGTATATTGTGGTAATGAGTCTGTTGCATGTTCACAAATTGTTTGTAATTCTTTTCTTAGGTCTTGCAACTTCTTGTGCACCGTTTCGCTTTTTATGTGGTCTGTCCTCGAGTAATTTTTTTGTTTTTAGAAATTTCATTTCTGCTCTTTGTGTTATACCTAATGTTCTTTTTTCTAGGTACCAAATGTTCTTTCTGTAGTTACCCAGCATATTAAGAATTGCTGGACGAGACTTAGATTTATAAAATTTTGCTCATGTTTCTCGTTTGTTCTTATTTTTATATACATTACGAGTGGTGTTATATGTATTTCGAAATCCAACCGATATTAGATCTAGATCTTCATTACTGCCTAGACCAAGCTGACATCCCAAGTAAATCAAAGATGACACATCTCTTAAAAATAACTTTATCCACAATGATTTCGGATCGGACCTTTGCTGCAGAAAGACAATCTTTAGTCATGGTTTTAGAAATGTCAACATCATGCTTTTTACAAAAACAATTCAGATGGTACAGAGCACATTGCAGGTCTTCTTTTCTTTCTTACTATATGAAGACATTGCATGCATGAAGTGAAATATTTATCGTGATGTATTTTGTTGCTTCCAATTTAGATTAATGTCATTAATAGGATGGGTAAAAGTATTAGACAAACATTCTACTAGATGACTAATACAGAAGTTAATTTAGTACACTTTACTAAAGTGGCTGAAATAGTAATAGATAGCAGAAAAAGTGCAAATACCTACATCTACATGGTTACTTTGCAATTCACACTTAAGTGCCTGGCAGAGGATTTATCCAACCATTTTCATACTACTTCTCTGCCATTCCACTCTCGAATTGCGCGTGGGAAAAAGGAACACCCAAATCTTTCCGTTCGAGCTCTGATTTCTCTTATTTTATTATGGTGATCATTTCTACCTACGTAGGTGGGTGTCAACAAAATATTTACGCATTCGGAAGAGAAAGTTGGTGATTGAAATTTCGTAAATAGATCTCGCCGCAAAGCAAACCGCCTTTGTTTCAGTGACTGCCACCCCAACTCGTGTATCATATCAGTGACACTCTCACCCCTATTGCGCGATAACACGGAACGAGCTGCCCTTCTTTGCACTTTCTCGATGTCCTCCGTCAATCCTACCTCGTAAGGATGCCATACCGCGCAGCAATATTCCAGCAGTGGACGGACAAGTGTAATGTAGGCTGTTTCTTTAGTGGGTTTGTCGCATCTTCTAAGTGTTCTGCCAACAAAACGCAGTCTTTGTTTTGCCTTCCCCACAATATTATCTCTGTTGTCTTTCCAATTTAAGTTGCTCGTAATTGTAATTCCTAGGTATTTAGACGAATTGACAGCCCTTAGAGTTGTGCGATTTATCGTATACCCAAAATTTATCGGATTTCTTTTAGTACCCATGTGGATGACCTCGCACTTTTCTTTGTTTAGTGCTAATTGCCACTTTTCGCACCTTACAGAAATTCTTTCTAGATCATTTTGTAATTGGAACTGATCATCTAATGATTTTACTAGACGGTAAATTAAAGCGTCATCTGCAAACAATCTAAGGTAGCTGCTCATATTATCACCTAGATCATTTATATAAATCAGGAACAACAGAGGGCCTATGACACTACCTTGCGGAACGCCAGATATAACTTCTGTTCTACTCGATGATTTACCGTCTGTCACTACGAACTGTGATCTCTCTGAGAGGAAATCACGAATTCAGTTACACAACTGAGGCGATACTCCATATGCAAGCAATTTGATTAATAGTCGCTCGTGAGGAACGCTATCTAAAGCCTTATGGAAATCTAGGAATATGGATTCGATCTGAGATGGCTTGTCGACAGCACTCATTACTTCATGAGAATAAAGAGCTGGCTGTGTTGCACAAGAACGATATTTTCTGAATCCGTGTTTGTTATGTATAAATAAGTCATTTTCTTCAAGGTGATTCATAATGCCACGTGGGATTAGCCGAGCGGTCTGGGGCGCTGCAGTCATGGACTGTGCGGCTGGTCCCGGCGGAGGTTCGAGTCCTCCCTCGGGCATGGGTGTGTGTGTTTGTCCTTAGGATAACTTAGGTTAAGTAGTGTGTAAGCTTAGGGACTGATGACCTTAGCAGTTAAGTCCCATAAGATTACACACACATTTGAACATTTTTTTTTATTCATAATGTTCGGGTACAGTATATGCTCCAAAATCCTACTGCAAATTGAGGTCAGTGATATGGGTCTGTAATTCAATGGTTTACTCCTATTTCCTTTCTTGAATATTCGTGTGACCTGTGCTACTTTCCAGCCTTTAGGAACACACCTTGGGTCAAGTGAGCGGTTGTATATGATTGCTAAGAAAGGCGCTATTGTGTCTGCATACTCTGAAAGGAACCTGATTGGTATACCATCTGGACCGGAAGACTTGCCTTTCTTAAGTGATTTGAGTTGTTTCGCAACACCTAAGATGTCTAATTTTATGTCACTCATCCTAACAGCTGTTCTGGTTTGGAATTCTGGAATATTTACTTCGTCTTCTTTCGTGAAGGAATTACGGATAACTGTATTTAGTAACTCCGCTTTAGTGGCACCATCATCGGTAACATTTCCATCGCTCCTGGTTGTTACAGATCTTCCCTACCATCTCGATTCAAATCTAAGAGCATAATAGATCATCTGAAAGTAACTACTACGAGAAATGAAAACAATCACCTGTGGAATGGAAGGCGCGATCACGTACGATGCCCGGTACTAACACTTGCTCTCGTCTTCGTCTGTTCTTTTCTTTCCCCTTGCTTGTGGGGCCACATGAAAGAATGTTTGTACGCATCCCCAGCTGAAACCTAAATGGGTCAGCTTAACGGGGTGCTGCTAGGATGTCCGTTGGTCCAATCGACATCAAAAATACACTGCTTGAGACAAAAGCGAAGCACTCAGAAGAGATAGTTGGATGTCAATACACAAGTAACTTCGTTTCCACCATCGCAGGTTATGTAAATTGTGGTGTCGCCGCCAGACACCACACTTGCTAGGTGGTAGCCTTTAAATCGGCCGCGGTCCGCTAGTATACGTCGGACCCGCGTGTCACCACTGTCAGTGATTGCAGACCGAGCGCCGCCACACTGCAGGTCTAGAGAAACTTCCTAGCACTCGCCCCAGTTGTACAGCCGACTTTGCTAGAAAGGGTTCACTGACAAATTACGCTCTCATTTGCCGAGACGATAGTTAGCATAGCCTTCAGCAACGTCATTTGCTACGACCTAGCAAGGCGCCATTATCAATTGCTATTTATCTTGTGATGCCTGTACCGTCAGACCGATGTACACCAATTATGGATTAAAGTTAAGTATTCCAGCAGCTACGTACCTCATTGGCTATATTAATTACATTGTCCTGTTCCAGACCTCACGCCAGCCTGCGTGAGCTTAAACGCGTGCTTTTCGGCTACCGATCATAGTGGCTTGGCTGTCTTGCCAAGTCACAACATAAATAACTATGTTGAAATTCTTTGTGTCACTAAGAACGGCCACAAGAGTGTATTACTGTTGCTCGTGGTAAGTGCTGTGACCAGGCATTATAGGAGCCGCTACTGACGTCATTGTCGACGGCACGTTAAACACTAGTATCCCTTTCCTTTTTTTAGTCATCATCAGGTTCATGGTGATAACCCATGCAGAACGATGAATGGTATGACGCAACTACTTCTCCATTTGACTAATTTGGATCACACACACACACACACACACACACGCGCGCGCGCGCTATAAAAAACCCAATATGCATGCAGTCAAGTTGAAACTTTGCTTTCTTAGTTGCACGAAACTTAGCATCATTACAGAAATAATAATTTTATGTTCACACCGTGACATAAGAATTCTCTGTAGAGATATGCATCGACTTTTTTTCAGTTCTTAGTGAAAAGAGAGTCTCGACCCACCTGCTTTTTATTCCTCAGACAACATGCGACGAGTCCTCCTCTTCAGGTAACAATGAAATCAAACAATTACAGAAAGCAAGTGAACTGATCTGTACAGGTAACGTTTATCTCACTTGAAATCAAACAATTGTAAATAGCAAGTAAACTGACGTCTGCAGGTAACGTTTAACTTACGTTATTGAGATCGAATATCAACGTGGGATTTTTGAAGCAAGAAGATGTCCGCTTGACTATTCTGAGCTGGCAGTCTTTCCGTAATTGTTCAGCTGATGTCTGCTGAGACGCATTATACGTAGAGAATAAGAAAAAGTTGGTAGCAAGGTATTCCTGTGTATCTGTGTGAGTACTGAAAAACATATCTATTAACACCCCCTATTTTGGTTACCAAGATAATAGGCTGCACTTGTGGTGGAATTATTAAATAGTACTTCCATAAATAAACGTGGGAACCGTAGGAATAAATCAAAAATTCATCTAATGGTGTCATTTAGCTGACGTCCCAGTACGTCGAATTAGTTGCTTGTTTTTTTCTTTTTTTTTTTTTGTAACGCCACTTTTCCTCGTAATAATAAAATTTCGAGTAGGAAACGAAGCGGACACACAGCTCTTGGTGCCTGCGCCCATTTCTGCCTTCCGAACCGTCCTCATAAGCAGTCGCAACAAAAGAACAGGATTTGGGAGTACCTGGGGCGGCAGTTTCGTGACAACCCTTGCCGTGGCATCCCCTTCCGGGGGGGCCGCACGTGTCTGTCTGAACCGCAGCACGGGAGCGGGAAGCCACCCCTACGACATCCGTCGTCCCCGTTGCAGCCACTGTGTCGTAATGCTTAAAAACTCGGCATGTAAATCACACGAGGAACCGGCTTTCACGCAAACTCCTTCCTTTAAAGCCGATGATACTTCTCGTTTTGACTACTAACAAGAAATAGAGGGGAGGAGAACGAATGTCTATAGCAATAAAACGATGAGGAATACACGTTACAGCAGTCACGATGTTGTAAATTATCTGAGGAGATAAAGTCAGGGTCGTAGTCACAAATCTCAGCGAATTAAAATTAAGCAAAATGCAGATCAATTGAACTAGGGAGTATGGCGTAAAATATTTAGGTCTATAGCGGCTGTGGAAATTAGTCGCTAGTCTTTACTAGACAATCTAGTTTTTCATTGATTGCATATGTATACCGTAGATGCTATATTTGAAATACTGTTCTGACAGGAGCTGAGTTAGTTACGGACAATTTAACATAACTAGAATATAAATATGGAAGTATACTGACCATTCAGAGGTGAATATGTACATCAGAATAAGAAATACTTGAATTATATAACCAGTCGATGTAGCGTGTTGAAACGTCCCCTTAGAAAAATTATACATGACTGTGCTTAAACTGACACACAATATTTTTTAGCACAACGCAATCTGACTTTTAGTTATCCCTACAAAAGAATGGCCCTGACTAACATTAACCTATATCTTTCACAAATCACTTACCTCACCAAAAATCTTCGTTACTCGAACTACTGCAATACAGCGAGCACCACTACTGCCAGCTAAATAAAAGATTGAAACTACGGAAGGCACTAACTACTGATAGGCATAGTTAGCAGATGAAAGATTTTAATAGAGAACAAACAATGTATTTACCTTAATAGTCATAATATATATAGCAGTTCATGACATCCAGTCTTACAAATTTCAAATCTCCGCCATTTCTCTCCCCACATCCACCACTGCTGGCGGCTCACCTCCAACTGCGCAACGCTACGCACTGTTAACAGCCAACTGCCCAACACTACAATGGCCAACAACAATGCAAACCAGCCACAGACTGCACACAGCACAGCCAGTGATTTTCATACAGAGCGCTACGTGGCGTTACCAATATAAAAACCTAAACAGCCTACTTACAGTGTTATGACAGAAACCTGCAGGAGCATACTGAGAAGCTCTGTTTAGATCTTGGTAGGTTGCAAAAGCGCGAGTTAAAGCTGCAAACAGGTAAGTGTGAGGTAAGACGTGGTTGTATTGGGTTATTGTATTACGAACAAAAAAATTTCACGGGGTATGAAGAAGGTGGAAGTGGTGAATTTCTTTCAACAGTCAAGAGGAACAAAAGAATTGAAAGGGTTCTTGGATTTAACTGCGGAAAGTTGCGAAGTCACTTCACGAATTTTTAAAGGAAGGAGTAGAATACGAATGGGACGAAAGACAAAGAATGATTTCAAGGAACTAAAGCAGAAATTGGTTAATCCACCACTCTTTCAGTATCCAGGTTTTTGCAAAGTCCTTTTCACGAACCCTGTCGCCCAATCTCAGGCAATACTCATACCTGGGACACGACAATACACAGGTGAGACAAAGCATTGTGACCACCTGTTTACTGTGCTCGCTCCCCTTTGGAACCCAATACAGAGCAGCTACTCTGCGTGGCCAGTGTTGGACAAAACGTTGCGAGGTTCGTGAAGGTATGGGGGTGGCACCAGATACCGACTCTTAGGTCACACATTTCCGGTAACTTATGGGCCGGTAGCTGGCGCCCGAAAGCGACGCTGATGCGTTCCATCAGTTTCACAAGAGGTAAATTTGATAGCCAAGACGTAAACGTGAGACCACTATCGTACTCTTTATACCTACACCCTTGTGTCATTGACAGTTGTCCTGCAGATGCCACTGCTATCGGGGAAACATCAGTGTCATAAAGGATAATGTTAACGTAGTCCACAGCTGTGATGATACTTTCAGCTACTACCACATACCACATGCACGGCCAGCTCAATTTATCACATAGCTTGTAATACTGTACCCACCGACCTCCGCCTTCGTCACATTTCATGTTTCGAACAGTCGTTGGCCTAGATGACGGCGTACCCGAACACGAGCACCCAAACACCACCATCGTCCAGGTGTAAGGAACACGCAGTGGCATGAGTCAGGAAAGTGTCCTAGGCATTCGCCATCGACATCGGTTCCATCGCTATCGCATCTCCATCAAAACCTGCATGGAAGAGATTATGAGAATCGTTTTAACTTCTGTACATAGCCATTAAGACAGGATACTCCAGAGGTATCACGTAGATAGTTTCGTGATGAAGCCACGTTTACCCATCACGGCCAGGTAAACCACCGAAACATGCACTATTGGTCTGCTGACAATCCCAGTTGTTTTCGTGAAGTGGAACGTCAGCCTCCATGGAGTGTAATAGTGTGGAGTGGGATAGTAAACCATGATGGCACTGGCCCGTTTTTTGTAGGCGGAACACTGAACAAACGAAAGTATCACAGCTTCCTAACAGACCATTTTTCACCGATGCTAGAAGACGTTCCTCTGCAGACTGAGAGGAACCTATGCGAGGAACCTGTTGTACCAATATGGTGGCTGTCCAGCCCACAGCGCAGAAAGCACTGTAGCATGTCTTCACAACTTTTTCCAAGTCGTTCGATTGGACGCAGAGGACCTGTACCATGGCCAGCCCTTTCCCCGGATTTGACACCTGTAAACCTTTTTTCTGTAGAGAAAGCTGAAAGACACTGTCTACAAGGACATACCAACTAAACCCGATGATACGTTACGACGTATTGTTGCAGCCTGTTCGGACATCCCCGCCGAGATGCTAGCACGTGTGCAGCAGTCCTTCCACAACACACTGGTGGCGTGTATTGCCGCTGCGTGTGGTTCTTTTGAACACGACCTGCGATGGTCAGTTGTCTCGCAACTCGTCAGAATTCACAGAAATAGGTTTTGCACTTCTAGTGTTCTTTAGTGTGTGCTACAACAGATATTCTACCAGTGTCGGTGTGGAAACTTATCTAAATACAGTGTCTCATAAATGACTCGCACTAGAACCTTGCAACGAACACCAATGACATTCTAATTTTCCCTACTTTTAGTCTGTTAATGTCGATTGTTTCATTTAAAAAGTGTTTGTTTGCACAAGATCGAACAGTGGAAAGTCCAGGATGGAATTAACAATATTATGAAAAGGATAGTTGCTACTCACCGTATAGCGGAGCTAGCACAATAAGACACAACTAAAGGACTGTTGGAAAGCAAGCTTTCGGCACACAAGGCTTTTGACGATAACACAGCCGGACGGAGTGGCCGAGCGGTTCTAGGCGCTGCAGTCTGGACGCCGAGCGACCGCTACGGTCGCAGGTTCGAATCCTGCCTCGGGCATGGATGTGTGTGATGTCCTTAGGTTAGTTAGGTTTAATTAGTTCTAAGTTCTAGGCGACTGATGACCTCAGAAGTTAAGTCGCATAGTGCTCAGAGCCATTTGAACCATTTTTGAACGATAAAACACACACACACACACACACACACACACCACACACACACACACACACACACACACACACACTCATGCAAACGCAATTCACACACACCTAACCACAGTCTCTGGCAGCGGAAGGTAGACTTACAAAAATACTCTTTCTAAGTATTATTACAATCTGTTGGTTGGATAACAATACGAGCTCCATTCTGTGAAAACCGCTCATCAATATCAGTTTCCATTTCCTGGATATTTGCGTTGCAAATTTTAGGAAATTCGTCCTGCATAATACTCCAACGATGCCCCACTAACACGCTGCCACAGGCAGATGGAGTGAGTGGGATAGTAAGCCGTATTCATATGTCCGTCACTGATCTGGTCACGGCTCCTACCGTTCATCATATTACATAAAATCTTTCGCACTGGACAAAATGCTACTTTTTTTAAAAATATAAAAGTCACTACCGATTTCGCAGCAATAGAGATGCATCTTCAAGTGATCTGTACAAGCAATTGAAACCTTACAGAATTACTGTGGCTTCATAATACATGTGTACTACCATAAAGGACAACTTACCAGTGAGAGCTGTGTACTCACAGATTTTCTTTAACAGTCATGGCGTGGCAAAAGTACTGTTTAGAGCATAAAGAAGTAAGATTTTTTAAAAAAAATAATGGGTTACTTTTGTGCCCTGGAATACTATGTATAATCTAATAAGCTAGCTGGTCCTAAAAATAGAGCAATATAGAATTCAAAAAATTTATTTTTTAGCTACACTTGAAACGTCCCCTTAGAACAATTTCTGAATTACTGTGCTGATACACCTCTTACACTATTTGCTTTTCAAACAGCTGAGCAAAACTGAACGTACTCAAACATTCACTAAAGTGACACACAGTATTTTTAGCGCAACGCAATCTAACTTTCAAAAATCCCTACAAAGGAATGGCCCTGATTAACATTAACCTGTACCTTTCACAAATCACTTACCTCACAAAAATCTTGGTTACTCGAACTACTGCAATACAGCGAGCGCCACTACTGCCAGCTTAATAATCATAATATATATAGCAGTTCATGACAAATTTCAAAACTCCGCCATCTCTCTCCCCACATCCACCACTGCTGGCGGCTCACCTCCAACTGCGCAACGCTACGCGCTGTTCACATCCAGCTGCCGCTGCCCAACACTACAATGGCAGACAACAATGCAAACTAGCCACAGACTGCACACAGCACAGCCAGTGATTTTCATATAGAGCGCTACGTAACGTTGCCAATAAGAAAACATAAACAGCCTACTTACACACTTTTCAGGGTTATATTCTCTTGTATTTTAACGGTTTTAATAATTTTTATCTACGAATATGTTTTAAACAATAAAAATTCTTAATGACCATATAACACGTAGTTATTGTATATCCATCTTTGTGATTGGAGGTCACGGGAACTTCGCCCGTTCACTTGTGGAAATAAACCGAAACACCGACAGCCAGCCTTATGAGGTCAGTTATCGTATGGCTACCAGTTTCGGTGCTTCAGTGCACCACCTTCAGGCCTTAGCTGATGCTGAAGGGGTTAACACCATCCGTATACACGATCCATCAGTGGCCAACATCTGTAACTGGTTTTCGCAGACTTCCTGTAACCGTGGGGTTGTCTCTCCAACCATCAGCTACCAACCAGTCATGGAAAACCTAAATCAGAATGGTCGGACGCGGGTTTGGACCGTCGTCTTTCTGAATGCGAGTCCAGTGAGCTCGCGACTCGCGCTGGCGCCACATCACGCACGTGTCTCGTGACAAAAAAATGGTTCAAATGGCTCGGAGCACTATGGGACTCAACATCTTAGGTCATAAGTCCCCTAGAACTTAGAACTACTTAAACCTAACTAACCTAAGGACACCACACACACCCATGCCCGAGGCAGGATGCGAACCTGCGACCGTAGCAGCGTCGCGGTTCCGGACTGCAGCGCCAGAACCGCACGGCCACCGCGGCCGGCGTCTCGTGACAACGACCCATCAGTACAGTTTATGCTGGCGCCGTACACTTCTGGCTGTCTTCTGGATGGTAAGACATTCAAGCTCTGTTATACCTGTCTGTCGAAGTTACGGCATGTTAATGGGGCGTCTTTCGTTTGTTCGCATAATTATACTGTAGACACAAATTAGAATAGGTTTATGCGACTTCCCATCACATCATATAGGTGCTCCACCGTCCCTGTGAGTTAAGTCATGGACTTTTAGCTTTTAGCGTGCTACCTGTTTATATATAGACGATGAACGATGAGACTTGGCTCTAAGCAATAACTTTACCGCGCCATGACCGTTTAAAAAAACCTGAGAGTCCACAGTTGTTGCTGATATACGGTAGCAGACATTTTTTCTCAAGCCAGTGTAACTCTGTAATGTTTGTTTTATTGTACAGTTCACCTAAAGTTGCATTTCCATTAATGCGAAACCGGTAGTGTTTTTTTAATAGAAGTATTTTAACAGCCAGTGTCAAAGATTTTATTCACCAAGTGAAATATACCTGCGGTTGCCCGAGATTTAAGATAATAGGCTGCTTTAATACCAGATGTAGAAGTATGAAACCGGAATTTTCCTGTAGATGGTGCTAGCCGTCAGCGTAGTGCCCGTGAGGCCGCGTCTGCAACGCCATTTGCTTCTTGCAACGGCTGACGACGAATGTCAACACAAAAAAAAAAGGTTCAAATGGCTCTGAGCACTATGGGACTTAACATCTATGGTCATCAGTCCCCTAAAACTTAGAACTACTTAAACCTAACTAACCTAAGGACAGCACACAACACCCAGCCATCACGAGGCAGAGAAAATCCCTGACCCCGCCGGGAATCGAACC
The DNA here is from genome assembly GCF_023864275.1 of Schistocerca cancellata. Taxonomy (NCBI): domain Eukaryota; kingdom Metazoa; phylum Arthropoda; class Insecta; order Orthoptera; family Acrididae; genus Schistocerca; species Schistocerca cancellata. The sequence goes on along the minus strand of NC_064634.1, from coordinate 77,806,745 downwards.
CGGGAACCCGGGCGTGGGAAGCGAGAACGCTACCGCACGACCACGAGATGCGGTCAATGTCAACACACAGTAACCCAAGTTCCATCCGTCGGTATCTGTTTCAAACCCGTAAACATGTCGAGTTTTGCGCCTACGAACTACGATTTGCGGACAGCATTGCTTTTCTGTTATCATTTGAAGAAAAGAATCACACTGAATGCTTGTCGAAGCTCTAGGCGAACATGCTCTTGGGAAAACACAGTGTTTCGAGTGGTTAAAAAAATTGGAAAGTATTGATTTTGACTTGAGAAACGACGTGCGCGGGAAAAGAATTGCAGGCCTTTCTGGGTGAAGATGATACTCAAACTCAACAGGAACCCACGGAACAAATGAACGTGACGCACAAATCCGTTGCTCTTCGGTTGAAACTTATGCGAAAGGTGCAGAAAGTGGGAAAATGGGTTCCGCGTAAACTGAATGGAAGACACCAATCAAATCGAAAGACCACTTGTGAAATACTGCTCGACAGATACAAAATAAAGTCGTTTCTCCATCGAATAGTGACAGGTGATGAACAATGGATATATTTTGAGAATCCTTAATGTCGTAAATCATAAGTGAATCCAGGAAAAGCATGGACATCCACTGCAAGACCAAATTGCTTTGAGAAGAAGACAATGCTCTGCGTCTGGTGGGATCAGAAGGGCGTGATCTGTTATGAGCTACTGTAATACCTGGTGAAACCGTTAACACTGATCGCTACCAACAGCAAATGATCGATTTATATCCAGCATTACGTGAAAAATGACCGGAATGTGGAAAAGGCAACACAAAGCCATATTGTTCCATAATAACGCCTCATCACACACAGCAAAATGGGTCAGGGAAACGATCGAGGCATTCAGCTGGGAAATACTAGGGCATTCTCCAGACTTGGTTCCGTCTGATTATCACCTGCTTGCATCAATGGGACACGCTCGCGCTAATAAACGCCTCAGTTCGTATGAAAATGTACGAAAATGGCTCGCTGACTGGTTCGCTTCAAAAGAGGAAGAACTGTTTTTTTGCGTGGCATTCGAAGCCTGCTGGAGATGGAAAAATGTAAGAATAGCAATGGAGATTATTTTGAATAAAATATTGTTTATCCGTTTCAGACAACAGATGTGTGGTTATTGCAACCAAATTCCGGTTTCGTACTTCTGCACCTGGTAGTCTCGAAGCCACAGTTGTGGGTTAAAAACATCGTACTTGTAGATAAGAGTGGTGTCTGTTCTGTCGACTGAACGGACGCCAGTCGTATTTGTAAATGTAAGGGCTCGACTGCTCTCTGATGAAAAAGTTTCATGCCTATGCTCAACCAACGACCGAGATTCTAAATGTTCAAATGTGTGTGAAATCTTATGGGACTTAACTGCTAAGGTCATCAGTCCCTAAACTTACACACTACTTAACCTAAATTATCCTAAGGACAAATACACGCACCCATGCCAGAGGGAAGACTCGAACCTCCGCCGGGACCAGCCGCACAGTCCATGACTGCAGCGCCCGAGACCGCTCGGCTAATCCCGCGCGGCACCGAGATTCTGCGGGAATCAGAAATCTGTGAGGTTAATGGGCAGGGGTTGTTCGAGAGGAAATTTGGGTCTCATGAACAGCGTGTCCGGATGGCCGAAGCGGTGAGTCCACTGACCTTAAAAGAAAGAAAAATGTTAGTGTCGCATGAGGGAAAATTACAGTGAAATGAGTTTTGTTCTGATTTTACCTTTTCATTACTATCAACTTCTTGTAGATATTAAAAAAAGAAAAAGAAAAGGCGGTTAATGTAACCAATTAAGACAAGCGGAGCATCCGGGTTTGAGTACCCGTTCGGTTCAATTTTTCAGCTCTCGACGTCACATTGCCGCATGTAGTATGCGGCTGGAAGTCATTATTTCCTCCCCATCCAATTTCCTTCCGATTTATTTCACATCGATTATTTATATACTTCTAGTTTCGTCACAGTAATGTGATCTTGACAGGTATAGTGTGAATATGAGCTTTATTTACGGCCCACTTTGATGGACTGCAAAATCATTTAATGTCGATGTCGAAGCACAAAAAAATGAGACTGATGCTCGAACCGCCTTATTAAAAAAGATTGCCTTTCTGCAAATTAGTGCTATTACACTTACGTAACACTTTTAACATTTTTTAAATAGTGAGTAAAATTGCGCTGCGTTAAAAGTGTATATCGATCCATGAAGTAAATAATCCCTGTACACATTTCTTGAAACAGGTTTTTTCCTCTCTGGCAGCACATCAGAGCATTAGTGGGAAATGCTGTGAGAGTGCTGTTCTGCTCTCGCTTGAGAGTCGCGCAACATTTCTTCTGAATTCTATCGCATTCTGCGGTGAAGAATTCGATACAGTTGCGAAGTCTGTCTCTCGCCGCCGCCCCCGCCCCCGCCCACACTACTTTGCTCTCTGTCGGCTCGGCCGTGGCCCAGTCTCCTCCCTTTCAGTGGCAGCGCTATATGTTACCGCTGGGAAAACTTTTGTTCCGGTCCCGAGGGAGAGGCGCGTAAAAGAAGTTGCGGCAGCCAACCCATTCCCCCTGGTGGCCCCTTTGTCTTGCCAAATATCGAATGCGCTTTGATAAAACGCTCCTCTCCATCTGGTATTCAGTCGGGCTGAAACACTTTAAAGAAGCAGTTTGGATGTGAGGGTCGTGAAATATGTCTGAAGATAGAGAAATGCAATTCATACCTTGGGGTTCCCCAAGGCGCTCAAAGTACAATTCCCGCAGGAGCGGCAGCCTCTTCCCTTGACGGATATTTCTGCGTATCTGTATATTCCTGGGCCCGTCTCCGCGGAACAGTTTGGAAGTAAACATCTCTCACTCGATGAGAAAAAGCCGGTCCTAGGTCTCATCCTAAACGTCACAACACTTTAGCCTGTCATCTTTTTTCTGCTTATTGACCTTGCTTGTGTTATTTTCGTCCTGCTTCCACTTTTTTTTTTAAATTGCTGAGGTGAATGAAGTTACGTTTGTACGAAAGTTAATTTTTTTACTGAAATATTCCGAAAATTCTACGTTTCATTCCAATGATGCATAAATCATTTAGCTAGGACTGATTATTGGCCTTCACCCCGTGTTGCAATGTTCACTTTTTGTTCAAAAGCCATATAACAGAATGTAAATTTAAAGGAGCTCTAAAAAGCATACCAAATCCCATAAAAAGTTTCTGGATTAGAGACCACTTAATACTGTAGGATGTACGAATGTTATGGCCGCTTTTACAGCATGACGTTGTCTACAAGCTAGAAGGATTTTATGGGAAATGACCCAGGCCGTGAAAGTCTATGCACTTTCAACATACACCGTCCGAAAAGGCCGTGGAAGCCCCAGCGGAACCAACCGACCGCCGTGTCATCCTCTGTCGATAGTCGTCAGTGGATGAGGATGTAGAGGGGCATGTGGTCAGCGCACCGCTCTTCCAGCCGTTGTAAATTTTCAGCTAAGTAGCTCCTAAACTGGCCTCGCAAGGGCTGACTACATCCCGCTTGCCAGTAGCGCTCGGCACACTTGGAGGGTCACCCATACAATTCTTAACCAAGCCCGACAGACCTTAACTTCGGCGATCTGATGGTAACCGGTGTAACTACTGCGGCACAACTGGTGGCAAACTTCCAACATATTTTACGGGTTATTGGTGAAGCATAAGTTAAAACCTCTTAAGCGGACAATATTCCACTTGACACTGTCTATATACACTCCTGGAAATTGAAATAAGAACACCGTGAATTCATTGTCCCAGGAAGGGGAAACTTTATTGACACATTCCTGGGGTCAGATACATCATATGATCACACTGACAGAACCACAGGCACATAGACACAGGCAACAGAGCATGCACAATGTCGGCACTAGTACAGTGTATATCTACCTTTCGCAGCAATGCAGGCTGCTATTCTCCCATGGAGACGATCGTAGAGATGCTGGATGTAGTCCTGTGGAACGGCTTGCCATGCCATTTCCACCTGGCGCCTCAGTTGGACCAGCGTTCGTGCTGGACGTGCAGACCGCGTGAGACGACGCTTCATCCAGTCCCAAACATGCTCAATGGGGGACAGATCCGGAGATCTTGCTGGCCAGGGTAGTTGACTTACACCTTCTAGAGCACGTTGGGTGGCACGGGATACATGCGGACGTGCATTGTCCTGTTGGAACAGCAAGTTCCCTTGCCGGTCTAGGAATGGTAGAACGATAGGTTCGATGACGGTTTGGATGTACCGTGCACTATTCAGTGTCCCCTCGACGATCACCAGTGGTGTACGGCCAGTGTAGGAGATCGCTCCCCACACCATGATGCCGGGTGTTGGCCCTGTGTGCCTCGGTCGTATGCAGTCCTGATTGTGGCGCTCACCTGCACGGCGCCAAACACGCATACAACCATCATTGGCACCAAGGCAGAAGCGACTCTCATCGCTGAAGACGACACGTCTCCATTCGTCCCTCCATTCACGCCTGTCGCGACACCACTGGAGGCGGGCTGCACGATGTTGGGGCGTGAGCGGAAGACGGCCTAACGGTGTGCGGGACCGTAGCCCAGCTTCATGGAGACGGTTGCGAATGGTCCTCGCCGATACCCCAGGAGCAACAGTGTCCCTAATTTGCTGGGAAGTGGCGGTGCGGTCCCCTACGGCTCTGCGTAGGATCCTACGGTCTTGGCGTGCATCCGTGCGTCGCTGCGGTCCGGTCCCAGGTCGACGGGCACGTGCACCTTCCGCCGACCACTGGCGACAACATCGATGTACTGTGGAGACCTCACGCCCCACGTGTTGAGCAATTCGGCGGTACGTCCACCCGGCCTCCCGCATGCCCACTATACGCCCTCGCTCAAAGTCCGTCAACTGCACATACGGTTCACGTCCACGCTGTCGCGGCATGCTACCAGTGTTAAAGACTGCGATGGAGCTCCGCATGCCACGGCAAACTAGCTGACACGGACGGCGGCGGTGCACAAATGCTGCGCAGCTAGCGCCATTCGACGGCCAACACCGCGGTTCGTGGTGTGTCCGCTGTGCCGTGCGTGTTGCTTGTACAGCCCTCTCGCAGTGTCCGGAGCAAGTATGGTGGGTCTGACACACCGGTGTCAATGTGTATTTTTTTCCATTTCCAGGAGTGTAGATAACGATTTCATATTTACTGGAATAGTCAGGACGACTTGAATGAAAGCGTAAGTACGATGCGCAAGGGAACACATTCACATTCGTTCCTAAGTGCATTAAAGTTCGTCCGCAGCTCGTGGTCGTGCGGTAGCGTTCTCGCTTCCCGCGCCCGGGCTCCCGGGTTCGATTCCCGGCGGGGTCAGGGATTTTCTCTGCCTCGTGATGACTGGGTGTTGTGTGATGTCTTTAGGTTAGTTAGGTTTAAGTAGTTCGCAGTTCTAGGGGACTGATGACCATAGCTGTTATGTTCCATAGTGCTCAGAGCCATTTGAACCATTAAAGTTCTCTTTAAATAATAAACATATGGACTGACACACTGTGTTTTCAATAATAAAATCTGTGTAGAAGTAATAATGAATCTTAATAGAAAACTGAACTGTTGCAATGAGAAGGCAAGCCTTTAATATTGATAAAGTGAATGATCTGACTGCAGGAATTTTGAAAAATAAAAGGGCCTGAATAATGAACTTTGCCATAAAACCTGCGATAGTTAGTTTTGCGAAACTGATCCGAGATCCCAGAACTAAAATTGATTCACATTGCAGAAAAATCTAACTGTCTCTAAATGCATAAGTTGGCCCTGATTGAATAAAAAAACATCAAAATATTTAGTCTTTACCTCTATTCTGCTCAAATCTGGATAACTTATGCAGTACTGCTCTGTCTTGCGCCACGCTATACTAAAGCTGCAAATTACTGTATCTTTTGAGACACTCGTGAGGTGCAATGAGTTCCCTGTTAGTTTGCAGGTCCAAGTATTTTCGGAACATACTTGGTTCCTTTTCTACTTTTGAAAAAACCGTGATCAATTAAAACTGTAAGAGAAAGGTAGGTGAAAAATTGCGCTGCAATAATAAAAGAGTGACTTCAAAAAGTTACCTTATAATTCCTTTCGCGTAAATAAAAGATTCCATTACACTTCCTCCTTCTCAGATCAGTTACCATTACAAAATCGTCTTAACTAAACACACCGATAAATTGAGGCTTTGCATTTCAAACATAACATTACAACTGCTTCCTCACTTTAACACAGGTAACCACTATCTGCTACTACGCCTGCGCGCACACCACAGATGATAAACCAGCCCTGCGATACAGCTTGCAACATCCCTTCTCGCTCACATGTAACAGCTCGAGAGCAAAGGTATGACATTATTGTACAATCGATTAGTACTCAAATGACACCGGTCATGCAGCAGCTCTTGAGATCAATCATCATTAAGTAGCAGTAATGTGTAGCCTTTCGAATGTAATTCATTTTTTCCTTGCTAACTATCAAAATAATATAGTTACATAATCGGTTTAAACCATTTAAAACGATTATCTTCAGACGAAAATAAAGCGTTGTAGTCTTGCATGCATCGGACAACGACACAGAGACCCCATTACTAGATATTGGCCTGAAGACGTTTCAAGCCGGTTGTGTAACAATATAAATGTGGTCGTGTCAGTAGATACTTGAGATAAATGAATGTTTTTTAAGAAAACGATCCAGTATTAGCTTTGTTGCCCGTAACATCATGCAGACACAAAGAAGCACGTATGTGGTGGGCAGAGCTCTGTGCGGAAGTCATAAAACGCGGAGGGGAGGGCTAGCAAGGGAGTGGCTACAGGAAAGGGAAGAAAAGGAAAGGGAAGGAAACGCTCCCCACAGATGAGGAGGCGTTTACTGCCTCATAGTGATCGCCTCATTTACTGTGGTTGCTGCCGCTCCCCCTCATGGACATCCGATGGCGGCCCAGGTAGGAACACGACCTAAAGCACATTCTCTGTTAACGTAAGCATCTGAGAAATCAGTCGGTGGAGGTTGCTGCTACAGGAGTCGCGTTTTAAATTTTTGCAAGCGATCGCTAGACCCGGATCGGAATAACGAAGATGTCGACAGACAGTTGTTTACAAGAGAGCTACAACACCGACATCAACAACCGGTGAGAGAACAGAATAAAGCATCGTGACAAAAAATAAAAACACCTACAGCCGTCCTTATGATTTTATTTTATTTTGTCGACAAAGTGAAATAAAATCATAAGGACAAATGGTTCAAATGGCTCTGAGCACTATGGGACTTAACAGCTATGGTCTTCAGTCCCCTAGGACTTACAACTAGTTAAACCTAACTAACCTAAGGACATCACACAACACCCAGTCATCACGAGGCAGAGAAATGCTTCATATGGCTCTGAACACTATGGGACTTAACTTCTGAGGTCATCAGTCCCCTAGAACTTAGAACTAATTAAACCTAACTAACCTAAGGACATCACACACATCCATGCCCGAGGCAGGATTCGAACCTGCGACCGTAGTCGTCGCGCAGCTCCAGACAGCAGCGCCTAGAACCGCTCGGCCACTCCAGCCGGCATAAGGACAGATGTAGGTGTTTTTAATTTTTGTCACAATAGTAAACGGCCATCATCCCAGAGACCTCCTGCTAAAAGGATGGACATGCAAAAGAATAAATAATAAAAATAAAAAATAAATATAAATAAAATAAAATAAAATAAAAATAAATAATAAATAACAAAATAAATTCTCGACCGAGAGAAATCTTACGAAAAAATAGTCTCGGTCGTATCCCGAAGGAGTGTCATAGATCCATTTCTTTCTATAATATACACAGCTGACTAAGTGGATAATGTCGGATGTTCCAAGACATTTTTCGTGGATGATGTTGTTATATATAGAGAAGTCGCAAGGCTAGAAAACTGTAGCGACGTGCAGGATGGTCTTCCGAGGATCGATCCTTGGTACTGTAATTAGCAGTTCATCCTCAGTACAAACAAATGAGAAACACAGCGCGAAAATAGACAGAAAGACCCATCAGTGGATGGTTACACGATTGCAGACCAGTCACTGGAAGCATGTACTTCCATAAAATACCTAGAGTATGTGTATGGAGCGATTTGGAAGTGGTATGCTCTGCCTCGTGATGACTGGGTGTTGTGTGCTGTCCTTAGGTTAGTTTGGGTTTAAGTAGTTCTAAGTTCTAGGGGACTGATGACCATAGATGTTAAGTCCCATAGTGCTCAGAGCCATTTGAACCATTTTTGAAGTGGTATGATCAGATAAAATTAGATGTGGGTGAGAGCTGCCAGACTGAGATGCATTGGAAGAATTCTCAGGAAAATTGAAAGGGTACAGTACCGCCCGACATTGAAAATAGGTACGACATACTTTATTATTTTTGTCAGAACAACACATTTTTTTTGTAAAATAACTCAATTTCAATTAATACAGCGAAGCCGGATACCAGTGTGGGAAAGAATGACAATTTATTTATTTAATTGATCACATGTTCACTCCCACAAAGTAAATCCCTACATCCAGTTTGGTGAGATCTTTGAAATGAATGAATGTATGGTCGTCTGCTAACCGTAGAATGTGAATACATAATTATCTTTGAGACGATCCCTTGGCCACCTTTGGTGGTACCAAAGAGATGAAATTTACCTGAGCTTTGAGCGCCTGAAATGTGGCTGACCAATACGGTAGCATGGTCTTCCCCCACCTCGACAGAGGTGCGAGATGACCTGAAGAATGGCCATGTTTCAGGACTCTGACGCTGGATCTTGTGCTGTTAAGACCTGTCTTAGTTGTGCTCCGTAAAGACAAAAGAGTGGAGACATGGTATGCATGTGGAATATTTAAGAGTAGTTTAAAATAATAATTTCTCTATTTCAGGAACTTGTGGGGAGAATTAAATGTCAGGCAGGTAATATTAATGGGATGGTAGTAATCTTCGGAAGCGACCAACGGTCACAATGAAACCACGTGTAGCAATAAGTTGAAATACTTCCGTGTGCTTAAGTTAAGCTGAATTACTAGCGTGTGTACAATAAGTTGAAATATTTAAGAAATAGCATGTGTACCATAAGTTGAAATATTTAAGAAATGGCGTGTGCAGGACTTGAAATTAGAGAGGAGTACTTCCACGTGGTGAGTACTGTGTGAGTCTCAATCTGTGTATGAGACAAAGGATAAAGTGAAGTACTCGTCCATGGTATCAGTTGAGGACTCGCGTGTGTGATGAATATGTTCTTAATATTACTTTGCATCATATGATTCCGTGTGACGCTTGATTCAAACTATAAAACTCAGAGAGAGAAGCAAGGTGAGTCGGCCGTCTATCCAGCAACGCCACTTGGCTTGCATTGCACAGGAAGACGTGCATATATCTCCAGAGTTCATAATAGGAAAGTAGAATTACAAAGTGGGGCAGTGTCATGTGAAACTGGGATAAATATTAATTGAAGTGGGAAATCTGAAAGTGATAATGTTGTGACTAATCCCTGTGTTGTATTTCATGTTGTAGTGTGGTGTATGTCATGTAATTTAAGTATGTGTGGTTTGCATGGGAGAGTAGCAAGGTAGTTTCAGAGGTAGTGGGTTATGCGTGTTCCTTTTGTACTGCTCGGTCTGGAGGAAAGTTTCGTGATGATGATTGTGAGAGTCGAAGTGTGTGAAATAATAAAAGATCCACCATCCTATCCAGAAAGTGCACTGTAGCGTTAAATAATTACGAGACCATAAGATAGAGATTCACCAATGTAAAGCCATGCCCACTGGGCGGAATTTCTCATGTGTTATTGTTGTAGGTTATAGAATTTGTGTGTTTAGGTTATAGAATTTATCGGAATAAATAAGATAGTGAAAAGAAAAAGATTGGTGGACTTTTCCTTCGAATTGTATGTTGTCATGTCCAGAATTTATAATGTGTGCGCCATTCACATTCAGTGCGGTGGCCACGTGTTGATAAAAGCCGTTAGATAAAAGACAAAAAGAAAATGTGGTATTGCCAGTGCGTAGTGAACAGTCAGGGTTCTGTAAATTACTGATAGTCAGATGTGCGTTTCCGTTGCGTATTATTCATACAGGAGGATAATTTGTAACTTAATTGAGAGTACGAGAGTTCATATTACTCGATAAATAAGAATGAATCCACTCGCTTGGCAGACCACTCATCTTGCAGGCCTGACTGCTTGATGCCACAGTATGAGCAAGGCATGTGGGTGCCTCTCAAAATATTGTTTGACCAATACTTGAACATTGCTCATCAGTATAGGTGGGATCCGTACCGAGTAGTCCATATTGTTTCCACCAGGTGTGCAAGAGCAAGAACTTCGGTTGTACTTCACTCCAAACATGTGTGATCAGTTTTAGTGAGGATGCTGGCCCACGTGTCCGCAGACAAGGGTTAAATTCTCCGTTGGCGGTCTGCAATGTCAAAGTTCGTCAAGAACGTCGTCCTGCCGCTCATCACACTGCGAGATGTCGTTGAGTGGGAATCAACGCCCCAAACAAAGTGGTGGTCTCATTGACGCCCATTTTGGCAACCCGTAAGGTCTTTTCGTGGCGATGTGTGGCGGTGTGTCCGAATTGTTTCCTCTGGCAGCCAAAATAAAATCGCGTGATTTGAACGCTGGGTATCGCAGTCCTGATCGCCTTCGCGGAGGCGTCAAAATAAGGGCTGACTGTGGGTGAGAGTGGGAGCGACGATCTTACCATAGCGTGACACATACCCAGCGGCGTTGGACAGAATTGTGGTAAAGATTGGTGCCAACATCATTAACCACAGTATACCTCACATGAACCTCGGAGCTGTGGCCACGTGTCGACACTTTGCTGTTTGAAGCGTCGCTGACCCCGAGGGTGGAGTTGCCAGGCGTCACACTTTTGCCCCACTACAGAGGAATGTTACAGCATCTCTGAGCCAGCCCGCAGTTCGTGGTCTACCGGCTAGCGTTGCTGCCTCTTGATTACGGAGTCTCGGGATCGATTCCCGGCCGGGCTGGGGATTTTCTCAGCCCGGGTACTGGGTGTTTTGTGTTGTTCTCATCATTTCATCATCATTCGTGCAAGCGGCGAGATTGGGCTGCGTAAAGATTGGGAATTTGTACGGACGCTGATAACCGCGCAGTTGAGCGCTCCACAAACCAAACGACATCATCATCATTTTAGAGCCAAATTTCAAACCTGCATGCCCCGTTGGGAGACATATACAGCGTTTCAAAAAAGTGGTACTTTAATTGTGTTGTGCGGTATAGTTCATATGCTATGTTACTTTATCTACCTCGTCCCTAAAATTGTAAAATTCAATTGAGAGTTGGCAATACTCTCTTAGGATTTAAAGGTTGGCTACAGCGCGCATACATAAGCTCTGGAATCTAAGATATTGTTGTCGCGCTTCGCAGCGTACGGATTAACTAGCAGTTTGGAAGCCAGTGTAGGAGCCCGCCTGCTGTGGTGCGCACGTGTGTTGGGCGAGGGGTCGTCGCCGAGCTGCCGTACTGCCGTGTCCGCCAGCAGAGACACAGGATTTGGTATTGAGCTGATATTTTTTATAATTTGCAGCGCGCTTATTAGTTTAAAGAAAAGGGTTTATGTATGTGCGTAGCAGCAGACGGTAATTTTGATAATGATAGGAGTTGATTTCTTAAGGGAAACCATTGTTAGCCGAACAGATTAAGTATTGATTTTTGTCATTGATTTCTTTTGTAATTGTCAGGGAATTGTTTCACTATGTATTTAATTGAGAAGTATTTCAGTCTGTCTCAAGAGTTTGATTGATTTGTAATACTGCTTTAATGCCACTGTAGGCAGGTTTACATACGAAGCGATTATTCAAAGAGCTTCTGGCGTTTTGTTAATTGAATGAGAAGAAATCGCTTTCAGAATATAGTTTTCGAAAAAAAGGAATTACTTGTTTGGGTTATCATTTACCGAGTTTAGATATGACCGAACCCTTTCTCTTGAACTATATGTAGTTGTAGTAAGCAGCAGCAGCCGCATCAACAGCAGGAGTCGCCATACAGAACATGCATTGCACTCAGTATGAATAATAGGTTTTTTTATGTTTTTGTAAAATGATGGAATGCAGCAAATCAAGCAGCGGCAGCAGAAAGACCAAGCAAGTTATCTGTTGCGCACAGGACGAATTTAAGAAAAATGAAAATTCCTGGCAGATTAAAACTGTGTGCCGGACCGAGACTCGAACTCGGGACCTTTGCCTTTCGCGAGCGAGTGCTGTACCAACTGAGCTACCCAAGCACGACTCAGGCCCCGTCCTCACAGCTTTACTTCTGCCAGTATCTCGTCTCCTACCTTCCAAACTTTACAGAAGCTCTCCTGCGAACCCAACAGAACTAGCACGCCTGAAAGAAAGGATTTTACGGAGGCGGCTTAGCCACAGCCCGAGGGATGTTTCCAGCTAGTTCTGCAAGGTTCGCAGGAGAGCTTCTGTAAAGTTTGGAAGGTAGGAGACGAGGTACTGGCGGAATCAAAGCTGTGAGGACGGGGCGTGAGTCGTGCTTGGGTAGCTCAGTTGGTAGAGCATTTGCTCGCGAAAGGCAAAGGTCCCGAGTTCGAGTCTCGGTCCGGCACACAGTTTTAATCTGCCAGGAAGTTTCATATCAGCGCACACTCCGCTGCAGAATGAAAATCTCATTCTGAAAATATATATGTAGTTTAGGCGATCTCTGTAAATTTAACAAGAGTACAAGTACGAGATTTTCAGTAGAAAACACGACATAAGAATATAGAGCTCGCGACTTTCAGAATTGTTGGATATAATGTCGAGAGATCGCATCTGCGATGCACAGTACATGTCGATAAATAGATAATTAACTAACCAAGTACCTAACCAAATATGTAATCACTAATTTGCCAGCTAACCAACGAACCAACCAAGTAGCATCGGTGCCCCTACATTTGCGGCTGTTGACTGCTGAGAGAGAAAGTGGGGAAACCTAAAATTTGGCAGGTGGAGTACATAAAAGCGTCGTGTAATGGCGAGGAGGGCGGAGACCCTCTGGGGATGGCGCAACGCGGGCCACCCACGAGACGCACAGGTGGCCGGCGTCTCCAGGTGGTGGTCCGCCATCGAGGGACGGCTTCACACCTCGTCCTGCAACCGGCAGTATAACGAGCCGGGCGGCCGCTGATAAAAGGAAAGCAATTAAATCGCAACACGGTGACCGCGCGGCTGGACTGGCTCTGCGCAGGCAGCGACAGAACCCCCCTTCCCGTCAGCTCCGTCCAAGTGGGACTGCGTCTGCGTCAACGTTAACTTCGCAGTCCTGTGGCCGCAAGCGACGAGATGTAGGCATTTGAGGGTAAGGTACTGGCGTTCTTCAAGGGACGCGACTACGGCGCTAATTACTGTTACCAGAAAGGTAAGCTGAGATCTACGGAAAACACAAAGGCAACGGACTAGAAAAACATGTAACACCACTCTAAACAAAGAAACTGGTACACCTGCCTAAGATCGTGTAGTGACCCAGCGAGCACCAACAAGTGCCGCAACACGATGTGGCATGGACTTGACTACTGTAGTGCTGGAGGGAACTGACACCATGAATCCTGCAGGGCTCTCCATAAATCCGTAAGAGTACGAGGGTGTTGGAGGTCTCTTCTGAACAGTACGGTGCAAGGCATCCCACATATGCTCAATCATGTTCATGTCTGGGGAGTCTGGTGACCAGCCGAAGTGTTTAAACTCATAAATGTGTTACTGGAGTCACTCTGCAGAAATTACAGACGTGTGGGGTGTCGTATTGTCCTGCTGGAATTGCCCAAGTCCGTCGGAGTGAACAATAAACATGAGTGGGTGCAGGTGATGAGACAGAAGGCTTACTAATGTCTCACCTGTCAGAGTAGTATGTAGGCGTCCTATATCACTCCAACTGCACACTACCCACACCATTACAGAGCTTCCACTAGCTTGAACACTCTCCTGCTGACATGCAGGGTCCATTGATTCATGAGGCTGTCTCCATACCCGTACACGTCCATCCGCTCCCTACAATTTGAAACGACACCAGGCAATGTGTTTCCAGTCATCAACAGTCCAATGCCCATGTTGACAGGCCCAGGCTAGGCGTAAACCTTTGTGTCGTGAAGCCATCAAAGGTACACTACTGGGACTTCGGCTCCGAAAGTCCACATCGCTGATGTTTCATTGAATGGTTCGCATGCTGACACTTGTTGATAGCTCAGCACTGAAATCTGCAGCAAATTGCGGAAGGTTTGCTCTTTTGTTCTCATTGGTCCCGTTCTTGCACAATCTTTTCCGGCCGCAGCGATACCGGAGATTAGATGCTTTACCAGATTCCTGATATTCACGGTACACTCGTGAAATGGTCGTACGGGAAAATCTCCGCTTCATCGCTACCTCGGAGTTGCTGTGTCCCATCGCTCGTGCGATACCACTTCCAGACTCACTGAGATCTTGATAACCTTCCAATGCACCAGCAGTAACCGATCTAACAACTGCGCCAGACACTTCTTGTCTTACATAGGCGCTGCCGACTGCAGATCCGCATTGTGCCTATTATTCTGCATCTGAATACGCATGCCTGTATCAGTTTTTTGGCACTTCAGTTGATAAGTTATATTACAATTTATGGGCAAATACTGCGCCGTGTCGACGTATCCACCTTGCTAAACAGGGGTCGAACCGTAGCCTTTCGGCTATTTTTCAAAGACACAACGTAAGCAGCTGGTCTCATAATCGATATCTGACAAGGGGAGGCCACGACGTTGGGATCAAGGATTTACTTTAGACTTCTAACACCTTTAATAGGTCATTAAAACAACATAATGACCGAGTAAGAACGTGCAGTGCTCTGGCAATTTCGAGAAAATCAAAAGAGAAAGTTTAGAAGTCAATTATGTAACTGATGTATCTTTATGAAGGTATCACTTTTAAGAGGTCATTATGGTCAAACGGTTAGCGATCCTGCGTAGCATCAGAGTTGTCGACGAGGAAGTAGTTCCAGTCCTACTAATACTTTTTAATCTACATTTTTTTCATCACTGGTCACTTTATTCAATAAATGCTATTTAAGATGTAAGATAATGGAAAAAACATGTGTATTTTCATGAACCTGTAGTGAATTTCATTTTTTATTTGACTTACTATTTGTAATGAAATTTTCAAGGACGTGGGACATGGTTGGAAAGCCTAAGTCAAATCTCGATCAATAATGGTGCGAAGGGCGTTATTCAAAATCAGTAATATAGTAAGTCACAATGTGCCAGACCACAAGAATAACTTACAATTAATCACTCGTCGCTGGCCGGAGTGGCCGAGCGGTTCTAGGCGCTACAGTCTAGAACCGCGCGACCCCTACGGTCGCAGGTTCGAATCCTGCCTCGGGCATGGATGTCTGTGATGTCCTTAGGTTAGTTAGGTTTAAGTAGTTCTAAGTTCTGGGGGACTGATGACCTCAGCAGTTAAGTCCCATAGTGCTCAGAGCCATTTGAACCATTTTTTGAACTACTCGTCGGGTGTGCTCTCGACATCACATGTTGCAGCATGGTATTTGTCATACAGACACGAAACTTTCTTGCATATACTTCGTACAAATACACGAGATTTTTCGTTCTCTATATTACCTGTCAAGTGTCATATAAATTAAATAATATGACCAGTGGTGAAATAATAGATTAATAATTAACCCATTCGTGGGCGAAATTATTGAGCAGTTTTTTTTAATGAATGGAGAGCAGATAGTAGTTTGCTCCAATTGTGAAAATTAGGTCACACAACAAGGTGGGAAATATTCCTCTCACTGCCCTTCCTTGGAGTTACATGAGAAAAACAACTTTTTCAGTATATGTCACATTTATTTGATAAATTTACTTCTCTTGTTACAATGATTGTTCACAATTACTTGTCACGAAATTTTCTGAAACATGGGTCTGTGCAAAGTGGTATTTGACAATATGTACAAACAAAGCGAGTGCTCTTTTCCGCGGCTTTGGTACTACAATGACGGCACGTCCAGTAGGTTTCTTCTAAACTGGGTTGATGCTTCCCTACAGCCACATGACGAAAATCTTCAGGTACTTTACCCCTTTTTGCCAGAAAGACAGGTTTTTGTCCACGCCTTTTTTTAGGATGAGAAGCCAGCGATCAGTTGTCTGGAAAGATGGATCCTGTATGTGAGCTGATCATCCTGTCCACTTTCTCTTTTACTTATTTTCCACAGGATAAAACTGTTCACTGCAGCAACGTCCACCAGGAAATAAAATACTCTGTGCCACCATTTTATAGAACGTCTGTCAATAGCATACCTTTCTCGTAATTGATCAAACTTATCGACACCACCTATTATTTTGTTGTATTCTGCCACAACTTCAGGACAAGAAATCTCTGTGGCTGTTTCTCATGGGTCATGAATTGAGGACAGGAAAGTGACTGGACGGTTATCCATCCATTTTACTGCAGAAATGGCTCCTTTTGTTTCAAACTGGAATTCCCCTCGTTCCAATTTTACGTTTTCCTTCATAAATTTGGATAACTCAAAAGTATTTACCTTATACTATAGCTTTGAGGAAAAAATCACAATATGTCACGCAAACAGCACTGAAAGGCTCCTCTACAGAGCAATTGTATTGCTATAAATTGTATTGCTATAAATTATTTGATTGCCGTTAGCGGCGTGTTTTGAAAGGCTGTTTATTGCCGTACTGCTAGTTTCTATAAGATATGAATAAAACATTTTTGTGTGAAAATGTCAACTCGACAGTAACTACCAGAAATTTGGCCCCGTTTCCCATCTTGTGGTATGACTTGTAGTAACCGTAACCACTGTGTGTGTTAGTAACGTTGTCTGAAGTTTTGTTTGAGGAAGATACCGGTCAAAGAGATGAACAGTGATTAAGAAGTAAACTGATTTTAATTATCAGGTTTAAGTTAAATGCTGAGCGTATATTTTATATGATTTTTAAATGGGTACACACGCTTGCTAATGACAAGAAAAGCTCTTAGATTTTCTGCCTTATTGTAAAACTATTATATTTAGACAGTAGTTTCTCAAAGCTCAGTGTGATTTGTAAAAACCTAGTAAATCAGTTAACATTATATTAAACTTTTATTTCACGAAATTGTAATTTTTATTAACTAAAAAAATTAAAAATAAAATGTACTTGTGTAGACAATATTTTCGAGAACTAATGTTTTTCTAAGAATTGAGGAATACAATGGAACACGATACAACCGTGCAGCAATTTTTGATTCTTGTTTGGGCTACTGATCTCAAATGAATGTTTGTAAAAGTTTCTCCTGACATTCAGTAAACCTCCAGTACGTTCTACACTACTGGCCATTAAAATTTCTACACCACTAAGATGACGTGCTACAGCCGCGAAATTTAACCGACAGCAAGAAGATGCTGTGATATGCAAATGATTAGCTTTTCAGAGCATTCACACAAAGTTGGCGCCGGTGGCGACACCTACAACGTGCTGACATGAGGAAAGTTTCCAACCGATTTCTCATACACAAACACCAGTTGACCGACGTTGCCTGATGAAACGTTGTTGTGATGCCACGTGTAAGGAGGAGAAATGCGTACCATCACGTTTCCGACTCTGATAAAGGTCGAGATCCAATGACTGTTAGCAGAATATGGAATCGGTGGCTTCAGGAGGGTAAGACGGAACGCCGTGCTGGATCCCAAACGCCTCGTATCATTAGCAGTCGAGATGACAGGCATCTTATCCGCATGACTGTAACGGTTCGTGCAGCCACGTCTCGATCCCTGCGTCAACAGATGAGGACGTTTGCAAGACAACAACCATCTTCACGAATAGTTGGACGTTTCAGCAGCATGGACTATCAGCTCGGAGACCATGGCTGCGGTTACCCTTGAAGCTGCAGCACAGACAGGAGCGCCTGCGATTGTGTACTCAACGACGAACCTGGGTGCACGAATGGCAAAACGTCATTTTTTCGGATAAATCCAGGTTCTGTTTACAACATCATGATGGTCGCATCCGTGTTTGGCGACATCGCGATGAATGCACATTGGAAGCGTGTATTCGTCATCGCCATACTGGCGTATCACCCGGCGTGATGGTATGGGGTGCCATAGGGTACACGTCTCGGTCACTTCTTGTTCCCATTGACGGCACTTTGAACAGTGGACGTTACATTTCAACTGTGTTACGACCCGTGGCTCTACCCTTAATTCGATCCTTGCGAAACCCTACATTTCAGCAGGATAATGCACGACCGCATGTTGCAGGTCCTGTACGGGCCTTTCTGGACACAGAAAATGTTCGACTGCTGTCCTGGCCAGCACATTCTCCAGATGTCTCACCAATTGAAAAGGTCTGGTCAATGGTGGCTGAATGGTGGCTGAGTAACTGGCTTGTCACAATACGCCAGTCGGTACTCTTGATGAACTGTGGTATCGTATTGAAGCTGCATGGGCAGCTGTACCTGTACAAGCCATCCAAGTTGTGTTTGACTCAATGCCCAGGCCTATCAAGGCTGTGATTTGGGCCAGAGGTGGTTGTTCTGGGTTACTGATTTCTCAGGATCTATGCACCCAAATTGCTTGAAAATGTAATCACATGTCAGGTCTAGTATAGTATATTTGTCCAATAAATACCCGTTTATTATCTGCATTTCTTCTTGGTGTAGCAATTTTAATGGCTAGTAGTGTACTTTCCTAAATGTGTCCTATCATTGTTCGCAAACCTATGTGATAACAAGACGATTTTTAAAGTCTGTCACTATTCTTAAATTTTAACCTGTGAGTTCGTGAGGCACTATGATCCCTGTTTTAATATCCTTAAAAATTTTCCTTTAAATGAAATATATCCCGAACGTTAACAACAACGCAAATCTGCCTACTTTTTACCTTATATGCTGTAGTGACCAGGACTTTCTGGTAGCGCTTTAGAACAGTGAATGGAGGACTTAAGCTGAACCAAGATAACTTGAATCCGTAACGTTTTTAGCAGATATTATCTACCCATTGGCTAGCAGCGTACCTTACAGGTATACTTCGTGCAGGGCACGTGTATATGCATCCTGTATACTACAACACCTAAAATACTGGAAAGAGCCCGTGTAATAATAAAACTCAAAGCCTTTGTCACCAGAAATGTGTGCCTTGAAGTTCCACTGCAGTACCCACTTACCTTGTTAACTGAAAAATTGCTTTAAAGAACAACATACTCCTTGTATTGAAAGTAGATCATTCACTTCCTTTGTAAAATATAGTAAGACTCAATTTAAATCTTCCGTGAACAGTATTCTTACGAGAGCACATGTAAGGATCAAAACAGATCTCAGAGAAGTGGAAAATAATTGCGTAAGAGTCGCGAGTTGTGGGAATGCACAATAAACATTCGTATACTATGTGACCTTACGTTTTATTTACAAGATCCCTTCGACAGACCACGTGATTTTATAAAACTGTTATATATTTATCAGAAAGGTAAAAGCAAAAGTGAACAAAAAATGATCAAGGGCTTTAATTTTGTAGATGCAGTGAAACAGGGCGATGGTATCTCTGCAGTCCTGTTTAACTTAGCACCACGTATTCTTATACAAAAAATGGACAAGTAACGAAAAAAATCCAGTGATATATGTGCATATGCAGATGATACTGCAATTGTGACAAGAAATGCGAACATCCTTAAAGACATGTACGAAATAAAGGAAGAAGAATGAGCAAAAAGTGGATTTACTGTAAACGAAAGCAAGACAAAATATGTGGTAATGTCCAGTTCTAAGGCTAGGAGAACACTACATGACCTGAAGGCCTCTAATAAATATTTTAAAGCTGTCATCTGCTTCAGCTGTCTAGGTATTCTCTTAAACAGCGATAATAATAAATTAGGTAAAACCAAAACATCAGGTCCAGACTTGGAGACAAACCAAAATCCATAGCCAAAGGGACTCTCAGAAACTGCGCTAGAAGCTGGCTGTTTAGTCCTTAACAGCCTTAATCACATCCCAATGGTGCGACTGTCTAGCAGTTCAGATTCCAAAGAAAAGCAAAGTCAATATCACAATTAAACTCCGAAGAGAATAATGGCTGCTCTGAATCCCCGACTGAAGAGACTCGGAAATGGTGTGTGACAAGTTTGGTGTGGGTCACTGAAATCGGTATTATTATTGCTGATAACGACGAAAGAGAGAGAGGGAGAGAGAGAGAGAGAGAGAGAGACAGAGAGAGAGAGAGAGAGATAGTGTGTGTGCGTGCGTGCGTGTGTGTGTGTGTGTGTGTGTGTGTGTGTCTGTGTGTATGTATGTATGTGCGCACAAGCGAGCGAGAGAGAGAGAGCCTATTCCACTAGTAACAGTAAAATGGGCGCCTTAAAGGTCTGTACAGGAAAAGTAAGTAAGTAAGTAAAGTGGTTACCGGAGGTCCCCATCTTGAGCCGTTGGGCTGCTGGCCATATACTGATCGCTATATCATATTAGAGGATTCTATTCAAGATGGTTCAAATGGCTCTGAGCACTGTGGGACTTAACTTCTGAGGTCATCAATCCCCTAGAACTTAGAGTAACTTAAACCTAGCTAACCTAAGGACATCACACACACCCATGCCCGAGGCAGGATTCGAACCTGATACCGTAGCAGTTGCGCGTTTCCGGACTGAAGCTCCTATAACCGCTCGGCCACAACGGCCGGGTCTATTAAAGAAGCGAGCTCCACTATCTCATGCATTATCCGTGTAGAGCACTAGCTCCAAACTGAACGTCTGGTATCCTCGATGACGAGAAATGTAAGCAATAAGTATTAGGAAATTCGGAAGTGAAGCCGAAAACTTCATATTTCGTCTTGTTGTTAATAGTTACAGCGACAGAGATGGATTTCGCAATTCCTGTTGCAGTTGCGAGCCCAAATAGCTTCTGTTGTCGTGAGTAGTTTCAAACAGATCGTTCGATCCTCAGCATCTGTAAAAGATACCGGTATCTCTTATGGGGTCGGAAGAGTTCCTTTTTCAATCCGTAGGGCAAACACCAAAATTATGGAACAGTTTTCGTTAACGAATTCAAAAGGAATTAGCAAAAACAAATTATTTACCGATTCAGAAACTATGCTTCTGCGGTACTAAGGTTTATTTAAGAGATCAGATTTAAAGGTGTTCTTCTGCAAGGTTCCGTATTACACTGCTCTCGTAAACTCTCAGTTCCACCCGAGGCAGAACTACAGCAAGTTATACACAGTTTGTCTAGTAATATTGTTGTATTTTTGGTCAAATATTTGAGTGGAACGAAAACAAGACTCCCTATAAATCACACAATGGATTCTTGTCCGAATTTTAATACCCAAGTGAAGAATGGGAAATTGGCTACTGGAGTATTCAAGCACCCGGGTTCCCGGGATCGATCCCCGGCGGGGTCAGGGATTTTCTCTGCCTCATGATGACTGGGTGTTGTGTGATGTCCTTAGGTTAGTTAGGTTTAAGTAGTTCTAAGTTCTGATGACCACAGATGTTAAGTCCCATAGTGCTCAGAGGCATTTGAACCATTTTTGAGTATTCAAACTGACATGCGTCAATAATAATAATTTCTCTAGGGTAATCAAGGTAATTCAGAAAAACCTAGTGATTTAAGGGCAAATTGAAATATTTCTCGAACAGCTGTTAGCTATGTAAATGAAATGAGAAAAAGTTCATCTTTTCAAGGCCTAGCTATTTTGCACATAAAATTTTACATTGTTGTGATATTTAATTGTCAACAACAAGATTTGAAATTTTAAGAAAGTGAAACAAAAATCGATCAAATATTTTCTGAAATGATTCTTCTAAAAGAAAAAATAAATAGATTAGAGAAACATCTGACATGCCTTTGAAAGATGCTCAAAATCACATACAGCAAATGAGGTGTCAATAGAGTATTATAGTTCCATGTTTAATTTAGAATCTTAGAATTCTAAAGAGTGCTAGAGGTTGTTCTTCTGGTGGATTACGTAGGCCGTGCAATCTCATTTGCTATATATGATTTCAAACATCATTCAATTGCGTGTCAAATGTTTCTCTAGTATTTTATTTCTTATGTCTAGAGAAATCATTTCAAAAAAAATTTGACCGATTTTTTCTTCTGATTAGTTTCTGACAAGGAATTTTTACAACGCAAGGTACTTTGCTTAAGAGAAATGCCTTACAAATAATGGGCACGGTGTCCACTGCACAGACTATCACCCAAGTATGAAGAATTACAATAATTCTTGCTTAATAGCTAACATCCCACACATAGTTATTATGGCCACGGCGTAATTAATAAGAATTTCATGTACAGATCACAATATTTAGGATACGAACTCTCTGTAAATACTGTTTCTACCTGCGCATCAAATACTAGGCTAGGACGAAAATTGCAACAAAAGTGTGCATACCGCATATTAAGATAGCACTACTGTTCCTGCATCTATGCAAGAGACGTAATTGTTTTCCAACACGAACTCATATAATATGAACTAACATAAAAAGTATGCTACAAAAATCTTCACCTTTTTACGAACAGTATTCGACACATACGTTCTATTTGGTATTGACTTTTGAGAATGTGAAGTGTAGCAAAGACACTGGTATAAAATACGGAGGAATTTAAGACATTGACGGTACTGTTCCCATGCACATCTTTCAGATGTGTTGTTGTTGTGGATTAGAGTCGGAACACTGACTGGATGCAGCTTCCCATGCTAATGTGTTCTGTGCAAGCCTCTTCATCTCTGCCGCTACTGCAACTTTCGTTCGTTTGAAACTGATTACTGCAGTGAAGCCTTAGTCTCCCTCTACAAGTTTTACCACCCACAAAAAATGGTTCAAATGGCTCTGAGCACTATGGGACTTAACATCTGAGGTCATCAGTCCCGTAGAACTAAGAACTACTTAAACCTAACGAACCTAAGGACATCAGACGCATCCATGCCCGAGTCAGGATTCGAACCTGCGACCGTAGCAGTCGCGCGGTTCCAGACTGTAGCGCCTAGAACCGCTCGGCCACTCCGGCCGGCTTACCACCCACACTTCCCACCGTTACCATATTAATGATATCCTTGATGCCTCAGGATTGGTTCCACCAACCGATCCCTGTTTTTAGTCAAGTTGTGACATAAATTTATTTTCTGTTCAGTTCCACATACCACCTCTTCATTAGCTCCTAGATCTATCCATCTAGGAGGGCATGCTGAAAAGTAATGCCTCCGAATTTTTTATGTGAAAGCTCTTAAAACTTTTAAATAAAACAAACTTCTTGTCTGTATGTACATGTCTACATATTCATTTCCTAACATAGTCATTCTGGCAACGAACACATTTCTCCCAACGAGAGACGATGCCGTCACTGTAGAATGTTTGTCTTTGCTGACGGAGCCACAACCTCACCTACAACGTTAGGTCCTCGGAAGTGTTTTTTAAGTTTTGAGAACAGATGGACATCGAATGGGGCAAAGTTCGGACTGTATGGAGGACGATCAATGACAATGAGTCCAAAGTGTCAGATTGTTGCAGATGTCGCAGCGGTAGTGTGTGGTCGGTCATTGTCATGATGAAGGAAGGGTGCCCCATGTTTGGACGAACTCATTGAATTCGTGCTTTCAGTTTTCTGAGCTATTTCTTATGCACCGCCATAATTACCTTACCATGTTACACGCTACAATTCTGAGCCCTCTAGAGGCAGGAGGTTGCAACTTGCCTCAGAAAAGCGGTAAATTCGCCTGAGTAACATGCATGACACGTAATACCTCAATCGGTATTGTGAACGGAATAAAAACTTTGAAAGCATTACTTTTCTATACTCGCTCGTAATTCTCGATTTACTTCTATTGTTGCTGTAACGGTACACTAAAGGTAACTCTTCACGATATTCACATTGAGTACGGATCGAAACGATAATCAGTTATGGAACTTCCTGACGGATTAAAACTGTATGTCGGACCGGGATGCGAACCTAGGGCCTTTCCCTCCTCCCTGCAACTGCTCGACCGAGTGAGCTATGCAAGCCTGATCACCGCAAGGGGTGCTGGAGAGCTCCTGTCGGGTTTGCAAAGTAGGAAAAGAGGTACTGGCGGAAGTAAGGCTGTGAGCCGTACTTGCATAGCTCAGTCTGTAGAGCACGTTCCCGCGAAGGGCAAAGGTCCGCAGTTCGAGATCCAGTCTGGCACACAATTTTAATCTTCTAGGAAGTTTCAAATCAGCTCACACTCTGCTACAGAGTGAACATTCATTTTTGAGATAATCAACTGAATTGTCCCATCAGTATTGTAGATGGGGGTAAATCCCCGGATGGGATAAAAACCCACACCAAATTTCTGAACAGCACAGTTGTTTGAGGAACTAATCACCAGATATCATATTGTAACTTGTAGTTAAAATCTTCTGTGTTATTAGGCCGCGTCATATTTCTACTAAAATGATCGACGTTTCGAGCCCTCTGCTGGGATCTTCCTCAGGATCTTCTGGTGTCAACTGCTGTTAGAACACTGTCAGAGACGAGTGTCGCGTCCTCTTATAAAGGGGAGTTTTCTGGCGTTCGTGCTGGAGAAGTGATAGTTTTCGTTAAAATTCATATGGCTACTATTGCTGGGCCATAGTCTTTGGCTAATATTCCTGTTCTGATGCAGAAGAAGGAGAGTTGTTCTATGATCTGTGGATATCATTGGCGGCCCATCGTCATTGGATAGAAAGGCACTATTCCACACTTACACTGGAGAAGGGCTATTGGTTCAAATTCCTGCTACTGCTATTGGTTGGTCGTCATCATTGGCTAGATTCGAAACGGACAGAGCAAGAGAGGGGGAATGTTTACCCAAAATATTATTGTCCCCCGAAATGACTTGCAGCGCATTGTTTTTGTCCCTCGCACACCGCGGCCGCGTAATGACTTCCTTGATGGCGGGGAGCCACGATGCCGAAAGTCTGTAGCCGTCCTCTCTATTGAAATTACATGCATTCTCGGAAATTTCAACCGCTTCTCGGACTTTCCTTCTATAAATATTTGTTTCCTTAGTCAGTACACGTACGTTATTAAAATCGATGACAGAGCCACAGTTCTCATGACTTTCCGCTACTGCTGATTTTGAACTTTGTTTTAGCCACATGTGCCGTTCGTGTTCCTTAATGCGTTCCTTAACAGTTCTTCCCATTTGGCCTATATACACTTTGCCGCAGCCACATGTCACTTTAATAAACGCCTGCATTGTGGAGGCAATCAGGTGCATCCGTTTTCCGTCGGAAAAAACCTTTTATTTTGCTTTGACTAAAGAAAAATGTCTGAATACCATTCTTCTTTAGAATTCTGCTTATGCGGTCAGTGACCCCAGAAACGAACGGTGACCTAATGGAGTGAGAAGGCGGTTCCTCGTCATTCTTGTTAGCGTTTCCGACGGGAAACGGTTGCACCTGATTGCCTCCACAATGCAGACGTCTATCAAGTGACATGTGGCTGCGGCAAAGTGTATATAGGCGAAACGGGAAAAACTGTTAAGGAGCGCTTTAAGAAACACGAGCGGCACTTGCGGCCAAAACAAAGCGCAAAATTGGCAGTAGCGGAACATCATGAGAACTGTGGCTCCGACGTCGATTTTAATAACGTTCGTGTACTGGCTAAGGAAACAAACATTCATAGAAGGAAGTCCGAGAAGTAGTTGAAATTTCCAAGAATGCATGTAATTTCAGTAGAGAGGACGGCTATAGGCTTCCGGCATCGTGGCTCCCCGCCGTCAAGGAAGTGAATACGCGGCCGCGGTGTGTGAGCGACAAAACAACGCACTGCAAGTCACCTCGGCGGACAATAATATTTTGGGTAAACATTCCCCCTTTCTTGCTCTATCCGTTTCGAATAGCCAATTTTCAACCAATACCCCTTCTCCAGCGAAGAATAGTGCCTATCTATCCAATGGCGATGGGCTGCCAATGGTACCCACAGGAAATTAGCCAACAACGCCCCTTCTTTTGCATCAGAGCGGGAATATTAGCCTATATGACTATGGCCCACCAATGGTAGCCATATTAATTTTAACCAATACTATCACAAGAACCAACGAATTGCTCAGTGGCACTACTGCATTTAAGCATCTCTTTCGCGAGCAAATAATTGTTCTAGTTGGTGCCTAAAATCAAATATGGTGCATTTCTCAGAAAATGGTGAAATGGGGCAAATCCCCTCAGGGGTTTGGAGTAAATCCCCGCAGCTCCAACAAAGTGCCGACCTTTCTTGACATTCAGCTCGCACTGCGTGGGATTATCTCATTTCAAGTTAAAATTCCTCTATCTAAAATAAACATCCGGGGAAATGTTCTGGCAAAGCATTAAACCTGTGCTTCTAACGTCGGCACCCAATAAAGAACGAATGGAAGAAGAATGTATGGACAAAGAAATGCTTCCTACGGTGAGAGAAAGACGTGCCAAGGAAAGAAATGAGCGTGCTATAGAAATAAAAGGTTAAGCTGTTTTGTGTTAGCAGAAGAGCCAACACCGTGTTACGAGTGGAGGCCGAAATGCACGCGTTTTAGCTCACGCAGGCTGGCGTAAGGAGGGAAGAACTATACTGACGTGAGGTCTGGAACAAGAAAAGGAATGAGAATTCAGAAAGCGGAAGTAATTAGTTTGATGCTTAACTTTAATCTATTAATGATGAACGTCGCTCTTGACGGTACATGATTCACAATATTATCTGTTCAGAATACATTCCTGAAGATAGTAATCATAGTAACTGAATATGGCGCCTTGCTAGGTCGTAGCAAATGACGTAGCTGAAGGCTACGCTAAACTATCGTCTCTGCAAATGAGAGCGTATGTAGACAGTGAACCATCGCTAGCAAAGTCGGCTGTACAACTGGGGCGAGTGCTAGGGAGTCTCTCTAGACTAGACCTGCCGTGTGGCGGCGCTCGGAGTCCACCTAGCAAGTGTGGTGTCTGGCGGTGACACCACAAGCTGAATTTCATTACATCAGAAAAATGAAAAAAACAGGTCAAACAGCCAGTAAATTATTCTTCAGAGTCAGATTCAGACTTCTCACATCACGACAGTATCTCAGACAGTGGTAGGACTTGTCATCTGCCGAAGAGGTTTCCCAAGAAAAAGAAGAAAAAGGAGACGAAGAAGAATAAGAGACTGGGTCTTCAAGGAAGAACAGATCGTTCTGTCATTTAATAACTTCGCTGCAGTAAAAGTTCAGTGACAAACCAAAAAGTCATACCGTTCCATGTGTTTTTATTATGCAGTCATCCTTTATCGATGTGCAGCACAAATGGGGCAAAGATCCACACTGCGGTAATTTCTGCACAAACAGTTCTGTCCATGACCATGCAACAAGAGATGACTCAACTTGCATTTACCAAGAAAAAATAAACATAAAACTCGAAACAGCATTTTCTACCAAGTAATAAAAGTGTACAATAAATTACCAAAAGAGATTAAAGAAATTGCAAAAATACATTTATTTAAAAAGGGAGCTAGAAGGTACTTGTTATGCAATACATTTTATACATTGAAGGATTACTTAGCTAAAACAGAGAAAGGGTTTGATAAAAAATGTTGTACAAATAAAAAATAATAGGAATGATTATAAAATATCCAACACTCGACATAACACCTTTGTTTTTTCCTTCTTTTTTCCTTTCTAGAAATACTTACCCCCAAGCTATGCATAGCACAATACTAACACCTCTTCCTCTTTCTGAGCTCAACATCTCCCTCATTATAGAGGGATGGTGCCTCAATTTTTCAGGATAGCAAATAGGAAGTTGCGACACAGAAAATGACCCAGAGATCACCAGTGTGTGTGTGTGTGTGTGTGTGTGTGTGTTTGTGTGTGTGTGTAGTGAGTGAAGTGTTATGAAACAATGTGTGAGTAGTGACTGATAGTGAGATATGAGTAAACAATGTGGCATTACATTATTTAATAAGTTTTTTGTAAAAAAAAAAGTATTGTGTACCAGGAGTAAATCTAATGATTGTATCTAACTAGAAGTCTGTAAATGTAAGTGTATACGAATTAGCTTATTTTAAATTGATCTAAATTTGTAAATACTTTGACATGTCCTATATCCTTGTAAAAAGAGATCTACAGATGAATAAAGCTACTACTACTACAACTAACCAACTTTTTTGGGGCAAAACAGCGCAACTTCTTTTTTCTAAATTGTAAATTTCTCTGTAATTAATAATCAGTCAGAGTGGGAAGGCAGCAACCCAATCTACGACTTCAGTTTGAAATTGTGGGAAAATGTACTCCTCAGCGTCCTCAGAAAAATTGATAATTGTGGAGATTTACCTCCACCTGCCCTAATCCTGTAAAGTTTTCCTCCTTTCTGGTGTCTAAATGTGCAGAAGAAAGCGCAACACTGTAGTATTATTCCACTTAAAACTTCCGAAAACATACTAAACATCCTATGGCATATGCTCAACGATGGGGCCCAGTACAGCTAGAAATGTCTTGTAACATGACTTTACCTGATGACGAAACGTAGGAAGTGGGAAGAGAATAAAGGAAAGCTCGACAGCGATGCCCCTACACGGAGCTTTAGTACCCCGCTGGGGACTGCGCTCCCATTTTGACGGGAGGATTTCTAACAACAGTGTCAAATGGTGTCAACTTACGTGACGCTAAAGAGACATCTGGGGATTAACCCAGGAAACAGGTGCACAGTGTATTCACTCATCACTTCTCGTGCCCTTCCCAGGAAGTAGTCATCATGGGGATTTCTTCTTCCACTGTCGGGACTGGAGATGGTAATCAGTCGGTCGAGCACTGCCGAGTTGGGTATTCGACAGACGAAATGAGTTGAGTGTAGGAGAGAGATGGTGACCCTCGAAGACCGGAAGGAATTATTCGCTGCATGCTCTGATGGTTGTCTCTCATTCGCCTTAAGACGGAAGTAGGTGCACATTAATCATTTGGGACTTCAAGTCGGAATTTTTACAGCCCCAAGGAAACACAGAACGTGCTTTTTACTAGTAGTGTCCAACCAGAAGTGCAACAATAACTTGTGTCACCTTGTAAACTGAAAAGAGGATACTGTAGACGAGTGTTTTTTTATCGATTATGAAGTGTCGTTTGATATTAACTGTCTTTCGGAGTGAATGGAAATAGGAACCCATTAACGCTCAAATAACTTACGTAAGTGAGATTCAGGAAAAACAAATCGTATGTGGTATTATAATGGGTAGATATCGACTACATGCAGTCGATATCACTACTAAAAATCAGTCGCTTTCGCTTAAATTATACGGCAAAGTTAGATACAGCAGATCGAGGTTTCTCTGTTGATGGAGAACTGGAGTTATGGAACTACGTACATAATGCATAAATCCTCACACAAAATTTTGCTCAAAAAATGCCGCGAAGATCGTTGTTTTTCAGTTGAAATGATTTAATCTGAATTGAAAATAATACAAAAGCAACACACAAATCTGTTACCAGGATATGTGCGGAGGAAGTCAATTCCTCAAAATAAGAGGTACGCTGTCATTATTCTATCATTCTCTTCCTGTGGGGCATCGTAGCCGTATATTTGCTAAAGGACATTTTGGAGTATTGTCTCGACTGTTCTTTTCACAAGTATACAATTTATTACAACTTGCACGATGGGCCAATGTTGGCCTTCCAAGCGTCCAGGCCCTCAGGTGTTCGACAACGAGAGAGATCCCGTACAGTATGCTATAATGTGCGTTAGTTTTAAAGACGGCTATTACTGCAAGCACTAGCACGTTATGTGCTTGTTTACAGACCGACTACACAGCCTTATCACGAGTATTGTACAAAACATATACATACAGCGTGATAATTATTGAACTATATGAAAAAAAACGTGAATTGGTTACAAACTACGGCGTGCACACACTTTATTCACATGTAAACATCACTACAGGTATTCGGATTTAGTTTATGACGTGTTCGATATGCCTGCCTTCATTGGCGATGATATGGTGCAGACGAATAGCGAAATTCTGCATGACCCCCTGAAGTGTCGAAACATCGATGCTGTCGATGACCTTCTAAATGGCAGTTTCCAGCTCAACAATGGTTTTGGGGTCATTGCTATACACTTCGTCTCTAATACAGCCCCACAAAAAAAGAGTCGCGTGGGTTCAAATCCGGAGAATATGGCGGCCAATCGAGGCCCATGCCGATGGCTTCTGGGTACCCCAGAGCCAGAGTACGGCACCCCAAGTGCTTCTCTAGGACACCAAACACTCTCCTACTTTGATGGGGTCGAGGTCGCCTTTTGTTGGCCGGAGTGGCCGAGCGGTTCTAGGCGCTACAGTCTGGAACCGCGCGACAGCTACTGTCGCAGGTTCGAATCCTGCCACGGGCAAGGATGAGTGTGATGTCCTTAGGTTAGTTAGGTTTAAGTAGTTCTAAGTTGTAGGGAACTGATGACATCAGTAGTTGAGTCCCATAGTGCTCAGAGCCATATGAACCATTTTTAGGTCCGTCTTGTTTGAACCACATCTTGTCGAAATCAGGGTCACTAGGGATAACAGGGATGAAATGATATTCCAAAAACTTCACGTACCGTTCGGTAGTCACCGTGCCATCAGGGAATATCACACCGATTATTCCGTGACTGGACAGTGCACACCTTAAAGTGAAGAGACTTCTCGATCGCGAAATGCGGATTCTTAGCTCGAAAATGCGCCAATTTTTCTTATTGATGAATCCATCCAAATGAAAGTGGACTTCGTCGCTAAACTAACAACAAGGCGCGTGCGGGTGCGCATACTAATCCGTCATGCACTGCGGCCAATCGTGTAGTTTGAATGTCCTAATGCAAACCGTTCAGAAGTTACGAACTTGTGGCACAACTTGACCAGAAGAAGGGATCGGTTGGTAGGACATGTTCTGAGACATCGAGGGATCACCACTTTAGTATTGGAGGGCAGCGTGGAGGGTAAAAATCGTAGAGGGAGACCAAGAGATGAATACACTAAGCAGATTCAGAAGGATGTGGGTTGCAGTAAGTACTCTTCTCCCCAATTCTATTCAATACTTCATCATTAGTTATGCGGTCTACCCATCTAATCTTCAGCATTCTTCTGTAGCAGGTAAAAATTTAAAAAAATTGAACTAAAAAAGTCAGGCATCGCCATTAAAATTGCTACACCACGAAGATGACGTGCGCCAAACGCGAAACTTAACCGACAGGAAGATGATGCTCTGATATGCAAATGATTAGCTTTTCAGAGCATTCACTCAAGGTTGGCGCTGGTAGCGACAACTACAACGTGCTGACATGAGGAAAGTTTACAACCGATTTCTCATACACAAACAGCAGTTGACCGGCGTTGCCTGGTAAAACGTTGTTGTGATGCCTCGTGTAAGGAGGAGAAATGCGTACCATCACGTTTCCGACTTTGATAAAGGTCGGATTGTAGCCTATCACGATTGCGGTTAATCGTATCGTGACATTGCTGCTCGCGTTGGTCGAGATACAATGACTGTTAGCAGAATATGGAATCGGTGGGTTCAGGAGGGTAATACGGAACGCCGTGCTGGATCCCAACGGCCTCGTATCACTAGCAGTCGAGATGACAGGCATCTTATCCGCACGGCTGTAACGGATCGTGCAGCCACGTCTCGATCCCTGAGTCAACAGTTGGGGACATTTGCAAGACGACAGCCATCTGCACGAACAGTTCGACGACATTTGCAGCAGCATGGACCATCACCTCGGAGATCATGGCTGCGGTTACCCTTGACGCTGCATCACAGACAGGAGCGCCTGCGATGGTGTGCTCAACGACGAACCTGGGTGCACGATTGGCAAAACGTCATTTTTTCGGATGAATCCAGGTTCTGTTTACAGCATCATGATGCTCGCGTTCGTGTTTAGCGACATCGCGGTGAACGCACATTGGAAGCGTGTATTCGTCATCGCCATACTGGCGTATCACCCGGCGTGATGGTATGGGGTGCCATTGGTTACACGTCTCGGTCACCTCTTGTTCGCACTGACGGCACTTTGAACAGTGGACGTTGCATTTCAGATGTGTTACGACCCGTGGCTCTACCCTCCATTCGATCCCTGCGTAACCCTACATTTCAGCAGGATAATGCACGACCACATGTTGCAGGTCCTGTACGGGCCTTTCTGGATACAGAAAATGTTCGACTGCTGCCCTGGCCAGTATATTCTCCAGATCTCTCACCAATTGAAAACGTCTGGTCAACGGTGGCCGAGCAACTGGCTTGTCACAATACGCCAGTCACTACTCTTGATGAACTGTGGTATCGTGTTGAAGCTGCATGGGCAGCTGTACCTGTACACGTCATCCAATCTCTGTTTGACTGAATGCCCAGGCGTATCAAGGCCGTTATTACGGCCAGAGGTGGTTATTCTGGGTACTGATTCCTCAGGATCTATGCACCCAATTGATAGAAGGTTGTATACATGGAAGAACCCTGGAGATACTAAAAGGTATCAGATAGATTATATAATGGTAAGACAGACATTTAGGAACCAGGTTTTAAATTGTAAGACATTTCCAGGGGCAGATGTGGACTCTGACCACAATCTATTGGTTATGACCTGTAGATTAAAACTGAAGAAACTGCAAAAAGGTGGGAATTTAAGGAGATGGGACCTGGATAAACTGAAAGAACCAGAGGTTGTAGAGAGTTTCAGGGAGAGCATAAGGGAACAATTGACAGGATTGGGGGAAAGAAATACAGTAGAAGAAGAATGGGTAGCTTTGAGGGATGAAGTAGTGAAGGCAGCAGAGGATCAAGTAGGTAAAAAGACGAGGGATAGTAGAAATCCTTGGGTAACAGAAGAAATATTGAGTTTAATTGATGAAAGGAGAAAATATAAAAATGCAGTAAATGAAGCAGACAAAAAGGAATACAAACGTCTCAAAAATGAGATCGACAGGAAGTGCAGAATGGCTAAGCAGGGATGGCTAGAGGACAAATGTAAGGATGTAGAGGCTTATCTCACTAGGGGTAAGATAGATACTGCCTACAGGAAAATTAAAGAGACCTTTGGAGATAAGAGAACCACTTGTATGAACATAAAGAGCTCAGATGGAAATCCAGTTCTAAGCAAAGAAGGGAAAGCAGAAAGGTGGAAGGAGTATATAGAGGGTCTATACATGGACAATGTACTTGAGGACAACATTATGGAAAGGGAAGAGGATGTAGATGAAGATGAAATGGGAGGTACGATACTGCGTGAAGAGTTTGACAGAGCACTGAAAGACCTGAGTCGAAACAAGGCCCCCGGAGTAGACAACATTCCAGTAGAACTACTGACGGCCTTGGGAGAGCCAGTCCTGACAAAACTCTACCATCTGGTGAGCAAGATGTATGAAACAGGCGAAATACCATCAGACTTCAAGAAGAATATAATCATTCCAATCCCAAAGAAAGCAGGTGTTGACACATGTGAAAATTACCGAACAATCAGTTTAATAAGCCACAGCTGCAAAATACTAACACGAATTCTTTACAGACGAATGGAAAAACTAGTAGAAGCTGATCTCGGGGAAGATCAGTTTGGATTCCGTAGAAATACTGGAACACGTGAGGCAATACTGACCTTACGACTTATCTTAGAAGAAAGATTAAGGAAAGGCAAACCTACGTTTCTAGCATTTGACTTAGAGAAAGCTTTTGACAATGTTGACTGGAATACTCTCTTTCAAATTATAAAGGTGGCAGGGGTAAAATACAGGGAGCGAGAGGCTATTTACAATTTGTACAGAAACCAGATGGCAGTTATAAGAGTCGAGGGGCATGAGAGGGGAGCAGCGGTTGGGAAGGGAGTGAGACAGGGTTGTAGCCTCTCCCCAATGTTATTCAATCTGTATATTGAGCAAGCAGTAAAGGAAACAAAAGAAAAATTTGGAGTAGGTATTAAAATCGATGGAGAAGAAATAAAAACTTTGAGGTTCGCCGATGACATTGTAATTCTGTCAGAGACAGCAAAGGACTTGGAAGAGCAGTTGAACGGAATGGATGGTGTCTTGAAGGGAGGATATAAGATGAACATCAACAAAAGCAAAACGAGGATAATGGAATGTAGTCGAATTAAGTCGGGTGATGCTGAGGGTATTAGATTAGGAAATGAGACACTTAAAGTAGTAAAGGAGTTTTGCTATTTGGGGAGCAAAATAACTGATGATGGTCGAAGTAGAGAGGATATAAAATGTAGACTGGCAATGGCAAGGAAAGCGTTTCTGAAGAAGAGAAAGTTGTTAACATCGAGTATAGATTTAAGTGTCAGGAAGTCATTTCTGAAAGTATTTGTATGGAGTGTAGCCATGTATGGAAGTGAAACATGGACGGTAAATAGTTTGGACAAGAAGAGAATAGAAGCTTTTGAAATGTGGTGCTACAGAAGAATGCTGAAGATTAGATGGGTAGATCACATAACTAATGAGGAAGTATTGAATAGGATTGGGGAGAAGAGAAGTTTGTGGCACAACTTGACCAGAAGAAGGGATCGGTTGGTAGGACATGTTCTGAGGCATCAAGGGATCACCAATTTAGTATTGGAAGGCAGCGTGGAGGGTAAAAATCGTAGGGGGAGACCAAGAGATGAATACACTAAGGAGATTCAGAAGGATGTAGGTTGCAGTAGGTACTGGGAGATGAAGAAGCTTGCACAGGATAGAGTAGCATGGAGAGCTGCATCAAACCAGTCTCAGGACAACAACAACAACACATGCACCCAAATTGAGTGAAATGTAATCACATTTCAGTTCTAGTATAATACATTTGTCCAATGAATGCCCGTTTATCATCTCCATTTCTTCTCAGTATAGCAATGTTAATGGCCAGTGACAGTTTTCTATGTTTCTCTTTGTCACATACGCACACACACACACACACACACACACACACACACACACACACACTCACTCACACACACACACAGACACACTTATATATGTATACGCAAAAATGAAAATTGAAAGGCGAAATGCGAACAGAATGATACAACTGGTTTTATTAACCTCTTTGTCAGCATAGCGAATAATATTAGATTTTCGTAATGGGTATTTTGTTCCGATTTTATGAACGACACATACCAAATGAAGACTTTATTGACATATTATGAATATAGATAATTCAAGGCTTAAAACGGATTTGAGCTGTCGGGTATACGAGTGAGGATTCGTTCTGGCTCAGTTGTTTCGCCTGACGAATTTCCATTCACAAATTGCCATGCTATTAAGCGAGAAATTGATACAGGGAGGGAACACCCTTTTTTTAAACAATCGACGGCCCAGCCAGAGCGCGGAGGCAGAGTGAAAAAGTAACCGGTTTATTTGGCGACACGGGCCCGTATCGGAGGCCCAGGCGCCTCTAGTAGGGGAGAATCGGATCGCGGCAGAGCCGGGCACTTTTTTTTCCCCCCCGACCCTCGCGTAAGCTGTCCGTTCGCCCCTGTTCACCCCATTTCACCCCAATGCACACACTGGCGGCCGCACGGACCGAAGCGCCTCCCTGATAAACCACATGCGACCCCAAAGAGCGGCCGATCGCCGTTTAGCAAACACGCGCACACACGTTCGCACGCATTCCGCGCCGATGCGGGCTATCAACAGGTGGAAGCGCGTCGGTGATCGATAGCGGCAGAGGACGGCGGGCGGCTGCCTCCGTATCGGAATCCCATTTCCAGCGCGTTACGTGACCGGGGGAGGGACGAGGGGGCGCCCGCGCTCCCCTAACCGTACAAATTCGCTCCGGAATGTCCTCCATAAAAGAGGAAAAGGGGCGTAACTTTCTTTATGCTGCTATATTATGTATTGACAAGGGCGTTATATATTCTCGGAAATACACAGGCGCGGCGCGCGGCTACGAGCAGAGGGTGCACCGGCGACAGGCTGGGGTTTGCGGATACATCAAAGGCTCGTGCCGGCACATCGCTCGCCGTTTAGCACCGCGTAAAAAGCGCCGCGCGCGTCGAGAAAAGGGTTGCTTCCCTTCGCAGACTTGGTCACTTCAAAAGCGGCGCGGAGCGGGTCGATGGGGAATGCGGGATTGCCCTTGGCAGCAATGGGGGATGCCCTAACATCGGGCGCGACCGATGCCAGTAAACGTGATAACTATGGCGGATGTC
Source organism: Schistocerca cancellata (assembly GCF_023864275.1). Taxonomy (NCBI): domain Eukaryota; kingdom Metazoa; phylum Arthropoda; class Insecta; order Orthoptera; family Acrididae; genus Schistocerca; species Schistocerca cancellata. The sequence goes on along the minus strand of NC_064634.1, from coordinate 77,770,730 downwards.
TACCTCTTGAAGCTGTCGTAAGGATATCGTAGAAATTTAGTAACGGGCGTAGGTAATAATAGTTAAGGATCCTTAACTGCTAAAAATCTCAGGGTCTTTCATTCAGACCTCCGATCTCGCGGTAGAAAGTCCTGGAAGCATGGATAAATATCGTCTACGGAAGAGACGATCTCACGTCAACATACGTCCAGAAATTATAGTGAACTAGAATATCGTCCCGGCTTCGCATTGGTAGCGACTTGGAAGAGCAGTTGAACGGAATGGATGGTGTCTTGAAGGGAGGATATAAGATGAACATCAACAAAAGCAAAACGAGGATAATGGAATGTAGTGGAATTAAGTCGGGTGATGCTGAGGGAATTAGATTAGGAAATGAGACACTTAAAGTAGTAAAGGAGTTTTGCTATTTGGGGAGCAAAATAACTGATGATGGTCGAAGCAGAGAGGATATAAAATGTAGACTGGCAATGGCAAAGAAAGCGTTTCTGAAGAAGAGAAATTTGTTAACATCGAGTATAGATTTAAGTGTCAGGAAGTCATTTCTGAAAGTATTTGTATGGAGTGTAGCCATGTATGGAAGTGAAACATGGACGGTAAATAGTTTGGACAAGAAGAGAATAGAAGCTTTCGAAATGTGGTGCTACAGAAGAATGCTGAAGATTAGATGGGTAGATCACATAACTAATGAGGAAGTATTGAATAGGATTGGGGAGAAGAGAAGTTTGTGGCACAACTTGACCAGAAGAAGGGATCGGTTGGTAGGACATGTTCTGACGCATCAAGGGATCACCAATTTAGTATTGGAGGGCAGCGTGGAGGGTAAAAATCGTAGGGGGAGACCAAGAGATGAATACACTAAGCAGATTCTGAAGGATGTAGGTTGCAGTAGGTACTGGGAGATGAAGAAGGTTGCACAGGATAGAGCAGCATGGAGAGCTGCATCAAACCAGTCTCAGGACTGAAGACCACAACAACAACAAACATGAAAGTGACCAGTTATCAGAAGCCTGAATGACCATATTTTGCTCCTCGGATCGCTGCGAGACGTGAAGGAAGAGAGTCCGTAAGGTTCTGGAAAGTATCGACAGGGAAGTGATTATACGCCTACTCCAGAGCTAGGTTTCACGGTTGAGGATCCATTGCGTGATCGAGGTGGTCCCACAGATATGGGAAGCTTCATGGACGGGGGAGTACAGTAAGAACCACACAGGTTCTTACCCTACGCGCTTCATTCGAAGAGCTTCAGGATGAGTTCACTGTACAGTGTACGGACATTTGCCACGCCGGACATTTGCCACGCCGGACATTTGCCATGCCGGACATTTGCCACGCCGGACATTTGCCACGCCAGACATATGCCACGATTTTACCTGCTCCGAAGGGTTGGGTCCCTTGTCCCCCCCTCCTTCTCCACATCGCTGTCGCGCAGTAAAGGTAATTGCTGAGCCTTTCCGGTGGTTTACTTAACATAGGACCAGAATATCTTTGGATTTTCTGCCACAATTCTAGAGAGACCTTCGTTGTGGAAACTATTAAATGCATCTCGCGTTGAAATACGCACCAAATTTCGAGCCGCAGTAAAACTTCGCCAGTCTTGGAGATTTTGCATACGTCTAACTTATACGTGCCTTTTTCGGTGCTCCTGCAGCAGCTTTCTGTTGTGTTTTGTGTACCATGGGGGATCAGTTCCGTTTCTTATTAATGTATTTGGTATGAATCTCTCGAGTGCTGTTGATACTATTTGTTTGAACTGAAGCCTCATATGTTCTTCACATACACAGTTTGGAAGGATTGGAGACTGTCTCTTAGAAAGACGTAAATCGAATTTTTAGCTGCTTTTATGAATAGATATATTATGCGTTTAGTTTTGGTGAATTTCTTTGTTACAGAATTGAGCCTCGCTACGACTGTAATCCCTGTATCCATCGTGGTGTCCGGACATTTGCCACACCGGACATTTGCCACGCCGGACATATGCCACGATTTTACCTGCTCTGAAGGGTTCGGTCCCTTGTTTCCCCTCCCCCTCCTCCTCCTCCTGCTCACCCACCCTCCCAGTTTGCTTTCGAAGTTCCTAACGTGACCATCGGTATGGAAGTTATTACAACGAACAAGGGCAGGCCTCCTGCTCATTAGAAAGGTCACGCGTATCTTAAACAGAGGGAATCTAAAGAAGGTGTTGTTACATGGATGTGCTTACGCCGAAAAGCGGATCATTGCAAGGGAACGCTGCTTTCGAGGAACGGAGAAGTGTTGAGCGTATTAGAACATCTCTGTGGACCACCTGACGATGCAGGTCTGATAGTGAGAAAGCAAGTGGAAAGATCGAAGAGAAGGTCTCGAGAAGAAACTACACAGTTATCGGAGATATACGCGGATGAAGTGGGAAATCTACGTAATAAAGTTTATGACTTTGTTACAGTGATGCCTAATTCAGAATCTATGAAGAGAACCATGCATCGTTGATGGAGTCAAGAGTGGGGGAACCAACAAGAGCCTAAAAACTCTTATGAAATTGATCTTCACGAAGATCTATTAAAAATGGGAGATAGCAGTAGTTTTCTTCTGGAAGACGATAGATTAGAGGTGAGAATAATGATTTTTAGTGGAAGCAAAGGAAAAGAAAGTTTAAAAACATGTTCCCATTTTTTTATGGATGGAACATTTAAGAGATGCAGCAAGCAGTTTGCACAGATCTACACCACACACGTAGATTTAGGAGGCCCGATTAAAGAAACAAATATTCTTCCTACTCTATTTGCACTGCTCCCTAATAAGAAGAAAGACACATATGTTCGTCTGTTTCGTCTGATAAAACAGGTAGTCTCTGAGTGGTGTCCTACACAAGTAAAGATGGACTTTGAGGCAGCTGCGATATCGGCCATTCGTCGAGTTTTTCCCACAACTGAAATAAATAGATTCTATTTCCATATGAAGAAGAGTTTATCGAGAAGAACTCGAGTTCTCGGTCTAACTGAGGAGTGCCGCTAGAACGAGGATCTAAGACTTCACGTCAGCATGTGTGCACCGCTGGCAGTTGTAAAACCGGACGACGTAAGCAATGGATGGATTGAGATTCGTGCAGAAGCTCCTGATAACGGGAGGTTCTCTCAATTTTTGACTACTTTGTGGATAACTGGCTAGAGAATGAGGATATCGCAATAGAAATCTGGGACTGTTACGGAAAAAGGCACCGAACGACGAATGCTTTTGAAGGGTGGCACAACAAAATAAATAGTATTATTGGAAACCCTCACCCTGAAATCAACTATTTGGTGGAGTGCTTGAAAAAGGAAGCAGAGCTCAGAAACTGCATGTACATGAAATTGGAAATGAATCTTGAAGGTAAGAAGAGGAAGAAGAAGTACTTGAAGCTGGACGACAGGATAGAGAGAATCATAAAGAATTATGAAGAGACTGGCAACATTAGGCCTTGCTTGAAAGCCATTGCCCATATTCAGAAACTGGACTAAAATACGTTAAAAGTAATATATTAAAAACTATGAAGACCACCGAGTCCTCGCAGGTTACTGACATAAAATTATTAAAACATTGAAGCAGCATTATCGGAGCTAATATTAAGTTGTAATTGTAAATAGAGTGTACATTAGTTCAGCGTGTTTAGGCTGATTTTGCACACGCCAGAATGGTAGATGGTCATTTTTCATTTTCACGGTCCAATGCCTGTGCAAAGTGTGATGCGAATCGGCCTTTAATATAAAAATTAAAAGGTGTTTCAAACCTCACAAAAGTATCCCTATTGTTGTCACGTTAAGATAACTTTTTTCTGCCTTCCAATATTATGGCCATACTATTAAATAATTTTGAGTTCTAAAATAATTTTCTGAAGCTTCAGAATCGCAACTATCACCTAAAATATCATGGTTTGTTAAACTGATAGTATAGGCCTTCGTAAAAGAAAATGGGAACTGAACCTTTGAATTGCATCTAAAATTGACATCCCAAAACTGATCTGATTTTGGCACCTCAAATATTTTTTATTTAAGTTTAGCTGCAAACATTTATAGTAGATGTAAATCTACTTAAGTACATTTAGATATAGTCCTTTAAAAATTAAAATTTCTTACTAAATTGTTGATTATCTTTGAACAGGTCAGTAAAAGCAAGGACCTTACTACTGAAAATTAATTGGTACTAAAGAACATCAGAAACAAATGTATTAGACCTACTTTTCTTATACATTAGAGACTTTATGAAAAGATATTTGATCATTTCCTCTGTCACTGACAATGTAATTTCAGTTGCTTTGCAACACCAGGGATATCTACTTCTAAATTATGTTTGCAGCTGTTCTCATTTCGAATTCTGGAATATTTACTTCGTCTTCTTTGGTGGAGGAATTTCGGAAAATTCATTTACTAACTCCACTTTAGTGGCACTGTCATCAGTAGCATTACCGTCGCTGTCGCGCAGTAAAGGTACTTACTGAGCCATTCCTCTGGTTTACTTAACATGGGACCAGTATCTCTTTGGATTTTCCGCCACATTTCTAGAGCGAGTTTCGTTGTGGAAACTATTAAATGCATCTCGCATTGAAATCCGCACCAAACTTCGAGCCTCAGTAAAACTTCACCAATCTTGGAGATTTTGCATTCGTCTAAATTATACGTGCCTTTTGCGGTGCTCCTGCAACAGCTTTATGTCGTGTTTTGTGTACCATGGGGGATCAGTTCCGTCTCTTATTAATTCATTTGGTATGAATATCTCGAGTGCTGTTGATACTATTTCTTTGAACTTAAGCTACATATGGTCTCCATTTACATAGTTTGGAAGGATTGGAGACTATCTCTTAGAAAGACGTCACCTGAATTTTTAGCTGCTTTTATTAATAGATATATTTCGCGTTTAGTTTTGGTGAATTTCTTTGTTACGGAAGTGAGCCTCTCTACGACTGTGTGTACACTAATCCCTGTATCCGTCGTGATCTCAGGATTATTATTGGCTAAGAGGTCAAGTGTGTTTTCGTAACCATTTACAATTTGAATGGCCACGTCAACTAATTGTTAAAAATAATTTTTAATAAAGCATTTAGAACAATTACAGAAGTTGTTTTCTATTTACAATAGGGTATGAAAATGTATTTTTGTCAACATGCCGAAGGTAGATTGAAGTAAGTGCCAACTATAATTGTATAGGTAGGGTACCTATTTGTGATGAGACTCAAGTTTTCTTTTCTTTGAACTGTTCAGCAACTGTTTCATCTGAGACAGGGGGGCGGTAAAAGGAGCAGTTATTAATTTATTCCGGTTGTCGAGTATCACCTCTGTCCATACTAAGTCACAGGAACTATCTGCTTCAAAGTCGATTGTGAGCTTACATTATTTTTCCTTAAGTTGTCCTTCTTGTTTCTGTTGTAGCGCAGATAATTACAATTACGGCTTTTCGCTCCAGATCCTAAGATGCTTTCTCTGTGACCCTATAAAACCAGAGCTAAGCAATGTAGAACAACAACATACGTTACAAGCGTAGCATTCTGTAGTACTTCATTTCCTTATTTCTAACATTTTAAAATTGTAAGTCGACTTTAGATGACATGTCAATCATAGATGTTCTCATCCCTGTTTAGTGAACGTGTTTTCAGTTATGTTTTGAACAGTGTCCCGCTACACTCTATTAACTAATGTTTTTAGAGAGTAAATTAATATGGAGTATGTCGTTCTTCTTTTCAAACATTCACAAACCCACTTATTCTTTCCCTATTGTCTTTTGCGTATGCAGTTGTAGTAATTAAAGTAGGCACAAATGCAGTGATCAAAAAGAAATGATTAGCGTACATACGCAATGTCTTTACATCGTTCCTTTCTTGTTGTTCCCATGCCGATGGACTGTTTCTATCGCAATCAGTAAGTGTGAAAGGAAGCTACCCTACAGACAGAGGGATCTACATTTATACTTGGCAGAACTAACTGACATAACTGTCGGTATTGCTTTCGTTTCCCAAAAGTTAAAAATACTTCGATTTCGGAAAAGAAGCTCTGTATTTCACCAAGATGTCGAAGACGAAGGTCCCTTACGTACTGGTTGTATCGAGTCAGATGTGGAGACGGCGGTTTGAAAGCGGACAGAGGTAGTGCGGGGAAGGGCGTCCCTTACCTGAGGGATCGCTACTCAAGCTACCTGGCGAAGGGGCAAGTGTGGCAAATATCCGGCGTGGCAAATGTCCGGTGTGGCAAATGTCCGGCATTCATCCGTCGTGATGCTCAGGATCATTTGTGGCTAAGAGGTCAAGTCTGTTTTCGTAACCATTTACAAATTAAATGGCCTCGTGAACTAATTGTTCAAAATAATTTTTAAAAAGCATTTAGAACAATTGCAGAAGTTGTTTTCTATCTACAATAGCGTCTGAAAATGTGTTTTTTTTAATATTCGGAAGGTAGATTGAAGTCACTGCCAACTATAATTGTATGAGTAGCGTACCTATTTGCGATGAGACTCAAGTTTTCTTTGAACTCTTCAGCAACTGTTTCATCTGAGACCGGGAGTCGGTAACAGGAGCCAAGTTATTAATTTATTCCGGTTGTCGAATATAACCTCTGCCCATACTAAGTCACAGGAGCTATCTGCTTCAATGTCGCTTGTGAGCGAAACACACATTACATTCTTTTTCCTTGTCGTGCTTATTGTTTCCGTTGTTGTGCAGATCATTACAATTACGGCTTTTCCCTCCAAACCCTAGGATGCTTTCTCTGTGACCCTGTAAATACTAGAGCTAAAGAATGTAGAACAACAACGTACATTACAAGCATAGCATTCTGTATTACTTCATTTCCTTATTTCTAACATTTTAAAATTGTACGTCGACTTTAGATGACATGTCAATCATAAATGTTGTTATCTTTATTTAGTGAAGGTATTTTCAGTCATGTTTTGAACACTGTCCCACTACATTTTATTAACTAATATTTCGCCGCAAGGGATATCTGATTTTACAGAGTAAATTAATATGGAGTATATCGTACTTCTTTTCAAACATTCACATCCCCATTTCTTCTTTCCTTGTCCTTTGGGCAGGCATTTGTAGTAATTAAAGTAGGCACAAATGCAGTGATCAAAAAGAAATGATTAGCGTACATACGCAATGTCTTTACATCGTTCCTTTCTTGTTGCTCCCATGCCGATGGACTGTTTCTATCGCAATCAGTAAGTGTGAAAGGAAGCTACCCTACAGACAGAGGGATCTATATTTATACTTGGCAGAACTAACTGACATAACTGTCGGTATTGCTTTCGTTTCCCAAAAGTTAAAAATACTTCGATTTCGGAAAAGAAGCTCTGTATTTCGCCAAGATGTCGAAGAAGAAGGTCCCTTACGTACTGGTTGTATCGAGTCAGATGTGGAGACGGCGGTTTGAAAGCGGACAGAAGTAGTACGAGGAAGGGCGTCCCTTACCTGAGGGGTGGCTACTCAAGCTACCTGGCGAAGGGGCAAGTGTGGCAAATATCCGGCGTGGCAAATATCCGGCGTGGCAAATGTTCGGCATTCCTTTCTAACCATACGACTGCATATTTAGATTAGATTTTAAGCATGTAATTCATAATTTGTACAGCCTCTAAAATGTTGGGTGTTTCAGCTTCCCTTACCAATGTGTTTTATGCAACCTGAAACACCTTCAAATACCACTCATGAGATTTTCATATTCTCTTGCTCGATACATGCAAACTACTAGTCCTGCAGAAAAAAATGGATAGGGCCTTTTTGTAGCAAATTTAATGTACTGGAATACATTTCTGGTAGAGGCAGTAGTTTTCTAATTATTTAAGAAAAACGGACAAAAGTGACCTTCTAAAGCGTTTTCCTTGAATAACTCGAAAACTGTGGCCACCAGTGAAAACGTATCCCAATACAAAACTTGTTGATGTTGTTGTGGTCTTCACTCCTGAGACTGGTTTGATGCAGCTCTCCATGCTACTCCATCCTGTGCAAGCTTCTTCATCTCCCAGTACCTACTGCAGCCTACATCCTTCTGAATCTGCTTAGTGTATTCATCTCTTGGTCTCCCTCTGCGATTTTTACCCTCCACAGTGCCCTCCAGTACTAAACTGGTGATCCTTCGATGTCTCAGAACATGTCCTACCAACCGATCCCTTCTCCTAGTCAAGTTGTGCCACAAGCTCCTCTACTCCCCAATTCTATTCAATACCTCGTCATTAGTTATATGATCTACCCATCTAATCTTCAGCATTATTCTGTAGCACCACATTTCAAAAGCTTCTATTCTCTTTTTGTCTAAACTATTTATCGCCCACGTTTCACTTCCATACATGGCTACACTCCATACAAATACTTTCAAAACGACTTCCTGACATTTAAATGTATTCTCGGTGTTAACAAATTTTTCTTCTTCAGAAATGCTTTCCTTGCCATTGCCAATACACATTTTATATCTTCTCTACTTCGACCATCATCAGTTATTTTGCTCCCCAAATAGCAAAACTCCTTTACTACCTTAAGTGTCTCATTTCCTAATCTAATTCCCTCAGCATCACCCGACTTAATTCGACTACATTCCATTATCCTCGTTTTGCTTTTGTTAATGTTCATCTTATACCCTCCTTTCAAGACACTGTCCATTCCGTTCAACTGCTCTTCCAAGTCCTTCGCTGTCTCTGACAGAATTACAATGTCATCGGCGTACCTCAAAGTTTTTATTTCTTCTCCATGGATTTTAATACCTACTCCGAAATTTTCTTTTGTTTCCTTTATTGCTTGCTCAATATACAGATTGAATAACATCGGGGAGAGGCTACAACCCTGTCTCACTCCCTTCCCAACAACTTCTTCCCTTTCATACCCCTCGACTCTTATAACTGCCATCTGGTTTCTGTACAAATTGTAAATTGCCTTTCGCTCCCTGTATTTTACCCCTGCCACCTTCAGAATTTGAAGGAGAGTGTTCCAATCAACATTGTCAAAAGCTTTCTCTAGGTCTACAAACGCTAGAAACGTAGGTTTGCAGCTGAATCACGCTATACGTTTTTTCATAGTGATTCATCATTTGTTGCAATTAGTGCATTTATTCTTGTGGGAAGTTGTTGTACAAGAAGCACTAAGCACTGTAGTAAATTGGATGTACGTGGTGTCGCAATGCGCAACCGAAAATGACGTGGTCGATGTGTTTGTACAGGTCACAATAATATACGGTTGGAGCAACTTCGTCACTGACAGTCGATGGACATAGTGTTACAATCGTTTGTGGTTAAACCGGAACCGGAATGTGGTGATCAGAAATTTTATGTGGTACGTACCAAGAGAGTAACGGGGTCTTGCAAATGTGCTAAGTAGTGTAGCTGCGTAGTCACTTCGTCCCCACGCGCCGCCTGCGGTCCTTCAGACTCTCTACAAAGCTGGCCGCGCCACCTGCCAACCCTTGACGCGACTTGCCGCGCGCCCATTAAGAACGGGGCCAGCGCTCGCCTCGCACCCTAAATCAAGCGCTCCGGACAGCTGTTCCCCCGTTTAATTGGAAAATTGTCTCTGGTTTCCAGTCTATTCTACTCCGCTGACTGCTGACTCGCCCCGACCGGCCCGTTAATGGGACACCCCTCGAAAATAAACTGGACATAACGTGCAAAAAAAAAAGTCGTAAATTATATCGGGGAGTCGTATATCGTCCGGCCGATAATAAACAGAAAACTCCGGCCGTAAAAACAAACAGTATTCACTTTTGGACTTCTGGGTGGCATTAAATTCCATTTCTCCTTTCGCCCTTCCGGCCGGAGCAACATTCTGTTGCCGCAGTAATTTACGACAACATATGTGGTGCTGATATACGGCGGTGGCTCGCAGAGTTCGATAGCGAATGCAGTATCAGGATCCGGAAGTGCTGTCTGGCCAGTGCTTCCCTTGAAACTCCACTAGTAACAGGTGGAGGTATGCTAATGGTCCTAATCTGTCTTCTTTCTCTTCCCTTTGTGCTTTTCAACTAGTGCTGGCTGCATGTCGCGATCTTTTGCGAGGTCTTCCCAGTGGTCATCAATAAACAAGTCGGTACCCGTAAGCCAGCTTCTGTATTCTCCGGTTTTCCACGAATTGTATGTGTGCCTTCTACTTGCACTCCTGTATATATACTTTGATAAAAGTGGTTATCGAAGGTTGTCTAATCGCAGTCTGCCCTAGGATATCCTGAAACACTCTAAAGTCTCATTTCACTTGCTTATATATAACATACACTAAAGAGTGAAAGAAACTGGTATAGGCATGTGTATTCAAATACAGAGATACGTAAACAGGAAGAATACGGCGCTCCAGTCGACAGTTCCTTTATAAACAACAAGTGTCGGACACAGATGTTAGATCGATTACTGCTGCTACAATGGCAGGTTATCAAGGTTTAACGAATTTGAACGTGGTGTTCAGGTAGCGCACGAACGATGGGACTCAGCATCTTCGAAGTAGCGGTAAAGTGGGCATTTTCCCTTATGATCATTTCACGAGCGTAATCCGATAAAACATAAAATCTCCGATATCTCTGTGGCCGGAAAAGATCCTGCAAGAACGGGACCAACGACGATTGAAGAGAATTATTCGACGTGACAGAAGTGCAACCCTTCCACAGATTTATGCAGATTTCAATGCTGGGTCATTAGCAAGTGTCAGGGTGCGAACCATTCAACAAAATATCATCGATATGGGCTTTCGGAGCCGAACCACGACGCACAACTTTACGCCTCGCCTGGGTCCGCCAGCATCGACATTGGACTGTTGATGACTGCAAAGATGTTGCATGGTCGGATGAGTCTCGTTACAAAGTCCATCGAGAGGATGGACGTGTACGGGTATGGAGACAACCTCATGAATCCACGGACCCTCCATGTCAGCAGGAGACTGTTCAATCTGGTGGAGGCTCTGTAATGGTGTTGGGCGTGTGCTGTTGGAGTGATATAGGATCCCTGATACGTCTAAATACGATTCTGATAGGTGACACGCACATAAGCATCCTGTCTGATCACCTGCATCCATCCATGTCCATTGTGTGTTCGAAAGGACTTGGGCATTCCCAGCAGGACAATGCGATACCCCACACGTCCAGAGGTGCTACGGACTGGCTCCAGGACCACTCTTCCGCCCCAGACGTGAACATTATTGAGCATATCTGGATTTCCTTGCAACGTGCTGTTCAGAAGAGATCTCCATCCCCTCGTATTCTTACGGTTTTATGGACATCCCTACACGATTCTTGGTGTCAATTCCCTCCAGCACTATTTCAGACATTAGTCGAGTCCATGCATTTCTGCGTGCTCGCGGGACCCTACACGATATTAGTGTATATCTCTTAGGTGATACGCAGTCCTCGCTCACATATCTCAGTGCATCGTTAATTTGCTCGTTATTAGTTAACAGAGTCTGAAATAAACTTAACCTCCCTCTCACAACCGACCGTCACTGATGTGATCAAAGGATTTGATTCTCAGATCATAACCGAAAAACTTGAGTGGGAAGTCAAACTTAACCTTGCTTTCCAGATACGGGAAGCACTCAGCATTCCTACCAACTACGGTCCCACTTTCCTTGTCATCATAATACTGGATATGCGACGATTTGAAGCTTCCTGACAGGTTAAAATTATGTACCGGGCCGCAACTCGAACTTGGTACCTTTGTATTTCTCTGTGAAGTGCTCTAACGACCTTGTGTAAGTTGTACTGCAGAATACCTGTGAATCTGGGAAGGTAGGAGAGGACTGCAGGAAGTACATCAGTGAGGGTGTCTTGTGAGTCGTGCTTGTACAGCTCACTTGTACAGCGCATGCCTGCGAAAGGCAAGGTTTGTAGGTACGAGACCCACTCCAGGACACAGTTTTGATCTGCCAGGCAGTTTGTTGTCCAAGATTTTTCCCGATACCTTTCGTCTATCAACCATCTCATCACGAATGGGAACGTCATCTATCGCCGTAGACACTAAGTTCAATCTTTCTGATCACAAGTGCATCATGCCGTTGCCTGAAGCGCTTAATCAACAGTCACAACCTCACATAAGATTTCGAAACTCCTGCCACTAGACCCTAGTGCAATTCCAGTCTCCGCCGGCCGGTGTGGCCGTGCGGTTCTAAGCGCGTCAGTTTGGAACCGCGTGACCGCTACGATCGCAGGTTCGAATCCTGATTCGGGCATGGATGTGTGTGATGTCCTTAGGTTAGTTAGGTTTAAGTAGTTCTAAGTTCTAGGGTACTGATGACCTCAGTAGTTAAGTCCCATAGTGCTCAGAGCCATTTTTTTTAATTCCAGTCTCCTTCAATCTGCCTCTGTTTAACACCTGTGACCTGTCCCAAACAATCACCTCTTATAAATAGCATGAGTCCATGATAGACTGACGTACTGAAGAGCACAGTTAGTTGATGCAAAGTTATGCATGGAAGAAGTAACAACAGACAGCAAACTATGCAAGACGAGCCAAAATGGTTCACAAGCCTTCCTCACACCTCCACTTCTGCCAAAACCTCATTACCTGCCGTCCAAACTTCACAGAAGCCCTTCTGCGAAACTTGCAAGGCTAGCACTACTGGAAGAAAGGATACTGCTGAGACATGGCAGAATGAAATTTGCACTCTGCACTCTGCTGCGGAATGTGCGCTGATATGAAACTTTCTGGCAGATTAAAACTGTGTGCCTGACCGGGACTCTATCTCGAGACCTTCGTCTTTTGCTGGCAAGTGCTCTACCGACTGCGCTACCCAAACGTTCCGAGTTCGAGTCTCGGTCCGGCACACAGTTTTAATCTACCGAGAAGTTTCATGTCTGCGCACACCCCGCTGCAGAGTGAGAATTTAGTTCATAATGACAAATGATGTTTACTACAAGTTATACACCACCTATGCATACTACGTGATATCACCCAAAAATAAAACAACTCTGCAGAATTTCTGGTACTGCGTTACTATGATACAGAGCAAAATATAGAAAGTTTAGAAACTGAATGAACATTTCGAACGTTCTTTATTTTAACTATACAGTTCTAACTGCTGACTTGTAAAGAACTGTAATATAAAGGAAACAGCACAGTAATCCACAAAGAGACGAAACAAATAAGAACAGAGATTCTGTGCTTAGACTCCGCCTCCAATAAAGGGCAACAAGTCTCGTAGCAACTAGAAGGAGAAGCTGAGAGAGATGATTAGGAGCTGAGGTCTGCATGTAGTGTTGCTCTATACGTACTAAATAAGATTCAACATTCGAGCAAGTTAATAATTTAACATAACAATGAGATAGAAATTTTGGATTGTATTTTGTCTTTCTATTACGACTCCAAACAACAAGTATCAAATTATGAGGAAAGGAAAAAAAAACTGTGTTAAAATCATGTAAAATGTAGAAGCTAACTACGTTAGCTGATTCACTGAGCATGCCAATGACATCATTTTTCAGAAGCGTCGCGGAAAGAAATGAAAAGAAAGAATAAACTGAACTGTATGGGCACAAAACAATACCGAAGAAGCTGACGATGGGAAGTCAAGGAACACAAAAACAAGATAAGGAAACTCAGCAAATATAACCTTCGAAGTTAAGGACTCGAGTTTGAACTCTGAATCGCTATCCGACTCAATGGTTTGAATCTTTCGAGAGGTTTCATGGAACAGTTGCTTCCCAGCTAAAGAAAGACAGATATCGTACATCAGAAAATGGAGAGCTTCAAGGACATTTCCTACACAGAAATTTTAAATGTAAGTTGTTCTTTTTATAACGAAGATAAACAATTAATTGTATGTCCACATTTCTTCAGTATGCGACGGACTCTGGAGCAGTGTAATTTCGCTGTTTTCTATCTCATTCGCGCATCGTGCGTGTTTCGAGCGACAGCGAGTTCGTCTCCTTATAAGCTATAAGCATACAAGCTATAATTTCTTTAATTTTTCCATCATGGTCATCACTCGAGACGTATGTAAGAGGAAGTAATATTTTGCTTCATCCTTCCTCGAACGAGTGCTATTGAAATTTTAAAAGTTAACTTGATTGCCTTTTCCTTTTGTCTGGACCACATGTTGACAAATAGAACTTAAAAATGGCACGTCTGATTAGCGTTATTTTAATGCCCTCAAATATGGATTAATTACAGTTTTTAATGCCTCGCCCTACACTTTAGGCTCCACAATATTATGTGTGAGACTGTGTCTTAGTGAAATGAACCGTGAGAAATTAATTTTTAGACTGTAATTTCGACATGGTTAGCCTATTAATAAGAGATTCAATTACTTCATTGAGCTGAGCGTCAAATTGTTTACTACAGGCTAATTGAATGATGTTACAGCGTGCATGCAGTGCTGAAAGAGACATGATCACGATATGATGAGGAAATGTGGAGTAGAAGGCAATGAAATCTTATGTATCGAAACATCGAAATTAACGGTAAACAAAGCGAAAATATTTTTACGTTCGAATGACTGAGATTAAAAATATTTATACTTTGTGATTCCCGTCGTCTAATGATTCATCATCAGATGCTTTATAGTCCTCAGGTGACTGTATATAGCTTAGCGACGTCCGTTGTATAGACACGGATAGACAGAAAAATCGAAACACGTAAGGACTAAATGTAGTGAGGTATCTGTTATTATTTACATCAGAATGACTTGATGACATTACTTACAGTTAATTAAATCCATGGGATTAAGCTTGGTGCACAAATCACTACGAAAAAAGTTGGTTATGATTGCCAGTGATGTTGATTAGCCATCACTATACGAACTTCGCCACAGGTACTACAAGCTACAGGATGTACACAGGACAAAGCATGTGGCTTGATTTCTCGGGACTATTTGCAAAGACGCGCCTAACACTTCTAGTTTATTCTCGGCTAAATCTGTTACGCCACCTACCAGAGGTTCTCTCCATGACAAAATCCTGCATTCAGGGTATTGGTTGCCCCTTAACGACGTTACAGCTATTGCATCGTACCTGTGGTATGAATGGGACAGTGCTTGTGGTATGAATGGAAGAGTGCAGAAAGTTGAAATAAACAAATCACATAATACGGAAAAAGCTGGTGAGTTCTCAGACTGGGGAACAATCAAGAATGGGATGCCGCAAGGTTCGGTCTTGGGTCCTCTGCTGTTCTTAATATATATTAATGACTTGCCATTCTATATTCACGAAGATGCAAACCTGGTACTTTTTGCTGATGATACAAGTATAGCTATCACACCCGACGGACAAGAATTAACTGGTGAAATTGTAAACGATATTTTTCAGAAAATCATTAAGTGGTTCTCTGCAATTAAACTTTGACAAACCACAGTATATACAGTTCCACACAGTAAATGGAATGACCCCATTAATAAATATAGACTTCGATCAGAAATCGGTAGCTAAGGTAGAATATTCAAAATTTCTAGGCGTATGCATTGATGAGGGGTTGAACTGGAAAACACACACTGAGGATCTGCTGAAATGTTTGAGTTCAGCTACTTATGCTATTAGGGTCATTGCAAATTTTGGCGATATACATCTGAGTAAATTAGCTTACCACGCCTATTTTCATTCTCTGCTTTCGTATGGCATCATATTCTGGGGTAACTCATCATTGAGTGAAAGAATGTTCATTGCACAAAAGCGTGTAATCAGAACAATTGCTGGAGCTCATCCAAGATCATTTGCAGACACTTATTTAAAGAGCTAGAAATCTTCACTGTAGCCTCACAATATATATATTCACTTATGAAATTTGTTATTAACAATCCGAACGAATTCAAAAGTAATAGCATTGTACATGGCTACAACACTAGGAGAAAGGATGATCTTCACTACTCAAGGTTAAATCTAACTTTGGCTCAGAAGGGGGTAAATTATGCTGTCACAAAAGTCTTTGGTCACTTACCTAATAGCATCAAAAGTATGACAGATAGCCATATAGCATTTAAAAGGAAATTAAAAGAATTTCTTAATGGCAACTCCTTCTACACATTAGATGAATTTTTGGATATAGTAAGTGGGTAATTTCACAACCTCAAAAAAAAAAAGTAAAATAAAAATTTAATGTCATGTAATATTTTGTCTAATGTAATATCTTGTATAGACACCTTTTATTAACCTGACACGTTCCACATCATTACGAAGTGTCGTATTCATGATCTATGGAACAAGTACTAATCTAATGTAATCTAATGAAGCACCCTCCATTTTCATTTACCTTCGCATCTCGGTCACAGAGAAGAAAAGCAACAGGCACACAGGAACAATATGGCAATAAGCTAGTTAGTTACATGTTACATACATCATTTGGACGATTCTGTTTTGGACTGATGTGGAACGAGTCAGTTTACGGTATATGTGTACATGATTAGTCTTAATATTAATGAATACACGTATTTTAGCCCCACTCATTCAAGCACAATTAAAAATAAGATTTTTCTTTATCTGGCCTCAGATTTCAAGTAGAAATTCGTGAATGGAATACAAGGATTTGTCAATGAGAAACGACTTTTAATTAGATACAAAACTTTTTTTGCTACCTGTCAGATATACTGTTATTGTCCAAATGATCAAAACTTTTTACTGCTGCATATTTAACTCCTTTTTGATCCACTGACAGCTTTAATAATGGGTAATAAAGTCATTTTCTCCTCTACTGTTAAAGGTGTCGACATCATTCTTCTTCGTAAATATTATTAGGTGTTATTTATAACAAATTTCACTAGCAAATATATGTTCTGTGGTGGCGCAGTTAAAATGCCTACCCCTTGAAGGGGTACCTACATGATGTCTGTGGATAAAGGCTATTCCTGCTCCTCGCTTTTTTGCAGTCAATGATTTATGGCTAAGTGATAAGGTAGCCCAGAAAAAACATTCCGTAAGACATTATTGAGTGGAAAATATCTCAAATGGTAATTCGTTTGTTTCCAAGATCAGCAATTACACGAAAATCACAAGTAGCTGCTCTTAATTGTTTCAGAAGCTCAGTAATATCCTACTTCCAGTTAAAGAATTCGTCAATAGGTACACCCAGTAATTTGATGCATTCTACTCCGTTTACTGACGCTTGCTCATGTGCTACATCAATTGCTGTTGTGACTCCATTTGTTGTACAGAACTGAATACAATGTGCGTTTATTTTTTTAAATGTAAGGGAGTCTATGTTCTGACAGCCACTTTAAAATTCCTTGGGAAATATCATTTCGCATCTCTTCTTTTGCTTCCTCTCTGATAGGATTTATCATGACACTAGCGTTGTCGCCAAAATGTAGCAATGCTGTTTGCTGCATGTTAAGTGGAAGGTCGTTTACATGTATAGGGTGTTCCATCTAACTTTGACACCTCATATATTACCGAAATGAAACTAAATGTGTAAAACGCCATTGGTAAGGCATGCATCGATGAGCAAACAAACATCACTTTCAACACAAAGTTACGGGGTTTTTAAATGGCACACGTATGTTTTTTCTACCAAAACTTTCTAAACGTTATACCTGCTGGATTATCTAAACTTTAAATAATGGAAACTGTGCCTCAGTTTGTGACGTAATGCCGTAATGAGTGTTGACTGCGCTGTCACGAACACTGATGTACGCACTCCTTGCTCTGCGCACTACGGCAGAAACTGTGGCGCGGTTGCCATCCTTTAAAGTCTACGTATTTCAGAGGGTAAGAGGTTTAGAACAGTGAAAACAAGTCTGCCGTCACTAATTGTGTCTCTAGTTTTCATTTCCAAGGAAAAAAAAATTACATGTAGCATTCAAAAAACGTAACTTTGTATTAAAACTGAAGTTTGTTTACATTCGTGAATTGTGCATCCATGCCCATTGCGTGAGCCCCTGATATAGGTGGATCCCTAGCCATTCATCTTTTGTTTCGTTTCAGAAATATGTAAGGGGGCACAGTTAGGACGGACACCCTGTGTAACGAATAGGAATGGATCCAAAATTGAACCTTAAGGGACCCCCAGTAAATAAAATTTTGTATCCTTCTGACGGTAGAAGAAATGTTTCTGTTTCGGTCTTGGAGGATTTTTAGAGAAAAACAATGCTGTCACAGGCGAGTTTGGTCGATAGAGTCACCACAGGCGGCTGCAGGGCCAAAGCACCCCCTAAGGCTGCGGCCGCAGAATCCGGCTGCGGTCTCGCCACCCTCTCAAAGAATCAAGGGAGCCGGACCCACACTGGCGCACACGCACATGTAGTCGCGGACACACACGGCGAGCAGGGGGCACCTGCGTCGTGCTAATTTGTCTCCTGTTTACAAAATGGGAAAAAAGCGACGGGGCCCGTGTGATTACCGCGGCGGGGAGGTTCTTTTATGCGTCCTAGCGACGAGACAAAAAGGGTCCGCATTAGCGGGGCAGGGCTGTGCTGGCAGCGCCCTCTCGGCCCTTACGGCAGGTAAGGTGGGGTCCGCATCCTCCTCCCTTGTCAGTCAATACCGGCCGGCGAGGGTCAGCCCAGATTGGGTTAGCCAAAGGGCCCAGAAACTCGAACCCAAGGTCCGGCCGTTACACTGCGCGCAATCCCTCCGGGGCGGCACTGCCCCGGCGACTCCCTCACCCCTTCCCCTTCCCCCTCTTTTTTTTTATTTTTAAGGTAACGAGCGCGACTCTGAGGGAACTCTCGCCACCAGAAATCTGCCGGCCGGAGTAACGATCCGCGCTGTGCCAACTCTGCCTTCCCCCCTCGGCCCGCACTGTCCCATCCGCCTCTAGCACTCCCTCTCCCGGGCCAGCGGCGTGTCGCGTTACCGTCATCCCGACCCCAATTACAATGGTCGTCAGACAAGGCGGGACGACTGCGTGGGTAATTATCCGGCGCCGTATTCGTGACACGGCGAGGAGGGCGCGTGTGTGGATGCCCCGCACTGTGCGATGGATCGCGTCATGTCCTCGTTGGTTGCTAGATGGCTGGTGGCGGTAGCGAAAACGTCGGCCGCCCGGGACCGTCTTCCGACGCCGGGCGCACTTCAGCCACTGCGCTTAGGGCAGTCTAATTGCGGGCTGCGAGCGCATACAGCGATATCGCGCTGGGAAGAGACTCGTTTCTCTGTCCGGTGTGGGAGGCGCGACTTCCATCTCTCGCCGACGCCAGGATGTCGTAACAAGTTGCATTCAAGATACCCTTCGTCACACGTTAATCCTGATGTAGTCCATTCACAGTCTGCGTAGGAAACCAATACTGATCTTCCCAACAGCTGAAATATGCTATGTGGTCAACAGTAGTCCTGTAAGTAAAGATTTTAGAATGGTCGTAAGTAGATCTTGAGGAAAAATTCCTGCGTCATAAATTCTGTTTACTACCTCAGTCAATCTGACTATTGACTTTGAACCGAGGTACCTCAGACGATATTCTGTCAAAGCCCAATGCATTCTTTTCCTGGAGCTTCTGAGTTGCTTTCTCCAACTCCCATTTCAACATCTTAGCGAAACGGTGTCCTTCATTCTGCTCCCTTTATCTTCCAAAATAAGTTTGGTGTTAACCGCCTGTGCACTATGTAGCTCCTGCTTATACTTCGTCAAAACTTGCTTCTTCTCTCCTGTACATAGTCTTCTTCCCATGTTTGTTTAACCTGCCTTATTTGATTATTTTCCCTGCTTGTCTTTTTGTTAAGGATTTCACTGGTATGCATATTTCTTCAAATTTTCCTTTGTTTTACAATTCTAATTCTTTTCATTACGATGCTGCCAAGACGTTTTTATCGTGCGAAAATGGCCATTTGGTACAAGTGACACCTTGGAATCAGAACGGCAACGTCACGCTGCTAAATGCTTTTTACCGCCGCCTGTGGCGAGACCGTCAACCGTGACCGTCTTCCGGTGCCCAGCACGCGACAGCCGCTGATGAGACTGCCCTTGGAAAAGCCTAATTGCAGACTTTGGATACATACAGCGATACTGCGCTGGTAAAAACTCGTTTCCCTTCCGAGTGTGGGAGACGCGACACCATCTGATCTGGTCGGCGGCGACAGGATGTCCTAACAAGTCGCATTTACGAGACCGTTCGCCGCATCACACAGGTAAACCATTCACAGTGGGTGTAAAGAGACTAGCACCGGACGGTAAACACATGTAATTTGGTCAACCTCTGATCTTCCAGCCTGTAGTCGAACTGTTCTAAACCTAATCCTTCGCCGGCTGGATTGGCCTAGCGGTTCTAGGCGCTTCAGTCTGGAACCGCGCTACCGCTACGGTCGCAGTTTCGAATCCTGCCTCGGGCATGGATGTGTGTCACGTCCTTAGGTTAGTTAGGTTTAAGTAGATCTAAGTTCTAGGGGACTGATGACCTCAGAAGTTAAGTCCCATAGTGCTCAGAGCCATTTGATTTGAACCTAATCCTTCTGGGGTATCTGCCTGCAAGCGATGAGTCCAGGGTGGATTGTAACTTCGAAATTTGAGAATATTCCTTATTCTTCTTTTCGTTTTTACCATTCGGGATAGCTTTGATTCTTCTGGTCCTATCGTGTAATATGCTTTCATTCTCCTACTTTGCAAACTTCTTGGCTCTTCCGTCCATGATGATTTTGCTTTGAATCTAATTTTGTCATGGAAATTTTGTTTTTGTTTTGCATTTGGTTTATCAATATTCTTATTGGCTTGATGAGTCCCACCAAAAATTTTTCTACTTTGGCATATTTCTCATCTCACAGCAGCCTCCCAACGTCCGCAATTATTTGTTTGGCATATTTAAATTTCTCTCTTCCCTGCAGTTTGTAGACTGAAGTTATGCAAGTCATGGTATATCGGTATGCACACGTACAGATGGCGATAGTATCGTCTGCACGAATTATAAAACGACCGCGCATTGGCGAAGCTCTCACTTGCAATCAAGTGATTCATGTGAAAAGTTCCGGACGGGATTATGGCTGCTCGACGGGAATTACCTCACTCTGAATGCCGAATGGCAGTAGAAGCTACACGCATGGGGACATTCCGTTTCGGAAATCGTTAGGGAATCCAGTATCTTGTGACCTAGAGTGTCAAGAGTGTGCCCACAATACCAGATTGGAGGCATTACCTCTCAGCACGGACAAAGCAGTGACCGACGGTCTTCACTTAACGACAGAGAGCAGCGGCATTTGCGTGAAATAACCACAGGAATCGATGTGGGGCGTACGACAGACTTATCCGTTAGGACACTGCGGCGGAATTTGGCGTTACTGGGCTATGGCAGCAGACGACCGACGCGAGTGCCTTCGCTAACATCGCCTTTCTTGTGCTCGTGACCAAATCGGTTCGACCCTAGAAGACTGGGAAACCGTTACCTGGTCAGGTGAATTCCGTTTTCTATTAGTAAGAGCTGATGGTTCAAAAGTGGCGCAGACCCCACGAAACCAAAATGCACCGTGCGAGATGGTGGTGGCTCCATGATTGTGAAGGTCTAAGTGAACCGATCATCGATTGGAGACGGTTATTTTCAGCTACTTAGAGACCATTTAAAGCTATTCAAGGACTTCGTTTTTCCAAACAACGATGAACTTTGTATGGATGATAGAGTGCCATGTCAACTGGCCACAACTGTTCGCGATTGGTTTGATGACCATTCTGGATATTTCGAGTGGATGGCGTACCTACCCAGATCGCCGGGCATAAATCACATCGAACATTTATGGAACAATATCGACAGATTAGTCCGTGCACAAAATCCTGAAGCGACAATCTTTTTGCAATTATGGACTGCTACAGAGACACCATGTTTGTGTATTTCTTCAGAAAACTTCCAAAGGCTTTTTGAGTCTGTGCCACGTCGAACTGCTGCACTACGTCGGGCAAAAGTAGGTGCGAGACGATATTAGGAGAGGTTGGTTTGGGAGGGGAGGGGACGAAACAGCGAGGTCATCGGTCCCATCGGATTAGGGAAGGATGGGGAAGGAAGTCACCCGTGCCCTTTCAAGGGAACTATCCCGGCAGTAGCCTGAAGCGATTTAGGGAAATCACGGAAAATCTAAGTCAGGATGGCCGGACGTGGGTTTGAACAGTCGTCTTCCCGAATGTGAGTCCACTGCACCACCTCGCTTGGTATTAGATGGCCCATGACGTTTGCTACCTCAGTGTACTCTCTGCAGTTCCTTCAATTACTATGGGAGTTATTTTTTGATTTCTTAACACATATTCTTTCATCCTGTCCCTTCTTCTTTTAAGTATTCTCTACTTGTTCCTCTCCTCGCCGATCCTGCGGCGAATGTTTGCGTTACTTATCTTACCAGTCCATCTAATTTTCAACATCCTTCTGTGGAACCATATCTGAAACACTTCAGTTCTCTTCCGGTTTACCCACAATCCACGGTTCGCTTTCATACAACACTTTGTTCCAAAATCATGTCCTCAGAAATTTCTTCCTAACATTAAGTGTTATTTATGAGACCAGCAGACTTATCTTGGGCAGGAATTCCCTCTTCGCCTCCTCTAGTTTCCTTATTGTTTCTTCCTTGCTTCGTCCACCACGGATTATTTTGCTTCGAAGGTAGCAGAATACCTTAATTTTGTCTACTTCGTGGTCCCCAAATTCTCACTTCTACTAGTTCTCATTACTTTCGTGTCTGTGCTCATTGGACCATTCACACCAGTCAACAGGTCCTGTAGTTATGTCTAAATTTCATTGAGGATAGAAATGTCACTAGCGAATTTTATCACTGAAATCCTTTTATCGTGAATTATACCGCCGCCCCTGTACTTTTACTTCAGTTGTTGCTGCTTCGATTCATGTTCCGAACTGGCGGAACTCTGGAGGGGTCATGCGTGGTGCATGTGGATAACTCAGTCGGTAGAGCACCTGCCCGCGAAAGGGAAAGGTCCCGAGTTCGAGTCTCGGTCCGGCCAAAGGAAGTTTCAACTATTCTGTTCCTCGAGGTCCCAAGTCCTCCTGAAAATCCTTAGTGCCATGTTACTTCATGTGATTCTGATATCATAACTAGACGAAAGTACCAACCAAAAAGCGTCATTGATTCCTAGTTACGCAGTCTTCTAGGTATAAATCACCCCTCACTGCTCGAGTACTTGGGACCCACATTGGGTCGGATTAAAGGAAGACATCGAAGCAGTTCAGAGGCGGGTTGCTGGATTTGCTACCGGCATGTTCCATCATCACAAAAGCGTTACGGAGATAGTACGAGAACTCAAATAGAAATCCCTGGATGGAAGACGACGCACCTTCAGTGAGACACAGTCGGGAAAATTTATAGAAGCGGCATTTGCGACTCACCGCAGAGTGATTTTACTGCCGCAAACAAATATTTCGCTTGAGGACAACGAAGATAAGAGAAATTAGTACTTGTACGGAGGAGTATAGATAGTCGGTTTTCCCTCACTGTAGTTGAGAACGGAACAGGAAGGGAAATGGCTAGTAGTCGTACGAGGGATACCCAGAAAGTGAGTTGCGATTGATCGTAAACTGGAAACCACTTTGAAAATCAGAAATATTTTATCCGCAACAGTTAGCTACAGCTTCCAGCCACTGCTCTACATAGTCACCCTCCGTCTTAGACATTTGTCGTAGCGTTGTACCAGCTTTCCAATACGCTCGTCATAGAAGGCAGCCGCCTGTGGTTCCCGCCAATTCTCTACGTTCATCTACGGCTCGGTGTATGTGCGAAAATGTTGTCTTCATAGCCAGTAGTTAATGTCAGCAGAAATGAAACACAGAGGGAGCCAATTACGGGCTGTACTGCTGGTGATCAAACACTTCCCATCGAAAACGCTGCAGGAGCATTTTCATTGGTCCTATAGATTGCGACCGAGAATTGTCACAAAGCAGTAACCGTATGACAGTTCCGTAATGTGGGCTGCATAACATCAGGCACAATCTCTCACCAGGACCTCATACTTGGCGGGAGACACTATTTTCTATGCGTATTTTTGTGCTCACGATGCGCTCAGAACTCAAAAGAGCTAAGTGATGGAACCGACAGGCATAGTAGAGACCCTGTCGAACACATATGTGCAAAGCTTTATTAGATTTTCACAGTGGTTTCCATTTCTTGACAGATCCGAACTTACTTTCCGGATATTCCTCGTATTAGGCACCCGTCGCCACGCAGAATGTGGTGACTTGTGGAGTCTGTACAGGTCTGAAAAAATATGGAAATACTAAAAACGCAACACATCGCCATGCCGTTGGCATTCAGAAGAGATTCCAGTCACCTGGGAATGGACACAGTCCTCTATGGTTTTCAAGGGAACCTTATACCACCGTCCTGCCTGCAAAATACTGGCAATGATCGTGGAGGTGGATAGTGATCCAGCACCCTTGTCTCCAAAGTAGACCACAAAGGCTCGATAAGATTGAGATGTGGTGACTGGTGACCAGGAGAGGCGTGCCAGTTCACCCTCGTGCTCACAAAACCAGACCTGGACGATGTGAGAGCTGTGTGAGCAGGAGCCCTGTCGTCTTGGATCAGTGCATTGGGGAACAAAACTTTTACAACGGGATGGTCATTATCAGCCAGAATGCTCACATAGTTCTTGGCAGCAATGCCACCTTGTAGAGTAAGCAGTGGTCGTGGAATACCAAATCATCACCGAACTCCAGTTATACTTTAACTCTTGGGAGCAAGCAGTCAGCGTTGTAGGTTTGGGACTGCGTACGCCAGAAGAAAACTCGGGCAAAAATTCGAAAATGTGTGGTAGTAGGCTTATACGGTGCTACAAGACTCATCCGATCAAATGATCAAATCTTCTGTTGTTCCATAGTTCCGTTTTATTACTTTGGCACCACGTTTCCACGTTACGGCCATTTCCATTACTGATGTCTGGTTTTGGAATTCAAACTCCCCTTGCCATTCTCTGCTTATATAGTTCCCTTTGTGCTGCTTTGGTACTGACAGGATTCGTAAGTGCGAAATTCAGTTCTACAGAGACTTTTGCAGCTGTCGTCCCCTTAGTTTTCATTACAGCCCTCTTCAAAGACAATCTATCACTTATCACACACTTTCGTCCGCGGATAACTTTTTTCCGCTTTCCATGTGCGGTGTAAATCTTCGTGCCCCTGGAAACACCAAACACTTTGGCTACCTTGGTTGCGCCAGCACACACCATACGAGCTGAGACAACGTGCCCGCACTCCAATTAACTGAGCTCCGACATAATGCACTCAGAACTACGTAGAACATAGTGTTGACCACGACTGACATTTTCAATGTATTGAGGCGGCGTTCGTGGTCAAATGAAACAGCACAACCTACAGGCTTGGCTAGCATTTGTGTTTACGTTCAGGCATGCATTTATGGCGTTGGCTCCATATTTTTGTGCAACCTCTGTATGTAGATGTTTGTACAGAAGTGAGACATAACAACCTCCTTTTCGGCACAAATAAATTAAGATAGACTACCAGCTGTATCCAGAAAAAGCGTTTCTAGTGTACTCCAGTGCTCAGCCTGAGGACGGGAGTGTAAGCTCCGGAACTTCAAAATGGTTCAAATGGCTCTCAGCACTATGGGACTTAACTTCTGATGTCATCAGTCCCCTAGAACTTAGAACTATTTAAACCTAACCAACCTTAGGACATCACACACATCCATGCCCGAGGCAGGATTCGAACCTGCGACCGTAGCGGTCGCGTGGTTCCAGACTGTAGCACCTATAACCGCTCGCCCAGCCCGGCCGGCCTCTCGGAACTCTCGTGGGAGAAAATAAAAATGACTGACACAGGTAACTGCTACAATCTGTAAACTGGAGAACGCTACAGGGTGTTCTTCAGACGGTATTACCTTGCGTAAATGAGCCATTTCGCAGAGGTGACATCTCTGGACTGAAACGGCTAAGCGGCTCCGGTCGATGTTTTTCCCCACTGCTGCTTGTGATAGCGTCGTCAGCGGCCGTGTTCCGGTGTCCGGCGCGCCAACCGTTGATGAGGCTGTCCTTGGGACAGTCTAATTGCAGTCTTTGAATACATCCAGTGGTATCGCGCTGGTAAAAAGTCGTTTCGCTCGCGAGTGTGGGAAGCTCGACTGCCATCTGGACTGGGGAACGTAACAAGTTGTCACCTTCAGGTCCTTCAAGCAGTCCGGCAGCTTTTCTGTGCTGGTTTCTTCCTACAGGCTGTGGGAATTAATCTGCTTCCCTGTGCAATTACACATCTGCCTCTCATTAAGTTGGGCGATTACTGAAATACCTCTCATTAATGCGTGTGACACCTTCACGGCTACGACATAAGCTGTGTGTGGTTCGCTCTGGCAGTCGTTGGACAATGTTATGCGTGCGAACAACAATGTCCAACCACTCCTCTTTCAACAATCGACGTAAATGCGCCAAGTTGTGTGGTTGCAGTCGGCGACGCTTAGAAAAGTAATTCCAACGGGTACCAGAGATTTTCAATCTGATGCAGATCTGTAGGCTACGGGATACAGTTCGAAAGCGTGACTGCTCGTGCAAGTTACGTGTGCCAAGCAGTCGCGTTTGTTGCCCAGCGACACGAGATGTTTCTTGTTGAAAGGCACATCTACTAAGACTACTGCATAGGTCAAGCTAACGAGAAAATGATAAGCTCAGATCAACACCAAGAGACAACTTTTAGAACAATATTGAGACGATTATTGTACAACCACAGATGGTTACCGTAAGTAGAGGATTCCGACATACCTTATCTACACTCCTGGAAATTGAAATAAGAACACCGTGAATTCATTGTCCCAGGAAGGGGAAACTTTATTGACACATTCCTGGGGTCAGATACATCACATGATCACACTGACAGAACCACAGGCACATAGACACAGGCAACAGAGCATGCACAATGTCGGCACTAGTACAGTGTATATCCACCTTTCGCAGCAATGCAGGCTGCTATTCTCCCATGGAGACGATCGTAGAGATGCTGGATGTAGTCCTGTGGAACGGCTTGCCATGCCATTTCCACCTGGCGCCTCAGTTGGACCAGCGTTCGTGCTGGACGTGCAGACCGCGTGAGACGACGCCTCATCCAGTCCCAAACATGCTCAACGGGGGACAGATCCGGAGATCTTGCTGGCCAGGGTAGTTGACTTACACCTTCTAGAGCACGTTGGGTGGCACGGGATACATGCGGACGTGCATTGTCCTGTTGGAACAGCAAGTTCCCTTGCCGGTCTAGGAATGGTAGAACGATGGGTTCGATGACGGTTTGGATGTACCGTGCACTATTCAGTGTCCCCTCGACGATCACCAGTGGTGTACGGCCAGTGTAGGAGATCGCTCCCCACACGATGATGCCGGGTGTTTGCCCTGTGTGCCTCGGTCGTATGCAGTCCTGATTGTGGCGCTCACCTGCACGGCGCCAAACACGCATACGACCATCATTGGCACCAAGGCAGAAACGACTCTCATCGCTGAAGACGACACGTCTCCATTCGTCCCTCCATTCACGCCTGTCGCGACGCCACTGGAGGCGGGCTGCACGATGTTGGGGCGTGAGCGGAAGACGGCCTAACGGTGTGCGGGACCGTAGCCCAGCTTCATGGAGACGGTTGCGAATGGTCCTCGCCGATACCCCAGGAGCAACAGTGTCCCTAATTTGCTGGGAAGTGGCGGTGCGGTCCCCTACGGCACTGCGTAGGATCCTACGGTCTTGGCGTGCATCCGTGCGTCGCTGCGGTCCGGTCCCAGGTCGACGGGCACGTTCACCTTTCGCCGACCACTGGCGACAACATCGATGTACTGTGGAGACCTCACGCCCCACGTGTTGAGCAATTCGGCGGTACGTCTACCCGGCCTCCCGCATGCCCACTATACGCCCTCGCTCAAAGTCCGTCAACTGCACATACGGTTCACGTCCACGCTGTCGCGGCATGCTACCAGTGTTAAAGACTGCGATGGAGCTCCGTATGCCACGGCAAACTGGCTGACACTGACGGCGGCGGTGCACAAATGCTGCGCAGCTAGCGCCATTCGACGGCCAACACCGCGGTTCCTGGTGTGTCCGCTGTGCCGTGCGTGTGATCATTGCTTGTACAGCCCTCTCGCAGTGTCCGGAGCAAGTATGGTGGGTCTGACACACCGGTGTCAATGTGTTCTTTTTTCCATTTCCAGGAGTGTATTATTTGCCGATTATTACAATTGTTTAATACAAAACCTGTAAATTTACGTCCAAAACAGCAACGAAATGCAGATTGGATTGGGAAATTTACTGACGGGTGTAGATTGTTTAGTTCATAGTTTAGATACAGGATATCCTAATGGTACTACTAAGACTAGTGGTATGCAGCCAAGTAATGTAGCCTTAGTGTTACACTGATCAGCCAGAACTTTATGACCACCGACCTATTGTGGATATAAACCCGTCCACGCGATAGCAGCGTCACCTGGCGAGGAATGAGTGCTAGTCAGAGATACGCACGGAACATCAAGTATCACAAAGCGTGCTGTCCGCGTGTGGAGTGGGGAAGACGCGCGATCTGAGTGTGACGGAGAACAGATTGCGATGGCCCGGAGACTCGACATTAGCATTTCGGACTTGCCGAATATTCGAGGAGTGCTGTGGTGAGTGTCTTCAACAGGCGACGAAACCAATTTGAAACGATGTCCAGACCTCGTGGGGTTGGGTTTCCTCCCCTCATTACAGAAGTCGGACGTCGTAGGCTGGGCAAACTATGAAAACAGCACAGGCGGCTAGCTGTGGAGGAACTAACATCAGACTTTAATGCTGGGCAGAGTACAGGCGTGTCTTAACACACCGCGCACCGAACACCGCCTCCGCAGCCGATGACGCTTGCAAGTGCCAATGCTGACACCTGTCATCGGCCACTGAGATTGAAATGGGTACGTGGCCATCGGCACTGGACGTTGGCGCAGTGGCAGAGCGTTGCAACGAGTGATGAAGCCCGATACCTTATTTATCATGCCGACGGAAGGGCGCGAATCCCTTGTCTTCCAGGGAAACAGGCCCTTGACACCTGTACAGCGGGACGGGGACAAGCTAGCGGCGGCCCCATCATGCTCTGGGGAACACTCACGTGGGCATGCATCGGTTCAGTGGAGCTGGTGCAAGACACCATGACGATCAAGGAGTATTGCACACTGGTTACAGACCACGCGAACCCCTTCATGACGATGATGTGGCATTTCTCAAAACATTATGCTCCATGTTACAAGGCCAGGAGTGTCATGGAGTGGTTCGAGGAAGACAGTGGCGAGATCCAATTGATTTGATGCAGCCCCCCCTCCCCCCCTCCCAACTCCCCAAGGTTGACAGATCTGAACCCAATCGAACACAACTGGGGTGTGACTGAACGTTGCGCCAGAGCTCATGCTCCCATCTCTCCCATCTCCGCAATTTACGGGAAGTAGGTGAATTCTGTGTGCAGACATGGTGCCAACTCCCTCCAGCGACCTACAGAGGCTTCTTTGCTTCCATGCCACGACGCGTCGCCGCTATTAACGTGCCAGAGGTGAATCATTGTGATGTCCCTTGTGTAAGAGCTATTGTCAACGATTAAATCTGCAATAGTCTTTCTGGAATCATCGAGTGCTGCTTCGGTCGGAGGAAGCGACACGGACCGGCTCCCTCCGTCTCACCCCCTCCCCCAAACACCGCGCTCGGTTCACGGCTGTACGACGCTCGAAACGCTGACCGCTATTCCCAGCAGAAGAGACTGACTTCGCCTTTTCTCCCGTTTGCTGAGGAAAGTCGGAAAAATCCGCAGTGGTCTCGCAAGCCGGGCCCACGCGGCCGCGCGTGGTCCCACGTAAGTGCGCACTCAGCATCGGCGAGCCACATATGAGAGCACGCGAGGGTTCCGTGTATGTAATGGCGGTAATTTGCACACCACGGAGTTTGTAATGGCTGCAACGGAAGCGCTATTTGCCGTTCTCAGTTAAAGAGCTCACGAAGAAGAAATGCTTGCTTCTTTTCCCGCACGGCGGCTTTACGTTTTATATCTGTGAACATTCCCACAGCCTGCTCATAATGCGGCCTAATTAGACGTCTTGGTCTGCGGACAGGTTATTTACTCTGAGACTGCTCACTGAACCGTGAGGAAACTGCGTAGCAAACATAAAATTGAGAAGACGGCAGTTCGTCTCCCCTAGCGGGGCCGTTGGCGTTCTTCCGCGATCTGGAGAGGTCGCTTCTTCCGATTATATTTCTTCATTTAATGGATCGCAGTACATAAGATAGGTACAGTGTCTGGGGATCAAGGTTTCAATAGATATTCAAGAGAGAGTACGTATCTGAAAATTTACTACTGTGTGATATTTGTGATGAATAAGAAGCAATCAAAAAATTTCGCGGTAGTTGCAAAACAGAGCACAAAGGTTGTAAACAAAACACCTATTTTGCCATCATATCAATACGCTTTCGGCAGTGCGTATGAAGGTAGCATTAAACCATAATACTGTTGGAATGGGAATCTGACGAGATACAGTGTATGGAGGATCTCTTAACGTGATTATGATGACAGCTTAACCAGAAACGCAATGAAGTGTGTAGTTAATTCCTTTTGTCTTCAACTTATCATAGAGTTTGTGCGTCAAATCAGGAAGTAAATTTTATAATGAATCTTTTGCAGGTTACCCTCTGAGAAGTTAATTGATGAAGGTACGTATTGGTTTACTATGGTACTCTGCTTGGCAATGCAGGGCCAAAGAAATTTCCTGCAGTATATCGCGTCTAACAGTTTCCAATTCCGGATACCTATTTCCATGTGATCGAGGTTGAACTGTTAAACCCTAATTTCTGTCATGCAGATAAGACAAAAACCATGATCCTGCCGTGTCTACTATTCAAAAACATTTTATTCACGATGATAATGGTTTCTTCGGAACCTACAATGGAAAAAAGGAGTAAAGATTTAAATTAAAATCTTAAAATCTTCGCCGGCCGGAGTGGCCGAGCGGTTCTAGGCGCTTCAGTCGTGCTTGGGTAGCTCAGTTGGTAACCGGCACGGTAGCTCAGCGTGTACGGTCAGAGAGTTAGCTGCCCTCTGTAATAAAAAATCTGAATTAATCGATCAATAACGAACTTAAACGGATGTCCTACGACGTCCGCCCCGAGCAGATGCAACGAACAAAAGCGAACAAAATCAGTTAAAAAAAAAGTTGGTAGAGCACATGCTCGCGAGTGGCAAAGGTCCCGAGTACGAGTCTCGGTCCGCAACACAGTTTTAATCTGCCAGGAAGTTTTTTTTTTAATTTTTGCTAACAAATAGGTACACTTGAACCAGTACACTAATATCTGCTAGCGATCACGTTTCCTATACAAGGAATATAGAGAGACAGACATTGGGATCACTGCCTGATTACATCTCTGTACGTACTGCTGCGCTCTTCTGAACTCTGCATGGTGAGCTGGTGTCTTCCTACCTGGCAGGCCGTAGGTTCAACACAAATGCGTAACACACCCACAGAGCATCCTTGCGCAAGTGTGGTAGGAAGATAGAGCAGAACCAGTCTCACACATGTTAGAGCCTGATTACTATGAAGTATTTTCTAGTCACTGGATTGGAAGGGGAGTTCCTATTCCATGGCCTGTGAGATCACTTGGCCTGAATCCCTCTGATTATTTCCTATGGAGACATGTAAAGTCACTTGTGTACAGGACCACAGTGGATACAGAGATGGAATTAGTTGTCAGAATTGTAACAGCCTGAAATGTTATTCGAAACACTCGAGAGACATTTGTTAGGGGGCGTCACAACCTTGTTTTCCGATGTGGTGCTTTAATTGAGGTGGATGGCCGTCTGTTTCAGGACATTTTGTAAGATACAGTACAAATGGTACGTTCATTGCGTCACTGATGGTCTTTGCAGTTAACTGTAACTAATGTAAATGAAAACAGTACACAGCACTGTGATTTTATCCCTATTATCTCTTAAACTGACTTCTCCCACGTCAAATTGTTCAGTGGAGCACCCTCTACTTCTTGTTGAAATTTTGCACGCTCTTACAGAAACACCCTATACAGGGTAGTCCATTGATAGTGACCGGGCCAAATATAAGCATCAAAAGAAAAATTTACAAAGAACGAAACACGTCTAGCATGAAGGTGGAAACCAGATAATGCTATGGTTGGCCGCTAGACGGCGCTGCTATACGTGAAAAGGATATCAACTGCGTTTTTTTAAATAGGAACTCCCACTTTTATTACATATTCGTGTAGTCACAAACGTATAAGTACGTGGTATCACGTAACATTCCGCCAGTGCAGACGGTATTTGCTTCGTGTTACATTAACCGTGTTAAAATGGACCATTTACAAATTTCCGAAAAGGTCGATATCGTGTTCATGTATGGCTCTTGTTGTTGAGGTCTTCAGTCCTGAGACTGGTTTGATGCAGCTCTCCATGCTACTCTATCCTGTGCAAGCTTCTTCATCTCCCAGTACCTACTGCAACCTAAATCCTTCTGAATCTCTTGGTCTCCCTCTACGATTTTTACACTTCACGCTGCTCTCCAATACTAAATTGGTGATCCCTTGATGCCTCAGAACATGTTCCACCAACTGATCCCTTCTTCTAGTCAAGTTGCGCCACAAACTTCTCTTCTCCGCAATCCTATTCAATACCTCCTCATTAGTTATATTATCTACCCATCTAATCTTCAGCATTCTTCTGTAGCACAACATTTCCAAAGCTGCTATTCTCTTCTTGTCCAAACTATTTATCGTCCATGTTTCACTTTTATACATGGCTACACTCCATACAAATACTTTCAGAAACGACTTCCTGACACTTAAATCTATACTCGATGTTAACAAATTTCTCTTCTTCAGAAACGCTTTCCTTGCCATTGCCAGTCTACATTTTATATCCTCTCTACTTCGACCATCATCAGTTATTTTGCTCCCCAAACTCCTTCACTACTTTAAGTGTCTCATTTCCTAATCTAATTGCCTCATCATCACCCGACTTAATTCGACTACATTCCATTATTCTCGTTTTGCTTTTGTTGATGTTCATCATATATGCTCCTTTCAAGACACTATCCATTCCATTCAACTGCTCTTCTAAGTCCTTTGCTGTCTCTGACAGAATTACAATGTCATCGGTGAACCTCAAAGTTTTTATTTCTTCTCCATGGATTTTAATACCTACTCCGAATTTTTATTTTGTTTCCTTCACTGAGTGCTCAGTACACAGATTGAATAACATCGGGGAGAGTCTACAATCCTGTCTCACTCCCTTCCCAACCACTGCTTCCCTTTTATGCCCCTCAACTCTTATAACTGCCATCTCGTTTCTGTACAAATTGTAAATAGCCTATCGCTACCTGTATTTTACTCCTGCCACCTTCAGAATTTGAAAGAGAATATTCCAGTCAACATTGTCAAAAGCCTTCTCTACGTCTAAAAATGCTAGAAACGTAGGTTTGCCTTTCTTTAATCTAGATTCTAAGATCAGTCGTAGGGTCAGTATTGCCTCTCGTGTTCCAATATTTCTACGGAAACCAAACTGATCATCCACGAGGTCGGTTTCCACCAGTTTTTCCATTCGTCCGTAAAGAATTCGCGTTGGTAGTTTGCATCCGTGACTTGTTAAACTGATCGTTCGATAATTTTCACATCTGTCAGCACCTGCTTTCTTTGGGATTGGAATTATTATATTCTTCTTGAAGTCTGAAGGTATTTCGCCTGTTTCATACATCTTGCTCACCAGATGGTATAGTTTTGTCAGGACTGGCTCTCCAAAGGCCGTCAGTAGTTCTAATGGAATGTTGTCTACTCCCGGGGCCTTGTTTCGACTCAGGTCTTTCAGTGCTCTGTCAAACTCTTCACGCAGTATCGTATCTCCCATTTCATCTTCATCTACATCCTCTTCCATTTCCATAATATTGTCCTCAAATACATCCCCCTTGTATAGACCCTCTATATATTCCTTCCACCTTTCTGCTTTCCCTTCTTTGCTTAGAACTGGGTTTCCATCTGAGCTCTTGATATTCATACAAGTCGCTCTCTTTTCTCCAAAGGTCTCTTTAATTTTCCTGTAGGCAGTATCTATCTTACCCCTAGTGAGATAAACCTCTACATCCTTACATTTGTCCTCTAGCCATCCCTGCTTAGCCATTTTGCACTACCTGTCTATCTTATTTTTGAGACGTTTGTATTCCTTTTTGCCTGCTTCATTTACTGCATTTTTATATTTTCTCCTTTCATCAATTAAATTCAATATTTCTTCTGTTACCCAAGGATTTCTACTAACCCTCGTCTTTTTACCTACTTGATCCTCTGCTGCCTTCACTACTTCATCTTTCAAAGCTACCCATTCTTCTTCTACAGTATTTCTTTCCCCCGTTCCAGTCAATTGTTCCCTTATGCTCTCCCTGAAACTTTGTACAGCCTCTGGTTTAATCAGTTTGTCCAGGTCCCATCTCCTTAAATTCCCACCTTTTTTCCAGATTCATCATTTTTAATTCACAGTTCATAACCAATAGATTGTGGTCAGAGTCCACATCTGCCCCTGGAAATGTCTTACAATTTAAAATCTGGTTCCTAAATCTCTGTCTTACCATTATATAATCTATCTGATACCTTTTAGTATCTCCAGGATTCTTCCAGGTATACAACCTTCTTTTATGATTCTTGAACCAAGTGTTAGCTATGATTAAGTTGTGTTCTATGCAAAATTCTACCAAGAGGCTTCCTTTTCTTACTACCGAATTCCAGTCACCCATGACTATTAAATTTTCGTCTCCCTTCACTATCTGAATAATTTCTTTTATTTCATCATACATTTCTTCAATTTCTTCGTCATCTGCAGAGCTAGTTGGCATATAAACTTGTACTACTGTAGTAGGCTTGGGTTTCGTGTCTATCTTGGCTACACTAATGCGTTCACTATGCTGTTTGTAGTAGCTTACCTGCAGTCCTATTTTTTTATTCATTATTAAACCGACTCCTGCATTACCCCTTTTTGAATCTGTATTTATAACCCTGTATTCGCCTGACCAAAACTCGTGTTCCTCCTGCCAGCGAACTTCACTAATTCCTACTATTTCTAACTTTAACCTATCCATTTCCCTTTTTAAATTTTCTAACCCACCTGCTCGATTAAGGGTGCTGACATTCCACGCTCCGATCCGTAGAACGCCAGTTTTCTTTCTCCTGATAACGACTTCCTCCTGAGTAGTTCCCGCCCGGAGATCCGAATGGGGGACTATTTTACCTCCGGAATATTTTACCCAAGAGGACGCCATCATCATTAAAACATACAGTAAAGCTGCATGCCCTCGGGAAAAATTACGGCCGTAGTTTCCCCTTGCTTTCAGCCGTTCGCAGTAACAGCACAGCAAGGCCGTTTTGGCTAGTGTTACAAGGCCAGATCAGTCAATCATCCAGACTGTTGCCCCTGCAACTACTGCAAAGGCTGCTGCCCCTCTTCAGGAACCAAACGTTTGTCTGGCATCTCAACAGAAACCCCTCCGTTGTGGTTGCACCTACGGTACGGCTATCTGTATCGCTGAGGCACGCAAGCCTCTCCACCAACGGCAAGGTCCATGGTTCTTGGGGGGGGGGGGGGGGCATGTATGGCTATTGTGATCAAAATGCCCAACGGGCGTGCGCTATGTATGCTGCTCGGTATCCTGGACGACATAATCCAAGTATTCGGACCGTTCACCGGACAGTTACGTTATTTAAGGAAACAGGAAGTGTTCAGCCACAAGTGAAACGTCAACCACGACCTGCAACAAATGATGATGCCCAAGTAGGTGTTTTAGCTGCTGTCGCGGTTAATCCGCACTTCAGTAACAGACAAACTGTGCGAGAATCGAGAATCTCAAAAACGCCGGTGTTTAGAATGCTACCACCAACATCGATTGCACCCGTACCATATTTCTATGCACCAGGAATTGCATGGCGACGACTTTGAACGTTGTGTACAGTTCTGCCACTGGGCACAAGAGGAATTACGGGACGATGACAGATTTTTTGCACGGGTTCTATTTAGCGACGACGAGTCATTCACCAACAGCGGTAACGTAAACCGGCATAATATGCGCTATTGGGCAACGGAAAATCCACGATGGCTGCGACAAGTGGAACATCAGCGACCTTGGCGGGTTAATGTATGGTGCGGCATTATGGGAGGAACGATAATTGACCCCCATTTAATCGATGGCAATCTAAACGGTGCAATGTATGCTGATTTCCTACGTAATGTTCTACCGATGTTACTACAAGATGTTTGACAGAATGGCGATGTTCTTCCAACATGATGGATGTCCGGCACATAGCTCGCGTGCGGTTGAAACGGTATTGAATAGCGTATTTCATGACAGGTGGATTGGTCGTCGAAGCACCATACAATGGCCCGCACGTTCACCGGATCTGACGTCCCCAGATTCCCTTCTGTGGAGAAAGTTGAAGGATATTTGCTATCGTGATCCACCGACAATGCCTGGCAACATGCGTCAGCGCATTGTCAATGCATGCGCAAACATTACGGAAGGCCAACTACTCGCTGTTGAGAGGAATGTCGTTACACATATTGCCAAATGCATCGAGGTTGACGGACATCATTTTGAGCGTTTATTGCGTTAATGTAGTATGTACGGGTAATCACGCTGCAACAGCATGCGTTCTCAGAAATGAAAAGTTCGCAAAGGTACATATATCACATTGGAAGAACCGAAATAAAAAGTTCAAACGTACCCACGTTCTGTGTTTTAATTTATAAAAACCTACCTGTTACCAACTGTTCGTCTAAAATTGTGTGCCATGTGTTTGTGGCTATTACAGCGCCATCTATCACAAAGCGAAAAAAGTAGTCCAACTAAAACATTCACATTTCTTTACGTACCACATGAATATGTAATAAATAATGGGGGTTCCTATTTTAAAAAACTCAGTTTCTATTCATTTGACCTATGGTAGCGCCATCTAGCGGGCCAACCTAGCGCCATCTCGTTTCCCCCTTCAAGTTAAAAAAAGTTTCGTTCTTTGTAGTTTTTTCTTTTGACGCTTATTTCGTGAGATATTAGCCCCGGTAACGATCAATGGACCACCCTGTATGTACATCACACATGTTACAGACTAGAAAAGGTCTCTGGAGCGCATGTCGGAGGTTACGTACCACGCTACAGTGTCGGCTTAGAGCGAGTGTCAGAGCGCGGAGAACAGCCGGGGTTCGTGCCGGGTCGGTGGCCAAGTAGTCGCAGCCGCGGAGCCCTAGCTAGCCGCCCCGCGGAGCGGCCTATCTGCGCGCGCCATCTGTGCAGTAATTACCGCCGCACTATGTTAGACGCGTTGACGGTGCTAGGCGGTGCAAGACGGCCGCGGCCGCGTTCGCCACTTGCTGCCGCCTCGCAATCGATACGTGCTGGCCTGGCGCACCCGGTGGGACGTCTTCTCAGCGACGCCACTTCGTATCTCCCTCGGGTGCACATTCTAGCACCCACCCTATTCCATTCTCACCTACTCCAACACACACTGACGAGCCAAAACATTGTGACCACCTGCTTAAGGGGCTCCGAAAAGGCTCAAAATCATGAAAAGTTTAATTTTTACTTTTTTGCGTTTTCTGAATCTGCAGACTATTACCTTTTAATAGATATATAATTTATTCAATTCTGAAGACTACAACTAATTTTAAATTTTTTTTGAAATGTGTTCTACATGGGCGTGACCCACTGTGGCGCTGTTAAACTGCTGTCAAATGGTGTTATTATTAACGTCCGTGTTCATCAGGTACATTTTAGTGATGTGAGATAAAGTATGTGTTGTGGCTAACCTGTGATGGTTCAATATACACTCCTGGAAATTGAAATAAGGACACCGTGAATTCATTGTCCCAGGAAGGGGAAACTTTATTGACACATTCCTGGGGTCAGATACATCACATGATCACACTGACAGAACCACAGGCACATAGACACAGGCAACAGAGCATGCACAATGTCGGCACTAGTACAGTGTATATCCACCTTTCGCAGCAATGCAGGCTGCTATTCTCCCATGGAGACGATCGTAGAGATGCTGGATGTAGTCCTGTGGAATGGCTTGCCATGCCATTTCCACCTGGCGCCTCAGTTGGACCAGCGTTCGTGCTGGACGTGCAGACCGCGTGAGACGACGCTTCATCCAGTCCCAAACATGCTCAATGGGGGACAGATCCGGAGATCTTGCTGGCCAGGGTAGTTGACTTACACCTTCTAGAGCACGTTGGGTGGCACGGGATACATGCGGACGTGCATTGTCCTGTTGGAACAGCAAGTTCCCTTGCCGGTCTAGGAATGGTAGAACGATGGTTTCGATGACGGTTTGGATGTACCGTGCACTATTCAGTGTCCCCTCGACGATCACCAGTGGTGTACGGCCAGTGTAGGAGATCGCTCCCCACACCATGATGCCGGGTATTGGCCCTGTGTGCCTCGGTCGTATGCAGTCCTGATTGTGGCGCTCACCTGCACGGCGCCAAACACGCATACGACCATCATTGGCACCAAGGCAGAAGCGACTCTCATCGCTGAAGACGACACGTCTCCATTCGTCCCTCCATTCACGCCTGTCGCGACACCACTGGAGGCGGGCTGCACGATGTTGGGGCGTGAGCGGAAGACGGCCTAACGGTGAGCGGGACCGTAGCCCAGCTTCATGGAGACGGTTGCGAATGGTCCTCGCCGATACCCCAGGAGCAACAGTGTCCCTAATTTGCTGGGAAGTGGCGGTGCGGTCCCCTACGGCACTGCGTAGGATCCTACGGTCTTGGCGTGCATCCGTGCGTCGCTCCGGTCCGGTCCCAGGTCGACGGGCACGTGCACCTTCCGCCGACCACTGGCGACAACAGCGATGTACTGTGGAGACCTCACGCCCCACGTGTTGAGCAATTCGGCGGTACGTCCACCCGGCCTCCCGCATGCCCACTATACGCCCTCGCTCAAAGTCCGTCAACTGCACATACGGTTCACGTCCACGCTGTCGCGGCATGCTACCAGTGTTAAAGACTGCGATGGAGCTCCGTATGCCACGGCAAACTGGCTGACACTGACGGCGGCGGTGCACAAATACTGCGCAGCTAGCGCCATTCGACGGCCAACACCGCGGTTCCTGGTGTGTCCGCTGTGCCGTGCGTGTGATCATTGCTTGTACAGCCCTCTCGCAGTGTCCGGAGCAAGTATGGTGGGTCTGACACACCGGTGTCAATGTGTTCTTTTTTCCATTTCCAGGAGTGTATATCGCTGGTGTGATTGTCGATTGTTTCATGTTTATTTACTCTGTCGTTATCTCGAAAATATTTGTAATTAACTCTGTTTCTTGAGTCTCTGTTTTGTTGAAGTATAATAATGAGTAAAAGTAAAGTTATTAGAAATCCTCTGAAGGCTTTTAAGAAAAGGAGAAACGTTGGAAAGCCAAAGGTATGTGTTATTACTGTAAATAATAACATTCTAACATGGTACGAGCGATGCTTGCTTTAGACAAGGAACGCCTTCGGGCTGCAGACAGGGCTGTAAAGAGTCTAGAAATACAAGCAAGAGTAAACAGGAGGAGGAACAAGAGGAAGCTGGAGGAGGAGTTTGCAGAGGATGAAGATAATCCATCCTATGGACCTGGAATGCACTAAAAAGTTAATCCAATCTTTGTCGCTCGATTCCCAAAACTTTTATTTTCTCATTCTAATTACATGTTTTCTAAGGATCTTCCAAACATATTTGTTTCAAACTTGCAGTAAATGTTACACAGTAC
Organism: Schistocerca cancellata; assembly: GCF_023864275.1. Lineage (NCBI taxonomy): Eukaryota > Metazoa > Arthropoda > Insecta > Orthoptera > Acrididae > Schistocerca > Schistocerca cancellata. Next base: position 77,731,219 of record NC_064634.1, on the reverse strand, counting down.
CTTCTGCATAATGTAACACAGCCTTTTCCCAAAAAACTGTATATTTTTGAATATATAAATAAAAAATTGCAAAAAATGTTATGAATTTTCATTACAATTGAAAAAAAAATCGTCTTTAATACCTGAACTAAAATTTTGTAAAATCCCTGTGTTAAGTTGTAGCCCATATTCCAATAAATAATCTGTAAAAAGTTCAACTTCCTACCTCAAATACTTTGTGAGGAAGGATGTAATTTATAAGCGTTATTTTAACATTGGAAGTATAAGGCGTTCCGGAGCCCCTTAATAGCCTCTTTGTTCTGCATATCAGGGATCTGACAGTTTTTTGGTAGGTTTGATGAGGTATGTGACATTAGATGTCTATGCCCAGGTCATGTAATTCGCGTAAGTAACGGACGGCTGATTTTAGTACTCGAAGATGGCGCCCGATAGTGACCGAGATGCTGAGGCGTAGCGCCGTATAACGATCCTGCCTTGGAGGCGGTTAAGTGGGAGATGTGTCTCAGGGCTGGATAGTGACAGATGGTGACGCGAGACTGGACGCGCACGTAGTTTATGTATCAGCCGGTAGAGGATATTATTGGATAGGGGACTGATTTAGTTTCGACTGTGCCAACTAGAGTGCACTAAAGTAATAGAATGTTTTCATAAACTGTTCTAGTATTTTCATAAAGTGTTATTATGTCTTTTTGTGTAGTTAAAATGTTGTAAATGTGTTTTAGCAGTATGAATGATGCGTGAGTGTGGTTTAAGGTTAATTGAAGATAATTTTTAACGAGTTATGTAGTAGGATTTAGTGTGGAACATTTCGAAGAAGTATGGATATGGACAAAGGGGATTTTTGCAGAATGGGTTTGTAAAGTAAGTTTATGGTTAAGGGAAAGTTAATTCAGGTATAAATAACAATAGTAAATAACTTTATGCACAAGCAAAACTTCAGCATATTAGATAATTACGTCGGTGAAAAGTGCAGTCGTTAGGTTTACTATTTTGCGATTGGTTATTGATGAAAAGAGCGGATTGACGCGGGAGAGTGTTGTTTTGCTATTAGCTGTTGAGTAAACTGATAAATGGTAAAGCAATATTCTTCTCGCGCCTTTCTCTGCTGGTAGAGAAGACTTCGAGTATTCTAGAGAAGAGTCGGACCCTAGCCATGAAACAGTTCGGACGTGTGTAGTAGTAGTAATAGTAGTAGTAGCAGTAGTAGTAGTTCCGATGGAAATGAGAAGTTGCCGGATCTAGCAGTGTTTCATACATCAAAAGTGTGGTGAAGTGACGGTATAATTATTCCGATGGGCGTGTAGAAATTTCGGAATTTTTAAGTGAATTTTGTGACGAGAAAAGACATAAATTCCGTGTGGCGTATTGAGCAGGTCGGTGGTTAAAAACTGTGACTGCAGTTAGGTACCGACCGCCTTAATATTTGGCGAGCGTTATCAATCAAAAACAGTCAGTGTTTTTGTAGCTATTACGTTTTCGGGAAATGCAACACCATAAACTTGCTAACGTATGTGAAAGGGATTGTGAGTGACTATGATAAGACTAGCACGGGCTTGGCAGTGATACTTGTTCACCTAAGTTTCAGAAGATATTAATTAAGGACAACATTTCCAAACCTTCATTTCGTGTGAAAACTTTCTCCCGAAACGTAGATTAGTGACTTTAATTGCAGCCTGGTTCACGTCGAAGTACAGTAGGTTTCGCTCGGCTTCCCTACTGATGATCTGCTGAGACAATGTTGACAGGTAGGTGCAGGTTCGTCGTAAAGGGACGGAAAGAACCGCGCCGCCGCAATGCGTTCCACAGGATTCACATTAGGTGAATGTGGTCGCCGAGACATCGACCTGAGTTCACTCCTAATGCTCCTCAAACCAATATAGCACGGTTCTGGCTCCGAGACGGGCAATTATACTGCTGAAAGATGGCATAGCCTTCTGGGAAGAAATCAAGCATGAAGGGATGCAGGTGGCTCGTAGGGGCCAGAATGTCTTCAATTAGTATCACAGTCCCATGGAAGCGCACGTGTATGCCTCCCATTCCATAATGACGCTCTCCATATTTCGAGTCGCAGTTCAGCTCGATGACGGCGTTTGTGGGCATGGCCTAGTGTAGTGAAAATGTGATTCACCGGAAGAGCCGAAACGTTTCCATTGATCGATGGTCGCATCCCGATGGCCCTGTGCCCACCTCGATCGTAATTGTGTCGTTCAGTCAACATGTGAAGACGTAGGGGTGATCTGCTGCGCAGCTCCATGTTCAACAACGATGAACGGTGTGCCCCGAAACACTTGCACGTCCAGCAGCAGTGTCTTCTTCCGGTAGAGATGCCACACATCACCATCTATCCTACTTCACAGAGCAGACAAGCCTCTGAACCCCACGTTCTGTGAAGAGTCGTAGACATCCAACAATCAAGCGCCTAGTGGTAGCTTCACTCTCCTTCTACCTCTTTCCTCAGACGCTCACGACAGTAGCACGTGAACATTCGACCGGCTTCACTGTTGTCGAGATAGTCGCCAACATGCTCTGCGTATTAATAGCCTGCCCTTTGGGATTTCCCCATTTGCAGCCCTTGCATACTTTTGTTACCGCATGACACGCCCGCAACGCTTCCAGACGGCGCCCAGCGTCCCGGTGGGCAGCGGTCATTTCCTTTTGCGTTACCAGAGTAACCTGTGTGGCAAAAGTCTTGAGTCGCCCATCTGAAAGCGCTCTGCGCTGCACGATGCTTCTGAAGCGGCCTGTGCAGAGAGTGATCCCGAAAGTCTCTTCGGGTTTGCTGCCGGATCCTAAAATCAACTTGACTCGATATTTCGGCGATCCAACTGGTCGCCATCTTCAGGAAAATGCTGCTTCTGCTGATGAGAGTCCCGCTGATAACTGACGCCATGTTGCAAATCGACGTCCTACACCGGCCACCGTTCAGTGCACGGCGCATGCGCCGCCCATCACGGTTTCTGCCTTCCAAAACAAGGAGGTGGCGCCGCCCTTAGTAAAACACTGCTGGCAACGATGTATCGCAATAAAGGCCGCACCGAAGAACGTTCAGTTTTGATGTGAGATAATACAGGATTCCACGTCTCGCTAAGAGGAAACCCTTTGTCTCTGTTGATTAAATTATCAGCCAACCTAATTTCAATCGCCTCTTTATAGACACTGTTCCAAAACCCGGAAATGTTGTTGACCACCACAGTTTCCTCAAATTTCATATTGTGTCCCTCATTTAGGCAGCGTTCTGCTACCGCCGATTTTTCCGGCTGTTGTAGCCTCGTGTGACGGCGATGTTCCATACACCTGTCATGCACTGTGCGAATCGAACGGTCAATGTAAGCTTTCCCACACTGACACGGAATTTTGTACACCCCGGGTTTGCTAAGCCCCAAATCATCCTTCACAGAGCCGAGCAGTGCCCTAATCTTAGAAGATGGACGGAACACACTCTTAATGTTAAAATTCCTTAAAATTCGTCCAATCTTAAACGATAAGCCTCCAGCATAAGGAAGAAAGCCCTTAGATCCATGTTCCTCTTCGTACACCTCCGGAGATGCTCCAAACTCCATAGCCCGACGAATCTGCTTCTCGGTGTATCCATTTTCCTTAAAAACAGTCATCAAATGCTCAAGTTCTTGGGTTAAGCTGTCTGCATCGGAAATGGCATATGCTCTACGTACCAAAATCCTAAGGACGCCATTGCGATGGTGTGGTGGGTGAGGAAACTGTGGTGGTTGCCAACATTTCCGGTTTTTTGAACAGTGTCTATAAAGAGGCGATTGAAATTAGGTTGGCTGATAATTTAATCAACAGAGACAATGGGTTTCCTCTTAGCAAGACGTGGAATCCTGTATTATCTCGCATCAAAACCGAACGTTCTTCGGTGCGGCCTTGATTGCGATGTATCGTTGCCAGCAGTGTTTCACTAAGGGCGGCGCCACCTCCCTGTTTTGGAAGGCAGAAACCGTGATGGGAGGCGCATGCGCCGTGTACTAAACGGTGGTCGATATAGGACGTCGATTTGCAACCTGGCGTCAGTTCTCAGCGGGACTCATCAGCAGAAGCAGCATTTTCCTGAAGATGGCGACCAGTTGGAACGCCGAAATATCGAGTCAAGTTGATTTTAGGATCCGGCAGCAAACCCGAAGAGACTTTCAAGACTTATTATGCCGGGAAGGCCTACGTAATCGCAGAGTGATCCCGATCGTCACAAGGCCAACAGAGGCGCTGCAGCCGCTGTCGTGCTGTCAACAAAGGCACTCGCGTCGCCCGAGTTCTGCCATTGCCCATTAGCGCCAAATTTCACCGCAGTGTCCTGAAAGAGATATTCGTCGTACCTCCACATTGATTTCCACGGTTATTTAACGCAGTGTTGCTTGTCTGTTAGCACTGACAACTCTACACAAATGCCGGTGCTCTCGGTCGTTAAGCGAAGGCCACCGGCCATTGCATTAGCCGTGGTGAAAGGTAATGCCTGAAATTAGGTATCCTAGGCACAGTATTGACTCAGTGGATCTCGGAATATTGAATTCCCTAACTATTTCCGACATGGAATGCCCCACGCGTAAAGCTCCATCAGTCATTCGGCGTTCAGGGTCTGTTAATTTCCGTCGTGCAGGCATAGTCACATCGGAAATCTTGAATCACCTGATGAAACGTCCCCTTATAAAAATTAGTGAATTACTGTGCTGGTAAACCCCTTACGTTATTTGATTTTTAAACAGCTGAGCAGAACTGGACGTACTCAGACATTTCGCTCTTGACTTATTCTGATCAACACTAAACTGACACACAATATTTTTAGCGCAACGCAATCTGACTTTGAAAAATCCCTACAAGAGAATGACCCTGACTCACAATAACCTATACGTTTCATGAATCACTTACCTTACAAAATCTTCGTTACTCGAACTAATGCAATACAGTGAGCGCCACTACTGCCAGCTAAATAAAAGATTCGAACTACTAAAGGGACTAACTACTGATAGGCATAGTTAGCAAATGAAAGATCTTGATAAAGAACAAACAATGTATTTACCTTAATAGTGTTCAAAAGTCGTAATATATATAGCAGTTCATAATGTCCAGTATTACAAATTTACTCTTTCTGCCGGCGTGTGGTGGCCGAGCGGTTCTAGGCGCTTCAGTCTGGAACCACGCGACCGCTACGGTCGCAGGTTCGAATCCTGCCTCGGGCATGGATGTGTGTGATGACCTTAGGTTAATTAGGTTTAAATAGTTCTAAGTTCTAGGGGACTGATGACCTCAGATATTAAGTCCCATAGTGCTCAGAGCCATTTGAACGATTTTACTTTTTCTGGCGCACACACGTCCAGATTGTCCGCACTCAAAACTCCGCCATCTCTCTCCCCACATTCACCACTGCTGGCGGTTCACCTCCAACTGCACAATGCTACGCGCTCTTCACATCCAACAGCCCAACACTACAATAGCAAACAACAATGCAAACCAGCCACAGACTGCACACAGCACAGCCAGTGATTTTCATACAGAGCACTACATGGGGTTACCAACATAAAAACCTAAACAGCCTACTTGCACTGAGTTTAAATGATAGTTCCGCCAATGTGCTGCCCTTTTATACCGTGTGTACTCGAAACTGCAGACATCTGTATAGTGTGCATATGGCTCTCTCGTGACTTTTGTCTCCTCAGTGTATACTACATTATAAGACACATTGGGAACCCATGGGATTACAACTTGATAATAAATTCAGTTGGGAGGAGCACACCTCAGAACTGCAGAAACGCCTTAACAAATCTGTATTTGCAATTCGAGTGTTAGCAGACATAGGCGACATAAAAATGAAAACCCTTGCATACTTTGCCTACTTTCATTCCATAATGGCCGGCCGGAGTGGCCTTGGGGTTCTAGGCGCTGCAGTCTGGAACCGAGCGACCGCTACGGTCGCAGGTTCGAATCCTGCCTCGGGCATGGACGTATGTGATGTCCTTAGGTTAGTTAGGTTTAATTAGTTCTAAGTACTAGGTGACTGATGACCTCAGAAGTTAAGTCGCATAGTGCTCAGAGACATTTGAACCATTTGAACCATTCCATAATGTCATACGGTATAATATTTTGGGGTAACTGTTCAGGTCAAACAAAAGTTTTCAGAGTCCAAAAGCGTGTAATACCTATTATTTGTGGAGTAAATTCACGGACGTCCTGTAGAAACCTCTTCAAAGAACTGGGTATACTAACTACTGCCTCTCAGTATATTTACTCCCTAATGAAATTTGTCCTAAATAATACATCTCTTTTTGCAACAAACAGCTCAGTTCATACATACAATACCAGGAACAAAAATGATCTGCACAAGGATTTAAAAGCACCTACTTTAGTTCAAAAAGGGGTCCACTACTCAGGAACACTCATCTTCAATAATTTGCCAGCAAACATAAAAAATTTAGTTACAAATAAAGATCAGTTTAAAAGGAGCCTGAAAGACTTACTAGTGGGCAGCTGCTTCTACTCCACTGACGAATTTTTTAATATAAACAAATGATGTATTGAATATATTCATGCTATTAGTTTTGTTATTTCAGCTTTAAAGAAAATAATTGACATGTTCCACATCCACGAGGATCTCCTCAGCACGGATCTTGTGGACCTTGTGGATGACATCGGAAGTTCACTGAGGCTTTTTGCAGATGATGGTGTGGTGTATCGAGAGGTTATAACAATGGAAAATTGTACTGAAATGCAGGAGGATTTGCAGCGAATTGAGCATGGTGCAGGGAATGGCAACTGAATCTCAATGTAGATAAGTGTAATGTGCTGCGAATACATAGAAAGATAGATCCCTTATCATTTAGCTACAAAATAGCAGGTCAGCAACTGAAAGCAGTTAATTCCATAAATTATCTGGAAGTAAGCATTAGGAGTGATTTAAAATGGAATGATCATATAAAGTTGATCGTTGGTAAAACAGATGCCAGGCTGAGATTCATTGGAAGAATCCTAAGGAAATGCAATCCGAAAACAAAGAAAGAAGGTTACAGTACGCTTGTTCGCCCACTGCTCGAATACTGCTCAGCAGTGTGGGATCCGTACCAGATAGGGTTGATAGAAGAGATAGAGAAGATACAACGGAGAGCAGCGCGCTTCGTTGCAGGATCATTTAGTAATCGCGAAAGCGTTACGGAGATGATAGATAAACTCCAGTGGAAGACTCTGCAGGAGAGACGCTCAGTAGCTCGGTACGGGCTTTTGTTGAAGTTTCGAGAACTTATCTTCACCGAAGAGTCAAGCAGTATATTGCTCCCTCCTACGTATATCTCGAGAAGAGACCATGAGGATAAAATCAGAAAGATTAGAGCCCACACAGAAGTATACCGACAATCCTTCTTTCCACGAACAATACGAGACTGGAAAAGAAGGGAGAACCGATAGAGGTACTCAAGGTACCCTCCGCCACACACCGTCAGTTGGCTCACGGAGTATGGATGTTGGTTGGTTGGTTGGTTTGGGGAAGGAGACCAGACAGCGAGGTCATCGGTCTCATCGGATTAGGAAAGGACGGAGAAGGAAGTCGGTCGCGCCCTTTGAAAGGAACCATCCCGGCATTTGCCTAGAGCGATTTAGGGAAATCACGGAAAACCTAAATCAGGATAGCCGGACGCGGGATTGAACCGTCGTCCTCCCGAATGCGAGTCCAGTGTCTAACCACTGCGCCACCACGCTCGAGTATGGATGTAGATGTAGATGCAGATGTAGATCTATGGAACGAAAAAATAATCCAATGTAATCTAATGTTAACTACACGCGCTGGTGTTTTGAGCAGAAGTCTGTGTGCCCAAGCTCTGGCCCAGTATCCGATGACGCTATGGTGCTTTTTTGTTGTTTGCATTGACAGCTCGTAATCATAACTGGCTAGACGATTTTGTTCATAAAAGTACTACATTCGTACTTGGCACGCCTGCCACGTTTCGCCGCTGACTCGTCACTAGGTCGGGACTGCGGAGCCCCGTGGGCGCAGCTCCCTCGCGAGATTAGCAGCTTCCAGATTCGGATATTAATTTCGCCAGTGGGCGCCCGGCTTTCTCCCTCCTCTTTCAAACGTCTTGAGGGAGGATACGGTGGCGTAAAGACAGCGCCAGCGCGCCCTGTTCCCGGCGCCGCTGCCGCCCGGGGGCAACTAATCAGGCACGAGGCAGTTGGGCGACGGCGCCGGTCAGCCGCCAGCCAAACTCGCCGACGACTACAATGGCGCCGAAGCAGCCGCCAGCCATATTAATAAGAAGTTCACGGATTCCTCCACAATAAGTCGGCGGCGCTCATCTGGGTCGTCGCGCGCCTTTCACGGTCGCCACCAATGAATATCGCTGGCAGCAGTGCGCGGGGGGAGGGCCAAAGAGGAGTGAGTGAGTCTCGGACCGGACTGAAAGAACAAGAAATAGAGAGGAAAAAATCTTCCAAGGAGTCACTTCCTTGAGGAAAAATGGGGCGGTGTGGAGGGAGCGAAGGGGATGGGAATTAGAGAGAGACAGAGAGAGAGAGAGGGGGGGAGGAGGAGGGTGGGGGGAGAGAGAGAGAAGACGGTTGGTGGAAGGCGACAAGAAGGGGAGAGAACGCCGCAGCAGAGACAGCCGAGCGGAGAGAACTTGAAGTGACGTATTTCCGCCGGAAGGAAGAGGCTGTCATTAGGCGCGCCCGCGAAGAAAGGATCCGCAAGATGGCGACGGCGTAATGACACTCGGTGAATCCTCACGGCTATCCTCGAGGGCGCCGGGATGGACCGGCGCGGCGAGGGGCGGCGGAGACGGCGAGGGCGGCGGCACTCGTAGCGGGCGAGCGAGCAAGCACCGCCATTCGCCCCCGGGCGGCCTGTCGGCGTGTGTACATAACCCAGTTACCCGGGCGCGATGCCTCCGCTGCGACGACGAGTACATCCGACGCGACAAGTGGCGGCCGCCGCCCGCTGTCCTCGGCAGTTCCTTCTGGCGATCCTCGCGCGAGACAACAGTGTGACGGAGAGAGTGAGAGAAACGGGGTGAGAGTGGGCCCGAGGAAGTTTCGTCATAGCCGGCGCGGCGCGTGACAATAGCCGTCACTGAAGCAGCGACACACACACCCCGCGTCGCCTCTTCTGTACGAGTCCGCGCCCCCTGGCCGGCGGGCCGTCCATTGTCTTCCGGCGCTACTTCAAAGAATTGAAAGCCAGCCCGGCTTTGTTCTAGCTCTGGCGCTCAGGTAACAAGCAAAATCCGCGCCCTGCCAAGTCTGCCGGAGCCTAACATCTCTTCTCCCACTTTGAAAACATCTACGTAGAGGCGGCGATAAAAAAAAAGGAAAAAATATTGGCCAGATACGAGCAGGACTCCCGCTCTGATGGTTCAGTAAAAAGCTAATTATGTGTACAGACAGTCCATCTATTCCGAAAATCGAGAATCTTGACGATTTTTGGCTGTTATCGACAACTACAGGGCTATTACAAATGATTGAAGCGATTTCATAAATTCACTGTAGCTCCATTCATTGACATATGGTCACGACACACTACAGTTACGTAGAAAAACTCATATACACTCCTGGAAATGGAAAAAAGAACACATTGACACCGGTGTGTCAGACCCACCATACTTGCTCCGGACACTGCGAGAGGGCTGTACAAGCAATGATCACACGCACGGCACAGCGGACACACCAGGAACCGCGGTGTTGGCCGTCGAATGGCGCTAGCTGCGCAGCATTTGTGCACCGCCGCCGTCAGTGTCAGCCAGTTTGCCGTGGCATACGGAGCTCCATCGCAGTCTTTAACACTGGTAGCATGCCGCGACAGCGTGGACGTGAACCGTATGTGCAGTTGACGGACTTTGAGCGAGGGCGTATAGTGGGCATGTGGGAGGCCGGGTGGACGTACCGCCGAATTGCTCAACACGTGGGGCGTGAGGTCTCCACAGTACATGGATGTTGTCGCCAGTGGTCGGCGGAAGGTGCACGTGCCCGTCGACCTGGGACCGGACCGGAGCGACGCACGGATGCACGGCAAGACCGTAGGATCCTACGCAGTGCCGTAGGGGACAGCACCGCCACTTCCCAGCAAATTAGGGACACTGTTGCTCCTGGGGTATCGGCGAGGACCATTCGCAACCGTCTCCATGAAGCTGGGCTACGGTCCCGCACACCGTTGGGCCGTCTTCCGCTCACGCCCCAACATCGTGCAGCCCGCCTCCAGTGGTGTCGCGACAGGCGTGAATGGAGGGACGAATGGAGACGTGTCGTCTTCAGCGATGAGAGTCGCTTCTGCCTTGGTGCCAATGATGGTCGTATGCGTGTTTGGCGCCGTGCAGGTGAGCGCCACAATCAGGACTGCATACGACCGAGGCACACAGGGCCAACACCCGGCATCATGGTGTGGGGAGCGATCTCCTACACTGGCCGTACACCACTGGTGATCGTCGAGGGGACACTGAATAGTGCACGGTACATCCAAACCGTCATCGAACCCATCGTTCTACCATTCCTAGACCGGCAAGGGAACTTGCTGTTCCAACAGGACAATGCACGTCCGCATGTATCCCGTGCCACCCAACGTGCTCTAGAAGGTGTAAGTCAACTACCCTGGCCAGCAAGATCTCCGGATCTGTCCCCCATTGAGCATGTTTGGGGCTGGATGAAGCGTCGTCTCACGCGGTCTGCACGTCCAGCACGAACGCTGGTCCAACTGCGGCGCCAGGTAGAAATGGCATGGCAAGCCGTTCCACAGGACTACATCCAGCATCTCTACGATCGTCGCCATGGGAGAATAGCAGCCTGCATTGCTGCGAAAGGTGGATATACACTGTACTAGTGCCGACATTGTGCATGCTCTGTTGCCTGTGTCTATGTGCCTGCGGTTCTGTCAGTGTGATCATGTGATGTATCTGACCCCAGGAATGTGTCAATAAAGTTTCCCCTTCCTGGGACAATGAATTCACGGTGTTCTTATTTCAATTTCCAGGAGTGTAGTTTTGTCCGGCTGAAGCCCCACTTCAGGTTTCTGCCGTCAGAGCGCTCGAGAGCGCAGTGAGACAAAATGGCGACAGGAGCCGAGAAAGCGTATGTCGTGCTTGAAATGCACTCACATCAGTGAGTCATAACAGTGCAACGACACTTCAGGACGAAGTTCTACAAAGATCCACCAACTGCTAACTCCATTCGGCGATGGTATGCGCAGTTTAAAGCTTCTGGATGCCTCTGTAAGGGGAAATCAACGGGTCGGCCTGCAGTGAGCGAAGAAACGGTTGAACGCGTGCGGGCAAGTTTCACGCGTAGCCCGCGAAAAATTGGCTCATGCCACAACTGGAGACCGACAGCGCCGACTTCATCTTTCAACAAGATGGTGCTCCACCGCACTTCGATCATTATGTTCGGCATTTCTTAAACAGGAGATTGGAAAACCGATGGATGGGTCGTGGTGTAGATCATGATCAGCAATTCATGTCATGGCCTCCACGCTCTCCCGGCTTAACCCCATGCGATTTCTTTCTGTGGGGTTATGTGAAAGATTCAGTGTTTAAACCTCCTCTACCAAGAAACGTGCCAGAACTGCGAGCTCGCATCAACGATGCTTTCGAACTCATTGATGGGGACATGCTGTGCCTAGTGTGGGAGGAACTTCATTATCGGCTTGATGTCTGCCGAATCACTAAAGGGGCACATATCGAACATTTGTGAATGCCTAAAAAAACTTTTTGAGTTTTTGTATGTGTGTGCAAAACATTGTGAAAATATCTCAAATAATAAAGTTATTGTAGAGCTGTGAAATCGCTTCAATCATTTGTAATAACCCTGTATATTTGCAAGATGTCGGTCAGGGGATTCCAAGACTTTCGAGAATGTTTTAATTTCGCGTTTGAAGTCGGATAACAAATGAGAAAAGAAATATTGTTTGTGTGATATACAGGGTGTTACAAAAAGGTACGGCCAAAGTTTCAGGAAACATTCCTCACACACAAATAAAGAAAAGATGCTATGTGGACATCTGTCCGGAAACGCTTAATTTCCATGTTAGAGCTCATTTTAGTTTCGTCAGTATGTACTCTACTTCCTCGATTCACCGCCAGTTGGCCCAATTGAAGGAAGGTAATGTTGACTTCGGTGCTTGTGTTGACATGCGACTCATTCCTCTACAGTACTAGCATCAAGCACATCAGTACGTAGCATCAACAGGTTAGTGTTCATCACGAACGTGGTTTTGCAGTCAGTGCAGTGTTTACAAATGCGTAGTTGGCAGATGCCCATTTGATGTATGGATTAGCACGGGGCAATAGCCGTGGCGCGGTACGCTTGTATCGAGACAGATTTCCAGAACGAAGGTGTCCCGACAGGAAGACGTTCGAAGCAATTGATCGGCGTCTTAGGGAGCGCGGAACAAAAAAAAATGGCTCTGAGCACTATGGGACTTAACTGCTGTGGTCATCAGTCCCCTAGAATTTAGAACTACTTAAACCTAACTAACCTAAGGACATCACACACATCCATGCCCGAGGCAGGATTCGAACCTGCGACCGTAGCAGCCCCGCGGTTCCGGACTGCGCGCCTAGAACCACTAGACCACCGCGGCCGGCGAGGAGCGCGGAACATTCCAGCTTATGACTCGCTACTGGGGAGACCTAAAACGACGAGGACACCTGCAATGGACGAGGCAAATCTTCGTACAGTTGACAATAACCCTAATGTCAGCGTCAGAGAAGTTGCTGCTGTACGAGGTAACGTTGACCACGTCACTGTATGGAGACTGCTACGGACAACCAGTTGTTTCCGTTCCATGTACAGCGTGTGCAGGCACTATCAGCAGCTGATTGGCCTCCACGGGTACACTTCTGCGAATGGTTCATCCAACGATGTGTCAATCCTCATTTCAGTGCAAATGTTCTCTCTACGGATGAGGCTTCATTCCAACGTGATCAAATTGTAAATTTTCACAATCAACATGTGTGGGCTGACGAGAATCCGCACGCAATTGTGCAATCACGTCATCGACACAGATTTTCTGTGAACGTTTGGGCAGGCATTGTTGGTGATGTCTTGTTGGGCCCCATGTACTTCCACCTACGCTCAATGGAGCACGTTATCATGATTTCATACGGGATACTCTACCTGTGCTGCTAGAACATGTGCCTTTACAAGTACGGCACAACATGTGGTTCATGCACGCTGGAGCTCCTGCACATTTCAGTCGAAGTGTTCGTACGCTTCTGAACAACAGATTAGGTGACCGATGGATTGGTAGAGACGGACCAATTCCATGGCCTCCACGCTCTCCTGACCTCAACCCTCTTGACTTTCATTTGTGGGGGCATTTGAAAGCTCTTGTCTACGCAACCCCGGTACCAAATGTAGAGACTCTTCGTGCTCGTATTGTGGACGGCTGTGATACAATACGCCATTCTCCAGAGCTGCATAAGCGCATCAGGGATTCCATGCGACGGAGGGTGGATGCATGTATCCTCGCTAACGGAGGACATTTTGAAGATTTCCTCTAACAAAGTGTTTGAAGTCACTCTGGTACGTTCTGTTGCTGTGTGTTTCCATTCCATGATTAATGTGATTTGAAGAGAAGTAATAAAATGATCTCTAACATGGAAAGTAAGCGTTTCCGGACACATGTCCACTTAACATATTTTCTTTCTTTGTGTGTGAGGAATGTTTCCTGAAAGTCTGTCCGTACCTTTTTGTAACACCCTGTAATTAAAAATCTGTTCCGCAGAAATGTAGGAACACGCGAGGCAATACTTGCCCTACAACTTTTCTTAGAAGATAGTTTAAGGAAAGACAAACTTACCTTTATAACGTTTGTAGACATAGAGAAAACATTTGATAATCTTGGCTGGAATACTCTCTTTGAAATTCTAAATGTAGCAGCGGTGTAATTAGCAGCGGTAAAATGCAGGGACCGGTAGGCTTTTTATGACTTGTGCAGAAACCGAACGGCAATTATAAGAGTCGAGGGGCATGTAAAGAAAGCAGTGGTTGAGAAGGGAGTGGGACAAGGTTGTACCCTATCCCCGATGTTACTCAATCTGTACATTGAGCACGCAGTAAAGAAAATCAAAGAAAAATTTGGTGTACGAATTGAAGTTCACGGTGAAGAAATAGAAACTTTGAGGTTTGCCGATGACATTGTAATTCTGTCAGAGACAGCAAAGGACTGAAGAGCGTGGACAGTGTTGTGAGTGGAAGGGATAAGATGAACACCAACAAAAACAATACGAGAATAATGGAATGCAGTCGAACTAGATCAGGAGATGCTCAGGAAATAAGGTTAGAAAACGAGTCACTTAATGCAGTGGATGAGTTTTGCTATAAGGCAGCAAAACAATTATTGATGGCCGAAGTAGAGGTGATATAAAATGTGGACTGGCAATGGCAAGGAAAGTGTTACTGAATAAGAGAAATTTGTTAATGTGGAATATAGATTTGGGGGTCGGGAAGTCCTTGCTGAAATTATTTGTATCGAGTATAACTGTGTATGTAAGTGAAACATGGACAATAAACAGTTTGGACAAGAACAGAATAGAGGCTTTTGGAGTGTGGCGCTAAAGAAAAATGCTGAAGATTAGATGGGTAGACTACATGACTAATAAGGAGGTACTGAACAACTGGAGAGAAAAGGAACTTGTAGCACAACTTGACCAAAAGAAGTGATAGGTTGATAGGACACATTCTGAGACATCGAGGAATCACCAATTTAGTACTGGAGGGAAGTGTTGGCGGCTGAAAATAATAGAGGGAGACAAAGAGATGAATACAGTAAACACATTCAGAACGATGCAGCTTGCGGTAGTTACTCGATGATTAAGAGTCTTGCACAACACAGAATAGCACAGGAAGTAGAGGAGAGGGGAGAGGGGAGAGTCCTGGGACACCTATGGAGGGGTAGAAGGTGTGGGAATCGACGTTATGGATGGTAATGCAGGAGGGGTGGTGGAGGAGGAAGGAGCCAATCAGACAAGCGGAGTTGATAGGAAGGGAGTAGGTCTGAAGTTTAAACAGTAGACCAGTATGCTATACATTGTCTTAGGCCTTTTCAAGGTCTAGGGAGACAAAAATGGCAGAGTAATGGAAGTTCAGCTGAAGGCAGAGGAGATGAGGCGTAGGAGTTGGCCATAGGCAGAGAAGAAAGGTCAAAAGCCACATTGGGTGTTGGGGAGGAGGTGGTGTCGGTGGAGATGACGATGTATGTACTGGCTATGGATGAATTCCAAGAGCTTGCTGAATGCCGTGGTGAGACATATAGGGCTATATGAAGAGGTATGAGATGGAAGCTTGTTGAATGGGAGAACATCAGGATACAGGAGGTTTTCCACAGGTCGGGTTCGAAGCCAGTGGCAAGGATTACATAGTAGAGGACAGAAGGACTGCAAGGAGGGAGGGAGGGCAATGTTTGAGATGGTGGTAGGTAATGCAGTCGTGGCCAGGAGTGGTGTTGCGTTTAGTGTGGAGTGTGAGGCCGATGTCCTGTGTAGTAATGGGAGTGTTGAGTCTTGCCAGTGGTGTGTGGCCCAAGTACTGGAAGCTAGGAGCAGGGGGAAGGGTGGAGGTGTCCGTACATTCAGTGACATCGAGGAGGAGGGTTTAATCAAACTGGGGATCATCTGGAATGGAAAAGACATCGAAGAGGTGGGAGGCAAAGTGGTTGGCCTTACTGTAGGGTTGGACGGTTCCCAGTAAGGCAGTGGAAAGCAGACCAATACTTGGAAGAGTTTATCATGAGTGTGGCACTGAGTTGTGTGCATGTCTGACACCAGGCATCGCGTTTCTTCGCAGTAAGCATGTTGTGGATGTGTCGTAATTGCCGGTGGCAGGTGAGTGTGTCCCAGTTACGAGTGCGGAGGAAGGATGGGATTCACTGAGGAGAAGGATGGCCTGTGGGGGCATGGCTGGGTGGTGAGGGTGGATGCCTTTGTTAGGGATGCAGGTGGCGATGGCGTCAGACAAGGTCTGGTAGAGGAAGGCAGTTGTTCGAGAGATGTCATTGGGAGATTAGAGGATAGGGTCGTGGCGTTCGACGTGGGTGTGTATGGAGTCCCAGTAGGCATCCCAGTTGGCGCAGGAGTAGTCGTGGACAAGTTATGAGGAAGGGCGAGGAATGGGACAGGGATGCCGACCATCAGAGATATTGAGGAGGCCGGCGGCATGGGCATTGACAATTAGGTCAAGAACATCCGTGGTTACGCGCCCAAGGAGGTTGGGAGAGGCTAGGATCACGTCGGGAGTGGTGTTGGATTCAGGTTGGGCCGGCCGCAGGGGCCGAGCGGTTAAAGGCGCTACAGTCTGGAACCGCACGACCGCTACGGTCGCAGGTTCGAATCCTGCCTCGGGCATGAATGTGTGTGATGTCCTTAGGTTAGTTAGGTTTAAGTAGTTCTAAGTTCTAGGGGACTTATGACCACAGCAGTTGAGTCCCATAGTGCTCAGAGCAATTTGAACCATTTTGATTCAGGTTGGGTGTGTTGGGGAAGGGGAACTAGGTCTCCCTGGAGGGTGCTGATAAACCGATGCCACTGCTGGAATTCGGCAGGAGCACAGTTGTGGATATTGAGGTCTGCGGCGATCCTGTAGGTGGAGAAGGTGCGATTAGTGTGGGCCAGGAAATCGTATGGGACGCCGGTAGAAGGGCGCATGTAGATGGTGGCACATGTGACGGTAAGGGTGGGGAAGAAGAGGCTGAGGGTGAGACGCTCAGCAGGATTCTTGAGGTGAGGTTGGGACCGAACAGGGAGGTGCTTGAGGTGGCCAGTAGCAACCTCGCCACGCGCCAGGGGGTACAGGTTTTCGGTGCGGTGGAGGGTGTAAGGGGCTGTGGAGATGGAGATATGGGGTTGAAGGAAGGTTTCATTTAGGATGAAGGTATCCACCCTGTGTAGATGGAGGGTGTGGAGGAAGAGGAGTTTGTGGGTAGGCAGGGCGCGGGTATTAAGGTAAAGGATGCTGTAACGTTCTCGCGCCATGGTAGGGGGAAGAGACCTGATGCAGTAATGGTATTTATAGCGGATTCCGCGCATTCGAATCGTACTGTTGGTTTAAAGGGCATATGTTACGAGGTGGCATGCGCGAGGCAGCCAAGTGGTTTGTGATGCCCTCAGTGGTGAAGTAAGTACAGTCTAATCACTGAGTATCGACTGAGCACGTCGATTCTGCTGTGACCGCATAATTTTAATAATTCAATTCCATTTTTTATCCAGCTGAAAGCCGTTATCACGATTCATTAAAGCCGGCCGCGGTGGTCTCGCGGTTATAGGCTCGCAGTCCGGAACCGCGCGACTGCTACAGTCGCAGGTTCGAATCCTGCCTCGGGCGTGGATGTGTGTGATGTCGTTAGGTTAGTTAGGTTTAAGTAGTTCTAAGTTCTAGGGGACTGATGACCACAGCTGTTAAGTCCCATAGTACTCAGAGCCATTTGAACCACTTTTTTTATTCATTAAATTGTCAGCAAGACGAATTTTAACAGATTCATTAATTACAGAGTCCCAGAAGCTGGAAACTGGCTTTAAAATTTTGGTGTTATTTTATTCCATTGAATGTCCAATGGAAATGCAATGTTCTGCTACTGCTGATTTTAAGGGTTACCGCAGACGGGTGTGTCTTGTTTTCTACACAGCGTTCCTGGACCGTTCGTGTCGTCTGACATATGTATGCCGCGCCACAGCCACAGGGAATTTTATAAACACCCTCCTTCCTCAATTGTAAACCGTCTTTAACAGATCCGAATAAGGCCATGCTCTTTGCTGGTGAACGGAAGATGACATTGATACTATTCTTCCTAAGCAATCTGCCAGTCTTAGAAGATACGTTCCCGGGATATGGAAGGAACGCAGTTGATTTATAGTTATCAGTCTCCTCAGAGTGTTGCTTCTTGTTATTGTAATTGTGCGTGGCCTTACGTATTTGACGCGAAGTATAGTCATTCTCTTTAAAAACCTTCTTCATATGCACTAGTTCTTCGTGGAGGCTATCAGCATCCGATATTACATGCGCCCCATGATTTGAAGTACTGAGAACACCGGTGGTTTGTGCTGGGTGATGGCAACTGGAAGCCTGAAGATACAGATCTGTATGTGTGGGTTTTCCGTACACTGAATGTCCCAAAGACTCATCATTATTACGCAGTACTAACACGTCTAAAAAGGGTAAAGTCCAATCTTTCTCAATCTCCATAGTAAACCTGATGTTCCCATGTTTAAATGAAAAAGGAATTTTTCCAGTTCTTTACTGCCATGAGGCCATAAGATGAAAGTATCATCTACCTAACGCCATAAAAACATAGGCTTTAAGACGGCAGACTCAAGAGCTTTCTCCTCAAAGTCTTCCAGAAAAGATTGGCTACCACAGGAGACAAGAGACTCCCCATGGCGACAGGGTCAACTTGTTAAAAAAAAATTTTTATTGAATAAAAAAAAGTTGAGGGGAGAGTATGTTCAAACAAAGCCGTCAAATCTTCACTGAACAAGTTACCAATAAGATGTAGCGAGTAAAATGAAGGCACTTTGGTGAAAAGTGAGACCACATCGAAGCTAACTAGTAAATCCGAGCTGCTCAGCTTAACATTCTTCAAACTATTGATAAAATCGTTGGAATTACGTTTATGATGCCAGCACTTACCCTCATACAGCTTGAGTAAGGAGACCAGATGTTTTGCAGTCGCATAAGTAGAAGTACCAACATTACTCATTATCAGCTGTAGCGGAACACCATCCTTGTGAATCTTGGGCACCCCATACAGTCCTGGTGGAAGATAGTTGTGGGGTCTCAGCCTCTTAATAACTTTTTTAGGTAAAGAACTATCGTTCAAAAGAGTAGCAGTTTTTTCTGAATATCCTGGTGGTGTTCCACTACGCATGTCACCTCCTAACGCATGCGCCAGCAATCACCAGTACGATTCACATGCGCGGAATTCGCTATAAATACCATGACTGCATCAGGTCTGTTCAGTACTTCGTCTACTCACCTGAGGATGGCCGGACGTCTCTGGGCCGAAATATCGTGGCAGAATATTGATGGAATGCGGCTGCAAACCCGAAAATTACTGGAAGAAAAAATACGCCGGGAAAATTTCAGAAATCACAAGTGAGGATATCGTTGGGGAGGAAAGGCTCTGAAAAGTCTGTTCCACTAAATATGTTCCAATACCTGGGACGAAGAGCTCAGAGATAATATTTCAACTCTTCGAACTAGTAATAAATGTGAGTCATTTTTTTTCCTTTATTATTTTCACAATCCCAAACCTGCATATACCTGTACAGCTTAACACACTGTCTGCCTTTGGCTGTATAGTGGCACGGATGTCTCCTTTACATCCTCGACGCCCCGATTGCACAGGAAGTTGTTTATGTGGTTCTGCTGTCTTAGTGCACTATATATTTTCTTACAGGAAATGTGAAACTGATTAGGGAAAAAGTATGTGATAGAATTCTACTTGCAACTAGAAATGTTCTTAAATTCTGCCACCCTGAGAAGATATTGTCACATAACTGTGGGACATGCAGGGCTTGGACTGTGGACGACCCGTGTATTTGGACTCCATTCGAGGTCGCTTCAGAGGTTGTGGTATCTGCATTCTGCCCATATGGGAAGGTGATTAGCGCACATAGTTGAGAAGTGGGCTCAGTTTACGACATACCTGGTTCTAATCAGAGTACAACAGACCCACATCGAGCTAAACCAACATGTGCCATACTACTTACTCGTATATTGGCGTTTGCCATCCAGTTATAGTTTATGATGACCAACTGAAGACGTGCTTGGGATGTCCAACGCAGAGTCACACAGTTGCCACCTGCGGACGAGCGGGTTACAACTGACTTACGACGCTCGCACTAACGTTTGTCAAGGATCTCCAAAACGACTTCCGACAGCTGTCTGCGCTGACTCCGATTACTGAGCCATCGCTGTTTCTGGTGTTACCTCAGGGTGTTGCGGATGGAACAATGACCACCCCCTGGCCCCCCTCCTATACCGCCTTCCCTGTGCAGTGGTGAGCAATCTCCAGCGCTGGGAATGGACCTCGACTCTATGGTTGTTCCTACTAATGTTTTCGTACCTGACAGTTGGGACCCCCAGACGTCTTTGGACGCTGCAGATCAGATGCACAAGCAAGAGCTAGCGAAGGGACGTCGGAAACGTTGGATCGCTCTGTGTGACATCTGCACGATGCTGTCTCAATACGACGAGGAGCGCACCTACCAAGATCATCCCCCGATGGATGATTCCGTGACGGCGTCGGAAGAAAAATCATCTTACACTGCCGGTGCCTGTGGACGCTGAACAGCAGCTGAACCAGACAAAAACGCATTTTGACTCGGCAAATGTTCCACTGGACGCACAACGACCACGTCCTTCTGCGAGGTCTGATGATGTAGAAGATGAAGCACCTGTCGTGGCAGCAGCGAATGCTGCTGCTCCAACCCACAACTGTTCATCGACGGAGGTAATGAATGGATATGTTCCGCCAGCTGGGAGACATCCCTGTACGCTGCTGTTCCTTCGTCAATAAGCGCCCCCATAGTCACAATTCCATAAGAAGCTTACAACATTAGCACAGTCAGTGCCAAGACTATTGGCACACCAGTCAAACTACAATTGCTCCGAGAAATGTTGAGGGTGTCAGACCTCGATGTTGTCTTCCTGGAAGAAGTTTGCTTAGAGAAGTTTCTGTCTATCAATGGCTACGCTCTTTATCTCATGCCCTGGGCTAACAATGGTAGTGGGACGGCTATACTTTTAAAAGAAGGCACTGACAAAGTGGCTTACCTGTCAGTAGCTCGCTGTGACCTACCATGGTGTTCGAATCGTCAATGTTTACGCTCCCTTGGTGACAAAGATATAGGAACGGTCGCGATTCTATTCGGAAGAGGTGGCCTGTTTCGACCAGTTCTGTGTTATCCCAGGACCAACACCCCTATCTTAGCACATGCCAGGAACACAAGTTGTTAGTGTACGAACTGGAAGTAATAACAGTGAGGGTAAGAACAACAAAATACTATGGTGAGGTTGATGGTGGAAATGGGGTTATATAAAAATGGGCAGAGAAAGGTGGGAGGAGGAGATGAACAGAGGGAGGATGAAGTGATAGAGAGATGATGGAGGAGAAGATGGATAGAAAGAGGGGAAGGAGAGGTAGACAGAGAGAGGGAGAGGAGGAAATCGACAGAAGGGTAGGATGAGATGGACAATGAGAAGGAGGAGGAGGAGATGGATACAGAGAAGGAGGAGGATGACATGAAAGTAAAGAGGGTAGAGGAGAAGGACAGAGAGGAGAAACAGGAGGAGGTGGAGGAGGAGGAGGTGATGAGCAGAAACAGGGGAAAGGGACAGAAAGAGGGGGAGGAGAAAATGGACAGAGAAAGGTGACGTAGGAGCTGGACAGAGAGAGGAAGGAGCTGGATAGAGAGAGGGGAGATGAGGAGGTGTGCGATATATGTGATACGTGCATACGCGGTTGAATTCGTGGGTAGAAATCTAGCTCATGCACAGAATGAGGATGTATTATGAGCAACAAAATCTAACTTTGCTGATAAACAACGCATATTACTTATTTATGACCGTTACTCAATGGTATGCGGCATGGAGCAAAGCACCCTCAGCCCATATCAGGGAAAGTCAAGAAATTATACTTGAATCTCCTGAAATAGAGCGTTAGAGGGAAGAAAACCGTCCGAGAGAGGCTAGCACAAATTATTACAGTAATTATACCATACAAAACGTGATCTAATTTCAGTCCATTCTAATCACTTGTGCAATATGCATGACGAATATAATGAAGTCCATTCCACATTACCTTTCCCAAAAAATAGACCAAGGTACGTTGCTACACTTGCCGACTCTGTGAGGCCCCGTCACTGCGTCTACTGCACGACACCCACCGCGTTACAGCTGTGGACGCAGGTGTAGTAGGGGACAAGGACTGCCTTGTCACAGTTTCGCATTCGGTCTCATCATCGATCGTTGAAGGACGCTGGTTAATATCTTACAAAGTCCAGAGAGGGAAAACTCTCAGAATAAGAACTTGTGTGTGTGTGAGATTGAAAACACGATGACGAAAAATGGAGAACATCTAAATCTAAATATGTACTCCGAAAGTTACTGTACTGTGCAAGGCAGGGGAAAGGTGTTCCAATGTTGTCTGTCTTATTCCGTTCTTGTACTGAGTGAGGAGAAATGGACTTTCTACATGCCCCTCTCGCCTTGTCCTCGTTATCCCTATGCGGTATACACGACGGTGCCAGCGGATGTGACCCACAGCCTTTCTGGAATACCCGTTCTCCACATTTACGCAACAGGGTTCGGCGAGAACTACGTAATATTTCTTACGATTATTTCCATTTAAGTTCCTCGAGAATTTCCGTCACACTTTCGTCGGAGCTGTTACTATCAGCCTAATAGCGCGTCTCCAATTCCTTTAATGTCTATTGGCATGTCTATTTGTTAAAAACACTCGAAAAGTAGGCCTACTCTACGACTGATCGCACTATCAGGTTCTATGCACTTTCCAAGAACCTTCCCAACGAATCCAAGTTTACCATTCGCCTTCCCTAATACTGGTTTTACACGCTAGTTCCATTTCGTATCTGTTGTTAGCGTTGGATCTGATTACCTATAACATACGACATGTTGAAGAGGCTAACCACTAACATAATGCCCGGATATTATGGAGTTCTTGTTTTCATTAAAGGCAATATCTTAGATTTATCTACATTTAAAGAAAGCTTCAGTCCATTCCACGACGTGCGAATTTTGTCAAGGTTTTTCTGTACTTCCATGCCATCGTTCAACGACGATACTTTGCTTCAGACAGTAGCATCCATCGTCAGCAAACAGTATTGTAGTGCTGCTGATTCCATCTGATGACTCTTTTCGCACGTAATCTCATCTTAAAACATTTAGAGCAATCCGTTGACGGATCCTCGTTTTCTAAATGCAGCCATGAAAAAAAAGTCCATTGTGAAAAAAAAAGGAAACAAAACTTTCGGCTGAATCGGGGAACCACATATTGAGATACATATCTAGATCTAGATCTATAATCTGTGAAGAGCCTTGCAGAAGGTGCTTCCAATTCTGCCACATATGAAAGTTTCTTTCTGTTCCATTCGCGCATGGAGCACGAGAAGGGTGGTCACTTGGATGGCTCTGGGCATGCTGCACTTTGTCTAATCTTGTCAGCGTGATCGCCATGAATGCAATAGAACACTTCGAATACAGCGCGATTAAGCTTCACGATAGTGCAGTTGTAATGGTGGGAGGTTAATTTTGCCAACCATAGAATCGGAGAGTGATGTGATTAAAACTAGGGTCAGAGACAGGAATTCTTCTGAGCAATTTTGAATGTCTTATCTGAAAATTACTTCTAGCTACTGACTGCGAGAACTGCGGCACCAAGAAGGAGATATGTGACCACAATGAAATTTATTCCGCTGTTAGGGTCGTGACAATCGGTGTGCATGCGACAGCAGGCACTACCAATATATTTCAAACTGCCAAGCAAACAAACTGGGTTTTTCTGGGGTTTAGACCTCGGGTTCTATAGTTGATAGGAAGACAGGGTCAAGTGTTTAGGCCAGCCCCTGGGCTAGGGATTATTTGTTCACCTAAGAGAAGAATTGTCTTACTACAAGTATCCTACAGTATAGGGCAAAGACTGAGTATTACACACTTCCTTCAGCTTAGGCAAACGGAGTGTATCGGTTGGCTATTCTTGCATTTGGTATGATCTACGGTAGGCCTAAGGGTTTTGTGGAGATACAATTTAGTTCAAGAGCAGTTCCTGAGAAAATCCAAAAGAAGCTTTTTCCACCATTCCTTTCTCAGTTACCAGCAGATATTTAAACAACAAACCTCAGAAAATGGCTCGGTGTTTAACAATATGTTCTACAGCCATTTATTTAGAAGTGACATCTTCCCGTTTTCAAAGAAACTTTATGCCTTATCGAGAAACACACCAAATACCTGGGTTTAGGGTACGAAAACGGAGCCGCCGGTTCAAAGACGCCTATGCTCAGATGGCTGTATTTTTACGATATATTCCTAAGATCCCAGTATCAAACAGCTTTGAAAATTTTCTTGATATCTTTCTCCGTTTCCGAGATACAAAGATTCAATATTACCCTACTTGTACACGTGAAATACTAACGTGAAATCCGGTGTGAGGCGAAAATATTTTATAAAGTGACGTAGCACAGAGAAATATGGTGTAAAGTATCACCGCTATCACCAGAAATGGTACATGACACGCAAAACTTTCGTGCTATAAATTCCGATCTGAGGTGTAAAATTAGTTTTTCATTATTTCAGTTTCACACAGATAAACTATCAAAATTTTTCTGACCCAATAAAGTTCTTTTCGTATGAGTGACCCTGCTGGAGCAAGGAAAAGAGAGCAACAAGTAGGAAAATCCTCCTTACCATCTTTAAAAATTTTGCCAAATTTTTCCCAAATTAATCGAGCTTTATTATGGTGAAAGAGGAGGAGGCTGTGGCTGTTAGAAAGAGACGGAACAGTAATAAACACTGGAAGATAGTCGACATTAGTAGTCGTATAGAAAGAGCGAAGGAGACAATGATATTACGTGAGAAAGATAGGGACACAGTCGCAGTGGAACAGAGTTGACAGTGACAGAACAGTGCGAGGAAAAGCGTCAAGGGGACAGTGCAAGTCGGAGAGGAATAATGAGGAAGAGAAAATATAAATGGGTGAGAGCCAGTACTAATGACAGACAGAGTCTATGACAATAGCAACGAGGACGAGAGTGATAGGGACAGTGAGAAGGACAGTGGGAAGGAATTAATGATACAGTAGCAGTAAAAGAGAGCAAGAGGGAGTCAGAGACAGTGAGAAGAGGCTGTAGTAGTAAAACGGAACGAAGGAGACTGTGGCTGCGAAACGGGAGACAGTGACAGAGAGACAGAAAGAGATGATCACAGCAAGTTGGGTGGAATGAGTTAGTGAGAATGGGTAAGTGGGAGTGGATGGGTAAGAGTGACTTACGTCGATGGACTAGGGGGTGTGAAGAAGTTACAGTTAGCGGTGTTCAAGGGAGTGAGACGTGAGTTGCATGTTAAATAGAGCAGGCATATTTTCATATGCCCAAATGTAGGAGAAAATATTTAATGGTGCTTAGGAAGGTGGAATGAGACGTTTGGTAACCCGCTTTTCTGTCGGAGTATTTTAAAGAGGAGCGTATTTCCCTTTTTTTGTACTCCAATAGGAACAGTTTTTCGGCAAGAACGCTAATAATTGAAATGAGAGAAACGTAGATGCACTTCGACGGTGAGAATTCTGTAGAGTTTGGAGCTGCAACATGCTGCCTATAGACGTCGTGGCATGGACTCGAAGAGGGCCTCGATATGCTGTTCTAGATGTACTACTGTGCTGTTTGAGGTACGGCCACAATGCATCGACAGATGTCACAGAAGGACCAGAACGAACAAGCTGCCGGATAGTCATAACCTAGACACGTTCGATGGGCGACAAGTCAGGAGAACGTTCACTGTAAGGAAATAGTGCTACCCCTCGTTCTTTGAAGAAGGCCTGCATATTCCTCGTCATATGTCTCTGGGCATTGTCCTGCTTAAATGCTGCTTGCGTCGCTTCCTGCGTGAGGGGTAGTGTCTCGGACTCTAAGACATCCCTGACATAGATGTTACTGTTCAGATTGCCTTTAACACTTAGGCGACGACATCACATCTTATAGCCGATAACTTTCTAAACCATTTCACTCGGCATTCGCCGCTCTACAATGCAATCTGCCAGATCGCGTTCACTATGGTAGCATCTGTCGCAGGCATCGCTGTGGGACAATTTGAAGCAGTGTTCGTCCGAAAACACTACATTTCATCGTTCAGCATGCCAGTGCCACTGCTCACGTGTTCTGGCGACTGCAGGACTACAGCAAAATGCATTTTACTTCGCACTACACTATAGTGCACTGGTGTTGTGTATGACAATGCCATCGATGTTATGGTACCCCGAAGGCTGTAACCGCCGATTTGTCAACAACTGGCATGTGATTATAACTGATCGCAGCAAGAACGACTCATTTTTGATAAATCTTCAATGGCCGTTGCCATTAAACGGCATACTTTCGTATTATTATCAGTAACGACCTGTTTTCGTGAGGTGTTCAATTTCTGGAGATTTGAAACAGTGTATACGAAGGCTATCCAGAAAGTAAGATGGTTCAAATGGCTCTGAACACTATGGGACTTAACATCTGAGCTCATCAGTCCCCTAGAGCTTAGAACTACTTAAACCTAACTAAAGTAAGGACATCACACACATCCATTCCCGCGGCAGTATTCGAACCTGCGACCGTAGCAGTCGCGCGGTCAGAAAGCAGGCTCCAATCGTCCGCGAAATGGGCACTACCGTAAAAATCAAAAATGTTTTACTTGCAACACCTAGCCACAGCTCCCAGCTAATTATCTAAATAATCGCCGCTCCGACTTAGACATTTATCGTGGCGTTGTACCAATTTTCAGTACCCTTGTAATAGAAGGCATCCGCCAGAGCTTTCCGCTAATTCTCTGCGCAGGTCTATAGGTCGTTGTCTGTGCCAAAATGTTGTCTTCATAGTCAGCGGTTCGTGCGAACAGAGATGGAATTCAGGGAGTCAATTGCGGTCTGTATTGTGGGTGATCAAACACTTCCCACTGAGAACGCTGTAGGAGGATCTTCGTTACCCCTGCAGAGTGCAGCTGAGAATTGTCATGAAGAAGGAACGGCTTGACAGTTGTGTTACGTGGGCTGCATATCTTCAGGCGAAACTTCTCACCACGCCCTCGTACTTGGCGGGAGACACTATTTTCTAGGTACATTTACCTGCTCACTATGCGCTCAGAACTGAAAAGAGCGATGTGACGCGATGCACGGGCGTTCTACAGACACTGTCGAACACATCTGTGCAAAGCTTCATCGGATTTTTACAGTAGTTTCCATTTCGCGACCGATCGGAACTTACTTTCTGGATAGCCCTCGTATTTACAGGACGTAAGTTATAATACACTCCTGGAAATGGAAAAAAGAACACATTGACACCGGTGTGTCAGACCCACCATACTTGCTCCGGACACTGCGAGAGGGCTGTACAAGCAATGATCACATGCACGACACAGCGGACATACCAGGAACCGCGGTGTTGGCCGTCAAATGGCGCTAGCTGCGCAGTATTTGTGCACCGCCGCCGTCAGTGTCAGCCAGTTTGCCGTGGCATACGGAGCTCCATCGCAGTCTTTAACACTGGTAGCATGCCGCGAGAGCGTGGACGTGAACCGTATGTGCAGTTAACGGACTTTGAGCGAGGGCGTATAGTGGGCATGCGGGAGGCCGGGTGGACGTACCGCCGAATTGCTCAACAGGTGGGGCGTGAGGTCTCCACAGTACATCGATGTTGTCGCCAGTGGTCGGCGGAAGGTGCACGTGCCCGTCAACCTGGGACCGGACCTCAGCGACGCACGGATGCACGCCAAGACCGTAGGATCCTACGCAGTGCCGTAGGGGACCGCGCCGCCACTTCCCAGCAAATTAGGGACACTGTTGCTCCTGGGGTATCGGCGAGGACCATTCGCAACCGTCTCAATGAAGCTGGGCTACGGTCCCGCACACCGTTAGGCCGTCTTCCGCTCCCGCTCCAACATCGTGTAGCCCGCCTCCAGTGGTGTCGCGACAGGCGTGAATGGAGGGACGAATGGAGACGTGTCGTCTTCAGCGATGAGAGTCGCTTCTGCCTTGGTGCCAATGATGGTCGTATGCGTGTTTGGCGCCGTGCAGGTGAGCGCCACAATCAGGACTGCATACGACTGAGGCACACAGGGCCAACACCCGGCATCATGGTGTGGGGAGCGATCTCCTACACTGGCCGTACACCACTGGTGATCGTCGAGGGGACACTGAATAGTGCACGGTACATCCAAACCGTCATCGAACCCATCGTTCTACCATTCTTAGACCGGCAAGGGAACTTGCTGTTCCAACAGGACAATGCACGTCCGCATGTATCCCGTGCCACCCAACGTGCTCTAGAAGGTGTAAGTCAACTACCCTGGCCAGCAAGATCTCCGGATCTGTCCCCCATTGAGCATGTTTGGGACTGGATGAAGCGTCGTCTCACGCGGTCTGCACGTCCAGCACGAACGCTGGTCCAACTGAGGCGCCAGGTGGAAATGGCATGGCAAGCCGTTCCACAGGACTACATCCAGCATCTCTACGATCGTCTCCATGGGAGAATAGCAGCCTGCATTGCTGCGAAAGGTGGATATACACTGTACTAGTGCCGACATTGTGCATGCTCTGTTGCCTGTGTCTATGTGCCTGTGGTTCTGTCAGTGTGATCATGTGATGTATCTGACCCCAGGAATGTGTCAATAAAGTGTCCCCTTCCTTGGACAATGAATTCACGGTGTTCTTATTTCAATTTCCAGGAGTGTATAATATAAAACACACCGAATTTGGGCTTTAAGTGAAAACGTCGTAATCGAATATGGCGACTCCCAAGTTATGTTTGTGAAGTAGAATTCGATCTTGCACGTCATTCGTCACATTCCTCTCCACGAAGCATAGCTCTGGCTTGTCTTATTCAGTCTTCCACACTGTGGAATGCTATGAATCTGAAATTCATCGCTCTGACGTGACAAAAACTCGAACAATTTCACGTCGCTTCTCCTCCCGGGGAGCGGGTGCTTGTATGGTCCTCATCATTTCATCATCAGTCGGGAAAATAGCAAGACTGGACAGTGAGAAGATTGGGAATTTGTACAGGTGCTGATAACCACGCCCTTGAGAGTCCCACAAACCAAAATCATCATCATCACTTTCACGTCCCGTCTGAGGACGGTCTTACCCGCGACGGGCGAAAGAAGAAAAACGACAAAAAGCAAAGGAAGTGTAGAGACAAGTTGTGCACTTTTAAGGACCTTCGAGAAACTCGGCTGCAGCGACCAATGTCGTGAGCTCGTTCGGAAGAGACGAGGGTACTGGTAATTAAAACAGATAACAAATGAGGAAGCGGGCGAGCCGAAGCGGGTGCCGCCACAGCTTTCCGGCCGCTCGTAATGACTTCCTCCCCCTCCCCCCCTGCCCCACCGTCTCCCGCACTGCCAGCGGCGGTTGACGCTGGCCGAGTGTCGCGCTGGCTGGCGGGTGACGGCGTGTACGATGCCCGCGATAAGGCTCTGCCTGGCTGGCTGGCTGGCTGGTTGGTAATTACTGGAGGCTGCCCGCGGAACCGCCGAGCCGCTATTGTCTGCGCACAGCGGTCGCTCACACAGGCGCCGAGGAACCTGCTCCGGCTGTCGCCTGCCAGCAGTGGCAGATACTTGTCGGCTTACCGCACGAGACGGCGGACGCTGTACACAGAACTTTGGGGTGGCCTGAATCGTAAGAGTTTTCGCATAAAAAATTCAGAGGCATTACTTTTCAGCACGCGCTGGTACTCTACCGACAAATAGCTGCCACAGACGATGAGACAGATTTTGTTTTAGTTTCATTTTTTTGTAATTTATTCTCTACAACGATACATTTAATCTGATATCTTTTAAACTGTAAGACATTTCCAGGGGCAGATGTGGACTCTGACCACAATCTATTGATTATGAACTGTAGATTAAAACTGAAGAAACTGCAAAAAGTTGGGAATTTAAGGAGATGGGACCTGGATAAACTGACTAAACCAGAGGTTGTACAGAGTTTCAGGGAGAGGCTAAGAGAACAATTGACAGGAATGGGGGAAAGAAGTACAGCAGAAGAAGAATGGGTAGCTCTGAGGGATGAAGCAGAGAAGGCAGCAGAGGATCAAGTAGGTAAAAAGGCGAGGGCTAGTAGAAATCCTTGGATAACAGAAGAAATATTGAATTTAATTGATGAAAGGAGAAAATACAAAAATGCAGTAAATGAAGCAGGCAAAAAGGAATACAAGCGTCTCAAAAATAAGATCGACAGGAAGTGCAAAATGGCTAAGCAGGGGTAGCTAGAGGGCAAATGTAAGGATGTAGAGGCTTATCTCACTATGGGTAAGTAGATACTGCCTACAGAAAAATTAAAGAGACGTTTGGAGAGAAGAGAACCACTTGTATGCATATCAAGAGCTCAGATGGAAACCCAGTTCTAAGCAAAGAAGGGAAAGCAGAAAGGTGGAAGGAATATATAGAGGGTCTATACAAGGGCGATGCACTTGAGGACAATATTGTGGAAATGGAAGAGGATGTAGATGAAGATGAATTGGGAGTTACGATACCGCGTGAAGAGTTTCACAGAGCACTGAAAGACCTGAGTCGAAACAAGGCCCCGGGAGTAGACAGAATTCCATTGGAACTACTGACGGACTTGGGAGAGCCAGTCCTGACAAAACTCTACCAACTGGTGAGCAAGATGTATGAGACAAGCGAAATACCCTCAGACTTCAAGACGAATATAATAATTCCAATCCCAAAGAAAGCAAGTGTTGACAGATGCGAAAATTACCGAACTATCAGTTTAATAAGTCACAGCTGCAAAATACTAACACGAATTCTTTATAGACGAATGGAGAAACTGGTAGAAGGCGACCTCGGGGAAGATCAGTTTGGATTTCGTAGAAATATTGGAACACGTGAGGCAATACTGACCTTACGACTTATCTTAGTAGAAAGATTAAGGAAAGGCAAACCTACGTATCTAGCATTTGTAGACGTAAAGAAGGCTTTTAACAATGTTGACTGGAATACTCTCTTTCAAATTCTAAAGGTGGCAGGGGTAAAATACAGGGAGCGAAAGGCTTTTTACAATTTGTACAGAAACCAGATGGCAGTTATAAGAGTCGAGGGGCATGAAAGGGTAGCAGTGGCTGGGAAGGGAGTGAGATACGGTTGTAGCCTCTCCCCGATGTTCTTCAATCTGTATATTGAGCAAGCAGTAAAGGAAACAAAAGGAAAATTTGGAGCAGGTATTAAGATCCATGGAGAAGAAATAAAAACTTTGAGGTTCACAGATGACATTGTATTTCTGTCATAGACAGCAAAGGACTTAGAAGAGCAGTTGAATGGAATGGATAGTGTCTTGAATGGAGGATATAAGATGAACATCAACAAAAGCAAAACGAGGATAATGGTATGTAGTCGAATTAAGTCAGGTGATGCTGAGGGAATTAGATTAGGAAATGAGACACTTAAAGTAGTAAAGGAGTCTTCCTGTTTGGGGAGCAAAGTAACTGATGGTGGTCGAAGTAGAGAAGATATAAAATGTATATTGGCAATGGCAAGGAAAGAGTTTCTGAAGAAGAGAAATTTGTTAACATCGAGGAAGTCGTTTTTGAAAGTATTTGTATGGAGTGTAGCCATGTATGGAAGTGAAACATGGACGATAAATAGTTTGGACAAGAAGAGAATAGAAGCTTTCAAAATGTGGTGCTAAAGAAGAATGCTGAAGATTAGATGGGTAGATCACATAACTAATGATGAAGTATTGAATAGATTTGGGGAGAAGAGGAGTATGTTTCACAACTTGACAAAAAGAAGGGACCGGTTAGTAGGACATGTTCTGAGGCATCAAGGGATCACAAATTTAGCACTGGAGGGCAGCGTGGAGGGTAAAAATCATAGAGGGAGACCAAGAGATGAATACACTAAGCAGTTTCAGAAGGATGTAGGATGCAGTAAGTACTGGGAAATGAAGAAGCTTGCACAGGATAGGATAGCATGGAGAGCTGCATCAAACCAGTGTCAGGACTGAAGACCACAACAACAACAACAACAACAACAACAGCAACAACATGTTGTTTGCAACTTGAAGGTGGTAAGGGGTAGAAAAGGAAGGATTCACTGCTGTCAGCTGTATCGCGACATTATGCCGAATGAGTGGCGACGAGTGAAAATTTGTGCTGGACCGTGATTTGAACCTAGGATCTCGTGCTCAATGGGTACGTTATGTACTACACCATAGGGGACATAGCGATATTACACCTGCGCGGAATGTCTTGACAGCCCCTCTGCTGATTCACATTTCCATCGAGCGCCACCTCTCCGCATTCCCTGTCTACTTCGGATGCACAAATACGTCCGACCTCTTGTGGGAATCTCAGAGTAGCGAACTTGGCGGAAATAGACAGAGAATGCGGACAGGTGGCGCTCGACGGAAATGTGAATCGACAGTGAGGCTGGCGAGACAGTCCGCGCAGTTGCGATAACGTTGTGTCCCGGATGGCGCAGTGGTTACCGAACCTGCCTAGTAAGCAAGAGATGCGAGGTTCAAATCCCGGTCCGGTACACGTTTACACTCGTCGTTTCTGATTCCACAGTTTCAGGAGGAGTCGGACAGCATATTACTTCATCCCGCAAATATCTCGCGTATTGACCACGAGGAGAAAATTTGACAAATTAGAGCCAATACAAAGGCTTACCGAAAATCATTCTTCCCACGCATTACTCGCGAGTGGAACAGGGTTGCAGGGATCAGATAGTGGTACCGAAAGTACCCTCCGCCACACACCATTAGGTGGCTTGAGGAGTATGATGTAGATGTCCCGATGAAGCTGACAGCAGTGATCCCCTCCCTTTCCTCTCCTTTCGATTCCTCTCCATCTTCGATTTACATATAATGTATCACAGCTCAGTATTCTGCATGGTGTGTGTTCTTTCGGCCATATCCAGAATATGTGATTACGTAGGCCTTCCCGGCGTAATAAGTCTTGAAAGTCTCTTCGGGTTTGCTGCCGGATCCTAAAATCAGCTTGACTCGAAATTTCGGAGATCCAACTGGTCGCTATCTTCAGGAAAATGCTGCTTCTGCTGATGAGTCCCGCTGAGAACTGACGCCAGGTTGCAAATCGACGTCCTATATAGGCCACCGTTCAGCACACGGCGCATGCGCCGCCCATCACGGTTTCTGCCTACCAAGACAGGGAGCTGGTGCCGCCCTTAGTGAAACACTGCTGGCAACGATATATCGCAATCAAGGCCGCACCGAAGAACGTTCAGTTTTGATGCGAGATAATACAGGATTCCACGTCTTGCTAAAAGGAAACCCAATGTCTCTGTTGATTAAATTCTCAGCCAACCTAATTTCAATCGCCACTTTATAGACACTGTTCCAAAAACCGGAAATGTTGGCAACTACCACAGTTTCATCAAATTTCATACTGTGTCCCTCATTTAGGCAGTGTTCTGCTACCGCCGATTTTTCCGGCTGTTGTAGTCTCGTATGACGGCGATGTTCCATACACCTGTCATACACTGTGCGAATCGAACGGCCAATTTAAGCTTTCCCACATTGACACGGAATTTTGTACACACCGGGTTTCCTAAGCCTACCTAACCTTCTAAGATTAGGGCTCTCCTCGGCTCTGTGAAAGATGATTTTGGGCCGCATCAAACCAGTCACAAGACAGATGAGCCTAAAAAGAAAAAAAAAATTAGTTACTCTCTAACAGTTTATTACTGGCTTAAGATAACGGATTGACGACTTATGTGTTGTTTTCTGCCCAAGGAACAACAGCTATAGAAGACGGCAGGACGGCAGGTTTGTAAACATACCACTGCGTGTTCTGCAGTGTTAGTGACACGTCATCTGTTTCTAGGGAAATGATTTATCATACACACACAAATCCCTGTCGCTCTCTCTGTCTGTCTCCTTTTCACTTGTCGTACTATTACAAAGAAAAAAAATTACCACCACTACTGTTTTATCAACTGGTCAACTGTCGGAAGATGCGCAGGAACCAACAAACAATATAATAAGGCAATACTGCCTATGCTTTGCCCGTAAGTTCAAATGGTTCAAATGGCTCTGAGCACTATGGGACTTAACAGCTGTGGTCATCAGTCCCCTAGAACTTGGAACTACTGAAACCTAACTAACCTAAGGACATCACACACATCCATGCCCGAGACAGGATTCGAACTTGCGACCGTAGCAGTCGCGCGGTTCCGGACTGCGCGCCTAGAACCGCGAGTCCACCGCGGCCGGCTTGCCCGTAAGTCTTCAGGCGTGAAGAATATGGGGGATGTGTTCCGTGACATCTAGCAACAACCGGTCCCTACATTTCTTCCTTGAGGAAACCATCTCGGTGGAAAGTGAAAACTTTCGTCATCAGAAGCTGCTGCCCTTCTGATACCTGGTACAGACGATTACTACGAGTAAACAGATGAAGGTGAAGAAGACAACGAAGAAGGAAATGAAGTGAAGAACAAGCTGAGGGAAAAGATTAAAGAGAATTATAAAACTTTCAATTTTTGTTACTAATATACATTTTCTGTTGTATAGACTTGTAATGGAGGCAATTTTGTAATAAAGTTTGCCATTAAAATTATAAACGGTCACAGAAAACATTTTTTGTCCACATCAGAGGCTTTTTCCTGAGTGCTTTCGCATATTGGTTGCGCCAGTTTGAAATTTTCAATTCGGATATAAGAATATGTATCTATCAGAAGGGTCAGGAACCCCATTATATCGGAGGCCAAAAAGTCAGTATAAATTTGAAAACTGAATAAATCACGGAATAATGTAGATAGAGAGGTACAAATTGACAGACATGCTTGGAATGACATGGGGTTTTATTAGATCAAAAAAATACAAAAGTTTAAAAAATGTCTGACAGATGGCGCTTCATCTGATCAGAATAGCAATAATTAGCATAACAAAGTAAGACAAAGCAAAGATGATGTTCTTTACAGGAATGCCCAATATGTCCACCATCATTCCTCAACAATAGCTGTACTCGAGGAATAATGTTGTGAACAGCACTGTAAAGCATGTGCGGAGTTGTGGTGAGGCATTGGCGTCGGATGTTGTCTTTCAGCATCCCTAGAGATGTCGGCCGCTCACGATACACTTGCGACTTCAGGTAACCCCAAAGCCAATAATCGTACGGACTGAGGTCTGGGGACCTGGGAGGCCAAGCATGGCGAAAGTGGCGGCTGAGCACACGATCGTCACCAAACGACGCGCGCAAGAGATCTTTCACGCGTCTAGCTATAGGGGGTGGAGCGCCATCCTGCATAAATATCGTACGTTCCAGCAGGTGTTAATCAGCCAGGCAGGGGATGATGCGATTCTGTAACATATCGGCGTACATCTCATCCGTCACGGTAGCAGTTACAAAACCAGAATCACACATTGTCTCGAAGAAATTAGGCGCGATAACGGTAGATGTGGTAAATCCAACCCATACCGTGACTTTCTCGTCGTGCAATGGAGTTTCCACGACAGTTCTAGGATTTTCGGTAGCCCAAATTCTGCAGTTGTGGGCGTTGACAGACCCTCGGAGAGTGAAATGAGCTTCGTCTGTCCACAACACGTTACTCAACCAGTCGTCATCTTCCGCCATCTTTTGAAACGCCCACACCGCAAATGCCCTCCGCTTCACTAAATCGCCAGGTAACAGTTCGTTATGCCGATGGATTTTGTACGGATAGCATCGGAGGGTACGCCTCAGTGCCAACCAAACAGTAGTATATGGAATGCCGGTGCGACGTGCGACTGCACGAGCGCTGACTTCCCCGTGCATAGACGAACTGTCTAAGCAGCATTACGCCTTGTGCTCGGTCGGCCACAACGGCGTCTATAGTCTAAGGAGCCCCTGGCTTCGAACTTCGAAATCATTCTCGCCACAGCTGCATTTGTCAACGGACCTTTACCCGTTCGAATCCCCTTCCTATGGCGATAGGATCGTGACGCTGAACTAGCACATTCCCCATTCTGATAATACAGGTTCACTAAAAGCGTCTTTTCAGGTAACATCAACATGCTGCGACTGCTGGCGCATCTGATTCTCTCATTACAGCTCCTTTTATACACGATTGTCATGCGCATTCACTGACGTTTTGCTATCCAGCGCCATCTGTCGGACATTTTGTGAACCTTTTTTTTTGTTCTAATAAAACCCCATGGCATTCCAAGCATGTGTGTCAATTTTTAGCTCTCTATCTACAATATTCCGTGGTTTACTAAATTTTCAAATTAATACTGACTTTTTCATCACCCGGTAGATATTTTTGGCTGTAGTGGAGTATATTTTGAAATTTTGGCCAGGTTTTCAGGATTTTGGTCCGCGCACCCCACCTGGCAGGAGCGGCCCCGCTCTCGAGCCGCCGCACGCAGGAATGCCGGGTGAAGGGAGGGAGAGGAGGTCTCTGGAGGAAGCGGCCGGAGCCGCCCACGTCACGCGCAGCAGCGCTCGTTAGCGGCGGCGTGACGCAGCAGCCTCGGACGAGGCGGATCGGAAAGTCGGGCCTCGCTTGGCGGAGCACCCGCGGCCCATATGGCGAGCGGCACGGCCGCCGACTCGCCCGCTGTCTGCGCACGGCGGCGCGGCGTCCTGCGTCGGGCTCAGGAATTTCACTTTTCATCCTCCCACAAGCAGATGACTGGCGTTCAACCACTCATAAGACGCGCAGATGTCCCGAGCGGCTATCGAAGTATTCTAATTCTTTTGAGAGCCGCTACATTTTGACTTGTCGCGCAAGAAAAGTCGATATCAAGCGAAATTCAAGAGGACAATCACGAAAAAAACTTCGAACAATGTGAAGTGATAAGTACTGTACAGAGATTTCACGCACTTGAATACAGTACGTTTCATTTCTACATCTACATCTACATACATACTCCGCAAGCCACCTGACGGTGTGTGGCGGAGGGTACCTTGAGTACCTCTATCGGTTCTCCCTTCTATTCCAGTCTCGTATTGTTCGTGGAAAGAAAGATTGTCGGTATGCCTCTGTGTGGGCTCTAATCTCTCTGATTGTATCCTCATGGGCTCTTCGCGAGATATACGTAGGAGGGAGCAATATACTGCCTGACTCCTCGGTGAAGCTATGTTCTCGAAATTTCAACAAAAGCCCGTACCGAACTACTGAGCGTCTCTCCTGCAGAGTATTCCATTGGAGTTTATCTATCATCTCTGTAACGCTCTCGCGATTACTAAATGATCCTGTAACGAAGCGCGCTGCTCTCCGTTGGATCTTCTCTATCTCTTCTATCAACCCTATCTGGTACGGATCCCACACTGCTGAGCAATATTCAAGCAGGGGGCGAACAAGTGTACTGTAACCTACTTCTTTTGTTTTCGGATTGCATTTCCTTAGGGTTCTTCCAATGAATCTCAGTCTGGCATCTGCTTTACCGACCATCAACTTTATATGATCATTCCATTTTAAATCACCCCTAATTGGCTACTTCCAGATAATTTATGGAATTAACTGCTTCCAATTGCTGACCTGCTATTTTGTAGCTACATGATAAGGGATCTATCTTTCTATGTATTCGCAACACATTACACTTGTCTATATTGAGATTCAATTGCCATTCCCTCCACCATGCGTCAATTCGCTGCAGATCCTCCTGCATTTCAGTACAATTTTCCATTGTTACAACCTCTCGATATACCACAGCATCTTCCCAAAATGCCTCAGTGAATTTCCGATGTTATGCACAATGTCATTTGTGTATATTGTGAATAGCAACGGTCCTACGACACTCCCCTGCGGCACACCTGAAATCACTCTTACTTCGGAAGACTTCTCTCCATTGAGAATGACACGCTGCGTTCTGTTATCTAGGAACTCTTCGATACAATCACACAATTGGTCTGATAGTCCATATGCTTTTACTTTGTTCATTAAACGACTGTCGGGAACTGTATCGAACGCCTTGCGGAAGTCAAGAAACACGGCATCTACCTGGGAACCCGTGTCTATGGCCCTCTGAGTCTCGTGGACGAATAGCGCGAGCTGGGTTTCACACGATCGTCTTCTTCGAAACCCATGGTGATTCCTACAGAGTAGATTTCTAGTCTTATCTTCTAAGATAAATTGTACAGTCAGTGTTTTATGCCTTATTTCAAAATTTCTCAGGTATTGCAATTATTATACTCTTCCCGAAATATGAGAGTGTTTGCCTGTCTCATAATTATATCCTGCACATGAGGTGGAACAGTTGTGTCAAGGTTGGGATGTCAGTTATTTGCTACATGAGTTATTATGTTGCACAAAGCAATAATCGGCAGGGCAATGGTAAATGTTTAAAATGAATTCCTGTCAAAGAAAGTAATGTACTTATTACTTTCTGTTTTGCAGGCACCGGAAAACGAATCTACAGATGTGCAAGAGAATTATAGTTCGCTCTCTGTTTTTAATGTTCCACGATGAGTCGGTGTTTGTGAACATCGCACCTGACAGGTAAAAAGAGTATGAAGCCCTGTCACACGTTTAGCTGCCTGTAGAACCCAACACCTGCTGGAAGAATTTTTTTTCACCACGAGCCATCAGGAAACGTCTGAAGTCACGCCGTGTTTGGATATCTCTAAAAAAACAAAATTGTGGCGGTAGCTGCGAGAAATTAATGAGGACCGAAGATTTTCCACGGATCATCTTTACATCAAACACGCTTCAGACAGTTCGGGCGGGAGGAAGTGTGCTCGGAGCTACGTGCATCAGCAGGAGCTTATGTCTCTAATTACCCCATGCAGAGCAGTTGATAATAATCACAGAGCTACGCGAGATTAATCAATTATCTCAATATTTGGCCGTACAATTACTGTTCCATTTTTTTCCTCCCTCTCGCACAAACAGCCCCCCTTCCGTCACCCCCTTCCAGTCTCCGTTCCAAAAGAAACTCCGCGCAGGAGGGGGGCGAGCGAATATTACGTGCCGGCAGCCGCCGGAACAAATCAGTGATGAGGCAGCCGTTGGCTGAAGAGCACTCGTCAGCCGGCCGTCCGCACAAAAAGTGTCCTTCGCTGTCGCCCTCTGTGCATCCGCATTTATAGGAAACGCGGCGGCTGCGGCAGTGGCGGTCGCAGGCTGCTAATTTCGAGTTATTTTATCGCGGACTCCCACACCCGGCTCCTGGCGGCGCGACGCAAAAGTCTCCCCCTCCCCGTGGTACAACATCCCGCGACTTCGGGGCCTCCTGCTCTCGGAATTACGCGCGTATACAAATTGAAAGAAGGCGAGTCGCGACCGGCAGCCCGGCGGCCAAAGGGCCGCCTCGCTTCGAAATGCCGACTCAAATTGCGCCTAATAACAAACAGCCACTAACGAACGAATCCGAGTAATTTGTCCTTTTCTCCGGTCGGCCTGGGCACGCCCCCGCGGCTGCCGAATCGCGCTGCGCTTTTGCTCGCTCCTCCAGGCGGAAGGCGAGAGCGAGCGGCGCCGTCTGCAGGGAGACGGCTGCCGAAGCCAGGCTCACTGCGGATGGCTGATACGCAAAGATGAAACAATGTTTTGCAGACGAATTTCATAAGCATTAATGTAGAAGGGGCGACACTGAAGTAAGGGGACTGGTTAGAAAAAAAACCCCAATAATTACATTTTTAACCAATTATAAGTAACTTCCTTGTACCTGTACACACTTGCTCCATCGGCGTTCCAATTGTTTACGATAATGACTGAAGCAACTAATCAAAATTTGTGCCAGCACCAGGATTCGAACTTAGGCTCCTGTTTATCTGGTAGACGCCCCATTTGTTGCGCCAGATGACACTCCCTCCCTCCCTGCTACAAATTCCAGTTCATGCTTCAGCCCATTGCTGTTTCCCTTCTACACTCACATTAGTATTGCCGAGCCTCTCCGACAATGTAATAGCCAACAGGTCGGTCCACCAATGCGTCCCAGACTGTAACTCCAGATGCAGGTCCAGTGCGTCTTGCACGCAGACAAGTTGGTTGTAGGTCCTCAATTGGCGTGCTTGCTTGTAGCCAACACACGACGAAAGCAGAACCATCTTTCATGAGAAAACACAACAGACTTCCACCTCGTCCTCCAGTGAGCTTTCGACTGACGTCACAAAAGTCGAAAATTGCGTTGATTTGCGATGAGAGCAATTCGCGCTACAGGGAGTCAGCACCAGCAAGGGGTTATGCAACATAAAGTTGGTAGGCATGTTTATACTCCTCAAAGAAGATGTCCATTCAAATTTCGCGCCAGTCGCTTAAGAGTGACGCTAGTAGAGCCACTACAATGATGCAAATTAGGTTTGCTTCAAATACACGCTTTAACAGGTCGTGAGCGTTGTATTGTATTGTATCGTATGTTAACCGGGGGCCTAGAATCAACGGAGAGGCTCCGTCCCCGCCGCAGGCCGCAGTGGTCCACAACTCCACGACGACTACCTCAGTCCACTCCACCCCTCCGGCGCCCCACACCGAACCCAGGGTTATTGTGCGGTTCGGTCCCCGGTGGACCCCCCCCGCAGGGAACGTCTCACACCAGACGAGTGTAACCGCTATGTTTGCGTGATAGAGGAATGGTGCTGTACGCGTACGTGCAGGACTTGTTTGCACAGCAATCGTCGACATTGTGTAACTGAGGGGGAATAAGGGGAACCAACCCGCATTCGCCGAGGCAGATGGAAAACCGCCTAAAAACTATCCACAGACTGGCCGGTTCACCGGACCTCGACACAAATCCACCGGACGGATTCGTGCCGGGGACCAGGCGCTCCTTCCCGCCCGGAAGTCGTGAGCGTTAGTTGCCTTTGAGATTGGACGTGGCGAGTTGATGTTAGTCAAGAACTCCTTTGGAGTGACAAAGACGCTATTATCAACACCTCACTGAGTCTGAAGGAATTTATATAATAGGGCTACGAGAAGCTGGATGTTCCTTCGGCGATACTGAAGAAAGATTTGGCAGGAATTTAGCCACTGTAGATGACTTCTGAAATCGTTAGTTTCGATAATACACGATCACAAGAAGACCAGGCCCCAGACGGCCACCACTGTGTTCGGCGTGTAGCTCTGTCGCATTGTGCTGCATCTGCTGCAGCAGTCTGGTCAGCAGTTGGCATCACCGTGACGCAACGGACTGTTACAAGTCGGTTGCTTCAGGAACATCTCCCAGTAAGCGTGCATTCCCCTGACTCCAGACCACCGCCATTTGGGACTCCGATGGTGTTAAGCGAGAACTCATTGAAGGGTAGGGTGGAGGTCTGTTGTGTTTTATGATGGAAACTGGGTCTGCCTCGGTGCCAGTAACGGCTGTGTGTTGTCTAGAAGGAGCCTGGTTGAGGGCCTGCAATCAATCTGTCTGTGTGCCAGACACACTGGACCTACACCTGGAGTTATGGCCTAGGGTGCAATTTCGTATGACAGCAGGAACACCTCCGTGGTTATCCCACGCACACTGACTGCAAATTTGTATGTCTATCTTGTGATTAGATCTGTTGTGCTGCGGTCCATGTAAGCATACCTGCCCATACGCCCATCAGCGTATGTACGATTAATATATCGCCTACGTCTGAGGTACTGGCAGGATGAACGCCATTACACTTATTACTAAGGTGCTATTCTCATATTGGAGAGCTCGCGTAATACTGTTGCGAGATCAGAAGGGGATTAGCAATGGAGTGAGGTGTGAATTGGAATTTGTTTCGGAAAGGAAGACGTTGCTGGATAGTCCTTGCATATGTGACAGCCTGAGTGGCAATTTGGCACAATGGATAGTGCATTTGCCTACTATACAAGAGACCCAAGTCCTAATCCCAGTGCTGAGACAATTTGTAACGCATTGCTTCAGCCTACATCGTTATCGTAGATAAAGGTGAGACTCAGTATGTCTCAGGAACATCAACTGCCTAGTTTCCATTGCTGGGAGCATCTTTGGACCTAATGTTCTGGTATACCAGCAAGCGCCCTATTTGATTGACCCGCACTGTCCAGAACGGTGTCTCTTAACGACTCCATTATTGGGAATAAAAAGAAAGCACACTGGGCCATATCGGGTGAATGAGGAGTTTGTGGTAGCACTACAGTGGGCCCTGACGTAAAAAGCTGCAAGTAGATGATACAGCATGGGACGGTGTTCCTTCGTGAAGCAGATTCTAATTGTTAGCAATGTGCGGACGAACAGGACAAACCCGTTTTCGAAGAGCATTTGTTTACTTTACCCTTTTCTCATTTCCAGATTTTCCGTCAATATCAGACGAACAGTTTCCCGATTTATGTTCAGTTCGTTTGTACTCGTTTTCTTGATTAATCTCCGATAACGTCGAATAAGCTCATTCACCATAGTTGTGTTGTCATCTGCTCGTGCTGTTGATGGTCACCCAATGCGGAATTCATCTTCGACATTAGTTCTGCCCTCACAAAACATTTAGAGCCAAAGAAACACTTGCGCCCATGATAAACATTCAATTCCAAAAGTCTTCTGAAGCTTCTCGTATGTCACTGCGGTATTTTCACCGAGTTTACACAGAATGAGGTGGCAATGCGGTGCGCAGTATTTCAATATTCCATTGTTGTGGTGAGGAGCAAATACAGGACTTCGCTGTTCAAGCTGCTACTCCTGACTGAAACACTGTAGATGTAACCCTTTTGTGGTTTTGGTAGGGAAAGACCAACGTCACACACTGCCCGCGGTAGCAGGCTGCAGGGTTGCCACCCTATGGAGGGAAAAGAGTGGTCTCATTACTTTATTGTCGCACCTCATGTAGTTTGAAATGCATGCCTAGAGATGTATTAATATTTCATCATTACTACCGACATCGGTATTGTACCGTCTTCTCACTACGAGTACGTACGTTGGTTAAGTCAATGGGCATGCCTGAAGCGATTTTTCGATT
This sequence comes from Schistocerca cancellata, assembly GCF_023864275.1. Lineage (NCBI taxonomy): Eukaryota > Metazoa > Arthropoda > Insecta > Orthoptera > Acrididae > Schistocerca > Schistocerca cancellata. The sequence goes on along the minus strand of NC_064634.1, from coordinate 77,688,701 downwards.
TACGACAAGCTGTTGTTGAGTTTCTGAAGCAAAAAGGATAACAAGAAAGAAAATTAAACATCCAGAATGGATTGTAGACCTCTCACATTAAGTGAACTTAACTGCACATTACCCAAAGTGAGACGTCTCAAGGTGAGAAACAAACTATATCTGATTTGTTGTGGATGCTTTTAAAAAGAAAAGTCAGTTTCCCCGAGGTGACTGGCGCTAAGGAAATCTCGAATTACAGGGTCAGTTATCGAAGCGTTCTGAGGACATAGCCACTTTTACCTTTTTGAACTAGTTTTGAGACTGTTTGCTGTTTCAGTTGTAAGTGCCTAAGCGCCTGTGTAGATGGAACCGATCGATCTGCATTGTAATTGCCGTTTAAAGACAAAGTTGTTTACGATAAAACTGCCAATGTGTTCTATAATGATTTCCCTGGGAAGAGTTTCCATGTCCCCATTATGTGGTTGGAAACGTGACGCAATGTCTCGGTCGGTCAATATAGATCCGTGAAAGGCTTTTTTTGATTATGAAACAGTCACGGTCATGTGGTAACCCGAGCGAGAAAAGTCTGCAAAACTGCCTGCGTCCGTCTGTATGTTAAACGTTTGTACCAGATACAAATTTTATTAAGTGTTCGCCGGCTTGTGTGGCCGAGCGGTTCTAGGCGCTTTAGTCTGGAACCGCGCGGCCGCTACGGTTGCAGGTTCGAATCCTGCCTCGGGCATGGATGTGTGTGATGTCCTTAGGTTAGTTAGGTGTAAATAGTTCTAAGTTCTAGGGGATTGATGATCTTAGATGTTAAGTCCCATAGTGCTCAGAGCCATTTGAAGCATTTTTTTTATTAAGTCTTCAGCGCGTCAGAAGCAATTATATAATGCACTTTTGGTCTGTGTTGTTATGAGACATGAAACAAAGCAGCATCAAGACATTCAGTGTTCCTTGCGTGTCTGTATTGCCTTCTAAATGCGGCGTGTTCGCAGTTTCCCCCACTTCCTACTCAGACAGCTTGGCTTTATAGTGGGGGAAGTGAGCAGCGAGGTGATAACTCTACGCTCGAGCGAGGGCAATGCATGAATGCAGAATTCATGCCCGTCCCTGGCGTAGAGCTAGCAAGTCATGGGGATTTCGGCTGTTACGTTTGACCGACTGTTACAGGTAGTGACAGACATATTCTCTTGCATGAAGTTCGAATTATGTATGGGGCCAGTGGAACTGCAATATGGTGCCGCAGTGTCTGTCAAACCTGGGACGTATGTTCACGGGTGTTGTCATCTTGGAAGACAGGAGTGTCCATAGCATACACATCTGCATCTGTACCCTGCAAACCGCATTACGGTGTGTGGGACAGGATACATCACGCAGTGCCGCTTTCTTCCTTTCCTGTTCCAATCGCAAATGGTACGTGGGACGAACGATTGTTGGTTAGCATCCATGTGAGCTCTAAGATGTCATGTTCTAATCGAGAACGTTGACATAAACATCTCGATCCATGTTCTCAGTAATCTGGAAGAGTGGGCTCAAGTCATGGTACAAAAAACACCCACAAAGCAACAAAGAACCACCTCCACCCTCCACAGCCTACTTGAAAGCCGTATTGGGCTCCTCGTGCACTCGACGAATCACGTAGTTTGATAAGAGGGAAAATCGCAAACAGTCGGAGCACACTACACTCCTGCAGTCAGTTTCTGTGTTGTTTGACCCATTGAAGACGTGCAACATTATACGCTGCCATGAATATCTGTCCCTAACGAGGCTCCTGAGTTCAGATGTAGATTGCATGCAGTGTTCACCTGGAAGGTGGCTGAGATGGATCTGCGTTCACTATAACTGCAAGGTAAACTGCGTCCGAACATGCTGCGGAAGGTCCAATGGCACTGACCGACAGACATCCACACTCAGCCGATAGCTGTCACTGGATGCATTTATGGAGGGGCATGTGGTCAGCGCACCCCCACTCCCGGGCGTGACGTTACCTTTCAGTCAAGTAACTACTCAATTGATCTTATAATGGCCGAGCGCACCCCACTTATCAACAGCGCTCGGCAGTCATGCACTGTCATTCATCCAAGTGCTAGCCTAGCACGACAGTGCTTAACTTGGCTGATATAACGGAAAACGGTGTTACCACTAGTGCAAGGCCGATGGCTCTACATTCACTGACGACCAGAAATTCCTGTTGGAATTTAAACCATTTTAAATGACAAGGTCTGACTCTCTTCTCTGGTCCCTGTCAGTTAGTATATTTCTGTGACGACTGTACGTAGCTCATGTTACATGGCTGCCAGTGCTCCACCATGTTTTGTGGATACAGAAAGTTGTGATCCGTGTCTTAAAATCTAATGGCAGTAAAATCATGAAACGGCACAATGTCCAGTTATACATCAAGTGGAAATCGAAACCAGTCTTTCTGGTCAATAAGTTCACTACTGTCCATTAAAATTGCTACATCAAGAAGAAATACAGATGAGAAACGGGTATTCATTGGACAAATATATTATACTACAACCGACATGTGATTACATTTTCACGCAATTTGGGTGCATAGATCCTGAGAAATCAATACCCAGAACAAGCACCTCTGGCCGTAATGACGGCCTTGATACGCCTGGGCATTGAGTCAAACAGAGCTTGGATGGCGTGTACAGGTACAGCTGCCCATGCAGCTTCAACACGATACCACAGTTCATCAAGAGTAGTGACTGGCGTTTTGTGACGAGCCAGTTGCTCGGCCACCATTGACCAGACGTTTTCAATTGGTGAGAGATCTGGAGAATGTGCTGGCCAGGCCAGCAGTCGAACATTTTCTGTATCAAGAAAGGCCCGTACAGGACGTGCAACATTCGATCGTGCATTATCCTGCTGAAAGGTACGGTTTCGCATGGGTCGTAACACATCTGAAATGTAACGTCCACTGTTCAAAGTGCTGTCAATGCAAAGAAGAGGTGACCGAGACGTGTAACCAATGGCAACCCATACCATCACGCCGGGTGATACGCCAGTATGGTGATGCCGAATACACGCTTCCAATGTGCGTTCACCGCGATGTCGCCAAACACGGATGCTACCATCATGATGCTGTAAACAGAATCTGGATTCATCCGAGAAAATGACGTTTTGAAATTCGTGCACCCAGGTTCGTCGTTGAGTACAACATCGCAGAGCGCTCCTGTCTGTGATGTAGCGTCAAGGGTAACCGCAGCCATGGTCTCCGAGCTGATAGTCCGTGCTGCTGCAAAAGTCGTCGAACTGTTCGTGCAGATGGTTGTTGTCTTGCAAACGTCCCCATCTGTTGACTCAGGGATCGAAACTTGACTGCACGATCCGTTACAGCCATGCATATAAGATGCCTGTCATCTCGACTGCTAGTGATACGAGGCCGTTGGGATCCAGCACGGCGTTCCGTATTACCCTCCTGAACCCACCGATTCCATAGTCTGCTAACAGTCATTGGATCTCCACCAACGCGAGCAGCAATGTCGTGATACGATAAACCGCAATTGCGATAGGCGACAATCCGACCTTTATCAAAGTCGGAAACGTGATGGTACGCATTTCTCCTCCTTACACGAGGCATCACAACAACGTTTCACCAGGCAAAGCCGGTCAACTGCTGTTTGTGTATGAGAAATCGGTTGGAAGCTTTCCTCATGTCAGCACGTTGTAGATGTCGCCACCGGCGCCAACCTTGTGTGAATTCTCTGAAAAGCTAATATTTGCATATCACAGCATCTTCTTCCTGTCGGTTAATTTTGGCATCTGTAGCACGTCATCTTCATGGTGTAGGAATTTTAATGGCCAGTAGTGTAAATTTATAAACATACAAGACGAGCGCGTGCAAAGAACCTTTTAAGTAACTGATCATTAGATTGGGCCTCTGCGCAGAACGAAAACACTGAGCTCAACTGGATACGTAATACAATAGGTTATATTTATTTTTTGTGGGTCGCTTGATCATAGGGCAGTTGTATAACAGTAAGGGATATTGGAATCTAAGTCAAGACTTAGAGTAGCAGATATTTATTTGCTGTTGAACACTGAGGTGATTCATATGAAATTAACACAGAGCAAAGTTCTCTAAAAGCTCAAATGAAATTACAGAATGACGCTAACACGCTGGGGATGTACCGAATTATGTGGGAGAGCTACGGAGAAATCACAACAAAATCTCTGAGCCAGTCTGGCGCTGGCTTGATCTCTAGTCTGTAGCTTCATTTGATTTTACGTGTGCTGTCATTCGCATAAAGTTTGTAAGTAGGCTGTTTATGTTTTCTTATTGGCAACGTTACGTAGCGCTCTGTACGAAAATCACTGGCTGTGCTGTGTGCAGTCTGTGGCTCGTTTGCATTGTTGTCTGCCATTGTAGTGTTTGGCAGCGGCAGCTGGATGTGAACAGCGCGTAGCATTGCGCAGTTGGAGGTGAGCCGCCAGCAGTGGTGGATGTGGGGAGAGAGATGGCGGAGTTTTGAAATTTGTAAAAATGGATGTCATGAACTGCCATATATATTATGATTATTAAGGTAAATACATTGTTTGTTCTCTATTAAAATCTTTCATTTGCTAACTATGCCTATCAGTAGTTAGTGCCTTCAGTAGTTTGAATCTCTTATTTAGCTGGCAGTATTGCAGTAGTTCGAATAACGAAGATTTTTGATGCGGTAAGTGATTTGTGAAACGTATAGGTTAATGTTAGTCAGGGCCATTCTTTTGTAGGGATCTTTGATAGTCAGATTGCGTTGCGCTAAAAATATTGTGTGTCAGTTTAAGCACAGTCTTGTATAAATTTTTCTAAGGGGACGTTTCAAGTTGACAGCAGCTTCTCTGGTGGCGCCGCCGTGGGTTTTGGAGAGGCTTCTTCCAGCGGTGAGCTGAGTTCTTGCGAGGAGTCGGTCCGAGGAACGAAACAGTGACGTTTCGTGCCATGACTGTGACCTGTTGTCGCCGTCACTCCGTGTTTGTCTGTGGAGTTGCTCGCAGTGTCTGTAAGTAGTGTAGGCGCAGCCGTGGTAACGCTGATGTCAGAGTGTGTTAGGTGTAAGGGCAGACCTGGATCTCACACAGCTGTGGGCAGCCTGTGTATTATCATGCCTAGAATCACTTGTGATATACGTGACGCGACATTGTCTCGGTGGAGCTGAGTGATTTGCTAGACGTCGAACGTACTTGGTCATTTTGGGACCAGATGTGGCCTGATACTCTCTGAAGTATGATGGCCGCAGATGGAGGGGTCGTTAGAGGAAATTGTTGACCCAAACTGCTGAATCTAATGTTTGGTAGAGTCCTGTTTGCAAAAGTTGAGCGCCGCGAGTTTTCGATGCGGAGCTGTTTGCTTGAGAGCTAGCTTTTGCCTAGTCCACATTCTCCGCGTGTTATTGTTCTAAGGATTCGCCTTGAATACCATTTATGTATTTTATTGTGGTTGCCGATGGCCATTTGCTCTCTGCTTAACTTCTAATTTGTTGCACACCAATCTCACCACGATGTATACAAGGTACCCTCCGCCACAGAACGGCTTGCGGAGTATGGATGTAGATGTTGATGTAGTACTGTATGCTGTGGTACTCATATTTCTTGTTCACCTCATTGTGAACTGTTGTGCGCTATCACAGCTTCATGACTGATCATTAGCACATAAGCTACTTGCTATAAATAATTTGTCTCCTATGGCGCAGCAACAGAGTTACTGAGTTTGCAGTAAAGATTACCTTAGTTAAAGTCATGAAATTGAAGTTGTCCAGTATATCAGTGTTATTTCAATATTTTTAAGAGCTCATTACCTGCAATTAAGGTCAAAAGTCTTAAACTTCATTTCTTGCTTATTTTTTTGTAAGGTTCCTTGTTTTAAAGATTTTTTAAATCATCTACAGCTGAACTTAAAAGCTTCATTATTTAAGGGCTTGTTGGCCAGTTGTTCAAAGGAATCGTTAGAATATCACTGTGTAGGTTATCTAAGAGCGATTCTGGCTGACCTTAAGATTTAATGTTTTGCATCTTTTACGACATATCTTCTCACTTTTTGTATTTGTGCCTTAACTGTCGAAGGGGCCATTCTGAGAATAAGCTCCCTGTAGGTCGAACTGCGTAATCACAAAATCAAATGCGAATGGTTCTTACTGTTATGAAATGCTGAAATTGGCAATAGCGTGTTGCCCTCTTTGTCCATCCATTCGCTTTTGCTGCATATATTAAACGTTTTCAAGGATCACTAAATAGACTGTTTAGTTTCGTTAAATATTTTCGTGGCTTACCACTCAACCAAAATCCGCGCTCCATACCAATCTCCTCATCTGAGCAGTACGCCAATTCAAAATTAATGAGACTAAGTGAGACCAAAAATGATAATCAGTATTTTCAGGTCCTCAGACTGGAGTAATGAAGGAGGAATGCGGGTTCATGGAACATATCTGAATCGCTTTCGTTCTGTAGTAAGTGCATAGGTTTCCGTGGTGACAATCAATTGATATAAAAGCTTTCTGGTAGTAGAGTCGCGTCAACGCAAAATAACTGTCATTAGATGAAAAAAAAAACGACGTTAAGACCTTGGTTTCAGGGGCCTTTCTCTGGGTTTGCTGGTCTTGAGGTTCCACTTTTGTTTCGTCAGCTCTATTAGGCATGACATTGTGTCACAATGTTAAAAACTGCTCATGTTTTCAGCTGAAGGAGTGAGAATCTTTATTCTACTATTTTCCTCTGATGTATGTAGTGGGGATCTGTTGTTATTTATTGGCCCACTTTGACTGGCAGGACACAGAAAAACATACGACAAAAGCGCTCTTATCTTGTGTGAACGATGTCAGAGAACGCACGAAGGTTCGTCGTGACTGTGTGTCTCTAACTGCTACCTGGTTCAAATGGTTCAAATGGCTCTGAGCACTATGGGACTTAACATCTGTGGTCATCAGTCCCCTAGAACTTAGAACTACTTAAACCTAACTAACCTAAGGACATCACACACATCCATGCCCGAGGCAGGATTCGAACCTGCGACCGTAGCAGTCGCGCGGTTCCGGACTGAGCGCCTTAACCGCGAGACCACCGCGGCCGGCTGCTACCTGGATTTAAGATCTTCTTATAGACCCAACTGAAAAATCCAACTGTTCCCCTCTTACTTAATCCTTCAGGAAGGATCTGTCTCTGCTCTTCTTCTTTACTGCTGCCCTGAGCCCATATCTTCACCACTTGTTCTCCAGTGACACCTCTGCAGCCAACTGGTCGGAATGATGCTCCCATGTCCGTTAATGTATTCGTCACCTCTCAGAGTCGAAAGAGTGGCGATAAGCTGCATGTGAAGCTCCTCTCGGGATTCCGTTTTGTGATCACCATCTGAAAAGTTCCAGTAAATCTGTTCACATGCAGTAACTGTCACGCACTTACACCATTCTTCATCTGTAGAAATGTCTTTTTACTGTACTGAAAACAGGCACACGTGAGGGTTAAATTTCGATCAACATATCCCACAGGTATGGAAATAATGGAGTATCATTTTAATAGCGTTCGATCAAGATATGCATCACTTTCTATTTCCGATAGTGTATCATCGCCGACGCTCTCTGTATACTCCCAAATATTTCTCAAGTGGTGTGTTATTACAGTTTATAAGCACTTGAAACCAATGTAGGGTTTAGACAAATACATGGAAACACCACACATGCAACGTATTACCATGCTTAATACGGTTTACGGAAACAGCGGCATTCAAAACAGATTCCCGTCGTCTCAGATTGGATAAATACAAGTCCTACGTGGTTTTCTAGAGAATCCTGTATAATTCTTCCTGCAAATTAGTGGCAAGTTCAGGTAGCGATGTTGGAGATGGATGGCGACCACATACGCTTCTCTCCAAAATAGACCACGAAGGCTCATAATATTGAGATCCGCTGGCTGTGTTGGCCAGAGGAGACGCGACAAACCATCCTAGTGCTCACAGAACGAGTGCTGGATGAAGCGAACTGTATGAACAGGGGCCCCTGTGGTCTCGGAACGCAGCATCACTACTGGAGAACAAACATCATCGCCCCAAAACGACCTTACAGGGTAACAATGGGACCCACGGAATACCACCGATATGGCTGCCAAAATCATCATCAAACCTCCGCCATGTTTCACTCTTGGGGCGTAAACTCGGCCAGAAGTTGTAAACAATGTGAAAGAAGGCTCACCTGACCAAATGAGATTCTTCCAGTGCTCCGTAGCCCAGGTTTTACGGCTTTGGTACCATGTTTCCCCTTTAAGGGCGTCAGCTAACCTTGCAATTCGCAGTTTATGGAGCTCTCTTCGAGTTAGTTTGGTACTGACTGGGTTCGCGAGTGCAGTGACTTCTGCTGCTGTCGCCCTCTTATTTTTCTTCACAGACCTCGTCTGCGACAGTCCTTCACCATCACTCAACACACACTTTCGTCCGCAGTGTGACTTAGCAGATGACATTTTTCCGCATTTCCTGCATCCAGTATAAACCCTTCACACAGTGTCACTTGAGACACCAACCACTTCTACTACCTTGGTGACGGAAGCGCCCAACAGTTTGCCCACGTTCGAATTCACTTACCTCCGATATAATGCACTCACAGCTATAGAGAACAATGCTGTGACCACTACTCACTTTTATACATACTGAGGACACTGCACAGGTGTCGTTCATGCTCCATTACAACAGTGCATCTTGCAGGTGTGATTAGCATCTATACTATGCGATCAAAAGTATCCGGACACTTGGCTGAAAATGACTTACAAGGTCGTGCCGCCCACCATCGGTAATGCTGGAATTCAACATGGTGTTGGCCCACCCTTGGCCTCGATGGCAGCTTCCACTCTCGCAGGCAATGTTCAGTCTCGTGCTGGAAGATTTCTTGAGGAATGGCAGCCCATTCTTCACATAGTACTGCACTGAGGAGAGGTATCGGCGTTGGTCGGTGAGGCCTAGCACGACGTCGGCGTTATAAGACATCCCAAGGTGTTCTATAGGATTCAGATCAGGACTCTGTGCAGGCCAGTATATTACAGAGATGTTATTGTCGTGTAACTCCTCCGCCACAGTCCGTGCATTATGAGCAGGTGCTCGATCGTGTTGAAATATGCAATCGCCATCCCCGAATTGCTCTTCAACGTTGAAAGCAAGAAGGTACTTGAAACATCAGTGTATGCCTGTGCTGTGGTAGTGCCACGCCAAACAACAAGGAGTGCAGCCCCCTCCATGCAAAACACGACCACACCATAACACTACACACTACACACGCTGGCAGATGACGTTCACCGGGCATTCCCCACACCCACACCCTGCCATCGGATCGCCACATTGTGTACCGTGATTCGTCACTCCGCACAACGTTTTTCCACTGTTCCATCGACCAATGTTTAAGCTCCTTACACCAAGCGAGACGTCGTTTGACATTTACCGGCTTATGAGCAGCCGTTAGACCATGAAATCCAAGTTTTCTCGCCTCCCGCCTAACTGTCATAGTACCTGCTGTGCATCCTGATGCAGTCTGGAATTCCTGTGTAATGGTCTGGATAGATGTCTGCCTATTACACATTACCACCCTCTTCAACTGTCGGTGGTCTCTGTCAGTCAGCAGACGAGGTCGGCCTGTACGCTTTTGTGCTGTACGTGTCCCTTCACGTTTCCACTTCGCCATCACATCGGAAGCAGTGAACCTACGGATGTTCAGGAGTGTGGAAATCTAGCGTACAGACGTATGACACAAGTGACACCCAATCACCTGACTACGTTCGAAGTCCGTGAGTTCCGCGGAACGCCCCGTTCTGCTCTCTCACGATGTCTAATGACTACAGATGTCGCTGACATGGAGTACCTGGCAGGCACAACGCACCTAATATGAAACACGTATGTGTTTGGGAGTGTCTGGATACCTTTCAAATGGCTCTGAGCACTATGGGAGTTAACATCTGAGGTCATCAGTCCCCTAGATGGTTCAAATGGCTCTGAGCACTATGGGACTCAACTGCTGAGGTCATTAGTCCCCTAGAACTTAGAACTAGTTAAACCTAACTAACCGAAGGACATCACAAACATCCATGCCCGAGGCAGGATTCGAACCTGCGACCGAGCGGTCTTGTGGTTCCAGACTGCAGCGCCTTTAACCGCACGGCCACTTCGGCCGGCTAGTCCCCTAGAACTCAGAACTACTTAAACCTAACTAACCTAAGGACATCACACACAGCCACGCCCGAGGCAGGATTCGAACCTGCGACCGTAGCGGTCGAGCGGTTCCAGACTGAAGCACCGAGAACCGCTCGGCCACACTGGCCGGCTGGATACCTTTGATCACAAAGTGTACCTCTATGTTCGGACGTACATTTCTCGCGATATTTCCTTATTTTTGTACAACACCTGAGTGTAGACACACACGGTCTCAGTTTTATCAACATAGCAGATGACAATTTCGCTTTGATGAGTTCTCCGGTCATCTCGAAGACATCTACATCTACATCTACATCCATACTCCGCAAGCCACCTGACGGTGTGTAGCGGAGGGTTCCTTCAGTACCTCTATCGGTTCTCCCTTCTATTCCAGTCTCGTATTGTTCGTGGAAAGAAGGATTGTCGGTATGCCTCTGTGTGGGCTCTAATCTCTCTGATTTTATCCTCATGGTCTCTTCGCGAGATATACGTAGGAGGGAGCAATATACTGCTTGACTCTTCGGTGAAGGTATGTTCTCGAAACTTTGACAAAAGCCCGTACCGAGCTACTGAGCGTCTCTCCTGCAGAGTCTTCCACTGGAGTTTATCTATGATATCCGTAACGCTTTCGCGATTACTAAATGATCCTGTAACGAAGCGCGCTGCTCTCCGTTGGATCTTCTCTATGTCTTGTATCAACCCTATCTGGTACGGATCCCACACTGCTGAACAGTATTCAAGCAGTGGGCGAACAAGCGTACTGTAACCTACTTCCTTTGTTTTCGGATTGCATTTCCTTAGGATTCTTCCAATGAATCTCAGTCTGGCATCTGCTTTACCGACAATCAACATTATATGATCATTCCATTTTAAATCACTCTACATCTACATCTACATCCATACTCCGCAAGCCACCTGACGGTGTGTGGCGGAGGGTACCTTCAGTACCTCTATCGGTTCTCCCTTCTATTCCAGTCTCGTATTGTTCGTGGAAAGAAGGATTGTCGGTATGCCTCTGTGTGGGCTCTAATCTCTCTGATTTTATCCTCATGGTCTCTTCGCGAGATATACGTAGGAGGGAGCAATATACTGCTAGACTCTTCGGTGAAGGTATGTTCTCGAAACTTTGACAAAAGCCCGTACCGAGCTACTGAGCGTCTCTCCTGCAGAGTCTTGCACTGGAGTTTATCTATGATCTCCGTAACGCTTTCGCGATTACTAAATGATCCTGTAACGAAGCGCGCTGCTCTCCGTTGGATCTTCTCTATGTCTTGTATCAACCCTATCTGGTACGGATCCCACACTGCTGAACAGTATTCAAGCAGTGGGCGAACAAGCGTACTGTAACCTACTTCCTTTGTTTTCGGATTGCATTTCCTTAGGATTCTTCCAATGAATCTCAGTCTGGCATCTGCTTTACCGACAATCAACATTATATGATCATTCCATTTTAAATCACTCCTAATGCGTACTCCCAGATAATTTATGGTATTAACTGCTTCCAGTTGCTGACCTGCTATTTTGTAGCTAAATGATAAAGGATCTATCTTTCTGTGTATTCGCAGCACATTACACTTGTCTACATTGAGATTCAGTTGCCATTCCCTGACAGGCCGTAAGCAACGGTCGTGCAGCGGTCGGCCGGTGGCCGATAGCCGCTCGGCAGATGTTTCAATCAGCAGGTAGCGGAGGCGGCGGCCGCATTAATTCATTACCCACAGAGCGCCGCCCTAGGCCGGCAGCCGCGCACGGCATCCTTAGCGGCACCAGTCGGCGGCAAGCACCAGCCGCCGCAAGCAGAGTCCGACGTCGTTCTCCAGCCGGAGGCAGTACGCCGGGGGCATCGATAAACGTGTGGCGCGTCTCCACGAGGTACAGTGGTGGCTGACACACGTCGTGCCGAACGCGGAGAGGGAATCCCACGAGGACTGTCACGACCCGCCTCACACTGTGCTTATTACATTGTTTTAAACACCCATTTGCGGTCCTCGACAATGACCTATTGGAGGAAGCTGGCCGTTCCCTTCCTCCTACTTAAACTTCTTGTGGGGTCTAACTAACTGACGAGGCCGTCCATCTGGGCATCATATTTTACGTCGTTATATATAATTATGGAGTGTAAAAAGATGGGAGATGTGGGAGTAGGAGGCAGTCGGAAAACTTAAGCATGGGTGGGGGAATGGCCGGGGACGCCAGCTGCCACTGCAGGTGCTTTTCTTTTCCAGTCATCAGTTTTCAGACGTACGATGGGACCCGTCACGAATTCCTCTCCTGTGCCAACCTCTTCATACCAGAGTAACACTTGCAACCTACGGTACGTCACCAGTTATATGCTGGAGGTATTCCAGCCTCTACCTTCCTCTACAGTTCTCACCCTTTACAGCTCCCTCTAGTATCATGGAAGTTGTTTCCTGAGGTCTCAGCGGATACCCTACTATCCTGTCGTTTTCTCTTGTCGGAGTTTTCCATACACCGGGTGATCAAAAAGTATAAATTTGAAAACTTAATAAACCAAGGGATAATGTAGATAGAGAGGTAAAAATTGACACACATCCTTGGAATGACATGGGGTTTTATTAGAACCAAAAAAAAAGAAAAACAAAGTTCACAAAATGTCCGACAGATCTCTTGCGCGCGTCGTTTGGTGATGATTGTCTGCTCAGCCACCACTTTCGTCATGCTTGGCCTCCAAGGTCCCCAGACCTCAGTCCGTGCGATTATTGGCTTTGGGGTTACCTGAAGTCGCAAGTGTGTCGTGATCGACCGACATCTCTAGGGATGATGAAAGACAACAGCCGACGCCAATGCCTCACCATAACTCCGGACATGCTTCACAGTGCTGTTCACAACATTATTCCTCGATTACAGCTATTGTTGAGGAATGATGATGGACATATTGAGCATTTCCTGTAAAGAACATCATGTTTGCTTTGTCTTACTTTGTTATGCTAATTATTGCTATTCTGATCAGATGAAGCGCCATCTGTCGGACATTTTTTGAACTTTGTATCATACGATTTGCTATCAAATGTACAGTTCGTCTCTAGAAGTCGTTCAACAACTGAAAATGCTATATTCTCTTTTCTCTGTGAGGCACTGGATGGGTCAAACAAAAGGTTTCGAACGCTAGGCATATTTTCTGATTTCACTAAGGCGTTTGATTGTGTTGATCACAAAACATTGCTCCAGAACTTGGACTATTACGGAATACGGGGAGTAGCTAACAATTGGCTCACCTCTTACTTTAGCAACGGGCAACAAAAGGTCATTATTCACAATGTTCAGAGTGGTTGTGATGTGAGGTCTGAGTGGGGTACAGTCAAGTGGGGGGTGGGGGCAAGGGTCAGTGTTTATTTTTATAAATGACATGCCCTCCAGTATTGCAGCTAACTCTAAAATATATCTGTTTGCTGATGACACTATCTTGGTAGTAAGGGATGTTGTGTGCAACACTGGTTCGGTTTCAAATTCTGCAGTCCATGACATAAGCTCATATCTTGTAGAAAATAAATCACAGTAAGACTCAGTTTTTACAGTTTCTAACACACAAATCAAAAAAACCTATCGCTTTAATTTCACAGAATGGGCATATGATTGGTGAAACTGAACAGCTCAAATTTCTAGGTGTTCAGATAGATAGTAACATTTCGTGGCACGCATACGTTCAGGATCTTGTTCAAAGACTTAATGCTGCCATTTTTACTATTTGAACGGTATCTCAAGTGCGCGATCTTTCGACACGAAAATTAGTCTACGTTGCTTATTTAAATTCGCTTATGTCGTATTGGCCTCTCAATATATATATATCCATTTAGAATGGGAAGAGTTACCCCAAAATACAGGGTGTTTATAAATGAATATCGGGGTTTTAACGCTTTATAATATTTATTACATTAAACTTACAGTTATAAATGATATGTCAAATGAAAGAGCAACTCAAACAGTTGTGTTTGGCACCAGTGCTCATGCGCAGCGCGCAATGTTCAAAAATGGCTCTGAGCACTATGGGACTCAACTGCTGTGGTCATAAGTCCCCTAGAACTTAGAACTACTTAAACCTAACTAACCTAAGGACATCACACACATCCATGCCCGAGGCAGGATTCGAACCTGCGACCGTAGCGGTCGTGCGGTTCCAGACTGTAGCGCCTTTAACCGCTCGGCCACTCCGGCCGGCAGCGCGCAATGTTGAAATCCGCTAGACACTGTACCCAACCGCTGGATAGGCCCGTTTTTAAGCCAAAAATATAATATTTGAATGGGAAGAGTTACCCCAAAATAATATACCATACGACATAAGCGATTGAAAATAAGCAAAGTAGACTAATTTTCGTGTCGAATGATCACTCACTTTAGATACCGTTCGAATAATAAAAATGGCAGCATTAAGTCTTTGAAGACAATGGGGCATAGTAGTCAGATCTTTTGGAATTTGACACTGGCGTTTCTTCTCTACTTGACACCCGGAAATAGTGATGATAATTTCTCCCACCGTCGAGACTGAAACAGATCTTTTCTGTGTCGAATGACTTTGGCCAGGAAGGCAGTTAGATTGGGAGATCGTCTCTAATGACCTCGATGTCAACGGAGCGTTAAACCCAACATTCTTCTTTCTTATAGAATGGGAGAGCGGCTCTCCTTAATTACAATCTGGCTTTCCATATTTATTCGACTGCCTGTACATTTTCAGCTGCAAAAACTAAAGTGCCAACTGACCTCAGACCAACAGCCTGGAAGATACGATTGACGACACGGAGTAGTTCTGCAGAATAGAAAACACCAATTAAAAGCCTATTCATAAGAAGGAAACTATTTTAACGCATTTCACTATACAGTGGCTTTCTTTGTTTCTCTGTTCAATTAATAGGAAAGGCAGTTCTGAAAACAGCAAAATTATTAACCTATGCCTTGCCTGAAGGTATTTGTGTGGAATGTGACTTTGTGCGGAAGTGAAACGTGGATAACGAACAGTTCAAACAAGAAGAGAATAGAAGATTTTGAAAAGTGGTGCTACAGAAGAATGCTGAAGCCTAGATGGTCAGATCGGGTAACGATAGAGGTGTCACTGGACCACGTTAGGAGAAGAAAGAACTCCGTGGCTCAAATTGACAAAGAGAAGGGAGAAGTTGATATCAAGGTATCAGGAATTCTTCAGTTCCGTAATGGAGGGAGACAGGGGATAGGGGGTGGAGGAATTGCTGTATAGCAGTAGGTAGGCAGAGATGAAGAAGCTTGCACAGCATACTGTATCTCGGAGAGCTCCATCAAACCGGTGTCCAGACTGATGACCATGACAACAACATTGATCTCTGCCTCACATACCTTCTGCAAATGCACAGAGACGAACAGAACTGTAAAGGATGCAGCTGTAACAGAGAATTCTTATTGCGGTCTCATTCGAAGAGCGAGTTGCCAAAGCAACGTTGTTACCTGGCGACAAAACCACAAGTAACTGCCAGGGGCAAGAACGGATGAGCGGGGACGGCGTAAATACGCCCAGAGCAGTTCCCAAAGGCCACCACATCAGCTCGCTTCCTTAGTGCAGTGCCTATAAGCAGAGTCAGCAGCCATCGGCGAAGACGTTAGCACTGTCTCTTGACCGAACCAGCAGTACGATAATTATTTTAGACGGGACACTGCGTAAAAGTTTATAGTCAGTTGTACTCTGTGAGAATAGACAGTGTCTGGTTTTGTATCAAGTGATAACATCAATTGTTAATATTTAAGGATGTCCAAAACAGTATTTTGCCGCGCGGTCTCAGGCGCCTTGTCACGGTTCGCGCGGCTCACCCCGTCGGAGGTTCGAGTCCTCCCTCTGGCATGGGCGTATGTGTGTTGTCCTTAGCGTACGTTAGGTTAAGTTACATTAATTAGTATGTAAGCCTAGGGGCCGATGACGTCAGCAGTTTGGTCCCAATAAAACCTTACCACTAATTTCAAATTTTCAAAACAGTATTTTACTAAAAATGAAAGCCTTATGAACTCATTGGTTTTACAGTGAATGAAGACTCTTCAAGTCGCTTTAGCTTTTTTAGTATAAACGGTTTTGAAGATTCTGAAAAACTGACAATGTACTTTTTTAGCTGTGGCTGCCCTACATACAAAAGAGTATGACAGTTAATGTTTAGTGACAACAGTAAATATTTATGACATTCAGGTGGACATGAATTAAAGAACTTGATCCTGTTCAAGTTTTAATAATGTTAGCATTACTCCTGGGGAGGGGGGGGGGGCGCCGTATTATCTCACCCTCTCCAGAGTAACGCTGAGAACCCTCCACTATACCGACAAGTCTTATTTCGTCAGGTTATCGAGAACTGATCCCATAATGGAGTATAAAAATTATTTTGAAGCAATTTATACAGGAAGAAAGAGTAAGGGATTAACGTACCGTTGCAAACCTAGACGTGAAGTTGATATATATCTCATTTCCGTTTTGGGATACTACCAGCTGCAATTGACTTGTATTTGTGGTTCTACTATACAAATTTGAGAATACGGAATTTTAAATTAGGGCACGCCTTACAACCATCACGTAGCAGGAAAAATGCAATTTTAGCAGCTGCGGAAAAATAAAAATTTTACTGATTAGAATGTATTTCTTTTATTTCGGTCAATGATAAAGAAAGCTTTTGGTCCTGAGACTATTACTTTCGGTGAGCGGTGACAGATCTGAAGATGGTCTTTGCTGACAGAAACCGCTAATCTCAGGCCCAAAAGTTTTGTGATCATTGACGGAAATAAAAGAAATTTATTTTACTCTTCCTGGGCAGACTGTTTTAATCCTGGGTCGTATCGCAGCTCGTGATTATATTAATTGTTAATTAGTTCGTTCCATCCTGTGGTCAGGCTTGGACTGGACAAGGCTGGGTAAGGAAACTCGCTATGTCATCTACTAATGAAACACCCAGAATTTGTCTCAAAAAGCTTAGGAAAACCACGAAAAAGCTAAATGTGAATCAGCGTACGAGCATAGAAGAGTTCTTCCCACTGATTTACGCAGTGCATCACCTCACTCGATGCAACAGTTCATTATCGAAGTAGTGGCAGCAAGACGTGCAGAAGATATTCCTAGGAAAGCCCGCAGATAAACGAAACCCTTCCAAACTATACGGAGATCATTAACCCCCTTCAAGGGCTGTAGAATGACAAAGACATTGGTGTGTAAAAATATCCTGCCATTTATCATCAACGAAGAAGCATTAGAAACAAGTAAAAGCTTCTGCCTGTTACAAGGACATACAAGAGGCTAGAAAAATTACAACCGAATAGAAAAAAACATATCTCCCACAAAGCTATCAAAGAACGTCGACCAGACCAATTGCGACTGTAGATAGGGGTTTTGATGTTATCCCATCCCAGCAATGTCTTCTGGACTCTTTCAATAAATTCAGTGAAACATTAGGTCGAATTTAAAGTAAGACACACCTCTATTGAGAGGAAATTGTTCTTTCAGTGGAAGTATGAATTAAAATACGCCTACAGTCACAAATTTTTATGTTTTGTTAAATACACGATCCATTTCAGATCCTGGGGGGTCCATCGTCGGGTGTATATTGTCTTAACGCATTATTTATTTTTGCTTTTGAGTGAGGTGAAATACATGTCCCTGTCATGAAAAGGATTGATGTTGGGTTATGAATTCCATAAGTCAAATGCGGAAAAGACAGTACGAAACAGTGGAAAAAATGAACAGTGTAAACTTACCACATAATCCAGGAAAAGCGTTTTGGATTAAATTAAACTGAAACTGTTCTTGGTTAGGACAGGTCACGGTGTTCAGGATTTTAGTGGAACAATCAGCACGATTGTAGAGGTTTTCGACCTTAAGGAAACTGACTCCGCTTGACTCTAGAGTGCCGTGCACCACCTCCTCCCTGCCTTCACCCCCCCCCCCCCCCTATTGCTGAGTAACACAATTCGTCTGGCTCCTCTTCTAAGACCTATATGGCTTGGGTGATCTTTATGGTAGTTATACTACCGTTGGTAGAACAAAACTGAATATTCCATCTGTTGCGGTTGGGGAAGTCAAGATTACCACTACATTTTCGGCAATATATTCCGTAAGGTTAGAGATGTATTTGAAGAGCAGTAAAAGGATGATTGGGCCAAATCTAGCTGTAACAGGCCGAGCAGGACCTAGGGCTGTTGATAAAATATAGAATTATCGATGCATCGATTTATTTTCCAGAAGGTATCGCTAGACATCGGCTATGTTTCCCCAGGATATATCGATATATCAACATCGAATTGTATCTTTTTTATATTATACTTTTTTCACAATTTTCGGTAAATATTTGAAGTTGTTCCTTTGAAATTGTAGTAGAACATAATTTTACTTTCACTATGTGAAGGGCTACGGTCGCAGGTTCGAATCCTGCCTCGGGCATGGATGTGTGTGATGTCCTTAGGTTAGTTAGGATTAAGTAGTTCTAAGTTCTGGGGGACTGATGACCACAGCAGTTAAATCCCATAGTGCTCAAAGCCATTTTTGAACTATGTGAAGGAGTGTTACTACTTTTTGAGTTTTCATCACTCCCTGTCTTTCCCCTTGACAGTGGCTCAAAAGAAGGAGTTCGATTGCAGTGGGGAGTGGTGGTGTGAATGCAATTCAAAGATTTCCGATGTAAGGAAAGAGTACATCAGTTGCGTTAAAACAAACTAGTGTGATACTTCTTCACATCGGCATTCTTCAAAAACAAATGCTGAAGATTATGAACAAAAATCTAAATGCCGAGGTTGGTCTTTGCGGTCGGTGGAAACGTTTTAGGGAAAATGCTGACGTAAACTTCGCTCGGTCCTACCAACAGGAGTTGAAAGATTTAACTTCACCAAACAATTTTGACGCTACAGATGCTAGGTCGCTGGCGTTGACAGAAAACAAAACCAGAAAGTCGAGATGAAGTGATGAAACCGAAAGACGGACCCATCCGACACCTTTTGTTATGACACTTACATGCAGTAACCATTGTTTGCAAAGTGGTTTTCCTTTCAGTTCTTGATCGAAGGGGAATAGGCAGGCTTGTAGCTTGTTGATCTACAGAATATCTAATAATAAAAAATACTTAATATACAGCTCTAAATATACAGCTGAATATTTACGATGTGCAGCCGATATTTTTATAGACAGGTACGTCGATACTTTTCCCAACGATATGTTCATACGTCGAAGCTTTGCTTCAATATACTGAGAGAGAAACAAATCGACTCCTTTAAATATCGATATATCGGATTTCCGGTACTTGCAAAAATATCAACAGTGCTAGACCTAACGCACGACCGAAGATGATGAAGAAGAAGAAGTTAAATTTCCTGTCACCATCACAACAATAGTTATGGACTCTGGGAAGGCTCTTCATCGCTATCCGAAAGATGCTCAGTCTGAACAGTTAGTATAGTGAAAAAAATATGCCAGAACATTAGACTTCATATTTTAACAAAAATGGTTCAAATGGCTGTAAGCACTATGGGACTTAATATCTGAGGTCATCCGTCCCCTAGAGCAGAACTACTTAAACCTAACTAACCTAAGGAGATCACACACATCCATGCCCGAGGCAGGATTCGAACCTGCGACCGTAGCAGCAGCACGGTTCCGGACTAAAGCGCCTAGAACGGCTCGGACACCCCCGGCCGGTTATTTGAACACTAACGTAAGATACGAACCATTGCAGCAGAGCTGTTTGCTCTCGTATCGCACAAGATCATCGACAGCGTGAGCCTTCGTACACTACATGATAAAATAAGGTATGATAAACGAGAGCTCAAAAAAAGTAAAATGCCACGTAGGCTTAGGAATGTAACAGGAAAGGTTTCGTTTCATAAGCTGAAGAGAATTACAGAAGTGTACTACAAACTCCTTACACAGAGGGTATGGGAAGATCATTCCTCACGAACACATATCATGAATGAAATATGGAGAGACGAAACAATAGTGGTACACTTTGTACTCTGCACCTCGTATTGCACAGTGTGCTGCGTATTGTTGATGTACACTCCTGGAAATTGAAATAAGAACACCGTGAATTCATTGTCGCAGGAAGGGGAAACTTTATTGACACATTCCTGGGGTCAGGTACATCACATGATCACACTGACAGAATCACAGGCACATAGACACAGGCAACAGAGCATGCACAATGTCGGCACTAGTACAGTGTATATCCACCTTTCGCAGCAATGCAGGCTGCTATTCTCCCATGGAGACGATCGTAGAGATGCTGGATGTAGTCCTGTGGAACGGCTTGCCATGCCATTTCCACCTGGCGCCTCAGTTGGACCAGCGTTCGTGCTGGACGTGCAGACCGCGTGAGACGACGCTTCATCCAGTCCCAAACATGCTCAATGGGGGACAGATCCGGAGATCTTGCTGGCCAGGGTAGTTGACTTACACCTTCTAGAGCACGTTGGGTGGCACGGGATACATGCGGACGTGCATTGTCCTGTTGGAACAGCAAGTTCCCTTGCCGGTCTAGGAATGGTAGAACGATGGTTTCGATGACGGTTTGGATGTACCGTGCACTATTCAGTGTCCCCTCGACGATCACCAGTGGTGTACGGCCAGTGTAGGAGATCGCTCCCCACACCATGATGCCGGGTGTTGGCCCTGTATGCCTCGGTCGTATGCAGTCCTGATTGTGGCGCTCACCTGCACGGCGCCAAACACGCATACGACCATCATTGGCACCAAGGCAGAAGCGACTCTCATCGCTGAAGACGACACGTCTCCATTCGTCCCTCCATTCACGCTTGTCGCGACACCACTGGAGGCGGGCTGCACGATGTTGGGGCGTGAGCGGAAGACGGCCTAACGGTGTGCGGGACCGTATCCCAGCTTCATGGAGACGGTTGCGAATGGTCCTCGCCGATACCCCAGGAGCAACAGTGTCCCTAATTTGCTGGGAAGTGGCGGTGCGGTCCCCTACGGCACTGCGTAGGATCCTACGGTCTTGGCGTGCATCCGTGCGTCGCTGCGGTCCGGTCCCAGGTCGACGGGCACGTGCACCTTCCGCCGACCACTGGCGACAACATCGATGTACTGTGGAGACCTCACGCCCCACGTGTTGAGCAATTCGGCGGTACGTCCACCCGGCCTCCCGCATGCCCACTATACTCCCTCGCTCAAAGTCCGTCAACTGCACATACGGTTCACGTCCACGCTGTCGCGGCATGCTACCAGTGTTAAAGACTGCGATGGAGCTCCGTATGCCACGGCAAACTGGCTGACACTGACGGCGGCGGTGCACAAATGCTGCGCAGCTAGCGCCATTCGACGGCCAACACCGCGGTTCCTGGTGTGTCCGCTGTGCCGTGCGTGTGATCATTGCTTGTACAGCCCTCTCGCAGTGTCCGGAGCAAGTATGGTGGGTCTGACACACCGGTGTCAATGTGTTCTTTTTTCCATTTCCAGGAGTGTAGGTATAGACTGGATGCCTGTATCCTGATCACGGATATGCTTTGTAAGTCATCTTTAAGCAATACTTATTTAGTTTGGTACAGTGAACAGGGCCTTGTGCCACTCGCACGGCGTTTCTTGAACCCGCGTCCGCCGGCCGGCCAGAAACGCGCTTGTGATTACCGCTGCCTCGGGCAGCGCGCCGCCTTTTGTCGTATTGAGGACGTCGCAAATCCACGGCGCCGCGGCGCGCGAGGAAGTCTGTCATTTCCGGTGGCACAATGGCGGCTGATTAGCCCTGTGATTACAACTTAAGTCCGCCGGACGCGGACAGCAGAAGAGCCCTAAGCCCTTCAATGCGAAATAAAAAGCCTCCGGCCCACGCAAACGGCGCGCCTCTTCAAATTCTTCCTTCTCTTTTTTTTTTCCCCTGCCAACTCCGAACCTCACAGAAGCGAGAGACGTCTGCCAGCACGTCTGCATCGTCCGTCCGGTACAACCAAGCTGGGTACAGCAGGCGCAGAAATGTTACTGAAGAGACAAGGAATTTACACTACTGGCCATTAAAATTGCTACACCAAGAAGAAATGCAGATGATAAACGGGTACTATTCATTGGACGAATATATTATACTAGAACTTACATGTGATTACATTTTCACGCAATTTGAGTGCATAGATCCTGAGAAATCAGTACCTAGAACAAACACCTCTGGCCGTAATAACGGCCTTGATACGCCTGGCCATTGAGTCAAACAGAGCTAGGATGGAGTTACAGGTACAGCTGCCCATGCAGCTTCAACACGATACCACAGTTCATCAAGAGTAGTGACTGGCGTATTGTGACGAGCCAGTTGCTCGGCCACCATTGACAAGACGTTTTCAATTGGTGAGAGATCTGGAGAATGTGCTGGCCAGGGCAGCAGTCGAACATTTTCTGTATCCAGAAAGCCCCGTACAGGACCAGCAACATGCGGTCGTGCATTATCCTGCTGGAATGTAGGGTTTCGCAGGGATCGAATGAAGGGTAGAGCCACGGGTCGTAGCACATCTGAAAGGTAACGTCCATTGTTCAAAGTGCCGTCAATGCGAAGAAGAAGTGACCGAGACGTGCAACCAATGGCACCCCATACCACCACGCCGGGTGATACGCCAGTACGTCGATGACGAATACACGCTTCCAATGTGCGTTCACCGCGATGTCGCCAAACACGGATGCGACCATCATGATGCTCTAAACAGATCCTGGATTCTTCCAAAAAAATGACGTTTTGCCATTCGAGCACCCAGGTTCGTCGCTGAGTACACCATCGCAGGCGTTCCGGTCTGTAATGCAGCGTCAAGGGTAACCGCAGCCATGGTCTCCGAGCTGATAATCCACGTTGCTGCAAACGTCGTAGAACTGTTGGTGCAGATGGTTGTTGTCTTGCAAACGTCCCCATCTGTTGACTCATCGATCGAGACGTGGTTGCACGATCCGTTACAACCATGCGGATAAGATGCCTGTCATCTCGACTGCTAATGATACGAGGCCGTTGGGATCCAGCACGACGTTCTGTATTACCCTCCTGAACCAACCGATTCAATATTCCTTAACAGTCATTGGATATCGACCAACGCGAGCAGCAATGTCGCGATGCGATAAACCGCAATCGCGATAGGCTTCAATCCGACCTTTATCAAAGTCGGAATCGTGATGTTACCCATTTCTCCTCTTTACACGAGGCATCACAACAACGTTTCACCAGGCAACGCCGGTCAACTGTTGTTCGTGTACGAGAAATCGGTTGGAAACTTTCCTCATGTCAGCACGTTGTAGGTGTCGCCACCGGCGCCAACCTTGTGTGAATGCCCTGAGAAGCTGATCATTTGCATATCACAGTATCTTGTTCCTGTCGGTTAAATTTCGCGTATGTAGCACGTCATCTTCGTGGTGTAGCAATTTTAATGGCCAGTAGTGTACTTATGGACATAATGAATGGCAATAACTGATTTGTTATTCATAAATTATCAGAACAATTTTGTATCCTGTCTGTCGAAGGCACTTGACACAACAAATTAAACTGAGAAAAAACATTACTTCATAAACATTAAAGTGATACTTTCGTTTGGCGTATTCTAGAGGTATAACGCCTCTGCCATAGCTGCATTGATTGTAGGAGCTGGCCGGAGTGGCCGAGCGGTTCTAGGCGTTACAGTCTGGAACTGCGCGACCGCTACGGTCGCAGGTTCGAATCCTGCCTCGGGCATGGATGTGTGTGATGTCCTTAGGTTAGTTAGGTTTAAGTAGTTCTAAGTTTTAGGAGACTGATGACCTCAGTAGTTAAGTCCCATAGTGCTCAGAACCATTTGAACAAATTTTTAATTTTTTTTTTATTGCAGGACGCAGCGGTCACTGCATTTCGCCTTCACGGCCAGCCTCACTACGTCGGTACGATCACTTCATCGCCAACCATCAGTGTTACTGAAATCGGGGGTGCATCTACAACATTCGCACAATGCGAGTACGTGAAGTCTGGAGCATCTCAATGTCAACACTTCTGGCCCTGGAGCGTATAAATACTGGCTTGTCCAGCCAGTGTAGGGCATCGAGTTGCCTACTATTAAAATGAAGTGAGTTACTGCCATGCTCTGGTGCAGCCGTCATCATCCGTCGCCAACTGTAGAGTCCAGCATCTGCTCCGATGAGCCGATGACTGAAGCAGAACCACTCTAGTGATCGACCCGTTTGGCACCTACAGATAGCTAGGTGCTGCTAGCTGAACTTCGCGGACTGAATAAAACCAACCTGCTTTGAGGAAAAAATTGTGCTTTATTACTTATTGAATGTCCCTCGCAGAAGGAAATGTTACTAATGCAGAACTGAAAGAAATACACGATTAGACGACTAGAAATGATACTTTCCCTCAAAGACAATAATTACACCGCGACTCATGATGGTGCCCTAGACATTACAAACGGCGCGACGTGGTTCTTAGTGGGGTGTGAGATCACCAAGGATGGCAAAGCATGCTCTGTAACGTGCTCCCATCCTGATCACGATGTTGGTAAGAAGTTACTGGACAGGGCATCCCATTTCTCCAACTGCTGGATGGTCACTGGTTCCGCCTGTCGAGGCTCTGAATTTCGTCTCACCAACGCATCCCACGCGTGCTGGGTGCGTTACATGTCCCCTTATCTTGCCATGTATGGATAGGTCCTGAGACCAAGCCCTGTGAAAAATAGAAGTAGTGTGCCACATGGAAACCTTTCAACTTGGATTTAAATACTCGTACTGGGGGATTATCACTCAGTTCTTTTATTTTCAGTTCTGCTGGAAGCCAGTAGTACACACTTTTTTGTACAATGCTCCAGTACGGATTGTCCAAGATCATGTCACTTTTCAGTCATTGTTCACTGAATGTGTGTTACAGTTTCTTCTGAATGAGTAATATTGTCAAAATCATATCCCATTATGGGTGACTGAGGTAGAATCACGAGAAACCTGAACAACGACCTACACGAATTTCGCGAACTGACACCTCAGACCAGTGTGACCGCCGCTCTTTGTGTTAAAAGCACTCTCGGTGAGCGCACAGAGTTATTCCAAAATGCAACACTTTGCGAGAAAATAGGGAGAAAGTAACCAAAGTATACTAGTCTTCGCATTTCAGTGTCAGAGACATTGGAGATCATGCAAAAAGCGAAAAGAGCAGCATTCAGTTTCTGTATAACATCTTGGCCGTGACACTTCCCAGGAAACCTTTTATCTGCCCTAAGTCCTATCAATGCAAAATGGTCGACTTCGCTTACTCTCGACAACCTAGGGACAAAAAAATTCGCTTTTACAAGTGTTCTGTGTTAGTAACTGTATGCATTGCATCTGGTTCCAGTTAGGAGTTAATCTGTTGTGTGAAACTCACAGGCCTTTGTTACGTGTTATATTTACGCGTGCATCACGACACCTCACCTTGATGCAGAGAATAAAAGAGCCGGCCACAAGAAAACGTAAGTAAAAACGAATATAGGCGCGAAATACGTGACAAACGAAATTACATTCTAGATGATAGGTTAACTCTCAGCAAAATTTCTCATCAACATCGTTTTGTTGCCGATGAAAAGCTACCTGTGGTAAATAACACACAAGTGTTCCGGAAAAATCATGCACACCAAGTGTAAAGGTATTAACAAAAAGAAACGAACTATTGTTTGAACTAAACATCCACATAATTTTGTATTAAATTAATAAAAATGTTCACATTACAGAATAAATAAAACGGAAACCCACTGATGATGGCACAGCGATGCCGAAACATGTTTGGGTGCTGATAAAAAACGGTGTTTTGCATAACTGGCCGACCTCACATCCTACAAAAGCAGAGTGTTTGCGTAGAGTTGTCAGTGCTGATAGACAAGCAACACTGCGTCAAATAACCGCAGAAACCAATGTAGGACCTACGACTAAGGCATGCCTTAGGACAGCGCGGTGAAATTTGGCCTTAATGGACAATGGTAGCAGACAACCAACACCAGTGCCTTTACTTGTACGACATCGCCTTCAGCGCCTCTCCTAGGCTCGTTACCGTATCGATTTGACGCTAGACGACTGGAAAACCGTGGCTGGACATGTGAGTTCCGATTTCACTTTGTAAGAGGTAATGAGAAGTAGTAGAAATGAGAACAGCGACAAACTTAACATCAGGATTGATGGTCACGAAGTCAATGAAGTTAAGGAACACTGCTACCTAGGCAGTAAATTAACCAATGACGAACGGAGCAAGGAGGACATCAAAAGCAGATTCGCTATGCCAAAAAAGGCATTTCTGGCCAAGAGAAGTCTACTAATATCAAATACCGGCCTTAATTTGAGGAAGAAATTTCTGAGGATGTACGTCTGAAGTACAGCATTGTATGGTAGTGAAACATGGGCTGTGGGAAAACTGGAACAGAAGAGGATCGAAGCATTTGAGATGTGGTGCTATAGACGAATGTTGAAAATTAGGTGGACTGATAAGGTAAGGAATGAGGAGGTTCTACGCAGAATGGGAGAGGAAAGGAATATGTGGAAAACACTGATAAGGAGAAGGGACAGGATGACAGGACATCTGCTAAAACGTGAGGGAATGACTTCCATGGTGAGGGAATGACTTCCGTGGTACTAGAGGGAGCTGTAGAGGGCAAAAACTGTAGAGGAAGGCAGAGATTGGAATACGTCAAGCAAATAATTGAGGACGTAGGTTGCAAGTGCAACTCTGAGATGAAGAGGTTAGCACAGGAAAGGAATTCGTGGCGGGCCGCATCAAACCAGTCAGTAGACTGATGAAAAAAAAAATTCTTCTCCTGGTGACGGTAGGGTTCGAGCGGGGCGCAGATCCTACGAAGCCATGGACCCAAATTTTGTCAACAAGGCTCTGTGAAAACTCGTGGTGGCTTCTTAATGGTGTAGGCTGTGTTTACATGGAATGGACTGATTGCTCTGGTCCAGACGAACCGATTGTTGTGTGTAAATGGTTATGTTCGGGTACCTGGAGACCATTTCTGCCATTCGGGATATTCATGTTCCCAAACAACGTTGTCATGTCACCAGGCCACAGTTGTTCGTGATGGGTTTGAAGAATATTCTGGACAATTCGAATGAATAATTTGGTCAATTAGATCGCCCGACTTGAATCCGATCGAGCATTTATGGGACCTATTTGAGAGACCAGTTTGTACACAAAATCCTACACCGGAAACACATTTGCAGCTATGGACGGCTATAGAGGCAGCATGGCTCAATACTTCTTCAGGGGATTTCCAAAGATTAGTTGAGCCCATGCCACGTTCACCTGCCGCACTACGACGGACAAACGGAAATCCGACATGATATCGGAGGCATCCCATGATTTTTGTCACCTCAGTACAAGTTACGTTCCACATCTTTCATAATAACACTTCTGCCATCGGCAAAGAAAGAATTTTTGGGTTTCCTGTCATGTTTAGTGGAAGATCTCTGATACATACCAACGAAAGCAACAGACCCAGAAAGGAACCCTGCAGCCACCCAAACCCCTGCTTCACATGAACGCAGTCATATTCAAACCTCTTCCCTCCTTGTTAATACTGGAGGCCAACCTTACGCGGTATGAAATCAACCACTGCTGAATTATTTCTCTAAGCCCATGATGTTTCCACTGATGCAAAAGCTTTGCAAGGTCCACGCAGTTGTTTTTTTCCAGTTCTTACCACACCGTGGCGTACAGCAACCATTGGTAGTATTTTGAAAGAAAAACAATCTTGCTCGCAACCAAAACCAAAACTTTTGTCACACCAAACAAAATATCTACTGTCCTCGACGTATCGTTTACCTCTGATAGCGCCTCATACAAAGATGTGGACATTCCTTTCCTAAGGCCAAGCTACGAGTCTGACAGCAAATTATGTGTGCTGAGATGTTGCACTTCTCTGTTACACACTGATTTCTCAAAAACACTGGTAGCAAAGGAATTGACCGGTAATTACTTGAATAATGAAAGCTGAAACCCACAGCTGTATTACAATTCATATGTCGTTCATTCAAAACGTGCTACCAGTTTCGACGTGAATAAGCGCCAGTATTAACTGCTGCATTAGGTAAAACTGAATTTTAAAACAGTCTTGATCGGAATCTTGTTAAAATATTTTTTACTCGAGTGAGTGTCCGGTTTCGACTCTATGAAGAGTCATATTCAGACATCGGACTGGTAGATGGACACTGCTAGATGAGTTCCGTTGACCCTCGACCCTCACACGAGAGTCGAGGGTGGACGAACTCATCTAGCAGTGTCCATCCACCGCTCCGGAGCCTGAAGATAACTTCACAGAGACGAAACCGGTCACTCACTCCAATAAAAAATATTTTAACAAGATTGCGATCAAGACTGTTTTAAATTTTAATTTTAACTACTTCTACATCTACATCTACATCCATACTCCGCAAGCCACCTGACGGTGTGTGGCGGAGGGTACCTTGAGTACCTCTATCGGTTATCCCTTCTTTTCCAGTCTCGTATTGTTCGTGGAAAGAAGGATTGTCGGTACGCCTCTGTGTGGGCTCTAATCTCTCTGATTTTATCCTCATGGTCTCTTCGCGAGATGTACGTAGGAGGGCGCTATATACCTCTTAACTCCTCGGTGAAGGTATGTTCTCGAAACTTCAACAAAAGCCCGTACAGAGCTACTGAGCGTCTCTCCTGCAGAGTCTTCCACTGGAATTTATCTATCATCTCCGTAACGCTTTCACGATTACTAAATGACCCTGTAACGAAGCGCGCTGCTCTCCGTTGGATCTTCTCTATCTCTTCTATCAACCCTATCTGGTACGGATCCCACACCGGTGAGCAGTATTCAGGCAGTGGGCGAACAAGTGTACCGTAACCTACTTCCTTTGTTTTCGGATTGCATTTCCTTAGGACTCTTCCAATGAATCTCAGTCTGGCATCTGCTTTAGGGACGATCAACTTTATATGATCATTCCATTTTAAATCACTCCTAATGCGTACTCCCAGATAATTTATGGAATTAACTGCTTTCACTTGCTGACCTGCTATATTGTATCTAAATGATAAGGGCTCTTTCTTTCTATGTATTAGCAGCACATTACACTTGTCTACATTGACATTCAATTGTCATTCCCTGTACATTGCGTCAATTCGCTATAGATCCTCCTGCATTTCAGTGCAATTTTCCATTGTTACAACCTCTCGATATACCACAGCATCATCCGCAAAACGCCTCAGTGAACTTCCGATGTCACCCACAAGGTCATTTATGTATATTGTGAATAGCAACGGTCCTACGACACTCCCCTGCGGCACACCTGAAATCACTTTTACTTCGGAAGACTTCTCTCCATTGAGAATGACGTGCTGCGTTCTGTTATCTAGGAACTCTTAAATCTAATCACACAATTGGTCTGATAGTCCATATGCTCTTACTTTGTTCATTAAACGACTGTGGGGAACTGTATCGAACGCCTTGCGGAAGTCAAGAAACACGGCATCTACCTGAGAACCCGTGTCTATGGCCCTCTGAGTCTCGTGGGCGAATAGCGCGAGCTGGGTTTCACACGACCGTCTTTTTCGAAACCCATGCTGATTCCTACAGAGTACATTTCTAGTCTCCAGAAAAGTCATTATACTCGAACACAATACGTGTTCCAAAATTCTACAACTGATCGACGTTAGAGATATAGGTCTATAGTTCTGCACATCTGTTCGACGTCCCTTCTTGAAAACGGGGATGACCTGTGCCCTTTTCCAATCCTTTGGAACGCTACGCTCTTCTAGAGACCTACGGTACACCGCTGCAAGAAGGGGAGCATGTTCCTTCGCGTAATCTGTGTAAAATCGAACTGGTATCCCATCAGGTCCAGCGGCCTTTCCTCTTTTGAGCGATTTTAATTGTTTCTCTATCCCTCTGTCGTCTATTTCGATATCTACCATTTTGGCATCCGTGCGACAATCTAGAGAAGGAACTACAGTGCAGTCTTCCTCTGTGAAACAGCTTTGGAAAAAGACATTTAGTATTTCGGCCTTTAGTCTGTCATCCTCTGTTTCAGTACCATTTTGGTCTGGACATTTTGTTTTGATCCACCTACCGCTTTGACATAAGACCAAAATTTCTTAGGATTTTCTGCCAAGTCATTACATAGAACTTTACTTTCGAATTCATTGAACGCCTCTCGCATAGCCCTCCTCACACTACATTTCGGTTCGCGTAGTTTTTGTCTGCAAGGCTTTGGCTATATTTATGTTTGCTGTGAAGTTCCCTTTGCTTCCGCAGCAGTTTTCTAACTCGGTTGTTGTACCACGGTGGCTCTTTTCCATCTCCAACGGTCTTGCTTGGCACATACTCATCTAATGCATATTGTACGATGGTTTCAAACTTTGTCCACTGATCCTCAACACTATCTGTACTTAAAACAAAACTTTTGTGTTGAGCCATCAAGTACTCTGAAATCCGCTTTCTGTCACTTTTGCTAGACAGAAAAATGTTCCTACCTTTCTTAATATTTCTATTTACGGCTGAAATCATCGATGCAGTGACCGCTTTATGATCGCTGATTCCATGTTCTGCGTCAACTGTTTCAAATAGTTCGGGTCTGTTTGTCACTAGAAGGTCTAAGATCGCTTACTATAGTTTCAAAAATTTTAAAAATCTTATGCTGCAGTAGACTTCGTTGGTTGCACATGCTGGCGTAACACGCTTGGTAAGTTGTACTCTCTCCGTTTGTGGACTCCCTCCGTCATTGCCATTGTGGTTGGCACGTTGATAGGGGCCTGAAGGTGACGCTTTTTCAAGTCGAAAAGACGTTTGAATTACAATACAGCTGCTGGTTCCAGTTTTTCGTTATGCAAGTACTTCGTGTCCGCTGTTGTTTCACTGTCTTCGATGGAAAAGTAGTGACCGGTAATTGTCTGCATTGTCTGTTTCACCCTTTTTACAAAGTGGTTCAACGAATAAATGGCCTCATCTGAATGACGTATTTTGCACAATGGATTCCCTCTGCAAGTGTAGCGTAAGAACTTCCTGGCGTTTCTATACAGTACGATTCCTTTCTTCCCCCGCAGGTGCAGCCGTGGTGGCGGTCGCGTGCCCGGATGGGTCGCCACGCGGCGGGCGACTGTCCGAGACGCCGGCGCTTCCCAGCGAGTCCGCGTCGCCGACAGCGGAAGCCAGCGGGCTGTGTCCGGGTCTCGACCCGAGGCCGGCCGGCCATTGTGTCTCCGGCTGTGATTGGGGGCCTGCCCGCTTCCTGACACGCCATCCGGGCCCCTGGCTGCTGCGTGCGCGCAGTCCTCGGCTGGCGACCCGCCGGGGCAATTTCTGATTTCCTACCGCCCGGGCCAGCAGAACACGCCGGCGGCGGAATGGCAGGAAATCACAGCCAGCGGATGTCATGCCGGGGGCTGCGCCGCCGGCGTTCTTACGCTCAGACTTCCAGTTTCTTAGGACACTTCCGCCGTGTACGACGCTGGGTTCCGCTCCTCGACTGGCGCGCGAGTAAGGGTCACGCGAAATGTCTCACATCCCGCGGCGACCGCCTAAGGAAACGCTCTGCCTTTTCGGGCGACTTACCGTCGCTTTTGCTTCCCAAGAAGTGTGCCGTAATGGTGTGCGTGAGCGGATTGATCGTGCTGTTCTATTGCAGATTGCCAAAGAGATACAAATAGAGTAGATATACCGGGTGATAACATGGACGATAACTAGTTTGGACAAGAAGAGAATAGAAGCTTTCGAAATGTGAATAATGCTGAAGATTAGATGGGTAGATCATATAACTAATGAGGAGCTATTGAATAGGATTGGGGAGAAGAGAAGTTTGTGGCACAACTTGACTAGAAGAAGGGATCGGTTGGTAAGACATGTTCTGAGGCATCAAAGGATCACCAATTTAGTATTGGAGGGCAGCGTGGAGGGTAAAAATCGTAGAGGGAGACCAAGAGATGAATACACTAAACAGATACAGAAGGATGTAGGTTGCAGTAGGTACTGGGAGATGAAGTAGCATGGAGAGCTGCATCAAACCAGTCTCAGGACTGAAGACCACAACAACAACCGGGTGATCAAAACGTCAGTATAAATTTGAAAACTTAATAAACCACGGAATAATGTAGATAGAGCTTGGAATGACATGGGGTTATATTAGAACAAAAAAAAACAAAGTTCACAAAATGTCCGACAGATGTCTTGCGCGCGTCATTTGGTGATGATCCTGTGCTCAGCCGCCACTTTCGTCATGCTTGGCCTCCCAGGTCTCCAGACCTCAGTCCGTGCGATTATTGGCTTTGGGGTTACCTGACGTCGCAAGTGTATCGTGATCGACCGCCACCTCTAGGGATGCTGAAAGACAATATCCGACTCCAATGGCTCACCATAACTCCGGACATGCTTTACAGTGCTATTAACAACATTATTCCTCGATTACAGCTATTGCTGAGGAATGATGGCGGACATATTGAGCATTTCCTGTAAAGAACATCAGCTTTACTCTGTCTTACTATGTTGTGCTAATTATTGCTATTCTGATCAGATGAAGCACCATCTGTCGGACATTTTTTGAACTTTTGTATTTTTTTGGTTCTAATAAAACCACATGTTATTCCAAGCATGTGTGTCAATTTGTATCTCTCTATCCACATTATTCCGTGACTTATTCAGTTTTCAAATTTATACTGACTTTTTGATAACCCAGTAGAAATTGCAGGCCGTAGATGACGTACGCCGCTCCAGTCTGGGGGTATGCAGTTCCACAACTTCTGTCTCCAAGTCATTGTGAACAAGGTTCTACAAATCATAGGCAGTGCTCCACGACCGTGGTCATGCACAATGAATGCCGCCTCCACGTCATCCCGGAGATATTGGATAAAGTCGCCAAACAACTGTACAGTTACTGCAGGCAGTCGAATAGTTTCTAAGTCCTAAACATGGGAAATTCGAATCATGCAGCTGTTGGACAAGAATATGGAAACACGGCATGCTTCAACATACATGCAGATGTTAATCAAAGCTGCAGGTGGCGCTGTTATATTCGACCACGAACGACAAATTAGAGTTCGCTGCCAAAGTCTACATCTACATCCATACTCCTTAAGTCACCTGACCTTGCGTGGCGGAGGGTACCTCGAGTACCTCTATCGGTTCTCGCTTCTATTCCAGTCTCGTATTGTTCGTGGAAAGAAAGATTGTCGGTATGCTTCTGTGTGGGCTCTAATCTCTGATTTTATCCTCATAGTCGCTTCTTGAGATATACGTAGGACGGAGCAATATACTGCTCGACTCCTCGGTGAAGGAGTCAAGCAGTAAGTCTGGGCAGCTACAAAACAATACTGCAAAGTATTCAGTGGAGAGTACTTCCGAGGCTCACAGGCGCCTTTGGCACTACACCTGTCGAGGGATTCCTGGTGATTCTTGGGATACGTTCTATAGCTATCGTGGTACGTTAAATGGCAGCGCTGTATGGGTTGGGACGTGAACAATGTGATCAGTTGGACGAAATCACAGGAATTGACATTACTGGTAAAAGGTATTTACGAGCCTGAAAGTCAGATGGATGGCAGTCTGTCTGGAACCTGCAAGGCGGGTTTACAGCATATTACCAAGCATCAGGAACAAGCTGAAACTGCACAACATTGACCGAACTCTAGGAATGGTGCACCTATTAAATAACGTTTTCTTCGAGTGGGATGTAGTAACACACTAATCTGTGAATGTGGAGAGAAAGATTCCGCTGTTCATGTTTTCAGTTGCCTCTTGTTTCAGATTGAGAGACAGAATGCGGACAATTAGACTGCGATCGAATATCTGAAAGCTAACTGCTTAACATTTTCACTCTGTAAGATCAAGTTGATGCTCTGAATATCAGAGTAACGTCAACAGAAGAAGCGTTTCCTCTGTTGTATATATTGACAGCCACATATTAATTTAATGAAGAGAAAGTTTAAAATACTCTCCCGCCGGAGGTTACAGTCCTCCCTCGGGCATGGGTGTGAATGCTGTCCTTAGCGTTAAGTTAGTTTAAGTAGTGTGTAAGTCTAGGGACCGATGACCTCACAAGTTTGTTCCCTTAGGAATTCACACATATTTGAACACATTTTTTTTTTTGTTTAAAATGAAAGGAAGAAAGTAAGAATGTTGTAGCCACCCGCAAGGGTATGCGTAGAATCGAGAATTGCCGAGGCACGCACATACCCCGTGTGGGCGATGTAGAATATTGTAGAAACAATAGTTTTAAAAGTAAGGTATAGTTGTAGTTAGTCGCCAAATCTCGAATTATTCCGAGGCTGCCAGTAGCGTACATAATAACGTTAGCTCGAAGCTATTCACTGGGAACTTGAATAAATTCCTTTTAAGTTATTTTTTAAAATTGATTATCATTTCCAACATTCTGTTTGTACATTAATATTACCAGTGGGTGCTGTTAACGTAACTTATTACTGTATCGATAATATATAACATTGGTGAGATTTTCACTCTGCAGCGGAGTGTGCGCTGATATGAAACTTCCTGGCAGATTAAAACTGTGTGCCGGGCCGAGACTCGAACTCGGGACCTTTGCCCGCGGAAGGCAAAGGTCCCGAGTTCGAGTCTCGGCCCGGCACACAGTTTTAATCTGCCAGGAAGTTTCAATACATAACATTGTATGTCAGCACGATTATTGAGTATGTAATACCTGTTTAAATTTCCAGATAACAGGTCCAAAATTCGTGGCAATAAACTGAACTGAATTGAACTGAATTTAGTCCCGCGTATTATGTCGGAGGTAAGTGAGTTAGAACGTGGGCAGATCGTTTGTGATCGTATGGCGGGTGTTTCCGTAACCGAGATTGCCGATGTGTTCGGTTTTTCAAGAGGCTCCGTATCTATGATTTATACCACATTCAGGGAAAGCGGAGAAAACATCATCCGCTAAATCACAACGCAGGCGAAAGTGGTTTTGAGTGATCGTGACAGACGATCATGGGAGAGGACGGTGACGAAAAATATGAAGACGACAGCTCAGAAGACACTGGAGAACTTGAAATGATACAAGCTTCTTTATACAGTATCAGTTCGCTCAGCAACGACATAAGGAAAGTGTCCGCCTGAACTTATTCGTGTTAAGTACAGCATAACATAGACAATGTTTGTGTAAATTATGTTCTGTTTTGAAACCTACAAATGTGTGTGTTTGTCGTTTCTCATGTTTCACGAGCGGTGCAGCAGCCAAGTGACACCGGGAGGCATCTTACACCTGGGCCGGAGTGTTGAAGTCGCCGGACGTAGACGTCAGAGTGTCGACGGGCAACATGAGTGTTGGTGCGGGAAGAAGACACTGGAGGTTTCTCTTAGATTAGATGAGATTAATTATTCGTTTCATAGACCCTTAAAAGATGGGATCCTCCTGGGTGTGGAACATGTCAGATAAACACATTACAAACATGTAATTAGAAAAACTTGAGTTTCATTAATTTTAATGATCCTCAGCCAATAAACAGTAAAATTATGTACATGAATTAAATTTAAACTTCTAATATTTACAGGTTTAATACTTACATTTGCTTTCATTAAATCCATCATTCAGGCATTTGCTAGTTTCTTGGCTATCACAACCAAGTATTGTCAAAAATTAAAGTAAATTATTCATTTCAGTGATCCTCAGTTAAGAACAGTAAGATTATGTACAATATTTAATATTAAACTTCCACTTTTTACAGACTTAAGACTTACATCTGCTTTCCATACATCCATCAGTTACTTGGCTGTTACAACCAAGTATTGTCAAAAATTAAAGTATAATAAATTTTCATTAAAATGGTCTAGTGCACTTGATGAGAAACTCATGGATGGAATAGAAGGAGTTGGCCACAAAAAATTCTTTTAAATTATGTTTAAATTGTGCCTTGTCTGAAACTAAACTCTTAATGGTTGCAGGTAACTTATTGAAAATATGCATTTTGAATACTGGACTCCTTTCTGGGCAAGAGTAAGTGATTTTAAATCTTTATGTATATTATTCTTATTCCTAGTATTGATACTGTGTACTAAGCAGTTAGCTGCAAAAAGAGATGTATTATTTACAGCAAACTTCATTAAGGACTAAATATACTGGGAAGCTGTGGTTAATATGCCCAATTCTTTGAACAGGTTTTGACATGATGTTCTTGGATTTACACTACTCACTACTCTTATTATACGCCTCTGTACTCTAAAAAATTTTTCTCTGTTTGTGGAGTTACCCCAAAATATGATACCATATGACATAATGGAGTGAAAATAAGCAAAATATGCCAGTTTTTTATATTTATATCTCCTATGTCTGACATCATTCGCATTGCAAACACAGACTTGTTTAGGCGCTTTAGCAGTTCGTTAGTATGTTGCTCCCAACCGAATTTATTATCAAGTTGTAATCCCAAGAATTTTACACTCTCGACTTCTCCTATTTCCATGTCATCACATTTTATTCACACACCAGAAGGAAATCTCTTGGAAGAATATAGTAGGTCTTTTCAAAGTTTAATGACAGTGAATTGGCTATGAACCACTTATTAATGTCAGTAAAAATTTGATTAGCTGCCCTTTCTAAATTTATATTTGATTTACTATTTATTTCAATGTTTGTATCATGTGCAAATAAGACAAACTTGGCATCTGGTACTGTAACAGGTGACAGGTCATTAATATACACAAGACACAGTAGTGGACCTAGTATGGAACCTTGGGGAGCACCACATGTGATTTCTTCCCAGTCAGATGATGTCTGATTGCTAGTGTTTTTAACAATGAAATTACATTTCATAAACGAAAAATAAATTATGTAACTTCAGACCTGTATCTGAGTTCGATGCTAGCTGTTCTGAAAGATCCACGCTTGATGGTAGACGTACTTTGAAATACTTATGTAGCAGTCATCTGTGTATTGTGTTACGAAATTAAACGTTTTCTGTCTTTTATAAAGAAAAGTGTTAAATAATTAATTGATGACTCCAGTTTATTTATACTGAGACGCGTGTGAAGAATATGAAAGTTGATGTATTTTACTGACAGAAAATTTATATACCGCACGACGCCAAAAGAAAGTGGTGTTTAATCTGTGACTTATAGAGTTTACGAGAAGTGATATAAACCGTCAATCTGGGAATGATTCTGAAAGCATAGGGTTATCGTATAAACATTACTAGTTGTATTATTCACGAGGAGCGTAAATTGAACACAGATTACATAATTAATGATGCCGTGCAGTTTTAATACGCTTACGAGAGATTATTGTGGTTACGGTTCTTGGTGTTAACAGTCATCCTTCGTTGATCCAGGAACGGATAAACGAACAGAAGAAGATCTTTGGTTTCAACTCACGTAATCATTTTTCTGAAGCATTTATACTACTCAGTGGCCACAATTCGACCGATAGAGCGGAATGAACCTGTCTAAATAATAATTTTACTTATCTTAGGAGATATAGAGGGTTGGCTAGACCCGATCTCTTTGAAGAAGGTAGTGGAACTTTCTTGACCTACGAGCTACGTAAGATACGCTCGGCCCAAAGAATCTTTAAGCTTCTGATCCGTAATACACCTATAGAGGGATTGTGACGTGG
Organism: Schistocerca cancellata; assembly: GCF_023864275.1. Taxonomy (NCBI): domain Eukaryota; kingdom Metazoa; phylum Arthropoda; class Insecta; order Orthoptera; family Acrididae; genus Schistocerca; species Schistocerca cancellata. Next base: position 77,651,106 of record NC_064634.1, on the reverse strand, counting down.
CCCACCCTGAGACAGTAGTAACATCTCAAACTGTATGTCTTACTCTCGAACCCTGTCAGCACCAAGACAACACGAATGGAGATCCATAAGCAGGGAACTGCAGGGCGAACTGGAATTTCAAAACCACACAACAGTGATACAAATATCCGTATGAGAAAAATTTAGTGCCGAAGAAATAACTTCTAGACTGTAGATTAATGGAAGAAGTCAGCCATGTCGTGGTATACCATAGCGCCTTGGCTATTATGGTCGTAGAGGAGGAGGAGGATATTAGTGTTTAACGTCCCGTCGACAACGAGGTCATTAGAGACGGATTATGGTCGTATTACTACTAAGGATTGTGTGACAGTTATGGCTGATCACGAACATCCCATAATCCGATGTTTCTTCCCCCCCCCACTCCCCCCTCCCCCCTTCCTCTGCCCACCCCTTCCCTCCTCCCCCCCCCCCGCCACCAATGGGGTAGCTGTTTTCCAAGACGACAGGGCCGCTGTTCACACATCTCTCATCATCCAGGACTGATTTTGTGAGCACGAGGACGGATTAGCGCAACTTCCCTGTCCACCACAGTCATCAGATCTGAATATTATTGAACCTTTAGAATCTACGTTGGAGAGAAGGGATCGTGATCGCTATACTCTTCCGTCACCGTTACCTGAATTTGCCTCTATTTTCGTGGCTCAAATGGTTCAAATGGCTCTGAGCACTATGGGACTTAACATCTGTGGTCATCAGTCCCCTAGAACTTAGAACTACTTAAACCTAACCAACCTAAGGACATCACACACATCCATGCCCGAAGCATGATTCGAACCTGCGACTGTAGCGGTCACGCGGTTCCAGACTGAAACGCCTATAACCGCACTGCCACATCGGCCTGCCTATTTTCGAGGAAGAACGGTATAAGATGTGTAAGTAGGCTGTTTAGGTTTTTATGTTGGTAACGCCACGTCGCGCTCTGTATGAAAATCACTGACTGTGCTGTGTGCAGTCTGAGGCTGGTCGGCATTGTTGCAATATTTGCTATTGTAGTGTTGGGCAGTTGGCTGTTAACAGCGCGTAGCGTTGCGCAGTTGGAGGTGAGCCGCCAGCAGTGGTGGATGTGGGGAGAGAGATGGCAGGATTTTAAGAGCGGACGATCTGGACGTGTATGCACCAGAAAGAGTAAATTTGTAATACTGGATATCATGAACTGATATATATGTATTATGACTTTTGAACACTATTAAGGTAAATACATTGTTTGTTCTTTATCAAAATCTTTCATTTGCTAACTATGCCTATCAGTAGTTAGAATCTCAGCTGGCAGTATTGGCGCTCGCTGTATTGCAGTAGTTTGAGTAACGAAGATTTTTGTGAGGTAAGTCATACATGACAGGTATAGGTTATTGTTAGTCAGGGCCATTCTTTTGTAGGGAAGTAGATTGCGTTGCGCTAAAAATATTGTGTTGCAGTTTATGCACAGTCATTTATAATTTTTCTAAGGGGACGTTTCAGATGCTCTTGACGCATGACAGAAATCGAAAATGAAGCCTTTTAGGCTTCTGCCGATTTTTTAAACTACCGCAATCCAGTGCTCGGTTTTCTTCTAACTCTTGGAAACTAAGTGTGGCCTTTGTATCTGAATAGCCTGGTCGCTGGTGATCAATTCCCAAGCATTACGGTTCCTTCACAGAGCCGACCAGCTTATAATTCTCTCCTTCTTGGGGAGAAAGACTATCTTTTCACCGAGGAACGAAGGAATGCTCACTCCAAAGTCACGTATGAAAGTGGAGAACCGTTTATGAGAATACTTGACTGCTGTCAGGCATTGCACAAATCTACAGTCCTCCGCAGGTCTTGCTGTGTTTCACTGTATTCTTCAGGTGTTGAAACTCTCCCATAGAGCACTTGCCCGCGAAAGGCAAAGGTCCCGAGTTCGAGTCTCGGTCGGGCACACAGTTTTAATCTGCCAGGAAGTTTCCCATATAATCTCTCAGGTTTTTTCGGCGTGATTGATTAATGGTGTACTTCGTGGTGTACAGTCTGGTTGGAATCTAGGCATCGAGTACACATAACATCCGACTCGCTCGCAGCGTCTGAACTACACGACTTTGTGTAAAAATGGAAGGGATAACTCGTCTGTACACTTGGAAATGCACCTTTAATCTCCCTATAGAGAATAGCTTCGTTCGTGATAATCCTCAAGAAGTTACGGAGTACTGCTAGTAGTAGTAGTTTTATTCATCCATAGATGACTTGCAGAAATTATTTGACACGTCTTGACGTTATATTTTAAGAACGGCAAGTATAGTGTAATTCTTACATAACGGGATTTACATGCTTAAAAGCGTACTTTGACAGGAATGGAATAGGTAGTCGGACATGGCTTTATAGGGGGAAACATCTCGGCATTTGCCTGAAGTAAGTTAGAGAAGCCACGGAAAACTTAAATCAGGATGGCCATATGAAGACAGGTGTATCTATCCTCCATAATATACGACCAGTCTGTTTAAAACAGTGCTACCGTTTACCATTTATCTCTAGTGTACAGTACTGTTTTGCAAAAAAGTTAATTAATAATTTAAAAGGCTAGTGCTGCACTATTCATTTATTTCTCAGTCCGAGTCGTTGCACACACTACACACACATTGTTTCGAGACATAACAGTACACACACTGTCAGCCGATGTCTGGATCATAGCGTCGGTGTCTGTTTCCATTTTGTGTGCCGAAACTTCCCATCCGCTAGCCTGAAAAAACTGCCTCTATAACGAGTGGAATGTTTAGCTCAGAAAGAGGATAAGGCGCACTGAATACATTCAATGGCATTGGGAGAGTGTTTTTTCAGGAAAGAATAAAAGGAAAAGTATAGTGTGACAGTGGTACGTGAAGTGATATATGTTTCATTATCGTTATTACTATTAATTATTATTATTCGAGAAAAGAAAACGTAATGACGGTACAAAATATCGTGACATCAGTCTTCGATCCCCCGGCTACAAACTATACTCAAAGATAGACAATACGCAAGCAGATTATCTCAGAAGGTATTATTTCTGAAGAACAAAATGGAGTCTGATCAGGTCTTTTATGTATAGACAATGTGTCTGTAACTAAAAACGTTACACAAAAATACAAAGAATTTAAGATAGACATCCATGTGGGCTTTATCAGCCTTGAGAAGGCTTTTGACTGTGTCAGCTGTGATAGCCTATGGAAGATTATGTCTGAATGTGGATATAGTTAACACGTAAAAGCAGTAGTGAAAATTGCAGTAAACGCAGGTAGGAATCGATTAGAAGAAATAGTTATTAACAAAATTATTAGACAAGTGTGTGGACTATCACCCATCCCTTTTTAATATTTACACTGACTTCATTCTTCGTAAACGGAAATATAAAGTAATTGAGATAACGAATGAGAAATACGTGAACGTACCTTTGTTTGCAAATGGTGTCGTTATTACTCAAAAGAATGAAAACGACCTCCAAAGATCAATATTACAGCTAAGCGAAATATGTAAGAAACAAAACTTTAAAATTTCTAGTAATGAAACGAAAACAAAGGCGTTTCGAGGAAAACATCCAGTCAGATCAAAAAATGTTTTGGATAATTCAGTTTTAGAAGAAGTCTGTCATACTTCCTGTTTAGGCTGTGCTCTAAGTTTCTATTTTGACTCTTATACTGGAACTAAAATACACAAATTCCAAGCTGGTTGTGCTACCATTAGCAGAACACTGGAACATAAAGTACAAACGGAGATCATCTTGAAATTTTATAGAGTGCTGGAGGTTCCTGTCTTACCCTATGGAAGCAAAAAAAGCAAAAGAAAAGAAAATTAAAACAGCAGATATGACGCTCCTAAGAAAGACGAAGAACTGCAAGAGATGGGACATGATTAGAAATGAAAATATTAGAACAGAATTAAATATTTTCAACATGAATGAAAAATTCAAAAATATCTTGAAGATTGAAGACCTAATGAGAATTCCCCAAAGATCCTGAACTACGATCCGTGGAGGAAAAGAGATACTGGAAGACCCTGAAAAAGACACGAATGATTTTGTTTGTGAGTTTGAAACAGGTAACAGCGTAATCCTTGAAACGAAGAAGATGACGATGTTCATTTATAAGCGTTAAACGTTTTGCCATCCCTGTAGTCCGTGCCGTAATCCTTCAATGTATACAGTATATTGCTTAACAGGACTTTTTAACTGCATTTTTAAGTAAGTTTGTTTTAGTAATCTCTGCAATCTCCACGGGCAATTTATCGTGTAGTGTTACTCCTTGGTAGAAAACGCTGTTTTGAGTATGTTGTTCTACGACAGTTACGCGCAATTTACACGTTGTAGGTTGTTCTTCTTACGTGGTATTCTTTTTCGGCCTTAGTTTCGTTGCAAAGAATTAAAATTTATATTCTAAGATGCTATCTGTTCTTTCGGACATGTCCGAAAGAATAGATACCATCGGTGACCATGCAGCTCATTAGAATGAAATTACAATGAAATGAACCCCCTTAGCTGCTTACAGATGAAAATGTGTGCCCCGACCGGGACTCGAACCCGGGATCTCCTGCTTACACGGCAGACGCTCTATCCATCTGAGCGTATGTCAACGCCTGTAAGCAGCTAAGGGTGTTCATTTCATTGTAATTTCATTCTAACGAGCTGAATGGTCACCGATGGTATCTGTTTTTTCGGACATGTCCGAAAGAACAAATACCATCTTAGTATATATATAGTTAAGGCTCACCGGCCACTTGACCATCTTCTTCTTCTGTGCGAATGCACAAACAGAGTCCGAACTCTTACGGGAATCGGCAACCCGCCGCGAGTAATGAGTATAATGGCCGGGGTCACTACGAATGTAGAGCGGGACAATACGTTGAGAATGTGGGTTTCGCGGGAGGCGTGCCAGAGATAAATCCCTGCAGTCGCGCTATTCTCTGTGTCCTCGGTGGCTCAGATGGATAGAGCGTCTGCCATGTAAGCAGGAGATCCCGGGTTCGGGTCCCGGTCGGGGCACACACTTTCATCTGTCCCCGTTGACGTATGTCAACGCCTGTAAGCAGCTAAGGGTGTTCATTTCATTGTAATTAAAATTTAGTCACTCACGCTGTAACTCAGGTGCTCTGACTATGCCAGCTGACAGAAATCCGGGGAGTCAGTTACACTTTTTTGTTTATTCAGCGACTCGATGACTCGCACCTGAGAACTTCCCACTAAACTGATGCTAACGAACACACCGAACTGTTGTTGTTGTTGTGGTCTTCAGTCCTGAGACTGGTTTGATGCAGCTCTCCATGCTACTCTATCCTGTGCAAGCTTCTTCATCTCCCAGTACCTACTGCAACCTACATCCTTCTGAATCTGCTTAGTGTATTCATCTCTTGGTCTCCCCCTACGATTTTTACCCTCCACGCTGCCCTCCAATACTAAATTGGTGATCCCTTGATGCCTCAGAACATGTCCTACCAACCGATCCCTTCTTCTGGTCAAGTTGTGCCACAAACTTCTCTTCTCCCCAATCCTGTTCAATACTTCCTCATTAGTTATGTGATCTACCCATCTAATCTTCAGCATTCTTCTGTAGCACCACATTTCGAAAGCTTCTATTCTCTTCTTGTCCAAACTATTTACCGTCCATGTTTCACTTCCATACATGGCTACACTCCATACAAATACTTTCACAAATGACTTCCTGACACTTAAATCTATACTCGATGTTAACAAATTTCTCTTCTTCAGAAACGCTTTCCTTGCTATTGCCAGTCTACATTTTATATCCTCTCTACTTTGACCATCATCAGTTATTTTGCTCCCCAAATAGCAAAACTCCTTTACTACTTTAAGTGTCTCATTACCTAATCTAATACCCTCAACATCACCCGACTTAATTCGACTACATTCCATTATTCTTGTTTAGTTTTTGTTGATGTTCATCTTATATCCTCCCTTCAAGACACCATCCATTCCGTTCAACTGCTCTTCCAAGTCCTTTGCTGTCTCTGACAGAATTACAATGTCATCGGCGAACCTCAAAGTTTTTATTTCTTCTCCATGGATTTTAATACCTACCCCGAATTTTTCTTTTGTTTCCTTTACTGCTTGCTCAATATACAGATTGAATAACATCGGGGAGAGGCCTCAACCCTGTCTTACTCCCTTCCCAACCACTGCTTCCCTTACATGTCCCTCGACTCTTATAACTGCCATCTGGTTTCTGTACAAATTGTAAATAGCCTTTCGCTCCCTGTATTTTACCCCTGCCACCTTTATAATTTGAAAGAGAGTATTCCAGTCAACATTGTCAAAAGCTTTCTCTAAGTCTACAAATGCTAGAAACGTAGGTTTGCCTTTCCTTAATCTTTCTTCTAAGATAAGTAGTAAGGTCAGTATTGCCTCACGTGTTCCAACATTTCTACGGAATCCAAACTGATCTTCCCCGAGGTCGGCTTCCACCAGTTTTTCCATTCGTCTGTAAAGAACTCGCGTTAGTATTTTGCAGCTGTGACTTATTAAACTGATAGTTCGGTAATTTTCACATCTGTCAACACCTGCTTTCTTTGGGATTGGAACACCGAACTACCGATCCTGATTTCACTAACCACAAACTGGTCATAAAGACCGATGCATCGTGTCGCATAGAATGAGCCCCTATCGTATTTTTTCGCCAACGTCAGGAATCTGAATGACTTAAAAAGTCACCCACTCGATTATTAAGACTCGATGAGCTGTTCCTGCGCCTTGGCGTTCCGGAGGAAGCACAGATCCCCTGTTTCCCACGGCGCGTCACGTAGAATCCAGGACAGCGTGGCAGGTGGGGAGTTGGCGCATGCGCGCGGGGGGCGATCGTGGCGGATGGTACGGGCCTTCGCGGCTCGGCGGGGAGCCGCGGGGGGCCAAGTGTCAATGCCCAAATGGGAGCCAACACGCAATTAACATTGTAAATCACGGCCATGCGAATTGCGTGACGCGGTATTTAAAACCATTTCTCAGCGGCGCGCCGCGGCTGGAAATTAATCCGCTCGTTACGTCGGTGCCAGTTGGAACGGAACTAAACGCGGCGGGACGCGACCGGGCTGGCAGAAAATTAACGGACACAAAAATACTGCGCGGCCTCCTTACTGCCGAAGTTTTAGACTCCGTCGGTGTTTCCTCAACGCTCCTAATCTGTAGGTGGCCGCAAGCATATCGCTTGCACGCAAAACTCACATCGTGACGTGTGCCCGCCATCTCGCTAGAGAGCTGCAAATCTCGTAGCCCGACGAAAATAGCGTCTCTCAGCAAATATTCTGTGTCGTATAACACCAAGCTTTATGATGGAGAGAAGACGGAAGTTCAAGACACCAGTCAGAAAGAATCACCACGCAGAGAAGTGGAGTACGGAAAAACTAAGGAACGAAGGAAGCTACAATCTTGTTCTCTGTGGCTATAGATACTGCGATAATGAATGGCTCAGTAGGTGAGTCAGTTGAAGAGGAATGGACACCTAAGTAAAAGGGTAATCACAGACGCTGGTAACAAAAACTGAGGGACAAGGAACATAACTGCGAAGAAACCATGGGTAACAGAAGAAATATCTACATCTACATTTACATCGACATTCCGCAATTATTCGTGGTCTTTATCCGCAATGTACACTACTGGCCATTAAAATTGCTACACCAAGAAGAAATGCAGATGATGAACGGGTATTCATTGGACAAATATATTATACTAGAACTGACATGTGATTACATTTTCGCGCAATTTGGTTGCATATACCCTGAGAAATTAGTACCACGAACAACCACCTCGGGCCGTAATAACGGCCTGGATACGCCTGGGCATTGAGTAAAACAGAGCTTGGATGGCGTGTACAGGTACACCTGCACATGCAGCTTCAACACGATACCACAGTTCATCAGGAGTAGTCACTGGCGGATTGTGACGAACCAGTTGCTATGCCACCATTGACAAGATGTTTTCAACTGGTGAGAGACCTGGAGAATGTGCTGGCCAGGGCAGCAGTCGAACATTTTCTGTATCCAGAAAGGCCCGTACAGGACCTGCAACATGCGGTTGTGCATTATCCTACTGAAATGTAGGGTTTCGCAGGGATCGAATGGAGGGTAGAGCCAATGTGCGTTCACCGCGATCTAGCCAAACTTGGATGCGATCATCATGGCTCTGAGCACTATGGGATTTAACTGATGTGGTCATCAGTCCCCTAGAACTTAGAACTACTTAAACCTAAGGACATCACACAGATCCATGCCCGAGGCAGGATTCGAACCTGCGACCGTAGCGGTCGCGCGGTTCCTGACTGCAGCGCCTAGAATCGCTCGGTCACTCCGGCTGGCGACCATCATGATACTGTAAACAGAACCTGGATTTATCCGAAAAAATGACGTTTTGCCATTCGTGAACCGAGGTTCGTCATTGAGTACACCATCGCAGGCGCTCCTGTGTGTGATGCAGCGTCAAGGGTAACCGTAACCATGGTCTCCGAGCTGATAATCCATGCTGCTGCAAACATCGTCTAACTGTTCGTGCAGATGGTTGTTGTCTTGGAAACCCCCCATCTGTTGACTCAAGGATCGAGACGTTACAGCCATGCGGATAAGATGCCTGTCATCTCGACTGCTACTGATACGAGGCCGTTTGGATCCAGCACGGCGTTCCGTATTACCCTCCTGAACGCACCGATTCCATATTCTGCTAACAGTCATTGGATCTCGACCAACGCGAGCAACAATGTCGCGATACGATAAACCGCAAACGCGATAGACTACAATCCGACCTTTATCAAAGTCGGAAACGTGATGGTACCCATTTCTCCTCCTTATACGAGGCATCACAACAACGTTTCACTAGGCAACGTCGGTCAACTGCTGTTTGTGTATGAGAAATCGGTTGGAAACTTTCTTAATGTCTGCACGTTGTAGGAGTCGCCACCGGCGCGAGCCTTGTGTGAATGCTCTGAAAAGCTAATCATTTGCATATCACAGCATCTTCTTCCTGTCGGTTAAATTTCGCGTCTATATCACGTCATCTTCGTGGTGTATCAATTTTAATGGCCAGTAGTGTGTGTTGGAGGCTACAGAATCGTTCTGCCGTCAGCTTCAGATACCGGCTCTCCAAATTTTCGCAATAGGATTTTTCGAAAATAGGTCCCCTTCCCTCCAGGAATACCCATTTGAGGTCAAGCATCTCTGTAACACTTGCACCTTTTTCTAACCTACCAGTAACAAATCCAGCAGTCCTCCTCTGAATTGCTTTGAAGTCTTCCTTTAATCTGACCTATACATCTGAGCCACTCTTTCCTAAAATGCTCCCAATAAAGCGAAGTCGACCATTCGCCTTCCCTGCCACAGTTCTCAAATGATCGTTCTATTTCATATGACTTCGCAACGTTACGCCCAGGTATTTAAACGACGTGACTGTGTCCAGCAGGCCATTACTAATGCTGTATCCCAACATTACGGGTCTGTTTTTCCTACTCATCCGTATTAACTTAAGTGCTTCTACATTTAGAGGTAGCTCCCACTCATCAAAACAACTACACATTTTTTCTAAGACGTCTTGTGTCCTTCTGCAGTCTCTCAACTTCGATACCGTACCGCACACCGCGGCATCTTCAGCAAACAACCGCAGACTGCCGCCCACCCTCTCCGCCAAATCATTTATATACAGAGAGAATAACAGCGGACCTATCACGCTTCCCTGGGGCACTGTTGACGGAACCTTTGTCTTTGGTGAACATTAGCCGTCGAGGAAAGTATAATGCGTTCTATTATTTAATTAGTCTTCACTCACAAATCTGTGAACCTATCCCACATGCTCGTACCTTGTTTAACAGCCTGCAATGGAGCACCGTATCAAACGCTTTCCGGAAACCTAGAAATATGGAATCCGTCTGTTGCCCTTCATCCATAGTACACAGAATATCACGTGAGGAAAGGGCAAGCTCAATTTTGCACGCGCGATACTTTCTGAAAGCATGCTGATTCGTTGACATAAGCTTCTCGGTCTCAGGAAAATTTATCATATTCGAACTGAGAGCATGTTCAAGGATTCTGCAGCAAACCGAAGTTATTTTGCCGGTCCATTATTTTGCTCTTCTTAAAGAAAAGAGTCACCTGCCCTTTTTTTCCAGTCACTTTGAGGTGGGCTGGAGATTCATGATAAATATAAGCTAAGTAAGTGGCCAATCCGGTAAAGTACTCTTTGAAAAACCCAACTGAGACTCCATCCAGACGTGGTGACTTATTTGTTTTGAATTCTGTCAATTGTTTCTGTACTGCATGGATGCTTATTAGTTATTACATTGTCGTCCATACGGGGTCTGATCGATGACCAAACGACGGTAGTTTCTACGATTCTCCTGAGTGAACGATTTCTTGAAAATTAAATTTAAAACTTCGGCTTGCGGTTGGCTAACTTCAACTGCCACACAAGACTGATCAACAAGGGAGTGAATGGAAGCCTTAGACCAACTCAGCGGTTTCACATAGGACCAGAATTTCCTCGGGTTCTCTGTCAGAGTTTTTGATAAGGTATGACAGTGGAAATAGTTGGATGCTTCGCGCATAGATCTTTTCACAGACGCCCGAATCTCCACTAACCTTTGCTCGTTCTCTTTTGAACCGAGAATGCCACAGCCTCTGTTTTCTCGACATTTTCCGAATCTGTAACGTCGATCAGTTGTAGAATTTTGGAACACGTGTTATGTTCGAGTATAATGACTTTTCTGGAGACTAGAAATGTACTCTGTAGGAATCAGCATGGGTTTCGAAAAAGACGATCGTGTGAAACCCAGCTCGCGCTATTCGTCCACGAGACTCAGAGAGCCATAGACACGGGTTCCCAGGTAGATGCCGTATTTCTTGACTTCCGCAAGGCATTCGATGCAAATCCCCGCAGTCGTTTAACGAACAAAGTAAGAGCATATAGACTATCAGACCAATTGTGTGATTGGATTGAAGAGTTCCTAGATAACAGAACGCAGCATGTCATTCTCAATGGAGAGAAGTCTTCCGAAGTAAGAGTGATTTCAGGTGCGCCGCTGGGGAGTGTCATTGGACCGTTGCTATTCACAATATATATAAATGACCTTGTGGATAACATCGGAAGTTCACTCAGGCTTATTTCGGATGATGCTGTAGTATATCGGGAGATTGTAACAATGGAAAATTGTACTGAAATGCAGGAGAATCTGCAACGAATTGACGCATGGTGCAGGGAATGGCAATTGAATCTCAATGTAGACAAGTGTAATATGCTGCGAATACATAGAAAGAAACATCCTTTATCATTTAGCTACAATATGGCAGGTCAGCAACTGGAAGTAGTTAATTCCATAAATTATCAGGGAGTGGGCATTAGGAGTGATTTAAAATGGAATGACCATATAAAATTAATCGTTGGTAAAGCAGATGCCAGATTGAGATTCATTGGAAGAATCTTATGGAAATGCAGTCCCAAAACAAAGGAAGTAGGTTATAGTACACTCCTTCGCCCGCTGCTCACCGGCGTGGGGTCAGTGCCAGACAAGGTTGATAGAAGAGATAGAGAAGATCCAACGGAGTGCAGCGCGCTTCATTACAGGGTCATTTAGTAATCGCGAAAGCGTTAAGGAGATGATAGATAAACTCCAGTGGAAGACTCTGCAAGAGAGACGCTCAGTAGCTCGGTACGGGCTTTTGTTGAAGTTTCGAGAACATACCTTCACCGAGGAGTCAAGCAGTATATTGCTCCCTCCTACATATATCTCGAGAAGAGCCCATGAGGATAAAATCAGAGAGATTAGATCCCACACAGAGGCATACCGACAGTCTTTCTTTCCACGAACCATTCGAGACTGGAATAGAAGGGAGAACCGATAGAGGTACTCAAGGTACCCTCAGCCACACACCGTCAGGTGGCTTGCGGAGTATGGATGTAGATGTAGATGTAGAAACCATGGTGGGTCTTTTCCGTTCTTAATCCAGTTACTTGGCATAAAATTCTCTAGATCCCGATTTTCAATCTGCTTCAACTTTGGCCATTATTCTTCTACACTCATCTTACTGGAACTAAATGATGCCAGTTCAGTTCACGGTGTAAGTGAGATGCAAAACTTCTTATCTACTCTTTCTAGCTGAAAAACTCTCCTAGCCTTCCAAACTGATTTATTAACTTTCATAACCATAGTTGCTATAATGAGATAACGATCGCTAATCCTCGTTTCTATACTGACGTTGTCGATAAGGTGAGCAATAATTGTAGCTAAAGAGTCTAATAGATTTCCACTGCGTGTGGGCTGCAGAACTAGCTGCTTGAGTTGATCGACAAAAGAAGGAAGTACAAATGTTTGTAGCTAAAGAGTCTAATACGTTTCCATTGGTGTGGGCTGCCGAACTAGCTGCTTCAGTTGATCATCGAAAGGACATGCAAAAGTAATGAGATGAATTGAGCAATACAGAAATGCAAGTCGCTTAGGAATGAAATACATGGGAAGTGCAGGGAAGCTAAGGCAATAAGGGAGCATGAAAAATGTGAAGAAACCGAAAAGAAGATGGTTGTTGGAGGGTCTGAATCGACAAATAGAAAAGTTAAAACAATCTTCAGTGAAATTAAAAACAAGGGTGCTAAAATTAAAGATGGAAAGAGTACACCTAAGGGGTAGGACGGAGCAGACGTAGCATATCCAATATTATAATCTCAGTTTAAAAGTTTAAGCGACCTAAAATCAAATACGACAGAAAGGAAGCATAACTTTTCATCGGAATTTCTGAAATCATTGTGGGACATGGCAACAAAATGACTATTCACGTTGGTGTACAGAATATGTGAGACTTTCGGACTTCCGGAAAATCATCATCCACACAATTCCAAAGATAGCGAGAGCCGACAATTGCGAGAATTATCGCATAATCAGTTGAACAGTTAATGCATTCAAGTTGCTGGCATCAATAACTTACATAAGAATCGAAAAGAAAACTGGAGATCTGTTGGATGACGCTCATTTTGGCTTTAGGAAAGGCAAAGGCAGCAGAGAGGCAATTGTGACGTTGATAATGGAAGCAAGACTGAAGAAAAATAAAGGCCTTTTTATAGTTTATGCCGACCTGAAAAAAGCGTTCGACAATATAAAACGCTGCAGGGCATTCGAAATTTTGAGAAAAAAGGGGTAAGCTGCAGGGAGAGATGGGTAATACACAATATGTCCGAGAAACTACAGGGGACAATAAGATTGGAAGAACAAAAACAAAATGCTCGGATTAAAATAGGTGTAAGATAGGGATTCATCATTCGTCCGTACTGCTTAATTTGTTCATCGGAAAGCAAACGATGGAAATAAAAAGAAAGGTTCAACAGTGGGATTAAAGTTTAAGATGAGCGGATATCAAGATTCACTGATGGCAGTGGTCTCTTTAGTGAAAGTGAAGAACAATTACAGAATCTGCTGAATAGCATGAACAGTTTAATGAGTACAGAATATGGATTGAGAGTAAATCGAAGAAAGAGGAAAGTAATGTAGCAGAAATGAGAACACCAAGAAACTTAACATCAGAATTTGTGATCACGCAATAGATGAAGTTAGAGATTTTTGATGTCTAGGCAGCAAAACAATCCATGACGTAAGGAGCAAGAATAATATAACAAGCGGACTAACACAGGCGAAATGGTATGCCTGGGCAAGCGAAGTCTTCTAGTATCAAACATAGGCCTTAATTTTGAGGAAGAAATTTGTGAGAATGTACGTTTGGAGTACTGCGTTGTATGATAGTTAAACATGGACTGTGGGAAAACTGGGACAGATGAGAATCGAAGCATTTGAGATGTGGTGCTACAGAAGAATGTTGAAAATTGGATGGATTGATAAGGTGACGAATGGGTAGGTTCTCCATAGAATCGCGAGGAAATGAACATACGGGAAACACTGACGAAAAGAAGGGACAGGATGACAGGACGTCTGTCAAGACCTCAGGGAATAACTTCCATGGTACTAGAGGGAGCTGTAGACGGTAAGAACTGTAGTAGAAGATAGCAAATAATTGATGACATAGATTGCAAGTGCTTCTCTGAGATTATGAGGTTGGCACAGGACTGGAATTCGTGACGGGCCGCATCATTCCAGTCAGAGGACTGATGACTTAAAAAAATAAATTGTGCCTGCAATTGCCACCCCTGGCTTTTCCCCCGTCCCCTTCCCGTGCTTCAAGTGAGGGGATACTATGTAGAACAACTACGTAGAATACCTGAAGCATTAAAAACCACCCTTTGTGTTAATTCACTGGTACCCAGGTAGCTTCCTAGTTACATAGTTCGCAATAACTCTGTAAAGTAAAACGAACGGAAGAACCTCACGTGAATATGTGGCGATTTTGATACGCACGACGTCTTTATCTAGCTAAACAATCGATAACAGCTCGAAAGTGTTGCGGTACCAAGAGGTAGGCTACAGAAATACAATTTAAGTAGAAAAAAACCGCTTTCATTTAATACTACAAGTCTTGACCTCGTACAGTACTTTTGAGTGAACCACATGCTCTACGTTTCCATTTCTCGTGGTGTAGGCGAACAAAAAAAAAAAAAGACACCGCCGCATACACATATTGTTATTTTTGAGATATTGCTGTTATTAGATTGAGGTGTTCTCTCGGCATCGTCATTTGGGAGGATGGTGATCCACTGAGTTCGCCACTCATCCAACCTTTAGAGTAGGAGGCATCTCTTATTGAGAATGCTCACTTTCTTCTAGTCTTAACAAGTAAGAAGGTCTTAAACCCACTGATTTAATCCGCGGATGACCAGAAAACCAGCCTCCGTTGTCGCACCTCGTTTTCTCTGAAGTTTTGAGAGAGCAATATGAACAAGTTGTGCCATTTAAATACTGCGCAACGAGGCGGAAGCGACGCTATTTTAGCCCTGTTTAGCACGTTTCTCGACTGTTTTTTTATGAACAGTTTCACTGCAGGCCAAGACAAGCACTTCATCACCGTACGAGGCTTCTCAATGCCTCTCGGCTGTCTGAAGCAGATGTCCAACACAATACAAGGTGCATTCAACTTCTAAGGCCTCCGATTTTTTTTTCTCCAGACTGGAAAGAGATAGAAACATGCGCATTGTTTTAGAATTAGGCCGCGTTCATTGACAATACGTCCCAGAGATGGCAGCACCGTGTGGCAGATGGAATTTTACCGCCAGCGGCGAGAATGAGAACTGTTTTAAATACTTAAAATGGCGACGTTTTCCTTACTTGAACAGCGTGCAATCACTCGTTTTCTGTATTTGCGTGGTGTGAAACCAATTGAAATTCATCGACAGTTGAAGGAGACATGTGGTGATGGAGTTATGGATGTGTCGAAAGTGCGTTCGTGGGTGCGACAGTTTAATGTAGGCAGAACATCGTGTGACAACAAACCGAAACAACCTTGGGCTCGCACAAGCCGGGCTGACGGCATGATCGAGAAAATGGAGAGAATTGTTTTGGGGGATCGCCGAATGACTGTTGAACAGATCGCTTCCAGAGTTGGCATTTCTGTGGGTTCTGTGCAACCAATTCTGCATGACGACCTGAAAATGCGAAAAGTGTCATCCAGGTGGGTGCCACGAATGCTGACGGACGACCACATGGCTGCCCGTGTGGCATGTTGCCAAGCAATGTTGACGCACAACGACAGCATGAATGGGACTTTCTTTTCGTCGGTTGTGACAATGGATGAGACGTGGATGCCATTTTTCAATCCAGAAACAAAGCGCCAGTCAGCTCAATGGAAGCACACAGATTCACCGCCACCAAAAAAATTTCGGGTAACCTCCAGTGCTGAAAAAATGATGGTGTCCATGTTCTGGGACAGCGAGGGCGTAATCCTTACCCATTGCGTTCCAAAGGGCACTACGGTAACAGGTGCATCCTACGAAAATGTTTTGAAGAACAAATTCCTTCCTGCACTGCAACAAAAACGTCCGGGAAGGGCTGCGCGTGTGCTGTTTCACCAAGACAACGCACCCGCACATCGAGCTAACGTTACGCAACAGTTTCTTCGTGATAACAACTTTGAAGTGATTCTCCATGCTCCCTACTCTCCTGACCTGGCTCCTAGTGACTTTTGGCTTTTTCCAACAATGAAAGACACTCTCCGTGGCCGCACATTCACCAGCCGTGCTGCTATTGCCTCAGCGATTTTCCAGTGGTCAAAACAGACTCCTAAAGAAGACTTCGCCGCTGCCATGGAATCATGGCGTCAGCGTTGTGAAAAATGTGTACGTCTGCAGGGCGATTACGTCGAGAAGTAACGCCAGTTTCATCGATTTCGGGTGAGTAGTTAATTGGAAAAAAAATCGGAGGCCTTAGAACTTCAATGCACCTCGTACATTTACCTTTCTGCACAAAATGTAAGCCGACGTAACTCAAGTGCATTCATATGTTAGAGTGTGATGTTCTACATACTGTTCAAGAAATAAAAAGAAAGACGACTCCACTGGAATGCCTGAAATCAATAAATATATTATACCATTTCTGCACACAGAAAGAAGTGTAATCCGAAATTCTGTTTCTATTTGTTCCTGCAGTATTTCGAGGCACTTAAACTGACTTGCAACACCAAAGATGCTTTGCGCTGTGATAAAACCTATATACGCCGTCATTTTGAATCCATCTTAAGTTGTAAGTCGTCGAATAATCGGCTCACTGAGTCGGACGTCAAGTAGGCTTACCACCTCCAGTTCGAGCTCGTCCGGTAAGGTACTATGTCGCGCAAACCAACTTTCGTATTGACAACAGCATTAGCTCTAGTACATTTACGTCATTGTAATTCGGGTTATCAGACGTTTCTAGTAGCCCTACGTGTTGGTAACCTGGTAACGGTTAATTTACTAGGAGAAAGTAGTTTTCGTTTCCTCGACAAGTGGTTGTATACAGTGAAAGGCGATTAATGACAAGATAGTGGTCACAATTTGAGTTTTGAATAGCGGTACTACATTATGAAGTAGCATGTAAGTTTGCGAATGCTGTTGTGCCAGTGGAGATAAGAGTTCTGGAGCGATTCACCTACAACGTTAGCAGTTAAAAGTCTAACAGACAAAATCGAGAGGCACGTAATACCAGGGAATATCATTATGAATAGTGAAACGGAAATATGGTTTAATTCAGGATGTAAAGTGCGCTGCTAAACATCTGCCAACAATTAAATTGCTGGCACATTTTTATTTTTATTTTTCGTTTTTGATTTAATTTCGTCTTCACATGATTAGTTCCGAACGTTTGTTTACCTAAAAGACGAACAATTAATCAGCTGTTGATTTTTTTAATCACAGTGGCGCCCTACAGTCAAATACAACTTTAAATGATGATATATTAGAAGTGAAAATCAAAAGCAATGATAAACTGAAATTAAAAACAGGAGAATAAATATATGGCCCACATGAACCTACGATATAAGTGTCCCATTTCTTTATTAAATACCTAACTAAAACAGCGCTTCTGACGTCGTTTGGTGGAGGATAGATTTCATGGGCATTTTAAAATAGTTTTATTTTAATGTAATTCGCTTTTGTCAAGTTACTTCCTCCTATATTTATATGTCGCAAAATAGACATATACATCTAATCCGATATTGGAGAGCTCTTACTCAACCAGTTTTTGGAAGCTATAAACAATAAGTCACAAGAGGAAAGCAGTAAATGAAGTGTGGCTGAAGTAATGTTTTAAGTCGGGCACAGTTTATGAGAAGAGTGGCCGTGCGGTTCTAGGCACTGCAGTCTGGAGCCGAGCGACCGCTACGGTCGCAGGTTCGAATCTTGCCTCGGGCATGGATGTGTGTGATGTCCTTAGGTTAGTTAGGTTTAATTCTAAGTTCTAGGGGACTGATGACCTCAGAAGTTAAGTCGCATAGTGCTCAGAGCCATTTTGAGAAGATCGTAGCGGATTTTGTTCTGGCTTATAAGAGCCGACTGTGTTTTGAATCCTTCGATACATCATCGTTATAACCGTGTGTGTATGCAGACGTTGTCGTTGGAGAAAATGGTTTCTCCATCATCGTAGCTGGGACAAAAAATACTCTCGGTTCCGGATAACACACGTCTAGCTGAGGAAGAAGGTAAACACTATAGAACAGCAGACGGCTGTATATTTCTCCGGGCAGCGCCATCCCTAACATTAAACGTGATTTACGTCCCTGGTGACCACATTGTTTAGTATACGGCGAACGCTACATTTTATCGCTGGTATTAAAATGATTTATGTATTCCAGTTTCAAATTTGGTAAATATATTTTCACTGCGTAATTTGTATAATTTTTGTGGACTAGAGATCGTGCTATTGATTCAGCTTGTACGAGCAGCGAGATCCACAGAGCGAAGCTAAATAAAAAAAAAAAAAGGAAATAGGAAATTCTTTCCGCATTTTTACTTAGAGGTTTATTGCCTCTGTGCTATACGAAAATCCCAGGAACGCCGCTCGGATGCCTTATAAATAATGTATGCATGGGGAATTCGGGTGGACACCACATATAAAAGAGAACCGCGCACACGAAACAAGCGTATCTAAATCAGGCCGAAATGAGAGCGGGGAGTTGGGGGGGGGGGGGGGGAGGGTTTCAGCCGAACGTACTTAAGGAGAAATTTACATGGCGTTTCTTCAGGCGATAAATTGCGTTATGGGTCGTATCGTTCGCGTAACCTACATTTAACAACTCTATACGTCGTATTTGATAAGTAATAAAAAATACGGGCGTCGCGTGCGCGGCTTGCGTTAATAACGATCTCTGATAACAGTTTTCTGAGGCGGCGGCGAGTGACGGCAGAGCTCGCTATGCTAATGCCGGCCAGGGGATGCTATCGGGCAGCTGCGACCGCCGAACTGGTAGACCCACCGGTCACTGGACGCCTTCTTCGCGTGAGCTGGTCTCTCTCTCTTTCTCTCTCTCTCTCTGTCACGGCAGTCGCGAGTATTGCGAGAACAAGTTGAAGAAGTTTCCATATCGAAATTAGTCGACACTTGGCACGCGCCAGAAAGTACCTTTCGCTGCCGTGGGCCCCAACTATGACGGTTGACAAGTCTAACAACCCTACCACAACAACGGTCAAAAATTAATTATGAATGTGGTGTTGCTCACGCTGCTAAATATTGCATTTTCGGGCAACAACAAAGTTATATTATGTGGCAGGTGTCATTAGAGCACAGTTAATAAAGTCATTTCATGAAATAATGTCCACAGCTCGTGGTCGTGCGGTAGCGTTCTCGCTTCCAGCGCCCGGGTTCCCAGGTTCGATTCCCGGCAGGGTCAGGGATTTTCTGTGCCTCGTGATGACTTGGTGTTGTGTGCTGTCCTTAGGTTAGTTAGGTTTAAGTGGTTCTAGGTTCTAGGGGACTGATGACCATAGATGTTAAGTCCCATAGGGCTCAGAGCCATTTGAACCATGAAATAATGGATAAACTAGGCACTCATCTTTTCGTGTTTCCCACGCTTGTCTCGCTGGTCTCGTTGTGAACTCATGGCTCAATCGTCGAAAATCTAGGTGGTGATGATTCCAAGCTCGGATGCAAAGAGGCCTAGGTGTTATTCTGCGATATTCAAAAGTTTTATAGATGTGTTTCATAAACCATTCTTGAGGATTAAACTTTTGCAAGTTAGCACAATGGTGATGTAAAAAAGTAATCAGCACTCCGAATTTAAGTTACACTTCTTTTTTATTACTTTTGTTGCACCATCACTTCACAATATAATACATACTTGAAAATATCTTCCTCACAGTTAAAGTTCACATTTCATAAACTGACTACAATTTGCGTCTTTTCAACATGACGACCAAGACTTGACTCTCTAATAACCGCTTATCGCTTATGCGCTCAAAAAATCAGAGTTAAAAGTACGTCAAAGATCATAGTGACAAAAGAAAGAATACACATAAGAATAATATCATTGCAATATAAACTTATCGATGTATCAAAGTACCTCTACATTAATGAAATCAAATTCGAATGTTGTCACGGAAATATGTCAACTATTTTACAGAAACACAGTAGAATATTGCTGGTATCGAGAGGTTGAGGTGAGGTGTCGTAATGGTAACGTAATTCAAGTACCATTACACAAGTTAGAGAAGAATGGCTGGAAGATAGTAGCCATATAATGGATACAAAATCGAAATATAATAATGGATATGCTGCACACAACTTCTTTCGTTAAGTCACAGTCACACGGACCGTGCCTTCCAACGTCAACGTTGATCATGCCACGTTTCTGATGACCGTGGAAAAAACACACTGCGAAACCTTGCAAACGTGCAAAGCGATATCAAGCATGTCAGATATTCCGAATGAGCGTTCGAGGTAGTGAGGAAATTGCATTTACTCTATATGGATAAAAAAAAAGAAGAAAAGGTGTTTTAAGTGTTTCTGTGCACATTGTCATAATTGTAATGATTTTCAATGTAAGATAATGCAAGCATATGAAACTATAAACTAAAAAAAAACAAATAACGCCGACGGTAAAACGTAAAATAATAATTTAAAACATAAAAACAACTAAAATAAACAATAAGAATAATAATGAGAGTTTAGATAACTCGAGATACAAAGAAAGTGGTATGGACCTGCGTATTCAAATACAGAGATATGTAAACAGGTAAAACACGGCCCTGCGGTCGGCAACACGTATATAAGACAACAAGTGTCTGGCGCAGTTGTTAGATCAGTTACTGCTGCTACAATGGCAGGTTATCAAGATTTAAGTGAGTTTGAACGCGATGTTACAGTCGGCGCACGAGCGATGGGGCGCAGCATCTCCGAGGTAGCGAAGAAGTCGGTGTTTTCCCGTATGCCCATTTCACGACTGTACCGTGAATATCAGGAATCCGGTAAAATATGAAATACCGCAAGAACGGTACCAACGACGACTGAAGAGAATCGTTCAGCGTGACAGAAGTGCAACCCTCCCGCAAATTGCTGCAGATTTCAATGCTGGGCCATCAACAAGTGTCAGCGTGCGAACCATCTAACGAAACATCATCGACTGGGCTTTCGTAGTCGAAGGCGCACTCGTGTACCCTAGATAACTGCACGACACAAAGCTTTATGCCTCGCCTGAGCCCCTCAACACCGACATTCGACTGTTGATGACTGGAGACATGTTGTCTGGTCGGACGAGACTCGTTTCAAATTGTATCCCGCAGAAAGGCATGTACGGATATGGAGACAAATTCATGAATCCATGGAACCTGCATGTCAGCAGGGGACTGTTAAACCTGGTGGAGGCACTGTAATGGTGTGGGACGTGTGCAGTTGGAGTCATATGGGTCCCCTGGTACGTCCTGATACGACTCTGACGGGTGACACGTACGTAAGGATCCTGTCTAATCATCTCCATCCATTCATGTCCATTGTGCCTTCCGACGGACTTGGGCAATTCCAGTAGGACAGTGCGACACCACACACGTTCTTAATTTGCTACAGAGTGGCTCCAGGAACACTCTTCTAAGTTTCAACTCTTACTCTGGGCACCACACTGCCCAGACATGAACATTATTGAGCATATCTGGGATGCCTTGCAACGTGGTTTTCAGAAGAGATCTCTCCTCCACCCCCTTGTACTCTTACGGATTTATGAACAGCCCTGCAAGATTCATGGTGTCAGTTCCCTCCAGCACTACTCCAGACATTAGTCGAGTCGATGCCACGTCGCGTTGCGGCGCTTCTGGTAGCTCGCGGGTGTCCTACACGACGTTAGGCACGTCTGCTGTTTTCTTTGGCTCTTGAGTGTATTTTAATTAGGTATGCTGAAAGCGCTCCAGCAGCTATGTACAGATTATTTTATAAAACTGGTGTTTCCGAAACCAACTTTTTTACACTTGGATGTATGTGCAGCGAAAGCTGCTTAATTTTATGTTGTAACTATGCTTTTAATTTTTCAAAATTCGTAAATGATGGTGGGGTATTTTCCAAAATTTCTAACTTTAACAAAAGTTGAGTATACAGTTTACATGAATGTTAATTGATTTCAACTTTTTTCATGTATTACTGTTTCGAAAATATTCCCTCTAAACCTAATAACGCCAAATTACCTTCCGGGGTGTGTTTTATCCCTTAAAAGTGAAACTGGGCAAAAACGGGAAAATACGTATTACATTATTGTGACACCGATAAATAGCCGCCAAGTTTCATCAAGATCATTTATTTACACTTGTGAATGTTCACTTGTTAGTGTGCAAATAGTTTCCAGGAATATTGGGCGCAAATTCAACTGGGTGCGGTTTTCGTATCTCTATTGCATTAACCCAGCAGACGATAGTTAAAGAATAAATAACAAAACAGTGTCGACAGCAAAATGTAAGATAATGACACTACTATTGTTTAATACTAACAAAGTTGAGTGACCAAGCAATAGTTTTATCTGATGTCTCGCATTTAGGTACACATAAATAATATACTATTGAGAAATCTTGATTAATTACAGTTGAAAAATCCATCAGAATATTAATGGAGCTGTTAATGATAGACAGCCCCATAAATACCGATAAATATCAATATACGTTATTTTTGTTAATAATGCTACGAATATAAATACCACAATCTAAAAACTGTATACATTATCAAACAAAATAAATTTACGTGTTATTTGACAGAAACTGCAGGAACTCAGTGTCGTCAGTGACACTTAAACTAAATATGTTGCTTGTTAAATTAGAAGGATTTGTGTTTCATCAAGACAGAATCAAATTTCCATAATGATATATTTGGAAGCAAGCATGAATAAAAGTGAGAAACAATTATAGTGCTGAAATTTTAATAAGAGAGGACATGAAACTTCCTGGCAGATTAAAACTGTGTGCCCGACCGAGACTCGAACTCGGGACCTTTGCCTTTCGCAGGAGAGCTTCTGTAAAGTTGGGAAGGTAGGAGACGAGGTACTGGCAGAAGTAAAGCTGTGAGTACCGGGCGTGAGTCGTGCTTCGGTAGCTCAGTTGGTGGAGCACTTGCCCGCGAAAGGCAAAGGTCCCGAGTTCGAGTCTCGGTCGGGCACACAGTTTTAATCTGCGAGGAAGTTTCATATCGGCGCACACTCCGCTGCAGAGTGAAAATCTCATTCTAAGAGAGGACATGTTTAGATAAAAAACGTATACATACGTTGCAGTCCACGCTCTGGAGATGGCTTTCGGTAATATGAAATAGAACAAATTGTTTTCTGTTTGTAGGTGTGGCGGTGTAGACCGGAATAATCATCTTTGGTGTAGTGGTACATGAGAATACGACCAGGAATAAGTGGGGGAGGGGGGGGGGCGTGGTTGTACACTGTCATTACTAACACTTATCCTCTGTAATGAAGAGGCGAAGAGCTAACTCGATGAGTGAATTATTTGTCCATGACAGAAAACAGCATAATAGTCTTTGGAAGTGACTCGGGCGCCCTACGGCAATAATCGTACAATAAAAAATATCTAAGAAGGACCTAAGGAAGTTGTTTACGATATTATGACTCTTTTGTTGTAAATGATTCCATCAGCGAATTATGAGATCTATTAGGAAAGTAAGGAACGATAAGCCGCGAAATGGAAACCACAATGATAATCAAAACTGTTTTATTTGCAACAGTTAGCTACAACTTCCAGCTACTTATTTCTATAGTCGCCGATCCGCCTTAGACGTTTGCCGTAGCGTTGTACCAACTTTCCAATATCGTCGTTACGGAAGGCAGCTGCCAGCGCTTGCCACCAGTTGTTTACGCTGGCCTACAGCTCTTTGTCTGTGCCAAAATGTTGCCTTCATAGCTAGCGGTTCATGTGAGTAGAGCTGAAACTCAGAGGAGACAATTACGGGCTGTATTGGGCGTAATCCAATATTTCCAATTGAAAACGATGCAGGAGCATCTTCATCGCCCCTGCGAAATGCGGCTGAGGATTGTCTTTAAGAAGAAAACGCACGACAACTATGTAATGTTCGCTGCATACCTTCAGGCAAAATTTCTCACCAGGCCCTCGTACTTGGCGGAAGACACTATTGTTCTAGGTATGTTTATGTGGTTCCTGTGCGCTCAGAACTAAAACGAACGACGTAATGCGATCGACGGGCATACTACAGACACTGCTCAACACGCCTGTTCAAAACCTCATCGGATTTTCCCTGTGGTTTCCATTTCACGACCGATCGTAATTTGCTGGTTTATCCATTTTCAACAAAAGAGTCATTTTTTCTTATATCGTGTTTTTGCTTAGAGTAGCAGCACCCTCAAGGATGTTCATCATAACCAGCGAATTTTACAAGTACTATACATAACAACGTAATTTTAAATGTGAATAGCTGTTGAAGATGAACCGTCGGTTGGAAATCGGGTTGTTTATTCCTAATAAATAGCATTATTAACAGTGACTGATTATTGTTTCTACAGGGGGCCTTCCATAAGTAGTGCAACAATATTTTCTGAAAACTTGTTGCTTTTATTTATGATTCCAATACACCGTAGTATTACTCACTCTTCTGGCTACAAAACTCTATTTTTTAACATAATCTCCGTTCAATGTCTCGGCCTTCCTCCACCTTATCGGAAGGGTCTGCACTGCCGCGTGGTACCACTCTACTGGTCGACGTCGAAGTCAACGTCTTGCTGCATCAATAACCGCCCCATCATCCACTTACGTGTTCCCGCGGAGTGCGTCCTTCATCAGGACAAACAGATGGACCCCGCGGGGTTAGCCGAGCGGTCTCAGGCGCTGCAGTCATGGACTGTGCGGCTGGACTCGGCGGAGGTTCGAGACCTCCCTCGGGCATGGATGTGTGTCTGTTTGTCCTTAGGATGATGTAGGTTAAGTAGTGTGTAAGCTCAGGGACTGATGAATACAGCAGTTAAGTCCCTTAAGATTTCACACACATTTGAACATTTTTTTCAAACAGATGGAAGTCGGAAAAGTAGGGGATCTGGGTTGTAGGGTGGATGAGGAAGAATAATACAATGAACTTTTGTGAGCTCTTGTTGGGTGCGCAGACTTGCGTGAGGCCTTGCGCTGAAATCTCTCGAAAGAGGAAAGGCCGCTGGACCTGTTGGGCACAGGTCATCCCCGTTTTCAAGAAGGGACGTCGAACAGACGTGCAGAACTATAGACCTATATCTCTAACGTCGATCAGTTGTAGAATTTTGGAACACGTGTTATGTTCGAGTATAATGACTTTTCTGGAGACTAGAAATCTACTATGTAGGAATCAGCATGGGTTTCGAAAAAGACGATCGTGTGAAACCCAGCTCGCGCTATTCGTCCACGAGACTCAGAGGGCCATAGACACGGGTTCCCAGGTAGATGCCGTGTTTCTTGACTTCCGCAAGGCGTTAGATGCAGTTCCCCACAGTCGTTTAATTAACAAAGTAAGAGCATATGGACTATCAAACCAATTGTGTGATTGGATTGAGGAGTTCCTAGATAACAGAACGCAGCATGTCATTCTCAATGGAGAGAAGTCTTCCGAAGTAAGAGTGATTTCAGGTGTGCCGTAGGGGAGTGTCATAGGACCGTTGCTATTCACAATATACATAAATGACCTTGTGGATGACATCGGAAGTTCACTGAGGCTTTTTGCAGATGATGCTGTGGTGTATCGAGAGGTTGTAACAATGGAAAATTGTACAAAATGAAGGAGGAACTGCAGCGAATTGACGCATGGTGCAGGGAATGGCAATTGAATCTCAATGTAGACAAGTGTAATGGGCTGCGAATACATAGAAAGATAGATCCCGTATCATGTAGCTACAAAATAGCAGGTCAGCAACTGGAAGCAGTTAATTCCATAAATTATCTGGGAGTACGAGTTAGGAGTGATTTAAAATGGAATGACCACGTAGAATTAATCGTCGGTAAAGCAGATGCCAGACTGAGATTCATTGGAAGAATCCTAAGGAAATGCAATCCGAAAACAAAGGAAGTAGGTTACAGTACGCTTGTTCGCCCACTGCTTGAATTCTGCTCAGCAGTGTGGGATCCGTACCAGATAGGGTTGATAGAAGAGATAGAGAAGATCCAACGGAGAGCAGCGCGCTTCGTTACAGGATCATTTAGTAATCGCGCAAGCGTTAGGGAGATGATAGATAAACTCCAGTGGAAGACTCTGCAGGAGAGACGCTCAGTAGCTCGGTACGGGCTTTTGTTAAAGTTTCGAGAACATACATTCACCGAATAGTCAAGCAGTATATTGCTCCCTCCTACGTATATCTCGCGAAGAGACCATGAGGATAAAATCAGAGAGATTAGAGCCCACACAGAAGCATACCGACAATCCTTCTTTCCACGAACAATACGAGACTGGAATAGAAGGGAGAACCGATAGAGGTACTCAACGTACCCTCCGCCTCACACCGTCAGGTGGCTTGCGGAGTATGGAAAAAAAAGATCGTTTGCATTCTTGTGGCCACCAACACGCTGAAGTCTGTATATACCTGCTAAAGCCAAGACCATCTACATATGGCGTTATTTACCAACAACCAGTTTCGGCAGACTTTCCTGTCATCTTCAGGTTATCAAAAATTTATGTTATAAAATCTGTTGAAACTGGTTGCTTGTAAATATAGAAAGAGTTATGTGATCTTGTCTTTAGAAAGTTTTTGTCCAAAGTAAAACAGAGAGCACATTTGTGAGGTTTTTTGTGGGGGTAAAATGTCCCTTGGCTGCGTTACAAGCGCTGGGCAGGGTGGATTGTGAGGTCGGAGCATGATCTTTAGGGTCCCCGAACGCCGATTTGATTGATGATTTATTGAAAACAGATCGCTTATTCTAATTTCTCAGCATGAGATAATTCAGTCATGTTGAAGTTTCTTCAGTTTCCTGATGGTACCAGACTGCGCTTCACACCTGATCGTGGACCATGAAAGAGGGAATCAAACAGAATAACCGCTTCAGAATCCAGAAGACCGTCGCAGTGGCTTTACCAGCTGAGGGTACGACTGAGCTTTCTCTTCGGAGGAGAGGTGGTGTGGCTCCACTCCATGGATTGCCGCTTTGTTTCCGGTTCGGAGTTATGAAGCCATGTTTCACTGTCTGTGACGATGTTTGGCAAGAAATTGTCACGATTAGCCACGTAACGCGCAAGCGATTCCTCAAGAATGGTCCTTCGCATCTTTTAGGCGGCCAGGAGTTCAGCGGGCACACTCCTTTGAGTACCCCAGCAGGTGGGCTAGTGTGTCAACACTACCAACAGAGACGCCCAATTGTGCAGCGAGGCGTTTGATTGTGATTCATCGATCGTCTCGAATGAGAGTGTCCGCACGTTCCAACACTGCAGGAGTCTCAATTGTATGCGGCTGACAACCGGACGAGAGAGATCGGGGAGATCTGACAGGTTTGTGCGACATTCTTTCGATGATGACAGATGCCTCGCCCCACGACTCTTCGTACTTTTTTCACTACCACATCTCAGTAGACATTCTGCAAGCGCCTATGAATATCTTTGTTGCTCTAGTTTTCCGCCAAATGAAACTCAATGACACTTCTCTGCTTGGAACGCAGCTCCGTTACGGACGTCATTTTGAAAGCTACGTATAGTGCCGCCACCTATCGGGACTTCATACCATAGGGGTTCAAATAGGAACACTCCACCATGTCCCACAACAAATTCCGCATTTTCTTCAAGCGAAATTGGCCGAGAAAAAAAGTGTTGTATTACTTATCGAACGCACATCGTACTATATTGGAAAGGATTAACTTATGTGTTATATTTGTGTTTAACTTCCTTCGCTTGGCTCGTCGCTAAGCGACGTTCTCTTGTGATGGGCAGCCACTCAGCAACTCGCGCTCAGAACCCCTTCCCCACCCCCTCCCCCTCCTCTCTACTTTCACAGACCTGCGTGGACTTTGTAATGGTTCTTTATTTACGTGACCATTACGGCACTCCAACCCCAGTTCTCGAAACCAGTAAAATCGTACTACCTTTCTGCGAAGTAACAGACATATTTTTGTGACAATATTCACATTTGGTTTTATTAATGTATAGGTACTCCGATGTATCGATATATTACAGTGATATGGTTCTTGTGTGTATTCATTTCTGTGAGACTGTCATAATATTTGACTTAATTGTAACCGTTTTGGCGCGAATGCGCACAGGGTAATCTTTGTTTTCACTTTGCAGAAGATAAGTTGTTATTTCGCTTCGTAAAAGAACGCTCAAGTCTTGTGTTTGGTTAAAGTGGAAATTAAATATATGAAGATTGATACAAAACTGTTTTCTTGATGATGTGACAATTAAGAAGAAGTATATGTGAATTTACAAGAAGTTTAATAATAAAAATGTGGATCGTGAACACCGAGTCAAAAATTATTTCTACCATACCATTTTTCTGATCTGGGATTGTTTGATCATTAAGTATTTCCTGAAAAACGCATTTGTTAGGTCTTCAAATATTGCTAAAATACAGATCTGGACCTTCTAGCAGTCAAAGTGGAATCACCCTAGAATCAACAAGATGAGCCATAACAACTTCGACGAACTCTACGTGGGAATCCATTCAAGATAAGTGCCAACATTAATGACTTTTTTACAGTGACTTCATTATTTCCATTCTGACGATACCATCCACAGTCAATAACTTTGTTGTTACCCGATAAAGTGGACATATGCTGCGTGAGCAACATTATTAATCTGGTTTCTAACCTACTTTGCAAGTGGTGGTATTGTCAGAACTTGCACAGCAACTATGTCCCTTCTTGCACAGCAACTATGTCCCTTCTCCAGCTATATACCGTCCATCTCAAATGTGGCTCCTGACTGCGCTAAGTAAGTACAGTAGGCAATGGATAATTGCTCAAAATAAAACCCCTCCTTAAAGCCACCTGAACTGGCATAAGCCATTAGCACTGGCCGTAGCCGACGACTGGCCGTTGAACTAAAACTACCAGGTGGAATTGTCTCAAGTTGAGAAATCATAAGGAGCGATCTGTTTTAGTTGGCGAAAAATTTCTCAAGCCACGATAGCATAAATGTTTCTTTATTTACAGCAACCTGTTTCAACATAATTTGCTGTCATCTTCAGGTCTTTATAGTTTTGTTATAAATTAGAACCTCACACCAAACTATCATGTTGATTTTGAGATGGAACCTCATGTCAAGGTGTCATGTTGGCGTATAAAATGTAGCACACTATACGAAGGTTTGTCGTAAATAAAACATTTAAAATCAAAACGTACCTTGTACACGCTGCCTTGCCCAAACACGAGTATGTAGCGCTCACAGATGATGTTGCGCCATAAAAATCACATTACACAGCGAAATTCAGAGTAACACATCTGTTTACGTTAGCTGGTCATTTTTAAATTATTGAAGATCCACATTAGGCGGCATGTAAGATACAACATGAAACTTGGCATCAGATTCCAACCCTAATGAACACGTTCTACAAAAAAATTTTTTGAAGTCCTGAAAATGATAGCGAAGTCCGTTCAAATGGTTCAAATGGCTCTGAGCACTATGGGACTGAACGTCTGAGGTCATCAGTCCCCTAGAACTTACAACTACTTAAACCTAACTAACCTAAGGACCTCACACGCATCCATGGACGAGGTAGGAGCGAAATCTGTCGGAACCGGATGTCATAAATACAGAAATATTTATCCGATCTTGGCTTTAGAAAGTTTTTACCAAGTAAAACTACCAGGATTCAGTTCTTAAACGTGATTCACATTTACAGAACGAACCATTTATAACCCTGATAGGCCTTCTGGTCGTACTTAATGTACTACTTCGTCCTTGTTTTGTCAAAACAGTTCCCACCGGTCTGCTTCAGTTATCAACTGGCCCGACGTAAAGCATTGGTAATTGACGTTGTAAAATCACTGTTTTAGCGCTTTACACAGCATTTTCTTTCACATATCAGCTAACTGAATATGCAGTATAATGTGAAAAATATGTTTTATTTGACGTAGACTATTTGTACTTCAGTTTTGCAAACTTGATGGCAGGAGCACACCAGTGGGAACTGCCTTGTAAAAACAGTGACTTATAAGCACCTGCAGACGGGCGTTCAAGGCTAGAAATAATTCGAGATTTAAATGAGAAACATATGTGTGGCCTGAAGGCCTTTACATTTTACGAATGGAAATTGTTACGCCTCCAATTATAGCCACTGTGGTTCGAATTAAAAAAATATCTGCTCGTCAAAGGATGCACACCACCACTTGGGGCCTTTTTATACGAGCTGACCCTTCGTGGCGTCAAATACAGATCGTTAGTTGCTATTACTGCATTTCTACGCTCCTCTGTCTCCTGTGACTTTTTTTTTATTTGCTCATCTTCACTCACCATCATGATATATTGTATCTATTGACCAGTTCCGGCTCTTGACAACTGGCATCGTTACATCTTCTTAGGTTTTTGGTTCAAATGGCTCTGATCACTGTGGGACTTAACATCTGAGGTCATCAGTCCCCTAGAACTTAGAACTACTGAAACCTAACTAACCTAAGGACGTGACACACATCCATGCCCCAGGAAGGATTCGAACCTGCGACAGTAGCGGTAGCGCGGCTCCAGACTGAAGCGCCTAGAACCGCTCGGCCACAGCGGCCGGCTCTAAGGTTTTCCAGAAATCGTATTTCATTTGGTGCTTGCTGATTTCTGATTGTAGTTCTTCTCGTATTTCCTACTGAATCTACATTTTCTGTCATTTGCCTCGAGTACTGCCTTCTTCAGTCACTAATATTCATAATTTTTAATTTTCAACGAAAATCATCGTTAATTTTCTATTCATTAAACTGTATCCTGCTACACATGTCAGAAATATCATTTCATTGTCTTCTATTATTTATTCGTTTTCTTAAACCAATTATTTCTGTCATGTCAGTACTTCATAAAATTTCCGTTGAGTTTATCTGCGAAGTCTCCTTCTCAATATCCGAAGTACTTGAAATTTTGTATCTGTAGGGATCCACAGATACTTAATAAACGTAAACATGCTACGGTAGTAGGCTGTAACGTGATATCTCGACTACTTGCAATTGTCAAGCATTTTTAAAACCAACATGGAAAAGCACTACATTGTCTGCGTGCATCGAATGTATAACTAACACTCTACACACCTCACATTAAGATGGTTCTCTTATGCTGTGTTCTCCTTAGTTGTTTAAATTTTATCCTTTAGCAGATCAAGTCCTAGAAGAGCGCAGTCTGTGCCTTAGTGACAAAAATATTCATACCGTACACTTTAGTTATTTTATTCAGTCTGATAATGGTTTTCCGTGAATCTTTTATGCTTAGTCTAATTTTTGTGTACCAGTGTATTACGCATTTTTCATGACTTCGATGATGATGATAAAGTTTTCTGTCCACTGAGCATGTCCAGCACTGCAAGTTCAAAACTCAGCAGCCTTACCAGTTTTCTGTCATGCTTTTCGCAGCTATGTATGATGCATTTTCACTGATATAGTCTATTGTCTGGTTTCTTTTTCTTCCTTGATCTACACAAATTCTCTTCATGCTCTTAATTCTCTCAAATATTTAACTTATCTCATTCACTTTGTGTAACACAATGTTATTTCTTATTTTATCTGTCCATTTCAAACCATTCATTATTCTCCAAATTCTTATCTCGAAAACCTCTATTTTTTCCTTCTCCGTTACAATGGCTATGTTTCGATTCCGTACAAAACATGCCAGTAGTCTTTCCCTTAATTGTTTATTTAATGATCGATAGAAAACACTTCACCAGACACCCTCGTTTTTATTTTACATCTAGATGCCTGAGGCTGTTAACATGTTCCACTACCTCTACGCAAATTTTCACTTCTGCATTCCTTGATTGCTTTGTAAAGCCATTGTGCTTGTCTTCTCGACCTTTACTTTATTCCATATTTCTCACAGCTGGTGTTCAGTGCTTTTAACACATTATGAACAGCCTTTTTTTATTTTAACTTAGTACGTGGTATGCCAACGGCCTTGCCGTAGTGCTAACACCGATTCCCCTCAGAACACCAATAAGCGCTTTTGTGCTTGGCTGTCACTTGGATGTGTCGCTATCCGGGTCTGCCGAATGCTGTTGGAAACTGGGGTGCACTTAGTCCTTGTAAGGCCAGTCGAGGAGCTATCTGATTTAGAAGTAGGGGCACTGGACACGAAAACTGTCAATCCTGGGAGAGCAGTGTGCTCACCGTGACATCTGTAAATCTTTTACATGTCATTATCGTTCCTTCTATTGTTACACCGCTTTTCTCGGTTGCAAGCTTTTTTTAATGTCGTCGTTTGCATAAATATTAAACAGAGTTGTTGAAAGACAGCAGCCGAGTCCAAACCCTATCCTACTTTTAATTCCTTATGTGATCTTGTCTTCTACTCTTACCTTCAATCTTTGTCTCATACATTCGTTGGTAGTTAGTTCTCTTTCTTTGCAGTTAACATCGTTCTTCTTCAGGACGCCGAGGACTTCAGTGCTCTGAACTCTGTCAAAGGGTTTTGTATGTCAAGAAAAACTATCTTTCCTCAGTTATTCGCAACAGCCCAGCTGCTTCGGAATAATAATACTATTATTAGTACCATTAAAATTATAATAACAGTTATTACTGGACAGCCGGCCGCGGTGGTCTAGCGGTTCTAGGCGCTCAGTCCGGAACCGGGCGACTGCTATGGTCGCAGGTTCGAATCCTGCCTCGGGCATGGATGTGTGTGATGTCCTTAGGTTAGTTAGGTTTAAGTAGTTCTAAGTTCTAGGGGACTGATGACCACAGATGTTAAGTCCCATAGTGCTCAGAGCCATTTATTACTGGACATGTGTGTGTGTGTGTGTGTGTGTGTGTGTGTGTGTGTGTGTGTGTGTGTGTGTGTCTGTGTGCGTGTGTGAATTCCTAAGGGACCAAGGTGAGGTCATCGATCCCTAGACTTACACACTACTAAAAATAACTTACGCTTAGAACAACACACACACAGCCATGCCCGACGGAGGACTAGAACCTTCAGCGGGAGGGGCCGCGCAATCCGTGTATGGCGCTTCAAACTACGCGGCCACTCCGCGTGGCTATTACTGGATGATGAACAATCCGTACGCCCCCTAGCCTCACACTCTCTCTGAAGATAGGGGTCGCTAAGTATTTCGTCACGGAGAAAACCACTGCACAAAAAAAGAAATTGTCCAGTTCAGTGCTGGAATCGCACTGTTTCAGCACCCCGAAAATACTACTGATTTTGGGAGAAGGGGGAAGGGGAAACTGTAGGGTGAATACGTTTGCGGTGCGGCGTAAACACCAGGTACTTCGTAAGCGAGGGAGATCCTATGCGTGAACTGGCGAAAACCACAGGAAAGTTTGAGGGTCGCGCCCGTATCAGCTCGTGGCGGGGATCCTGCCGGACAGTTTTGCCAACACAGTGACCGCTGACGGCCGGGCGGTGGGGCGTAACGCAGCAGGGCGCCGTTCGGAGAGTTTCATTGGCAAAGTTGGCGCGCCGGGTGATCAGTGCCGGCCGGGAATGAAGATGGATGAGCCGGCACGGGGCTCCTGTAATCGGGAGACAAAAGGAGCCAGCGGTGCGGCGCCAGGTGCCGACAAAGCGGCGAGCGGCGCCGCTAATCGATCGTGAAACACTTGCTGGCCGACCCCAGCCCGGCTGCCGCCTGTGGGCCGTGACTTGGCCGTCACGGGACGCCCATTAAGGTCTAGCCATTCACTGGGAGGAGGCCCTCCATACAGCTAGGGCCGCTACAGCTGTTTTCGACCGCTAAGTCGCAGGAATGCGAGCGGTAGTTGGCCACCGATCTACACTGCTGGTAAAAAAAAAAAAAAAAAAAAGTCAGTACACCTGGAAATATATGCCATCTGGGGGATAGAACGTGTGTAGCCGAGGGGTTCTAGGCGCTTCAGTCCGGATCCGCGCTGCTCCTACGGTCGCAGGTTCGAATCCTGCTTCGGGCATGGATGTGTGTGATGTCCTTAGGTTAGTTAGGTTTAAGTAGTTCTTAGAGGACTGATGACCTCAAATGTTAAGTCCCACAGTGCTCAGAGCCATTTGAACCATTTGATAGTACGTGTACTGTAATGGTTTCAATCTAGTCCGCAAACAGATAGCACAGTGACATAGCTACCAGGGCACCACCTGTATCTACGCTTTAATTGGGAGTGCTCACATCCAGAAGGCTCATTGTGGTGCAAACATGTGAGCAAGCAGTCCGCCCCAATAGCTGAACGGTCAGTGCGTTCGATTGGCAAGCACGGGGGCGTGGTGGGATGAGAGATTTTCCTCCCCTCAGGGACTGGGTGTTGTGCTGGCCTCATCATCATCTCATCCCCATTGTCGACGCGCAAGTCGCGGGATTCCGGGCCACTGACGCCATCCGATCATTTCCATGTGAGCAAGCAGGTAATCGTGAGAAGGAGACGAACTTGTGCTTCCTACAGCCAAATGAGCGAGTCTGAAAAGGGTCCAATTGTGACGGGATGGTCCTTTCGGAGAAACGCCACACAGGTTGGATGAGCTGCGTCAGTTGTGCAACTATGCTGGTATCAATAGTCACTTGAACATTCTCACACCGGTAGACGAGGTTCTGGACGGCCACGCATCAAGGACGCCCGTCACGACCGTCGTATTGTGAGGGCAGCAGCTGCAGTTCCTACAGCTACACTGCACAAATAAGAGAGCTTATGAGACCAGACGTGTCAACACGAACTGTTGCGGGCCTGTTGTTAGCAGTGGAACTAAGGGCACGCACACCTTCAGCCCGTCTTCCACTCACACCACAGCATTGGGAAGTACGGCTCAACTGGTGCCGTAGGAGGATCTCTTGGAAAATGGGGTGGAGCGATGAAAGCAGAGTCTGGCTGCGTGCAAGTGATGGTCGTTTGCAAGTGTGACGTGCTCGTAAATTGCATTCGTCTAAGGCACACTGGCCCAAAAAAAAAAAAAAAAAAAAAAAATGGCTCTGAGCACTATAGGACTCAACTTCTGAGGTCATCAGTCCCCTAGAACATAGAACTACTTAAACCTAACTAACCTAAGGACATCACACACAGCCATGCCCGAGGCAGGATTCGAACCTGCGACCGTGGACACTGGCCCCACCCCAGGCTTTACGCTCTGGACTGTGATAAGCTACAACTTTCTTAAGTTTCTCGTGCGTACTCTAACCGGCGTTCGGTACGTACAGAATGTTGTTGGACCAGTTCTTTTTGCCGTTCTCGTAACAGAAAGGACAAGTGCTGTTCCAGCAAGATAACGCTTGCCCAAACACTGCCCCTGTAACTCAGAGCACTGTGCAAGATGTGCAGCAACTTCCCTGGCCAGCGCGATCTCCAGACTTGTCTCCAAACGAGCAGGTGTGGGATATGGTGAGACGAAAAGTGACTTGTGCGATATGTCAACCAACCACTCTGACAGAGAGAGCTATGTGAATAGGTCGAGCAGGTCATCTGCACGATCGACTGGATACCGGTGCTAGCGCCTGCATTGCCACCTGTGGGGATTACACCCCTTACTATTACAGGTGTTTCGGCACGTGTCAATACCTTGTACCTCAGAACTGCTTCTGTAAATGTAATCATTTTATGTACTCCACACGCACTGTTGCAAAAATAAATCTTGAGTAAACTGGAAATTTCTAAAAGTGTGTGCTAATCACTTTTCGGCAGTGCAGTAAAGGGCAAAGCCACATTTGACGCGTATCAGGTAGAATCAGCAGCACTGCTATGTTGTCAGGAGACGAAGTTGTTGTGTACAGGAAAATATCGTGGCTGGAATGTCGCAAGGAAATTCAGAAGGCATTGGACAAAGTTTTCCCTTGGTCCAATGAATGGTAGCGCTCTTAAAATCTAACATAATACCTGTAATAAAGAGTAAGAGACTGACCGCCTCAGATCACAAGATTAGTGGTGAAAATCCTGTACTTTCTAGAGGTAATACGCAGAAGCGATATGAAATGAGACATTCGGGTACAATCGGTAGTAGGGATGCGGAATGGAAGACAGATTGTTGGAAGATTTTTGGAAAAGTTAAGTGCATCTGCAAAGGAAATCGCGTATAAGACAACAGAACTATGAATTGCAGAGGAACGCTATGTGATCTTAAAAATGGGAAACATCGAAGGAGAGACGGCATAGTTAAAGCGAAACCTTGTAATGTAAATTTAGAATATGTGAATTTAGAGAAGAATATGCGACCATATGTAGTCAGTATCGTATGTCTCGTCTAGGTATCATAAGACTAAGAGAGGATAGACTAGGTCGCATACAGAGGTATAAAGAGAGTCATTTCCTTCTTGCTCAGTACACAGTGGAATGGGACAGAAAATCGATAATACTGATATGATGTACACGCCACCATGCTCTGTACTGCGGCTTGCGTACCCATAGAGACTCGCCTGGATAATACATACAACGTGCACCTTAAAATAGGCTACCCAACTTAACGTTATCTGCTACAGGGTGCAACTGACAAGAATAGCCTATTTTATGGTGCAAGAATTTTTTTCTGGGCTAGTTTCATTCTGCCCATCCTGTATAGAGATATCGAAATACAGAACAATCTGAATCCCGCAGAAGTTCGATGGATAGGTGTACGGAGTGGTGGGATATTTTATAAGGGGCAGGCAGATGAAAACGAGACATGAAGCAAAAGTAAGTAAACTGTTTATTATTTCAAAAGTAATCACTATAACTGGTAATACACACTGTGAGACAAGACGGTTAATGCCTTCAGGGAAAACTGCTTGCAGCTCGCTACGGAACCATGACTGAACCCCTTCGTGCACTTCTTCGTCTGAAGCAAATCCACGGCGACGAATGTCTTTCTTGGCCGCGCGGAATTAGCCGAGCGGTCTGGGGCGCTGCAGTCATGGACTGTGCGGCTGGTCCCGGCGGAAGTTCGAGTCGTCCCTCGGGCATGGGTGTGTGTGTTTGTCCTTAGGATAATTTAGGTTTAGTAGTGTGTAAGCTTAGGGACTGATGACCTTAGCAGTTAAGTCCCTTAAGATTTCACACACATTTGAGCATATGAACAATGTCTTTCTTGAGGGGTCCAAAATATGGCAGTCGCCTTTGGAGAGGTCGAAGTGTTATGGAGCATGTATGAGGGCTTCCCAGCGCAACTTCGGCAGCGTGGTAAATACAACGTTGGTTACAGTTGAGTGGTGAATGCCTGGAGACTTGCATGATCTGTCATCAATGCGTCTTTGCCCATTGATGGGAAAGATAGAAGACTTTGTAGATATTGCTGATTATTCCTCTCTCTCTCTCTTTCTCCCTACGCAAGTCCCACTCTTGTAAGATTTCCAATCATCTTGGCAATTATTGAACTGTATGAAGAAAACGTAAATTATTTACAAACTATGGCGTTCACAAGCTTTATTCAACACATACATTTAACTACAGCTATTTGGATTTAAACTATGTCATGTTCAATATGCCTGCCATCATTGGCGATGATGTGGCGCAGACGAATAGCGATATACCGAGCGAGGTGGCGCAGTGGTTAGACACTGGACTCTCATTCGGGAGGACGACGGTTCAATCCCGCGTCCGGCCATCCTGATTTGGGTTTTCCGTGATTTCCCTAAATCGCTCCAGGCAAATGCCGGGATGGTTCCTTTCAAAGGGCACGGCCGACTTCCTTCCCCGTCCTTCCCTAATCCGATGAGACCGATGACCTCGCTGTCTGGTCTTCTTCCCCAAAACAACCAACCAACCGAATAGCGATATTCTGCATGACCCGCCGAAGTGTCGGAACATCGATGCTGTCGATTACCTACTGAATGGCTGATTTCAGCTCAGCTTCATTCGTTGTCAACTCTAACGATATCTGACGTTTTTGACTCCCAGTGAGACACAGAACTATCTGCGAGATCACTGTAAGTTCAAGGATGTTATTCCGAGCTGCTGGTGGAGAAAAATTCGGTAAGTGTCGTCTCTTTGTGTGTAATCAACAACGATATGGTTTTTGGGGTTATTGTTGTACACCTCGTATTTAATATTGCCTCACAAAAAGGAATCGCTTGTGTTCAGACCGGGGGAACATGGCGGTCAATCGAGGCCCAAGCCAGTGGCCTCCGGGTACCCCAGAACCAGAGGGCAGTCCCCAAAGTGCTCCTCCAGGACATCATTCTCCTGCTTCGATGGGATCGAGCTCTGTCTTGCATGAACCACATCTTGTCGAAATCAAGGCTTACTTGGGATATTGGGAATGAAAACATCTTCCAGAATTTTCACGTACCGTTCGGTAGTCACCGTGCCATACAGTTATCTGTTGAGGGTGAAAGATTTCTCGATCGCGAAATGCGGATTGTCAGTGTAATATTTCTGGCTTATTCAGCCATCATATTAGGCTCCACGAAGCTATTCCCAGGGCAGTGGAGATGCAAGAAGCATAGAGATGACGCAATGTGGGATGAGGTACCGGTGGCAGATGTTAGATTCGGTACCATTCCCGCGAGAAAGACCGCCTGTATGATGCTGCTGCTCTGTGATTGGCTGCTGTGTTCGGCGGTAGGGCGCCAAAACGTTAAACTTTAGTTACTATTATTAATTAAACCTGTCATCCATATTACTTCATTTTTTTAAATAAACATCTCTCAACAGTCAGCTATCAATCAGTCATTTCAAAATTGTTAAAATCAAAGTATTACTAAAACAAAATACTGACGATATTACTGCCGATGCACTTCGGTGGCGTTCGGGTCACGCCTTGCTGGCCTGGCGCGCGGTGTCTCGGGCAGTCCGGCTACCCAGTTCTGACCGTTCCAGTAGACAGACATGTTGTCTGTTATAGCAGTATTTGTTTCATGCAGTTTTATTTACTACAGTACCGACTGTCGCTAGGTACAGACATGTTGACTGTAATAGTAGTATTTGATTCATGTAATTTTATTCTCCAGTTCTGACGGTTCCAGTAGACAGACACGTTGTCTGTGGCAGGATGCATTTCATGTTATTTTAGCCAGATATAATGACTGTGGAAAGATATATTCAATACGTTGTGATCAAGAATAGTTTCTAGTGTCTGTATCAATAAAAACGCGAGTGGCATCCCAAATGAGTTATAGTTTATTCGTAGCAGCAGTTCCTTGCGAAGTTAATTTCAGCCCCAAGAAAAAGAATCCACGACCTGCGTGCTGTTTTCTGCACTGGGGACTTCATCATCATGAAGACAGCAGGTTAGTGAAGTGTACAAGATCTTACGTATTCCACACAGGGCAGTGGAAACAACTAGGCACCTCACGTGTACTGCATGCACAGTACAAATGCGCTCAGTGACACGTCATCTACAGTAATGCAGAGGAGGTAAAGAAGGATGAAAGTATTAACACTATCTCACTTTTATTCCTTTTTCTTGCCCTATCAGTCCCCCAAATGCGCCAGTTTTGCTTACTGACGAACCTACCCAAATGAAAGTGGGCTTCGTCGCTAAACCAAAACATACAACGGACACTAATTCCCATCACGCCAGCTGCGACCCGTGCAGTTTGAACGTCCTAATGCAAACCGTTCAGAAGTTATGACGATTTTATTTCATTTACTGAACTCAATAACTGTCACCCTGTATTTCACTTTGCACTGTCGAAGGTTTCCGTGGTTCCGCAATTATAGCAAAGCTACATTATGTCTCCTCTAACCATTAGGTGACGGCGTTAGAGAGGTGAGAAGAGTTTGGATAAACAATGTACGAGGTGCATTCAAGTTCTAAGGCCTCCGATTTTTTTTCTAATTAGCTACTCACCCGAAATCGATGAAACTTACGTTACTTCTCGACGTAATCGCCCTGCAGAGGTACACATTTTTCACAACGCTGACGCCATGATTCCATGGCAGCGGCGAAGGCTTCTTTAGGAGTCTGTTTTGACCACTGGAAAATCGCTGAGCACTAGCAGCACGGCTGGTGAATGTGCGGCCACGGAGAGTGTCTTTCATTGTTGGAAAAAGCCAAAAGTCACTAGGAGCCAGGTCAGGTGAGTAGGGAGCATGAGGAATCACTTCAAAGTTGTTATCACGAAGAAACTGTTGCGTAACGTTAGCTCGATGTGCGGGTGCGTTGTCTTGGTGAAACAGCACACGCGCAGTCCTTCCCGGACGTTTTTGTTGCAGTGCAGGAAGGAATTTGTTCTTCAAAACATTTTCGTAGGATGCACCTGTTACCGTAGTGCCCTTTGGAAAGCAATGGGTAAGGATTACGCCCTCGCTGTCCCAGAACATGGACACCATCATTTTTTCAGCACTGGCGGTTACCCGAAATTTTTTTGGTGGCGGTGAATCTGTGTGCCTCCATTGAGCTGACTGGCGCTTTGTTTCTGGATTGAAAAATGGCATCCACGTCTCATCCATTGTCACAACCGACGAAAAGAAAGTCCCATTCATGCTGTCGTTGCGCGTCAACATTGCTCGGCAACATGCCACACGGGCAGCCATGTGGTCGTCCGTCAGCATTCGTGGCACCCAC
The DNA here is from genome assembly GCF_023864275.1 of Schistocerca cancellata. Taxonomy (NCBI): domain Eukaryota; kingdom Metazoa; phylum Arthropoda; class Insecta; order Orthoptera; family Acrididae; genus Schistocerca; species Schistocerca cancellata. The sequence goes on along the minus strand of NC_064634.1, from coordinate 77,610,781 downwards.
CTGGATGACACTTTTCGCATTTTCAGGTCGTCATGCAGGATTGTGTGCACAGAACCCACAGAAATGCCAACTCAGGAGGCGATCTGTTCAACAGTCATTCGGCGATCCCCCAAAACAATTCTCTCCACTTTCTCGATCATGTCGTCAGACCGGCTTGTGCGAGCCCGAGGTTGTTTCGGTTTGTTGTCACACGACGTTCTGCCTTCATTAAACTGTCGCACCCACGAACGCACTTTCGACACATCCATAACTCCATCACCACATGTCTCCTTCAACTGTCGATGAATTTCAATTGGTTTCACACCACGCAAATTCAGAAAACGAATGATTGCACGCTGTTCAAGTAAGGGAAACGTCGCCATTTTAAGTATTTAAAACAGTTCTCATTCTCGCCGCTGGCGGTAAAATTCCATCTGCCGTACGGTGCTGCCATCTCTGGGACTTATTGACAATGAACGCGGCCTCATTTTAAAACAATGCGCATGTTTCTATCTCTTTCCAGTCCGGAGAAAAAAAATCGGAGGCCTTAGGACTTGAATGCACCTCGTAACAACGATGGCAATGCTCGAGTCGCGGCTAGCCCGCGACGCAAGGCGGCGAACGGCTACCCGGCGGACGTTTCAATTTAGCAGAGGCCAATCGTAGCGGAGCGCGCGTGGGAACCCGGCAGCGGCGAGGCGGTGCGCACGCGACGTCATCGCCCTCCGCCGATACCTCGACACCCCGCGCCGCGTCACGCGAAGGGCCCGCGGCGCGCTGCGAGGGCAGCCGGCCGGCAGCGACGCGGCAGCGGCGAACAAAGCGATCGCGGAATCGCGTGCCTGCGGGGGCCGCCTCAGCGTGTGTTCCGCTCCCGTGCTCCGCCCTCTGCTGTGTTTCGCCGCTGTCTGCTGTGTGGCGAGCAGGTCGAAAGTTTACTCTGCAGAGGCTTACCGAAACTGGCCGCTCGTCGTTATACCATGCATTTCAGATCGCAGAATGGGGTGTGGTTGACTACAATTCCTACTGTACAGTGGGCTATCATAAAGGTTTAATTATACACTACTGGCCATTAAAATTGCTACACCACGAAGATGACGTGCTACAGACGCGAAATTTAACCGACAGGAAGAAGATGCTGTGATATGCATATGATCAGCTTTTCAGAGCATTCGCACAAGGTTGGAGCCGGTGGCGACACCTACAACGTGCTGACATGAGGTAAGTTTGCAACCGATTTATCATACACAAACAACAGTTCACCGGCGGTGCCTGCTGAAACGTTGTTGTGATGCCTCGTGTAAGGAGGAGAAATGCGTACCATCACATTTCCGACTCTGATAAAGGTCGGATTGTAGTCTATCGCGAATACGGTTTATCGTATCGCGACATTGCTGCTCGCGTTGGTCCAGATCCAATGACTGTTAGCAGAATACGGAATCGGTGGGTTCAGGAGAGTAATACGGAACGCCTTGCTGGATCCCAACGGCCTCGTATCACTATCAGCCGAGATGACAGGCATCTAATCCGCATGGCTGTAACTAATGGTGCAGCCACGTCTCGATCCTTGAGTCACAGATGGGGACGTTCGCAATACAACAACCATCTGCACGAGCAGTTCAACCACGTTTGCAGCAGCATGGACTATCAGTTCGGAGACCGTGGCTGCGGTTATCCTTGATGCTGCATCACAGACAGGAGCGCCTGCGATGGTGTACTCAACGACGAACCTGGGTGCAGAAATTGCAAAACGTCATTTTTTTCGGATGAATCCATATTCTGTTTACAGTCGCATCCGTGTTTGGCGACAACGCCGTGAACGCACATTGGAAGCGTCTATGCGTCATCGCCATACTGGCGTATCACCCGGCGTGATGGTATGGTATCCGCAGCTCGTGGTCGTGCGGTAGCGTTCTCGCTTCCCGCGCCCGGGTTCCCGGGTTCGATTCCCGGCGGGGTCAGGGAGGCGATGACTGGGTGTTGTGTGCTGTCCTTAGGATAGTTAGGTTTAAGCAGTTCTAAGTTCTAAGGGACTGATGACCATAGATGTTACGTCCCATAGTGCTCAGAGCCATTTGAACCATTTTTTTGATGGTATGGGGTGCTACTGGTTACATGTCTCGGTCTCCTCTTGTTCGCATTGACGGCACTTTGAACAGTGGCCGTTACAATTCAGACGTGTTACGACCCGTGGCTCTACCCTTAAAAAAAAAAATGGTTCAAATGGCTCTGAGCACTATGGGACTTAACATCTATGGTCATCAGTCCCCTAGAACTGAGAACTACTTAAACCTAACTAACCTAAGGACAGCACACAACACCCAGCCATCACGAGGCAGAGAAAATCCCTGACCCCGCCGGGAATCGAACCCGGGAACCCAGGCGTGGGAAGCGAGAACGCTACCGCACGACCACGAGATGCGGGCGCTCTACCCTTCATTCGATTCCCGCGAAACACTACATTTCAGCAGGATAATGCACGACCGCATGTTGCAGGTCCTGTACGGGCCTTTCTGGATATAGAAAATGTTCGACTGCTGCCCTGGCCAGCACATTCTCCAGATCTCTCACTAATTGAAAACGTCTGGTCAATGGTGGCCGAGAAACTGGCTCGTCACAATACGCCAGTCACTACTCTTGATGAACTGTGGTATCGTGTTGAAGCTGCATGGGCAGCTGTACCTGTACACGCCATCCAAGCTCTGTTTGACTCAATGCCCAGGCGTATCAAGGGCGTTATTACGGCCCGAGGTGGTTGTTCTGGGTACTGATTTGTCAGGATCTATGCACCCAAATTGCGTGAAAATGTAATCAAATGACAGTTCTAGTATAATATATTTGTCCAATGAATACCCGTTTATCATCTACATTTTTTGTTGGTGTAGCAGTTTTAATGGCCAGTAGTGTAATCTCGAAAAACTTCGGTTATCTAATTAATATTTTATACGCGAAAATACGCCCTTTAGTAATATGGAGGAGACCTCTGACCTACATCTACATCTACATACATACTCCGCATTCCAGCGTGCTGTGTGTGGTGCACGGTACCCCATACCACTATTTGTCATTTCCCCTCCTGTTCCACTCAAAATTAGACGGGAAAACGACTGTCTTTACACCTCAGTAAGAACCGTAATTTCTTGTATCTTATCTTCGTGATCTTTAAGCGCGGTATTCGCTTTGTGATCAAAAGTATCCGGACACATGGCTGAAAATGACTCACAAGTTCGTGGGGCCCTCCATCAGTAATGCTGGAATCCAATATGGTGTTGGCCCACCCTTACCCCAGATGATACCGTCCACTGTCGCAAGCATACGTTCAGTCAGGTGCTGGAAGGTTTCTTGAGGAATGGCAGCCCATTCTTCAGGGAGTGCTGCACTGAGGAGAGGTATCGATGTCGGCTAGTGAGGCCTGGCACGAAGTCGGCATTCCAAAACATCCCAGAGGTTTTCTATAGGATTCAGGTTAGGAGTCTGTGCAGGCCAGTCCATTACAGGGATGTTATTGTCGTGTAACCAATCCGCCACAGGTCGTGCATTATGAACAGGTGCTCGATCGTGTTGAAAGATGCAATCGCCATCCCCGAATTGCTCTTCAACAATGGGTAGCAAGAAGGTGCTTAAAACGTCAATGTAGGCCTGTGCTGTGATAGTGCCACGCAAAACAACAAAGGGTGCAAGCCCCCTCTATGAAAAACACGACCACAACTTAACACTACCACCTCCGAATTTTACTCTTGGCACTACACACGCTGGCAGATGACATTGACCGGGTGTTCGCCAAACCCGCACCCAGCCATCGGATCGCCACATTGTATACCGTAATTCGTCACTCCACACAACGTTTCTCCACTATTCAATCGTCTAATGTTTACGCTCCTTACGCGAAGCGAGACGTCGTTTTGCTTTTACCGGCGTGATTGGTTACGAACAGCCACTCGACCATGAAATCCAAGTTTTCTCAGCTCCCGCCTAACTGTCATAGTACTTGCAGTGGATCCTGATGCGGTTTGGAATTCCTATGTGATGATCTGGACAGATGTCTGCCTATTAGACATTACGACTATCTTCAACTGTCGGCGTTCTCTGTCAGCCAACGGACGAGGTCGGCCTGTACGCTTTCGTGCTGTTCGTGTCCATTCACGATTCCGCTTCACTGTCACATCAGAAATAGTGGACATAGGGTTGTTTACGCGTACCGACGTATGACACCATTGACACCCGGTCACCTGACCACGTTCTAAGTCCGTGATTTCCTCGGAGCACCCCATTCTGTTGTCTCACGATGTCCAATGACTACTGACGTCGCTGATATGGAGTACCTGGCAGTAGGTGGCAGCAAAATGCACCTAATGTGTATGTTGGTGGCAGTTGAGTCGTCCGGCAGTCAGCTTCAAATGCCCGTCCTCTAAATTTTCTCAATACTGTTTCTCGAGAAGAACGTCGCCTCCCCTCCAGGAAGCATCTCCGTAATACTTACATGTTGTTCGAACCTACCGGTAACAAATCTAGCAACCCACCATTGAATATCTTCCTTCAATCCCACCTGGTACAGATCCCAAACAATCGAGCAGTACTCAAGAGTAGCTCCCACTAGCGTCCTATATCCGGTCTCCTTTACAGGTGAACCACTCTTTCCTAAAATTCCCCCAATGAACCACAGTTTTCAAATGCTCTTTTGACATCATACTGCTCTGCAACATTACGCTCAGATATTTAAACGACTTCACTGTGTCAAGCAGGACACTAGTAACACTTGTAAGAGGTCCGAGCAGATGTAATTTCGGTGTATTGCTCATGCGCTGCCTGCGATATGCAAGGTATAAGAGAATCGCTGACCAGAGAGCAGTGTTGACTGCAGTAGGAACTGTGTAGCTGTAGCAGTAAGTTGTTGCTAGTGGCTAGTCTGGAGTCTGCTCTGGTCTGGTACGATGTATCGTGTTGGCTGGCCGGTCGCGGTGCAGCGATGCCGGAGCCTGAGTATTATTGTACAAGATAAAAAGCAGCCTCGCGCATATGTAGTAATGTTATCTCAAGTCGCATGTAAATGTTTTAAAACTCTCGTAATAATAATCTTCCTCATAAAAAGTAACTTTTAACAACCATTCATTTCAATTTAAAGAATTTACTAATTTCTCCCATCCATGATCATCCCGATTATTGCAATAGAAAAATCAGTTGCTCCCTTTCATAAATGACAGATGGGTCGGCCAGCATTGCACAGAGCTGTGCCGGAAAAATTTATTGTAAGAGCAGATATATCCGGCGACTTCATTGAGGTAAGAATTTTTCCTTTTTTTATTCGGAATGATCTTTCACGGCCATGACGCAGCGCTGCTGTCGTCCAAAATTTACCAGGTTAAATTCACAGTGAATTATTGAAAAGTCATAAGTGAGCGACAATTTCATTAAGAGGTTTGTTACTTTGTTTTATTACCAGGTTACCGAATTTTTTTTATTGGGACGTTATACTGAATGTGAACGACATAATTATAATTTTTACTGTTGAGAGGTTTAGGAATTTTTCTGTTGTGAGGTTACGCTAAATGTGAATGAATTTTGAGCTTAGATTAAATCAGAAAGAATTTTGTGTTGAGGTTAATGTGAAAAGAATTTTGTAGGGAGGTTGCAAATGAGAAAGAATTTTGTTTTGAGGTTACACTAAAATTAGAATCATTATTCATATTATTATTTTTTTTTTTTTTTTTTTTTTTTTTTTTGTGGGGAGGTTACACACTGTAACCGAACATTACAGGTTTGTTGTTCCAACCGCGTTAACTCACATTTTTTCACATTTAGAGCTAGCTTCCATTCATCACACCAGCTGAAAATTTTGTCTAAGTCATCATGTATCTTCCTACAGTCACTCAACTTCGACACCTGACCGTAGACCACGAAACAACCGCATTTGCTGCCCACCCTGTCCTCCAAATCATTAATGTGTACAGAGAACAACAGCGGTCCTATGACATTTCCCTGGGGCACTCCTAATGACTCCCTTCCCTCTGATGAAGACTGACCGTTGAAGACAACGTACTGGGTTCTATTATTTAAAGAATCTTCGAGCCACTCCCTTGTCTAAGAACTTAATATATGCTCGTACCTTCGTTGATAGCCTGCAGTGGGACACCGTGTCAAAAGGTTTCCGGAAATCTAGAAATATGGGATCTACCTGTTGCCCTTCATCCATAGTTCTCAGTATATGATGTGTGAAAATGGCAAGCCGAGTTTCATACGAGTGATGCTTTCTAAAACCATGCTGATTCGTGGACATAAGTTTCTTAGCTGATTTGTGTGTCAGACTAGCTCATAAAAGTCAAACTCTATGTTATGTGATACTTTACACTGATCTGAGTATGCACCTACGAGTCACTGATTACTAATCGTTAGATTTGATGGCAGCTCCAGAGCCAAAACCGGTAATAAATTTTAGTAAGATACGAGGTCGTGCTGGAAAGAAATGCCTCCGAATTTTGTATTGAAGTTTCTCATAATGAGAAACGAGAAGGAGCGATTTGTATATTCTTTAATGAACTTTTTTATTACCACAGTCGCTTTCAGAGCTGTTTTTATTGACTGGTTTCGACAGTAGGGTCATCTTCAGATCTTTTTTGGTTGTACATCTGCAACGCGGCACTAGTGCAGTTGGGTTGGAGCAGCAGTAAGGTCTGCAACGACATGGCTCGCCCGACCATTGCCGCCACGCATCATTTGAGCCGGGCCACGGTCTTGGTGGATCGTTGGCTGGTCATCCCACCATACGACGCGTTTTGGCTCGCCGATCGTTCATGAGTCGGCTGTGTGTGTGCATCGACTCCCGATCTGTCTTCATCCATGCTCAGCTACTGTTGTGTATCGTTCAGGTCTTCGTGCAAGTGGTTGTCAGGTTGTTTGTGCAATTGGAGTTATTTCCACTAACGACTATTTTAGATGTTGTCGGCATTCTGAGTGGATCGGTCGGTTGCTGCTTACCAGGGAAGTTATCTCCCCGCGGTGCAGTAGGCTGGGTCCACTGGCGGTCCCTGCGCAGTGTCGTAGCGTGTGTGGAGCTGTCTGATCGCTACGAGCTACGTGGTTCACCGACCCAGGACGTCAAAGTAGAGTTGTGGTTTCAGCTACCCAAGCCCCGTCCATTAATGTTGTGGTGGTTCGTTTCGGCGGTTCGCTGTTTGGGGGGGGTTCCCGTGAGCAACACTGAGTGTTTCCATTGCTGAAATTTAGCCGCCATGCGGTGCAATTAACTATACTGGTTGACTACAATTCGGGTGCACCAGCGGAATTTTCTGCCTTGTGGCCGTTAGTGTTCTGGTTACCTGCCCTGGCCACTGATGTAAATTAAGGCGGTGTTCCTTTTGGGTGAAGTTACCCTGTATGTTACAAATTCAAGTGTACCAGTGGAATTTTCTGCCTGGTGGCTGGACTTAAAAATTAAGAAATAACACAATTCAGGAATATAGTTAACTTCACCCAAAAGGAACACCGCCTTAATTTACATCAGTGGCCAGGGCAGGTAAGCAGAACACTAACGGCCACAAGGCAGAAAATTCCGCTGGTGCACCCGAATTGTAGTCAACCAATATAGTTAATTGCACCGCATGGCGGCTAAATTTCAGCAATAGAAACACTCAGTGCTGCTCACAGGAACCCGCCCCCCCTCCCCCCAAACAGCGAACCACCGAAACGAACCACCACAACTTTAATGGACGTGGCTTGGGTAGCTGAAACCACAACTCAACTTTGACGTCCTGGGTCGTAGCGATCTGACTGCTCCACACACGCTACGACACTGCGCAGGGACCACCAGCGAACCCAGCCTACTGCACCGCACGAACCTCCCTGGTGAGCAACAACCGACCGATCCACTCAGAATGCCGACAACATCTAAAATAGCCGTCAGTGGAAATAACGCCAATTACACACACAACATGACAAACACTTGCACGAAGACCTGAACGATACACAACAGTAACTAAGCATGGACGAAGACAATCTGGGAGTCGATGCGCACACACACACACACACACACACACACAGCCGACTCATGAACGAACGGCGAGCCAAAACGCTTCGTCCGGTAGGACGACCGACCGACGATCCACCAAGACCGTGGTCCGGCTCAGTGATGCATGGCGGCAATGGTCGGGCGAGCCATGTCGTCGCAGACCTCACTGCTGCTCCAACCCGACTGCACTGGTGCCGCATCGCAACTCCTCGACTGGCAGGTCCGGACTGCACTCCAGACGCGTTCCAACTGACTGGGAGACCTGAAGTCGCTATCCGAACTCGCGACCGAAACTGGCTTACGACAGACAACGACCGGGAAGTAACAGCAGTCGAGAAAGATACTACGAGAGGGGATGTATCGATACGCGCTGCTAGCGCCGGTCACGGTAAGGCAAAGCTGCAACTCAGTGACAGTAGTAATTTAAATTAACGTAGTGAGGTGGAAGTAGGTTGAAAAGAGAGTGTAAAATACGTGATGGCGGGAACACGAGCCACGGACGGCTCAACATCCTGTTGCATTGTGTGTTTCACAAACATGCCATGTTAATATTAAGTGGAGAGTATATTGCACATTCAGCACAGGTTCGTCAAAAATAAAATTACAAACAGGTTTGCTACAATTAAAAATACACGCCAGGTGGAACTTGGCATGTTTATGTATGGGGGCTATTCGCAAAGTAAGTTCCGATCGGTCGCGAAGAGGAAACTACAATGAAATTTTGCACAGAAGTGTTGTTTAGTGTCTACTATGCCTGTCGATCGCTGCACCTCGCTGTTCTCACTTCTGAGGGCACAGTGAGCACGTAAAGATACCTAGGAAATAGCGTCTCCCGCCAAGTATGAGGAACTGGTAAAAGATTTCGCCTGATGCCATGCAGTCCACATAACATATCTGTCATGCGTTTCGTTCTTCATGACAATTCTCTGGTGCACTCTCCAGAGCCAATGAAGATTTTCCTGCAGCGTTTTCGATGGGACGTATTTGATCACCCACAACACAGCCCGTAATTGGCTCGTCCTGGGTTTCATCTCTGCTCACATGAACCGTTGGCTATGAAGACAACATTTGGGCACAGACAACGAGCTGTAGACGAGCGTAGAGAAAGGGCGGAAGGCAGAGGGGGCTGCCTTCTATGACGAGGGTATTGGAAAGTCGGTACAACACTAAGACAGATGTCTAAGTCGGAGCAGCGACTACAACTGAAAATAACATGTTTTTAAAGGTTTCAGGAATTACTGCAACCAATCACCGTTTTTTCTTCAATTTTTATTTATTCATGACCGGTTTTGAATCGCCAGGCGATTCATCAGACGATACGTTTTAGTTTGGAGTATTGTGGGGGTCGTGCATCTGTGGCAAATACAGAGAATACAGGATAGTATACATATGTTGAGGGGAGGGGGGAAGGGGGGAGAAGGAGGGAGGGAGGGATGGGAGGGGGGAAGAGAGAGAGAGAGGGAGAGAGAGAGAGAGAGAGAGAGAGAGAGGGAGGGAGATTGTGTATGTGTAAAAAAAAGTGGTAGGGAGGATGGTGTTTAGGTGTGGTATGAGCTAGGTGGGGAATGGGTATGAGAGTGGATGAGTAACTTCAGTTTACACTTTCTGTATGTATTCTTTGTTCCTTTTACCTGCCTAGGTAGCGAAATAAAACTTTTATCCATTCTGGTTTTGGAACACTGCGACCGTCTTGTTAAAGGTTTCAGAAATTCCTGCAATAAGTCGCCTTTTTTTCTTCAGTTTTTATTTATTCCTGACCGTTTTCGAATCGCCTAGTGATTCATCATCCGATGATTCAATTTAGTTTCTTTTAAAAAAAGTTTTTTGATTTTCATTATGGTTTCCATTTCGCGACGGATCGGAACTTACTTTCCGAATAGCTCTCGTATATAGCACTCCTTTGATACTTGCCAGCTGCTAAAATCCGCAATATGAAGTAGAAGTGCACATTTATACTAATGTTTACATTCTTAATTCGGTTCTAAATATCGGTGGATGTATGACATATGTCATGCACATTACTCGGTCGACTTTCCAGCTTCGCTGATGCAACTTGTAACACCCTGCCGTTACAGGACTACGAATTAATGCGCGTAACACGGCAGTGTGTGACGAAACTATGTCGTAGCGTGAGGAACAGCGTGCTGAAACCCAGTTTCTGACCGCAGGAAACCTTCGCCCATACAGGGAACAAACACTCTTTGCTTCAGCGTGGCAATGCAAGACCACACATCAACATTACGACATCTGGCTCCTTCGGTTCACTGTCATCGATCATTCTCCGAACAGTCCTGACTTGGCCCCATCCGACTTCAATCTCTTTCAGAAACTCGAAGGACACCGTCGAAGACTTCACTTTGATAGTAGCGAAGCGGTGCAAGCAAACATGAGTTTGTGGTCAAAAAGGTCAAACATTCTACAGTGTCTGTATCAACAAACTGATCTCTCGTTGGGAGAAATGCTTTCGGCGTGAAGGTGACTATGTTGAGAAATAAAAGTGTAGGCATGAAGAATAAAGATGTAGAATGCTAATAAAGTTTGTTTTATTTAAAAATCTTTAAGAGTTTTCACATAAAAAATTCGGAGGCATTACTTTTCGACACGCCTTCGTAGTGTGTGACTGAGGTATGTAATTTTACAAAAATGATGTCGTAATGTTGTCTTTGTTTGCAGGTAAACATATGCAATCCTGGTTAACACTGAAATCTCCACGCTAGAGTACCGCCAGGAGAGGCACAACTAAATGGCGCAGCTCGTTAATTCAGGGGAGTATTGTGCGTAATTAGTTTTCTATACTGCAAGGTTTCACCCTAGCTTCGATGTTATCCATTCTGCACATTTAGCAAGCAGTAAAGGAAACCAAAGAAAAATTTGAAGTAGGGATTAAAGTACAGGGAGAAGAAACAGAAACTTTGAGGTTTGTCGATGACACTGCAATTCTGTCAGAGACAGCAAAGGACTTGGAACAGCAGTTGAAAGGAATAGACAGTGTCTTGAAAGGAGGGTATAAGATGAACATCGACAAAAGCAAGACAAGGCTAGTGGAATGTAGTCTAGTTAAATCATGTGACGCAGAGAGAATCAGATTAGGAAACAAGAGAATGTCGTACACAAGTTTTGCAATTTGAGCAGCAAAATAACGAAGGCCGAAGTAGAGAGGATATAAAATGTAGACTGTCAGTGACAAGAAAAGCGTTTCTGAAGAAGAGATATTTGTTAACATCGAGTTCAGATTTAAGTTCAGGAAGTCTTTTCTGAAAGTATTTGAGTGGATTGTAGACATGTGTGGAAGAAAAACATGGGCGTTAAACAGTTTAGACAAAAGATGAAAAGATGCTTTTGAAAGGAACGCTTAAGATCAGATGGGTAGATGACGTAACTAATGAGGAAATACTATATACAAATGGGGAAAAAAGTTATTTGCGGGATAACCTGCCTAGCACAAGGGATCAGTTGACAGCATCAAGGGATCACCAATTTAGTATTGGAGTGAGATTTGAGGGGTTGAAAATCGTTGAGGGAGGCCAACAGACGAATACAGTAAGAAAATTTTAAGTATGTAGATTGCAAATCAATTTCAGTCTCTTCTACTACATTTTGAAAATGCAACGGTCTCCGCCTGTTGAGTTCGGCGAGTACACACACACATTTAAAAAGCCTGCCGAATCGAAAAAGCCGCGAATGTTGCAGCTTCTTCAGATCAATCCAGACGACTTCTTTAGCCGGGTAGTCACCAGGGACAAAAGAGTAAAGCAAGCAGTGGAAAAATATAGATTCACTACGGCGATGACCCAGTTTCGTCGAGCAAGGTGCGGTTGAGTGATTTTTGGGACTATCAGCGTGTGGTACTGTCAGGTTACACTGGTACGCGGCACAATATAGAAAAGTAACACGTCAGTAGAGCTCAAAGATTAGAAGAGTTACGAAGATAACGTACAGCTTTCACTGTGTCCGAAATTTTGATGTAAGTGCCTATCAAATTACGGTGTATGCAAAATGGAACACGAATGTCTCTAAGTACCAGATAATCAAATGGATGCATGCCATGAAAAATGTTGATGTAAATCTCTTAACTGACCCATACCCGTCATGCTATGTGTCTACAGGGTGTTCAAAAATTCAGTGCCCAAACTAAGAGGGATGATGACGGAGACAAAAAAAAAAAACATATTTCGTAAAGCAACCATGTGCCGGAAACGCATATTGTTGGAGTACTGAGTATACAGGAGGTTATTGTGTGTGATTGAGAGTAAAACGATGTTTAAAGGTTTTCCACTGCTTTATTTTTATGATCAATATTAAATCACAATGTGTGTTCGGAATGAGCACCATTGACATAAGCGCAGAGCCGTTATCGACGTAGCAAGGAGTCCCGTGTTCGCTGGGAAATGCGTAGTGTGTTCTGTACTGCAAGAACTCTTTGCAATCGACTCGGTCTCAGAGTCAAGACGCGTAGAATGCACCTCGGCTTTCATATAGTCCCAGAGAAAGTAGTCTAAGGAGGTGCGATTGGAGTATCTTGCAGGCCAATGTACAGGTCCTCCCCGGCCGATCCCTGACTGCCAAAAGTACTGGTTATTACTGCTCGGACTGGTTGTGTAAAGTGCATTGGCGCCCCATGATGCTGAAACCCCGCCCTAGTTCTGATATTTAGAGGTAGCTCATCCAGTAATGTCGGCAGGTGAACTTCCAGGACACACTGCACGTTGGCCACCTAAGTCGAGCAGGCAACATGTAAGGCCCCCGTAGATAGTCGCCCACGATACTGGCCCACATGTTCACTGCAGAAACGTCTCTGATGGCCTCGCACAACTGTAATACGTAGGTCTTTTTATCCGTCCACACATGCGAATTGTGACAACGTTGAACACAATGACTTTTATCTGCTCCACTTGTGTACTACGTAAACAATCTCAGTGCTGACGCAGTATGGGTTTCGAACACATGGTTGTGTTTTTTTCTTTCTTTTCTGTCTTGTCTCATCCTTATTAAATTGGGCACTGAAGTTTTGGACACACTGTAGTATTCAGAAGGCGACGAATATAGTGAGTGAGACTTAACGCAATTTCCCTAAATCTGTCCAGATGACGGCTGTAACGATTCTCTTAACACAGTGGCAGTGGATGCCATTCTTTTTATATAGAGATGCCTGTTGTCTTTTACTAGCGCAAGGTGCTGGTAGGATCAGCTTCGCGAAATATCTCTTTTCTGATTTCCTAAATGCCAAGGATGACCATGCAATTGGAGCCTACGTTCGCTTGCCTCGAAAAACTACCAAACACAAAATTTCTGGTTAGTGGGCCAAATTTGTTTAAATACAAATTAATTAAACCGATAATAAGTGCCACCACACATATATTTGATGATTTAATAAATACCAATCCATATATTGGATATACAGGCTGTTTCAAAAATGACCGGTATATTTGAAACGGCAATAAAAACTAAACGAGCAGCGATAGAAATACACCGTTTGTTGTAATATGCTTGGGACAACAGTACATATTCAGGCAGACAAACTTTCGAAATTACAGTAGTTACAATTTTCAACAACAGATGGCGCTGCGGTCTGGGAAACTCTATAGTACGATATTTTCCACATATCCACCATGCGTAGCAATAATATGGCGTAGTCTCTGAATGAAATTACCCGAAACCTTTGACAACGTGTCTGGCGGAATGGCTTCACATGCAGATGAGATGTACTGCTTCAGCTGTTCAATTGTTTCTGGATTCTGGCGGTACACCTGGTCTTTCAAGTGTCCCCACAGAAAGAAGTCACAGGGGTTCATGTCTGGCGAATAGGGAGGCCAATCCACGCCGCCTCCTGTATGTTTCGGATAGCCCAAAATAATCACACGATCATCGAAATATTCATTGAGGAAATTAAAGACGTCGGCCGTGCGATGTGGCCGGGCACCATCTTGCATAAACCACGAGGTGTTCGTAGTGTCGTCTAAGGCAGTTTGTACCGCCACAAATTCACGAAGAATGTCTAGATAGCGTGATGCAGTAATCGTTTCGGATCAGAAAAATGGGCCAATGATTCCTTTGGAAGAAATGGCGGCCCAGACCAGTACTTTTTGAGGATGCAGGGACGATGGGACTGCAACATGGGGCTTTTCGGTTCCCCATATGCGTCAGTTCTGTTTATTGACGAAGCTGTCCAGGTAAAAATAAGCTTCGTCAGTAAACCAAATGCTGCCCACATGCATATCGCCGTCATCAATCCTGTGCACTATTTCGTTAGCGAATGTCTCTCGTGCAGCAATGGTAGCGGCGCTGAGGGGTTGCCGCGTTTGAATTTTGTATGGATAGAGGTGTAAACTCTGGCGCATGAGACGATACGTGGACGTTGGCGTCATTTGGACCGCAGCTGCAACACGGCGAACGGAAACCCGAGGCCGCTGTTGGATCACCTGCTGCACTAGCTGCGCGTTGCCCTCTGTGGTTGCCGTACGCGGTCGCCCTACCTTTCCAGCACGTTCATCCGTGACGTTCCCAGTCCGTTGAAATTTTTCAAACAGATCCTTTATTGTATCGCTTTTCGGTCCTTTGGTTACATTAAACCTCCGTTGAAAACTTCGTCTTGTTGCAACAACACTGTGTTCTAGGCGGTGGAATTCCAACACCAGAAAAACCCTCTGTTCTAAGGAATAAACCATGTTGTCTACAGCACACTTGCACGTTGTGAACAGCACACGCTTACAGCAGAAAGACGACGTACAGAATGGCGCACCCACAGACTGCGTTGTCTTCTGTATCTTTCACATCACTTGCAGCGCCATCTGTTGTTGAAAATTGTAACTACTGTAATTTCGAAAGTTTGTCCGCCTGAAAATGTACTGTTGTCCCAAGCATATTGCAACAAACGGTGTATTTCTATCGCTGCTCGTTTAGTTTTTATTGCCGTTTCAAATATACCGGTCATTTTTGAAACACCCTGTACAATAATCATGATAAACTTCATTGGAACGTTATTAAGGTGAGGTGCAAACTGACTGATTTCAACGATCCTGACTAGGAAGCTAAATGCCGCTTTTAGCTATAATAGCAACGAATTTAGCAATAATTAGCATTTATTTCCTCATTAAAAGTAACACACACATAGATGTTAAGTTAAAACACAGTTACTTGGAATGCAGGCGCGTGAATCTCGACACATGGTACATTACATAACGCAACAACTGGGCCGACACGTGTGGGGAAAGTCTGCTAAGTTACTGGTTACGATTTATCAAGATCACACACACCACATTCACACTGATCGCTCACACAGCGAAAGATAGAATGCGGAGGAAAGCATCCCTACTCCACGTGTAAGCTCGCTCAGTTAGAGTGCGACTGGCTTTAGCGGTCAATTTCGAAGTGCAAATCCTACTTCTGAAATTCCGTAAAAATCAGCAATTCTGTAATTAAATTTACCAAACCTGTGCACATCTAGTCCCGCGATGAAACTGAAGGTTCAGTTCCAACACGGGAGGTGTTTACGTCGAATTGGAGCCTCGTGGTTTACAAAGAAACGGACGTGGTGCAGCAGAGTACAGGCTACTAAGTCCGTAGGCACGAAATACAAATTGGACGATAAATTAATAAAATTTAACAGAAGCTTTCCACAACGCACACGACACATTCATACTAACATTCAACTAACTAAAACTGTACATCATTTGGTGATACCGCTCCTCCACGCCAGGTTGCAGCTGCACAAAAGATCTCATCGAATAAACTGAATACTAACGAAATTAATACCGTTCCCTGACTGAAATAATTGATGCGTAGACTTGGCCACTGTTTCTATGTTTCGATACAGTGTATCGATACCTGGAACTGTTTCAGTGTTTCGGAACGGCTATGGTTCACTGTTTCGAAACAGTGGTGTTTCATTCCGCCCTTGTCTCGGATCTCGAGCCACACACAGAAACTGTATCGTTGTTTCAAAATAAGACTGTTTCAGTCCACCTGCGCCTGGAACGGACTAATTGTATCGAAACAGTGATGTTTCATTCCGCTCTGTGTCGGACGAGATTCGGGCTCGGCACAGGTACTGAAACACAACATACCACTTCATGAAACACTTTCAAGAGTGTTGAAATCTTTTGACAAGCAATAGCATGAAGCTCAAGATACCCGAAAATAAAGCTTCGTTTCTAGCTGAATGTCCTATTCCGAAATGGTGTAACATCTGCTTTATAAACACTAACCAAACAATAAAACAACGCATACTATTCGCATTCAAAATAATAAATATGTGAAAATCATTCAGTTAAATTACACTTTTTTTATAACATACGCTTCTCTGTTCATGTACAGTAATCATATTAAGAAACGCAAGTAAGACTACAACATTTTAAATAAAAAAAGGCGTAGAGTGACAGTTATTAGACATGTATATAAATTTGATGTAGGTATAATTGCAAGCAATCTGTTTGACATATCACTGATAGTGTAATGGTGAACGGGAAGCATCGTAAATTCATAGTAACGGTTCGAAACACCTTGAAACACAATTTTTTTCTGTTATATTTTGTTATTTATTCGAATTATTTGGCGTTATTTGTGAGTCTATAGTCGCTGTGCCTATTATCCACAATGATTCCCTTTGTGTGCATGGAAATAAGCAGGATGGGTATATTAGCCATACTAATGGAATGTGGGAATCCCAGTAGCATATCTGTTGTTTCTGCAGTTTGCTCCCACCTCCAGTTCCGTTCGTGGTGGTTCTTCTGTCTTCAGCTAAGGCTTTCCACAGCCAATTGAAAAGTATGAAAGTCACATGACACAAAAGCAGCGCATTTGCTGCAGGAAATACGAAACTGCCAAGACACCTAAGTGATAGTTTCATACTTTCTGCGATATGATTAGCGCTCTCGCACCTCATTTGTGTTTATATGGACATACTTATACAGTAGACATGCAAGATGATAAAATGTGTAGGTTTATTAGATTACAAAACAAACTGTTTCACTGTTTCGAAACACCGTATCGAAACATTACATTGTACTGTTTCATTTGTTTCGAAACTTTTACGTGCTTCAGTTTGCCCATCTCTATTGATGCGGCATGATTACCAATGCCAGATACCAGAGTGACTACTGGAAATTGAAACAAAGCTCACTCTTACATAGTTCAACTTAGCACATAGAGATACAACTGGGAGCATCCTTACTCACCAGCGTCCTAGGGAAGAGTAAAACTAACTCTTCCCCCTATCCGGAAGGGCCCAGAGTGCGTAAGCAGTTCCTGCCCGTACCAACCTCACAATGGATGCTGACCAGTAGTCACTAATGTCTCTCTGACCCAATGTAACCGTATTCAAATCTCTACACAAAAGTCGGCTGAACTTCCCTTAACATTCAAGGAAACCTCCTGGCAACAGAGGAAACCCGAAGTGCCAGCTACAAAATGGTTCAAATGGCTCTGAGCACTGTGGGACTTAACATCTGTGGTCATCAGTCCCCTAGAACTTAGAACTACTTAAACCTAACTAACCTAAGGACATCACACACATTCATGCCCGGCCAGCTACAGACAAACCACACAAACATACTAGCATACGACAGTGGGTACACACATACATACAGAACAGAGTTATGAATTTGAAACTGAAAAAGACATTCTCTTCTGGCGTTGAAATGCAGCTGTAATTTCACGCACATTCATCCATCTACCTCTCTAGGAATAATCATACTGAACATTTGAGTCATTAAGAAATTAAGAACTATAGCAAAACCGAATGTCGATTCCTAGGATCAAGGGAACGGCTGATATATATATATATATATATATATATATATATATATATATATATATATATATATATATATATATATATATACAGGGCTATTACAAATGATTGAAGCGATTTCATAAACTCACTGTAGCTCCATTCATTGACATATGGTCACGACACACTACAGATACGTAGAAAAACTCATAAAGTTTTGTGCGACTGAAGCCGCACTTCAGGTTTCTGCCGCCAGAGCGCTCGAGAGCGCAGTGAGACAAAATGGCGACAGGAGCAGAGAAACCGTATGTCGTGCTTGAAATGCACTCACATCAGTCAGTCATAACAGTGCAACGACACTTCAGGACAAAGTTCAACTAAGATCCACCAACTGCTAACTCCATTCGGCGATGGTATGCGCAGTTTAAAGCTTCTGGATGCCTCTGTAAGGGGAAATCAACAGGTCGGCCTGCAGTGAGCGAAGAAACGGTTGAACGCGTGCGGGCAAGTTTCACGCATAGTGATTTGAAAGATTCAGTGTTTAAACCTCCTCTACCAAGAAACGTGCCAGAACTGCGAGCTCGCATCAACAATGCTTTCGAACTCATTGATGGGGACATGCTGCGCCGAGTGTGAGAGGAACTTGATTATCGGCTTGATGTCTGCCAAATCACTAAAGGGGCACATATCGAACATTTGTGAATGCCTAAAAAAACTTTTTGAGTTTTTGTATGTGTGTGCAAAGCATTGTGAAAATATCTCAAATAATAAAGTTATTGTAGAGCTGTGAAATCGCTTCATTCATTTGTAATAACCCTGTATATATATTGAAACGTCCCCTTTGGAAACTTTTAAATGATTGTGCTGGTAAACCTCTTACGTTATTTGATTTTCAAACAGCTGAGCAGAACCGAACGTACTAAGACACTTCTCTCTTTACTTATTCTGATCAACACTAAACTGACACACAATATTTTTAGCGCAACGCAGTCTGACTTTCAATAATCCCTACAAAAGAATGGCTCTGACTAACAATAACCTATACGTTTCATGAACCACTTACCTCACAAAAATCTTCGTTACCCGAACTACTGCAATACAGCGAGAGCCAATACTGCCAGCTAAATAAAAAGACACACGTCCAGATCGTCCGCTCTCAAAATTCTGCCATCTCTCTCCGCACATCCGTCACTGCTGGCGGCTCACCTCCAACTGCGCAACTCTACGCGGTACGCGCTGTTCACATCCAACTGCCCAACACTACAATAGCAAATATTCCAACAATGCAAACCAGCCACAGACTGCACACAGCACAGTCAGTGATTTTCATACAGAGCGCTACGTGGCGTTACCAAGATAAAAACCTAAACATTCTATTTACAATATATATATATATATATATATATATATATATATATATGTGTGTGTGTGTGTGTGTGTGTGTGTGTGTGCCTACATGGCGGATGTATAAATTGTTCTTTCTATCAGATCGCTAAACTTAGCAGGTAGTGTGACGACATGATGGAGAAACGTAATTAGGCGGCCCGTGAACTCTGACGCTGTCCCTTCCGCTTCGTTCTAAACTTGTCGGCGGACTCCTTCTTCATCCGTGCACGCACACAGAAAAATTAATTCAGTTTTGAACTCATAACGTTCGGGTTTGACGGTGTTAGTAAGCCCTCTTTTAATCAGCGGCGTTACGATTTATCGCGGACACCGGTTCCGAGGACCCCCTTTTCCCCTTTGTTATCTTTACCCCCAGAACGCCTGCTTAATTTGGACAGTAAATCCTTTTAAATGAATCAGGAACGTCCGCAGATGGCTCTACTCTGTACCGGCCGAACCGTGAGGCCCCTGAGCTGGATGTCACGCGAGAATAACCGAAACCGCTTCACTTTTAAATGGCTCAACTTCTGACGTAAATAAGGCTATAAACAAATGCGTCAAGTAAAAACTTTCAAAAACCCGTAAAGCACTTTGCAGGACGTAAGGGCAGGGCACGCGGCGTGGCGGGCCGTTTGTTCCGCCGGCGCTGATATATCGGGCGGCCCCATTGTGGACCGGGCGAGTCGGCCGCTGATTTATCGGTCGCGCAGCGCCCACCCGACCGACCGACCGACCGACCGGCCGGGATCGGGAAGGCCTCCCGGGACTCCCCACCTGGCTGCAGCACCCCTGGTGCGACAATTATCTCCGTAATGGGCCGCCGTCACGTGAAGCAGGGAGGTGCGACGGCGTGGCCACGTGATAATCGACTAAGGCTATGCTCACACGGGACGAGAAAACGTTCCGGACGAGGAAATGGGCAAGTTCTACGACGTCACAGCGTACAACTTTACGTTCCGCATAGGGATGGCTGTTATCGCTGAAACAATCGGTTCTCGGTTATATCGCTTTGTTTGAACTTTCAGCTTAACCCGAATGTTAAAACCGCTCAAAATAACCGTTTCCTGAAAAAAAAAAGAAACGACTTTCGGTATTTTACTCCAACTATTTCCTGTTATAAAAGTGGAAATTGAGCGAAGATCGAAAATATTTGACTCAGTTTCAGGACAAATAGAATCAAAATATTGAATTAAGTAGTTTAATCAAAGAAAACGTAGTCCTCCGTTAACTGCTTTTCTCGGCAAGTGGTAAGCGGTTGAATACTACTGTAAGTAGGCTGTTTAGGTTTTTATGTTGGTAACGTCACCTAGCGCTCTGTATGAAAATCACTGGCTGTGCTGTGTGCAGCCTGTGGCTGGTTGGCATTGTTGGAATATTTGCTATTTTAGTGTTGGGCAGTTGGATGTGAACAGTGCGTAGCGTTGCACAGTTGGAGGTGAGCCGCCAGCAGTAGTGGATGTGGGAAGAGAGATGGCAGAGTTTTGAGAGCGGACGATCTGGACGTGTGTCTGTCAGAAAAACGAAATTTGTAAGACTGCATGTCATGAACTGATATATATTTGAACATTATTAAGGTAAATACATTGTTTGTGGTGTATCAAATTCTTTCATTTACTAACTATGCCTATAAGTAGTTAGTGCCTTCAGTAGTTAGAATCTTTTATTTAGCTGGCAGTAGTGGCGCTCGCTGTATTGCAGTAGTTCGAGTAACGGAAGATTTTTGGTGAGGTAAGTGATTTGTGAAAGGTATAGGTTATTGTTAGTCAGGGTCATTCTTTTGTAGGGGTTATTGAAAGTCAGACTGCGTTGCGCTAAAATATTGTGTGTCAGTTTAGTGTTGATCAGAATAGGTATAGAGCTAAATGTCTGAGTACGTTCAGTTCTGCTCAGCTGTTTGAAAATCAAATAATGTAAGAGGTTTATCAGCACCGTCATTCATAAATTTTTCTAAGGGGACGTTTCGTACTACAAAAGATGACCAATATTCTCCCATTGATTGTAATTTTTTGAACTCTGCTCAGAAGTAGCGTTGTCATCGAGGATCCTACCATTATTTGGGCATTGTCAATAGCCAATGCTAAAGCGTGAAAACTGAGGCTGGAGATGTTTCATGTTCATTTGTCCGTTTTCAAGAGCTACAGGCATACTACGTACAGACAGAAAACAGGTCAGCTAGTTTCTATTTATATTGAAAACTACTCTCAAGAGCCAAAGATACTGGTACAACTGCCTAATATCGTGTAGGACCCCAGCGAGCACCCAGAAGTGCCGCAACACGACGTGGCATGGAGTAGACTAATGTCTGAAGTAGTGCTGGAGGGAAATGACACCACGAAACTTGCAGGGCTGTCCACAAATCCGTAAGAACGGAGATCTCTCTCGTTGCAAGGCATCCCAGATATTCTCAAAAAATGGTTCAAATGGCTCTGAACACTGTGGGACTTAACTTCTGAGTTCATCAGTTCCCTAGAACTCAGAACTACTTAAACCTAACTAACCTAAGGACATCACACACATCCATGCCCGAGGCAGAATTCGAACCTGCGACCGTAGCAGTCCGGCGGTTCCAGACTGTAGTGCTTAGAACCGCTCTGCCACCCCGGCCGGCTATTCTCAATAATGTTTGGTGGCCAGCAGAAGTGTTTAAATTTAAAAGAGTGTTTCTGGAGCCACACTGGAGTATGGGGTGTCGCATTGTCCTGCTGGAATTGCCCAACCCCATTGGAATGCGCAATGGACATGAATGGATGCAGATGACCAGATAGGGTTCTTACGTACGTGTCACCTGTCAGAGTCGTATCTAGACATATCAGGGGTCCCATATCACTCCAACTGCCCACGCCCCACACCATTACAGAACCTCCACCAGCCTTAACAGTCCCCTGATGACATACAGGGGCCATGGATTCATGAGGCTGCCTCCATACTCGTACACGCCCATCCGCTCTATAAAATTTGCAACGAGACTCGTCCGACCAGGCAACATATTCCCAGTCACTAACAGTCCAATGTCGGTGTTGACGGGTCCAAACGAGGAGTAAAGCTTTGTGTCTTGCAGTCATCAAAGGTGTACACGAGTGGGCCTTCGGCTCCGAAAGCACATATCGATGATATTGCGACACATGTTGATGGCCCAGCATTGAAATCTGCTGCAATTTACGGAAGGGATTCACTTCTGTCACGTCGAATGATTTTCTTCTTTCGTCGTTGGTCCCGTTCCTGCAGAATATTTTTCCGGCCGCAGCGATGTCGGAGATTTCATGTTTTATCGGATTCCTGATATTCACGGTGGACTCGTGAAACGGTCATACGGAAAAATCCCCACTTCATCGCTACGTCGGAGATTATGTGTCCCAGCCGGCCGCGGTGGTCTAGCGGTTCTAGGCGCTCAGTCCGGAACCGCGTGACTGCTACGGTCGCAGGTTCGAATCCTGCCTCGGGCATGGATGTGTGTGATGTCCTTAGGTTAGTTAGGTTTAAGTAGTTCTAAGTTCTAGGGGACTGATGCCCACAGATGTTTAGTCCCATAGTGCTCAGAGCCATTTGAACCATGCTGTGTCCCATCGCTCGTGCGCCGACTATAACACCACGTTCAAACTCACTTAAATCTAGATAACCTGTCATTGTAGCAGCAGTAACGGATCTAACAACGGCGCCAGACACTTGTTGTCCTATACAGACGTTGTCGACCGCAGCACCTCTGTATTTGAATACGCATGCCTACACTAGTTTCTTTGGCGCTTCAGTGTATGAACGAATTGCTAAGTTTTTAGTTTTCTCCGTAAATGACCTCGTTGGTCGAAAATTACACTTTGCTGATACCACACTTCGTAAAATACTTCCAGACAAGGGATGCTGCCATTCTGTAATGCAACTAACGTATAAACAACAGCGAGAAGCTACCATATAAATCAGATGAGGCAAGACTCACACACTGGTAAGAGGTACATTATCGTCTCTGCAATACTGTACCAATTCTTACGCCACATTTTCGTTGCTCGTTTCTGTCCGCATTGTTATTAAAATAGCAATCACCGCATTTCCCATTTCAATAACAACGCAATATTTGAAAGCAATGGAAATTTTACGAATAAAAATTATTCGTCTTTTTAAAGGTTTATTTAGAAACCAAAAATTTTGTTACTGTTTCAGTGGGTAATTGGTATTTCAGTTTTTCACCCAGTTATCAGTAAAAAATAAAGACTCTTGCTATAACCGAGACCAAACAAATATCGAAAAATACCGGTTATTCAGCGCTAAAGTACCGGTATCGGTTTTAACCTATCGGTTTCTCCTACCCGTAGTTCCTCAGCATTCCGCAACGTGACGGGGTGAATAAGTCAATTTGGATTTGTGCATTGTGAAGGGTAAAATGGCGTTCTACGAGACAAGCAAATCTTGGGGGACGACATATTAATTTTCGTAGTTTTCAGATGAAGGCCATATTTTGTGGGTTTTACATTATAATTCACGTTCTATATTTATATGCTGTTTCAAAGCAACATATTGAAAATTTCTCGAAAATGCGTCGCTACTGAGACGATACACTCCTATAAAATATGGGAAACGCCATATTGCTATTTAAAGTACTGTTGTATTTGGTTGTTTACGTATTGTAACTTGCGAATTATGAAACATGGCATTTCAGGGTATGGTACACTGAAGATATCAAATACGCACTGTACTCAGTATCATTTGTTACAGCGGAATGTCTATTAATAACATATCGACAATTAAAGCCTTCACGAAACTGTAACAGCAAAGACTTACGTGTGTAATACAGAAGTTCAGTGCGATGTATCAGACAGAGGTCCACAGTTAATCAACATACGTCGCGTGTAGCTGGTTCGCGTCTTGCTATGCGCAAATATTTCCTAAATGATTCTGGGGTTTTCTCATTAATTTAAAAGAAGCGGGTTCTGTAATATGTTATGATACGTAAATATAAGAGGGCCCGCTCTTAGGTGCGAGTGTGTTCGGGTTTGCGAACATGCGAGCGAACATGGACTAACAAACTGCACGATTGCTTTCTATGTCACTTCCTTATTCGGTCACAATTCAGTATATATTTATTCATCCAAAAAGTGTTCTGGACTCTTGGATACATGTTTCATTTGTATTTTTTATGCCGGCCGCTGTGGTCGAGCAGTTCTAGGCGCTACATCTGGAACCGCGCGACCGCTACGGTCGCAGGTTCGAATCCTGCCTCGGGCATGGATGTGTGTGATGTCCTTAGGTTAGTTAAGTTTAAGTAGTTCTATGTTCTAGGGAACTGATGACCTCAGAAGTTAAGTCCCATAGTGATCAGAGCCATTTGAACCATTTTTTGAATTGTTTATGATTATGTGCACAATCTCTCTTGCTCTCACACATACACACACACACTCACACACACACACACACACACACACACACACACACACACACACACACACTTGTATGAAGTTCAGAAAATGTAAGATAAAATTGCAGTAAATAAATGATTTTTTTTTTCGCTATATGTATGAGAGACCGTGCACTGCTTGTTGTAGAATGTTTTACAGTTTCTTGTTTAAAGCCTTTTATTTCACATGTTCTAAAAATTTTGCTAGTAAATGGAAGGATTGATCTAGTTACGAAAGATCTTAACGTTTTACTAAAATGTGAGAAGATGAAATAAGTTTTGTCTTATGTGGAAGATTTTTGTAAATTTGTGTCGCACTATTTGTACAGGCTGATTTCTTTCTTGACTGTGTGCTGTCACCGCCAGACACCACACTTGCTAGGTGGTAGCCTTTAAATCGGCCGCGGTCCGTTAGTATACGTCGGACCCACTATCAGTGATTGCAGACCGAGCGCCGCCACACGGCAGGTCTAGTCTAGAGAGACTTCCCTAGCACTCGCCCCAGTTGTACAGCCGACTTTGCTAGCGATGGTTCACTGGCTACATACGCTCTCATTTGCAGAGACGACAGTTTAGCATAGCCTTCAGCTACGTCATTTGCTACGACCTAGCAAGGCGCCATATTCAGTTACTATGTCTTCTGAACAGATAATATTGTGACTCATGTACCGTCAAGAGCGACGTTAAGCATTAATGGATTAATGTTAAGTATCAAACTAATTACGTCCGCTTTCTGAATTCTAATTCCTTGTCATGTTCCAGACCCCACGTCAGTATAGTCCTTCCCTCCTCACGCCAGCTTGCGTGAGCTAAAACGCGTGCATTTCGGCCTCCTCTAGTAACATGGTGTTGGCTCTTCTGCCAACACAACAGACTGGACATGGAAGTTCTGATTTTGCCTTATAATATGTTCATAGATATTGATGTTTTTGCTTATGTATGTGACTAGCATATGGGCAAAGGCTGAAATATGCGTTTTAATAGAGCTGACGTGGGCATTTTACACTCGTTCATTTTCGTGAACGAAGTGCGTGATTTGCGAATCAGGTACAGCCGACAACTGCCCCTGGAAAGTGCCGCTGTCGCAAGCGCGTTCCGTCTGACGCACCAGCTCGTTTCTCTGTGTACACCAACCACAATGTAGACCACATTTGGTTTATCGGTACAACGGAAGAAACAAGCAAAGTTGCAAATTTCATTTTTTTTTACTTGATGTGTAACTTCGGGTTCGGACCTGTTTTCAAATCATCCAGATAGTCAAAACCGTATTTCCAAAAATGTGAGACCGTCTCAAGATAACAAACGTTTGCTATAACAAAGTGGAAGTGAGCAGCCAGAGAGCATACAGATAAGAATAATCTGTATGCTCTGTAACTGCTCATTCGCACTTTGTTATACGTATATGGTTTTTATCTTGCCATGGTTTTTACATTTTTAAAAATAGCTTTTTGACTATCTGGATGATATGAAAATGGTTCCGGTCCCGATACTAGTCATCAAGTAAATAAAAGGGAAATTTGCAACATTGGTTGCTTTTTCCGTTGTATTGATTAGCACAGGATGCTACCCAGCAGTTACACTAGAATGCTGAACGTTCGTACGTATGGTGTGCTTTCCGATTATTGAGTGTTCAGTCAACCGCGTACACCACAAGAGGCTGAAGAGGATGCTAGCAGTGGGGTCGAAACATCGATCGTATAGAAGAATGTTTCAGCGTAAGTGCGCCTCCTGCCGCTTCAAAGTTCCGTCTGACGCACCAGCTCGTTTCTCTGTGTACACCAACCACAATGTAGACCACATTTGGTTTATCAGTACAACGGAAAAAACTAGCAAAGTTGCTTCATACGCTGACTTCATACGCCGACGGTACAGTATCATTCCGTCCAGGGTTCAAAGGACGACGCTATTCCCGTCCAGCAGCAGCAATACAGTCATCGTTTTTTGCAAAAGGCCTTCACAGACACATCACCTTCAGGCTCGCCCCAGCGCTCCAGCTCAGCAAATGGCGTACCTACCTGAAATGTTATATAAAAACACGCAATGTGGCCAATAGCACCATTCCGCTTTTAGAACTAATTAAAACAGTCCGTTTTGCTGCCACGCCCTGTATAATACTGGTACAATGTGTACCTTCCGCCACACACCGCATGGCGCGGTGTGGAGTATAGTTGCAATTGAAAATGCAAATTAAAACCTGAAACTCTAACTAAACTCCGTCCGAGCAGGTCTGGAAGACCCTAATGGTACTGAACAACCGCTGAATCGTCCTCAGCCGGCCGGAGTGGCTGAGTGCTTCAGTCTGGAACCGCGAGACCGCTACGGTCGCAGGTTCGAATCCTGCCTCGAGCATGGATGTGTGTGCTGTCCTTAAGTTAGTTAGGTTTAAGTAGTTCTAAGTTCTAGGGGACTGATGACCTCAGAAGTTGAGTCCCATAGTGCTCAGAGCCATTTGAACCCTTTTGAATCGTCCTCAGCCTACGGGCGTCACTTGATCCGGATATGGAGGAGCATGTGGTCTGCACACCGCTCTCCCGGCCGTACGTCAGTTTACGAGACTGCAGCCGCTACTTCTCGATCAAGCAGCTCCTTAATTGGCCTCACAAGGGCTGAGTGGACCCCGCTTGCCAACAGCGCTCGGCAGACCATACGGTCACTCATCCAAGTGTTTCCCAAACTCGACAGAGCTTAATTTGTAACTTTCAATATCAGTGAAATTCTACATCTACATCTACATTTATACTCCGCAAGCCACCCAACGGTGTGTGGCGGCGGGCACTTTACGTGCCACTGTCATTACCTCCCTTTCCTGTTCCAGTCGCGTATGGTTCGCGGGAAGAACGACTGCAGGAAAGCCTGCGTGCGCGCTCGAATCTCTCTAATTTTACATTCGTGATGTCCTCGGGAGGTATAAGTAGGGGGAAGCAATATATTCGATACCTCATCCAGAAACGCACCCTCTCGAAACCTGGACAGCGAGCTACACCGCGATGCAGAGCGCCTCTCTTGCAGAGTCTGCCACTTGAGTTTGCTGAACATCGCCGTAACGCTATACGATTACCAAATAACCCTGTGACGAAACGCGCCGCTCTTCTTTGAATCTTCTCTATCTCCTCTGTCAACCCGAAAGCAGTGTAGCTAAGATGTTATTTTATTTTATTTTGACGACAACCAGTTTCGGCACTCAACTATGTCATCTTCAGGACCAAATGCATCTCTCAAAATAAACGATAATGCCACACAGTGTCATATACCCCTGGATTTCGCGAATTCAGACCGTTTCATAAGTGCTTCATTCGAAGACTTGGTCAGTTGCTACCAAGTCTGCGAATGATGCACTTGTGAAACGTTTTGAATTCACGAAATCCAGGGATATATGGCACTGTATGACATTATCGTTTATTTTGAGAGATGCATATGGGCATGAAGATGGCACAGTTGAGTGCCGAAACTGATCGTCGTCAAAATAAAATAAAATAACATCTTAGCTACGCGCCTGTTGGAGAATTCCACTGATATTGACAAATACCTAATCAGCTGATGTCCCCTGTCCGTAATTGATCAACAGAGATTGAGCGCTTAATTTTGGTGATCTGACGGTAACAGGTGTTACCACTGCGACAAGGCCGTTTTCAAAATCTGAAGCGGATTAGATTTTTGCTACTTGAGGAGTCTAACAACCCTACCACAACAAAGGTCAAAAATTAATTATGATTGTAGTGTTGCTCACGCTGCTAAATATTGCATTTTCGGGCAACAACAAAGTTATATTATGTGGCAGGTGTCATTAGAGCACAGTTAATAAAGTCATTTCTTGAAATAATGGATAAACTAGGCACTCATCTTTTCGTGTTTCCCACGCTGGTCTCGTTGTGAACTCATGGCTTAATCGTTGAAAATCTAGGTAGTGATGATTCCAAGCTCGGATGCAAAGAGGCCTAGGTGTTATTCTGCGATATTCAAAAGTTTTATAGATGTGTTTCATAAACCATTCTTGAAGATTAAACTTTTGCAAGTTAGGACAATGGTGATGTAAAAAAGTAATCAGCACTTCGAATTTAAGTTACACTTCTTTTTTAAATACTTTTGTTGCAATATCACGTAACTCTTTCCAAAACATAACTTCACATTATAAAACATAGTTGAAAATATCTTCCTCACTGTTAAAGTTCACATTTCATAAACTGACTACAATTTGCGTCTTTTTAACATGACGACCAAAGCTTGACTCTCTAATAACCGCTTACGCGCCCAAAAATCAGAGTTACAAGAACGTCAATGATCATAGTGACAAAAGAAAGAATACACATAAGAATAATATCATTGCAATATATACATATCGATGTATCGAAGTACCTGTACATTAATGAAGTCAAATTTGAATGTTGTCACAGAAATATGTTAACTATTTTACAGAAACACAGTAGAATATTGCTGGTATCGAGAGGTTGAGGTGAGGTGCCGTAATGGTTACGTAATTCAAGTACCATTACAGGAGTTTCTCGAAAGACTCACAAATGGTACATTTGGAAATTGATTATTTCATACCTGATGTATGGAGGGGGCGGAATTATTGCAGTTGGTCATTACAAGCCCCCGAAGCCTTTAAGGAGAAAGCGAAATGCTCCTAAAGGTACGAGAAAGAGGTAACGGCATTGCACTGAACATCCGACTGCAATACTCACAATACGGATTTTACGGATGAACTTGGAGGCGTCGGACGATCTCCGGCGGCAATAAGCGACAACAGCGCTTCTGGAGGGCGAAGGACGAGCGATAAGGTAAGTTCTCCTGGATAGAAGCGAAGTGTTCACAGTGTGAGTCGGTAGAAATGGGTGGGGAGGGGGGAGTGGGAGAGAGGGAGGGCAGAATTGGAGCATAAAGTGCGCGGGGAGAGCCTGCGGGGCTGGAAGAAGGCCGTGGTGTGATGGCGGCCCGTTTGTCAGCTGTTTTGTCTCGCTTAAGTTGGCACCGCTTGTCACGAGAAACACTCATTATTTCAGCGCCGTTCGGGCCGGGCGCCCCACCTGCCGACGCGCGCTCGCCACCTCGCCTGCGGAGAGCTCTGCCGGGGGTGTTCCGCCCCCGCGCCGCCCCCAAGCAGTGCGCACTTTGTCTTCATCTCGGGATTCCGCTTAAGCGCCGTGGCGCGCCGTCGCGTCCTGCCGAAGAACAATGGCAGCCGGAGCCGCCAGCCGCGTCTTTATTAGAAGGCGAGCGCCGAGCCGCTGCTGGGGGAATCACCGCTCTCAGGGTGGCGGCACTGCGGCTGGTGCAGACAGCGGCGCTCGCCAGGTGTGGGGAACGCCTGCGGTGCGTTTTTGGCTTTGTACTCCAGTGTTTGCAACCGAGATCCTAAGCAAACAGGAAAGAAACCGAAACCTCTGCATAAAGAACCAAAACACCAGGTGATCAAAAATTCGGTATAAATTTGAAAACTGAATAAATCACGGAATAATGTAGATAGAGAGGTACAAATTGACACACATACTTGGAATGACATGGGGTTTTATTAGAACCAAGAAATACAAAAGTTCAAAAAATGGCCGACAGATGGCGCTTCATCTGATCAGAGTAGCAATTATTAGCATAACAAAGTAAGACAAAGCAAAGATGATGTTCTTTACAGGAAATCCTCAATATTTCCACCATCATTCCTCAACAATAGCTGTAGTCGAGGAATAATGTTGTGAACAGCAGTGTAAAGCATATCCGGAGTTATGGTGAGGCATTGGCGTCGGATGTTGTCTTTCAGCTCCCTAGAGATGTCGGTCGATCACGGAGGCCAAGCATGACGAAAGTGGCGGCTGAGCACACGATCATCACCAAACGACGCGCGCAAGAGATCTTTCACGCGTCTAGCAATATGGGGTGGTTCTAATAAAACCCCATGTCATTCCAAGCATGTGTGTCAATTTTTACCCCTCTATCTACATTATTCCGCGGTGTATTAAGTTTTCAAATTTATACTGACTTTTTGATCACCCGGTACGTTGCCCTTCGCACAAGGTGATTCAAAAGACTGTCAAAAACGGTAGAAACTGGTACAGGAGCCGACGTACAGTTACTTCGGATTAGGAACTTACGGTCTCGGAAGTAGTCTTCATTCGCTGGAAACTTTTTGTCAGGAACAACACTAACAGTCAATGCCCTCGTGCCTTCTTTACATTAGTGTTCAAATGCCGGCCACAACATTCAGTCCAGGCATAACATCTTCGCAGAAAATTCTGGTGCACGCTAAGATGGCAACCAGGCATCGCGCGATCCTCATCACACACTTCAAATATCCTGGCGACAAGTGCTTCTCTGTCGGAAACTCGTGATACTTAAAATAAGGGAAAAAAAAGAAGAAACAGGGTTCAGATCAGAAAAGCGAGATGGCCGTGCAGCTGGCCTACCCTCTCGATCAAACGCTTCGAATATACAAAGTGTTTCCCACTTCCGTTAGGACTGCTCCTGTGAGATTCCGAACTGCAACGCTATCTCGTGGCGAGTTGCGGTGTTACAATCCTCGAAGTTTCAAAAAACAGCTCTGTAGAGAGTAAAAGCGGTAGGCATCTTGGCTGTAAATGTAACAGTGCGTTTCTGACACTCGCCAGAAAATGGCAGTGGAGCAGTGAGGCAACAACAGGTTTTTTGAGTCCCCCGGCGTTTGTGGGCAAAACTTCGTAGAATTTGACCTGAATGGCGAGGGGCTGCTTCCTAGTTGCTCCTCCATGGCGACGCCTCGGCCCACAAAGCGAAGAGTGTGCACGAGTTTTTGTCCAGCAAATAGATCACAGTCCTGGGTCACCCATCGTATTAGTCGTATTTGCCCCAGCCGACTTCTAGTTGTTACAATGAAATGAACACGCTTAGCTGCTTACAGGCGTTGACACACGTCAACGGGGACAGATGAAAGTGTGTGCCCCGACCGGGACTCGAACCCGGGATCTCCTGCTTACATGGCAGACGCTCTATCCATCTGAGCCACCGAGGACACAGAGGATAGCGCGACTGCAGGGATTTATCTCTGGCACCCACATTCTCAACGTATTGTCCCGCACTACATTCGTAGTGCCCCCTCCCATTATACTCATTACTCGCGGCGCGTTGCTGCAGAGAAGAAAGAACAGATACCATCTTAGTATACAGGGTGTCCCAGCTATCTTGTCCTCCCAAAATATCTCTGGAACAATAACAGCTATTGGAATACGACTTTCACCGGTATCAATGTAGGCTGGGGCCCATGAATGTACATATTGGAAACATTCTAAAACGAAAGCATATGTGTTTTTAACACAAACTTATGTTTTTTTTAAATGGACCTCTTATATTTTTTCTTCAGCAATCCACAGAATGACAAAGCACATACACAATGGCGTTGATTGCATCGCAATATTCCCATTACATACCGAGATATTGAGACGCGAAGTTGACGCTTGAAACACCTGACATGGGCTGCTAGCGCACATCCTGAGGCTCAGGTGTCAACCCCATGCTGCCCGTGATCGCGATGTGATTGACGTGTGTAATCACACCTTCATACTTATCAAGAGGTCCGAAACGAATAGTACGGTCTGCTGCCATCAACTCTCATAAGCACATAATGGTTTCCCACTTGCACGTTTTACATATCTACGTATACAATATGAACCAGTACCGATCGGTGTACACCCGTCAGGTTGTCTTATTTATCCTGCACACCCAAAATAAGGTTTATCTAATGCATTATATGACCCATTGTGCCTGTCGCGCAGGACGTGGCTCTACCTAGTCAAGTGTCCAACGTAGTTCCCACTACTGCCACAGTTACCACTTCGCCTTGTTTATGATTTGCGACCCATGCAAAATCATGTACTCCACCACCCTCCGAGCATCCCATTTGTTGTTGCTTTGGCGTGCAGTACACCGCTTGCCAGTGTAGTCGTGCATCAGAGTAAGCTAGTGGCGGCACGGAGGTAGTACACATTGTGAATAAACGTTGTTGTGGAACTTATACTGTACAGTATAATGTACACACATGAAGATATGGTAGAAATGCTGCTGATCTATGGAGAATGTACGTTGACGGGAAATACGTTATGAGATTGCTTGTTTGTTGATAGTACTGTTAGCGAACATTATGATTATTAAGTTAATATGTCTATTTTCTACCCTACTCTACATACCTGTACTGTACCCTGTTGTAGGTGGACGAAATGCTGTTCAGGCAGAACGACTGTACAGAAGACGATTCCCTGACAAGCCATCGCCTTCGCGCCGGATGTTTGGTCATCTCACATCTCGTCTACATGAAACGGGAAGCTTAAATCCAAGACTTCGACATCGTCCTAGAACACGCACAGATGAACGTGCTGAAGTTGCTGTGCTCGCTACCATAGCTGTGAATCATCAAATCAGCACACGTCAAATTGAACGTGAAGTTGGTGTGTCGAAATCAAGTTCACAGCGTATTCTTAAACGTCATAAATTTCATCCTTACCTTGTGCATTTACACCAGGATCTTCATGGAAATGACTTCCGCAATAGGGTAACATTTTGTTCGTGGGCTCAGCAAAAACGTCTGACTAATTCAAATTTTTTTGCAGATGTTCTCTTTACCCACGAGGCATCATTCTCCAACAAAGGAATTGTCAATATGAGGAATATGCATTATTGGTCCGCAGACAATCCAAAATGGCTCCGTCAGGTAGAGCATCAACGTCCGTGGAAAGTTAATGTTTGGTGTGGGATTATTGGAGATGCCATTATCGGATCTTTCTTTATAAATGGCATCCAAAATGACAGACAATACTCCAGATTTATACGACACAATCTTCCTGTTCTCTTGGACACCGTACATCTGAACCGGAGAATGGTCATGTGGTATCAGCATGACGGATGCCCTGCACATAACGCCTTACGAGCACGACGACTTCTGAACCATAAGTTTCCTGGTAGGTGGATTGGACGAGGTGGCCCAGTAAGATGGCCTGCCCGCTCTCCGGACCTTACACCGCTGGATTACTTTCTTTGGGGAGCAGTGAAGGATGCTGTTTACCAACATGAACCAACAACACCAGAGGACATGAGGCAACGCATTATTGATGCTTGTACAGCCATCAAAGAGGAAACAGTAGCACGAAGTAAGGCATCCTTCATCCGCAGAGTGACCCTATGTATGCAAGCCAATGGGCATCACTTTGAGCATGAGATGTGAACGCTATGTTTAGTATGTAGTGCTGGTACCACAGTGGAAGTTTCTACAAAGGGCCATTTTTCCCAGCGATGTTAAGAAACATTTGTTTGCAACAATTTGTCATTTAACGCATTAGATAAACATAACATTGATAATTATGTGATAATAAAACTAATTGGTTAAACATGTTTACATTCATCTTCTATGTCCTACCTGAACTTCCCAAATCAAAACATTTTTACCTAAACAACGGTAAAACTTTTAGTCCACTTGCTCGTTTCACTAAAACCATCAACATGAATTTTACTATTACGAGTGAATGATTAACTGTCACTTGCGCTAGATCTACAGTAAAGTAAAGTTTTAACGTTGAACGGCATTACCTTTTTAGTAACGGATTAACGATAAGCGAAGTTAACTTTGTGACTAACGTTGCGGTACACAGGTATGTTACAGAACCGCATCACCCCTAGCCTATGGGATAAATACCTGCTGGAATGTACGATGTTAATGCAGGATGGCAGCAGACCGTCTTACTCGTTTCGGACCTCTTGATAAGTATGGAAGTGTGATTACACATGTCAATCACATCGCGATTACGGGCAGCATGGGGTTCGCGCCTGAGCCTCAGGACGTGCGCTAGCAGCGCATGTCGGGTGTTCAAGCGTCAACTTCGCGTCTTAATATCTCGGGATTTAATGGGAATATTGCGATGCAATCAACGCCATTGTGTATGTGCTTTGTCATGCTATGGATTGCTGAATAAAAAATATTGGAGGTCCATTTAAAAAAAAAACATAAGTTTGTGTTAAAAAGCACATATGCTTTCGTTTTAGAATGTTTCCAAAGATGTACATTCATGGGCCCCAGCTCCACATTGATACCGGTGAAAGTCGTTTTCCAATAGCTGTTATTGTTCCAGAGATATTTTGGGTGGACAAATTAGCTGGGACACCCTGTATATGTAGTTAAGACTCACCGGCCACTTTACCATCTTCCTGTTCTGTGCGAATGCACAAACAGTGCCCGAACTCACGGCATTCGGCAACGCGCCGCGGGTAATGAGTATAATGGGCGGGGGCACTTCGAATGTAGTGCGGGACAATACGTTGAGAATGTGGGTTTCGCGGGAGGCGTGCCAGAGATAAATCCCTGCAGTCGCGCCATCCTCTGTGTCCTCGGTGGCTTAGGTGGATAGAGCGTCTGCCATGTAAGCAGGAGATCCCGGGTTCGAGTCCCGGTCGGGGCACACATTTTCATCTGTCCCCGTTGACGTATGTCAACGCCTGTAAGCAGCTACGGGTGTTCATGACGCAATTAAAGACATCCAAGTAGATCGAGCTGCAGTACTAAACGCAACTCTAAAAAAGAACGAAATTGACTGCTTCCAAACACTTTTAACAAGATTTCAGCTGTGCTTTGATTCAGTGGGAGATGATTTTGTGAACATAATCCATGACTTCGTTTTCACTGCCACAGCCCTAACGGAACTGGGACACAGTGTCACATACTTCTTGCAAAGGAAAGTGGACAAATGCACCATCTAGTTGCATTCAGTGGTACGTACAACAGATTAACTTTGCTGAGCTTTAGGTTAGTGTCACTGATTGTCCCTGTTATTCCTGATATTTCAAACCTTCCACTGCCTCAGGATTACTTCCAAGACCACAAATTCCTACTCCAAAGTTGTCCTATTTCGACTCCACTGTCAGATTCTTCAATTAACTAGCAGTGTTTCGAATCTGCATTTATAGCGACAGAAAACATAGTGAAGAGACGCCTCGTGAAAACCCTAATGGACTACTTGCAGGTAACGTTGTCGTTTACCGACTAGTAAAGTCATCAGAAGACTTAGAACATTATTTACATGTGCTGAGACTGTGTGAACAATGGCAGATGACGCTGAACGATAAAAGTGTATCACGTCCACCACATCAGTGCTACAAATGTTCCGTCAGAATTCAGTCACACTATAAATCACCTAAGTTTAATCTCTGTTGATCCATCGTGGACAGGGGACGTCAGCTGGTTAAGTAATTGTCAATATCAATGAAATTCGCCAACAGCCGTGTAACATCTCAGTTACACGGCTGTTGGAGAATTTCATTGACGCTGACAATTACAAAATTTTAATGGTGATCAAATCAACTATATATGCTGGTTAGTTATTACAGTTACAAACAACTTAAATTGGAGCCACCCCACAGAAAATATTGTCGGGGAGGCGAACTTAAGCTACTGGCAGAACATTTACAAGGCGCAG
Organism: Schistocerca cancellata; assembly: GCF_023864275.1. NCBI lineage: Eukaryota > Metazoa > Arthropoda > Insecta > Orthoptera > Acrididae > Schistocerca > Schistocerca cancellata. The sequence continues at coordinate 77,574,884 of NC_064634.1, read as the reverse complement.
CAAATCTATTACACAGACTGCCTGCACTATGCTTTCCCTCCTGCTCTGTAGTGTTTCTGCACGATATGGTATTCTTACCAGATAGTGTTAACGTAGGACATCGAAAAATTTCAGAGAAGTGCGGTTGGTATTGTTTTATCGCGTTTCCTTTACTTCCATCTACATATGGAGTAATTACATCCATGGAACACAGGAGAAGTCGGAGCTGAAATCGAAAAATTTAGATATTAATTTTTCCCATATTCTATTTGGAAGTGAAATGGTAGAGAAACTATTGGAAACTGGCTGTATGAAACTTCTGTCAAACACTTAAGTGTGAACTGCAGTGTAAATTGAAACGCCCCTTAGAAAAATTTATAAATGACTGTGCTTAAACTGACACACAATATTTTTAGCGCAACGCAGTCTGACTTTCAATAATCCCTACAAAAGACTGGCCCTGACTAACATTAAACTATACCTTTCACAAATCACTTACCTCACAAAAGTCCTCGTTACTCGAACTACTGCAATACAGCGAGCGCCACTACTGCCAGCTAAATAAAAGATTCAAACTACTGAAGGCACTAACTACTGATAGGCATAGTTAGCAAACGAAAGATTTTGATAGAGAACAGGCAATGTATTTACCTTAATAGTGTTCAAAAGTCATAATATATTTATCAGCTCATGACATCCAGTCTTTGATGGACACACGTCCAGATCATCCGCTCTCAAAACTCCGCCATCTCTCTCCCCACATCCACCACTGCTGGCGGATCACCTCCAACTACACAACGCTACGCGCTGTTCACATCCATCTGCCCAACACTACAATAGCAAACAACAATGCAAACCAGCCACAGACTGCACACAACACACCCAGTGATTTTCATACAGAGCGCTACGTGGCGTTACCAACATAAAAACCTAAACAGCCTACTTACAAAATGTGTGGATGTAAAATCCGCGGCTTGGCTTCTCTGTGTGCAGGTCGGGCACCCGTAGCTACTGAGCAGTTACGCTTACACTTTGATCAAAGGCACCACGCATATTCTCGGGAGACCCATCTAGGAGGTTGGAATATTGGCACCTACGAGTCTCATCGAGCAGAAAGGGCACCTAATGGTGCTCCTGGGGGTGGATAGCCTTTAGTTTGCGCGAGATACTTTACCAGATATGATAAAGCTGTTCCTCATACAGGTGGGTCAAGAGCACCGCGCTTGGTCTCGGAAGAAATCCCCAGGAGGCCAGAATGTTAGCACCGATGGGCATCAGCAAGTGAAAAGAACACCTAATTGTGCTCCTGGAGTTGGATAACCGATTTCTGCGTGCCAAATACCTTACCAGCAGCGACGGAGCGGTTCCGCATACATGTAGATGAAAGACACCGTGAGTATTCTCAGCAGATATCCCCACAGAGACAGAATACTGGCACCGATCAGAGTACCATGCGAAAATAATACGTAATAGTGGTTCTGTGGGTGGATGGTCTATAGTGTGCGCCAAATACGTTACCAGCAGCTGTGGAGCGGTTCCGTTTACTGGTGATTGAAAATGACCACGCATGTTCTCGGAAGATGTCCCCAGGTGGCCAGAATATTGGTGTTGATGGGCATCATCGAACGGCAATTACTCTTAATGGTCCTAACTGAGATGGGTAGCCTCTAGTGTGAACCAGACGTAGATAAGAGTCTTATTGTACCCATTAGAAATGGTTGTTGAAAAAAAGGGAGTCATATTCCAAAAATTAGGATTAAGACTTGTAAGAGAAACTGAAATTATCGTTATTTATACAATCTGACTGATTATTCAGAAATACATACAAATGATACTGGCTAAAAAAGCACTTGTGAATGAACTAGATAATTCAAAGTGTTGCAGCTAACGTTAAATATACAAAGATAATGAATTTCAAGTGCATGTACAAATGCAACGGACAGATAACGAGTACATAAATGCAACAGACATAATGAATATACATCTGACTGTAATAAAAAATTAGAAACAACGGAATTAACCTACTAACATTTAAACAAAAATGCACACTTGGATAACACGTATTGTATTGTATCTAACCCATCTTTAAATATTCTGGAGACCCTGTGGAGTTAACAGACGATTCCCGCTTGTCTGTGGTCTTGATCCCAACGTGTTTCATGGCGGCATAGAAAGGTGACAGGAAGCAATGCTGCGCTACGCCTTGTAACCAGAGAACGTGCAGGAGACTTCCTTGGTTCCGACCACGTGGTCACAAAGACTTTCACAACTTCTTGTGCAGACCGCCTTATAATAACTCCCTGGACATATAACTTAATACTCAGCCAAAAGGAATAGAATCTGCTGACACTGACGGCACGTGATGAATAACTACAAAACGAATCTACAGTGCAGCTTACAAAACACGAGAGGAGAAAAATTCGAGTGCGTTATCCACACACAGCCAAATTTATACTCGAAATACTTTAATCTAAAGGCACGCGTATTCACCACATGTCTCACATTGTTCGCTTCAGGACAAAGCGTCCAGGAACAAAGGAAATCTCTAACTAAAACTCATAAAGTCTGTTTTCAGTGTGGTTTTATATTCAAAAAATTCGAGCTAACAACAGAAATTACAATGTATATAATGTAGAGATAATACTATAAGGCAAGCTTTCAGACTCTGCCACATTTTACACATACTCGCCACCACTAACGAAATAAAAACACTCCAAATGTGACTCAAATAACGAAAACTTCCGATACGTGTGAGAGAACATTCTTATCGCGCAAAATCCGCATCGATTCTGGGCTTATTAATCACTGTTTCACAAGATAAAGAACTTGGATTCATTGACTACCAAGCGGTACGCAAAATCTAAAACTTACGAAAATTTGCCTCACCAGAAAGTTACCACACATTTCCCTTGTAAGACGTCCCACTTGACCTGCGATGAGAGATTGTTCCCAGCTCGACGGTCTGTTGTCTTACTGAACACAAACAACGGGACGTCTTTTGACTTCACGGAGGCCAGAGAACGCGCTAGAAGGAGATGTTACCGACACGTGGTCTCTACTCGCTCACGTCAAGTATACGTGCGAATTATATCAAAATAAACACGAATAAGAAAATGTCTCATAAAAATCTAATTTCACTCTGTTACTTAGACAGCCTGATGTAGCAGGGGACGTTGATAAACACAGATGGGACGTACTTCACAGCGCATCATTCCCAAAACTTTACCTAGAATACGAGGTGTGTTCAAAAAATACCGAAACATTCGTAGTTCCGTGCAAGTGGTGTGTTGCAGCGAAATGCGGTTGGCATCCCTACACATGCTTGCGTTTAATGTGTAACTGCCGGAAGTTTCATTACAGTATGTCCTTTAGCTATTGTTCAGTGCTGTGTCGCACAGTTAGCGAATTTCAAGATGGCAGAGTTGGGGAGCAACGCGTCTGCTTTAAATGTTGCATGAAACTCAAGAAAAACTATATACAGCGAAACGCCAAATATTGGAGGAAGGCTACGGTGATAATTGCTTAAGCTGTACTCCGTGTTACGAATGGTTCACATTGTTTAAAAATGGCCGGACGGAAGTTGAAGATTACCCTCCTTCAGAGTACCTTTCGACGTCTACCGTCGACGCACATGTTAAGAACGTTAACGAAATTATGCGTGTCTACGGAAGAGTGACTGCCCAAGAGATTGCAGAAGGATCTAATATTTCAGTTGGATCATGTCATGAAATCCTGAGAAGGAAACGGCCCAAAATGTGGCGGGACAATTCATGGCTCTTGCATCACGGTAACACACCTGCGTATTCATCTCTGTTGGTGCGTCGCTAGTGCACAAAAAAACGAAATCACTGTGCTGCCTCATTCTCCGTGCTCTTCAGACCTGCTACCTGCGGACTTTTTTTATTTCCAAAGTTGAAAACTCCGTTGAAAGGTCGAAGATTTGCTTCGTGCGATCGAGCATGATTCGTACGAAGACTGCTTCCAGAAGTGGACACGGCGTTGGAAGCGGTGTATCAATTATGGAGAAGGTGTTTAGAAAGAGACCATGCGCAAAAAATAACAGATGAGGTACACTACTGGCCATTAAAATTGCTACACCACGAAGATGACGTGCTACAGACGCGAAATTTAACCGACAGGATGAAGATGCTGTGATATGCAAATGATTAGCTTCTCAGATGATTCACACGAGGTTGGTGCCGGTGGCGACACCTACAACGTGCTGACATGAGGAAAGTTTACAACCGATTTCTCATACACAAACAGCAGTTGACCGGCGTTGATCGTGCAGCCACGTCTCGATCCCGAAGTGAACAGATGGGGACGTTTGCAAGACAACAAACATCTGCACGAACAGTTCGACGACGTTTGCAGCAACGTGGACAATCGGCTCGGAGACCACGGCTGCGGTTACCCTTGACGCTGCATCACAAACATGAGCGCCTGGGATGCTGTACTCAACGACGAACCTGGGTGCACGAATGGCAAAACGTCATTTTTTCGGAGGATTCCAGGTTCTTTTCACAGCATCATGATGGTCGCATCCGTGTTTGGCGACATCGCTGTGAACGCACATTAGAACTGTGTATTCGTCATCGCCATACTTTCGTATCACCCGGCGTGATGGTATGGGGTGCCATTGGTTACACGTCTCGGTCACCTCTTGTTCGCGTTGACGTCACTTTGAACAGTGGACGTTACATTTCAGATGTGTTACGACCCGTGGCTCTATCCTTCATTCGATCCCTGCGAAACCCTACATTTCACCAGGATAATGCACGACCGCATGTTGCAGGTCCTGTACGGGTCATTCTGAATACAGAAAATGTTCGACTGCTGCCCTGGCCAGCACATTCTCCAGATCTCTCACCAACTGAAAACGTCTGGTCAATGGTGGCCGAGCAACTGGCTCGTCACAATACGCCAGTCACTACTCTTGATGAACTGTGGCATGGTGTTGAAGCTGCGTGGGCAGCTGTACCTGTACACGCCGTCCAAGTTGTGTTTGACTCAATGCCCAGACGTATCAAGGCCGTTATTACGGCCAGAGGTGGTTGTTCTGGGTACTGTTTTGTCAGGATCTATGCACCGAAATTGCGTGAAAATGTAATCACATGTCAGTTCTAGTATAATATATTTGTCCAATGAATATTCGTTTATCATCTGCATTTCTTCTTGGTGTAGCAATTTTAATGGCCAGTAGTGTAGAAAAAAATTTGTGAACGAAGTTCTGGAATCTTTTCATCGGACCTCGTAAAAGCAATCCCTCGGACTCTTTTTCCCATAGGCCTTAACCTCCTTCGTCCTGAGCTGAGATTTTTTTGAATGAAAAGTTTGCATAGCTGGTCAACGCGTCGTTCTGGGATAAAATAAATCTAAAATGCTAAATTTTTGAAAGTGGAGTGATTCACAGTAATTTTAGGACATTTAGCAAATATGCTACATCAGGACTCAACTAGGTTTGTCATCCTAGTAATAAAATATCTTCAAGGATTTCTTTGATGGATTTTGTTTAAAGACTGATATTGGCACACATAAATACATTTACGCAATCACTATGAATTGTTATTTTACTATTACAGAGTGTGTCCCTGGAGGATTGGTCAGTTCAGTGATGAGACATCTACTTCTACATAGATACTCTGCAAATCACATTTAAGTGCCTGGCTGAGGGTTCATCGAACCACCTTCACATTTCTCTATTATTCCAATCTCGTATAGCGCGCGGAAAGAATGAACACCTATATCTTTCCGTACGAGCTCTGATTTCCCTTATTTTATAGTGGTGATCGTTCCTCCCTATGTAAGTTAATGTCAACAAAATATTTTCACATACGGAGGAGAAAGCTGGTGATTGGAATTTCGTGTGAAGATTCCGTCGCAACTAAAAACGCCTTTCTTTTAATGATTTCCAGCCCAACTCCTGTATCATTTCTGTGACACCCTCTCCCATATTTCGCTACAATACAAAATCTGCTGCCTTTCTTCGGATTTTTTCGATGTACTCCGTGAGCCCTACCTGGTAAGGATCCCACATTGCGCAGCGGTATTCTAAAAGAGGACGGACAAGCGTAGTGTATGCAGTCTCCTTAGTAGGTCTGTTAGATTTTCTAAGTGTCCTGCCAATAAAACGCAACCTTTGGTTAGCCTTCCCCACAAAATTTTCTGAGTGTTCTTTCCCATTTAAGTTATTCGTAATTGTAATATCTAGGTATTTAATTGAATTTGCGGCTTTTAGATTAGACTGATTTATCGTGTAACCGAAGTTTAACGAGTTCCTGTTAGCACCCATGTGGATGACCTCACAATTTTCGTTATTTAGGGTCAACTGCCACTTTTCGCACCATTCAGATATCTTTTATAAATCGTTTTGCAATTTCTTTTGATCTTCTGATGACTTTATTAGTCGATAAATGACGGCGTCATCTGCAAACAACCGAAGACGGCTGCTCAGATTGTCTCGTAAATCGTTTATATAGATAAAGAACAGCAAAGGGCCTATAACACTACCTTGGGGAACGCCTGAAATCACTTCTGTTTTACTCGATGACTTCCCGTCAGTTACTACGAACTGTCACCTCGCTGACAGGAAATCGCAAATCCAGTCACTTAACTAAGACGATATTCCATAAGCACGCAAATTTACTACAAGCCGCATGTGTGGTAGAGTGTCAAAAGCCTTCTGGTAATCTAGGAATGCGGAATCGATCTGAAATTCCTTGTCAAGGAGCTAGTTGTGTTTCGCAGGAACGATGTTTTCTAAACCCATGTTGATTGTGTGTCAATAGACCGTTTCCTTCGAGGTAATTCCTAACGTTCGAACACAATATACGTTCTAAAATCCTGCTGCATATCGACGTTGGCGATATGGGCCTGTAATTCAGGGGATTACTCCTACTACCTTTCTTGAATATTGGTGTGACCTGTGCAACTTCCCAGTCTTTGGGTACGGATCTTTCGTCGAGCGAACTGTTGTATATGAGACAGAAACGATCATTCGAAGTGAATAAGTCTATTAGGCATGGGCTTAAAATGCGTACCTTAAGAGCCAGGAGCACTTCATCTTCGATACTGTGAAATAAATCTCTTCTAGTGCAAGTTATTTGCTTGCAACATTTTTAGAGATGGTTATAAAGGCCAAAAAAGAAATAAAAGTCGATTAACCTTGTGCTCTAAAATGCATACCTCAAGACCTATAAAAACTTGTTCATCTCCGCCACTGCGAAACACATCTCTTCTGCAGGAAAAAAGTGCTCATTTCTCTTAAGGTATGCATTTCACAGCCCATGCGTATTAGTCAACTTTTTCTTCTTTTGGTTCCTACTACCTCCTCCTATAACATGAAAAGTAATGAGCTTGCAGTAGAACAGAATTATTACACGGTATACAAGGTGAAGAAATGCTGATAGCCCTTGAGGTTTCCTAGACTTTCTTGCTTCCTGTCATATCCATGAACATTGACCATTTCTTCTTGAACATCCTATATGCGGAAATACTTGCAGAAAATTTTTCTTGTGTCTGCTTTTTTTTATGGAAATACAAATCTCTGGAATAGAGATAATTTAGTGCTCTGCACAAATATGAAACCTTTATATCGAGGCAGCCTGTATCGGAAACAACTTTTATAAGTTTTGTTCATTATCTCACATAGGTGCATGACATGGAACTTTCTTGCTGTTGGTGATGAGACGCTCTTTGATGTTCCGGGAGGGGGGGGGGGGAGGGGGCTTCATCCTTGGAACTGCGTCGTGTCTTCATCGTCACATTCTTTTCCCTTCAGTGTTTCCTTCCTCTTTCCGTCTCTCTTGTGAATGTGAAAGTGCAGGTCGTTGCCATATGTGGACCCGAGCCACATTGAGGAAAGAAAGGTACCGCTATGTTATTGCGATGAAATAAACCATCATTTATTCAATAGTTCAGGCCGTAAGACGGGCAGCCAAATGGAAACCGAACACCCGTCTCAACAGGACCGTGGAATGGTTCCACTGAAAAATAATCACCACTCGCGTAAACGTATTTGCCCGTTTGGAAGACGAGACGATCAGTTCCTATTTCGCAGAACGCGGTCGGTAGCTGCCGCATCCACAACCGCGCCCACTCTTGCACTTCCTTGTCCGACTGACACCGATGTCCATTCATGTCTTTCTTCAGGTCGTCAAAGATGTGAAAATCACGCGGTAAAAGATCCGGTGTGTTTGGAAAATGCTGCAGTGTTTCATAACCAAATCACTGAAGCATAGCCTTCGCCCGGCTGGCAGTATGGGGGCGGCCGTAATTGGGCAACAGGCTGATAACGTCCGACAGCATCCCTGGTCGTTTTGACTTCATGGCACGTCACAGTTTCAACGAAGCGCCTTCACAGCGCTGCGCCTTGCTGTTGGTTCCACGCTCTCGCCGAGCAGAGGAATAGTCCTGTGCACGATAACGCACGCCCCACACGCCGCCAGTTGGACGAAGGCTGGGCTTCTGCGATTTGGTTAGGAAACACTGCAACTTTCTCCGTACAGCCCAGATCTTTAAGGGGCTCCGGAACGCCCTATACTTGCAATGTTAAAATAACGCTTATAAATTACATCTTTCCTCACAAAGTATTTGAGGTAGGAAGTTGAACTTTTTACAGATTATTTATTGGAATATGGGCTGCAACTTAACACAGGGATTTTACAAAATTTTAGTTCAGTTATTAAAGATGATTTTTTTTCAATTGTAATGAAAATTCACAACATTTTTTTGCAATTTTTTATTTATATATTCAAAAATATACAGTTTTTTTGGAAAAAGGCTGTGTTAAATTATGCAGAAGGTACTGTGTAACATTTACTGAAAGTTTGAAACAAGTATGTTTGGAAGATCCTTAGAAAACATGTAACTAGTATGAGAAAATATAAGTTTTGGGAATCGAGCGACAAAGATTGGATTAACTTTTTAGTGCATTCCAGGTCCATGGATTATCTTCATCCTCTGCAAACTCCTCCTCCAGCTTCCTCTTGTTCCTCCTTCTGTTTACTCTTGCTTGTATTTCTAGACTCTTTGCAGCCCTGTCTGCAGCCCGAAGGCGTTCCTTGTCTAAAGCAAGCATCGCTCGTACCATGTTAGAACCTATCTTCATTCCCATATTTCTAAATACCTTGCACCTTACAATGTTGCCATCATTGAAAGTCGCAACAGCATCATACACACCAAAGTGAAGTGTTTCTATTCCAACAAATACAGTCTTGGGGATTCTCGACCATATAACACTATTTACACTTTCATTGGGGTTTTGAGTTTTTCCGTGAATACACTTTTTCAACAGTTCAGGCGCTGCTAAGTCTCTGAAAATAGGTTTTATCACCTCCATTATTGCATGAGGCAGACTATGCTTATGAGTGTACACTTCACCAGTTAAACTGCTGTCAAATGGTGTTATTATTAACAGCGCCGCAGTGGGTCACGCCCATGTAGAACACATTTCAAAAAACATTTAAAAATAGTTGTAGTCTTCGGAATTGAATATATAATATATATCTATTAAAAGGTAATAGTCTGCAGATTCAGAAAACGCAAAAAAGTAAAAATTGAACTTTTCATGATTTTGAGCCTTTCCGGAGCCCTTTTAATCATGTGATTGTGACATATTCGCCATCTGAAGAAAGACAAGCGTGGACGCCGGTTTCAGTCGGACGAAGAAGTGCAAGTGCGGGTGCGGTTGTGGATCCTTCAGCGGCTGGCCACGTTGTGCGAAGCAGGAATCGATCCTTTCATCTCCAGCCGGAAAAAAGTCTTAACGCGTGTGGTCATTATTTTTGAGTGGAATCATTCCATAGTCCCGTTGTGGCGGGTGTTCGGTTCAAATAATGGTTCAAATGGCTCTGAGCACTATGGGACTTAACATCTGAGGTCATCAGTCCCCTAGACTTAGAACTACTTAGACCTAACTAACCTAAGGACATTACACACATCCATGCCCGAGGCAGGATTCGAATCTGCGACCCTAGCAGCTGTAACGTTTAATAAAAAAGGAAAAAGAGAAGAAAAGAAAAGGTTGAAAATGTGGGAAGAAATGGTGAATAAAAGTGGGTTTTAAAATCTTTAATGACCGTGAAAAAGGGAAAGAATGAAACGCAAATCGGACTTCGTATTACAGAAAAGTCATCGGACTTCGTGATTCGGAAAAGCTATTGCTGGGGTGGTCCTTGTGGTGTTTCTGAGCAAAAGTCAAACCAATTTCCACTGCAAAAATTATTTGAAAAGAACAGAGAATAAAAAAATGTGATTAACAGGGGAGAAATGGCGTAGATAAGAGTTCATCCTTTACCATGTTAACATGTCTTCTTTCGTGCGGCGTCCAGGTCTTCAAAAATCTCCTACTTCATTTCTGCATGAAAGTAGTAGCTGCTCCGAAATCTTGCAATCGTCCAGGAATCACTAATTTATACAAATTAATACTGAATGCAATTTATTTTACGTTGCTACTTCCATCCTACGAATTTCATAAGCACTTCCACAATATGTCTATACATTAATAAGTTTCTCGTCTTAATCAGATCAAGACTAGCTAATAAGTTTTTTACGTCTGCATCAAGCTTCCGCTCTCGAGAGACAATAGACGGATAGAAAACAAAAAAAGCGTTACAATTTTAGTATTTTCTCTGCCGTCGAGCGCTCATACCGCTGCGACGGTATAATTTATATCTGAGGGAACGAGTGTAGCGCGGCGAAATTCAAAGTCCGGCTACAAAGCAGTGCAGTTCCGCACTGAAGCGCCTAGAACCGCTCGGCCATGGTGGCCAGCATGGGTGTTCGGTTTTCATTTGACTGCCCCTTATATCAACTCGTCACAGCGTATTCCAAACCCATTACAATTCAAAATTATTAAAAATGAATGGAAATTACATTTATTTCTGCTGCTGCCACAAACCGGGAGCATGCAGAAACAAAAACGAGTGATGCACAGAGTGTACAATTTGGTATAAGGTACAATCTGGTAAGGCAAGTTTAAGGCCGGATATAGCATATATGCTAGACAAGGTCCGAAGAGGTTAATGTGGCCATTTTTTCCAGCCTGGGAATTGGAAATTACGCGAACGGCAGCTGCACGCCACTCCGCGCACAACAACAGGATTTATAACACCTCTGGCGCTGGTGTTTCCCACCGCACAGTCCGTTTGGCTGAGCTGCTCTTATTGCACTCCGTTTTCGCTTCCCCCCCGCCCCCCCCCCCTCATTCCTCTCCTTTTCTCCTCTGTTACTGCCATCAACAACAGCTATAACAGCAACAAGTGCGAGCAGATGCGCCGTTTTCTTCTTCTACTTAACTCTGTTCAATAAATTACCGGCCGAGGTGTTCACGGCACAGGGCCGATTCCGCTTAATTTTCAATGACTGCGCTGCCAACAATGGGCAGGGGACTCCCCGCCGCACAGTAACTGCCCGCGCTGCGCCGGGCCGCGAAACCTCGGGAGCGCGAGTCCCGCCGGCCGACCCGACTCTCCCCGCCTTCTCCCGCGGAGAGCATCGTTACAAATTATCCGTATCGCTGTCATAAGCTTAAAATGTTTATCATCTTACACTTGCCAACAAATGGTTTGAATTGTGCCGTAAATTACCATAAACGTCCGGGACAGGAAAGCACGGGGCCGTCTCCAGCCGAGATATTTATGGGCGCCTTCGGCCGGGTACCGGTTTCTGCGCCGGTGTCCCCGTGACGTCACGACGGCCGAGCGGCGGTGTGGCCGGCCACCCGGACTGCGGCTCCCGATAGAAGGGAGCCTCCGCTCGCAGGACTGCGGCGAAGGCGCCGAAAGCACGGAGGTAAAAATAAGAGGAGTTGTCGTGACGTCACAAACTTGAAGCCGACCCAAGTGAAGATCCGCCATGTTAGCTACCCCAAAACATTCGCTTCTCGTGGTTTGATTCCGTGTAGTCGTGAAGTGTTTTGATAAAAAATGCCGGCTTGCGTCGCTTACCGGTGTACTAATCGTTCTGATTGTAGTCTAAAGTTTAAACAAATCACATTTCATTCGTAAGTGGACTTATTTAAACGCTATTTTCTTATATATACCTGAAATTCTGATGCACTGTAAAGTTTTACAGCATGGTTTTATTTATGTGATTTGACTTTAGATTTCCTCTCAATCCAATGCGAAGAGCTCTCTAGAGGTGAGCAATAATACACTTGGTTTTCATTATTTGGTTATTCCCAAGGAACTGAAATGGGGACTAATGTTTTAAAATGCAATAATTTAATATAAATGTAATGTAACTACTTATAGTTAATTAAATCTTCAATCAAATGTGTGGAACACCTGTCACAATGGTTAAATTATCAGTACTTAAAGGGTTACACATTTGTTAAAGCAAAGTTCCCTGTCTAAGTCCAGGCTATTTAGATCATTACATTAATCACTGTGTTGTCGTGTTTCCCTGTAAATTGCTGTTATTTGCCACACTGAATATCACTTCGTAGGTACAATTTAGAAACAAAGCAGATGTGTAAACTACAATGGGCCTCGCAATCTTAAATTCAGTTCTTTTCCTTCGTAATTTAACGAATCTTTCACTTTGTTGACATGACAGCTGGCTTGTTTATACCATTCCTGCATACATCTACGGGATACCAAAGGAAATAAGGTAAGTTTCTTGCAAACTTGAACATTTAAAATTTGCATTTGACCTGAAAATGCAACGAATACAAATCGGTGCCTCTAAACTATCAAGCATTGCTTTTGGAGTTCTGGTTTTTTCAATTATCGACACAAACACAATGAAAATGAATAGAAATGGATTACGAAAGCACGCTTTTTGTAGCACATACTTTTCGGTTATTCGAAGTGCATAAACAAAAAGGAATTATTACTGTATCGAATACGCATTTAAGACCATAAAAACGTTTGAAATTGCGTTCCTTATGCTGTGTTGTTCTCTAAAACACTGAAACATTTACTATATAAAACAAATATCGCGTGCACACGACATAAATAACGAACAAAATGGCTCTGAGCACTATGGGACTTAACTTGTAAGGTCACCAGTCCCCTAGAACTTAGAACTAACCTAAGGACATCACACACATCCATGCCCGAGGCAGGATTCGAACCTGCGACCGTAGCGGCCGCGCGGTCCCGGACTGTAGCGCCTTTAACCGCTTGGCCACCAAGGCCGGCAATAACGAACAAGAATCAATTGTAAACACTCGTCTGGTAATGTTTTGGGGGATCCAAGATGGCGGCAAGCCCCGCCCACTGGCTTCAAAACAACGTACAGCGTAAGTCTGTAGGGCCATCTCCCCTTATTCTACCTCCATGGCCGAAAGTGCCCTAAAGCACTCGACGGCGAGGCACCAGGCTGATCTTCGCTCTGCGACGGGTCAACGCTGCTAAACCACTATTTGAACGATACTCATTTACTGGTGCCAAAATGTCCTGACTCTCAGGGACAAGAAGAGAATTGCAACTCAGCAAAGCAAAAGCAGAAATATTTCTCTACAAACGAAAATGCACGGGTATCACCCCAATTTCATTCTCGCACCAATGTAAAGATAAGTGGCAAGATATTAGTGTCAGTGATGCTGATAAACAGCTGACAACGCGGAAACCAGAAAAATCACAGCTAACATAAAGCACTCCGTCGTCAGGCCACGAGTGGCCTACCGGGACCATCCGACCGCCGTGTCATCCTCCGTGAGGCGTGGGGTCAGCACACCACTCTCCCGGCCGTTATGATAGTATTCTTGACCGAAGCCGCTACTAATCGGCCGAGTAGCTCCTCAATTGGCATCACGAGGCTGAGTGCACCCCGAAAAATGGCAACAGCGCATGATGGCCTGGATGGTCACCCGCCCAAGTGCCGACCACGCCCGACAGCGTTTTACTTCGGTGATCTCACGGGAACTGGTGTAACCACTGCGGCAAGGCCGTTGCCTCACAGCAAACATACTGTTTGTAAATATCAACTGTACTGCAGTGGAAAGAAAGATATACGAATGTAAGCATGTGATATTTAGGAAATGAACACTTTGACGATGCTGGAGCATAACCAAACCATGTATGCGTGTTAAAGAAGAAAGCCTCATTTGGTCAAGCAGAATCTTTTTTCCACACTATAAATATTTATAGTGTTAATCTCAGATGTGATCACATTGAAATTGAACCTCTTCGGAGGTACATGGTTTCAACACCGGATTCAAACCATCACAGGCATATCGAACGAGTAGGAAGACAATCTGCTAGAAACCGTGATGAGTGCTACACATCTTGGACGCTACATAGTTCGACATATCGTTTGGTCTGTCTCCGTGACACTGAACATACGCTAATCATTCTCCTGTGCGAGATATGCGTTCGTGACAGCGTAACGATTGCACAGCTGAAGTTGGTATAGAGGTTCTCTAAAGTTAACCAACTCGGTTTCACGAGAACTACGTCGGTTTTCTGCTAAGGATCCCCATTTAAGTTTCCCGAGCATTTCTTTTATACTTTCGTATGGGTATTACCTTCCGTTCAAAATTCAAGCAGCGGGACATAATTCGTTCCATGTCTGTTACCAGGCCTACTTGAAAACTGGAACGATATTCGAGAACTGAAAGTTTTGAAAGCATTATTTCAAAAGAAAGTGAACATGGGTCGGTGTAAAATATTAAAATTTTGTGAAACAGTCTCGATCGCAACAGATGTTTATTTTGGTTGGCAACCGGTTTCGGTCTATGATTTAGATCAAATTTGCGCCGTAAGCACTGCTGTGCGATAGTAATACTTGTTACGAGGGATTTCTATACAGAGAAATGGTAAGATGGCTAAAAACATCGGGAATAAAAGCTGCAATAATAACAAAATAAAATGTTATACCCATGTGGCGAATGGTGGCGGAGGTCGGAGCAAGATCCTTTATTGTTATTTCCAGTTCCCATCGGGGAGGGGGGGGGGGGGGGGGCTGGCAGCAGCATAAGCGGTGCTCTTCAGTCGAGAAATCAACATCCATAAGAACACGAACATCAACTGCTAAATAAGATGGTATTACTGGAGAACATGTTATGTAAACCCCGCCCATCACATAGGCGTCACATCATTGACAACAAATCATGTACTCATTGCATACGATATGTTACGTTAAATGGTATACTCAAAACTTACAAGAAGAGCTTATAAGAAACGCAGTAACACATATGATTTGATCGCTTTTGTGTGTAAACTGCCTTCTGTGGGCATTTTTACGAACTGGTTGAAAGAAGTCGTAGCAGTTGCGGTTAGTATAGCGATTGCTTGACGGTATCGATAGTTAAATTACAGCGAGCCCCACCACGCTGGCCGTGGTGGTGGACGGAATGCTAAGGCGTTGTTTAGTCGATAATTTGGATTTAGATCGTCGTGTTTCAACCGAAGGAGACGATAGTAGCGAAAAAATTATAGAGCGAAACCGGTTGCCAACGAAAATAAATATGTGTTACGATCGAGACTGTTTTACTGAATTTTAATTCCAGAAATGGTCGCTCCAGACTCTTGTATGCGAGTAGTTAGTCTTTGAGAGTTCACTGAAAATCTCTGTACGTGAAAGGTAATGCCCTAACTGAATGACTCATGATCGCCCAGCCCAAACTACTGAGGACAGAAACTTGGAATTTGGGGAAGGTGTGGATCTTATACTGCAGGCATCGTTTAAGAAAGGATTTCTCGAAATTCCAACCCTAAGGGGGTGAAATACTGGATGAAGGTTTTTTTTGAAAAATGTCGCAATTAAGGCAATTTTGAAATTAGACCTAAGGAAATTGGTATTTGGTTCCTCGGTCACAAATAAACAAATACATGTTTCAACATTTTTGGAAATTTAACTCAGTGGGTGTGAAATAGTGGGTGAAAGCTTTTTTGAAAATATATCATTATTAAAGTATTTTTAAAGCTACATCTATGAAAATTGGTATTTGACATTTCGATTACAAATACAGAAATGTGTTTCAGTCTTTTTGTAAATTAACCCCTAAGGGAGGGTGTAGGAGTAGAGTAGGGGATGATGTTTTTATGAAAATATTGTGGTATGAAACAATTTTTAAAGCTAAATCTATGAAACTTTAAATTTGGCTTCTGAGTTAGAAATAAAAAAATGCGTTTCATTATTTTTGGAAATTCAACCCCTAGGGGGGTGGAACGGGGGATGAAAACTTTTATGGCAATATTTCATTGCGCAAGCATTGTTGAAGCTAAGCATATGAAAATTTGTATTTGGCTTTTATGTTAGAAATGAAACACAAGCAAGTCACTGTTTTTGGAAATTCAACGACTAAGGGGGTGAAATACGGGGTGAAACGTTTTATGAAAATATTTTATTGCGAAAGCATTTTGAAAGCTAAATCGTCGAAAATTGGTGTTTGGTTTCTCGGTTAGAGATGAAGAAGTATGTGTTGCAGTAGGCGTTGTTTATGAAGGAATTGACCGAAATTCCACTCCTGAGGGAATGAAACAGGCGATGTATGTCACCATCTGCAGTTGGCTGCACCCTGTACTTTTCGTGGCATCCGGACGCACCCTTCCCACATCCGGAATGATTCCCCCCGGTATGCACACGGAGCACACATTGGCTTCCTTTCCCTCCTTGGCAGCAATGTTCCTAAGGGGCCCCATTACACGCCTAACGTTGGAGCTCCCAACTACCAGCATACCCATTGTATGTGGGTGCCCGGCGTGTTGCAGAGTAAGTAGTGCTGAGAAATAATTTTTAAGAAAAAATTCTACAGTTTGTGTCATTTCTGAGATAATTAGGAGTGAAGTTAGACAACAACGCCGTTGCGCGTGAAAATTCAAGAGGCTCGCGAGGTACAATTAATGTCAGTTGTTCTCATAGCGTAGGTGGTAGCGCGCGAGACTGCTCAGCTTTTGGCTCGGGTTCGATCCATACTGCCGTCCCATTTCCAATTTTTGTATCGCTTTCTTGTTCAGTCTTACGAAACAAAACAAAGAACTCGCTTGGCGACACCGTCTCTGGCGGTTCGCTTGAATTTGTGTGCGCACCGGCCCGACTGGCTAATTCAATGCTAATTAACTCGGAAAGAGCGCCATGTATTCAATTCTTTTCTTAACAATAGTTTCTCAGCACAACCTAACCTGCAGCAACCTTCAGATTGTTCCTGGCCACTCTGAGTAATTGATGTTATCTCTGAAACAACATGTGCTGCTTCTAGATCAATAGTTAATTAGTTAGTTAATCAAATGTTGCTTAGATAATTTGCACTATATCTGTCAAAATGAAATGGACGAATTAGTTTACTGTCTGTGTATATGATTGCATACTGGCCACATACAGCTTAACAAATCACACAGTGCCTTAAGTTTGTTTTGAAAAATGAACAATACTTACTGTGAAATTACTTATGTTAAAATTACATCCAAATTTAACTTTGCTCCCAACGTTCAATTAAATATTTGTCTACAGCACTAAGTTTACTGTAGGAACTGCAATGAAGAAATGAAAAGCGGCTCCAAATGGATGAAATTTATAGTAAATGAATTGAATTCAGTTTGCTATGATAGCATATTAGCAGATTCGGTAGAAGATAACTAATGTTAGAAAAATTCTGACGCCCTTGACAACCACAAACTGAAAATAAATACGAACGAGACTGAAAGAGATGTGACAGATAAATTGAATAGACATTTAAGGGCAAACATGAAGATAGGAAATATAATACTAGTGCAATTAAATGAAATTTTTCACTTGGGAAGTACAATAACAGATGCAGCAGAAGTATAGTGGATGTTAAAAGAAGAATTGCAATGATCAAACAAGCATTCAAAAATTAGAGTAACTGATTAACAAAGAACACCTCACAGCAGAAATGAAAAAGTTATTCATCAAGGCATTTATTTGGAGCATTTTAAGATATGACTGTCAAGGGTGGACTCTGGTGAAACAGGAAACAAATTATAGGTAGAAACAATGCAGGTGTCAATATGAAGGAAGAAAATTAAAAAGAAAATGACATTGATTAACATGATCCAAAGAAGAAAAATTATACGAATATATAAATTGGACACTTAGTTAGACATAACGTGTTGAATGAAAGGTGGCCATATCATATAGATTTTTGTATGTTATCGATGTGCATGTCAGAGAGGGAGAGAGAGAGAGAGAGAGAGAGAGAGAGAGAGAGAGAGAGAGAGTGAGAGAGAGAGAGAGAGCAAGTTACGTTACTGTTAAATAATCTTTACTCTTGTTGTGGCACTGTCTTTGCCTCTGCGCAGTCTGATACAGTACAGTACATTCTTACTTGAACTGTAGTAGGTGATGGACGTATTCTGTAGTTCTGGGTTGACTTGAGATTGTATCTGCTAGATGAAGAAAGATTGATTGTAAAGGACAATAAGGATGAATAAAAAAGAGAAAAAGATATAAATTTTGAATACTGTTATTAGTTTTGAAGAGAAGAAGTTTGAGGTAAGACTGCTGTACTGTGCAGCTAGGAATAATTATTGTCCTCTAGTTAACTGGCTCAGAGGTGAGAGAACGATCACCCCACTTCCTTGAGGCATGCTTGAATATATTACCTGATTTGCGTAGAAATTCTTTGTTAACATTGCACTCTTTTCATATCATTGTTCACTTTGTTATGCACAGCATTGTACAGACCAACGTTATGTATGAAGACCACGCGAAGTTTTACTCTGTCTTTTTCAATACGTTCTTCATTCTAAAATCCTTGTATTGGAATATCATTTCATAGGAATAGTTACTCTCTTTCCATTTCACTGTCTGTCATTATGCGTTATTTTTTTTCACAGTTAAATTTTGTTCATGTCCCGTCGTTTCTTATACGTAGGAGGGACTGAGGGAACCCGTGCACCAACTGTCAACGTGAAAAATGGGACTGCAATTTTTTCTGGGTTGCTTCATGATGTTTAACGATGTACTACTTGTTTCGGCGTCTTTCGAAGCACTGCAGTTTTGCTTCTGCCTCTTGTACCCTTTTTACACTGACATGAGCCCCTAGGTAGCGGAAACGAGTTTTATAATGAACAGGATAACTGTTTTTGGGTGAACACTATATTTTTCTTGAGGGGGAAATCTCTTTGGAGGTTTCTAAGCTGCGTTACTTCAAATTTCTTATTTTTAAGCTAGATACTTTCAATTTTTGTTCTATGCATTTGAAAAGAGAACTGAAAGTTATATAAAATACCTGCATTCATATACTCTTGTTAGCTGTATCTGACCATACTGTGAAGCATGAATAATTATAAAATGCATTACATATTGCCAGGTATCCATTATAATGAACGG
Source organism: Schistocerca cancellata (assembly GCF_023864275.1). NCBI lineage: Eukaryota > Metazoa > Arthropoda > Insecta > Orthoptera > Acrididae > Schistocerca > Schistocerca cancellata. The sequence continues at coordinate 77,555,663 of NC_064634.1, read as the reverse complement.
ATCTTCTCAAATGAAAAGGAAGTAATTAAGTATGTGAGACAGGAGTGGGGATAGCATTCATTGTCGTCTACTCGTATATCAAACAATACTATCTTCCCGCAGTTTCGAAACGTGAGGAGAAATCTTTCACTGTTCGGACAGGTCTGCTTTTGCCCGAAGCAGTACAGTAGGTGCTTGTATGATTCAAAACGAAAACTATTCATTTCAAATGATGCGGTAATGGATTTTCTGAAGACACTTGGCAAAGTGATCGAGTGTTTTCCGCCAAATTACTATCATTTATCATTTAGAAAAATGACCACTGGGGTACCTGGCTGAAATGCGTTTATGACTTCTCATAAAACACATACGTTGATGTTTCGTAAGCACAGATGTTGGCGGCAGGATCGCATAGCAATGTCTTGACAGAATGCAAGACTCCCAAAAGCACATAACTCCCATCCACGGAACTTCCACGACGCTCACTGTATTTAATGTGTGAAAGAGAAATTCCCGTTTTTGAGACCGCTGACACGAGAGAAAGTCTGTGAAATGCTAGACAGATAGATGCGTCCGCGGTGGCAATAAAATTCGCGAACAGTTTAACATAAAACGAATGGATGTGGAAAAGCACTTCCTTTTCGCACGGTACCTCCGTCTCGAGTGTTGCCAGAGACTATCGCGGTTCTTATCTCGCATTCCCCGCGGATGTTTTATGCCCCACTAGTCACGATGCAGCTGCCGAGTTCATTAAGTCCGGGACGACCGCGGCCATTAACGACGTGCATGGGATGTCGCATCGGGGGTACGAAAATACGAAAATTTCTGCAGCTGTTGGTACGGCAACTTTTTATTATGTACGACCTGCTGGAGGCAATATGGGCCAACGAGGGAATTCGCGGCCTAAGAGGCGACTCACGGAACACCAGCGAGCGTTACGAGAAAAATATACACCGGGGTTGTGTGCCGGGCGGCAGTGATAAACCCGGGGGAAAGCGCCAACACCCCGCGACCACAAATTGGCCGCAGCACGATCCACGAATATTGTTACCGTAAACTTTAGAAATTTTAAGTTGAGGCTTAGCCGCAATTAAGAATAATAATTGCCCAAGTTAACGTGATGAAGCGAGAAGAATAAGCAGTTTAATGAGTTTGCTGCTTCCGTGTTCGGAACCGGCGATGCAATATGCGAGGTTTTTTAAGAAGTTCGTGACTGGTCGCTTAAAAAACTAGTAAAGGTTGGAAATTCCCTCGACATTAACGAAAGGAAAAAGAAGGTTAAATGAGATTATCAAGTGATGCCAGGAAAAGAGTAAAATAATGTTATTAACAGAGATTTCGCGGAGCACTGTATTTCACGTGAGTGGATACTAATTCTCTATATCAGCTTATCCCAGAAAGAGGAGTTGTTTGTTAATCGTAAGTGACTTCGTTTCCTTCGTCAGAATAAGTTGTCTTCCATTTTTATTCGTAGGTTCCTGTAATTTCCGGACAGTTTTACTGGCCTTTCTAATTCTTATTATGGCTAGGTGGGCTTGAGCAACCTGTATTAAATTATGTATATTTACTATGCATTAAACAGCACTCGCCGGCCGGAGAGGCCGAGCGGTTCTAGGCGCTACAGTCTGGAGCCGCACGACCGCTACGATCGCAGGTTCGAATCTGGCCTCGGGCAAGTATGTGTGTGATGCCCTTAGGTTAGTTAGGTTTAAGTAGTTCTATAGTACTCAGAGCCAAGCCAAACAGCACTCTTTACCAGTTACCATGCTTCCAACAAGTGATTCTGTCAATGGGATTCCATTTAGAAAAAAAATAATAATAATACGATACAAATTTCTATTTGAAAGAAAGCGAAATAATATAGGTAAGCAGAAGTCTTTCGTCATTGCATCAGTAACTGAGTAGAAATCTAGTATTAGTCTTTCCTTGTCCAGAACTTGTCATAATTATGGAAAATTTTATAAGAAGTCGATACTTCAGTGTCATCATAGCAGAAAACGCTGGTAAGTTAGCCTCTGTCGAAAATGGGCTGCCATGAGTTCATTATTATTTCCTCTTCTCATGGAACGTACTTCTTGCATCACAGTAACGACATCACATGAATTCTGCCATGCTGTTGACATAGCGATAGCCATTCCAACAAAATACTTATATGGAAGAGAAAGCATTCTGCTGCTGATATTGAACAGCTGAATGAATATTGTAATAACTGACGACTGTGCCGAAATCCAAACAAGACAGAAAGTCACGCATTCCACTCCAGAAACCACACAGCAGAAACAAAGCTGATTGTTTCATTTCGCGCCGGCCGCAGTGACTGTGCGGTTCTAGGGGCTTCAGTCAGGAACCACGCGGCTCCTACGGTCGCAGGTTCGAATCCTGCCCCGGGCATGGATGTGTGTGATGTCCTTAGGATAGTTAGGTTTAAGTAGTGCTTATGGCCATATGAACCATTTTCATTTCGCAACGACTAGTTATCCAAAAATACATTTAAGTGTTTTCTTTCAAATAAAACCAAGACAGCTAAGTGGGCAAAAACTAAAAAGCTGGAACAACGTAATAACGAAACCGACAGAAAGTGCTTCAAGATCGTCATTCAGATATCCTACATACCAGCACACCGTTCCCAGTGAGCTCAACTCCGAAGCACTGCGCTCCTGTACGGTATGAGGTTGACGTTCTTCACATGTGGGTGCGATCTAGATTAATACGCAAATAGAGGTAAAAAAACTTCAAGCACCTAAGATAGCTATTTTACAGCATTTATTTGGATTGAGTTTTTTCCTTCTACACACATCAAAAAAAGTTTTGCATCACCTCGGCTCCGAGAGTTCTGGGACCTGTACAGAAAATTGGAATAGAGATCAACATAAACATCATTTCTGCTCTTTTTGTTGCATATGAAAAACGCACATTGCATATTGTACCCCCATACAGCGAGACCTTCAGAGGTGGTGGTCAAGAGTGCTGTATACACCGGTACCTATATTACCCAGTAGCACGTCCTCATGCATTGGTGCATGCCTATATTCGTCGTGGCATACAATCCACAAGTTCATCAAGGCATTGTTGGACCAGATTGTCCCACTCCTCAACGGCGATTCGGCGTAGATCCCTCAGAGTGGCTGGTGGGTCAAGTCATCCATAAACAGCCCTTTTCAATGTATCCCAGGCATGTTCGAGAGTGTTCATGACTGGAGAACGTGCTGGCCACTCTAGTCGAGCGATGTCGTTATCCTGAAGGAAGTCACTCACAAGATGTGCACGATGGGGGCGCGAATTGTCCATGAAGATCAAAGCCTCGTCAATATTCTGCCAAATGGTTGCACTATCGGTCGGAGGATGGCAACCACGTATCGTACAGCCGTTACGGCGCCTTCCATGACCACCAGCGGCGTAAGTCGGCCCCACATAATGCCATCCCAAAACAGCAGGGAACCTCCACCTTGCTTCACGGGCTGGACAGTGTTTCTAAGTTGTCTCCAAACACGTCTCAGAAGACTGTCTCGTTGAAGGCATATGCGACACTCATCGGTGAAGAGAACGTGATGCCAATCCTGAGCGGTCCATTCGGCATGTTGTTGGGCCCATCTGTACCGCGCTGCGTGGGGTCGTGGTTGCGAAGACGGACCTCGCCATGAACGTCGGCCGTGAAGTGGAGCATCATGCAGCCTATTGCGCACAGTTTGAATCGTAACACGACGACCTGTGGCTGCACGAAAAGCATTCTTAAACATGGTGGCATTGTTGTCAGGGTTCCTCCGAGACATAGTCCGTAGGTAGCGGTCATCCGCTGCAGTAGTAGCCCTTGGACGGCCTGAGCGAGGCATGTCATAGACAGTCCCTGTCTCTCTGTATCTCCTCCATGTCCGAACAACATCGCTTTCGTTCACTCCGAGCCGCCTGGACATTTCCCTTGTTGAGAGTCCTTTGTGGCACAATTTAACAATGCGGATGCGATCGAACCGCGGTATTCACCTTCTATGCATGGTTAAACTGTAGACAGCAGGAGCTGTGTACCTCTTTCCTGGAGGAATGACTGGAACTGATCAGCTGTTGGACCCCCTCTGTCTAATAGGGAGGGGCTGTTTACATCTCTGGGCGGGTTTAGTGACTTCTTTGAACAGTCAAAGGCACTGTGTCTGTAATACAATATCCACAGTAAACGTCTACCTTCAGGAGTTCTGGGAGCTGGGATGATGCAAAACTTTTTTATATGTGTGTAATTTTCGCACCAGTATGATTCTGGAGAAGACGCATCAACAAAACAGACGACCGTGTAACTGAGATGTCGATCATTACCGCTCAGCCTGAACTGAGACCATAGGCTGCAGTTAGTAGAACATGTTTCATGCTCTCTTGCTTCCAAGAATACTCCACTCGACACCGTATTGGATAACGCTCCACGCGCGCACCTGAAATCTCGCAGACCTGAGTGTGCACAATATGTCCTGTTGCAGCGTCCACCCTTTCTCGTGGAGGAGGCATTTTTTGTTTTGTTTTAGACAGATAGTCCGATTTCCTTCGTTTCGACTACAACAACTCCACTACACTAGAGTCAGGCTCCGAATTACACAAGGAAATTTCTGCCGCCTGAACAGGACCCGAAGAGACCACGGCAGAATTACAGGGCTCTACATAGATGGAGCATCATTGACAGGAGCGAGTGACACTACGGAGCAGCAGTGGACGCCGTGTAGAATACTGTCTAAAAGTGATCTAAAGTAAGGTACTCTGGGAAAAATAGTGTTGTCTTGGAAGCTATAGCTAGAGCAGTTAATAGGATATCTTATATAAATATGTGAGTGGAAGGTAATGTGTCAGGTTTTTTGCTCTTAGTATTTGTGCTTGTGTAAGTTTCTTTGTTGAAATGAAAGAATCGTATGGCGTTACTGACCAGGGGACCGAGTCTCCCTGTTCTACCGTCCATTTGACACCTCTTCGAGAGAAATAATGAAGAAATTATGCATTTTTTTCTTTTCATGCTGTATCTGGACAGCTGGTGCCCGCCAACTAGTAAGTGGTGGTGAACTCAGTCCACTCCCAAAGCGCAGCCCTCATGCTACGCATCTGAGGACGCCTGTTCCATTACTTATGCAGCACCAAGTGGAGGTGGGGCCCCGTGGAGCTATTTTGTCCTCTTTCTTTGTGTAAAGGCAGCTGTTCTGTACTTATAAAATCATTGTATATAATATTGAAAACAAGAAATTATGAAAGAAAAAATTTATTTAAGAAGAGCGATGAGTAGTAGAAATCTCTTCACCTGCGCCGCCAGAGAGGAAGTTTCGAAATGTGACCTCGAGTGCAAAAACCTGTGCAGTGCCTTCCAAGGTTACTTACTAAGGTATGTTGATGTTAAATGCTTAATTCTAGATAGTGTTTACCGTGGCGCCTGGTACAATAGGCGGTCACACTAGGTTGCTCATTGTAATACCTGTCTGTATACTATGCCGTATAGGATTACTATTCATATGTGTTGTGTATGCTATGTACTGTGTCTCTTCATATGTGTGATGAAGAAATAATGAGAATTAGATTGGTTGGTCGGATATTTAATGAAGAGGTACTCAGTGTAATAGGTAAGGAAATACATTTATGGGACTACTTGACTACAGTGGTATGCAAGGATGAAGGAGGCTATGTGATTAGTTGTGAGCAGCGAAAGGTCGAGAGAACTTCGCGGCGTCGTCATTGCGGTGTCTGCTTACGTCCCACACATTACCCGCCAGACGCTGCCAACGCTGCCGTAAGCACTATGTCGTGCTACTGTTCCCTTCTGTTATTTCTTCGTAGCAAAAAATTATATGCTTGGAAAACTATAACTGTCTCTCGATCCCGCAGTACTTGGCATGTTTGTTTCACGTCACCCCCCTAATGAAGCCCACAGTAGCTAAATACCGTCACTATATGTAAACTGACTTGAATATAAAAGCTAAACGCCTTAAAGTGCACTCGGTTGATGCCGCTCAGCAGCAGCCGCGTCCGAGTACAGAACGTGCTCTCAGACAATGTGCTCTGCACTCTTTTGTTCTCCACAGCCACATTCGTTCGTTTGTCTCCAACTCGTTCAGTGCAAGTACATGGCAACTGGACCGCACGCCGTCACAAAATCGGGCTAGCCGTCTCGAGGGGTTCAGATGTCGCAATCCGAGACTTTGTTTGCTGTACGATAGACGTTCAATAAGAAATGCAACACATTTCTCTTCTCGAGCGATTTGAGTTGAAAAAATGGGGAAGTTGTTGTACGACATCGTGGAATACTGCCGCTTTACCTCCTATAATTTCATGAAGTTCCGAAGATGGCGGTGCTATAGGTTGCCTTCAAAATGGCGTCTGTAATGGAGGCGTGGTCTAAGCCATGGAGGTAAGAATAGAGGGAGACGCCGTGACGTCACAGCTGTGAAGCTATGTGAAGCCGAGGGTAGCCATCTCAATCCGACCAAAACATTGCTGCTGTAAGCTTGTGTGCATAGGGTTGTCGCTCGCTTTTGGAAGGATTTTGCGCTATTATGGTGACTTGTGTGGTGTTCGGATGTACGAATCGTTCTGATTGTGATGCGAAATCGAAGGGAATAACATTTCATGTGTAAGTTGTCTCGTTAAGTGTGATTTTACAACTTCATTGTGAATGAACGTGTACTACATCGGTACTTGTACTGTAGCGTGTTTTTCTCCTGTATGATTTTAGATTTCCTAAAAATGAAAGTCGGAAAGGTCTGTGGGTGAATGCCGTGAGGAGGAAGAATTGGCGTGCGTCTAAATGGAGCACTATATGTTCTCAGCATTTCCGAGAAGAGGACATAGACCGAACTTCCCTTTCAACAGTAAGGCTCCGAAAAAATGCTGTACCATCAGTTTTCCCTGCACACCTAAAACATTTGCAAAAGGTATGTTAATTCAAAGAATTAAATTCTTAGTTTTCAAGTTCACGTTTCAGTATAATACGTACGTACCGTCGATAATCGAAGTGTTGAGTAACTCACTTTGTCTTCATTATGTAACAAATTAAAAAGCTAACACTACATTAACTGGCGTAAAGTATAGGCCTAAACAGGACACTGTGTAGATTTGCCATTCTATGTACCGTATTTGAGTAAATATTGATGGTAATGAACAGTGTTTCCCAGTAGTGTAACGTAACTGAAATGTCCCAGTACGTATTACAAACAAGACGTATTTATGGGGCTTTGGAGGGAGGGTATAGCTAACTTAGTTTTCAGTTTCTATTATTTAGTTTGTGATACACGTTTATTACTGAATTAACAAAACTGTATCGTTTACATTGAAGGCTAGCTATTCGTAATATTACATTAAAAACTATTTTTAATCAGAAGAAATGCGGAATTTCGCCTTTACGAGATTTTATTTTAAACAAAAACTTTGAACCAACAAATGTGATGACGTTACATGCGTATACGGTGCAATTAGCGACTGTAATACACGCAGCGCTATAGCACACTGGCAATGTTTTGGTCAGAGTGTCATGGCAGCGAGCCACGCCCCCATGGCTTCAAAACGTAGTACCGCTGGGATACGTAGCGCCATCTCCCCTTACTCTTACCTCCATGGTCTAAGCAGTGCTGTCACCGAGCTGCTTTTGGTGGTAAACGTGAGCATCGCAGATATCCATAGGCGCTTGCGGAATGTCTACGGAGTTTTGGCCGTGAACAACAGCACGGTGATTCGTTGAACGTGGCGTCTGTCATCGTCGTGACAAGGTCGCGCAGACCTGTCCGATCTTGTGTATGCAGGCCGGATGCACATGTCTGAGACTCTTGCAAAGTTGGAACGTGCGTACACTCTCATTGGAGGTGATCGACGGATCGGAATCGAACACCTCGCTGCTCAACTGGTCGTCTCTGTTGGTAGTGCTGACACAGTCGTCCTCCATTTGGGGTAATCAAAGATGTGAGTCCATTGGGTTCCTCGCCTTCCGATTTCCATCTGTTTGGCTCAATGAAGAATGCACTCCGTGGGAAGCAGTACGTGGATGATGAAGAAGTTACTAATGCAGCAACACATTGGTTCTGAAGTCCCTCAATGCAGTGGTACCTTGTGGGCATACAGGTCCTCCCAATAAAGTAGCGTAAGGCGCCGCACTGAATGGAGATTATGTCGAAAAATACGGTTTTGAAGGCAAACGAGTGGGGAATAATACACTACTGGCCATTAAAATTGATACACCAAGAATATATGCAGATGATAAACAGGTATTCATTGGACAAATATATTATACTAGAACTGACATGTGATTACATTTTCCCGCATTTTGGGTGCATAGAACCAGAGAAATCGGTACCCAGAACAACCACCTCTGGCCGTAGTAACGGCCTTGATACGTTTGGGCATTGAGTCATACAGAGCTTGGGTGGCGTGTAAAGGTACAACTGCCCATGCAGCTTCAACACGATACCACAGTTCATCAAGAGTAGTTGTAAGTAGGCTGTTTAGGTTTTTATATTGGTAACGCCACGTAGCGCTCTATATGAAAATCACTGACTGTGCTGCGTTTGGTTTGCATTGTTGGAGTAATATTCGCCATTGTAATGATGGGAAGTTGGCTGTTAACAGCGCGTAGCGTTCCGCAGTTGGAGGTGAGCCGCCAGCAGTGGTGGATGTGGGGAAGTGAGATGGCGAATTTTTGAGAGCGGACGATTTAGACGTGTGCCCATCAGAGACAGTACATTTGTAAGACTGGATGTCATGAACTCATATATATATATAATATGACTTTTGAACAATATTAAGGTAATTGCATTGTTTGTTCTCTATCAAAATCTTTCTTTTGCTAACTATGCCTATCAGTAGTTAATGCCTTCAGTAGTTTGAATCTTTCATTTAGCTGGCAGTAGTGGCGCTCGCTGTATTGCATTAGTTCGAGTAACGAAGATTTTTGTGAGGTAAGTGATTTGTGAAACGCATAGGTTAATGGTAGTCAGGGCCATTCTTTTGTAGGGATTTCTGAAAATCAGATTGTGTTGCGCTAAAAATATTGTGTGTCAGTTTAAGCACAGTCATGTATAATTTTTCTAATGGGACGTTTCATATAGTGACTGGCGTATTGTGATGAGCCAGTTGCTCGGCCACCATTGACCAGACGTTTTCAATTGGTGAGAGATCTCGAGAATGTGCTGGTCAGGGCAGCAGACGAACATTTTCTGTATCCAGAGAGGCCAGAAAGGACCTGCAACATGCGGTCGTGCATTATCCTGCTGAAATGTAGGTTTTCGCAGGGATCGAATGAAGGGTAGAGCCACACGTATGAAATGTAACGTGCACTGTTCAAAGTGTCATCAATGCGAACAAGAGGTGACCTAGACGTGTAACCAATGGCACCCCATACCACCACGCCATGTGACACGCCAGTATGGCGATGACGAATACACGCTTCCAGTGTGCGTTCACCGCGATGTCGCCAAACACGGATGCGAACATCATGATGCTGTAAACAGAACCTGGATTCATCCGACAAAAATGACGTTATGCCATTCGTGCACCCAGGTTCGTCGTTGAGTACACCATCGCAGGCGCTCCTGTCTGTGAAGCAGTGTCGAGGGTAACCGCAGCCGTGTTATCCGACCTGATATCCCACGCTGCTGCAAACGTCGTCGAACTGTTCGTGCAGATGGCTGTCGTCTTGCAAACGTCCCCATCTGTTGACTCAGAGATCGAGACGTGGCTGCACGATCCGTTACAGCCATGGGGATAAGATGCCTGTCATCTCGACTGCTAGTGATACAAAGACTTTGGGGTCCATCACGGCGTTGCGTATTACCCTCCTGAACCCACTGATTCCATATTCTGCTAACAGTCATTAGATCTCGTCCAACGCGAGCAGCAATGTCGCGATACGATAAACCGCAATCGCGATAGGCTACTGTCCGACCTTTATCAATGTCGGAAACGTTATGGTACACATTTCTGCTCCTCACACGAGGCATGACAACAACATTTCACCAGGCAACGCCGGTCAACTGCTGTGTGTATGAGAAATCGGTTGTAAACTTTCCTCATGTCAGCACGTTGTAGGTGTCACCACTGGCGCCAACATTGTGTGAATGCTCTGAAAAGCTAATCATTTGCGTATCACAGCATCTTCTTCCTGCTGGTTAAATTTCGCGTCTGTAGGACGTCATCTTCGTGGTGTAGCAGTTTTAATGGTCAGTAGTGTATGTTGTATTGGTATTATGGAAAAAAAAGAAACTGCTTACTTAGAAAACGCCCGTCGTATGGGCAGAAGCTATTGTGGGTAGACTAGCGTGAGAGCCGCGCCAGGCTAGCCTTCGGGCTAGGATGGCGACCAGGTCACCGGCAGTCTGTACCACCGCAGCTCGCGGCCCCTCGCCGCGGACCGGCAGCTGCGGCCGGCCGGCCACCGCCGTCTTCCTTTTTGCGGAGCGCTCGCCGCGTCGCGTCGTTCTCGGCTTGTGGCCAGCCGGGCCACATACGGCCGCCTCGGGACGCGGCCCCATTCTCCACAGGCGCTGGCGCAGGCCGCATGTGGATAATCGGACGCGTGGCGGCGCGTGGCCTCAAAGGCGCCGCCCAGCCGCCCCCTCATTCGTTCCGGGCAGCGCGGCGCCACGACACCCAGGGCGAGACGGGGCCTCCCGGCGGACGAGCGAGCACCGCCCCCGCACGACCTGATCGTGCCGGCGGGTGGGCGCTTCCTGGAAGCGGGCGCCACCTGCACTAATACTCCGGAGAACGCTGTACAGTACTTAACATTGCACTGCTTCATGTAGTCACGTGTTCAAATAACAGTACGAACAATTACTGTTGCCTGATATGTTAACAGTGTATAGTGAACATTGCGTAGCTCAGCATACTGAATTCACCAACGATTTCAGGAGTGGAATGTCCCATGCGTCTAATTCCAAGTAGTTTTCTGACTTCCTGAATGTCCGTCATGCGGCCATAATCACATCGGAAAGCTTTTCAGCCGGCCGCGGTGGTCTAGCGGTTCTAGGCGCTCAGTCCGGAACCGCGGGACTGCTACGGTCGCAGGTTCGAATCCTGCCTCGGGCATGGATGTGTGTGATGTCCTTAGGTTAGTTAGGTTTAAGTAGTTCTAAGTTCTAGGGGACTTATGACCTAAGATGTTGAGTCCCATAGTGCTCAGAGCCATTTGAACCATTTGAACCTAAACAACGAACAGTGTGAGTTCATCCACATGAGTGCGATTCAGATACTTGAGTTTCTCAAAAGATACCATCGCATACTGGCACTATCAGAGACTGCATAGCACCCGCGATTCGCAGTCGACACGCTGATCGACACCTCGACAAAGCTACTGACAAACACAATTCCTATTTCAGGTTCAGGAGAAATCAAAAGGTGTTTGTCATTTAACTATCCGTCTTTCAGTATGTACGCTGGTGGCCGAAACTAAAGCAACGAACTGAAATTTTGCTAGGTTCCGTTTATTTTGCCATAAAACAATATAAACAGGTGATAGGCGCTTCAGTCCGGAACCACGCTGCTGCTACGGTCGCAGGCTCGAATCCTGCCTCGGGCATGGATGTGTGTGATCTCCTTAGGTTAGTTAGGTTTAAGTAGTTTTAAGTTCTAGGGGACTGATGACCACAGGTGTTAAGTCCCAGCTCAGCATTTGAACCATTTGAAAGCTTTTCACATGAATCACCTGATTACAAATGACAGATTTGCCAGTGAATTTCCCTTTGATACCTTGCGTACTCGATACTACCGCCATTTGCACACTCATGCTCATAAATTAAGGATAATTGCAGAATGTCGTGCCACACAACGTTGCACTACGCAAAACTGGCGCTAATAGCATAGGCACATAGGGAACACACACGACCCAAATCTGTAAGTCCAAGATATTGGTGATAAGTTGAGAAAACCCTCCCGAAACACATGTGCTACAAAATGCCACTGTTTCCTGCGCATGTATCACGACATCAATATGGCATATGATCACCGTGCACACGTACACAGGCCGCACAACGGGTTGGCATACTCTGGTTCAGGTGGTCGAGAAGCTGCTGGGTATAGCCTCCCATTCTTACACCAGTGCCTGTCGGAGCTCCTGAAGTGTCCATGGGGTTTGAAGACGTGCAGTGATACGTCGTCAGAGAGCATCCCAGACGTGCCCGATGGGGTTTAGGTGTGGAGAACAGGGATGCCGCTCCATTCGCCTGATATCTTCTGTATCAAGGTACTCCTCCACGATGGCAGCTCGGTGGGGCCGTGCGTTATCATCCATCAGGAGGAAGGTTGGACCTACTGCAGCCTCGAAAAGGCAGACATACTGGTGCAAAATGACGTCCCGATACACCTGACCTGTTACAGTTCCTCTGTCAAAGACATCAGGGGTGTACGTGCACCAATCATAATCCCACCCCATACCATCAAACCACGACCTCCATACAGGTCCGTTTCAAGGACATTAAGTGGTTGGTATCTGGTTCCTGGTTCACGCCAGATGAAAATCCAGCGAGAATCACTGTTCAGACTATACCTGGACTCGTCCGTGAACTTAACCTGGGACCACTGTTCCAATGACCATGTACTGTGTTCTTGACACCAGGCTTCAGAGGCTCTCCTGTGACCAGGGGTTAGTGAAATGCACCTTGCAGGTCTCCGGGCGAATAAACCATGTCTGTTAGTCGTCTGTAGACTGTATGTCTGAAGACAACTGTACCACTGTTTGCGGTAAGGTCCCGAGCAAGGCTACCTGCAGTACTCCGTGGCCGTCTGCGGGCACTGATGGTGTGATATCGGTCTTCTTGTGGTGTTGTACACTGTTACCGTCAACCACAATGGAAGCTGATAATAATAAATGAGAAGCACCAGTTTGCTTTTGTTCTACAATATTATTTTTATTGCTAACCGGTTTTCGGCTTACAAGGCCATCTTCAGGCATTCACTGAGTATTATCACCAAAGAAGTTAAATGTGAGCAGACACATCTAGAGTGAAGTAGAAACATACAGTGAGTAACATCTTTGCAATGAAGTAGTAAAAACTGAACCGTACATAAATAACAATGGAGTTGACAGGAAAACCTTTAGCACAAAATAAGAATAGCATGCCTACATAACCGTTTCTATTGATAAACAAAACTATTGAAATAAGGTAAAATTAGTACTAGGCAAGGCTGCATCAAGAGGTATGAAACATGGAGAGTGATACACAACCAATTAAAAAAGAAGAGGCAGTTGTCAATGTAAATACAGAATACACGAGGAACTTAAGCCATATCAATACGATAAACATAAATTAATAAATGCAGGAAAATTGAGGTGTTTGAGGGAACCTACAGTTTGAGAGTGTGGTGGTACTGCATTTTAACATTAACATTATAATCAAAGCAGTGGCTGTATACCAACTTACATAAAATAAATAAGCAAAGTAAAATATGAACAGTATTTGATGAGACAACTACAAGGGGAGTTAAACATGGACACTAACACAAGTTAAAAGCAAACCCTTAACTATTGAAACTACAGCATATGTGGAATACAAAGACAACTGCAACAAATAAAACACCTTAATGACTACAGGAAAATGGGAATATGTAGGAAGAGAGAGTGTGGGAAGTAATGAACAACAAAGATGATTATATGAAGTTTAGGAGAGGGGAAGTGTTGAGTTGTGTCTGGTCATTTAGGATGAGATCTGAACTGTGAGCAAGATGTTTGTTAATTTCCAGGGCTTCCAGCAGGTTGAGTTTATGGCCTTTGTTTGCTAAGTGAAGTACATGGGACACTGGCTGGTAGTTGTGACCCTCACTCAGTACATGCTCACCAAATGCAGAGTCTGAATTCTGCAACCTCCAGCTGCGTTCATGTTGAGCCAGCCTAGTTGATATGTCTCTGCCTGACTGACCAATGTAAAATTTGTCACAATCAGAACAGGTGATTTTGTATACCCCACTGTTGGCTAATAACTGGATCTTATCTTTGCTATTAAATTAATTTTATCTTATTTCAATAGTTTTGTTTATCAATAGAAACTGTTAGGTAGGCATGCTATTCTTATTTTGTGCTAAAGGTTTTCCTGTCAACTCCATTGTTATTTATGTACGGTTCAGTTTTTACTACTTCATTGCAAAGATGTTACTCACTGTATGTTTCTACTTCACTCTAGATGTGTTACTTCTCTTCCAATGTTGTCTGCTCACATTTAACTTCTTTGGTGATAATACTCAGTGAATGCCTGAAAATGGCCTTGTAAGCCGAAAACCGGTTAGCAATAAAAATAATATTGTAGAACAAAAGCAAACTTGTGCTTCTCATTTATTATTATAATGTTGTTCTACCAAGAACCGACGGAAGTTTCTGTTAATATGGAAGCTGATAAATGGATATTAACAAAAAAGCCACCCTCACTGTGTTTATAAGTACAAATGGCTCTGAGCACTATAGGACTTAACATCTATGGTCATCAGTCCCCTAGAACTTAGAACTACTTAAACCTAACTAACCTAAGGACATCACACACATCCATGCCCGAGGCAGGATTCGAACCTGCGACCGTAGCAGTCGCGCGGCTCCGGACTGAGAGCCTAGAACCGCTAGACCGCCGCGGCCGGCGTTTATAAGTATCCAAATCGCCATATAAAAAATACTAATGGCGCAGAATTAAAGCGTGTTCCAACTTCTTGTCACAGAGACGGCTATGAAGTAATGTAATTTTCTGTGCATCATGTGAAGAAAGACCAGAAAATTTTCGACAACCGATTTATAGAATAAACAAGTATTTAAAAAAGTTACTGGTTGCACTTTTCTGGATTTATGTTTAGTAAACAATGACGCGTTCTTAAACGTCCGTAATGGATAAGCTTTATCATAAGATTTTACTTAGCACAAAAAATACCTAGTGAAATCTCCATACTACAATACAGAAGCCCGACAGTAGACGAGCAAAAGCAAAATGACGCAGCCCATGAAACGTGTAGGTGGAGTCCTGAAGCGGCGTGTTGCGGTGCCGTAGTGAGGAGATTTCAGTCTGTCACAGAACTCCAGAGCTGTAGTTGCAAACAAACAAATCCTGATGTTGTCTTCCTGGTATTTACGGGAGCGTGTCTTAGGGGGCTGAGATTCCTCACTTAACGCTGCTCTCAACACGACGTGAGTAAGATTTCACGTGCTGGATTTTACCGTCAAGCGTCTGTCCTAAGAAATTTTGGTCTTATGTCAAAGCGGTAGGTGGATCAAAACAAAATGTCCAGACACTCTGTGACCAAAATGGTACTAAAACAGAGGATGACAGACAAAAGGCCGAAATACTAAATGTCTTTTTCCAAAGTTGTTTCACAGAGGAAGATTGCACTGTAGTTCCTTCTCTAGATTGTCGCACAGATGACAAAATGGTAGATATCGAAATAGACGACAGAGGGATAGAGAAACAATTAAAATCGCTCAAAAGAGGAAAGGCCTCTGGACCTGATGGGATACCAGTTCAATTTTACACAGAGTACGCGAAGGAACTTGCCCCCCTTCTTGCAGCGGTGTACCGTAGGTCTCTAGAAGGGCGTAGCGTTCCAAAGGATTGGAAAAGGGCACAGGTCATCCCCGTTTTCAAGAAGGGACGTCGAACAGATGTGCAGAACTATAGACCTATATCTTTAACGTCGATCAGTTGCAGAATTTTGGAACACGTATTGTGTTCGAGTATAATGACTTTTCTGGAGACTAGAAATCTACTCTGTAGGAATCAGCATGGGTTTCGAAAAAGACGGTCATGTGAAACCCAGCTCGCGCTATTCGTCCACGAGACTCAGAGGGCCATAGACACGGGTTCACAGGTAGATGCCGTGTTTCTTGACTTCCGCAAGGCGTTCGATACAGTTCCCCACAGTCGTTTAATGAACAAAGTAAGAGCATATGGACTATCAGACCAATTGTGTGATTGGAATGAGGAGTTCCTAGATAACAGGACGCAGCATGTTATTCTCAATGGAGAGAAGTCTTCCGAAGTAAGAGTGATTTCAGGTGTGCCGCAGGGGAGTGTCATAGGACCGTTGCTATTCACAATATACATAAATGACCTGGTGGATGACATCGGAAGTTCACTGAGGCTTTTTGCAGATGATGCTGTGGTGTACCGAGAGGTTGTAACAATGGAAAATTGTACTGAAATGTAGGAGGACCTGCAGCGAATTGACGCATGGTGCAGGGAATGGCAATTGAATCTCAATGTAGACAAGTGTAATGTGCTGCGAATATACAGAAAGATAGATCCTTTATCATTTAGCTACAAAATAGCAGGTCAGCAACTGGAAGCAGTTAATACCATAAATTATCTGGGAGTACGCATTAGGAGTGATTTAAAATGGAATGATCATATAATGTTGATCGTCGGTAAAGCAGATGCCAGACTGAGATTCATTGGAAGAATCCTAAGGAAATGCAATCCGAAAACAAAGGAAGTAGGTTACAGTACGCTTGTTCGCCCACTGCTTGAATACTGCTCAGCAGTGTGGGATCCGTACCAGATAGGGTTGATAGAAGAGATAGAGAAGATCCAACGGAGAGCAGCGCGCTTCGTTACAGGATCATTTAGTAATCGCGAAAGCGTTGCGGAGATGATAGATAAACTCCAGTGGAAGACTATGCAGGAGAGACGCTCAGTAGCTCGGTACGGGCTTTTATTGAAGTTTCGAGAACATACCTTCACCGAAGAGTCAAGCAGTATATTGCTCCCTCCTACGTATATCTCGCGAAGAGACCATGAAGATAAAATCAGAGAGATTAGAGCCCACACAGAGGCATACCGACAATCCTTCTTTCCACGAACAATACGAGACTGGAATAGAAGGGAGAACCGATAGAGGTACTGAAGGTACCCTCCGCCACACACCGTCAGGTGGCTTGCGGAGTATGGACGTAGATGTAGATGTAGATGTCGGATTAGGTGTGGTGTTGCAGCATCTCCGTGACGCTCTCCCACGAGTCAAACAAATCTATCACTTTTCGTGCTGCCCTTCTTTGTTCAATATCCCGTATTAGTCTTATATGGTATGGGGCACACGCACCTGAGAAATATTCTTGGATGTTACACACTGTCATGTATGAGGGACAACTATGGTCATAAGTAGACATCTTGAATAACAAGCGCTTGGCTGCTCTTGTGAATAATTTATTTAACTACCGGTTTCATAGCCTAGAAGCCATATCATCAGCTTAAATCTGTTAAATTACAGAAAGCGTTCGATACGAGTGTGGTCGAAATATAATTACAATCAACGGTGAAAAGTAAAGCAAATCGTAATTTAACGGACTTAACCTGATGATGGGGCTTCTAGGCTACGAAACCGGTCGTTAAATAAATTATTTACAAGAGCGGCCAACCGATTATTATTCAAGAGATAAGCAACCTCCTTTGTAGCCCAACTGCTTTTCGTCAGTATTCTATTAATGAACCGAAATCTGCCGCCTGATGTACCTAAGACTAAGCCTGTTTGATCGTTCCGTTTCATATCCCTACAACTTTCTACTCCGATGTATTTGTACGAGTTGCCCGATTACAACTGTACTTCAGTGATATTATAGCTGAAATAAACTACGGGTTTTCGTCTTGTATGAGCCATGGTCTCCACTCACGGAAGGTTTAATGAAAGAACGATATTGATCCTTGAACGTGGAACAATGTCTCTTGCTCTGATCAACGGATTGGTCGCAAAGGAATCAGGTTTATAAATCTGAGCAATCACTAGAATATTACACCAAAGCGCGCGAGCAGGCAGTATTTCCACGAGAAATTTTAGTAGGCTGCGGCGTAGAAATGGCCATCGAAATGAAATATGAGACAAAGTCGTTGAATTTGGACCAACAGAAACAAGAACGCTGAGGCAGTTCCATGCGATGCGTGAAGCCCCAGCGGTCCAGCAAACATGAGTGTCTGTGGTACACGTTTCTCCCGACGGGACATCCACATTTCAATATGCACCTGCAGGTGGGACACACGTCCTGAAACCGGGCCGTGCTTTGCTTTTCAGAAACAATGTTTACAACTGTAGTGGATTTTTATAGTTAATGAGAAGTGTCTTTGTCTCATCGTCAGCATGGGAACACAGGCCTGATCAGTTTGTTACGTATCGCCTTCAAAGTATAGCATATGATTGTGCTTGCGCTATGCAGTCAAAGACTATAGCATTCCTAGCAGACTAAACCCATACAAAGAGTGTCTTCGCATCTCAACAGCGACTTATAACACACCTAAAGGAAAATGTTATGGAAAACGTTTTATAATCATCAGTTTTCAACATGAAATCTCCACTTTTTTAGAGGTGATACGACACGACTACATTTCGTATACAGGTTGTTCCATTGATCGTGACCGGGCCAGATATCTCACGAAATAAGCGTCAAACGAAAAAAACTACAAAGAACGAAATTTGTCTATCTTGAAGAGGGAAACCAGATGGCGCTATTTGGTTGGCCCGCTCGATGGCGCTGTGTTTGAACATTTTATTTCGGTTGTTCCAATGTGGTACATGTGCCTTTGTGAACTTATCATTTCTGAGAACCCATGCTGTTACAGCGTGATTACCTGTAAATACCACATTAATGCAATAAATGCTCAAAATGATGCCCGTCAACCTCAATGCATTTGGCAATACTTGTAACGACATTCCTCTCAACAGCGAGTAGTTCGCCTTTCGTAATGTTCGCACATGCATTCACAATGCGCTGACGCATGTTGTCAGGCGTTGTCGGTGGATCACAATAGCAAATATCCTTCAACTTTCCCCACAGAAAGAAATCCGGGGACGTCAGATCCGGTGAACGTGCGGGCCATGGTATGGCGCTTCGACGACCAATCCACCTGTCATGAAATATGCTATTCAATACCGCTTCAGCCGCACGCGAGCTGTGTGCCGGACATCCATCATGTTGCAAGTACATCGCCATTCTGGCATGCAGTGAAACATCTTGTAGTAACATTGGTAGAACATTACGTAGCAAAACAGCATACACTGCACCATTTAGATTGCCATCGATCAAACGGGGGAAAATTATCCTTCCTCCCATAATGTAGCACCATGCATTAACCAGGCAAGGTCGCTGATGTTGCACTTGTCGCAGCCATCGTGGATTTTCCGTTGCCCAATGGTGCATATTATGCCGGTTTACGTTACAGCTGTAGGTGAATGACGCTTCGTCGCTAAATAGAACGCGTGCAAAAAATCTGTCATCGTCCCTAATTTCTCTTGTGGCCAGTGGCAGAACTGTACACGACGTTAAAAGTCGTCGCTATGGATAGAAATATGGTAGGGTGCAATCGATGTCGACGTAGCATTCTCAACCCCGACGTTTCTGAGATTCCCGATTGTCGCGCAATTTGTCTCCTACTGATGTGCGGGTTAGCCGCGACGGCAGCTAAAACACCTGCTTGGGCACCATCATTTGTTGCAGGTCGTGGTTGACGTTTCACATGTGGCTGTACACTTCCTGTTTCCTTAAATAACGTAACTCTCCGGCGAACGGTCCGGACACTTGGATGATGTCGTCCAGGATACTGAGCAGCATACATAGCACACGCACACGTTGGGCTTTTTGATCACAATAGCCATACATCAACACGATATCGACCTTTTCCGCAATTGGTAAACAGTCCATTTTAACACGGGTAATGTATCACGAAGCAAATACCGTCAGCACTGGCGGAATGTTACGTGATACCACGTCGGCCTACTTATACGTATGTGACTATTACAACGGCATCTATCACAAAGCGAAAAAAGTGCTCCAACTAAAACATTCATATTTCTTTACGTACTACACGAATATGTAATAAAAAATGGGGGTTCTTATTTAAAAAAACGCAGTTAATATCCGTTTGAGCTATGGCAGTGCCATCTAGCGGGCCAACCATAGCTGGTTTCCTCCTTCAAGCTAGCCGGCCAGGGTGGCCGAGCGGTTCTAGGCGCTACAGTCTGGAACCGCGCGACCGCTACGGTCGCAGGTTCGAATGCTGCCTCGGGCATGGATGTGTGTGATGTCCTTAGGTTAGTTAGGTTTAAGTAGTTCTAAGTTCTAGGGGACTGATGACCACAGACGTTAAGTCCCACAGTGCTCAGAGCCATTTGAACCAAATCTTCAACTGAAGTTTGACTGAACGACAAGTGTGCATTTTCCTTAAGTTAGCATTTTTTTATTGTCAGCTCCAGCAAGTGGACGAGTTACGTCCCATAGTGCTCAGAGCCATTTTTTGAACCTTCAAGCTAGACGAGTTTCGTTCTTTGTAGTTTTTCGTTTGATGCTTAATTCGTGAGATATTTGTCCCGGTCAGTCTCAATGGACCACCCTGTATAACATGGTGTAAACGCCGTGTTGTAACATATCTGGAAGGTTATATGAATGTGTGGTGTCTGTTACTTCGGAGAATCCGCAGAGGTATCTCCTGCTTATTACGCAGGTGCGGTAACCACTGCGTCATCCGAGACACAGCGTTAAACTGCACGGACTGTCTCGGCTCCTTCACGGCCGATCCAGACTCCCATCAAGCGCCACCTATCCACAGTCGCTGTCCATTTCCTCCATATTCGCTGTATAACAGCTGCGGATTCTGCGTGATGTTTGTTCACCGCACATTCGTATAATCTGATATGCCTAGCTAGGCAATGAATCCACCTTCTTCAGTGCAGATGCAAAAATACTTCCGACCTCCTGTGGGGCCGGCCGGTGTGGCCGAGCGGTTCTAAGCGCTTCAGTCTGGAACCGCACGACCGCTACGGTCGCAGGTTCGAATCCTGCCTCGGGCGTGGATGTGTGTGATGTTCTTAGGTTGTAAGTAGCCTGTTCAGGTTTTTATGCTGGTAACGCCATGTAGCGCTCTGTATGAAAATCACTGACTGTGCTGTGTGCAGTCTGAGGCTGGTCGGCATTGTTGCAATATTCGACATTGTAGTGTTGGGCAGTTGGATGTGAACAGCGCGTAGCGTTGCGCAGCTGGAGGTGGGCCGCCAACAGTGGTGGATGTGGGGAGAGAGATGGCGCAGTTTTGAGAGCGGATGATCTAAACGTGTGTTCTAACAACCCTACCACAACAAAGGTCAAAAATTAATTAAGATTTGTGGTGTTGTTCACGCTGCTAAACACTGCATTTTCGGGCAACAGCAAAGTTTCGTTATGTGGCAGGCGTCATTAGAGGACAGTTAATAAAGTCATTTCATGAAATAATGAGTAAACTAGGCACTCATTTTTTCATGTTTCCCACGCTGGTCTCGTTGTAAAATCATGGCTCAATCGTCAAAAATCTAGGTGGTGATGATTCCAAGCTCGGATGCAAAGAGGCCTATGTTTTATTCTGCTATATTCTAAAGTTTTATAAATGTGTTTCATAAACCATTCTTGAAGACTAAACTTTTGCAAGTTAGGACAATGGTGATGTAAAAAAGTAATCAGCACTCCGAATTTAAGTTACACTTCCTGTGTATTGCTTTTGTTGCAATATCACGTAACACACAAAACATCACTTCACAATACAAAATATACTTGAAAACATCTTCCTCACTGTTAAAGTTCACATTTTATAAGCTGACTACAATATGCGTCTTTCCAACATGACGTCCAAGACTTGACTTTCTCAAGGCCCGACTCTCTAAATAACTAACTAATAATCGCTTACGCGCCCTAAAATCAGAGTTACAAGCACGACAAAGATCATAGTGACAAAAGAAAGAATGCACATAAGAATAATATCATTGCAATGTAAACATATCGATGTATCAAATGATATTAAATGATATTAATGAAATCAAATCTGAATGTTGTCTCAGAAACATGTTAACTACTTTACAGAAACACAGTAGAATATTGCTGGTATCAAGAGGTTGAGTTGAGGTGCCGTAATTGTTGCGTAATTCAAGTACCATTACAGTGTCCATCAGAGACAGTAAATTTGTAAGACAGGATGTCATGAACTGATATATACAGTGTGTTACAAAAAGGTACGGCCAAACTTTCAGGAAACATTCCTCACACACAAAGAAAGGAAAGATGTTATGTGGACATGTGTCCGAAACGCTTAAGTTCCATGTTAGAGCTCATTTTAGTTTCGTCCACCTACGCTCAATGGAGCACGTTATCATGATTTCATACGGGATACTCTACCTGTGCTGCTAGAACATGTGCCTTCACAAGTACGACACAACATGTGGTTCATGCACGATGGAGCTCCTGCACATTTCAGTCGAATTGATCGTACGCTTCACAACAACAGATTCGGTGACCGATGGATTGGTAGAGGCGGACCAATTCCATGGCCTCCGCGCTCTCCTGACCTCAACCCTCTTGACTTTCATTTATGGGGGCATTTGAAAGCTCTTGTCTACGCAACCCCGGTACCAAATGTAGAGACTCTTCGTGCTCGTATTGTGGACGGCTGTGATACAATACGCCATTCTCCGGGGCTGCATCAGCGCATCAGGGATTTCATGCGACGGAGGGTGGATGCATGTATCCTCGCTAACGGAGAACATTTTGAACATTTCCTGTAACAAAGTGTTTGAAGTCACTCTGGTACGTTCTGTCGCTGTGTGTTTCCATTCCATGATTAATGTGATTTGAAGAGAAGTAATAAAATGAGCTCTAACATGGAAAGTAAGAGTTTACAGACACATGTCCACATAACATATTTTCTTTCTTTGTGTGTGAGGAATGTTTCCTGAAAGTTTGGCCGTACCTTTCTGTAACACCCTGTATATATTATGACTTTTGAACACTATTAAGGTAAATACATTGTTTGTTCTCTATCAAAATCTTTCATTTGCTAACTATGCCTATCAGTATTTAGTGCCTTTAGTAGTTAGAATCTTTTATTTAGCTGGCAGTATTGGCGCTCGCTGTATTGCAGTAGTTCTAATAACGAAGATTTTTGTGAGGTAAGTGATTCATGAAAGTTATATGTTATTATTAGTCAGGGCCATTCTTTTGTAGGGATTATTGAAAGTCATATCGCGTTGCGCTAAAAATATTGTGTGTCAATTTAAGCACAGTCATTTATAATTTTTCGAAGTGGACGTTTCAAGGTTAGTTAGGTTTAAGTAGTTCTAAGTTCTAGGGGACTGATGACCTCAGATGTTAAGTCCCATAGTGCTCAGAGCCATTTTTTGGACCTCCTGTGGGAATCTCGCAAGAGCGAGCCTAATAAGCACGAGATACGGGGTTCGAATCCTGGTCCGGTACACATTTTCACTCCTCGTCCCCCACTCTGTATAATGTCCCAGTACAGCTGACAGCAATGATCCCTCCCCTTTCCTTTCCTTCCTTCCTCTCTTCACCTTCTGTTTACATATAAACGTGGAAGGATTGTAGAGAGGTGTATTGAGAAATGAGGATAGGAACCCGTGTCTGGAAACAGCATCCAGCGGTGTGGCAAAGCGTCGAATTTATAAGCTCCGGCACCAGCCACTAGGCCAACCCTTCAGCAGCAAACGTGACTTTGTACGTTGACGGACAGTAGGCTAAACATCTCGCAATGCTGTTTGTTATTCAGTCATGCTGACTGATTGCCATGATCGCCAGTGGAGAAGATGAAGCTAGAGCTGGTGCATAGAAACGCCTTGCCTCCTATGAATGCGACGCTTTGTTGCGTCGTTGGATGACAGTTTTGGATACGGGTTTCCATTTGCAGTTTATTTTCCTCCTGGAACCGTCTAAAATCTCCGACGTTTTCGGTACACAGGGGAAAAATAAACTGCTAAGCGAAGCCCGTGACAGAAACCGTCATGCACCAAGGCAACAGAGCATCGCATCCACAGAAGACAATTCCTGTCTATGCAGCAGCTAGCTCCTTCCTCTCCATGGGCGATAGTGGCAATCGGTTGCGATCACTGAGTAACAAACAACATTGATAGATGTCTGCGGTCCGTCAGCGTACAAAGTCACGTTGGCTGCCGAAGGGGTGGCCTAGCAGCAGGCGCTGGTGCCTATAACTTTGACGCTCTGTAGCGTTGTAGAATGACGTTTTCAGACACTCGTTCCTACCCTCGATTTCTTCCTCAAGACACGTTCTACAATCACTCGAAGTGTGTCACAACATTTCTGGGATACGCACTATAGAAACAGAACAGACCTTATGTCCAAACTAGCTTACATTTTAAAACTGTGTGTCACAGTGTGTCTTGAAAGTGGAACTCCATTTTTCATGGGCAATGATACGTCCAGGTTGCATGGATAGCCCAAGTTCTGGGTTCAGTGCTGTAGCGACGTCGTTTAATCTGGTAGCAAAAATTCAGAACTGTGCTTGCTCCCCTAGAGAGTGAAATGTTCATTCTGGTAACCAACTACGAGTCGGCTATGGCACATTTGATATTACGACCTCACTCATGCTCATAAATGATGAACGATTAGTTAAGAGGAATAATATCAAATATTGTAAGTTAAAAAAAAGATCTATTGTAGCAACCTACTATTGAAGGTTATTGGTGAAGTTCTTAGCCATCCTGTGCTTTTTCTATAGTGACCCGTTAGGCTCTCCATTTACTCTAAATTTTCCATGAGCATTCGAAAGTCCTTAAAGTAAGTTTTGGATCGCAGAGTGGATATCTGTACATCAAATATACAGGGTGTTTCAAAAATGACCGGTATATTTGAAACGGCAATAAAAACTAAACGAGCAGCGATAGAAATACACCGTTTGTTGCAATATGCTTGGGACAACAGTACATTTTCAGGCGGACAAACTTCCGAAATTACAGTAGTTACAATTTTCAACAACAGATGGCGCTGCAAGTGATGTGAAAGATATAGAAGACAACGCAGTCTGTGGGTGCGCCATTCTGTACGTCGTCTTTCTGCTGTAAGCGTGTGCTGTTCACAACGTGCAAGTGTGCTGTAGACAACATGGTTTATTCCTTAGAACAGAGGATTTTTTTGGTGTTGGAATTCCACCGCCTAGAACATAGTGTTGTTGCAACAAGACGAAGTTTTCAACGGAGGTTTAATGTAACCAAAGGACCGAAAAGCGATACAATAAAGGATCTGTTTGAAAAATTTCAACGGACTGGGAACGTGACGGATGAACGTGCTGGAAAGGTAGGGCGACCGCGTATGGCAACCACAGAGGGCAACGCGCAGCTAGTGCAGCAGGTGATCCGACAGCGCCCTCGGGTTTCCGTTCGCCGTGTTGCAGCTGCGGTCCAAATGACGCCAACGTCCACGTATCGTCTCATGCGCCAGAGTTTACACCTCTATCCATACAAAATTCAAACGCGGCAACCCCTCAGTGCCGCTAACATTGCTGCACGAGAGACATTCGCTAACGATATAGTGCACAGGATTGATGACGGCGATATGCATGTGGGCAGCATTTGGTTTACTGACGAAGCTTATTTTTACCTGGACGGCTTCGTCAACAAACAGAACTGGCGCATATGGGGAACCGAAAAGCCCCATGTTGCAGTCCCATCGTCCCTGCATCCTCAAAAAGTACTGGTCTGGGCCGCCATTTCTTCCAAAGGAATCATTGGCCCATTTTTCAGATCCGAAACGATTACTGCATCACGCTATCTGGACAGTCTTCGTGAATTTGTGGCGGTACAAACTGCCTTAGACGACACTGCGAACACCTCGTGGTTTATGCAAGATGGTGCCCGGCCACATCGCACGGCCGACGTCTTTAATTTCCTGAATGAATATTTCGATGATCGTGTGATTGCTTTGGGCTATCCGAAACATACAGGAGGCGGCGTGGATTGGCCTCCCTATTCGCCAGACATGAACCCTTGTGACTTCTTTCTGTGGGGACACTTGAAAGACCAGGTGTACCGCCAGAATCCAGAAACAATTGAACAGCGGAAGCAGTACATCTCATCTGCATGTGAAGCCATTCCGCCAGACACGTTGTCAAAGGTTTCGGGTAATTTCATTCAGAGACTACGCCATATTATTGCTACGCATGGTGGATATGTGGAAAATATCGTACTATAGAGTTTCCCAGACCGCAGCGCCATCTGTTGTTGAAAATTGTAACTACTGTAATTTCGAAAGTTTGTCTGCCTGAAAATGTACTGTTGTCCCAAGCATATTGCAACAAACGGTGTATTTCTATCGCTGCTCGTTTAGTATTTATTGCCGTTTCAAATATACCGGTCATTTTTGAAACACCCTGTAGGTCTACTGTAGGCTAAACGATTCATTCATTTTCAAAGCTATATATTTTCCAAAGTGTTACATGGACTAACATTACAGATGCACCTATAGGACCGTAAACTCGCCAGCTTTGCATTGTGCCCATCAGTTGGCGGTATGAGTGCAGTGCCTTGACAAAATAGCTACAAAGCACGAGGATGAAAATTTTGCCTCCAAGCCGATATTCGGCGATGAAGTAATCTTCCATTTGTCTGGAAAGATAATCGATACACTGTGAAAGTGTGGATCACTGAAAATTCTCATGAGATTGTGGTGCATGAACGAGATCTGCGGAAGGTTGATGTTTTCTGTGCAGCGCCACAGACGAAGCAGTATGGGCCTTTTTTCTGCTGTGAGAAGACTGTGTTGGGAACCATTTATCTTGATATGTTGCAGTTGTGGTGATTGTTTACATAACTGACTGTTGATTCCAGTAATTCCGTCTTCAATCAAGAAGAGGCACTCCCTCATTGGAGCATCGATATTTTGTTCGCTTCCTAAACGACGAATTTTCGCCTCGCTGTACTGGGCGTAGAAGTAGCTCTGTTTCTTTGACCCCCCCCCCTCCACTATGTCACCAAAACACCTTGTGACTTTTTCCTTTGGGTACATTGAGGACCGTGTTTAGGTACCCCACTGGCAAGAACATTCGAACAGCTCATAGAATGCATCAGTGCTGCTGTGACGACCATCGACAGGATGTTGCTTCAAATTGTATGAAACGAAATTGGATACCACTTGGACGTGCGTCGTGTGACCAGAAGGGCACTCATAGGACATTTTTAGAGTGAAAAGTGCACACTTTGTGACCTCATTTATTTATTTAATCTGATCTGACTTGGGCCATTAGGTCCTCTCTTACATTGAACCAGTGTGTCACATATAAAATACCTTTTATTTTTGCTTCTTACCGTTATTTTACGGTTCTATTCGTGTGCCAGTCCTATCTGTACATGTAAAATTTTGGAAAATGTAGAGTTTTGAAAATGAATGAACCATTTCTAGTGGCCCTGTAAAACGACTTTGATGTGTAGCACAGAGAAACGTGATTGGGTTGGTACAGTTCGTTTCACGCAGGACTAAACTCTTCATCTTAGATATTTCTTTAACGGTTGATTCAACTGAAAGAGGTTTCCTTCCTTGTAGCAGTTTGAGCACACAATCAGTCTATTAGTTCGCGGCCTACCTCCCCAGTTTCCGCAGCCTGCAACTGATTACTGTACGACATGGTACTTGAGCAGCATTAAGTTTTAATGACTGATATCATCAGAATATTCTATACATAGCTGCATGTAAGTGGTAATATACTCACTCCCTTCGTGGACTCACTAATTATGTCGCCCGTCGTTAATTTGTTCGCGTTGCCGCCATCTATTCAGATACCTGCTTTCGCGTTCCTGGCTATTTTACGTCCAGAATTACTGCGTGTTTAACGGGCACGCTTCCATTTCCTTATATTTCTGTCAGGCGGTAAACCAATTAAAATTGTATTAAAACATTAATTACTTAAAATGGCGTGTCTCGTATTTTCAGCGGTCAAAGGTCGAAGCATTTCAGCCTGAAGGAGCACTTCTATCAATACTGGAATGCGCTGCCGGGTTAACTACTTCTTTAAAGATGGGTTAAGATTTCATTCAGAAACTGAAATTGCAACGTCAACTGAGAATTTTTAAAAAATAGAGACCTCGTGTAGACGTAATAGGGTACAAGAAGCTAAGCACAGATGAATGAAGTCAGTCAAGTGGAAGAGCTGTGAGGTTGACATTATTAAGTAATTAGGGTTCAAATAATAGTCTGCAAGGCCAAACACTCACTGTAGTTTACGTCTATAATCACGAAGTTTTTGATGCCAAAAAATTGTCTAGTGAACTACTATTCATTATTTTGCAAATAAAGCATGTCTTGCTACTAGCCTACTCGCTTTACCAACAGTTTCCGTTCGGCCGGTGAGGCCGAGCGGTTCTAGGAGCTTCAGTCTGGAACCGCGCAACCGCTACAGTCGCAGGTTCGAATCCTGCTCGGGCATGGATGTGTGTGATGTCCTTAGGTTAGTTAGGTTTAAATAGTTCTAAGTTCTAGGGGATAATGCTCAGAGCCAATTGAACCCAACAGTTTCCGCACATGGGTCTGAAAGGAAAAATATTACATCCATAAAAATACAACTGCCCTAAGATGGGTGAGAATTCTGAAAAATGATTATTGCACGGTGAATTTTAAGCAAAACACTGATCATTTTTATTATTCTGCTATGCAGATCGACAGAACGTACAAAATTTCTTGTGTGAGTCAAGAGGCTCAACAACTACAACTCCTTCTCCAGCCAAGCAACAGCAGAATGAGTGACGGAATGGTTTTTATACGTACATATACATATATTTATACCACTATCGTTGTTGATCATGGCATCACCAAAGCATGCAACTCCAACGTATCTCTTTGTCTTAAAGATTACAGACTTCCACAGGCTACACTGTTGTGGCGTTGATTATTGACACAACATACATGATTGGTTCGGAATACAAGATCCATGATCAACTGTACGAGAGTGTGCTGAAAAGTAACGCCTTCATAATTTTTATTCTGTTCTGATACTGAGTTAGTACATGTGAGGCACATTACTCCATCGTGTCTCTGGCTTCGGTCAAGCAAGTTGCAACCCTGTGCCGCTAGGGGGCTCCGAATTGCAGCGTGTAACCTGCGGTGTGTATCATAGCTATTTGGGTGCATGAGAGACAGCACCGCGCTGTCTTCGTGTTTCTAACCAAATACGGAGCACCTTTTCCTTCAGCACGACAATGGCAGACGACACACGAGCGCTGCAACATCTGAAACAATCCGACGCCTTGAGTTCACTGTGTTAAGTAGATTGTTTAGGTTTTTATGTTGGTAACGTAACCTAGCGCTCTATATGAAAATCACTGGCTGTGCTGTGTGCAGTCTGTGGCTGGTTGGCATTGTTGGAATATTCGCCATTGTAGTGTTGGGCAGTTGGATGTGAACAGCGCGTAGCGTTGCGCAGTTGGAGGTGAGCCGCCAACAGTGGTGGATGTGCGGAGAGAAATGGCAGAATTTTGAGAGCAGACGATCTGGACGTGTGTCCATCAGAAAGAGTAAATTTGTAATATTGGATATCATGAACTAATATATATATGATGACTTTGGAACATTATTAAGGTAAATACATTGTTCTCTATCAAAATCTTTCATTTGCTGACTATGCCTATGAGTAGTTAGTGCCTTCAGTAGTTAGAATCTTTTATTTAGCTGGCAGTATTGGCGCTCGCTGTATGGCAGTAGTTCGAGTAACGAAGGTTTTTGTGAGGTATGTGATTCATAGGAGGTATAGGTTATTGTTAGTCAGGACCATTCTTTTGTAAAGATTATTGAAAGTCAGACTGCGTTGCGCTAAAGATATTGGGTGTCAATTTAGTGTTGATCAGAATAAGTAAAGAGCGAACTGTATGAGTACGTTCAGTTCTGCTCAGCTGTTTGAAAATCAAACAACGTAAGGGGTATTCTAGCACAGTCTCTCATAAATTTTTCTAAGGAACGTTTCAACTGTCGTCGACCATCTTCCATACAGTCCCGACTTGGGTCAAGTGATTTTGATCTGTTTCCAACACTTTCAGAACACCTCTGAGGACTTCACTTTGGTAGTGGCGAACCGGTGCAAGCAGATGTGAGGTTTTGGCTCCGTCAACAACATCAAACAGTCTACAGTGACGGTATCAAAAAACTGGTTTCTCTTTTGCCATAAATGTGTTCGTCGCCACTGTGAATATGTTGAGAAATAAACATGTAGCCATCAAGAATAGAGATAAGGAATGTTAATAAAGTTTGTTTTATTTAAAGAGCTGAAAGAGTAAAAAAAATTCGGGGGCTTTACTTTCAGTATCCCCTCGTATATGTGTACAATAAAATCGTAATAACTGAGCACCACAAAACATAATACTCCTCGTATCAAGATATGGTACAAGACGCTAAGCTCATCTCATCTAAAAAGCTCTAATGCGAGATACCTAAAATGTAATGCAGTGACGATGACATGAGAACACATCACTATTATGAATATAAAATTAGTATATGAAAACAGTCTAAGAGAAGTAAAGTCAATAACGTGATAGAACATAAATAAACTATCTGAACAGTCAGAAAACCACATTTTTAAGACCTATACTCCTCGCGTACAATGTGACAAACGTCAGTAAATACACTACTGGCCATTAAAATTGCTGCACCAAGAAGATGACGTGATACAGACGCGAAATTTAACCGACAGGAAGAAGATGCTGTGATATGCAAATGATTAGCTTTTCAGAGCGTTCACACAATGTTGGCGCAGGTGGCGACACCTAAAACGTGCTGACATGAGGAAAGTTTCCAACCGGTTTCTCATACACAAACTGCAGTTGACCGGCGTTGCCTGGTGAAACGTTGTTGTGATGCCTCGTCTAAGAAGGAGAAATGCGTACCATCACGTGGCCGACTTTGATAAAGGTCGGACAGTAGCCTATCGCGATTGCGGTTTATCGTATCGCGACATTGCTGCTCGCGTTGGTCGAGATCTAATGACTGTTAGCAGAATATGGGATCGGTGGGTTCAGGAGGGTAATACGGAACGCCGTGATGGACCCCAAAGGTTTTGTATCACTAGCAGTCGAGATGACAGGCGTCTTATCCGCATGGGTGTAACGGATCGTGCAGCCACGTCTCGATCTCTGAGCCAACAGATGGTGAGGTTTGCAAGACAACAACCATCTGCACGAACAGTTCTACGACGTTTGCATCAGCATGGAATATCAGCTCGGAGACCATGGCTGCATCACAGACAGGAGCGCCCGCGATTGTGTACTCAACGACGAACCTGGGTGCACGAATGGCAAAACGTCATTTTTTGGGATGAATCTAGGCTCTGTTTACAGCATCACGATGATCGCATCCGTGTTTGGCGACATCGCGGTGAACGCACATTGGAAGCGTGTATTCGTCATCGCCATATTGGCGTATCACCCGGCGTGATGGTATGGGGTGCCATTGGTTAAACGTCTCGGTCACCTCTTGTTCGCATTGACGGCACTTTGAACAGTGGACGTTACATTTCAGATGTGTTACGACCCGCGGCTCTACCCTTCATTCGATCCTTGCAAAACCCTACATTTCAGCAGGATAATGCACGACCGCATGTTGCAGGTCCTGTACGGGCCTTTCTGGATACAGAAAATGTTCGACTGCTGCCCTGGCCAGCGCATTCTCCAAGTCTCTCACCAAATGAAAACGTCTGGTCAATGGTGGCCGAGCAACTGGCTCGTGACAATACGCTAGTCACTACTCTTGATGAACTGTGGTATTGTGTTGAAGCTGCGTGGGCAGCTATACCTGTACACACCATCCTAACTCTCTTTGACTCAATGCCCAGGCGTATCAAGGCCGTTATTACGGCCAGAGGTGGTTGTTCTGGGTACTGATTTCTTAAGATATATGCACTGAAATTGCGTGAAAATGTAATCACATGTCAGTTCTAGTATAATATATTTGTCCAATGAATACCCGTTTATCATCTCCTTTACTTCTTGGTGTAGCAACTTTAATGCCAGTAGTGTAAAAAAAAAAATCGTCCAATATAAGCACAGCTCTGGGACTGCTTATATTATGTATATCAAACAGTCCTCGCCATTGTAGCCAAGCTAAAAAATGTCGTGTGACTAGGACATCCCGTTGGGTAGACCGTTCGCCAGGTACAAGTCTTTCGATCTGACTCCTATTCGGCGACTTGCGCGTCGAGCAGCCAAGCTGACACACTAGGTCATATCTGTTCCGGCCTAACGTGAAGTGCCGCAACGTCGGTAGGAACGTTACAACAGAGAGGGCTGTGAGATGACGTCAGCCAATAGTATGGTGACGTACCCCTCTCTAGGACGGCACTGAGACAGGAGCGGCCTCTTCACGAAGAGAATATAAGCGCCGCGCCGCCTAGCCGCGGCCCGAATGGAAGACGAGCCGTCCTCCGAACTCTACAACAGTGACTAATGAACTATATTGTTTTGCTTGCATTGGAATTGTATATTCCGAAGGACATTGATTATTTGCATGTCGCCATTTGCTTGCGACACACATTTGTCAAAACGCAAAATTAAGTACTGTCATTTATTTACCGTAATAAAAATCTGTTAACGCGATTTGCTTGAATTGTTGTCTAGCGATCCGAAAAAGCAGCTTTCCTAGGCACCCTATATTAGACGAGTGGGCAGAACACAACAATGTCCCATGGTTACGCAAGGACTCCTATGCAAGCTTCAAAGAGGCAAAACTGTTTACCTGGTATTTACAGTAAAAGAGAACTTCGATACTCTCAGTCTTCTAGCTGGTGCTTTCTCAGAAAAAGTAAGGAGTAAATTTAGACAACGGACGCCACAACGGAGATGAGTAAGGCCTAACGCCTACTGACAAGACCAGGGAACGAATTCCATTAGCTCTACGACCGCTTGGCTCAATCACGGTCGAGGAGAGCAGATGGCCTCAACAGCGAGGTGCCGGAGCTAGCAGTGTATTTAACACTAAATTCTTCTAGAATCTACATATGTAAATGATGCTCTAAGCCCCCCCCCCCCCCTATTGTAACTCCAACTTTTGCTGTTGCACATGGATTAAAAAGAAACGCGAACTGACTGTAATCGACCCTGCAAGTGGAGTAGAAAAGAGTTTGGCACCTGCAATAATTTAATTTGATAAATAAGTTAAATAAAGGAAAGTTACATTAACATAGTGAGAAATGATAGGGTTGCTCTACCGATTAACAGAATGAAAGTTCTGTCCAAAATAACAATATGATTTATTATGACTAAACTCAAAATAATAAACAAAACACATGAAACATTTATAATACATCAAATTGGCTCAAATTGGATACTCAAATAAATGCTGTGAAGGTGAAGATGTCCCTAAACTAGATTGTGACATTTATGACGAAGTGGTATGTGGAGCCAATTCTTTGCAACTCAAGTCTTAATAGAAACACACAGCCAACCCAACATTAATTGCTGCTACAGTAGTGAGAACTCAGACAATGAACATCCAAGACAGGACAAAGTTAGAAAAGACGAACAGGCGTGCTCTGCTGAGCTCTGATTATCACCTAGCAAAATTGCCTGCTTTGTCGGTGCTGCGGATGTACATTACCAAGCTGTCTTCTTAACTGCAAGAACACGATCTGGCGTACTGGAGGCGATGGCTGGTTGCTTCGACGTCCCATCGTGGTGATGATAATGTCGTGAGTATAGCCCAAAACAAATTATTGCTAGGAAGTCTTTAGTCTGGAACAACCAGACCAAAGACTTCCTAGCAATACAAATGCGCCTCTGAGGGAGACGAAGAAGGCTCGCCACACAATCACTGACGGTACAGTGATTGATTTTAACAAGTGAAATCACACAGTAACTCCGATACAGTCAACTTTAGCCAGAACTGCTCAAGAAAGACAACATAGGCCGCTTGTACACAGAACGCTCAATTACCAACTGTACTCGGAAAGTTACGTTGAAGTCGAAACTTAAGCAACTTCGCCAAACAGTTACAATTTTAAAAAATATGTTAGACAGCCAATGCAGGGCAGGCTGTCCAGACCAGCGAGAGCTCAGTCTTGTAACCTACTCCGACCGAAAGGCGAGAGCCGACTCTCTCAAGAGCACCCATACAAGCCGAACACAGAACATTCCCGCCCCCACGACAGTGGCCGTGGTTAAACGTTCCAATCAGCAACTCGAAAACCGGCGCAAAATTCCACTCTATTGCACTACCATCCCACCAATGGAGATTCTTGGCGCCAATTTCTGCGCCGATTTTGCTACGTCACGGAGCTATGCCCTGAGCAACCCAATCACAGTTACGATTTTGCAGAAAACGCGGAAGTTTGCCAGCCAAGACTGCCTGGGAACACAAGTCATTCCCATGCCTCGCTGGTAGCCCTCCAGAAAGTGTTTTCGCTAAGTTTCTGCGAAGTAACGGAATCTCTAGACCAGCTGCTCCTTCAGGCCCCTGCCGCTCTTATGACAATGTCGGCGTCTGGAAAGCATACACTCGACTCCCTCACACCCGTCGGCTTAACGCTTTCAAGATCAGCAGTGCCCGCCTGTCACCGGACCACCCGGGTGACGAGAGACGCTGCGTGGGAAGTCCGCGTGGGAAGGAATAGCGACTTTTCTCCGCATGCAGTTAGAGAGGAAGATCGAATTATTCAGACTAAGATAGAAATATGAGAGGGGGCTCATGCCACCTCTCAAAACTATACTGCACAACACAATTAAATAATTATCTACCATCGCGACACAGATGTTTGAAATTTTGTTCAAAGATAACTGCATCCTCGCCGCGCGGGATTAGCCGAGCGGTCTGAGGCACTGTAGTCATAGACTGTGCGGCTGGTCCCGGCAGAGGTTCGAGTCCTCCCTCGGGCATGAGTGTGTGTGTTTGTCCTTAGGATAATTTAGGTTAAGTAGTGTGTACGCTTAGGGACTGGTGACCTTAGCAGTTAAATCCCATAAGATTTCACACACATTTGAACATTTGAACCTGCATCCTCCTCTGTTATGGAGCACAAGCGTGACGCCCTGCGTGGTCATCCTCGGGTTCGATTATACAGCAAACAGCAAGGTGTCGCCACTTAAAAATTGCAAATAAACTAATTAATTAAGTAAAAAATGAAGAAAGGGCTCAGAAATTCACATAACGTGCAAGGTGAGTTAATTACGTCACTTTGGCATCGAATTTCACCATAATTGTATCCGACGACACCGTGGAGGTGTCACACTATGGGAAGGTCTTCAACACGCCCTGTTACTCACATTTCACCCCTCCTCTGACACCTCTGCAGTGGAGATCAGAACTGCGACGCCCAACGTTCAGATCACACTGTTTTCTTATGGGATGGCCGAGGAAAACATTTCAGCCACACTGCCGCTTAGAATCGACAAGAAAAGGCCCTATCAGGTGGCATGAAGGGTGTCAATGGAACCACCCGTTTCCTTGGGGCGTCGATTCCCATACATTTCGCGGTCGAAACCTGTAGTTCGCAGTGTGATGCGAAACTCTATGGCGTTCTTGAGAAGCTTAGACGCTTCTGATACTCCTCGGACGTTTCAAAACTTCTCTAAGGACAGTGCGAGGCTGCATGCACAATGAACGTGATTGCGCTCCTTTGGAATGCAGCGCGACCACAGTTTTTCCCTCGTATAACGGTTGGAACAACTAGGATCTCTACAAAACCATTTGACGAAATTTGAATGTGATCTGTGAAAGCTTCCCGTCTCCTTTATCCCTCTTTTGTTAATCATAACCTTCCCTTTTACAATAAACTATGAAAACTTTCCTTAGGATTTCTACCTCTTGCTTAATAATAACAAATGGAATCTTCTCTTTGAAATTTATTCTCTTTCTCAATCTTCGCATACAAATTTAATTGCTGCTTATTAAAAGTGATTTTCTGATTATTTCGACGAAACATACAACGTGTCGTCGTCGTGGCCCTCGGTCGTTATCTGGAATAACCCAAAACTGTTCTTACCATCGCAGGCGCTCCTGTCTGTGAAGCAGCGTCAAGGGTAACCGCAGCCATGGTATCCGACCTGATAGTCCATGCTGCTGCAAACGTCGTCGAACTGTTCGTGCAGATGGCTGTCGTCTTGCAAACGCCCCCATCTGTTGACTCAGAGATCGAGACGTGGCTGCACGATCCGTTACAGCCATGGGGATAAGATGCCTGTCATCTCGACTGCTAGTGATATGAGGCCGTTTGGATCCAGCAAGGCGTTCCGTATTACCCTCCTGAACCCGGCGATTCCATATTCTACTATCAGTCATTGGTTCAAATAGAATGGCTCTGAGCACTATGGGACTCAACTGCTGTGGCCGTAAGTCCCCTAGAACTTAAAACTACTTAAACCTAACAAACCTAAGGACATCACACACATCCATGCCCGAGGCAGGATTCGAACCTCCGACCGTAGTGGTCGCGCGGTTCCAGACTGTAGTGCCTAGAACCGCTCCGCCACCCCGTCGGCAATGACAGAGGGTCATAAAGCAATTTCAGTCTGCTTCCTTCATCAACATTGTCAGTTCTTTCCGGTTCTCCACCTACAATGGTACCAAGGCTAATTTATGGTCTTCCCTATAATTACATGTACACTGATAAGCCAAAACATTATGGCCGCTGCCCACTGAGACTTTGGATAACGCCTGATGGCGTTGTGAGCACGTGACGCGCGAATAAGAATATATAAGTGGAGCAGAAACGGACGAGGGATCAGATATGGGCTACAAATATCGAAATGCATTGAGATAAGCGACTTTGTCAATGGGGAGGTTATTATTAAGCAGAGCCTATGATTGAGTATCTCGAAAATGGCGAAGCTGGCCAAATGTTTACATGCTACTGTCATCAGCATTTGCGAAAAGAGGTAGAAAGACAGTGAAACTACCACTAGGAGCTCAATGGTGTCTGGAACCGCGCGACCGCTACGGTCGCAGGTTCGAATCCTTCCTCGGGCATGGATGTGTGTGATGTCCTTAGGTTAGTTAGGTTTAAGTAGTTCTAAGTTCTAGGGGACTGATGTCCTCAGATGTTAAGTCCCATAGTGCTCAGAGCTATTTGAACCATGTAGCTCAATGGTTGGACATCCACGACGCGTCACAGAACGTTGGCTTCGGAGGGTAGAATGCTCTGTAACGTAGGATACATGGTGATTTGCGGCATCTCGGCCGAGAGAGCACAATGTTGTGCACTCACAAGTGTTTCGGAACACACTGTTCATCGTATATTGTTGAACATGGAGCTCCGCAGCACATCGCCCTTAATGTGTGCACATGTTCACTCAACGACATCGTCAGCTACATTGCAGTGGGCATTGGACCGTCGGGATTCGACCCTCGATCAATGGAAACGTGTCGGCTCTTCGGGTGAACCGTATTTTTGCTACACGAGGTCGATGGTCGTCTCCGCAGACGCCATCATCGAGGTGAACGGCGGCGCTGTTCGTGCAGCGTGCCATGGACAAAGGGGGTGGGAACAGTATTAAGCTATGAGAGATAGTCTCCTGCGCTTGCATGGGACGTGTGTTAGTAATCGAAGACACGCTAACAGCTGCGAACCACCTGCATCCCTTCATGTCTTCCCCAACGGTGATGTCGTCTTTCAACAGTGCTGCAGAGGTTTGGGGAGCATTATAGTGAACTCACGTCGACCTCGCAGCGACCAAATTTGCCTGATGTAAATCCTATGGAACCCATCTCGGTCGCTAAAGAGCGGCTTTACCGAGTACACAAGTCAGTGGCCCGTTATTTACGCGAATTACATAACCTGTGCGTAGACATCTAATGCCATATACCTCTAGAAATCTATCCACAAACTGTGGGATCCCCGACTACGAAGGATCAGTGATAAATTTTTTCCAAGGTGGACAAACAAGCATTTAGGTAGGTGGTCGTAATGTTTTGGCTCAGCAGTGTATAAAGAAAAGGAAATTAATCTTTCATTTGACCTGCCTTAAGGTTTTGAGAAACAATTGTCATTTTTTAATATATGATGTTGCACGTAAGTAATCAATATTATTATTAAAGTGGTTGAAATATTTGTTTGCAAATTGATGTAAACGTATCTGTGAATGTGTTTCACCGAAGAGCATTTGAGGTTTTAGAGGGTTCCAGGAGAGAAATGAAGTGCTTAGGGAAACACGTGTCCCGTCCATTTAGGCAACATACTGTAGCATCACATTCATAGCAGTCAATGCTTTTCTGCGCAGCTGCCAGCTCCATCTTCTACACTGACGGCAATAAGTCGCACGCACTGAATAAACATACAACAATACGAAACGTTCCGCCTACGGCTCGTCAGCGTACAGTCATGCCTTCATGGCTGCTACCGAAGAGTTTGTTTAGCGACAGGTGCCGGCGCTCTGTAGCCTCACTGAATGACGTTCCCGAACTCGGGTTCCTGTCCCAGATTTCTTACTCAAGACACCCTCTGCAAACCGTCGAAGTTCGTCACAACAGTTCTTGGACACACTGTATAAGCAGAGCAGACACGAATTGGGGGAATCATTCTAAGGACCATACGGGCCGCCAATGGAGAAATCCACTGACTTACGAGACTTATTCGCAACTGCGAATATGGTTAACTATCAGCTCTAGAATGGAATAACGACAGTGAAAGGTTGTGCCGGATCGGTACTCGAACCCGGGTTTCCTGCCTATAGCCAGCGGTCGCCTTACCATTTGGCTATCAGTGCGCGGCTCATGGCCAGTCGCAAACATCCATATATCGTCAATTATGAGTCTACAACTTGTACTCGTACATCCACTGTGGGTATTTCCGCACAGCTGAGACGTCTTATCTGAAAGTCGCTTGCCCGGTGTCGGAGACCCAGTCCGACACAAATTTTCATTGTCGCCATTCCATTCTACAGTTAACGGTTGTCGATAATCGCAACTGCGAATACATTAAATATACGAGGTGCATTCAAGTTCTAAGGCCTCCGATTTTTTTTCTAATTAACTACTCACCCGAAATCGATGAAACTGGCGTTACTTCTCGACGTAATCGCCCTGCAGACGTGCACATTTTTCACAACGCTGACGCCATGATTTCATGGCAGCGGCGAAGGCTTCTTTAGGAGTCTGTTTTGACCACTGGAAAATCGCTGACGCAATAGCAGCACGGCTGGTGAATGTGCGGCCACGGAGAGTGTCTTTCGTTGT
This sequence comes from Schistocerca cancellata, assembly GCF_023864275.1. Classification (NCBI taxonomy): domain Eukaryota; kingdom Metazoa; phylum Arthropoda; class Insecta; order Orthoptera; family Acrididae; genus Schistocerca; species Schistocerca cancellata. Next base: position 77,516,833 of record NC_064634.1, on the reverse strand, counting down.
TGGAAAAAGCCAAAAGTCACTAACAGCCAGGTCAGGTGAGTAGGGAGCATGAGGAATCACTTCAAAGTTGTTATCACGAAGAAACTGTTGCGTAACGTTAGCTCGATGTGCGGGTGCGTTGTCTTGGTGAAACAACACACGCGCTGCCCTTCCCGGACGTTTTTGTTGCAGTGCAGGAAGGAATTTGTTCTTCAAAACATTTTCGTAGGATGCACCTGTTACCGTAGTGCCCTTTGGAACGCAATGGGTAAGGATTACGCCCTCGCTGTCCCAGAACATGGACACCATCATTTTTTCAGCACTGGCGGTTACCCGAAATTTTTTTGGTGGCGGTGAATCTGTGCGTTTCCATTGATCTGACTGGCACTTTGTTTCTGGATTGAAAAATGGCATCCATGTCTCATCCACTGTCACAAACGACGAAAAGAAAGTCCCATTCATGTTGTCATTGCGCGTCAACATTACTTGGCAACATGCCACACGGGCAGCCATGTGGTCGTCCGTCAGCATTTGTGGCACCCACCTGGATGACACTTTTCGCATTTTCAGGTCGTCATGCAGGATTGTGTGCACAGAACCCACAGAAATGCCAACCCTGGTGGCGATCTGTTCAACAGTCATTCGGCGATCCCCCAAAACAATTCTCTCCACTTTCTCGATCATGTCGTCAGACCGGCTTGTGCGAGTCCGAGGTTGTTTCGGTTTGTTGTCACACGATGTTCTGCCTTCATTAAACTGTCGCACCCACGAACGCACTTTCGACACATCCATAACTCCATCACCACATGTCTCCTTCAACTGTCGATGAATTTCAATTGGTTTCACACCACGCAAATTCAGAAAACGAATGATTGCACGCTGTTCAAGTAAGGAAAACGTCGCCATTTTAAGTATTTAAAACAGTTCTCATTCTCGCCGTTGGCGGTAAAATTCCATCTGCCGTACGGTGCTACCGCCTCTGGGACGTATTGACAATGAACGCGGACTCATTTCAAAACAATGCGCATGTTTCTATCTCTTTCCAGTCCGGAGAAAAAAAATCGGAGGCCTTAGAACTTGAATGCACCTCGTATTTCATAACGGCATGCATGTCCAAAAGAACTTTGATTAGTAATGTAGAATAACACAGGCACTGCAATATCGCGCTAAGCCACTTCGTCAAGGGACAGACAGTTATGATCCGGCGCCTGGGAATGAGCAGTATGAAACAGCGAAGCTCATCGGGTGATCCGATGCTACGGTAGTGACCATCTGAAGAACGTTGCTGAAGGAACCACGTGTAGGAGACAAGGTGTCGGACAGCCACAGCTCGTCACAGAATGTGGAGACCGGAGGCTTGCCTCCTCTGTAAAATGCTGTAGACAATTCCTACGTGGATCGAACGACATCGTCAGTTACGAATGTACTACGGGTGGGGTCATTCACGTGGAGTTCCATGGGACCGGTGGTGGTAACGGAAAGTGCCACGATAGCTGTGGACTGCACCAACTTTACTATGGACCACAGGCGTCATCCTATACTTAATGTTTCCCTCGAAGGTGATGGCATCTTCCAGCAGGAGAACTGCCCGTGTCAAAACGCCAGAATTGTATTACAATGAAGAGCATTATAGTGAACTCACGTTGATGTATTGTCCACCATATTCGCCTGATCTGTACCCAATGGAACACGTTTGTACATTATCGGGCTCTAGCTCTTCACCTATAAAAGACCCGTAGTGCATACGCTGTGCGAGGACGTCCAGCGCCAGATAGCTCACGAAATCTTCTAAGGACTTATCGATCTCACGTCATGCAGAATCGCTACTGTATTTCGTTCCAAAGGTGGACCAGCCCGCTAGCAAGCTGGTGACCATAGTTTTTGACTTATCAGTGTATTTGCATTTAATAAAAAAAAATCACGAGTTGACTGAAAGGTCAGAGTTGTCGCGCAAGTCGCAGAATATGAGCCATGTGGCGATGAAGTACTACGCTGCCGAAAGTAGGTGCTGCCGACTGTCCGTAGGCGATGAACAACTGACAGCAATAAGACTAGATACAAATACCTGTGTCATTCGGGAGGACGACGGTTCAATCCCGTGTCCGGCCATCCTGATTTAGGTTTTCCGTGATTTCCCTAAATCGCACTAGGCAAATGCCGGGATGGTTCCTTCGAAAGGGCACCGCCGACTTCCTTTCCTTATCCGATGAGATCGATGACCTCGCTGTCTGGTCTCCTTCCCCAAACCAACCCAACCCAACCTATGTAAATTACGGCTCAAACAATGACTGTTGGAAGTCAGTGTTCTTGAGAGCAGCACTTCCGCTTAAAGGTTCAAATGGCTCTGAACACCATGGGACTTAACTTCTGAGGTCATCAGTGCCCTAGAACTTAGAACTACGTAAACCTAACTAACCTAAGGACATGACACACATCCATGCCCGAGGCAGGATTCTAACCTGCGACCGTAGCGCTCGCGCGGTTCCAGACTGAAGAGCCTAGAACCGCTCGGCCACTCCGGCCGGCCCGCTTAAAGGGCTAGATGACAAATGCTGAAGGAAGCGGACTGGAGACGTTTTAGCTGCAGCCGAAAGGTCTTCCCTTCTCTGGACTACAGGAAACGCATAGGCTTCCCCCTCCCCCCCCCCCCTTTCTCCTCCAGTTGAGCATGTTGCAACTGGAAGATGTCTGTGTCCGAACGCCTCTGCCTAAAGGGTGGCGTAATTATTAACAAGAGACAGTCGCCAGAGGTCGGCGATCTCCAGTGTCGGATCAGAAAGAGCTGTCAGCGACGACAAAGCGTCCGCCTGGGGGCCAGTGTGTGAGGATGGTACCGCGCCGCACCGCACCAGAGTCATAGCCGTCACCAGAGGGTTGGAGTGGGCGCGCGCGTTCTCTTGCTCGCGTGTCCACACACATATACACACACACACACACACACACACGCGCGCGCGCGCGCGGCGCGGAGCTGGAGCCTCGGCGCGGCTAGAGCTTTGACGGGGGAGGGGAGAGCGGGAGAAATCTCCGGGTCGCAGCAAACAGGCGGCCGTGACACGTGAAATTAAGTTATTAACCGGCGCACCGCCTGCGGGCACGCCTCTGCCGTTCGGCGCGGATGTGTTATCTGGGCGTCCGCCTCGCCCTTTACTTGCGCGATGTCGACGATAGTGGGGTGGGTGGGGGGGGCGGGGAGAGGGGAGAGGGTAGTATAGCAGCATTGCGGATCGCGGTGGAAGAGGGCTGCCGCGACCAGAGGGGTGGCGCCGGCAGCAGGCCGTATTTTCTAATTTCGCGGAAGGCCAGACACCAGGAAAGCAAGTTTACGCACTGGAGGGCACCTGAAAAAATAATAATGGTGTTTCTGTCGCCTCTTGTCAACGAGGCCTCTGCGCGGCGCCAGTGGAGGTAGCAGCAGCGGCAGCGGACTCCTGCGGGAAGGCAGTAAGCGTACGGTGCGGCAGGGGGGGGGAGAGGGAGTGCAAGAGGAAGAGCCGGCCGAGCAAAGAGGTGGCGTCAAAGAGCAGCCTCTGCGGCGTCCGACAAAGGGCAGGAAATTTGACCGTCAGCTGGCGGCGAGGCGTCCGGAACAGGGCCGGCCGCCCCCGATCGCCGCTGGACGCTGGACGCTGGACGCTGGACGCTGCCGGCTGGCCACCGACTGGTCCACTGGCCGCCACAGGCCGAGGAGCGCCGCCGGCCGCAGGTCATTTCCCGATAGGTCCGCCCGGCCGGCTCCAGACGCCGCGCTCCTCCGCCGAACCGCCCTTGTGGCCGTGGCAGGGTGCAATTACGAACGAGCAATAAGTTCCAGTCCTCCAGCATCTCTAGGAAGACAACTACGTCTTTTTCAGTTCATCGCTGGTGATTTCAGGAATCAGAGTATGGGGGCGGTAACAGGCGACGATCACTGTGTGAACATTAAGGTGCCAAGGAACGTGTGAATATAAAACAGCAGATGGCGATAGTCGGGGATCCAAAGTAGGGGAGCGCGCCACAACGACCCCTGCCCCCACCTCGCGCTCCCCAGCAAAAAATTTAAGAAAATGCGGTTATATTTTTATGTATGTCAATTTACATATTTTTTAGCTGCCGTAAGGAGAATAAAGTAGCATTAAAACTCGCGAAAGTGAGGATACTTTTTTGCCGACCGGTTTCGCACGATTTGTTCATCATCAAGTGACTGCACTGAATCAATTAAGTAGTGTTCTACAGGTCGTAAATACTTGAAGAATCCCATCATTTACCACGAGAGCTGCCGATAAAATTTCTTTTTTGAACAACCAGTTTGGCTTCATAGCCTATCATCTGGTTCATAGAAACCTTTAAAACATCATATCGGGCGATAAAATCAATCGCGTTATATAATAATACCCATGTCTTCGTCCTATTGTCCAGTAGAAATATATGATGCAGTGAACACATTGTGTGTGGTGGGGCGATCACTCTGTTTTTAAAGTAATGGATAAGCCACGATCGCTTCAATACCGTTTACTAGATGACCGGTTTCAGCACTCTGAAGGTGCCATCATCAGATCTGTGAAGGTATAACATAACAGGTTTGAGGGAGGGCTTACATGAGCTAACTATTTACATTACAATTATTACAGAACCACATACCTGAAACGTGGATTAACATTTATAAAACCATATGGACATCATGACACATGAGGTAGACTGTTGTTGTTGTTGTGGTCTTCAGTCCTGAGACTGGTTTGATGCAGCTCTCCATGCTACTCTATCCTGTGCAAGCTTCTTCATCTCCCAGTATCTACTGCAACCTACATCCTTCTGAATCTGCTTAGTGTATTCATCTCTTGGTCTCCCTCTACGATTTTTACCCTCCACACTGCCCTCCAATGCTAAATTTGTGATCCCTTGATGCCTCAAAACATGTCCTACCAAACGATCCCTTCTTCTAGTCAAGTTGTGCCACAAACTTCCCTTCTCCCCAATCCTATTCAATACCTCCTCATTAGTTACGTGATCTACCCACCTTAACTTCAGCATTCTTCTGTAGCACCAAATTTCGAAAGCTTCTATTCTCTTCTTGTCCAAACTAGTTATCGTCCATGTTTCACTTCCATACATGGCTACACTCCATACAAATACTTTCAGAAACGACTTCCTGACACTTAAATCTATACTCGATGTTAACAAATTCCTCTTCTTGAGAAACGCTTTCCTTGCCATTGCCAGTCTACATTTTATATCCTCTCTACTTCGACCATCATCGGTTATTTTACTCCCTAAATAGCAAAACTCCTTTACTACTTTAAGTGTCTCATTTCCTAATCTAATTCCCTCAGCATCACCCGACTTAATTTGACTACATTCCATTATCCTCGTTTTGCTTTTGTTGATGTTCATCTTATATCCTCCTTTCAAGACACTGTCCATTCCGTTCAACTGCTCTTCCAAGTCCTTTGCTCTCTCTGACAGAATTACAATGTCCTCAAAGTTTTTACTTCTTCTCCATGAATTTTAATACCTACTCCGAATTTTCTTTTGTTTCCTTTACTGCTTGCTCAATATACAGATTGAATAACATCGGGGAGAGGCTACAACCCTGTCTTACTCCTTTCCCAACCACTGCTTCCCTTTCATGCCCCTCGACTCTTATAACTGCCATCTGGTTTCTGTACAAACTGTAAATAGCCTTTCGCTCCCTGTATTTTACCCCTGCCACCTTCAGAATTTGAAAGAGAGTATTCCAGTTAACATTGTCAAAAGCTTTCTCTAAGTCTACAAATGCTAGAAACGTTGGTTTGCCTTTTCTTAATCTTTCTTCTAAGATAAGTCGTAAGGTCAGTATTGCCTCACGTGTTCCAACATTTCTACGGAATCCAAACTGATCTTTCCCGAGGTCGGCTTCTACCAGTTTTTCCATTCGTCTGTAAAGAATTCGCGTTAGTATTTTGCAGCTGTGACTTATTAAACTGATAGTTCGGTAATTTTCACATCTGTCAACACCTGCTTTCTTTGGGATTGGAATTATTATATTCTTCTTGAAGTCTGAGGGTATTTCACCTGTCTCATACATCGTGCTCACCAGATGGTAGAGTTTTTTCATGACTGGCTCTCCCGAGGCCATCAGTAGTTCTAATGGAATGTTGTCTACTCCCGGGGCCTTGTTTCGACTCAGGTCTTTCAGTGCTCTGTCAAACTCTTCACGCAGTATCTTATCTCCCATTTCGTCTTCATCTACATCCTCTTCCATTTCCATAATATTGTCCTCAAGTAGACTATCTGATAAAAATCATTGTCACAACCAATAAAAAATAATAAAAACCTGCTCTCATGGTTGTTCTTTCCATAAAATATAAAACTGAAGTCACCATATGAAACTACCACTGCTCGCCTAACACCGGTCGGCATCATCACTGCCCTATTCCGGGCAGGCTTACCTGCTGTGATTCTAGCGGTTCACAACCGGCCACCAGATAGCGCTGTCCAAGCAGCGCATACACAGTCCCATGGTATAACCACTCATTACTACTAAAACACAACTTTACCATAACTGCTTGTCACATACCCATGGGAAGCCCGCATTTGCGCATACATTTTTTGTACATACTATCATCACTATAAAGTACGTCAATTACAAAGTAAAAGCATCTGAGGCACAGACATTATCCATTAGCGCCTTACAAAACTATATATTATAATTTACCTTTATTCATATAAGGACGTCAGAAATATGCACACAGAAAGCTGTTCATAACACGATTTAGGTACAATGTGAGGAGCGATTAAAACCTGTATGCTAGGCTTTACCTGTCTAGGCACTATGGTCTTATGTATTGCAAGCGCTAAAAAGGAACGTATTAACTTGCTATAAAGTCTCTCACCATCTATACATTCGTTATGAGAAAGGTACGAATTAACTACGAAAACCTGCATAGACACATGGAATTAAGGAATGCCAGGTCAGAAGCAAACCGAAGGGCACAGGAACAGGGGGGTAAACGACATGCGGACCAAGATGCATAGTGACTCCACACAATGATACATAGGCTCTTAAAGTTGCCATTGCAACGGAGTAGCTTTAGGCAAGAGGTAATATATAAGAAACAATATATAAGAAACAATTTTAAAGAAAAACGCGACCTGATTAGAATACTGATAGGGATAGTTAACTTACACGAAAGCGCAACAATAAACTTTAACTTCGAATCGTGATCCCCTAGTTCCACTGTTTCAAAGCGAAAGTTAGAAGCACCTAAACTGATACTCTAAAACCTGTAAAATGCCCATCAAAGAAGTTGTTCATTACTGTTTAATAACCACAAATTTCTGTCCCTATATCAATATCGATGACCCCAAATTGTCTTTGATACAACTGCATCCGCGTCAAACTTACCTTACTATCTGAAAATCACTTACGAATGATAACTTCCAAGGGAGCACACTAGTAAAATGTACCCCGAAGTAATAGATTCTAGGGATCGTGTTAGCTCGTTGAAAGCCCCCCCCCCCCCCCACCCATCGTTCAAAATTTTAATACGGCTGCCGTAACACAACTAAGTCTGTGATTCAGGTAAGCTGGGAGGTAAAAATTAAGAATACTTGAAAGAAGTTAAACTGCCTGAAACTACAATTGAAAAACAGAATCAGATATACAGTTAAGCTGTAGTGGCTGTGCTCATACATTAAAACAAATAGTATATTAAGGCCACATCAAAGAAAATAGGCAGCCTATAAGTTACTTGTGGTCGAGGAACCTATGACTGAAATTTCGGGTCACAAGCGCTAGAGAATAATTGCAAAGTCAAGAAACATTCACATTTAGCCCATTAAGTGCAATCTGATAGTCTGGTAACCAAGAGATAATTTGAAACAAAAGTAAAAGCAACTTTCACAGCAATATGCATTCTCCCCATGTCGTATCAGAACGTGGTACTGAAAAGCTTTCATTTTCTGTACTAGACCAAAGGTTCGAATAGCTGCTCAAATATGGCATGCACCAGCAGAAGAAGAGACCAGAGAGCTTTGTATCCTACCGGCGGTGTGACCCGAACCTGGGCCAAGCCACCTTCTCGCATCCCGATTAGCTGAGCAGCGATTCAGATACTTGAGTTTCTCAAAAGATACCATCGCATACTGGCACTATCAGAGACTGCATAGCACCCGCGATTCGCAGTCGACACGCTAATAGACACCACAACAAAGCTACTGACAAACACAATTCCTATTTCAGGTTCAGGAGAAATCAAAAGGTGTTTGTCATTTAACTATCCGTCTTTCAGTATGTACGCTGGTGGCCGAAACTAAAGCAACGAACTGAAATTTTGATAGGTTCCGTTTATTTTGCCATAAAACAATATAAACAGGTGATAGGCGCTTCAGTCCGGAACCACACTGCTGCTACGGTCGCAGGCTCGACTCCTGCCTCGGGCATGGATGTGTGTGACGTCCTTAGGTTAGTTAGGATTAAGTAGTTCTAAGTTCTAGGGGACTGATGACCTCCGATGTTAGGTCCCATAGTGCTTAGAGCCATTTGAACCATTTTTGAACAGGTGATAGTAAAGTAGAAAAATTTTACAGATTAAAGAACATAAACAAGTGCAATATGCATAAAGGTAGACAAAAACGTTCTTCTTTTTTTGCAACTTAACGGTTTTGCACACACATTCCGACAATAATGTACTCAGTGTGGGACATCACCTCTGGTAAGACTATAAGCCTGACAACGATGGGGCATGCCGTGTTTGTTATTACCAATTTCATGTTGAGGCAACAACGCCTTTTCTTTCTGGAGAGCTGCCTGCAGTCTTGGAGAGCGATTGGAGGCCGCTCAGTGATCGAAACCATCTTCCTAGTGAATCCCAGACCTACTCTGTGGGATTCAAATCAGGAGAGCGAGCAGGCCACGCTATGCTTGTAACACGTCTGTTTCCAAGAAAACATCAATCATCCGTGCTCTATAAGGTCGGCAATTATCGTCCATCAGTACGAAGTCTGGGCCCAGAGCACCTCCCAATACCTGGAAATGAGGTCCCAAGATCTCGTCACGATACCTGACAACAGCTAAACTAGCCGATTCACCCCTACAATTTCATGTTTCATGAAGATATGTTTCAGTGGCCAACGCAATCCCTTGCCACACCATTATGGATTCTTCTGGTGCCAATCTCTTTCCACAACGTCTGGGTCCCATGATCGTGTTCCACGCTCCGTCCAGATGCGAATCCGCCGAGAAACAGTGTCCAGACCTCATCGGAGTTCATCTGTGAAAAGAACTGTTCGACAGTCCAGGTGGCATGTTGACGACTCCACTTTAGACGTTGCCTTCTGTGGAGACGCGTCAGAGGTACACATACAGCAGGTCCCCGAAAATAAGGGTCACTCTGCCGAAGCCTTCTGTTTACCGTTTTGCCTCGTGCAGGAGATGATGCGAGGTCAGATGCATATTGCTGTGCAGCTCTACAGCAGTACTGTCGTGCTCTTACAGCCAAATAATGGTCCTCTCTTTCTCATGTCACACGTGGTCGCCCGTGCCCTGGTCTCCGGGATACAGTTTCGGTCTCTATTATCAGTCGTCACATACGAGAAACACATTAAGCCATCGGGCCGCATTAGTTTGTAACTGTCCTGCTTCCATTCTTCCCATGGCCCTCAACTACAGAGAGTCTGGTAAGAGAAAACGCGTCTTCTCCTTGCCATACTGCCCACTCTGTGACCTTGTACACAGCGGTAGTTGACGTAGGACTACACTATCCCGTTTGATAGGTGTCCTGACGTCTTCGGTGGCGTGCTTGTCCGTTGACCAGAACGCATCTTCCGTGCAGAACAACATCATGCCGACATCTGTTGACAATTTGTATGTTTAGATCGTGAATTAGCCACAGGACGGGGAAATAGCGGTTTATTGCTTTTATTTTGGATACCAGTGTATTTGGAACTGAATGTAAATGTTTGCTTCGAAGTGTCGTTGTTTGATGTCAGTGCATGTAGGTAGACATAATGATAACATAAAATCTGTTTGTTCAGTGTATAAGTGAAAATGGTGACCCAATTTTAAATCTGTGCGTTTGTGACTGTGATTTTAAGAACACACAACGTACTGATACAGCCATGTTTATTCAATATGACATTTCGTGCTGTACGGAATAAAACGTAAGCGTTCGAAGCAAGTAAGACACATTTACTGTAAGTACATGTGCTAGACGATTCTATGCATTTTTAGCTTGTATCATTAGAGCGTGGTCTGAAGTAAAGTACATTAGATGAAGTAGCCGCAACCTGAACCCGATGGGCACTTAAATTTACAAACTTTGTTAACATATTTCTCCTTTGCAGGAAAGCTTTCCTTGCTATTGCCAGTCTGCATTCTGTATCCCCTACTGGCATGGTCAGTTACCTTGAACACAAACAGCAAAGGGCTATGCAGGGTGAAACCGGACGAAGAAATTTCAGAGCGTATTCAAGAACATTAGCCGAGTATTTTTGTATACGGATACGTAGCCTCAGCTGGCTCGTTATAGGATAATTAGACTGCATTTTATTTCTCGGGCATTTACCTTTGTATCCGTACTACAATGCAATTACGTGCGTAACAGCGCAAATGTCGACAATATGTGCTATGTCTCTTGCCTGGATAGTATGCGCTATGTGTCTTGTTTAGAAACTAACTTGTTCGCTCCCCTCACACTTTTTATTTTCAAAATGGTTCAAATGGCTCTGAGCACTATGGGACTCAACATCTTAGGTCATAAGTCCCCTAGAACTTAAAACTACTTAAACCTAACTAACCTAAGGACATCACACACACCCATGCCCGAGGCAGGATTCGAACCTGCGACCCTAGCAGTCCCGCGGTTCCGGACTGCAGCGCCAGAACTGCTAGACCACCGCGGCCGGCACACACTTTTTATTTATTTATTCGCAATGGTCACATGCAGTTCAAAAATACTGTTATATAACATTAGCATATTTGTATAACAATAATACAGAAAGACAAAACTACATATAAAACCAATTAAATGTCCATATCTAAGTTCCTAATCCATGTAAGAGCTGTAGCGTTAGCTTTCGTGAGGTCGCTCCAACTCCCCTGGTAGGAACGCAGGGGCATTCATCTCTGATGTGCTTGATTGTCTGGTTCGGAGCCCCACAATCGCAAATCGGAGCCTCTGTAGCACCGCATTTGTAAAGCGAGTCTGCACATCGTCCATGGCCAGTGCGAGCGGTGTTCAGTTTGACCCATAGTTTCTTGTCGAGTTATATGCCAGCAGTATCACAGTTATACTTTCGTTATCACTCACGTTCTGGAGGATTTTCAGTAAGCTGACAGTTCTCCACTGAATGTAATGGAAGAGTCGCACAGCGACGCTTGTGCTCACCCGCTCTGGTCTGAGGGTTGTCGTGTTATTCTTTTATATTGCTCGAACAGAACTCAGAAAGTTTTAAGTATCTCATTGAAACAGTACAGTTATAGAACTGGTGTTTTGTTCATTTCCCTGTAAAGGACTGCAGCGCTGGTAGACGTTTAAATCCCTGCGGTGCAGTACCGTAGCACGCCGCTAGACGAGTCAAGGCAAAATGGCGTATTTACTTGGAAACAAACAAAACATCAGTTCTGTGACTGTATTTTCGAGCTGATTATTAAAGCTTTGTGTCTATCCTCCGTATGATATGGTGATTGCATATTACCGGATTTTACACTGTTTTGAACGTATTTACACAGAAGGAAGTGTAGCTAAAATAACAACTCAAATATATCTTGATTAGATTACTACTCTGTAACGAGGCACCGGAGACCACGAAACAGTTCCACCATGAGACCGCATCTGTAGATGTGCAACTAGACGAACCACTTTTTCGAGAATATAGAAGCAACTACGGAACGACGGAAAACATAAAAAAATGTAGTTGATGGTTGGAGAGACAACATTGGGTTACATGTAATCTGTGAAAACCAGATATAGGTATTGGCCACTGATACGTCGCGTATACGGATGGTGTTGACCCTTTCGGCACCAGCCATGGCCTGAAGATGGTGCAGTGAGGCACCGAAAATGGTGGCCATACATTAAATATCATAAGGACAACAGTAGGTGTTTCATTTTCTTGCATAAAAAATGACTATTAAGACCACTGCCCAGGCTGAATGAATCGATAGAAACTGCTTGAATCGCGGTGGGGGGAAACCACGAATAGGCGGTGAGATGTTGGACGTAAGTGCCTCATCACAGCCCACCCACTCTGAAAAGCAGGAAAGGAGCCGGTCTGTGGCAGATCTGAAGACAGACACAATCCTGACGCAAGCACAGTGTTTCGGGTAACGCAGTTCAGAGCACGTTAATCCAACGAAATCGTTTATTACGATTGGAGTGGGCACGGAATCAACGAGGTTGGACTACAGATTAACTGGAAGGTTCTATCTCGTCGGATGAATTTTCTTTCTTGTTACAATATGTTGGCCTTGCCGCAGTGGATACTCTGGTTCCCGTGAGATCACCGAAGTTAAGCGCTGTCGGGCGTGGTCGGCAAATGGATGGGTGACCATCCAGGCCGACATGCGCTGTTGCCATTTTTCGGGGTGCACTCAACCCCGTGATGCCAATTGAGGAGCTACTCGACCTAATAGTAGCGGCTTCGGTCAAGAATACCATCATAACGACCGGGAGAGCGGTGTGCTGACCCCACGCCCCTCCTATCCGCATCCTCCTCTGAGGATGACACGGCGGTCGGATAGTCCCGATGGGCCACTTGATGCCTGTAGACGGAGTGGTTACACTATGTCGTTGGTCGCTTCGGGATACGCAGTCACCCAGACGAAAGTTTGGTCGAAATATGCGCTGCGCCACAGACGCATCGATGTCGGAACAGTATTAAGCTATAAATGATATTCACCTGCCCTTCTGGGGGAGCTACGGTATTAATAGAAAGCACTATGACACCTGCATAGTACATTATTGCGGACCACTTGCGTCTCTCCATACTTGATGTCTTCCTCAACGGCGATGGCATTTCCAGCAGGATGACGGCGATGCCCAAAGGCCAGAATCTTGATACAGGGGATTCAGGAGCATGCCCGTGAACTCATGCTGATGTAATCGCCATGAAAGTCGCCTCAACTGAACCAGATGCGCACACCTGGGGTGCTATCGGGCGTCAGCTAGGCGCCCACAAGTCACCGGTCAGTAATTTACTAGTTTGCGTGACCTGTATGTAAATGCCTTACCTTGTGTTACGTACCACCGGCAACCTATCGAGGACTAGTCGAATCCATGAAACGCAAAATCCCAGTTTTTTTGCTTGCGTCGTCAGTCTTCTGACTGCTCTGACGCGGGCCGTCACTAAATCCTCTCCTGTGCGAACCCCTTCATCTCACAGAAGCAGTTATTTGTTGGATGTATTCCAATCTCTGCATTCCTCTACAGTTTTTACGTCCTGCAGCTCCCCTTGCACCATGGAAGTCATTGGTTGGCTCTGAGCACTACGGGACTTAACTTCTGAGGTCATCAGTCCCCTAGAACTTAGAACTACTTAAACCTAACTAACCTAAGGACATCACACACATCCATGCCCGAGGCAGGATTCGAACCTGCGACCGTAGCGGTCGCGCGGTTCCAGGCTGTAGCGCCTAGAACCGCTCGGCCACCTGGGCCGGCCAACGAAGTCATTCCCTGATGTCTTAACAGAAGCCCTGCCATCCTGATCCTTCTTGTTGTCAGTGTTTTCCACGTATTCCTTTGCTCCCCGATTCTGCGGAGAACCTCCTCGTTCCTTACCTTACCAATCCACCTGTTTTCAACATTCCTCTTTAGCACCACATCTCAAATGCTTCGATTCTGTTCTGTTCCGGTTTCCACATAGTCCATGTGACACACACAGTGGTTACGGTTACTACAAGCCACACCACAATTTGGGAAACGGGACCAAATTTCCACTAGTTTACTGTCGAGTTGACATTTCCACACACAAATGTTTTATTCATATCTTATAGAAGCTAGCAGTGCGGCAATAAACAGCCTTTTAAGCACGCCGCTAACGGCAATCAAGTAATTTACAGCAATGCAACAGTTTAAAAATTTCTTTTAAAAACGGCAGTCAAGTCATTTATAGCAATACAACAGCTTAAATTAAGAAAAAAACACAGAAGCTAACAGTACGGCAATAACAGCCTTTCAAAACACGTAGTTAACGGCGATCAAATAATTTATAGCAATACCACAATTTAAAAATTTCTTTTTTTAAAAAAACACAGAAACTAGCAGTATGGCAATAACCCTTTCAAAACACGCCGCTAACGGCAATCAAGTAATTTATAGCAATACAACAGTTTTAAAAAAATTAAAGAACATTAGTAAACAGGCTACTAAGGTAAATACAGATCTTTATTAATAAAGTACGGTGAGGTAGTGGAGCTACCAACACCACTATTAAAAAAAAATCAAAGGTCTCAGCAAACACACGATTACTGGAGGAATTTAAAAAAGTTTTTAAACAAAAGTGTCCTGGAATATGATTAGAACATTACAGATATGTCGGACGTGTAAGGCGGCCACAAATCACCCACCCAGGGATGCTCAGGCTAGCCAGAATACTGACCAATTTAAATACGCCCGTAAACACAATTGCCACTCTCTGGCTGGTCACTGCACCGACTTTTAGCCAGCGAAAACTTGTAATAAGATGGCTTAACTTGCTGACAGAATTAGAGCTAACCTCGTGCAAGGAAACATTACACCACACAGTCTTGAATGAGCGACCACATGATCAACCAACAAGAAGCATGAATTTACTCATAACACACGACAGAACAGTGAAACAATTAAACTGCCAAAACTACACCTCCCATCGGGCAGTAACGAGAGGAGGAGGAAAGATCACTGTCTTCAATTACACCGGTGCCGGGGACAGGAAACCCGATCGCCGGAGGCCACAAGGAGAAGAGACACAGCTTACGCAAACTTATTACTTAATGATAAATCTTCCACTAACTTAACCTGCAATTATGCTCGAACAGGCAGTACACGACCTCCGATGGCAAGGATCCACACATCCGACCGCGCACGCGTCGCCAGCGTACCCAACATGCCACGGTCACGCGACAACACGCTCTGTCACCGGAGTTCACGTCTTATCTGCAACGTTGACGAGTAGTGGCCGCTCCTTCATGTAGGTGTCTCCTTTTTAAACTCCAGTGTTGAAACGGAGGACTTCAAGAAGCTTGTTAACGTCCCACCAAGGTGAAATGAGCAGCAACTACTCGTGGGGCGATTCTGTATACAACCAACCCGCGGGGAGCTCTTCCGTCAACTCGACCCGCTCGTTACACACAACCGACATACATCACGTGGCGACTCGGTACAACGCCTCGTCCGCGCTGGCGAGCCACACTGCCCTCCCGTGTCGACCAGACTCTCTGAGAGCCCCCCTACTTCCGCGCCACCACACGAAGTTACCGCCGGTCAAAGATCTCACTTCCTCCATAGCAGTTTCCCGGAAGCAAAACGCAGATATCGATAGCAAAGGGAAAAAGATAACAAAGCAGCCACTTAATGACAGACAACATATCAACCAAACATGTCAGGGGAAGAAAAGGAAAACCAGTGCAATTTAAACACAAGGTGTAACACGAGTCGATACACGGCTCACCATGTTTCACTATCATACAATGCTGTACTTCTCAGAAACTTCTTCCTCAATATAGGCCAACGTTTGATACGAGTAGACTTCTCTTGACCAAGAATGCCCTTTTTGGCAATGCTAATTTGCTTTTAATATCCCCCTCGTTCCGTCCATCATAGGTTACTGTGCAACCTAGGTAGCAGCAGCATTCCGTAACTTCATCATTTCGTGATCCCCAATGCTAATGTTAATATTCTCGCTATTCTTATTTCTGCTACTTCTCTTTACTTTTGTCTTTCTTCGATGTAATCGCAATCCTTATTCTGAGCTCATTCGATTCAGTAGATCCTGTAATTCTTCTTCACTTTCACTAAGGATAGCAATGTCATCAGCGAATCTTGTATTGATGTCCTTTCACCTTGATATTTAATTCCACTCTTCAACCATCCTTTTATGTCCGTCATTGCTTCTTCATTGTATGGATTTAACATTAACGGCGAAAGACTACATTCCTGTCGTATACCCTTTTCAATTCGAGCTCTTCTTTCCTGGTCTTCCATTACCATTTTTCCCTCTTGGTTCTTGCACACATTGTATATTACCCGCCTCTCCGTATAGTTCAGCCCTATTTCTCTCAGAATTTCGGACATCTTGCACCATTTTACTGTGTTGAACGCCGCTTTCTCCAGGTGGATAAATGCTATGAACGTGCCTTGATTTTTCTTCAGTCTAGCTTCCATTAACAACCGCAGCGTCACACCTGCCTTTACCTTTCCGAAAGTCAAACTCATGGTTATCTAACAAACCCTCAATTTTCTTTTCCAGACTTCTGTATATTATTCGTGTCAGCTACGTGGGTACATACGCTATTATGCTGACTGTGTGATAATTCTGGCCTTGTCGGCTCTTACAACCTTCGGAATTGTTTGGATGACGTTCTGCCGAAAGTCGGATGGTACATCGCCAGACTCACACATTCTAGACACCAGCATGAATAGTCATTTTGTTGCCACCTCTCCCAGTGGCTTTAGAAAATCCGCTTGTTCCGTCTTGAGTCTTCCAAAGCTATATTAAATGCCGATTCTAATATTGGTTTAATAATGAATAAAAAATAGGAGTACGGGTAAGCTACTACAAACAACATAGTGAACGTATTATAGTGGCCAAGATAGACACGAAGCCCATGCCTACTACAGTAGTACAAGTTTATATGCCAACTAGCTCTGCAGATAACGAAGAAATTGAAGAAATGTATGATGAGATAAAAGAAATTATTCAGGTAGTGAAAGGAGACGAAAATTTAATAGTCATGGGTAACTGCAATTCGACAGTAGGAAAAGGGAGAGAAGAAAACATAGTAGGTGAATATGGATTGGGGCTAAGAAATGAGAGAGTGAATTGCCCTCTCTGTTTATTGATTGGATAGCCATTGAATTGCTATTTATTTATTTACTGGGATAATAATAATTATTAAAAGGTGGCAATTTTATCTAAGCACTGTTTTTACTCTTTCGATTGTTGCGAGTCAGCGATAGTGCATTGCTGCTCGCTTTTGAGAATACACATTTTATAAGAATTATTTGGTCCAGGAAACACTTTTGCCATCACGGTTGCGATTTAGACGGTATTTGCGTAATTGTACTGATTAAAAGTTATCGTTTCCGAAAGACGCAGGTTCGATTAAAGCTGTGTGCACTTTGGCGAGTATAATGAAAATATTCATAACACGTCGCGTAACAAAAAGAAACATGCGAATCACAACCGTGATCAAACGAAGAAAATATATGATAACATAAATGTTCTTCGCTGTTATTCAGGACAGGCTCAGATTAGACCTTGCAATTTTTAGTTATAGGAAATCACAAGACGTTACACTTTAGAGATATTTGTTTTGAATAACTTATATTTACCTTCTCTCTGTCTCTCCTTTTTACAGCCTTTGTATCTTCACATCGATTAACGAACTTTTCCTTCTCTACCGACCAGTACGAGAACAAAATTCAGACTCAACAAAATGTCTTACATCGAATTATTACATGCTTAACCCTTAACAATCATATATAGTTTCGTAGTACAAACAATGCTAATTTATTCCGTGCACTAGAAAGTCTTTGATACACTGAGCACGAAAATGAAAATAATAAAATTATAATTACATTTTTAATATCATGAATACTTCTTTAAATCATGAAAATAAAGTTTGACATCGTCGTAATATTAATTTTCATCGTTGTAACACTACATTGCCCCCTTTGGATGTACAGTCACACTTGTTTGACTGGACATCCAAGCAGGCTTATCTTCCTTGTCTGTTCTGTTTAAAGTTCACTGTGTTCTTTCACTTGGAAGCATGCGCTTTGTTTACTTTTAAGTCTCAGGGATTTTGAGTTACGCTCCCCCATTCGGGCAAAGCCCAATGGGAAAAACCCCGGAAAAAAACCACGGCGGAGCGAGCACATCTTCCATACCCTCTTTTTTAATTTTCAACATTTGAGTATTCACTTCGTATGACATTTAATAATGGTACAATTTCGTGATAGTGCTGCTGGTGACGACGGCTGGCGACTTGGTGTACTGCAACACCGATGTCTCGCCCCATCAGCTAAGTCTGCGATGACGTGGCAGGGTGCGGCAAGGGATGACGGATGATGTCGCTGCAGTATGCTGCCCTCACCGACACGTGTGCTCAGCATCCCAGCATACAGTCACATGGAATTCAAACAGCAGTATCAGTTCCAACATCTAAATTACATCATATTTCACGCACTCTTTCACTCAACAAGAAGAATGTGGTTTTTTTTGTGAGGTGTTCGACTGTTTGTGAGTTTCTTTATCATGATGCAAGTCCATTCGTCCTTCCTACGTAACTGACTATCTGCAATTAGAGGTTCATGTGATTACGTTCCAACATTAATACAGTTCTGCAACGGGTTTAATGATATAGTCAGTAGCAGTTCCCAACACTGTTACGACTCACCACTGTTGCTGACTGATCGATAAAAACACTTGCTCTTGAGTTTTAGTTTGCCTGGAATGTTACGTCCACGTATGTGGTCCCAATAACGCTCTGAATACTTGGCATTACTAAACACTCGTAGCACAAAATTTGAAAACGAAATTATGGTAACACAACGCACTCATTGAGCGTCCACTTTTGTGTTAAATTCCTCTTTCGCCAGTTAAATAAAGTTCGTACGCGTAGAGGATAATGTTCACAGGAAGTCTTTGTTCATAGGTCATCTGTGACATGTTCACTCCACCACGTAGTCACCTGATCACAGTTATCAAGTCTGACAAGGTGAAGTCCTTGTGCTACCCATAAGAATGTCTTTACACAGTCTAGTTACATAATAATAAATAACTGAATGATTGTACATATCAAATGAAGTACATAATTGTAGTCATTTACAATATAAAAGCAAATCCTAAGTCATATATTTTCTCGAAAAGGTGCTCCTGGACTTACAAAGAATTGTGCAGTGATAAACACAAGTCTGTATATGTTTGTGTGAGTAATGATCTGTTCAGTCATGGACAACATCTTGTTCGACCTGGTTTATAGCTCATGCAAGTCCGAGCACTAACTTACGGTGGAAAATGTGTTAAACCTATACGTAACTCGCGTAAACTTTACGTGTTGTAAGTGTATCCTGTACACAGTCTGAAAGAAAAATAAAAAAAACATAACCTGCGCACCATAGTGAGTTCAAAATAGTGAACAATCAACAAAATGAAACGTTTATTTTCTAAAGTCACTATATCCTACTGTTGTGTGAAATATGCAGTTCTGTTCACTGTTCGTAGTTTCACACGCATAAGTTCCTGAAAGTTTACTATATCTCAACAAGTTTGTATTATGTTTGATTAAGTGTCTTAGGGTGGAATCATCTTGAAGCAATTCTTCTTCTCCTTGCTGCAGCTCGGCGTCCTCTTCTCCGTCGAACTGGAGCTGAAATTTTCTTACAACTAATTGGTATTCTGAGAGTCTCTTCCTTCAAGCAGTACTGATGCCTCCAATGTTGTATGTTCCTATTCTCCCACACGCCACATCGCAGTGTGTCCATGAAATACTTACACACTAGTCCATTAATTAATAATTGTCACTTACCTATTCGCACAGTACTTGAGTCTTTGATGTTTGACTTCACCCCATTACGAAACGCGTAAAAGGTCATCTACTGTACTTAAGATACATATCTTTTCAAGTCTTTGTGATTGTATAGTCCTTTCTGTCTATTTGAGTTGGGATAGACCAAGAAATAACTATTTTTATGTGGTGTACCTAAGATCACAAATGGTCCTGAATATAACGGAAACCACTTCTTTATTTTTCTCTTTAATAATGAGGACTTCAGATAATTCCTTACTAACACCATATCTCCCACGTTAAATTGTTGAGTATTCTGTAGTCTCCGGTTGTGTGACTCTTGCCGTTTCTGTGCATTCTCGTATAGTGTGACCAATGCTTGTCTAACTTTGTCCTCCCAGTCTTCCGGTTCGGCATTTAGTTTTGGAAGTGAGTTGACCCAACTATTGTTCTCTTTTGTTTTTAATGTGAGTTCTGCTGGAGTAAAACCTGTCGATAAATGTGGTATGTAGTTTACAACACTTTCAAACGGCTCTATGTATTCTACCCACTTAGTTTGCTTAGCTGAGCAGCACGTTCTCACAAAGCGATTAAACTCGCGGAACACACGTTCCGTGGGATTACCTTGGGGACGGAACTTCGAAATGAAAATTGGTTTTATATCATGTTTCTCTAAGAATTTCTTCCAGGTAACACTCGTAAAATTTATTGTCAGAGAGTAATGTTTCTGTCGTTCCGAAATGAGGTATGTAATCATTTTCCAATCGGTTTATTATCGTTCTCGTGGCTGTTGTTTTTGTAGCAAATAGCTTTACAAACTTAGTAAAATTATCTTGCACTGCTACGAGGTATTTGACCCCTCCTCTGGCAGTTGGCAGAGGTCCAGCGATGTCAATACTTAAACGTTGGCGCGAAGCAGTTGCAACAATTGACTGCATTAATGCCTGCGATGATAAAGCACATGGCTTTACGCGCTGGCAAATGTCACATGCTCGCGTCATCCGTAGGATCTTTCTATACATGTTATTAAAATGACAATGCATTCTTAGTTTCGCCAGGCACTTCCTTGAACCGAAATGACCCCAAACATTATGTGTATATATTATTAACTTTTGCTCACATTGCTGCGGAATACATACTAGCCAGTTTTGTGAATCCTCGTGTCTTCTAAAGAACAACACATCCTGATGCAACGTGTAATATTTATGCAATTTCGAAGTAGGATCCGTCCTCAGTTGATCCTTGATCTCGTGCCAAATATTATCTATATCCTGTTTTTGTGCCATATTTTTACACATGTCTAGCAAATATTTACGATTAACGTTGTCCGCCATTAGTAACACTTTAAATTCCGATGCTTGCTCTGTGAGTTCACTAAATTGAGGTAAACCTTCGGGTAACCTAGAGAAAGCATCTGCCACAAAATTATTACTTCCTTTGATGTAAATAATCTGGAAATCATACTCCTGCAACGCTAATGTCCATCTTGCCAAACGTGCATGGAGAAGTTTACAGGTCAGCAGGAAACTCAAAGCCTGATGATCACAGGATACCCGAACGTGTCTACCATAAGTATAATAATGAAATTTGCGAAACGCCTATACCACTGCCAATGCTTCAAGCTCTGTAGTGGAATATGTGCGTTCGGATTCCGATAATACACGACTTGCGAAAGATATTATTTTTATTTGCTCGTGTCCGTCTTCTGTTTGAAATAAACACTCACCTAACCCAGTAGTTGAAGCATCTGAGGTTATGCAAAAATTCTTACTGAGATCTGGATGGTGCAAGATTTCAGCATTTGACAAGCAATGCTTGGTCGTGTCGAAATCATGTGCACACTGGTCAGTCCACACCCACGGCGCATTCTTTTTCGGAAGCCCCAATAGATGTTCGCTGTTAAGCCATTAATTAGGCACGAACTTCCGGAAAAAGGATACAAGACCCATATATGCCTTTAATTGTCTTTTGTTGGCCGGATATGGACAATTTCTGATAGCCTCGAGTTTCGTACTATCCGGGAAGATTCCTTCTGATGATACTATATGTCCTAGAAACTTTATCTCCGTCTTTCCAAACTTGGGCTTCTTAAGGTTAACCGTAACACCTGCAAGTTCAAATTTGTGTAACACCAAGTTAATTAGTTTGATATGCTCGTCCCACGTTGATGAAGCAATCAATAAATCGTCCACATAGACAGTAACTTGCTCTAACAAATCCGGGCCTAGGACAGTGTCAAGCGCATTAATAAAGACTCCGGCACTGACATTCAATCCGAATGGCAATACTCTGAACTGATAGCTTTTTCCTCTGTAAATAAACGCTGTATATTTCCTAGATCTTGGCGTTAAGACCACCTGCCAGTATGACGCGCGGAGGTCGAGGCTTGATAGATACTTTATCCCATGGAACTTCTGTAGTAGTTCTTCTAGATTCTCAGGCCGCGTCCTGACAGGCATAATAATTTGATTAATCCGGCGAGCGTCGAGAACCAACCTTACGCTTCCATCGGATTTCATTACCGGTAAAAGGGGATTACTATATGGTGATAACGAGGTCTCAATAATTCCCCATTCCAGCATTCGTCTAATTTCTTTTGTTACTGCTTCCCTTTTCGCGCTGGGTATTGAGTACGTTTGATGACAGTAAATTTCATGGGGAAACACTTGCATGTCGTACACGTAACCTTTAATTAGTCCAGGTTTTTTCAAAAATACTTTACGATAATTAGTAAGTGTGTCTAATAATTGCTTTTGTTGCAGACTGTCAAGACCAGAGAATTGTTGTACTTTTTCTACTATTTCAGAGAGGTGCTTATTCTCCTCGTCCTTCACATCTTCCATGACCGGGAATGTACTGCAATTGAAATTATATTGAAGCCGCCATAAATGTGCGCGAATCGGTTCTATCTTTAAAATTTGACAATATTTGCCATGCAATTCTTTGGTCTTTACCAAGTCTAACCTGACTCTCGTGTCACCGAAACACATGCTGCATTCACCCTTTGCGAGATCGATTATAGTTTCCGTCTCTCGCAAAATATCTAATCCGAGGAGACAATTCACGGCTAAATTCTTTACAATAAGGAAGGTGCACTCTTTGGCTCCCATTCCAAAATTAATACAAATCCGTGTCTGTTCCCGAACTAGTTAGGCTTTCTGACTAATGACTCCTGTAACTCGACAATTAGTGACTGGAAAAACCGGAATCTTTCTAATCTTCTTTAAGTGAAGAAAGAACGATTCATTCAGCACAGAAACAGATGCTCCAGTATCTAAAATCACCGTAGTTTGAATACCATAAATATCACAAACTATAACTGCTTGTACAACTTCCCGTTCAAACAAATTACACTTCTTCCGAAAATCTTGACATAATTCCTCTCGTATATCGTCTCCGTCATTATATCTTAACATCTGCATAGTTGAACTACGTTGCTGAGCAACATCAACAGAATTATTCCTACACACTGCATCATTTGCGTCGTTCGACCCGATCGCTGCTGATTCTATGCGACACACATTCTCATTGTTACTACAGCTGGTTGTCTGCACGCTTGGTTGCTCGTTATTACTAACATCATTCATGCAAGTGCCCCCCTAGACACCCTGTGACTGACACACGGGAGCAGAATGTTGTCGCATCTAGTGTGACTGAATGGTACTGGTTGATGGTTGCGGTTCACTTACCTCAATGATCTTGATATTTTGATTCGGTGGTTGCCATGGCTGTGCATTCATATGCTGCTGCATGTTATTTGACATATTTGTATTGTACGGGGGTTATACATGATTGTTGTTGTGATATTGCGGTGGCCTAGGCTGCTGCCATTGCTGTTGTGCATAATTCTGTGTTGACCAGTTATGTGGTGGTTGCATGTTTTGCTGATTATTTGAAAAATTACCGTTATTGCAATTGGCGTTAGCTCTAAAATCTCGTTTTCGTTTCTTTGAAAAGTTTCCGTTCTTGTTTTGTCCACTATTGTTCTGTGGATGATAATTGCGATTCGGTGCATTACCGTACTGTCCATTTGTGTTCATATTGTGGTTCTGCCATCCTGAATAATTCGGACTATTCCAATGATTTTGATTCCCATAGTAGGAGTTTCTATTACTATTGTTCTTGTGGTTTCGTCCATTGCCTTTACCATTACCATTATTCGACGAATTATTCCCATAATGGTGTCTGTCCTCTTCGATAACCAAATCTAAAGAGTCCAGTACAGATAAAAAAGGTTCCACGTTGTCTTCAGGAATGTGAAACAATTTCTTTTTTAGATCACGCGGTAACTTCTCGTTTAATATCTTTAAAACATCACACTCAGGGATTGGTGTGGATAAATATTTCACTTTGTCCAGATACTTTTCGAAATATTTCTGCAGAGTACCGCCTTTTCTATTAAATGGCTCAGGACAATAAACTTCTTTTCTTAATCGTTCTTGTACCCCACGCGACCAATACTTGTTTAGAAAAGCTTGTTCAAATTCATCGAAGGAGCTGCATTGTTCAGCTTTCTGTGTCGCGAACAACGCTGGCTCACCTTGAATATGGGTAATGGTAAAGACAATTTTCTCCCTTTCGTTCCTACTTTTTGGCATTATTCCGCGGATCCCTTTGATAAACACAATTGGATGGGGTCCGTTCTTATCATTGGTAAACTTCTGAAACTGTGAATTCTTCACTAAAGCATCCTGAGTCACCAATGATTGTGTATGGTCTTGATAAACGGATGTTACTCCACGTGTTGGATTGAAATTATTGCCCGTCTGCCCCCTACTTTCAGTTAAAGACGTTTCATAATGATCAGGGTGTGTTTCTGTGATACTAACACACTCCGGTGAACTGTTATGAGATGTTTGCATACGTGTTTCATTAAGCACTTTCTGCACGTTTTGTAATTCAGTCTGGAGTTCATGACTCTTTGTGTTGTTTTCACGTATCATTTGTGTTCCTGCTCGTTGTAACATCACAGGTAGTTCCTTCTGTATAACAGTACTAATTTGTTTGTCTTTGTCATTTAGCTATGTGTTGAATGTGGTCACAACGCGTTCTTCCTGTTCTTTGCATTTTTGTTCTATTACGTTTTGATTATCAACCGTAAGGTTTTCTATACGTGTACTTACGTTGCGTATTTCTGCTTCCAAAGAAGTGTGTGTGTGTTGCAATTTGTCCACATCCTGGGTTACTTGCTTTACATTCTGTGATAAGTCATGGTATGTTTGTTGCATACTTGAAATGTTGTTCTGTATAGCAGACAACTGGGCATCTATTTGGTGTCGCAGCTGGCGATCGCGTTCTTTTAACCGGTTTTCAAGCTTTTGATCTATCTCTTTTGAGAACTGTGAAAAGCTTAACTGCGTATGCTCGTCTAATTGACTGATGCGTTCATCCAAGGTCCTAATCCGTTCATCTACTCTGCCAATACGTTTATCTAAATTATTATTAATCTCAGTTGCACGCTGTATCTGTGATTGTTCCTGTATTTTAAACATTTGTTGACTGTAACTGGTGTTTCTTGTGGTTCTGCTTCAGTATGCACTTGAACTACCGTCTGTATTCTGCCTGAGTGTTCTACAGCAGATGGATCACTGACTTTAATATTAGTGTCCTGTTCTATATCCTCTGTCTGATCTGAAAAAATATTATCAATTTCTACATCACTAGTTATTCCTTCCTCCTCTGAATGTTCTACAGTTACTTCCTGCTGTGTAGCTTTTCTTACACGTCGCACTGTTTTCACCATGTTTGCAAATGTTTGGGTGCAAGTCTAATTGGGAAAACGTCACACGCAACATATCAATTATTCTGTCACACAAAACATAAAATAATTGCTACACTGCACCAGATTAGAATCAGTACTATAAATATTCACTTTCGTTTGATTAAAATTCAGTTCCAATCACGTTCAGTTAACCTCTACTGAAAACATGCAGCACCATGTTGATGAAGATGTGGTGCCTACCTTATGCAGTGCTTCGTTCTACTGCCGCTGGGATGGAATGGTACAGCAAAAATATCGTGCTTAGGGTCGTCGTAGATTTCCGCTCATTACAGGATGAAACAAATAGAAAAAACACACATTAGCACACACATATAAGCTAGTCCTGTCAATAGCTTGCCACTGAATTGCCCTCTCTGTTTATTGATTGGATAGCCACTGAATTGCTATTTATTTATTTACTGGGATAATAATCATTATTAAAAGGTGCCAATTTCATTTAAGCACTGTTTTTACTCTTTCGATTGTTCCGAGTCAGCGATAGTGCAATGCTGCTCGCTTTGGAGAATACACATTTTATAAGAATTATTTGGTCCAGGAAACACTTTTGCCATCACGGTTGCGATTTAGACGGTATTCGCGTAATTGTACTGATTAAAAGTTATCGTTTCCGAAAGACGTAGGTTCGATTAAAGCTGTGTGCACTTTTGCGCGTATAATGAAAATATTCATAACACATCGCGTAACAGAAAGAAACATGCGAATCACAACCGTGATCAAACGAAGAAAATATATGATAACATAAATGTTCTTCGCTGTTATTCAGGACAGGCTCAGATTAGACCTTGCAATTTTTAGTTATAGGAAATCACAAGACGTTACACTTTAGAGATATTTGTTTTGAATAACTTATATTTACCTTCTCTCTCTCTCCTTTTTACAGCCTTTTTACCTTCACATCGATTAACGAACTTTTCCTTCTCTACCGACCAGTACGAGAACAAAATTCAGACTCAACAAAATGTCTTACATCGAATTATTACATGCTTAACCCTTAACAATCATATATAGTATCGTAGTACAAACAATGCTAATTTATTCCGTGCACTAGAAAGTCTTTGATACATTGAACACGAAAATGAAAACAATAAAATTATAATTACATTTTTAATATCATGAACACTTCTTTAAATCATGAAAATAAGGTTTGACATCATCGTAATATTAATTTTCATTGTTGTAGCACTACAAGAGGAAGCCGTCTGGTAGAATTTTGCACAGAACATAACTTAATCATAGCTAACACTTGGTTCAAGAATCATAAAAGAAGGTTGTATACATGGAAGAATCCTGGAGATACTAAAAGGTATCAGATAGATTATATAATGGTAAGGCAGAGATTTAGGAACCAGGTTTTAAATTGTAGGACATTTCCAGGTGCAGATGTGGACTCTGACCACAATCTATTGGTTATGAACTGTAGATTAAAACTGAATAAATTGCAAAAAGGTGGGAATTTAAGGAGACGGGACATGGATAAACTGACTAAACCAGAGGTTGTACAAAGTTTCAGGGAGAGCATAAGGGGACAATTGACAGGAATGGGGGAAAGAAATACAGTAGAAGACGAATGGGTAGCTCTGAGGGATGAAGTAATGAAGGCAGCAGAGGATCAAGTAGGAAAAAAGATGAGGGCTAGTAGAAATCCTTGGGTAACAGAAGAAATATTGAATTTAATTGATGAAAGGAGAAAATATAAAAAAGCAGTTAATGAAGCAGGCAAAAAGGAATACAAACGTCTCAAAATTGAGATCGACAGGAAGTGCAAAATGGCTAAGCAGGCATGACTAGAGAACAAATGTAAGGATGTAGAGGCTTATCGCACTAGGGGTAAGACAGATACAGCCTACAGGGAAATTAAAGAGACTTTTGGAGAAAAGAGAGCCACTTGTATGAATATCAAGAGCTCAGATGGAAACCCAGTTCCAAGCAAAGAGAGGAAAGTAGAAAGGTGGAAGGAGTATATAGAGGGTCTATACAAGGGCGATGTACTTGGGGACAATATTATGAAAATGGAAGCGGATGTTGATGAAGATGAAATGGGAGAGACGATACTGCATGAAGAGTTTGACAGAGCACTGAAAGACCTGAGTGAAGCAAGGTCCCGGGAGTAGACAACAATCCATTAGAACTACTGACGGCCTTGGGAGAGCCAGTCCTGACAAAACTCTTCCATCTGGTGAGCAAGATGTACGAGACAGGCGAAATACCCTCAGACTTCAGGAAGAATATAATAATTCCAATCCCAAAGAAAGCAGGTGTTGACAGATGTGAAAATTATCGAACTATCAGTTTAATAAGTCACAGCTGCAAAATACTAACGCAAAATCTTTACAGACGAATGGAAAAACTGGTAGAAGCCGACCTCGGCGAAGACCAGTTTGGATTCCGTAAAATTTTGGAACATGTGAGGCAATACTGACCTAACGACTGGGTGTTGTGTGACGTCCTTAGATTAGTTAGGTTTAAGTAGTTCTAAGTTCTAGGGGACTGATGACCATAGATGTTAAGTCCCATAGTGCTCAGAGCCATTTGAACCATTTTTATGATCTTACCACTTATCTTAGAAGGAAGATTAAGGTAAGGCAAACTTACGTTCCTAGCATTTGTAGACTTAGAGAAAGCTTTTGACAATGTTGACTGGAATACTCTCTTTCAAATTCTAAAGGTGGCAGGGGTAAAATACAAGGAGCGTAAGGCTATTTACAATTTGTACAGAAACCAGATGGCAGTTATAAGAGTCGAGGGGCATGAAAGGAAAGCAGTGGTTAGGAAGGGAGTGAGACAGGATTGTAGCCTCTCCCCGATGTTATTCAATCTGTATATTGAGCAAGCAGAAAAGGAAACAAAAGAAAAATTCGGGGTAGGTATTAAAATCCATGGAGAAGAAATAAAAACTTCGAGATTCGCCGATGACATTGTAATTTTATCAGAGGCAGCAAAGGACTTGGAAGAGCAGTTGAACGGAATGGACAGTGTCTTGAAAGGAGGATATAAGATGAACATCAACAAAAGCAAAACGAGGATAATGGAATGTAGTCGAATTAAGTCGGGTGATGGCGAGGGAATTAGATTAGGAAATGAGACACTTAAAGTAGTAAAGGAGTTTTGCTATTTGGGGAGCAAAATAAATGATGATGGTCGAAGTAGAGAGGATATAAAATGTAGACTGGCAATGGCAAGGAAAGCGTTTCTGAAGAAGAAAAATTTGTTAATATTGAGTATAGATTTAAGTGTCAGGAAGTCGTTTCTGAAAGTATTTGTATGGAGTGTAGCCATGTATGGAAGTGAAACATGGACGATAAATAGTTTAGACAAGAAGAGAATAGAAGCTTTTGAAATGTGGTGCTACAGAAGAATGTTGAAGATTAGATGGGTAGATCACGTAACTAATGAGGAGGTATTGAATAGGACTGGGGAGAAGAGAAGTTTGTGGCACAACTTGACTAGAAGAAGGGATCGGTTGGTAGGACATGTCCTGAGGCATCAAGGGATCACAAATTTAGCCTTGGAGGGCAGTGTGGAGGGTAAAATTCGTAGAGGGAGACCAAGAGATGAATACACTAAGCAGATTCAGCAGGATGTAGGTTGCAGTAGGTACTGGGAGATGAAGGAGATTGCACAGGATAGAGTAGCATGGAGAGCTGCATCAAACCAGTCTCAGGACTGAAGACCACAACAACAACAACAACGATATTGGATCCTCCATCTCTTCCCAGGCGAATCCTCTTTCTTCTTCTGTCACGTCATCAGACAAGCCTTCCCCCTCATAGAGGCCTTCAAGAGTACTCTTCCCACCTATCCAACAGTGGAATAACCATTGCTCTCTTAATGTTACTCCCCTAGCTTTTAACTTCACCGATAGTGGACCAATTCGGTATTTAGCAGCTGGCCTCATGTTTTGTTACTGTGTACCAAAGTACTCAGAAAGTTTATCCCCGAATAATCTCCGAAATTTCGTCGGTGTGGTTCGGGTTCACCCTGTATATCGACACGTATTCTTCTGCCGGCTGCGATTACTCTCTAACCGGTACCGTACGACTCGCGTGACAGCGAGAGCAACACGAGAGTCGTCGGCCGCTCTCAATCGCCGGTGATTACGGGACTGGAGACAATGGGGTCCGCGCGCGGCGCCGATCCGCGGCGTGGCAAACGGGGACAGCTCGTGCCGCAGCGGCGACAAAAAGTCGGGAAGAGCAGGGGGGGCGGGCGCCTAATTAACGTCTCGCATCCGGCACGCTCTGCTTAGCGGCGCGCCAGTCGTTCACCTCGCGGGCGGCGAGATCCGCGACGTCAGCGCACGTCACGGCGACAGGGCAGCCACGTCTCCGGGGAAACGCCACCGCTTTAACCTGGCGTACCGTGTGCTGGGAATTTAAGGAGATGGGACCTGGATAAAATGACTAAACCAGAGGTTGTACAGAGTTTCAGGGAGAGCATACGGGAACAAATGACAGGAATTGGGGAAAGAAATACAGTAGAAGAAGAATGGGTAGCTCTGAGGGATGAAGTATTGAAGGCAGCACAGGGTCAAATAGGTAAAAAGACGAGGGCTAGTAGAAATCCTTGGGTAACAGAGGAAATATTGAATTTAATTGATGAAAGGAGAAAATATAAAAACGAAGTAAATGAAGCAGGCAAAAAGGAATACAAACGTCTCAAAAATGAGATCAACAGGAAGTGCAAAATGGCTAAGCAGGGATGGCTAGAGGACAAATGTAAGGATGTAGAGGCTTATCTCACTAGGAGTAGGATAGATACTGTTTACAGGAAAATTAAAGAGACCTTTGGAGAAAAGAGAACCACATGTACGAATATCAAGAGCTCAGATGAAAATCCAGTTCTAAGCAAAGAAGGGAAAGCGGAAAGGTGGAAGGAGTATATAGAGGGTCTATACAAGGGCAATGTACTTGAGGACAATATTATGGAAATGGAAGAGGATGTAGATGAAGATGAAATGGGAGATACGATACTGCGTGAAGAGTTTGACAGAGCACTGAAAGACCTGAGTCGATGCAAGGCCCCGGGAGTAGAGATCATTCCATTAGAACTACTGACAGCCTTGGGAGAGCCAGTCCTGACAAAACTCTACCATCTGGTGAGCAAGACGTATGAAACCGGCGAAATACCCTCAGACGTCAAGAAGAATGTAATAATTCCAATCCCAAAGAAAGCAGGTGCTGACAGATGTGAAAATTACCGAACAATCAGTTTAATAAGTCGTGGATGCAAAATACTAACGCGAATTCTTTACAGACGAATGGAAAAACTGGAATCAGTTTGGATTCCGTAGAAATATTGGAACACGTGAGGCAATACTGACCCTACAACTAATCTTAGAAGCTAGATTAAGGAAAGGCAAACCTAAGTTTCTAGCATTTGTAGACTTAGAGAAGCTTTTGACAATGTCGACTGGAATACTGTCTTTCAAATTCTAAAGGTGGCAGGAGTAAAATACAGGGAGCGAAAGGCTATTTGCAATTTGTACAAAAACCTGATGGCAGTTATAAGAGTCGAGGGACATGAAAGGGAAGCAGTGGTTGGGAAGCGAGTAAGACAGGGTTGTAGCCTCTCCCCGATGTTATTCAATCTGTATATTGAGCAAGCAGTGAAGGAAACAAAAGAAAAATTCGGAGTAGGTATTAAAATCCATGGAGAAGAACTCAAAACTTTGAGGTTCGCGGATGACATTGTAATTCTGTCAGAGACAGCAAAGGACTTGGAAGAGCAGCTGAACGCAATGGACAGTGTCTTAAAAGGAGGATATAAGATGAACATCAACAAAAGCAAAACGAGGATAATGGAATGTAGTCGAACTAAGTCGGGTGATGCTGAGGGAATTAGATTAGGAAATGAGACACTTAAAGTAGTAAAGGAGTTTTGCTATTTGCGGAGCAAAATAACTGATGATGGTCGAAGTAGAGAGGATATAAAATGTAGACTGGCAATGGCAAGGAAAGCGTTTCTGAAGAAGAGAAATTTGTTAACATCGAGTATAGATTTAAGTATCAGGAAGTCGTTTCTGAAAGTACTTGTATGGAGCGTGGCCATGTATGGAAGTGAAACATGGACGATAACTGGTTTGGACAAGAAGAGAATAGAAGCTTTCGAAATGTGGTGCTACAGAAGAATGCTGAAGATTAGATGGGTAGATCATATAACTAATGAGGAGGTATTGAATAGGATTGGGGAGAAGAGACGTTTGTGGCACAACTTGTCTAGAAGAAGGGATCGGTTGGTAGGGCATGTTCTGAGGCATCAAGGGATCACCAATTTAGTACTGGTGGGCAGGGTGGAGGGTAAAAATCGTAGAGGGAGACCAAGAGATGAATACACTAAACAGATTCAGAAGGATGTAGGTTGCAGTGCGTAGTGGGAGATGAAGAAGCTTGCACAGGATAGAGTAGCATGGAGAGCTGTATCAAAGCAGTCTCAGGACTGAAGACCACTGACATGACCGTGTGGAACATACGGCTATGCTGCCGGTGTCTGCTGCTTTAGTTTCCCAGCACCAGGCTGGGATCCTCACCCAAGGTGCACACACTGAGGTGACAGAAGACATGGGACAGCTACTGTATATGCACTTATACAGATGAGGGCAGCATCGCGTACACAATGTGAAAAACGTGCTCGGCATTGGCGGAGCTGTCATTTGTATTCAGGTGATTCACTCCAAAAATTCCTCTACGTCATTGTGACGAGAATTAACAAACTCTGAACGAGGCATGGTACTTGTAGCTCGACGCATGTGACATTTCATTTCTGAAATCGTTAGGGTATTGAATATCCCGAGATTCGCAGAGTCAAGAGTGCGCCGAGAATACCGGTTTCGGGCATTACCTCTCACCATGGACAACGCAGTGGCCGACGGCCTTCACTTGACGACCGAGAGCAGCGGCGTTGGCGTAGAGTTTTTGGTCCTAACAGACAGCAACACTGGGTGAAGTAGCCTCAGACATCAATGTGGGACGTGCGACGAACGTATCCGTTAGGACTGTGCTGAGAAATTTGGTGTTAATAGGCTATGGAAAAAGATCGACGCGAGCTGCTTTGCTAATAGCACGACATCGACTGCAGCGCCTCTCCAAGGTTCGTGACCATATCGGTCGTAGCTCAGACGGCTGGACAACTGCGGCCTGTTCAGATGAGTTCCGATTTCAGTTGGTTCAAATGGTTCAAATGGTTCAAATGGCTCTGAGCACTACGGGACTTAACATCTGAGGTCATCAGTCCCCTAGACTACTTAAACCTAACTAACCTTAGGACATCACACACATCCATGCCCGAGGCAGGATTCGAACCTGCGACCGTAGCAGCAGCGCGGTTCTAGACTGAAGCGCCTAGAACCGTCCGGCCACCGCGGCCGGTGATTTCAGTTGGTAAGAGCTGATGGAGAGGTTCGAGTGTGGTGTAGATCCGACGAAGCCATGAGCCCAGATTTTTGTCAACAAGGTATCGTGCAAGCTGGCGGTGGCCCCGTAATGTTGTGGTCTGCGTTCACATGGAATGGACTCATCATTCACTGGAAATGGTTACGTTCGGCTGTTTCGAGACGGTCTGCAGCCATTCATGGAGTTCCAAATAAACGTTGGAAGTTTTATGGATGACAATGCACAATGTCACCGGACTACAATTGTTCCCGATTTGTTTAAGAGCATTCTGGGAAAGTCAGTAGAATGATTTGGTCACACAGATCGCCCGACATGACTCCAATCGAATATTTATAGTACATATTCGACAGGTCAGTCTGTGCACAACAACACTTTTGCGACCTTTCGGCAGAGGACTTCCACAGCCTTTTGGAGTCCACGCCACGTCGATTTGCTGCACTGCGCCGGGAAAGAGAAGGTCCGACACGATATTAGGAGGTATACCATGAATGTTGTCACTTCTGTGTACAGGGCACCTCACTGAGGTCTTTACACTGTTTGAACACTGGGGCCTCGAACAAAAAATTAAAAAGAAAAGGCTATGAATTCTCAAGTCATAGTTGGTCAAGACATTACAGATGGTGTTTTACCGTCGAAGAGGTTCACAATGTCCGCCTTCGGCAGCAGTACAGCGTCTGCAGTACTGCGAAACAGGTCGACACGCATGTGTTACGGTTGTCATTGCAGTATATTCACAGGCAGCCACTTTCACCTCTTTCATGTCATCCGGCGCAGACGGTGTCCTTTAGCGTTCCCTGCAGAAAGAGATCTAACGATGTTACTCGGAGATCTGGGTGGAAACTCAAAACTTCCTCGTCGGCCTGTCCTCCTCTCAACAACTTTTCATCCAGGAATTTTCGCATGTCACGATTGTAATGTAACGGTTCACTGTCTTGTTTCATTGCGAAACATTTGGTCAAGAGCTGGTACAATTCGTTCCTGCAACTCGTTTAGATACTTTATACCTCTCACTCTTCCTTTTGAAAACAAAACGCCCTACAGGTCCTCTGACAGACATTTCACACCACTCTGATAACCCAGGGAGGTTGACCTCTCGCTCTTCCGAAACATGGGGACTGTCTTCTCCCAGTTCACACAGCTATGATGGCTGATGTTTCAATTCAATTTTAATGTCACCTAATCAGATCAAACACTGTCATCACTCATTGTTCGTTATCCACTCACAAAATTCGAGGGGCCTATCCGGATGGTCATCGGTTCATCCCTTGAAGCAACACAGGAATTTGCTTATACATCATTCACACATAGTATGCCCTCTGAACGTCTTTGGAGTTCTTGTGAAAGGTTGTACCATCGTGTCCACCGCTTCTTCACCCGCTACTGATTTTTTTCCTATTTTTTGTGTTACTTCTGCAGATCACGCATACTTCCTTCCCTCTCACATTCGTTACGCAATTCCTTTATTGTTACACATGACGGTGGCATATTTATCAAACTCTGCCCACCATCGTCTATGCACTTCTTTCCTGTTGTCACATTTCTAAGAACACTTCAAAATCCACTTTCTTTGCTCGAAGAACAAGTTTCCAGCCATCTTGTTACTTATGTGTAGTTACTGGCAACTAAAATAAAAATAAAAATAAAAACAAACGAATGGCTAGACACTGTATTCATCAGAGCAACATATAATCACAATAGGATCAAGTTATCAGTAATATATCCTAATTTGTCTAAGCTAAGACAGCGTAAGCCCCTTTGTGGGACACGGTGTATTACCTGCAACTTATTCTAAAGGTAAAGATAAAGGTAAATGGTAAAATACAGGAAGCAAAAAGTTATTTCCAGCTTGTAATGAAACCAGATTGCAGTTGTAAGAACCGAAAGATATGAAAGGGAGGTAATTGTTGAGAAAGGAACTATATTGGTTTGTGGCCTGTCCCTCATGTTATTCAATTTTTACGGTAATGAAGGAAACAAAGGTGAAATTTGGAAACGAAGTTAAAATTCAGGAAAAATAAATAAAAAGTTGTAAGTATACTGGTGACACTGTAATTCTATCAGATACAGCAAACGACTTGGAAGAGCAGCTGAATGGAATATATAGTGTTTTGGAAAAGATTCGAGTGTTGCAGTGTAAAGTCCTTATTTTTCGTAAATTTTGCATTTGATGGTCACTTAACCTGCTACCCAAAGGTACTATGTACGTGCAGTAATTTAGTGTTCCGTGCAGTGTTCCCTGCTGCTTGGTAACTTCTCCAGAGAGAACCTTGGTACGAAAAAAGGACAGAGAAAAAGCATACTTTCTTTGTTTTCGAGTTAACTACTGTTCTATATGCATATCTCGCTTACAGTCATTTATGATTTGTTATTTATAGGTAGCAGTTGCTACGGTAACATTGTACAACCA
The DNA here is from genome assembly GCF_023864275.1 of Schistocerca cancellata. NCBI lineage: Eukaryota > Metazoa > Arthropoda > Insecta > Orthoptera > Acrididae > Schistocerca > Schistocerca cancellata. The sequence continues at coordinate 77,481,611 of NC_064634.1, read as the reverse complement.
GGTACTGTGAAACTACTTCTCACTAATTAATAAAAAATGCGTTTGAGAAGCCTGATGGCAGATTTTATAACGTGCTCCACATTTCATGCTATCTGATGAGATTAACTTTCAGAATAATTTGCAACCATTAGTCTCTTCCATAAAACCGAACCAGCATTTGTCCCACTTCACAGATCAACTTCATTAGCTACGTGGGAATAAAGCAATATTTATTCACAGAATTATCATCAGGTAATAGAAGGTGCGTAATCCATCATAGGTTATCAGATGAATATCAACAAAAGTAAAACAAGGGTAATAAAATGTGGTTGAAATAAGTCAAATGATGCTGAGTTTCGCTATTTTGGCAGCAAGATGGCTCGAAGTACAGAGCATATAACATGAAGAGTGGACACTTCTAGAAAAGCATTTGCTAAAATTTAGTATAAATTTAAATTTCTTTTCTGACGGTGTTTTTGTGCGATATTGCAGTGCCTGTGTTATTCTGTTTACGATGCAAAGTTCCTTCAAGGCACTGCTGCGACCACAGCCGTTACGAAACATATCAAATGAATTCGAAATTGCGAAGAAGGACTACCATCAGCTGTAGAATGGAATGACGACAGTGAAAATTTGTGCCCATATTTGTGGGTTGTAGGCTTGTACGGAAGTGGAAAGTGGACGATAAGCAATTCAGACAAGAAGAGAATAGAAACTTTTGAAATGTGGTGCTACGGAAGAATGCTGAAGATTGGAACGGTAGAAAATTTATCGTAAAACTTGCCTAAAGGGAGCAATCGGTTGATAGTAAACATCCTCACACATGGATAAAGTGTCAGGTTCGTAATGGAGTGAAATATGGGAGGGGGGGGGGGAGATGTAGAGACCGTTGCAGGACAGTTTCGTGGAGTGTTGCATCAAAGCGGTTTGCGGACTGTACATCACAAAAACAATAAGAACACAGCTGTTACATATTTGAATATTATAAGCTGTTGAAATATAGCATTCGAGAAGTATATACAACGCCTCTTCCTCTCGCGCAAGCAGATGTATAGCTGCATCTGCATCACGCTCCGAAAGTCATCTTACGGTGTGTGGCGGAGGGTACTTCTGTTACCACTAAGTGATTTCCTCCCCTCCCACCCTGGTCCACTTGCATACTGCCACGTGGGAAACATATATGTGGTAAGCTTCTGTATTAGCTTTAGTTTCGCGAATTTTGTCGTCGTGGTCATTTCGCGGGGTGTATGTGGGAGGAAGTAATATGTTGTCCGACTCTTCCCGGAAAATACACTCGCGAAATATCAACAGTAAACATCTCCACGACATACAACGCCTCTGTTGTAAGCTGTGTCCCTGTAACGCTCTCGCGCCAAGTAAAGGAACCCGTGAGGTACCGTACCGTTGGATCTTTTCTCTCTCCTCTGTCAGTCCTCCCGGTAAGGATCAGAGATATAATCGGTAGAACAAACACCTTGTAAGGCTTTTCCTTCCTGGATGAATTACTTTTCCTTAAGAATCTTCCTACGTATCTAAGTCTGGCATCTGCTATTCCTGCTATTTGTTTTATATTATCGTTTGATTTAAGGTCGCTCCTAGATATTATACGATAGATACTATTTCCAGTAATTTGTCATCAATGATGTAATTGTACAGTTCAGTATTTTATCCATCCTCAACAACTGTAGTCGTTTATAACCAAAATAATAAGCAACCGATTGCATAAAAGAAATTTAATTTCTCTGCCGGTTTCGGGCATTTAGTGCCCTTCTTTAGAAGGTTATACTTATCGTATTTGTTACTAACACTAGCAAATAAAGCGATAGGTGTAACCTTCTGAAGAAGGGCACTAGGTGCTCGAGACAGGTGAGGAAATGAAGTTTCTTTTATGCAAATGGTCGCTTATTATTTCGTTTTAGTTGTACAGTAGTGGATTTTATACCCACTTTATGAGGAATAGATTACATTTTTTTAAGTTCAGGGTCAAATGCCAGAGCCTGTACAATTCATTAATCCTTTGCAGGTCATTCTGGAAATCGATATTGTCTTCTGGCGTTCCTGCTTTGTTATAGACAACAGCATCATCCCCGAGCAGTCTTAAAGAGCGTACGACGCTTTCTACTAGGTCATTTATATACATGTGTAAGAAAAAAATAAGACGACGCAACACGAAGGAATTATCCGAATGGGACGGAAATCGGTACATATGATGTACATGTACAGTCAAACAAACGATTGCAGTTTCACAAAAATTGGAAACTTTATTCAAGAGGAAGAGCTTCACAAATTGAGCAAGTGAATAACGGGGTGGTCCACCTCTGGCCCTTAAGCAAGCTGTTAATCGGCTTGGAGTTGACTGACAGGACTGTTGGATGGCCTGAGGGATATCGTGTCAAGGCCTGTCCAATTGGCACGGTAGATTGTCAAAATCCAGAGGTGGTTGGAGGGTCCTACGCATAAGGCTTCAATTGTTCTCATTTGGGGGGCGGGGGGGGGGGGGGGTACAACTACGTCGCTTGCCAAGGTAGGGTTTGGCGAGCACGAAGGCAAGCAGTAGAACCTGTCGCAAAGTGCAGGTCAACAGTACCTTGCTGAAATGTAAGCCGAGGTTGGCTTGACACGAAGGGCAACAATCCGGGGCGTAGAACATCGTCTACGTCCCGGTGTGCTGTAAGGGTGCCTCGGATAATCAAACGAGCAGTGCCTTGAAACGAAATGGCACACCAGACCATCACTCCTGGCTGTCGGGTCCTTTAGAGGGCGACAGTCTGGTATCTCACCGCAGTCCGGGGAGTCTCCAGTCACATCTTCGGCTTGGAATGTCATTGACTGGAGGAGAAGTGTGTTCAGTGATGAGTCCGGTTTCGAACTGATTCATGATAATCAGTTCATCGTAATATTGTATAATGAGACCATTCTCGATAACGTTCGAAGCACCGTAGAACTGTATGAATGCACTTAACACGCGTTATTTTGCAAAATTAATATATATGCCTGTGTTTACTGAGTAGTATCTCATCAGAAATTTTTTCTCAGTTTGAGGGATCTGCTGTGCTCTTTGATTTTACTGAAGTGTTTAATGGGCAAACACCCTGAGCCTTCTGTGTCGTTTCATCAGTTGCAAGGTATACACACGCAAAGTGATATATACGTTTGCTGTTGCCATTTTTGTTTGAGCACCCAAGTCATACTATTCTACGGTGTTTAGAATGCATAAGGTAATATATACTCTAAAAATAAAATAAAATATAAAAGATAAAATAATAATAAAGATATAAAATGTCTTGGATGCACATGATTCTGACCTTTAGGAGAGATAATATACATAGTTTTACACCATCATAAATAAATTTTCCTACCCTTTTCCTTTGCACCACATGATTCTATTTTTACACATAAAGCTATATTTTGTCAACAAATATAAAATTATGTTATGATACTAAGCTTATAATTGTTCTCGTTGGAAAGTACTATCTCTGACAACACCAAAGTAAATACGACTTGTGAAAATATTTTCGTGCGAACTTCCGCAGTTCATGTAAACACTATGTAAGAACTTCGTTTTATTGCGATTTATGGTTCAAATGGCTCTGAACACTCTGCGACTTAACATCGGAGATCATCAGTCCCCTAGAACGTAGAACTACTTAAACCTAACCAACCTAAGGACATCACACACATCCATGCCCGAGGCAGGATTCGAACCTACGACCGTAGCGGTCGCGCAGTTTCAGACTGAAGCGCCTAGAACCGCTCGGCCACTGCGGCCGGCTGCGATTTATGTTAAAGCTGTTAACACTGGAAAAAATTGATGTAATTTACAATGCCGCCATATTCTTACTGTGAAAAGGCTCATGTTGTAAGATTTCGAAATTTGACATGTCTTATCTTTATCTCCAATGTATGAGTATATAGACCAATATGACATGTTCGTACAATTCTTTGTACACACTCTGTACTTATATTTTTTGTATTTCAGTACCATCTGAGAAAATCCTTAAGGACGAATTTGCACTTGTGAAATAAATAATCTCTACAGTCAACTAAGAATATGACATTGTTTAAAAAATTCTACATGACTGTGAACTTCAACCATAAGAAGTTAAGTTTGTAGTTCAGAGTTACTGAAGTCAGTAATGAACAGTTTTATCTGAACCTGAGAAAAATAATTACGAGCCCTGTGGAACATCTGTTCCTTGGAAACCATAGAAACTTTTGGAGAATTGGAACTTTTAGAGCGCAAGTAGGGACGAATTTTAGTTGCTAATCAGTCAGATAATTAAAAACGGCCGCCAGTCCAATAGACCATTGCGCTTTTAAGAGGATTTTAAAGTTAGTCCTCTACTGCGGAAGTTCTCACCTGAGCCAAGGACTATTAATAGTTTCAGAAACTCTCACGATCGGGGATGTAGGAGAAAAACAATTATAATTTCAGTCACCGCTCATCTACCGGTAGGTAGAACCTCGCAAAATAAGAGTTTGTACTCCTATCTGTAAGTCAAACGTTAAGTCAAGGTCCATCCTAATTCACGTAGAAAATTTACCATTGCCAAATCAAATACGCTTTTTTAAGACTGTTTCGCAATATCTCAGAAGTGCTCATGCACTGATTTCTTCAATCGACAATTTTATTCTGATAGAATGCTGATCGCCTTTGTAACATAGAATTCGCGATATTTTAACTGGAATTGCGTCTCTGTTATCTACGACATAAACCAGCATACCTGATTCCTAAGCGTTCTTTCAGTACTACGTCCACTGTTCCTTGCCTACCTCTCACTTCACTACAACTTGGCGGGTCGTCTTGGAGTGCCCACTAAGAACAGATTAAAACATTTTTCGATTGAAGCAGTAGCTCCTTGAAGCAACCATCTACTTTCATTTCGCTGCAGCTAGCATCAACTCTGAGTACTTTACTCGAGACGGATGTCGAGTAACACATCCGACATGTGTAAAATTTCATGAAGCCCATCTCGAGCGAAATAGTTCAGCTGGATTCAGAAGCGTGGCATCTTCATCGCCCGCCGTTGCTTTCGCTCGTTTGTCAAAGGACACCTCCGAATTTTCTTAGCAAAATTTTATTCTTTCTTCAGGTTAAGCGCTGCGCACTGTTTTTTGCAGCTTATGAAAGGCAGCTTTCACACCTCTTGCTTTGTCAGAAACCGACTTGTGTGGCGTCGCGGTATTAAGAGGTGAGCTTTTAGCTATGCCACGGCACGAACCCTGGCGCAAGGCGCCGCATTCATTCCTCACCCGCGACGCGCAAGTATTAATGATCTTACCCGAAACCGGAGTCAGGTGAAGAATCCGTCTTGTATCAGTAACTCAGAAAGCTGCGTCCCACTCTATCTGACACTTGCTGTCTTTTTTTCCATTGGGAAAGGGAGAGGCGTCCGTAATATTCACGGTCGGCTTCAAATGCCTGAATGTTACCTAACTTCTCCAGCATGTAACAGTCTTTTGACAAAGGAGGGAAAAATGTAATTTTTCTGTCTGTATTTTCACCTGTATTTGAGTTCCAAAGGGGTATAAAGTTTTTCAGCGAACACTGTTCTCCACTTACGAAAAGTACGCGCATAAACGCTTTTACTTTTGGGGTGCAAAGGGCGACAGTTTCAGCTCACAGCGGCGGCGATGTTGTGAAGGCGGTTGTATGAAACCTCAAAAGCAGGAGATTCCGCTATCGCGCTTCAGCTGCCTAACTTCGCCGAAAGCGGAGCGATACGCAGGGGCCCTACAGGGACAGGAAATGCTATTCTCGAACTCCGTAAAGACTATCCTTTTATATTCCATGCATAAGTAAAATTAATGCACTTGTAAGCCTCTGAATGACCCTCAGTTCGTCTTACACGACTTCCTCGCAGTCAAATATATCTCATGAACTGCGCTCCCGCGCAATATGACGCTTTTTTAATGTAAATGCAATGTAGTGCGCGCCTGGCATATTGCTAGCTGTATACGGCGCAGTAAATTCGTCGTTTATTAATTCAGTCATCTCCTCAGAGCCGGTGCCAACTTAGCAGCCACTTATTTTCTCTTACAAGAGTAAAACGACTTCCAAAAGCTATGGGAACTGCTATATATGTGACTTCTGAGCTCTGTGTTAAATTTGCTATTAAATTGTATTGAAGAAACGTTTGAGTTCCAAAACGTAAAACTGCATTTTGGAGGTTGTAGCTGAGACAAAAGATCTTACGCTTACGCTTACGTTAAGATGATGCCTCTGTGGCTAAGAGGTTAATAATCAGACAAAGAATTCAATTTTGGGAGGTACGCACCAAGGATGTTCTCCGGCATTTTTCTGTTCTTTCACCACTCCTAACAGTTGCCATATATGCATATTTGATAAGCTGAACTCTGACTCGAAGCGTACGTTAAACTGTGGGTCCTCCTATAGCTTACGACAGCTTTACTTGGTCATCCACAAAACCTACTGTAGAAAAGTTGGAGCAAATATTATTGCTGTTGTTGTCGCCTTCAGTTCTAAGACACTGGTTTAGTTTCGGCTCTCTTATATTAAGTGAGGGAGAAAAGGTAACCTTTTGGGGGGAAAATGTGTAAATCATGTCAGAACTTTTCTTTCGTACGAGTGCATCCTCTTATAGATGTAAGATTCTTGTAGCGGCTGCACACACAAGATTGTGGACAAGAGAAAAATGGCAGGTCGGCAGGAGCAATTAACCTTCGAAAATTCACGAAATTCTGTTTTTGGGGATCTGGATTTCTGGAATACGCTCATTGAAAGCTAAAGCGGTTTGGAGGTGTAGTCATCGGAATACGCCATTGTAACGTGTGGTACAGAAAATGGAGAAAAACGAAAATTCGTGCTGTCGCTAACATTATCATGCTATTGTTTAGACAGCTGTGGAAGTGGAAACCGAACTACAACAGAAAGAAGTAAAAATTTATACTTAAGGAATTCTTTGTTGTTATAATACGTACACTGATGTCTGAGTTACATAGATATGAAGAACTGTACACTGCAGTGTAAAAGAAATGAAAATACCAACAATACAATATTACAATACACTAAAATTCTTAATAAAAATGGGAAACAAAATAAATAAGTAAATGGGGGCATACAGTATGGAATATAACGGGAAATGGGAAGAGTGGTCAAGTTTGGGAGAGGGAAAGGTTGATTGTTCAAAATTACGTGGGTGCTGTACCCCATATCTTTGTTGATGTCAAAGGCTTCAAGCATTTTCAGTACTCGCCGTTTGTTTCCGGTGGGAACGTCACCAGGAGAGCCAAACCACTACGTTGTTCGTGCCCACTGAGATTCAGACCACGCACTGGCCATGGTTGTGCCACATAGTCCAAAATGCGACTCATTACAGTCAAAGGAGAAATTTTATTTTTTTAAACTGTTGTGTAGCAGTTTTCTCTTGTCCTTGTTGAAAATATGCTCCGCTGCGGTGTTCCTCATACAATATGAGATTTTATTGTTACAAGAATCCTATGTACGGGATGGTATACTACAGCTTTCAAACAAGTCAGGTAACACAGAAGTATAATTTTCAGATTTATTTTTCCTGTAAGGACTTCTGAAAAAATGGAGCACTATTTACCCGTTGCTGGCCTTGTTAGATAGTAGCTCGAAATTCAAAGAAACGCATTTATTGTCGCAACTGCTTTCAAGCCTTAGACCGTTTTCATTGATCATTGAGTTACTTTGAATACAAAGCATTTTGAAACAAGGTAGCTACTGAAACGAACAGTAAGTGTGAATAAGGTTGCCCAAATATTTCGGAATAATGCTTAAGTAAAACTTATTTACAGACAAAACTGTGATACCTACGCAATAGCCGCAAGTCATTTAGTACTCGGGACGTAATGGTAGTACAGGAAAGTTCTTGCGCCGGCCGCGGTGGTCGTGCGGTTCTAGGCGCTCCAGTCCGGAGCCGCGCTGCTGCTACGGTCGCAGGTTCGAATCCTGCCTCGGGCATAGATGTGTGTGATGTCCTTAGGTTAGTTAGGTTTAATTAGTTCTAAGTTCTAGGGGACTGATGACCACGGCAGTTGAGTCCCATAGTGCTCAGAACCATTTGAACCATTTTTGAAAGTTCTTGCGGATGCGGACTTAACAGCAGCTGAATACAAATAAAATCCTAAAAATTATCTTTTTAAACAAAATGGTAAAACGGTGATGTACACAGCTACATATATTTTTGAATATAGCTAGAGCGGGAACTAGTGCGCATTAAAAATAATACGTAAGCTATTGGATCGGCTGAAACAGTTCGCATAAATAAATAAATAACAAAAACAGCTTGGTGTCTAACTCTATTAGAAAATATTTAGATATTGGAACAAAGACGAGGCGATGTGTCATTACGTCTGTGTTATAGGGTAGTGAGCAAGAAGGCGTAGTTGAGTCTGCAGTTATAGTTATTCTGAACAGTTCAGAAAAAAATCGTGTACTCTTTTAGTGGTATCTGAAATGCTTATTGTTTGGTAACCAATCTTATTTAGCCCTTTTTACCTGACTTACTGTTGCATCACCTACAATTTCGGGGCAAACTGATGCGGCGATTAGGGTAGGCCAAATGCGCTAATGCCAGGGAAGAGGAACCCGCTATTACCATTCCCTTGTCAGAGAAAGCTTTTCATTATTGTTAAGCGAAAGCGTAGTAATAACGCTCGTCGCTGTCTTTAATTGACTTCAGGTGCCATTCCAATTAGCGAATTTCCAGAGACGTATTTTTCCGTTAATGGATCGGCACATCAAAACTTCGCTGTCTAAATAACTCATCCGACGCCCACCTGCCGCATAATCCGCATTCCACCAGCATCTCGACACCGGTGCCTGCGAAACGCGTCTCGGAAGCCACGATGGAATTTTTCCCCCAAAACTGGTCGCAAAACTTTTGCAGGTGCTCCTCCACTACTCCACATATTCGAGAGCGAAATAAGAAACGAGCGTGATAGCTCCGAAGAAATGGCAAGCACGTGGGCAGCGTGTGTGGATGTTAGTGTGTTGAAGCGAGGAGATGACAGGGGAAAGGGGGGAGGGGGCTGGCAGATGTTCGCCAGGAATGGAAGAATGCTACGCCGAATGGGGGCCACGGCATTCCCTCCCATTACTTCCGATCGAGGTAGTTAGGTAAACCTGTCTTTAGTATTTCACATATTATAAGCTTCTCAAATACACAACTCCCACGCACATATTCTGATGAACCAAGGCATTAAACACCTGATTGACTGCATGTTCGTCCATCTCAGAGTAACACTTGCAACCTACTTCCTCAATTACTTGCTGGATGTGTCCCAATCTCTGTCTTCTTCTACGGTTTTTACCCTCTACAGCTTCCTCTAGTACCATAGCAGTTATTCCGTGATGTCGTAACCGATGTCCTGTCATCCTGTCCCGTCTACTTGTCATTATTTTCGATATATTCCTTCCCTCTCCGATTGTGCGCATAACCTCCTCATTCATTACCTTATCAGTCCACCTAACTTTCAACATTCGTATCTAGCACCACATCGCAAATGCTTCGATTCTCTCTAGTTCCGGCTTCCCACAGTTCATGTTTCACTGCCACACAATGCTGTGCTCCAAAAGTACATTTTCTGAACTTTCTTCCTCAAAATTAAGGCCTACGTCTGATATTATTGGACTACTCTTTTCCAGGAATTCCCTTTTTGCCAGTGCTAGTCCTCTTTTGATGTTCTCTCTGCTCCGTCCATTATTGGTTATTTTCCTTAACCTCATCTACTTCGTGACCACCAATCCCGATGTTAAGTTTTCGCTGTTCTCGTTTTTGCTACTTCTAATTACTTTCGTCTTTCTTCGATTTACTCTCAATCCATGTTCTGCATTTATTAGACTGTTCATTACATTCAGCAGACCATGTAATTATTTTCGTTCCCGCCTGGGATAGCAATGTCATCAGCAATCTTATCACTGATATCTTTTCACCTTGAATTTTAATCCCACATTTACTTCCGTCATTGCCTCTTCAAAATATAAATTGAACAACAGGAGAGAAAGACTACATCTCCGTCTCACACTCTTTTTAATCGATGCGCTTCGTTCTTGGTGTTATGCTCTTATTGTTTCCTCTTGTTTCTTCTATACATGGTGTATTACCCGTCCTTCTGTATAGCTTATCCCTATTTGTCATAGATTTAGAGCATCTTGCACTATTTTACACTCTCGAACGCTTTCTCCAGGTCGATTTTCCTTCAGTCTTGTCTCCATTATCGATCGCAATGTCAGAACTGCCTCTCAGATGCCTTAACCTTTTCTAAAGCCAAGCTGATCGTCATCTGACGGGTATTCATTTCTCTTTTCCATTCTTCTGTACATTATTCTCGTCAGCAACTTGGATACGTGAACTACTAAGGTTACTTTACGATAATTCTCGCACTTGTCGGCTGTTGCAATCTTCATAATCGTGCGGATATTTTACCGAAAGCTTAATGGTATATCGGCTGTCTCATACATTCTACACAGCAACGCAAATCGTCGTTTTATTGGCACTTCCCGCAATGATTTTAGAAATTCCGATGGAACGTTATCCATCGCTACTGTCTTATTTGATTTTAAGTCTTCCAAAGCTCTTCTAAATTCTAATATTGGATCCCCTATCTCTTCTCTACTGACACCTGTTTCTTCTTCTATCAGGTCATCATATAAGTCTTCTCCCTCATAGAGATCCTCAATGTACTCCTTCCAGCTGTCCACTCTCTCCTCTGTATTTAACAGTGCATTGTTAATGTTACCGCTCTTGATTTTCATATCTCTGACGGTTTTCTTGACTTTTCTAAATGCCTAGGTAGTCCTTCCGACAACCATCCAGTACAACAGCGAATCTCCGTGTCACGAATTGGTAGATTTCGAGAAATATTTGGCACCATATGTCTACGCAAAAGGCACAGAGTGACCTTAAATTACCGACCGGCGGTTTGTGGCTAGAATCTGGTGCCCGATAGCGTCCCAGGTGTATTTCCTCGGGTTCAGATCATACGAATTTGTTGGCCAAGACAACAATGTGAGTTCACTGTTATACTACTCAGATCACTGCAACACGGTTCTGACCTTGTGACACAGACTGTTGACCATATGGAACATGCCATTGGTGTCGGGGAAGAAATCAAGCATGAAGGGAAGCAGGCTGTCGCAATAAAGTTCATGTAATCCATAACTGTAATGGTGGGTTTAGTTACTACCACAGGACCCTCAAAAATCCGGGAGGATGTTACGAATAGCATAAAACTGTTCATATCGGTCTACGTCAGCATTGCGGTTAATATTTGGAGCAGCAATTCCCCTGAATGACGGCTTTTCTGGACAAGACCATCAACTTGGTGTAACGAAAAACGTGATTCATCCGGCCGGACGACATGTTTCCATTGATCCACGCTCCTCTTTCGATGATCCTGTGCCCGCTGAAATTGTAATTGACGAGGTCGTTGGCTCAGCATGGTAACGCGTTGAAACGTCCCCTTAGAACTAATTATACACGACTGTGCTTAAACTGACACAATATTTTTTAGCGCAACGCAATCTGACTTTCAAAAATCCCTGCAAAAGAATGGCCCTGGGTAACATTAAACTATACCTTTCAGAAGTCACTTACCTCACAAAAATCTTCATTACTCGAACTACTGCAATACAGCGAGCGCCACTACTGCCAGCTAAATAAAAGATTCAAACTACGGAAGGCACTAACTACTGATAGGGATAGTTAGCAAATGAAAGATATTAATAGAGAACAAACAATGTATTTACCTTAATAGTCATAATATATATAGCAGTTCATGACAAATTACAAAACTCCGCCATCTCTCTCCCCACATCCACCACTGCTGGCGGCTCACCTCCAACTGCGCAACGCTATGCGCTGTTAACATCCAGCTGCCGCTGCCTAACACTACAATGGCACACAACAATGCAAACTAGCCACAGGCTGCACACAGCACAGCCAGTGATTTTCATTTAGAGCGCTACGTGGCGGCGGCGTTACCAATATAAAAATCTAAACAGCCTACTTACAGCGTACCGGTCGTCAGCTGCTGAGCCCCATTTTCAATAGTGTCTGCAGAACGGCGTGCCGCGAAACACTTGTGCCTGCCCCAGCACAGTACTCTGACGTCATATCTGCCATAGATTTTCGGCTAATCTGCTTTACAGAGCTGGAAAGGCTTCGACCTACACGTTCTGTGATGAGGCGTACACTTCTTAACACTTCGTCGTGTAGTCGTGACTTCAGCGTCCTTTAAAAACTTTACATTGATGGTCACGAGAGCAGCATGCTTACAGCCCACCTGCATCGGCGTTTCTTACAAGGGAAACTCCCCGTCGTATGCCCCTCAGATTTGGTGGTAAGGTGTCCCAGTGGGCAGCCTATCAAAAACTGAACACAGATCAAGCATAAAAACAGGAAGAAGGGGTAATGCACTGTGAAGAAAGAAGTCCAATAGAAGCAATGAACGGTCCAAGTTCGAGATGTACAACATCGAGCGGTTGGCAAGGATCACGACGTGGTGTTGTGTGGTCGCTGTGTTGGACTGTTCGAGTCGGAGATCTGTATTCAAACCTCCGTTGTTCTCCACTTTTTTTCACATTTATGAGCTGTGCGTCCATTCATTGATGTGTCTGTTCTCCTTACGCATTCTTAGCAATTGTCATACTGTACATCGAATATGAGGCATTTGGTTAGAATATATTACCGTCGCAAGTAAACGTGATGAATAGTAAGAGCAGGCGAGATGACTCATAGACCGCTCACAGTAATTAAAACAACAAATGAACGGGTGTGAATTATTTTACAACGAAGGAATTCAAAAGCTAAAATTTCCAAAGCGGAATGCAAGAGGCATAACATTTGATATTTGTGTAGGACAAATAGGAGATACGAAGGTCTGGAGATCCCATCGTTACACGTCGCTCTTCCAAAAGGGACGATACACCACGATACAGACACAAATTTGAATACAGGGAACAGACACGTCAATGACCGGACGGACAGTTCGTAATTTCGTAAGAAAAAGTGGGGCATTTGAAGGATTTGAGCCTGGAACTCCCCATTCAGTCCAAGACCGTAAACACATGACCATGACGCCACGTTCATATGCAGTCGCTCGATGTTGCTCACGTTAATGTTGGCCCGTTCACTGTTTCTAGGCACTACAGTCAGGAACCGCGCGGCCGCTACGGTCGCAGGTTCGAATCCTGCCTCGGGCATGGATGTATGTGCTGTCCTTAGGTTAGTTAGGTTTAATTAGTTCTAAGTTCTAGGGGACTGATGACCTCAGATGTTAAGTCCCATAGTGCTGAGAGCCATTTGAACCACTGTTTCTATTTACCTTCTTCCTGTTATCCTGCCTGATCTGTCTTTAGTTTTTGACGAGCTATGTAGTAAGCCATTTTACCACCGAATCTGAGAGGGGTGCGATGGGGAGTTTCCTTTGTTAGATCCTCGCTCCCTGTCATCGGACCATAACAAATGGTTCAAATGGCTCTGAGCACTATGGGACTTAACATCTGAGGTCATCAGTCCCCTAGAAGTTAGAACTACTTAAACCTGACTAACCTAAGGACATCACACACATCCATGCCCGAGGCGGTATTCGAACATGCGTCCGTAGCGGTCGCGCGGTTCCAGAATGAAGCGCCTATAACCGCTCGGCCACACCGGCCGGCGGACCATAACAATCAGTCCTGGTCAGTTATTAATCCCATCATCAGAATAACATTTTTTCTACGACTATACCACTCACTGCGAAATATTGTGAGCGTTGGCAGCTCAAACACTACTTCTTCATAGACCATTGTTGGTGATCGGCGATATACAGTACTTTTCTCATTCTTTAAACACGTGGATTTTATTTGACCTGCTATCACGCACCTACCCTCGATTGCAAGCCGGGCTAAAATAAATAATGCTACCACAAACTTTATGTGTAAGGTTACACGATCGTTACAAGACGATATTGAGGACTGAAAAACAAATAAAAACATTACATTATTTATTCAATATTCCGGTAGTACTTGGAGGAACAAAGGCACATTAATAATTGAAATACTCATTACCGATGTTCCAGTACAACATTAATTTTATCTTTTGTTGTGATCTCTGCCCCCCCCCCCCCTCCTTCTTCCCAGTTCCTCAAATGCATCAACCTATTGATGCAATAATCTGCGACGTACTCAGTGTACTGTTTAGCCTTTTACATTCATTTATTTTAACTCTTTGTGTACAGTATAACAAATAGTTTCCTGGTATATACCTTCTGCGTAGATTGAAATATCTATTTGTGTATGATTTACAGATTTTAATTAATATCTGTACAGCTTGTGTACTTCAATACATTTACATCATTCGTACACTGAGTTTACGGATTCAAATTAATATCTTTAAACAACATTACAATTTTTTTTGCTTTATACCTATGTCAATTTGCAGAACTGAAATTTTTGTGTTTTTTGTGTAGATGTGTAATTTCTAACTGTCACATGTGTATGTAAATAACAGTATTTATACAGCTAGAAGCTCTCACTGATGTATGTAATGTCTGTTTAGTCTCAGTTTTCTGATCGAATATAAATAGATATTGTGGCACATTAATATTTTGTGTTTCAGTTTTGATATTTCACCTATTTTTTTGTTACTGTTTGTGGTGTGCATAATGTAAGACCTTTGGTACGCACACCATTAGATTACTTGACTTGTCGCTCTAACGAAGTAGGCGAGTGTCAGCAATATGTCTCATGGTCTTATTGTGGCGTGTTTATCTTCTGCCGTTAGGTCAAACGATAGAAATGCCACTTGCGCACTTAGAGTAGCAGATTGACAGTGACCAACTTTAAACAGAACTTGATTAATTTTCACACACATTTATTAAAATAATAAAAAGGATAGACATTACGTAACTTTATTCTGGATGCTGTTTACAATTGACAATCTGAAGTTCCTTTGGTCTTGGTACGTTAATCTTATTCTCACATATCTCTGATACTTGACAAAGTGTCTATTCATTTATCTTCATGGCTATGTACAGGAATATGGTAATCTTATTAGGTGCAGACTAAACTTGACTATAGACTGGTACAGGCAAATGCAGACTGGTACAGACTGGTGCAGACAAATGCAGACTGACTAATCGGAGGTCTGTACACTCGTTACAATACCTCGCGCGTTCAGGTATCACTGCGTGACTGTGATCCATGAAGAGAAAAGGATCTACGTTAGCAGCAACCTCATTGGCTGCGCTACATATTAATACGCGGATCGGCAGAAGCAGAATTTGGTCCGTCTCTAAGGCAGCGCCATCTAGTAGTGCGAGATGGACGAGCGTTGCGCCTGCACTGTTGTGCTTAGCGGGGCGCGCTCTAATGGGAAAGTTGTGTACGCATTGACTACGCGGAATTATGTACACAACACTATTAGTCTCCAGCACAAATAAAACCATGTATGTTCTACACTTAAATATTGCTACCACTACTGTTGCCTAATCAGAGACGAATATTCACTGTGCTACCTGAAGCTGTCAGACTAGACCGCCACCTGGTGCTGCCGTCACTCTGTCCTTGAGCTGAGGCAGCATCTTTTATTATGGTGTCTTGTGGCGTCATTCTTATGGTGCTGAGTGTCGTTTGGATCAAACTGGCATTTATACAGTTTCAAATGACACTGAAAGCCAACTTTTAGCAACATGCAGTGCAACAAACTAGAACTTTGGGACCCTCGAAGACTGCTGGCTCTGTTTGTATGCAAATCTTGCCTCTGTACTTACTGAACTCCACCTACCTCTCGTTTAAGTTTCGAGTATGACTTCAACATCAAAAACCTGAAAATATTGCCTTTTTAACCAAAATTTTTACCCATGTGTATACAGTGTTATTCAGCTTCTGTTGGTTAACAGTTAGAAGTAAGCAGAACTTTCATAATACAACGATAGACCTTAGGGGATCTTGAACACGTGTTTAAGGAATGCAAAACTAAGACCAAGACGTTCAAACTTGCTAAAATGATTGGAAACTCTAGTACGTACTCTCTTGTAGAGAAAACACGTGATATGGTGATTTAACTTCACTTCGTATAGCGTAACACCTTATTTAAAAAAGGAAAAAGAAGAAAAAGAACATGATTCACTGTAGCCATTCTCAACATTTTCTGTATCTGTGTCTTGAAGTTCTCAGCAACTCTGACCAACCGTACGCTTTCTCTAATATGCACGCAAATAAATACAGCATGTCCCACAAGGAATAGGCTGCGTTGATTTGACGGAAGAGACCAAACAATGATGTCATTAGTCTATCGGATTAGGGAAGGATGTCGGCCGCGCCCTTTCAAAGAAACCATCCCGGCATTTGCCTAAAGCAATTTACAGAAATCACGGAAAACCTAAATGAGGATGACCGGATGCGGGATTAAACCGTCGTCCGCCCGAATGCGAGTCCAGTACGCTAACCACTGCACCATCTCGCTCGGTGCAACGAGGAATGGTCAATATCCAGGCATATGACAGGTAAGATATTTTAATAAAAGAAAAAAAAACTTTATATGGACATGTGCTCTATTCCGAATCGTTTCCGAGACAGAACACATTTAATGTACATTGTTATTTAGTTAACCGCTGGACTGCTACGGTCGCAGGTTCGAATCCTGCCTCGGGCATGGGTGTGTGTGATGTCCTTACGTTAGTTAGGTTTAAGTAGTTCTAAATTCTAGGGGACTTATGACCTAAGATGTTGAGTCCCATAATGCTCAGAGCCATTTGAACCATTTTTTTGTTATTTAGTTTTTGTATTATTCAATACAGAAAAATGGTATTGAACGCGGAATTTCACGTACCCATTCGGTAGAGTGGTCCCAAATTAGATTAAACCCCGTCTTTTAGTGAAAGAAGATACCTACATCGCCGAGTTTTGATCAAATACTTCCTCTGAGCTACCTTGTTTTTTTCAGAATGCTTTGTAGAGGAAATGCCAAACAGTAGGTTAAGCAGTGCTCTCGTATCGCGTTAGGGGGAATTAATTCACGTACGCTAATTCCCACAAAACGCATTATGTCACTGCGAATAACGAACAGTTCTGACTTCCAATACATGATGTTTATAATATTGGGGATAATTCCTTAAAGGGAAAAAATCTAATGAGGGAAAACAAATCACACGATTAGAGCTGATGAAATACATATAAGTAAAACGACTGATATGGAAACAGGCGTATAATCTCAAGCAATTTTACGCCGTAGACGAAAGTGTCAATTGTGTTACATCGGCATTAACTTTTACTGCGCGAAAATTTAGGTTACGATGCACAAAGAGCCTTGTGTCTGGAACAGTCGATTAGATTTAGATGGAATGCTTGCAGTCGACAGACTGAGAAAAGGAGCCGAGGATCCCACAGAATTACATCGCAGCGGGAGTTCCTGGTTCGGGAAAAAGGGCTGACGGACGAGAAAGGAGAAGGTGAGGATAGCGAAGAAAAGCCGAAACGGTTCTGGGTCTCCCGTCTACCTCCCCCCCCCCCCCGCCTCCGCCCCCTTTCAGCGACCGATACGGCCCGGACGCCTCTTTCTGCTGCAGTAAAGACGCTTCCCGCCTAAAACATGACGTACGGTAATATCCGAGGCGGGGCGGACTCCGTCTCTTTCCGCCGCCGCAGCCGTTTGCCGGGTCCCAAAATAAATACGGCCCGAAAGATTCCTGTCTGTAGCTGATGGGGACTGATGTTATTGCCACCGCGAGGCCTCCCCCCGTAAACAGCGGTAACTGTCGCCCCGTCTCGCCGCTGGCGGAAACCTCCGGACGGGGAAGGAACGGTTAACTGCTGCGGAAGCGGCCCTGCGCCCTCTGACAGCCGTCCTCCGGCGAGACGATTCCAGGCGTCGCGTTCCGTTAATACTGAGAACGCTAATGCGGGCGCCATCTGCTTCCTCTGCGGCTGCGACTTTTCCTGTCTCAAACGTGATCGAGATTTTTTTGACAAGTATCTTCGAATACTGATACTACTAGCCTACAGTAAACATTTAATACCCTCAGCTTTGACACAGTACCTGGAAAAACGCGACGTTAAAAAATTTTAGATATTGCAGTGAAGTTGTCTGAAAGCTATTTGAGGAAATGGCGGCAGTGAGTTTTCTATGGGAATGAAAAGTAACCCTGGACACACGTTCTCCTAGGAGTGCCTCAGAGGTCACGCATGGACCAGCCGTTGTGGACGAGCGGTTCTAGGCGCTTTAGTCTGGAACCGCGCGACCGCTACGGTCGCAGGTTCGAATCCTGCCTCGGGCATGGATGTGTGTGATGTCCTTAGGTCAGTTAGGTTTAAGTAGTTCTAAGTTCTAGGGGACCTCAGATGTTAAGTCCCATAGTGCTCAGAGCCATTTGAACCATTTGGGTCACGCGTGAACCCGCTATTGACGTCTTTGCGCGTCAATGACATCTCGTCGATTCGGTCCTCCTATAAACATAATTTCTGCACCGACGACTTCCAGTTTCACTTAAATGTCAGATCCGAATATACCAATAATGCCGTCGTCCAGATAAATGATCCCGACATTAGATCAGCAAAAACTTGGTTATAACTTTGGATGAGCCCATCAACTGTGAAATAGGTAGATATAATGAAAATTGTAAATTTCAAGGTATTAGCCAAGAGCATAAGCGATATATCGATTACAGAGGTGTAAGTGTGAAAGAACGCTGCGAGGCAGCTATCGCTGAGACAGAGTGTGAGTAACAAAGAATTCATGTTAGGTCGCGCAGTAGTAGCGAGTTGTTGTTCAGCAGGAGTAGGGGTAGCGCGATAGAGGCTGACAGAGAATGTTATGATGCTCCGGAGTGGGCAGTCGCTTAGTATTAAATATTCATTGTAATCATTTCAGTGTTGTATATTAATGATTTACGGAAAAAAAAGACTTGAAGTAAACTTTATTAAGAAAATGATACAAATGTGATAAAGAAATTTTGGTGAAAAATCTTTCTATATTTTCTTACATCGATCTACAATTTTTCTGTATGGTTCAAATGGCTCTGAGCACTATGGAACTGAACATCTGAGGTCATCGGTCCGCTAGAAGTTAGAACTACTTAAACCTAACTAACTCAAGGACATCCCACACATCCATGCCCGAGGCAGGATTCGAACCTGCGACCGTAGCGATCACACGGTTCCAGACTGAAGCGCCTAGAACCGCACGGCTACACCGGCCGGCTGTTTAAAACAGGGTCAAGTAAATATACGGGTACACGTAATCAGATACGCAGCCGGCACACCACTTGAAATAACTTTTGTTAGACATAAACATCACACCGTACTTTAGACGCAAACGTTACACTGTAGAGCAGCGGCGGGCAGTGGTTGCTAGGCAATATGAAGAGCAGCGCGCCAGAGGCTGACAGTGTCTGGGGTGCCACTGTTGCTACTCCCGAGCAACCACTGACCACCCTGCGCGACCTAACAGAAGTTCTTTGTTACACATACTCTGCCGAGCTGTCTAAGGCGCTGCAGTCATTGACTGTGCGGCTGGTCCCTGCGGAGGATCGAGTCCTCCCTCGGGCATGGGTGTGTGTGTGCGTCCTTATCATAATTTAGGTTAGGTAGTGTGTAAGCTTTGGGACTGATGACCTTAGCACATACATTTGAACATTTTTAACACATACTCTGCCTCAGCGATAGCTGCCTCTCAGCGTTCTTTCACACGTACATCGTTGTAATCGATATATCGCTTATGTTCTTGGATAGCACGTTAAATTTTGCAATTTTCATTACATGTACCAATTTCAGCTAGGAAGAAAACACTATCCCCAAGTGTAAAAAGACCTTCGCTCTTTTCTAAGCCCTCCAGAAATGCCGGAATATATTTCCACAGAATGCGAAACACATTACTTGTGCCGTCACTCGTACTGACAGTCTCCACTATTGGGGTGTAATCCAACACGGCAGGAGCAGTAAAAAGTTTACACGACTAGAGCTAACCATTAACGGTCGTGTGCGTCACATCTAGAACATCCGTCTATTTGACGAAGTCACCACGTCATACGTCCAGTTAGGGTGGTTGAGGCCAGACATGTTGGTACGTAACTACCATATGCTTGTGAACTTAATCGGTCCCATAGTTTGCATGCACCCTAATACCGCACGTCAGGGGTCGTCTACCTGTCGTCTCATCACAATGGAAACATAATCTCTCATTTATCTAGTACCACAGCTGTGTCCAATCATAGAGGAAAAACATTCGCAAACTCCTTCTCTACGCTTCTGGAATAACTGCTTCAGGTTTTCAGAAGTGCTGTATACAGGCTCATGTCCATCGTTGGCAAAAGTGCATTACGAATGGTGGTGACTATGTGGAAAAACGGCAGTACGTAGCTAAAAGCTTTCGCTATTTATCTGTGTTAATGTGTTTTCCGTATTTGTCGTAGTTCCCGTGAAAGTTGTAAGGTTTCCAGGGTATTCAAGGGAAATGACGTGAGCTTTATATTTTTATTAGATATGTCATATTTCATATTTGTACGGTAAACATTTTTCAAACAGTAGTTACCAGTAGTCGATACGTTACGCCACAGAGGTTCTGGGTACAGTCAGTGTGACCGTTGGTTACTAGTAGCATTTTCGTCGCAATAGGCATTCTATGATAAGCTAGCGACAGAATCGAGGGTTGGCCATGCTACTGAGCGGTTGGAAATAGTGTCCTGAGCACAGAGGTGAAGATACAGAGAAGGATGAATTCGGAAATATAATTTCGTAAAGAGTAATTTAGGAAGTGAAGATGTTCAGATACAGTTGTTGCTGCACTGCTTGCTTGCGCGTAGTTATGATGTATTTGACTAACAGAAGTTTTTAACAGAATTTTTCTTTATTTGTCTGGGTTAGTTAGTTTATTTTTCAGACGAGAACAACTAAAGTTAACAGTACACACAGTTTGCACTCAGAGGTTACAGTTTTACCACTCCTTACCATTTTCAGTTATTAACTTCACGGCAGAGGAATATTTGTTATAACGGATAATTTTTGTAAAGGTCGTTGTGATGGTTATTTTCAATCACTTAGCAAGTTAAAATTCCGTCACCGTCCTCTCACGAAAGAATTTCATATTTCCTGAATGTTTATGTCGCCGCATTTTGTCTTCGGAAAACAGTAACTGAAACATGAGTTGTCTAGAATAGATGCGCGTCCTTGCATTGAAGTGTGCAAGGCTTTTCCGTTCCTTTCAGCTTGATCGCCACTGCGCTGCATGTTTTATGTACATCACTTCGAACAGAACCAAGTTCCCGTTGTCATAGGTAAGTCATATTAAATTTGTTAAGGCCAGTTTTGTATTACAGTCAAGATAGTTAAATTGTTCACAGTTAGATCCGCTTTTCAAAATTGTTGTCAGATTCAGTTTAGGTAAGGTCTCTCTTACGGAGACCGTTTTATACTTAATGTGCATTGTTATATTCGCTTGTGTTTTATTCGGTGTCTAGAATTTCGTCTATCAGGTACGTACATTCCCAGGACATTTATATCGAAATATTTTCGAGATTTATTCTTCCAAGAATTGATTAGTACTTTTATAGATCATTTATTCTGTTAGATTGTGTGTTGGATTTGGAAGTCACATATTGTAAGACTGCTCACAGTACCACACAAAACAGTTTCACGGGACAGCTTATTCATCCTGAAGGGCCAAAGAAACTAGCACTTCTGCCTAATATCATGTACGGCTCCTCGCGAGCACACAGAAGTGCCGCAACACGACGTGGCATGGACTCGACTATGGCATGGACCCGACTACTGTCTGAAGTAGTGCTGGAGGGAATTGACACCTTGAATCCTGCACGGCTTCCCACAAATTCGTAAGAGTACGAGGAAAAAGATCTCTTATGAACAGCACGTTGCAAGGCATCCCAAATATGCTCAATAATGTTCATGTCTGGGGAGTGTGCTGGCCAGCGGAAGTGTTTAAACTCAGAAGAGTGTTCCTGCAGCCACTCGGTAGCAACTCTGGACTTGTGGGATGTCGCATTGTCCTGCTGGAATTGCCCAAGTCCGTCGTAATGCACTAAGGACAGGAATGGATACAGGTGATCAGACAGGATGCTTACGTACGTGTCACCAGTCAGAGTCTTATCTAGACGTATGAGGAGTCCCATATCACTCCAACTGCACACGCCCCACACCATTACGTGGCTAGCGTTGCTGCCTCTTTATCACGGGGTTCCGGGTTCGATTCCCAGCCGGGTTGGTTATTTTCTTTGCCCAGGGACTGGGTGTTTGTGTTGTCCTCATCATTTCATCATCATCATCATTCGTGGCAGTGGGTAGATTGGACTGTGAAAAAAAATTGGATTGTGTAAAAATTGGGACTTTGTACGGTCGCTAGTGACCGCGCTGTTGAGCGCCCCACAAACTAAACACCATCATCATCATAATCATCATCATCACTCACACCATTACAAAGCTTTCACCAGCTTGAACAGTCCCCTACTGACACGCAGGGTGTATGAAGTCATGAGATTGTCTCCATACCCGTACACGGCCATCCGCTCGATACAATTTGAAACGAGACTCGTCCGATCAGGCAATATGTTTCCAGTCATCAACAGACCAATTTCGCTGTTGACGGACCCAGGCGAGGCCTAAAGGTTTGTGTCGTGCAGCCATCAAGGGTACACGCGTGGGCCTTCGGCTTCGAAAGCCCATATCGATCACGTTCCGTTGATTGATTCGCATGCTGCCAGTTGTTGATAGCCAAGCATCGAAATCTGCAGCAATCTGCGGAAGGGTTGCACTTCTGTCACGTAGATGGATCCTCTTCAGTCGTCGTTGGTCCCGTTCTTGGAGGACCTTTTTCCGACCGCAGCGATATCGGAGATTTGATGTTTTACCGATTCTTGATATTCACGGTACGCTAGTGAAATAGTCGTACGGGAAAATTACCAGTTCATCGCTACCTCGGAGATGCTGTGTCCCATCACTAGTGCGTCGACTGTATCACCACGTTCAGACCCAGTTAAATCTTGATAAGCTGCCAAGAGTAGCAGCAGTAACCGATCTAACGACAGCGCCAGACACTTGTTGTCTTATATAGGTGTTGCCGATCGCAGCTCGGTATTCTGCATGTTTATATACTTCTGTATTTAAATACGCATGCCTGTACCAGTTTCTTTGCCGCTTCAGTGTACTTAACAGTTTTGGCTTCCTCATTAATTTGGTTGAAGCTAAGTAAGACACAATTATACGATTACTCATTTGTCAGATAGCGTTTCTGTAACTACACCACTTGCATTGTACAGAGTTACAATACACAGGTACACGATTATAAAGAATAGCAGTACAGTTTAGTCCAGATTCAGTTAAAAAAATAAAACAAAAGAAAAGTTACAAAGTAAACGGAAGAAATTACCATCGGAATGATACTCGTAGTAAAAATGGGTGGAGTATTCGTCCGGGTGTGTGTGTGCCCGACGTGGTGGGAATAGTGTGGAGCAAAAGCAAGAGCAGGAGGAGGAGGAGGAGGAGGAGGGGGAGGAGGTGGAGGAGGAGGTTCCTGGTTGCCATCTGTCCTGGGAGGACCGTTCTGTCAAGGTGTGCGCCGCGCCGTTCATTGGATTTCCGTTTCGCGAGCCCGTTTCGCCGCCGCTAACGTCTTCTTCCCGTCGATGTCTCATTTCAGTCGTAACCCGGCCGAGTCATTAAAGACGCCGTAATGTCGGGACGGAACTGGGCCAGCCGAGGCATTGTCCCGGGAGATTTTCGATTATAACGGCGTCGCCGAAGGAGGGTGGTGGGAGAAGAAGAAGAGGAACATCGGCCTCCGTTCGTTCGCGTTGCACCGCCGGCGCCGCCGTAGACGGCTTTTAATGGCCGCGGGTGGGTTCCGCCCATTCCCATCGCAGCTAGCGGGCCGGCATTAGCGAAATGCAGTTTGTTCATTTATTTTTCCGCTCAGGGAAATGCTCCTCCGCGCTACCGCAAGTGAGCACGGCCTGCTGTAGCAGTCACTTTTATTCCGTCGTATTTCAGTTCGAGTTTTCACTTCGGGAGCATTTGTTACACAAATGGTAATTATTACGCAGCCATCTTCCGTCCGAGGGTCGTCTCTTCATTAGCGTCGAGTGGGCACCGTCTCCCCCCTCCACCCTCCCCCCCAACACACCCCCAACCCGTCTTGCCGGCGACCCACGTGGAAATTGATTGAATAATTAAAAGTAATTAGCAGCTGACAAGACCCCTGAGAAGAGCGAGCGGAAGAGAAGGTGAAAAAAAGAAACGCTAATGGGAATCCGGGACGGGTGTGTTCTCTCCCCGCAGCGTCTGCAATCTCTCGCATTACGTCGAAGCACCGACCTGCTAGACCACCTGCGCGAAATCTTTATTTCTGCGAGTTCTTTACAGCAGACTAAATAAATGTTAATCAGCTCTTTGGTGGTTCGTCGTACGGTCCCAAGCGCGTTTCTGTCTTCCCCTCCTCTGCTCATCCTTCTTTTTTTCCTGTCTTCTGCGCGCGGAATTCATTTCGCTTACGGAGCCAATGAAGTGGAAGACGCCGGCAGACAGCAGCATACGCCTTCTTTACTGCACTCGACCACTGTGTTAATGAGCGTCTCTCTCTCTCTATTTTTGCCGGACCGAATATTTTATTTTATATTCATCTGGTTCGGCCAGCATTCCGCGTGCTGCCGCGATCCCACGGGAGCATCCGAACGAGCGTCCAGCCGATCCACTCGGCGCATCCTGTTTGTCTCGGTAACGTCTTTGATTTAAGCCGAGCGCTCGGCGCTTGCGGCTGTGTGGGCACCCGTAGCCGCCGCCTCTTGTCCCAGAGCGGCTTCCCCCCCCCTCCCCCCCTCCCCCCCCCCAACGCCATTCCAGAGCCTTTGCCGGTAGTCTGCAGCCCGCTCCGCTCTTTCGAAATAAAAGCTTCGGGAGAGAAAAGGTCGAGGTGCAAAGATCTTTGAGCTGAGCTACGGCGGGCTTTTCTGGAAGTAATTACTATCGTAACGTGTATATCGGGATGGTTTACAGTTCGGACAGGCGACACCGCTATTACTGCGCG
Source organism: Schistocerca cancellata (assembly GCF_023864275.1). Taxonomy (NCBI): domain Eukaryota; kingdom Metazoa; phylum Arthropoda; class Insecta; order Orthoptera; family Acrididae; genus Schistocerca; species Schistocerca cancellata. The sequence continues at coordinate 77,456,631 of NC_064634.1, read as the reverse complement.
CAGTTATTGGCTGAGCTTCGGCGTAATTTTTCTCCCCCCCCCCCCCTCTCTCTCTCTCTCTGCCCGCCTCGGTCCGCAGCGCCCGGGAAGCCGCCTCCGCTGCCACTGCCTTTCCTGTGGACCGGTCGCCGATATATTTGAACGGCTTCGTTAAGATCGCCCAGTATTCGAAAACACTGGGAGCGTCCTTTGGGCCCAGACGCCGGAGCGACGCTTCGGGAATGGGACGGCTGAAAGAGAAACGGAACAATAAACTCACATTTGTTTCCACATTTAATTGCTTCGGTGTAGACCGCGCAGCTCGCGCGTCTATGAATCAGACGCGCTAGCAGGCGGGAGCGCTATACTCCTTCCCCCCCCCCTCTCCCACCCCCCCCGCACCCTTCCAGACATATGTTCTCCCCCCACCTTTTCACCTTTTACCGGCAGCTCTGGAATTCCGTTCGTCCTTCGCCGGAATTGATTCCTGAAGCGGCGACCGTCCACAATTCTTTACGATATTCTTTTTCGTACTGTTTCTTCCCCATTCCCTTGGCCCCCCCTGGCCGAACCAGTGCGTTTCTCTTCCACTTTTTCCTACCCCCGGCTCCGTCTTCAAATGAGCTTCCAGCCGCGTTCGAAGACAACCTGTCATAGCTTTTTGTATTAAAGAAGTCGCGTTATGGAACATATATCGCATAGCCGTATCCCACGGAGCCGATTGCTTTCGTCTTTGACACTGGACTCTATTCATGGTAATGGCGCAGTCGTGACTGAGTGTGTGTGTGTGTGTGTGTGTGTGTGTGTGTGTCTGCGCGAGTGTGTTTGTGTGTGTACGTATATATGTAGACAAGGGCACGCACAACAGTCGACCGCCCGTGCGTGGCGGATGTATCTCTCCGGAGCGGCCAAGGTCTGATCCCGCGGCGTGGGATCGCCTCTTGCGTAACAGGAAACTCCGATCGTCCGCCTGCCACTTGTCGATGAGCAGCGCATTACCTAACGACGGCTACGTCCTTATGACCGCTCGTTCCTAACTGAGAGAATAAAACGGCAGCAATGCTGAGTTATTACGAACGGAACGCATTAATGTCTTATTTTGCAAATAAATGCTCTCATAAGGATGTAGAATCATCCGAAGATACAATCGATTTTGAAAGCTCGCCTACTACCTGCTACGTTTTAATCTGAGTGCGTAACTAGTACGACTTCGGTACAAATCCCCCGAAAATATTCCAGTTATTTTAAAAATTTTTGACCCGTGAACAGAAAGCAACGGTATCTGACTTCTGCATCGAAATATGTGGTAGTAAGTAAGCTTTCATAGCTCAGAAGAATATCCCAAGTGTGCCTCTAATATGTATTAAAGTAACGCAAAATTATGACAAAACAATAGCTGTAACTGTTGGTCTGTCTTCGCTCATAGAGAAAACGCATGGCATGCAGATGTAGACCGCACCTTGCACTGCCTGTCACCTGGTAGTAAGACGCATGAATCAAGCAATTACTCGTTGTATTAATTTCTCAGAAGATGGATTGTTGTCAATGAGGGGTGCTCACATCAACTACGAATGTGAACAAAGGATAAATAAGCACATGTAAACTGAACATATATCTTGAAAAATTTAGAAATATTTACGGAAGGGAAAAAAATGACAGACTTTGAAATTAATTCGAGTTATTATTCAAGAAGTAACCATGGAAGTTCAGAAACAAGGGACATCTATGTCCTCTATCGGGCCACGTGGGATTTCAGTACCACGTATTCTTAAAAACAACAGAAAAGGAACCCTATATACAGGGTGAATCATCTAAACTTGTAGTGCATGTATTGCGGAAACGGAAAGTGCAACTGATGTGCTGTTTTCTTAGAATGGATTGGTATTCAGGGGCTAATTAGCCAATAAACAAAGAGTATTAACAATTAGAAAGTATATTTTTTGTGCAAAAATACAGCTTTTTTAAATGTAACAATGCCTATTGATATTAACAAGCTATGAGCAGGGCAAATTAGAATGTCAGTGGTGTTTGCTGCAGGTTTCCAGTGCGAATGGTTTACGAAATATCGTATTTCTAAAACCTTCCGCAGCGACACTTGTCATTCAACCTGCGTAGTTGTAAGGTAAGATGTCGTTATTTTTGCCTACAGTGTGCTTATGTGTTCCTTGAATGCATTGCGACTTGTTCGTCAATCAGTGTGTGAGAGGCCATGCAGCAGGTCTTGAGTGGACGATGGGGTTTACCAATGCAGAAAAAGCCGACGTGCTCATGGTGCATGGAGACTACAGGAAGAATGCAGTTCATTCTTGTACGGTGTATGTTACAAGATATCTCTATAGACCCCAACCGTCTCGGCAATTTTCCATCACCTCTTCAACCAAACACGTGAAATTGGTAGTGTAACACCTAGACAACGAAACAGAAGATGGGGAAATTAATGGTCTTGCTACTATTGCAGTTTATCCGCAGGTTAGCTCCCATGTAAGCGCACGGGTAAGTGGCGTGAGTCACTCTCCATCGACATACACTCCTGGAAATGGAAAAAAGAACACATTGACACCGGTGTCTCAGACCCACCATACTTGCTCCGGACACTGCGAGAGGGCTGTACAAGCAATGATCACACGCACGGCACAGCGGACACACCAGGAACCGCGGTGTTGGCCTTCGAATGGCGCTAGCTGCGCAGCATTTGTGCACCGCCGCCGTCAGTGTCAGCCAGTTTGCCGTGGCATACGGAGCTCCATCGCAGTCTTTAACACTGGTAGCATGCCGCGACAGCGTGGACGTGAACCGTATGTGCAGTTGACGGACTTTGAGCGAGGGCGTATAGTGGGCATGCGGGAGGCCGGGTGGACGTACCGCCGAATTGCTCAACACGTGGGGCGTGAGGTCTCCACAGTACATCGATGTTGTCGCCAGTGGTCGGCGGAAGGTGCACGTGCCCGTCGACCTGGGACCGGACCGCAGCGACGCACGGATGCACGCCAAGACCGTAGGATCCTACGCAGTGCCGTAGGGGACCGCACCGCCACTTCCCAGAAAATTAGGGACACTGTTGCTCCTGGGGTATCGGCGAGGACCATTCGCAACCGTCTCCATGAAGCTGGGCTACGGTCCCGCACACCGTTAGGCCGTCTTCCGCTCACGCCCCAACATCGTGCAGCCCGCCTCCAGTGGTGTCGCGACAGGCGTGAATGGAGGGACGAATGGAGACGTGTCGTCTTCAGCGATGAGAGTCGCTTCTGCCTTGGTGCCAATGATGGTCGTATGCGTGTTTGGCGCCGTGCAGGTGAGCGCCACAATCAGGACTGCATACGACCGAGGCACACAGGGCCAACACCCGGCATCATGGTGTGGGGAGCGATCTCCTACACTGGCCGTACACCACTGGTGATCGTCGAGGGGACACTGAATAGTGCACGGTACATCCAAACCGTCATCGAACCCATCGTTCTACCATTCCTAGACCGGCAAGGGAACTTGCTGTTCCAACAGGACAATGCACGTCCGCATGTATCCCGTGCCACCCAACGTGCTCTAGAAGGTGTAAGTCAACTACCTTGGCCAGCAAGATCTCCGGATCTGTCCCCCATTGAGCATGTTTGGGATTGGATGAAGCGTCGTCTCACGCGGTCTGCACGTTCAGCACGAACGCTGGTTCAAGTGAGGCGCCAGGTGGAAATGGCATGGCAAGCCGTTCCACAGGACTACATCCAGCATCTCTACTATCGTCTCCATGGGAGAATAGCAGCCTGCATTGCTGCGAAAGGTGGATATACACTGTACTAGTGCCGACATTGTGCATGCTCTGTTGCCTGTGTCTATGTGCCTGTGGTTCTGTCAGTGTGATCATGTGATGTATCTGACCCCAGGAATGTGTCAATAAAGTTTCCCCTTCCTGGGACAATGAATTCACGGTGTTCTTATTTCAATTTCCAGGAGTGTAGTTTCCTCACTATCACATCTCTCTCCATCAAGAGCTGCGTGGAAACGTCTATGAGTATTGTGTTAACTTCTATGCATGGATGTTAAGACAAAATATTAAAGATATATCATGTATCTTGAACACACACAAATGCCGCAACCTTCTAACAGACCCTCTTCTACGCATACTAGAAGATGTTTCTCTACAGACTAGCAGAAATCTGTGATACCAAGATGATGGTTGTCCAGTCCATAGTGCACGAAGTACCACAAAATGCCTTCACGAATTGTTTTCAAGTCGTTGGATTGGATGCAGAGGACCCGTACCTTGGGCAGTCCGTAGACTTCTTCCTATGGGGAAAGCTGAAAGATGTTGTCTACAAAAACATATCAGTTACACCCAATGATACGCAACCACGTACTGCTGCAATCTGCTCGGACATCTCCGCTAAAATGTGTGCAGCAGTCGTTCCATACCAGACTGCCGGTGGTCATTTTGAATAAAAACTGCGATGATCAGTTGTCTCGTTACTGGTCAGAATCCACATAACTAGTGTATGCACTTTTGTTATTTTTCAGCGTGTGCTACCACAGGTATTGCACAAGTGTCGGTGTGGGAACTTATCAAAATATGATAACTCTCAAACGATTCGCTCCAGAATCCTGCAATTGACACCATTGACATTCTGATTTTCCCTACTTTAAGTTTCGTAATGTTCCATATAAAAGGCGTATGTCTGTACCAAAAACGCACTTCGTAAGTGTTATTACAATCTGTTGATTTGCTAACAAAAAAATGGCTTGAGCACTATGGGACTTAACTTCTGTGGTCATCAGTCCCCTAGAACTTAGAACTACTTAAAACTAACTAACCTAAGGACATCACACACATACATGCCCGAGGCAGGATTCGAACCTGCGACCGTAGCAGTCGCGCGGTTCCGGACTGAGCGCCTGAACCGCTAGACCACCGCGGCCGGCATTTGCCAACAATACGAGCCCCTAACGACCAATCCATTCTGTAAAAACCGCACATAAAAAAAGGTCAGAAAAAATTTTGCATCACCTGGGTTCCGAGAGTTCCGGAACCTGTGCAGAAAATTGGAATAGAGACCAACATAAACATCGTTTCTTCCCTTTTTATTTCTCACGAAAATTACACATTGCATGTTGTACTACCATACAATGAGACATTTAGAAGCGGGGGTTCAGATTTCTGTATACACCGGTACATCTAATACCCAGTAGCACGTCCTCTTGCATTGATGCACTATTGGTCCAGATTGTCCCACTCCTCAACGGCGATTCGGCGTAGATCCCTCAGAGTGGTCGGTGGGTCACGTCGTCCATAAACAGCCCTTTTCTGTCTATCTCAGGCATGTTCGATAGGTATCGTGTCTGGAGAACATACTGGCCACTCTAGTCGAGCGACGTCGTTTTCGTGAAGGAAGTCATTCACAAGATGTGCACGATGGGGCGCGAATTGTCGTCCATGAAGACGAATGCCTCGTCAATATGCTGCCGATATGGTGCACTAACGGTCGGAGGATGGCATTCACGTATCGTACAGCCGTTACGGTGCCTTCCATGACCACCAGCGGCGTACGTCGGTCCCACATAATACCACCCCAAAACGGCAGGGAACCTCCACCTTGCTGCACTCGCTGGACAGTGTGTCTAATGCGTTCAGCCTAATCGGGTTTCCTTCAAACACGTCTCCGTCGATTGTCTGGTTGAAAGCATATGCTACCCTCATCGGTAAAGAGAACGTGATGCTAATCCTGAGCAGTCCATTCGACATGTTGTTGGGCCCATCTGTACCGCGCTGCATGGTGTCGTGGTTGCAAAGATGGACCTCGCCAATGACGTCGGGAGTCAAGTCGCGCATCATGCAGCCTATTGCGTCGTACCACGACGTCCTGTGACTGCACGAAAATCATTATTCAACATGGTGGCGTTGCTGTCACGGTTCCTCCGAGCCATAATCCGTAGGTAGCGGTCATCCACTGCAGTTCTTGGGCGGCCTGAACGAGGCATGTCATCGATACTTCCTGCCTCTCCGTATGTCGTCCATGTCCGAACAACATCGCTTTGGTTCACTCTGAACGCCATGGCACTTTCCTTGTTGAGAGCCCTTCCTGGCACAAAGTAACAATGCGGACGCGATCTGACCGCGGATGGTTGGTTGGTTGGTTTGGGGGAAGAGATCAAACAGCGAAGTCATCGGTCTCATCGGATTAGGGAAGGACGGAGAAGGAAGTCGGCCGTGCCCTTTCAAAGGAACCATCCCGGCATTTGCCTGGAGTGATTTAGGGAAATCACGGAAAACCTAAATCAGGATGGCTGGACGCGGGATTGAACCGTCGTCCTCCCGAATGCGAGTCCAGTGTGCTAGCCACTGCGCCACCTCGTTCGGTCTGACCTCGGTATTGACCGTCTAGGCATGGTTGAACTACAGACAACAGTAGCCGTGTACCTTCCTGGAGGAATGACTGGAACTGATCAGCTGTCGGACCCCCTCCGTCTAATACGCGCTTCTCATGCATGGTTATTTAGACCTTTGGGCAGATTTAGTGACATCATATGTAAAGTGAATTAAAGTTCAGGGAGAGGAAATAAAAATTTTGAAGTTTGTCAGTGAGAGTGTGATTCTTCCAGAGGTTGCAAAAGACGCGGAAGACAATCTGAGCGGTATGATGAATATCAACAAAAGTAAAATGAGGGTCTTAGATTAGGAAGTGAAACGCTAACTGTAGTAGATGAGTGTTGCTAGTTGGGGAGCTTTTTTACTTAACATGTGGCAAGAGCCTTGTCGACCATACGCCTGCTCTACGAGCCCCTTCCACTTCTGCCTGTCCAATGCGCAGTTTGTCCAGTTGCTGTTCCTGTTCCTCCTAGTTGTGTATTCCTGAGTGTTATCCCGCCATCCGATTCTGGGTCTTCCTCTTCCTCTCGTTCCATCTATTGTTCTGCTGAATGCCATTCTAGGTAGTCTACTCTCTGTCATTCTTGCTATATGGCCTGCCCAATTCAACCTTCTCCTCTTAAGTACTTCGACGATGTTACGGTGTTCGTAGAGCCCTCTCAATTCTTCATTTCTTCTTATTCTCCATTCAATGTTATTTTCGTCGAATATTAACAGTTTTTCTTCATCTTTCTTTCTAAATATTAATGTTTCACACCCATATAACATCACAGATATAATGGTCGATTGATATAAGCGGAGTTTAAAGTTACTGCTAAGTGATATTTTTCTTAGAATTTTGATGAAACTAAAAAGTCTCTTGTTTGCTGTTGCTAAACGGGCACCTGTTTCTATATCTGTTTTGTTGTTATTACTAAAAAGACTTCCGAGGTCCTTGAAGTCGTCAACAGTCTAGAAACTTAATCCACCTACAGTCAAAGGTGCATCTTTTCTTGTTTTCTTACTTATGGGCGGGTATTCTGTCTTTTCTTCATTAACATGTAATCCTGTTTTCTCAGCAATTTTGTAGTAATTTTGCATCATTGTGATTAATTCTGTTTTGGAATTACTTATTAGTGCTACATCATCTGCATAGGCAAGTCTTGTAATGTTCACATCCTGTAGCTGGAGCCCTTGTGGACTGGTTTTAGAAAATTCTCTATCGATCTTCCGTAGGACAAGGCTAAATAAAATAGGTGAAATGGCATCCCCTTGTCTCAGTCCAGTGTACACCTTAAAATCTTCAGTTTCTCCTACCGGTGCCTTTATGCGACATAAAGTTTCGTCTATACACATTTTAATTAATCTTATTAATTTTTATGGTATTTTAAATTCCTTCATTTTATTTAGGAGTGTCTGTCGGTGTATACTATCATAGGCCTTTTTAAAATCTGCGAATAATATGTGGACATCTACACTGAATTCCCACGCTTTCTCAGCTACTTGTCTTACGGTGAATAGGTGATTCAATGTGGATCTGTTTCTACGGAAACCGCATTGGTAGTCCCCAATCAGTTCTTCTGTTATTGGAATCAGCCTCTTTAATAGGCAGCTCGATAAGATTTTGTAGGTGACGTCTAGTAAGGCAATTCTTCTGTAGTTACCACAAACAAGTGGATCATTCTTCTTAAATAAGGGGAGCAAAATAATAAATATGACTGACGGTGAGAGGATATAAAATGATGAGTGGCAGTCGGAGGAAAAGGGATTCTGAAAGAGAACATATTGTTATCTTGAACATAAATGTAAATTTTAGGCAGTAGTGTCTAAGGATATTTGTCTGCTGTGTAAATGCGAACGGAAGTGAAATATGGGCAACAAACTGTTCGCAAAGAAAGAAAATACAAGCTTTTGAAATATGGTGCTGTAGGGCAATATTGAAAATTATATCGGTATATCGGATAAGTCATGAAGATGTACCGAGTATAAGTGGGGAGAAAATAAATTTTCGATAAATTGAGTAAAAGATTTGATCGGTTCATGGGACACATCGTGAGACGTCAAGGAACAGACAAATCGGCAATGGAATGTGTGTGTGTGTGTGTGTGTGTGTGTGTGTGTTAGGGAAGAGGGAAGTGGGACCTAGGCGTGAACACAGTAAGCAGATTCAAATGGATGTAGGCTGCAGCTGTTATTCAGAGATTGCGGCTTGATGAAGCCTAATACACGATATCAAATATCCGATACCGGATGCTTTCGTTCACTTCATTTGTCAATAATATGTATATTTTATAAGGAAACGATGTTTATTGGCTGTGTCAATTTTATGCAACACAAATTTAACATCTGTGCAGTTGAATTAACAAAGACACAAATACGCCAATTTTATTAAGTAATCTGCATAAACGTTTACAAGAACTTTTGTAATATTTACTTGTGAATTTATGTAAAGCTGTTTTAACATTCTGATGAATATCTGTGTAAACGGCTGAAATCTTTGGACTTCATGTATATTATCTCTGTCCTTCTCGCCTGCACTTCGCGGGAAGTATGGGAGGAAGCGGTAATGTCTGAGTTACTGTAAGAAGGTCATTGCATGCGCGTTATATAAAGAGGAGTGTTACAACATAAAGAGGGTTGCAGGGAATACACTAGCGTGCAGAACACTACATCAGTCTTCCGACTAGTGAGAATAGCAACAAACATCCTATACTCTTGCCTTCCTTTGGACGCGCTGTTATCGACTGGTATTTGCATCAGATACGGAAGTACTGAGGAATGACGAGATACGCTTGAAGTTCTCTAAGGTTGTAGATACAGCAATAAGGAAAAGCCCAGTAGACAGTACAGTACAGTTGTAGAGGAATGGATATCTCAGCAGAAGGCAATCACAGAAGTTGGAAAAAGAAAAAAACGGGTACAAAGAAGGTAACTGCGAAGAAACCACGGATAACAGAAAAAACAGTTCTGTTGATCGGTAAAAGAAGATAGTACAAAAATGTTCAGGAGAATTCATGAATACAGAAATATTGGTGGTGATAACTCTCTCGGCATCATCTAAGGCCTGAAATGGTGCATTTAAAAACCGAAACTGGTAGCCATACAATAAATGAAATCATAAGGACGGCTGTATGTGTTTCATTTTCTTACAGAAATTCAAGTCGCTGAGGAATGAAATAAACAGGAAGTACAGGGAAGCTAAGAGCAATTGATTACATGAAACATGTGAAGAAATCGATAAAGAAATGATTGTCGGAAGGACTCACTCGCCATATAAGAAAGTCAAAACAAACTTCGATGAAATTAAAAGGAAGGTTTGTAGTATTAAGACTTCTATGGGAATTCCACTGTTAAATACAGAGGAGAGAGTGGATAGTTGGAAAGAGTACACTGAAGGCCTCTGTAAGGGGAAAGATTTGTCTGATGTGATAGAAAAAGAAACAGGAGTCGATTTAGAAGAGAGAGGGGATCCGGAATTAGAATCAGAATTTACGAGTGTTTTGGAGGACTTGAGATCAAATAAGGCAAGGGGAATAGGTAACATTCCATCACAATTTCTAGAATCATTGACAGTAATGACAACAAAATGACTGTTCACGTTGGTGCGAGAATGTCTCAGTCTGGCGACGTACCATTTGACTTTCGGGAACATATCATCCACACAATTCGTAAGACTGGAAGAGCTGATAAGCGTGAGAATTATCGCACAATCAGCTTAACAGCTCATCCATCCAAGTCGCTGACAAGAATGATATAGAGAAGAACAAAAAAAAAAAAAACACTGAGGGTGTGTTAGATGACGATCAGTTTGGCTTTAAGAAAGGTAAAGGCACCAGAGAGGCAATTCTGACGTTGCAGTTGGTAATGGACGCAGGACTGAAGAGAAAGAATGACACGTTGTGTGTTTGTCGAACTGCAAAAAGCGCTCGACAGCGTAAAATACTGCAAGGTGTTCGAAATTCTGAGAAAAATTTTGGGCTAAGCTGTAGGGAAAGACGTGTAATATACAATATGTACAAAAGCCGATAGGGAATGAGAAGAGTGGACGATCAAGAACGAAGAGCTCGGATTAAAAAGGGTGTAACACAGGGTTGTAGTCTTTCGCCCCTACTCTTCAACCTGTACATCTAAGAGGCATTGACAGAAATAAAAGACAACGCTATCCAGAGTGAAAGTGAAGAATTGCAAGATCTGCTGAATGAATTAACAGTCTGGTCATGACGTGGATGAAGTTAAGGAATTGTGCTACCTAGGCAGCAAAATAACCAGTGGCGAACGGAGCAAGGAACACATAAAAAGCTGACCTGCACTGGCAAACAGGGCAGTCCTGGCCAGGAGAAGTCTACTGGTATCAAACAAAGGTCTTATTCTGAGGAAGAAATTCCTGTGAATGTACGTTTGGTGCCCAGCATTGTATGGTAGTATAACTTGAACTGGGGAAAACCGTAACAGAAGAGAATCTAAGCATTTGTGATGTGCTGTTACAGGCGGATGTCGAAAATTAAGTGGGCTGATGAGGTAACGAATGAGGGAGCTATGTTCAGAATCGGAGAGGAAAAGGAATTTATGGAACACACTGACCAGAAGAACGAACAGGATGGTAGGACATGCGTTAAGACATCAGAGAATGACTTCCATGGCACTGGAGGTAAAACACCCACCTGCTTCCCGGGATTTGCAAAATTACAAGTTGACAATGACCGTGAATTATGAATTTTGACCCGCGTCGGGATAAGGCATCCGAATCCAAAGCAAATAATGATTATTCCGCGGGAAACAGGAGACGTTATAACTTGATCGTTATTGAATGAGTAATTTCATTCAATAACGATCGGTAAATGAAATAATGGAAATAATTTGGAAATAAATTTTGCCAGTGGAAATTTTGCCCAAAGAAATGATTAAGTTGTAAAAGCAATTAAAAAATCCGTCGCCAGCTCAACTGATGAGCGACAGTACTGTTAAGTGCGTGAATAATTGTGTCAAAAATAAAGTTTACCTGTTTGTAGCGCAGCAGGTGGAACGGGGACTTTTAAGTAAGTGCTGTGTCAGGCTCAATAGTCATATAAAACAATGTCATAACAATGTAACTCCACTTATTCATAATTTGTCAGCTAAGCGCAATGCTGACTACACAGATAATTATCTATCGAGATTTTGAATAATGGACTGTCATTCTGTCTTTAAAATTAGGTCCTTTGCACAGTTTAATCTACTGATAATGAAATATATTGCCAATAATATACTGATAATAATTCATTAATTGGGGGATTGTCAGATGGAATAAGCTTTATAGTTTCATGAAATATCCTTTAATTAGCTTCAGCTGAATGTGCATTGAAACAAATCTTAATAATAAAATTTATTACTTCAGTCTATTATTAAGTTACTACGGTTGGCGTAAGCTTATTAAGTGCAACAATTAACTACGATAACCAGTGTGAAATTTACTCTTCACCGTGTATGCAAATAATTTGATAATTAACGTCTTTTCTCTTGATAATGGCGTAACACACTCGGTTCAGTAAGGTAAGGATTGGAAGGAACCTTCTTGGTGTTATTGTCGGGTGGAATGTAACTGCAACACTTCGATTATAAAGTGCTTGTTATTAATTGTTCAACTTCAAATAAAAGCACAGTCACTGGCAAGCCTTCTGCAATTTTGTCCTACGAAAATTACGTAGATCTTACTTCCCTCGTTGTCGGTGGATCGACGGAAGTCCACGGCAGAGACACATTGTGGCATCGGGCGTTTACTGTTGCGACTTGGGCCCACAGTGCCCTTCACATTTAAGTCCTCGTTTCTTCAGCACTATGCCCATTAATCCATAATAACTTGCCCGGCCATGCTTCCAGATATGCCGACCATTACTTTCCCGTCGTACTGAGATCCACACACTAGCCGTTAGATGTAACACAGCTAGGACTAGCAGCACTCGACTGTACGTCTTACTCTGAACACGGTGTTACTGCTACTACTACCCGCTGGCGCGCTCCCGCGCCCAGAGGCACGACAAAACAATGTCTCTGACTTCAACGTTAACTAAATATGCCCTGACTTGCTAATGTTAAATATTAACATAATTTAAACGTAGTATTTACAATACATATTTACACTGGACAATACATCGTATACAAACAGTTTCATGTGTTACGTAAGCGAGAAAATTCATAGCAAGGACTGCGTTGTAACGTCACAAGTACAGCCCGAGACCGATACAGTTGGTTCCTCACCTAAAAGAACTCGGCTTAGAATAATGTACCGTCTGCATAATTCCAGCATTAAAGTTTTGGGATACCCAGTGGAAGTAACAATGACGCGTCTCTAACAACGTACACGTGCCCCAAGTGAGCCCCTTCGGAAACAGAACCTACAGACAGACACACGCAGAGAGAGACGACTGTGTCTGGCGAGACCGGAAGTGCTGGGCGGAGTGGCGGACACGTGTTATCGACGGCGGGGTTGCGCTCGGCAGCCACCCCTTCCACCCCCGCTTCCTCGTCCGTCGGCAGCCCACCCCGCCAGCCCTTTCCCGCTTCCGCCAGCAGCCGTCACATTTCGACAGAGCTCACTTGTTTCGGGCGTTCCTCCTTCCTGTCTACCGGCGCCCCGCCGCAGACGAATGGCAGCCTTCGCTGACACTCGCTGCCGGCCGGGTCGGCGTGAGGTTGCAGACATCGACTGCTGTCGGTGGTCGCAGCGGCGGGACACAGTCGGCGAGTCTGCCTCTGGTGGGACAAAGGCGAGACAACTGACACATCCGTGTTTATCACCGCAAGCGTCCGGCTCGTCCGGAATGATGTAACCTGCAATGCACGGCAAAGGATGTGCTGAATCATGTATTGCTACGAGCGCTAAGTACGAGGCGTAAAATGTCGTCACTTCAATCTCTACATAGTTCGTAGCGCAGCTCCTCGTCCACAAAATAACTCTGAACGTCTAACATTCATCCTTCGTTGCCACGCATTTTTTGTTTTGCTTTTTTGTTTTTCTGTGTTTATATATTTATTTATTTATTGTTGAGTTACGAGTTTTCTGACTGGTTTGATGCTGACCGCCACGAATTCCTCTCCCGTGTCAACCTCTTCACCACCTGCAACCTACGTCCTCAATTATTTTCTGCATGTATTCAAATATCTGCCTGTCTTTACAGTGTTTGCCCTCTACAGCTCCCTCTGTGACGCTACAACGCAGTCCTTGCTATGAATTTTTTCGCTTACTTAACACGCGAAACTGTTTGTATACTTTGTATTGTCTAGTGTAAATATGTATTGTAAATACTATGTATAAATTATGTAATATTTAACACTGGCAAGTCAGGGCATATTTAGTTAACGTTGAAGTCAGAGAGATAGTTTTGACGCGCCTCTGGGCGCGGGAGCGCGCCAGCGGGCAGTAGTAGCAGTAACGCCGTGCTCGGAGTAAGAAGTACAGTCGAGTGCTGCTAGTCCTAGCTGTGTTACACCTAACGGCTAGTGTGTGGATCTCAGTACGACGGGAAAGTAATGGTCGGCATATCTGGAAGCATGGCCGGGCAAGTTATTATGGATTAATGGGCGTAGTGCTGAAAAAACGAAGACTTAAATGTGAAGGGCACTGTGGGCCCAAGTCGCAACAGTAAAAGCCCTGTGCCACATTGTGTCCCTGCCGTGGACTTCCGTCGATCCACCGACAACGAGGGAAGTAAGATCTATGTAATTTTCGTAGGATAAAATTGTAGAAAGCTTGCCAGTGACTGTGCTTTTATTTGAAGTTGAACAATTAATAACAAGCACTTTATAATCGAAGTGTTGCAGTTACATTCCACCCGACAATAACACCAAGAAGGTTCCTTCCAATCCTTACCTTATTGAACCGAGTGTGTCACGCCATTATCAAGAGAAAATAAGTTAATTATCAAATTATTTGCATAGACGGTGAAGAGTAAATTTCACACTGGTTATCGTAGTTAATTGTTGCACTTAATAAGCTTACGCCAACCGTAGTAACTTAATAATAGACTGAAGTAATAAATTTTATTATTAAGATTTATTTCAATGCATATTCAGCTGAAGCTAATTCAAGGATGTTTCATGAAACTATAAAGCTTATTCCATCTGACAATCCCCCAGTTAATGAATTATTATCCGTCAAAACATAGTTAATCAATTATTGGCAATATATTTCATTCTCAGTAGATTAAACTGTGCAAAGTACCTAATTTTAAAGACAGAATGACAGTACATTATTCAAAATCTCGATAGATAATTATCTGTGTTGTCAGCATTTCACTTAGCTGACAAATTATGAACAAAATAAGTGTAATTAGATTGTTATGACATTGTTTTATATGACTACTGAGCCTGACTTAAGTAAAAGTTCCCGTTCCACCTGCTGCTCTACAAACAGGTAAACTTTATTTTTGACACAATTATTCACGTACTTAACAGTACTGTCGCTCATCAGTTGAGCTGGCGACCAATTTTTTAATTGCTTTTACAACTTAATCATTTCTTTGGGCAAAATTTCCACTGGCAAAATTTATTTCCAAATTATTTCCATTATTTCATTTACCGATCGTTATTGAATGAAATTACTCATTCAATAACGATCAAGTTATAACGTCTCCTGTTTCCCGCGGAATAATCATTATTTACTTCGGATTCGGATGCCTTATCCCGACGCGGGTCAAAATTCATAATTCACGGTCATTGTCAACTTGTAATTTTGCAAATCCCGGGAAGCAGGGGGGTGTTATATACTGGCTCTTCAACGAGTGTTACTTTCAAGTTCAACGTGTATATGAACTGTTTGCGTTTCTTAGGAAAGAGCTGCCGTGTCGCTGGTGGAGTTTACCAGTGTTTTCAGTTAATAATTGGTGGTCGGTTCAGACTAGGGCCCAAACAGAAAGGGGCGTTCATTGCTTCTTGGTCTTTGCATCTGAGCAACTATATTCGCCAACGATGTTAACTCAGCAATCATATAGACTGATCATTTGTCTCAGATAGCTGAGAAAGCAGGATTATAGGTCTCCTTCGAGATCAGTGACGGACCAGAATGGATCACCTTAAAGCAAGTGAAGATTAATAGTATGAAGAAATTTAGATATCTAGATGAACGAACAGACAACGGCTTTGCCGCAGTGGTAAGAGTGGATCCCGTCAAACCACTGAAGTTCTGGCACTTGGATGGGTGAACGTCCAGATCTGCCGAGCGCTGTTGGCAAGCGGGGTTCATACAGCCCTTGTGAGGCGTGGCCGAGCGGTTCTAGGCGCTTCAGTATGGAAACGCGCGACCGCTACGGTCGCAGGTTCGAATTCTGACTCGGGCATGGATGTGAGTGATGTCCTTAGGTTCGTTAGGTTTAAGTAGTTCTAAGTTCTAGGGAACTGATGACCTGAGATGTTTAGTTCCATAGAGCTCAGAGCCATTTGAACCACCCTTGTGAGGCCAGTCGAGGAACTACTTGACGGGGCAGTGGCGGCTCAGGTCACGAAAACTGACAACGGTGAGGAGAGCGGTGTACTGACCACTGCATATCCGCATCCGGTGACACCGGTGGGTTGAGGATGACACGGCGATCGGTCAGTACCGTTGGGCCTTAAACGCCTGTTCGGGTGGAGTTTAGTTGTTTACGCGAACAAATCCAAAAGAGAGGCCTAGGACAGGTAGCGATCAGTCTTAGGATCTGCAAACTGCATCGTGTGTTCACCTGACGAAATACTTCTATAATGAGAAGTCGCTGACGATTGCAGACGAGTTAAGACACTATGGTACAGCTGTCATACCAGAAGAATTATATGGTTCGGAGACTTCCACTATGACTGGACGGGGATTAGTCGATATATTAGTCAAAAGAGGACACAGGATACAAAGGAAAATTTTATGTAACAGATGGATTAATGGGCATTTATGTTTAAGCTCAAATGAGGAGCTGTACAGAAAGATAGAACCAATAACAATTTCAATTAGAAAGGAAAGGTTGTTGTTCTATGGGTACATCTTCATGATGTCCAACGACGATCTAACTACCATCTTAATGTAGACAAAGGATGACGTACTACCGAGGTGTTAAGCCGGCAGAAGCTCGGAAGACGAAGGGGGCCTCTGCCAGAGCCGCGCGGGATAGCCCCGCGGTCAGGGGCGCCTTGGTACGGTTCGTGCGGTTGCCCCTGTCGGAGGTTTGAGTCCTCCCTCGGGCATGGGTGTGTGTGTTGTCCTTAGCGTACGTTAGTTTAAGTCAGATTAAGTAGTGTGTAAGCCTAGGGACCGATGACCTCAGCCGTTTTGTCCCAGAGGAATTTACCACCACCTCTGCTAGAAGGCAAGAATAATTCTCTGTTTGATGGGCAGACGATACACTGGTAGGAAATGAAAGCAGCCGGCCACTGTGGCCGAGCGGTTCTAGGCGCTTCAGTCTGGAACCGCGCTACCGCTACGGTCGCAGGCTCGAATCCTGCCTCGGGTATGGTTGTGTGTGATGCCCTTAGGTTAGTTAGGTTTAAGTAGTTCTATGTTCTAGGGGACTGATCCCCTCAGATGCTAAGTCCCATTGTGCTCAGAGACATTTGCATCATTTTTGACATCAAAGCTGGCAGTCGGGAAAATCTGAAAATGAAAAATGTTAACTCGTCGTCCATTATAATGTAATAAAAGTGGAGAAAAGGGTATCCTTGCTCCGTAAACCATTGTCCCACTCCAAACAATGTGTCAGAGTTGTCTCTAATTGCTGAATGCAGATGACTGTTATGCGAGTATGTGTAATGTGTTTCATACGTGTGTTGTATGACGATGACAGAAGGGCGAGAGTGAAACATGGCGCCGACACGTAGCATACTCCCCACCTGACGGATGGATCACCATTAGCAGCGGTACACTGTAGGGAGATACGGAATTTAATTCAAGACGTTGGTGGAAAATGGCGGTCAGGAACTTACTGGCTATATACCGGTGGTCGAAATTTTTTGTAGTTTCAGGATTCTGACCAGGTACCTTGAAGTTGGACACCGACACACAGTAGTACCCTCTCTGCTTTGGCTGTTGCCAGTTGTTTTGTTGCTCCAGTAACAAAAGTCGTTTACTGTTTGTAATGTCTTGTTTCCTGATCAATTTCCCTCAGCAATACATGATTTAATTCAAGTACATTCAATCACCCTCATTTTATTGTTCTTGATAACCACCTTATAACCTCTCTTCAAGGTACTATCCATTCGACAGTTGACAAAAACTTCTAAGTTGAACAGAATACTGAGAAATGTCTGTTCATGTCATTTGGTCTACCACGGAGATTGCATGGGTTGCTGAAAATTCATAAAGAAAATGTTCCGCTGAGACCTGTAGTAAGCGCCATTGGTTCACCCACCTATTCGATTGCCAAGTTCTTGACAACACTGTTACGACCACATGCGGGCTAGTCAATAATTCAGCCCACAGTATCAGTAGATTAAATGGCATGGTGGTTCATATGCAGGAAATCCTAGTTTTGATGAAACATTGCTGTTTACCATGGTTTTGCTTAATGAGGAACTGGAACAGCTAAATAGCCTCAAATATCGCCTCACAAGCATGTACTTCAAATGTATCGATGAGTTTTACCAACCGATGAATGGTGTGGCTATGGGTAGTTCCTTAGGCCTGGCGATAGCAAATTTCTTCATGGAAAAATTCGGAGAACAGGCATTGGGAGCTGCCAACAAAAAACCTAATATATTGTTCCATTATGTGGATGATATCTTTGTGTTGTCCGACCCTCGTGGTCTCGCGGTAGCGTTCTCGCTTCCCGAGCACGGGGTCCCGGGTTCGATTCCCGGCGGGGGTCAGGGATTTTTCCTGCCTCGAGATGACTGGGTGTTGTTGTGTCGTCTTCATCATCATCATTCATCCCCATTAGGGTCGGAGGAAGGCAACGGCAAACCACCTCCATTAGGACCTTGCCTAGTAAGGCGGTGCGGGTCTCCCGCATCGTTCCCCTACGCTCTGTAAAGAAGCATGGGACCTCATTTCCATTTTTTTTTCATCTTTGTGTTGTGCAGGTTAACCCGAGGATTTATTTCATTACAGATAGGAGAGATTAGTTGTTTCAGAAGATGATTTGCAGCCAGGAGAGCACCGGATTGGATTTTCTAAGACAAGCGTATGCTATGAAAGGCAATACAGAGCGCCCACAGAGATTACTATGCACGCCAGTAATTTTAATCGGCAGGAGAAGGTTGTGAAACCGAATGTAATCTGGCCTCTAGTGTTGAAAAACGTGTGTACCAGTCTTCCAACATGGGAAGGTAATATTGGCTGACGACTGCAGCCGAGTGTCGAACTATGTTCGAGTTTTCAAAATAGGTGACGTCACGCTCCTGTGAGGAAGCACTCGGAAACGGGATTTTGCCTAGGACTGCTCCTGAAAATGTCCTCTGCAGATGCAGACGCACCGTTGGGTTTCAACAAGAAATTCATTCGACCACGTCGTACTTGACACTAAATACTGTCTATTCTGTTCAACTGATCCTCCAAGTTCTTTGTCGTCTCTGACAAAATTACAATGTCTTTGGCAGACTTTAAAGTTTTTTTTTCCTTCTCCCTGAGGTTTAGTTGCCTTTTTAAATTTTCTTTGTTTTTTTTTTCACTGCTTGTTCAATGTACAAGTTCTGTAGTAGAGAGTGGTATAGTGTTCTCAGCAAATTATTAAACTTCCTAAAGCTAGGACTACTGCTCTACTAGGTTAATATTTGCAAATAGTTTAATAAATGGAAAAAAACATTAAAAGTAGACAGATTAACTTATCACCTTACACTATGTGATCAAAAGTATCCGGACACCACCGAAACGTACGTTTTTCTTATTAGGTGCATTGTGCTGCCACCTACTGCCAGGTGCTCCAAATCAGCGACCTCAGTAGTCATTAGGCATCGTGAGAGAGCAGAGTGGGGCGCTCCGCGGAACTCACGGACTTCGAACGTGGTCAGGTGATTGGGTGTCACTTGTGTCATACGTCTGCACGCGAAATTTCCACACTCCCCTGTTTCCGATGTGATAGTGAAGCGACAACGTGAGGGGACACGCACAGCACAAAAGCGTACAGGCCGACCTTGTCTGTTGACTGAACCGCCGACAGCAGAAGAGGGTCTTAATGTGTAATAGGCAGACGACATCTATCCAGACGATCACACAGGAATTCCAAACTACATCAGGATCCTCTGAATGTACTATGACAGTTAGGCGGGAGGTGGGAAAACCTGGATTTCATGGTCGAGCGGCTGCTCGTAAGCCACACATCACGCCGGTAAATGTCAACGATGCTTGCTTGGTGTAAGTAGCGTAAACATTCGACGATTGAACAGTGGAAAAATGTTTTGCGTAGTGATGAATCACGGTACACAATGCGGCGATTCGATGGCTGAGTGAGAGGGTATGGCGAATGCCCAGTGAACGTCATCTGCCAGCTGTGTAGTGCCATCAGTAAAATTCGGAGGCGGTAGTGTTATGGTGTGGTCGTGTTTTTCATGGAGGGGGCTTGCACCCCTTTTTTTGCGTGAGACTATCACAACACAGGGCTACATTGATGCTTTAAGCAACTTTTTGCTTCCCACTGTTGAAGAGCAGTTCGGGGATGGCGATTGCATCTTTCAACACGATCGAGCACCTGTTAATAATGTGGCGGAGTGGTTACACAACAATAACATCGCTTTAATGGGCTGGCCTGCATAGAGTCCTGTCCTGGATCCTACAGAACACATTGGGAATGTTTTGGAACGCCGATTTTGTGCCAGGCCTCGCCGACCGACATCGATACCTCTCCTCAGTGCACCATTCCGTGAAGAATGGGCTGCCATTCCTCAAGAAACCTTCCAGCACCTGACTGAACGTATGCCTGCGAAAGTGGAAGCTGTGATCAAGGTTAAGGGCGGGCCATCACCATACTGAACATCATTACCGATGGAGGGCGGCACGAACTTGTAAGTCATTTTCAGCCAGGTGTCCGGATACGTTTTATCGCATAGTGTACTTTGATTGAGGCGTTCAAACTAGTGGTGATCCGGTAGTAGTTTATTTGACTATTTATGTAACTGTGTTTTCAGCCAAATCTCTCTCGTTGCATATTATTTGTTGCGAACAGAGTCCAAACCAGACATACATTTGTTCTCAGACATGAAACCTACACGCCACGAGTGTAACGTTAAAGCAAACGAAGAATCGTTAGGGGCAAAAATATGACAAAAAGGTGCAAGAATGGTACGAATTTTAGACGATTAAGGTGCTAAGTAGCTACTAATCCGCAATTCTGAAATTTACAAGCGGATGAATTTGTATACGAGCCTCTCAAAAGAATTCATTCCAGCACTGGAAAATATAATGAAATACATCGCCGAACACGCCGAGTTATTACTGTCACGCGTTCGTGAAACTGTTGAAACAACTAACATTCATCATGCCATGTTATTTCGATCACTGAGCAAATATTTTCAAATAGAAAATAAGCGTTCTACATCAACAGATACAAGAGGTGGGTGTTTTGTTTCTAAATGGTTACCATTATTGTTGTTCGCTGCCACGTCCAGAATTCCAGGGTATTTGGATAAGCAGTTCTGTTATTAGTTCGTAGTGCTTGGAGTGTTCTGCGCTTCACACCACGCACCTAAACACAATTTCGCTGGAGCTTTTCATAAGTTGTGACTGAAACGTTATAAATGCTGCATCTTTCAATACTGTCTGTATTAAAATGGTTAACAATGTAATGAATTCACTCAGCGTTCATGTTAGATTTCGGCACCTTGAGAGGATAAAAAAAAAGAATTAATCGACCACAAGAGCTTCATAAGATGCAAGACGCACAAGTTAACCTCGCCTCCGTGTTTAACGAACTGAACCTCGAACTGCTTCTGCTGCTGGGGTGGTCTCGAGACAGGCTCCCTGCTACGAGCGTGGCTGTCATTGTTAGAAGCGACAGACTCAACTAGTCTCTCTTGACACAAATTTAACTTCCTGTATTTTTTCACTTTAGTAATGGAGATTTTGTTTCATTTGATTTTTTCAAAGCTTTTATTAGGTTTACATCAAGTTTCTCTTGCATACTTTTTCTTTGTTTTGTCATTCACGATGGTGTGTCAACAGTGCTAGTTTTTTTTTCACGCTATATGTCAAGTGTCAAAATATTTCTTGAGGATGTACTGAGGCACTTTTTCCACATCTGGTGAACGCATAGATACTTACTTTACTTGCTGTGTCCGGAAGAGAAATTCTGAACTCTCTTCTTTCAAAAATCTGCCTCTTCAATGGCTTCGTCGTTGCAGAGAAATAGATCTTTCGCTATGCAAACAAACTCCATCCGTGGGCATATGAGCAGATGCTTAATAGTCAATGTTTCTCGACATTCACACTGGCCTTGTCCGTAGGTCGTGGTCTAGTGGTTAGCACTGCTCCCTCTGGATCACGGGGTCCCGGGTTCCCTGCCAGGTTGGGGATTTTCTCTGCCCTCATCATGTCATCATCATCATCATCATCATTCGTGAGAGTGGCAAAATTGGACTGTGAGAAAATTGGGACTTTGTACGGGCGCTGATGACCGCGCAGTTGAGCGCCCCGTACACCAAACATCATCATCATCATCATCATTACACTGTTCTTCGTCAGAGTAGCCCCACTTAACCACGTTTACTTTTCAGTTTGCGACTCCTCAGTCTATTCAATGCTCTGCTCTCACTGCACTGTAGTTGCTACCATTGAATCGTTTTTACTTTGAGGTTGAGGTTTGTGTTTTGGTTCAAATGGCTCTGAGGACTATGGGACTTAACTTCTGAGGTCATCAGTCCCCTAGTACTTAGAACTACTTAAACGTAACTAACCTAAGGACATCACACACATCCATACCCGAGGCAGGATTCGAACCTGCGACCGTAGCGGTCGTGCTGTTCCAGATTGCAGCGCCTAGAACCGATCGGCCACTCCAGCCGGCCTTTATGTTTTGCAAAATGTCCAAACACACAGATAGGCGGCAGGTGTCAGGTCGGCCTTCTAGCGGTACTGTCTGTTGGATAAAGTTCCTCCTTGACTTGAGATGAGGTGGAACTATGTTAAGTGCTATGACTAGGTTTGCTGCTGTTTCCTCTCTGTTTCACTGGCCGATTTGCGTCTTATATTTGGTGGTAGTGCTGTAATGGCCGCGAATGGATAGATTTTGTGGACGGGGGACAGTCCTGACAGTCCGGTGACAGTCCTGAGAGTCTCATTTAATGCGATATCAACTTGTTTGGAGTGGCTAGACGCCTCCCATACTGGTACCGCATATTTTCCATCTGCAAAAGGAGAGTCCCAATTGTTGATGGTCTAAGAACTTCAGCTAGCGCGCCCCATGTTAACCAGTGCGTCTACGTATAATATTTTATCTTGATTATATTTTTCCTTTTAAATCAGTGCAGTGTTTTTTGAATGACAGTGAATACATGATGTGTAAACACCAAGTATACCAAAGGAAATAAATCGCTAGAAGCATAATAACGTTACCGAATATCTTTTTTCTCTTTCTGGGAACTTAAATTATGTAAATAGAGGGACGACCAGAGGAGGTTTAGCACATACGCTTTTAGGATTACTGCAGCCAAAGAGGGCATATGTCCTGCAGCAGCTAGAAAATATGCATAACCTCAACAACATGGAAGTTCTTAGGAGTGCCTCGATGCACGGTGCGAATTATTCTCAGGATGTTATCAGGCTGAAAGATGTCACCTGGATAGCAACTTTCGGATAAGTGACACTTTACAACAATCTACCTAAAAAAGTGTAAACGTAGCAAATTTTCAAAACAACTGTTCACCGTAACAGCCCACTTGTGGTCAGTAAAATAACTTAATATTCTTTAACTTTCAAAATGCAGGGGCATATTATGAATACGTATGTTGAACGAGAAAATAGGGTCTGAGTTCAAAGTGAGGAAAGTAAAAGAAAATTCTGCAGAAGATGCTGGCGATGAAAAAATTGTGCAAAAAAGTGCTGATGCTGTGAAAAGCAGCAACAATATCACGATTGTGGTACGATTAACGAACTGTAGAGGGTGTCGTAGGAGGAATGGTCAATATTCGGGGATATGAGAGGAACGAGCATTCGCAGAAGAAAAATCTGTGAGAAAACTGGGTTCTAATATGCATATCTTAAGAGCTATGAGCACTTGTTCATCTGAATCTACAACTATACTTGAAACGACCCCTTATAACAATTATACAAGACTGTGCTTAAACTGACACACAATATTTTTAGCGCAACGCAATCTGGCTTTCAAAAATCCCTACAAAAGAATGGCCCTGACTAACATTAACCTATACCTTTCACAAATCACTTACCTCACCAAAATCTTCGTTACTCAAGCTACAGCAAAACAGCGAGCGCCACTACTGCCAGCTAAATAACAGATTCAAACTACGGAAGTCACTAACTACTAGTAGGCATAGTTAGCAAATGAAAGATTTTAATAGAGAACAAACAATGTATTTACCTTAATATTCATCAAAAGTCATAATATATACAGCAGTTCATGACATCCATTTTTACAAATTTCAAAACTCCGCCATTTCTCTCCCCACATCCACCACTGCTGGCGGCCCACCTCCAACTGCGCAACGCTACGCGCTGTTCACATCCAGCTGCCGCTGCCCAACACTACAATGGCAGACAACAATGCAAACTAGCCACAGACTGCACACAGCACAGCCAGTGATTTTCATACAGAGCGCTACGTAACGTTTCCAATAAGTAAAACATAAACAGCCTACTTACACACTACTCTGCAGTTCACACCTAAGTGCCTAGTAGAGTGTTTTTCGAACAACCTTCAAGTCACTACTCAACCGTTCCACTCTCTAACAGCGTGTGCATAAATGAACACTTAAATTGTTCTGTACGACCTCTGATTTCTCTTATTGTTTTACAACAGTCATTCGTCTTTATTTTTGCAGTAAAAGGAAAAAGTTGGTGATTGAAATTTTGTGAAAAGATCTCGCCACAACGCAAAATGCCATTGGTTTAACAATTACCACCCCACCTCGCTTGCACTACCCGTGACACTGTGTCCCCCATTTCGCCAAAATACAAAACGAGCTGATGTTCTTCCAACGTTTTCGATGACCTCCGTCAGTTCCATCAGGTAAGGATCCCATACCAGATGCCAGTACTCTAGCAGAGGACGAATAACGCAGTGTAGGCATTCTCTTTAGTAAGCACGTTGCATCTTCTGTTTTGTAATAAAACGCACTCTTTGCTTTGCCTTTCCCGCATCATTATCTACGTGATCGTTCCATTTTAAGTTGTTCGTCATTGTAATTCCTAGGCGTTTAGACGAATTGACAACCTTTAAAAGGGTGCGTTTTATCGTCTAACCGAAATTTAACGGATTTCTTTTCCTACTCGTTTGGATGACCTCATACTTTTCCTTGTATAGAGACAATTCCCACTTTTCGCGTCATACAGCTATCGTTTCTAAGTATTTCGCAATTGCTTTCGATCTTCTGATGTCTTTACTCGAAAGTAAATAACAGCATAGTCTGAAAACGATCTAAGAGGGCTGCTCAGATTGCCTCCTAAATCGTTTATATAGATTAGAAATAGCAGAGGATGTATAACACTTCCTTTGGGAAAGCCGGATATCTTTTCTGCTTTACTCGATGATGTTTCCGTTGATTACTACATACTGTCACCTCAGTGACAGAAAATGACGAAGTCAGTCACACAACTGAAGCGATACTCCATCGGCACGCAGTTTGTTTAGAGGTCTCTTGTGAGTTACGGTGTCAAAAGTCTCCTGGAAATCTAGAAATATGGAATCAATTTGAGACTCCCTGACAATAGCACTCATTACTTCATGCGGGTTAGGACCTAACTGTGGCCGGCCGCGGTGGTCTAGCGGTTCTAGGCGCTCAGTCCGGAACCACGCGACTGCTACGGTCGCAGGTTCGAATCCTGCCTCGGGCATGGATGTGTGTGATGTCCTTAGGTTAGTTAGATTTAAGTAGATCTAAGTTCTAGGGGACTGATGACCACAGATGTTAAGTCCCATAGTGCTCAGAGCCATTTGAACCAATTTGAACCTAACTGTGTTTCACAAGAACGATATTTTGTGAATGTATGCTATGTGTCAATAGACCTTTACCTTATAGGTAATTCATGACATTCGAACACAGTATATGTTCCATAATCCTACTGGAAATTGACGTTAATGATATCGGTCTTCAATTCTGCTGAACATTCCTGTTTCCTTTCTTGAGTATTGGTCTGAACTGTGCAACTTTCCAGTCTTTTAGTAAGGATTTTTCGTAGAGAGGGCGGATTGGTAAGTAGTGGTTTTTCTATCGGCGTACTCTGTAAGAAACTTAATTGGCATGCTGCCTGGACCGGAAGTCTTGCCTTTATTAAGTGGTTTAAGCTGCTTCGCTGCACCGAGGATTTCTAAGTCTAAGTTACTCCCGTTTGCGGTACTTCTCGATTCTAATTCTGGAATATTTACTTCTTCTTCTATGGTGAAGGAATTTCATCTTTGCTATTGTGAAACACATCTCTTCCACTGAACAAGTACTCGTAGCTCTTAAGATATTCATTCAAGCTTCCATGTTTACCAAACCTTTTTGCTTCGAAAGATCGTGCCTGCCATCACCCTGACGACTGACCATTCCTCCTGAGATGCAGGCTGTCAAAGGCGTCGCTGCATTTGAAACCAACAAGAAACTTATCCACCATATTTTTCAGTGTCATTTTGGGTGATGCTTGTCATCTGCAGAACGGGGTCATATAGTTTTGTTTGTTGTACAATAACATTTGTTATTAACAGGCACCATTTTTCTTTACTGTCCGCACGGAGCGTTTCAGGATATAATTATCATTATGAAGTGCATTTTTCGTTGACTGTGGCATTTCACCCGTGATGTTTGCGATGTGCGACCTGCTGTATTATTTTTGTGACTTTACTGTAATGTAAACACGCGCATATTTATAAATACCGAAATATCTTTCCCTGCAGATACTGGTGAATTTGTTAGTAATTTTCACATATGTTTATTATACCTCTGACACATATGGTGATTCGCGTATTTCACGCTATAACTGCAGTCGTAAGTATTTATCAGAGAGGTATATTTACGCAGGTAATTGGTTTTTATTGAGGAATCAAACGATAGGAGAGGTAAATAAACATTTTAAGACGTGATTCGAAAGCTTATTTATCGTTACTTTTGAGGAGAATTCGAGATATGTAGGCTAAATTTTTTTATGAGTTACCTTTCTTTATGGCTTTCACCAGCTATAATGGAAAAAATGACTGTAATTGTTTTTATCATATCGCAATAGGATTTTTGTTTCTCGGAAAAGAGCACCTGCCAGCAACCCTGGTCTCAATTTTCTTGGTGCAATATTCTTACATTTGTGTAAATAGTAGCAATAGTTAACATCCTGCAACATACAACAAATCTGGCGTCGGCCTGCTACAGTCTGTATAAAAGCAAATGTTACTGAATAGTAAGAAAAATCATTGTTAATTCAGTCACAGACTTTCAAGAACTATTTCAATATGGACAAAATAAATCTATATCATATTATAATGCGTTGTGGAATGAGTCGAAAAAGAAACCTCCGCCGATAGTCTAATGCGTCTGTTGTGAAGCTAATAGGATTAAATATTAATGAAATAAAATTGTGTTTGTAGTATAAAGAAATTTACATGTTCTGTTAACTGCTACACTACACAAGTTTTGTCTGCAGTTATTTGTCATAAAAATACTTTTCGGCCGAATTACAATATAGGCCTATTTATTGTCCCTTAAGGAATATTTACTTCATGTAGGTTTGGGCAATTTGTTTTCTTCCGTCTTCCACTGATTTATTTTTGTACAAATGACGAAAGCTCCAACTAAAGTAATGTTTCAACAACAGTTTTATTAGAATACAGTAATGAGATTCCTGTGAAAACTGAGAAAAAATAGCCGGCCGCGGTGGTCTCGCGGTTCTAGGCGCTCAGTCCGGAGCCGCGCGACTGCTACAGTCGCAGGTTCGAATCCTGCCTCGTGCACGTATGTGTGTGATGTCCTTAGGTTAGTTAGGTTTAAGTAGTTCTACGCTCTAGGGGACTGATGACCACAGATGTTAAGTCCCATAGTGCTCAGAGCCATTTTTGAGAAAAAATACATTAACGGATTTAGCCCATTAAAAAATATCGGTCTACGCGCAGCAATCGTCAAAGAAAGTTCTTCTTTCTTATTAAAATTTCATAATTCCTTTACTTGTACGCTGAACATATGCTGGGCGTGATTCAGAATGAACAAGAATGTTTCGATCACAAGAAACATATGATTTTCCAGCATCTGTTCTATTCACCCAATTTATATGTTCGGTGCACCTGACGTTACGAAATATGGCGGCAGTGTCGATTGTTGCTTCTACCCGGAGCGTCGTAGCGCTTAGATAGCCTCCCTATGTTGATTATATACCCCTTTCGGTAAGATGTAACCTCCACCACGCACCATACAGAGGGTTACGTGGCGTATATGTAACTGTAGATTTACAACAAACTCAAGGCTCAGCACTTAATAATCACTGGTCTAAAAATAAGTTATACTCGATACTTGTTTTTGATTTCCGACAAAGTATCATGACCATAATAAGTTGCAGACAACAGTTGTACGCTTGGCTGGCTACGACCAGTCCAACCTAGCTTCGGGAACACCACCATCAGCCCACCGGCTCCCTTTCAGCACGATGGACACACCGCCCCGTCTCCCACTCTCCCTCAGAATACCCACCGAACCAAGCTCCCCCCTCAGGTGGTCGGCCCCCGCCGCCCGCGGTCGCACGACACCTCTTATCGAACGCCTCGCCCATACATCAAACTGATAACTTCCTTCCTCTTCCCCCTTCCGCATTATACTTTTCCTGCGTGCTGGAAGAGAACCGTTAGAAGAAATATTAATTCCACCCATAAATTAAGACATTTATCTCTTTCTCAGCAGTGAAAGGATCGGCGAATATCGTATTTTTCTGCTTTTTCTCCTCTTGTCTGGCCGCTACTTTTTCCAGCTATCCGTAGAGACGGCAGCAGTTCCGCCGAAAGCGCGGCCGTCATTTATATGAAGCCCCGGCGACAGGGGCGCCAAGAGGCGACTCGCTCAGATACGATGTTTTGGTGCAGAACCGACGTTAACTTGGTGACTGTGGCTTTTCAATAACCCTTTGGAGGGTACGATTTGGGTGGAGTGAGGTTTGAGCTAGGGGTTGTGCAGTTTCGGACTCGGTTTTACAAAGAATTTATTAAACGTAAAATATTCTTCTTGGCAACAAATGACAGCAAACTTTACAGCCCCAAACGGTTCTTGGACTCAACGAAAGATTGACAACATAAAATACCTTTAGCACAATGAAAACAAAATTCGGGTTGACATCGCCCGAGCAGATAGAATCGGCTAACAATAGTTTAGAATACGTGGCTTCTCGCCACAGGCAGGAAAATAACAAATTTAACTTTCACAATTAACAGCAGGACCGCCGAACAGAATACAACTTTCTCTTTTGATTAAGATACTCACAGTAGCACTAAACTAAATACAGATCTACGACCACTCCCGTCACTAACCAGCCACTAAGGCAAGCTGCTAACAGCCATCTACGGTACTAATGACGTAAAATTGTAGTACAGTTTCCTGTACAATATGACGTACAAAAAAAAGCAATCTCACAGGATAAAATAAGGTGACAATCGTCAGTAAAATGGCATGAACAAAATCAGTCAAACTCACTACATATAAACAACAAAATCAATATGCATGACGAAAGAGAATTACTGACGTCAGCTGCATGATCACTCATATAATTCAATGGTGACAAGTGAAAATTTCTTACTCTATGCGAGTAATCTTAACGACTTCGACTATCCGAACACATTTCCTCTCCAACCCAAATTCCCAACTTGTCACAGATTACTTCCGTAGAGGCCGCCCCTCCCCGTACCGTCCATTTTCCTCATTGTTCGCAAAAGCTCAAAACTAGTGTGTATCCACTTTGAACATACAGGGTGTTTCAAAAATGACCGGTATATATGAAACGGCAATAAAAACTAAACGAGCAGCGATAGAAACACACCGTTTGTTGCAATATGCTTGGGACAACAGTACATTTTCAGGCAGACAAACTTTCGAAATTACAGTAGTTACAATTTTCAACAACAGATGGCGCTGCGGTCTGGGAAACTCTATAGTACGATATTTTCCACATATCCACCATGCGTAGCAATAATATGGCGTAGTCTCTGAATGAAATTACCCGAAACCTTTGACAACGTGTCTGGCGGACTGGCTTCACATGCAGATGAGATGTACTGCTTCAGCTGTTCAATTGTTTCTGGATTCTGGCGGTACACCTGGTCTTTCAAGTGTCCCCACAGAAAGAAGTCACAGGGGTTCATGTCTGGCGAATAGGGAGGCCAATCCACGCCGCCTCCTGTATGTTTCGGATAGCCCAAAGCAATCACACGATCATCGAAATATTCATTCAGGAAATTAAAGACGTCGGCCGTGCGATGTGGCCGGGCACCATCTTGCATAAACCACGAGGTGTTCGCAGTGTCGTCTAAGGCAGTTTGTACCGCCACAAATTCAAGAAGATTGTCCAGATAGCGTGATGCAGTAATCGTTTCGGATCTGAAATATGGGCCGATGATTCCTTTGGAAGAAATGGCGGCCCAGACCAGTACTTTTTGAGGATGCAGGGACGATGGGACTGCAACATGGGGCTTTTCGGTTCTCCATATGCGCCAGTTCTGTTTATTGACGAAGCCGTCCAGGTAAAAATAAGCTTCGTCAGTAAACCAAATGCTGCCCACATGCATATCGCCGTCATCAATCCTGTGCACTATATCGTTAGCGAATGTCTCTCGTGCAGCAATGGTAGCGGCGCTGAGGGGTTGCCGCGTTTGAATTTTGTATGGATAGAGGTGTAAACTCTGGCGCATGAGACGATACGTGGACGTTGGCGTCATTTGGACCGCAGCTGCAACACGGCGAACGGAAACCCGAGGCCGCTGTTGGATCCCCTGCTGCACTAGCTGCGCGTTGCCCTCTGTGGTTGCCGTACGCGGTCGCCCTACCTTTCCAGCAAGTTCATCCGTCACGTTCCCAGTCCGTTGAAATTTTTCAAACAGATCCTTTATTGTATCGCTTTTCAATCCTTTGGTTACATTAAACCTCCGTTGAAAACTTCGTCTTGTTGCAACAACACTGTGTTCTAGGCGGTGGAATTCCAACACCAGAAAAATCCTCTGTTCTAAGGAATAAACCATGTTGTCTACAGCACCCTTGCACGTTGTGAACAGCACACGCTTACAGCAGAAAGACGACGTACAGAATGGCGCACCCACAGACTGCGTTGTCTTCTGTATCTTTCACATCACTTGCAGCGCCATCTGTTGTTGAAAATTGTAACTACTGTAATTTCGAAAGTTTGTCCGCCTGAAAATGTACTATTGTTCCAAGCATATTGCAACAAACGGTGTATTTCTATCGCTGCTCGTTTAGTTTTTATTGCCGTTTCAAATATACCGGTCATTTTTGAAACACCCTGTATCATGAAATGTTATCAACGCCGAGTCCGCAAGAATAGACACCCCACATACAGTAATAAAATCTATGCCTTAACAGCATTTCACGATATCTTCAGTGTTAATGCACCCTACGTCTGACCTCTTGCGGGAATCATGCGAGATGTTGCAAGCAAGGAGAGAAATGGTCAAGCGGTGCTATGAGAGTAATGTGTGACAATTTGAGAATTTGTGTGGGGCGGGAAGCGTGTTAGGATAGCAGAAGCTGTTAAGGTACTGCTCGCTAAATGCAGTGAGGCGTAGCGCCGTATAACGATCCTGCCTTGGAGGCGATTAAGTGGGAGATGTGTCTCAGAGCTGGATAGTGACGGATGGCGACGCGAGACTGGTCGCGCACGTAGTTTATGTATCAGCCGATAGAGGACAATTCTGGATAGGGGGACTGTGATTTTAGTTTCGATTGTGCCCACCAGAGTGCACTAAAGTAATAGAATGTTTTTTATAAACTGTTCTAGTATTTTCATAAAGTGTTATTATTTCTTTTTGTGTATGTAAAATGTTATAAATGTGTTTTAGCAGTATGAATGATGCGTGTGGCTTAAGGTTAATATGAAGATAATTGTTTAACGAGTTATGTAGTAGGATTTAGTGTGGGAACATTTCGAAGAAGTATGGATATGGACAAAGGGGATTTTTGCAGAATAGGTTTGTAAAGTAAGTTTATGGTAAAGGAAAAGTCAATTCAGCTATAAATACCAATAGTAAATAAGTTTATGCATAAACAAAACTTCAGAATATTAGATAATTACTTCGGTAAAAAGTGCAGTCGTTAGGTTTACTATTTTGCGAATGGTTACTGATGAAAAGCGCGGATTGACGCGGGAGAATGTTGTTTTGCTATTGGCTGTTGAGCGAACTGACCAATGGTAAAGCAATACTCTTCGCGCCCCTTTCTCTGCTGGTAGAGAAGACTGAGAGTATTCTAGAGAAGGGTTGGAGCCTAGCCATGAAACAGTTCGGACGTGTGTAGTAGTAGTTCCGATGGAAACGGTAAGTTGCCGGATCTAGCAGTGTTTCATACATCAAAAGTGTGGTGAAGTGACGGCATAATTATTCCGGTGGGCGTGTAGAAATTTCGGAATTTTTAAGTGAATTTTGTGACGAGAGAAGACATATATTCCGCGTGGCGTATTGAGCAGGTCGGTGGCTAAAAACTGTGACTGCATTTGGTACCGACAGACTTAATATTTGGCGAGCATTATCAATCAAAAACAATGAGTATTTTTGTAGCTATTACGTTTTCGGGAAATGCAACACCATAAACTTGCTAACGTGTGTGAAAGGGATCATGAGTGACTTTGTTAAGACTAGCACAGGCTTGGCAGTGATACTTGTTCACCTAAGTTTCAGAATACATTAATTTAGGACAAAATTTCCAACCGTTCATTTAGTGTGAAAAATTTCTCCCGAAACGTAGATTTAGTGACTTTAATTACAGCCTGGTTCACGTCGAAGTACAGCAGGTTTCACTCAGCTTTCCTACTGATGATCTGCTGAGACAATGTTCACAGGTAGGTGCAGGTTCGTCGTAAAGGGACGGAAAGAACCGCGCCACCGCAGCAGGAAATTCGGGTTCGAGTCCTGGTCCGGCACAAGTTTTCACCAGTCGTTGTTCCAGTGCCCTCATTCGACTGACGCCAGTATTTCTTTTCATCACGCGTATATACATCTGTGGAATGATGACAGTGTGGTGCCTGTTCTTCCTGACATGTCTGAAAGACCAGACAGCACACAGAAGTTGCAGGAACTTGGCTGTCGTCTTTAGAGACACGCATACGCGTAAAAACACCACCACACAACAACACGCTACACTTTGCCCATGGACATTCCAGGTGTAATATTACCGATCATCCAATACACTCAATGTTAGCTTGCACTCTTTACTGAGCACTGGATTGCATCGCTCGACCGACCAAAATACTACTGTCAGCCACTGAAATACCCAGTCAATGCTCCTCTTGTAGTCTGGAAGCTAGTCTCCACTGGAATCACCGTCACTTCGTCCAGATAAAGATAGCGACTGTCCTGCTGGCTTGTTCCGTCCGCACAGTGGCTACACCCCGTGCTGTTAGTCATGTCCCGGAGGCAATTTCTTGGCGTACCAGCTTGGAGAAGACTCCCTGTCCTTGACTGTCCACTGCCGCACAGGCAACCACCAGACTACACGGACGGCCTTGCTTGCAGCACACACTGCATCAAATTCTATCAAGGCCGAGTCCAAAAGAACAGATACCCCACACACAGTAATAAACAACATTTCTGGTCTTACGTTAAATCAGTAAGAGGCTCGAAACAGCATATCCAGATACTCCGGGATGATGATGGCATTGAAACAGAGGATGACACGCGTAAAGCTGAAATACTAAACACCTTTTACCAAAGCTGTTTCACAGAGGAAGACCGCACTGCAGTTCCTTCTCTAAATCCTCGCACAAACGAAAAAATGGCTGACATCGAAATAAGTGTCCAAGGAATAGAGAAGCAACTGGAATCACTCAACAGACGAAAGTCCACTGGACCTGACGGGATACCAATTCGATTCTACACAGAGTAAGTGAAAGAACTTTCCCCCCCCCCCCCCTTCTAACAGCCGTGTACCGCAAGTCTCTAGAGCAACGGAAGGTTCCAAATGATTGGAAAAGAGCACAGGTAGTCCCAGTCTTCAAGAAGGGTCGTCGAGCAGATGCGCAAAACTGTAGGCCTATATCTCTGACGTCGATCTGTTGTAGAATTTTAGAACATGTTTTTTGCTGGCTTATCATGTCGTTTCTGGAAACCCAGAATCTACTATGTAGGAATCAACATGGATTCCGGAAACAGCGATCGTGTGAGACCCAACTCGCTTCATTTGTTCATGAGGCCCAGAAAATATTAGATACACGCTCCCAGGTAGATGCTATTTTCCTTGGCTTCCGGAAAGCCTTCGATACAGTTCCGCACTGTCGCCTGATAAACAAAGTAAGAGCCTACGGAATATCAGACCAGCTGTGTGGCTGGATTGAAGAGTTTTTAGCAAACAGAACACAGCATGTTGTTATCAATGGAGAGACGTCTACAGACGTTAAAGTAACCTCTGGCGTGCCACAGGGGAGTGTTATGGGACCATTGCTTTTCACAATATATATAAATGACGTGGTAGATAGTGTCGGAAGTTCCATGCAGCCTTTCGCGAATGATGCTGTAGTATACGGAGAAGTTGCAGCATTAGAAAATTGTAGCGAAATGCAGGAAGATGTGCAGCGGATAGGCACTTGGTGCAGGGAGTGGCAACTGACCCTTAACATAGACAAATGTAATGTATTGCGAATACATAGAAAGAAGGATACTTATTGTATGATTATATGATAGCGGAACAAACACTGGTAGCAGTTACTTCTGGAAAATATCTGGGAGTATGCATACGGAACGATTTGAAGTGGAATGATCATATAAAATTAATTGTTGGTAAGGCGGGTACCAGATTGAGATTCATTGGGAGAGTCCTTAGAAAATGTTGCCCATCAACAAAGGAGGTGGCTTACAAAACACTCGTTCTACCTATACCTGAGTATTGCTCATCAGTGTGGGATCCGTACCAGATCGGGTTGACGGAGGAGATAGAAAAGATCCAAAGAAGAGCGGCGCGTTTTGTCACAGGGCTATTTTGTAACCGTGATAGCGTTACGGAGATGTTTAGCAAACTCAAGTGGCAGACTCTGCAAGAGAGGCGCTCTGCATCGCGGTGTAGCTTGCTGCCCAGGTTTCGAGAGGGTGCGTTTCTGGATGAGGTATCGAATATATTGCTTCCCCCTACTTATGCCTCCCGAGGAGACCACGAATGTAAAATTAGAGAGATTCGAGCGCGCACGGAGGCTTTCCGACAGTCGTTCTTCCCGCGAACCATACGCGACTGGAACAGAAAAGGGAGGTAATGACAGTGGCACGTTAAGTGCCCTCCGCCACACACCGTTGGGTGGCTTGCGGAGTATAAATGTAGATGTAGATGTAGAACAGCAGTTGCTGTCGCCAGACAAGTTCCTGCGTCCGACTCTTACCGCCACGGGGAATCCAGTCCGCCACCTGCTGCCGCTCGCAGTCCGAGGTCCATCCGTCTCGGCCGCTGGTCAATCCAAGACTGTCTGGTCCCGTCCACTGGTGTTCCATAGACTCACAGCGGCGTCAGCAGCGCCACAAACGTCGCCGACCCTATACAAGCGCTAGCTCGAATGCCGTGCGCCGTCTCACTTTCCCCTTCCGTTTACCGTACCACACATGGATCATCTATCTCTCGTCAATATGGCAGTCTGGGAGGGGCAGGAAACAAGACATGCCACGAATTACACATTCAAGGCACAACTTGTACAAGCCACTGTACAGTGAGTGGTGGAGAGTACTTTCTTACGAATATTAGGCGAGGCGAGTTTCTGTCGTATTCCATTCGCGTATTGAGCAGTGGGAAAACGAGAATCTGTGAACCTATGTACATGCCCTAATCTCACTTACCTTAATCTCATGATC
The DNA here is from genome assembly GCF_023864275.1 of Schistocerca cancellata. Lineage (NCBI taxonomy): Eukaryota > Metazoa > Arthropoda > Insecta > Orthoptera > Acrididae > Schistocerca > Schistocerca cancellata. The sequence goes on along the minus strand of NC_064634.1, from coordinate 77,421,231 downwards.
CCGACATGAAAATGGTTCAAATGGCTCTGAGCACTATGGGACTTAACTTCTGAGGTCATCAGTCCCCTAGAACTTAGAACTACTTAAACCTAACTAACCTAAGGACATCACACACATCCATACCCGAGGCAGGATTCGAACCTGCGACCGTAGCAGTCGCGCGGTTCCAGACTGTAGCGTACACAACCGCTCGGCCACCCTGGCCGGCGATCCCTACATGAAATTTACGATGTTAGTAGCATAACTTCCATCAGCCTTATGTCCATAAATGCGCTATTTTTGTTTCTATCGACCTAGAGAAAGGCTACGACTATTGGGCCATTTCTGGCCTCCTTTTCAAACTCCAGAACTACACACTTCCATTTAGCTTTGTCTACCTTACTGCAGTCATTCTATCGAATCGCTCATCCTTCGACACTATTAACAATACCAATTCCTCCCCTTGGAGGAGCGCCCCAAGCTCTTTATCTCCTCTACAGTGCTGATATGCTCAAGCCACCCCCCCCCCCCTCCTTCCTAATGCTGATGACATAGTTTTCCTTTTCTTCTGCCCTATACTCGAGAAATCAAATGATCCCTCCAAATGCACCTCAATCAGCTTATTTTCTGGTGTAACAAATGACTCCTCATGATAAGCCCCCACCCCCAAATCGTAGGCAATAATTATACAATGAACCACCCACTTCTTCCATGACTTCTACCTTACCATTTACGACTATCCTATCCAGGTAACTAGGCCAATGGCGTTGCCGCAGTTCTAACACCAGGTCCCATCAGATCACTGAAGTTAAGTAGTGTCGGGCTTGGCTAGCACTTGGGTGAGTCACTGTTGGGGTCTGCCGGATGCAGTTGGCAAATGGGGTGAACTCAGGCCTTGGTGAGGCCAATTGAGGAGCTACTCGATTTAGAAGTAGCAGCGCTGGTCACGAAAACTGACAACAGGTGAGAGAGTGGTATGCTGACCACATGATGCTCTTTGTCCACATACGGTGATGCCTGAGGCCTGACGGTGACAGGATAGTTGATTGGTAGCGCTTCGCCTTCAGGACCTGTTTGGATGGTGCTTGTTTGTTTTAGCCAGTTAAATAATACAGTAAAATATCTTGGGATACCCCTTGACGAGCAACTAACATGGAAACCTCATCTACTAATCATCCAACAAGGAGCCCATAGTAGACTACATCTGCTAATAGGCCAAAGTTGTGATTACACCTCTCAGTTTTCCTCCTCGCCTACAAAACCCTAATCCTCAGCTATACCACACCAAGATACTATAAGTCCCCCAAAATCCTCTAACGACATGCACTCCCTGTCCCTTTCCACATGGATCCTCTGCCTCTCATCAAACGTCCACTCCGTCTCAACCACACCGAATACCTCCGCAACTCCTGTCCTATCCACAAAATAGATTCCAGTAACCCCATTGTCTGCCTTCTGATCACCAACCCCGTTATGCTGCCAGATATTTTCAAAGGTATCCCACCGTCCCTGCACCTATACACCTATCCCAATGTATCTTCAACCATCCCCCTGTCCCAGACAGATTCGCCTCGATATTTATCCCTGCTACCAACTTTCACTCTTCCCCATCTATCTCACTCCACATCAGAGCTCCTCTCTCTCAATCCCTCCCCATCCATCCCTGTCCCTTTCCTCTTGTTGCAACTACGGTACTGACACACCGAACCCTCACTACATTCTATGTTTCCCAGCTTCTACCTTCGCACTATCCACCCCAACCTAGCCTCATCTCCATAGTTTTCCCTACTCCCGAGCCCTATAGAACATATTCTCTCCTCCCGAAACACTTTTCTCCCAGTTCAGGTCCTTCACAGCTTAAGTGAAAGTACAGTGCTTCAGTGTTTATTAGAACGAGTTCATTATTCTGTTAAGTTGTTTAAAATGTACATTTTTCTGATGTCCGTCTGTGCGTTTTTAAATTTAAAATAGTACATCAGTCCACATGTTCTTTATTCTCATTCTTGCTATATTTTTAAAAATGCTCTTGGTTGAAAAGGGGACTACTGTACCACTGACAGCCCACCGCACCATCATATGGGATGAGGAGTATGAAGCTAACAATAAAGAAGAAAATGTAACATTATGGAACAGTGTTTCGCAAGAACAATGGCATATTTCTTCCATGGACTCCCAGTTCACGTCGGAGATGCATTTTAACTTACTCTCGCTAGTCGCCAGCGCTCGTATGCATATATACATATTAGGACGAGCTTGTAGAACAGCAGTCTTAGAAGACATAGACGTTGAAGTTACTTCGTGATTCGTGTTCCTAAAAGCACAAACGAAGAATGCATACCGACTTCGGAGTGCTATTTCATACATTACAGTCAACTTCTTTGTACTAACGGTTACTGGCAATTGTTCCCACATTAGAAATCTTGACATCTGTTTCATAAATTCACCTTGTCATCTTCAGGCACCTCTCAAAAATAATCGATATTGCCGTACTGGGCAGTATGTTTCCGGGTGTCGTGAATTCGTACCAGAAAAGCTTCCTTAGAAGACTTAACTGCAACTCCAGTATGCCAAGATCGATTATTTTTAAGAGATGCATATGGGGCCTGAAGATGGAATAATGAATTGCTGAAACTGGTAGCGAAAACGATATAACATTATATCTCAATTGCACAGCTGTTTTGCGAATTTCATTGTTAAACATATGACCAGCCGCTTTCACATGTCCATAATGGATCAACAGAGACTAGTAATCTGTAGTTCGTTGTCTTCCTTCGCTATCAACCGTTAGGTCCTTCAGCGCCTTGCGTTTCATGATTACTGGATGATCTTTTAGACTTATTTTCTCCTTCACCTATTCCCCTGCCAACCACAGTCTTCTGATTATAAGGGGCAATTTTGCTGCTTGTACTAATAAAGCGTTTGCAGGTGTGGGTCTCACTGCATTACGGTTAAGTTCTAAGATAGATAAATTATACCGTGTCCAATTTATCACGATATTTTAGACCGCCTCCGTCAGCTAATGTTTAGCGTCACTGCCTTCTGTGAGGAAGGACTCGGGTGCGATTCCCGGTAGCTCCTCGGTATTTTCCGAGGTAGGGAGCTCTGGTCACTCAGCCTCGTAAGATCAAGTGAAGAGCTGTTCGAACAAAGAAGCAGCGGCATCACCAATATTCATCAACTAGGAATATAGTCTGGAGGGACTGGTGAAATGCTGTCACATGACCCGCGATCATACGAGGGGCGTTCAACACATTTTTGGTTGAAATGCACAGTTTGTTGTGGCCGATATTAGGCGACGCTATACGTAGCCTTCAAAATGGCGTCTGTCACTGAGTTTCTTTTTGAGGAAATAGAGAGCATCGCAGATATTCATAGGTGCTTGTGAACTGACTACGGAGACCTGGCAGTAAATAAAAGCACGGTGAGTCGTTGGGCGAGGCATCCGTCATTAGCGCAACAAGGTTGCGCAAAATATCCGAACTCACGGACGCACACAGCTGCGATTCCTACAATACTGGAACGTGCGGATACTCACATTCAAGGTGATTTACTGATCACAATCAAACACCTTGCTGCTCGACTGTACGTCTATGTCGGAAATGCTGACACTCTTGTCCATCATTGGGATACTCAAAGGTATATGCCCGTTGGACTTCTCGTCACCTAACAGAAGACCATAAAGAGCAACGTAGGACCATCAGTGTGGAACTGATTGCGCGTTAAGAGGCGGTCGTGACAAATTTTTATCGAACATAGTTACAGGAGATGAACCATGGTTCATCAGTTGGAGTTCGAAACAAAACGGCAATCCATGGAGTAGCGCCACACCATGTCACCTCCGAAGAAAAAGTTGAAAGCTGCACCTTCAGCAGGTAAAGTCATAGCGACCATCTCCTGGGACACTGAATGGTTATTCTGTTTGACGTCCTCCTTCGTGGAGCAACGATCAACTATGAATCGTAATCTGCTACACTCAGGAAATTGGAGAAACAACATTACCGTGTTCGTTGCACAAAAATTCGAACAAACTTCTTCTTCTCCATGACAACACAAGACCTCAGGCAAGTCTGCACAGCGGAGAGGAGCTCACAAAATTTCACCACCACCCCCACAGCTCTGCTCTCGCACCTTCCGACTTTAATTTGTTTGGCCCGATGAGGGATGCACTCCCAATAAGAGAGGGCAGTTTTGAACGGAGATTATGTTGAAAAATTGGGTTCGGTAGCCAAATGCTGCGAAGAAACCATGGATAACACAAGAAATACTCCTGTTGGTCAATTAAGAAGGAAATAAAAACGTTCAGGAAAATTCAGGAATACAGTAATGCAAGTCACTTAGGAATTAAATAAAAATGAAGTACAGGGAAGCTAGGGTGAAATAGTTGCAGGAAAAATGTGAAGAAATCGAAAAGGAAATGATTGTCGGAAGCACTGACTCAGAATATAGAAAACTCAAAACAACCTACGGTGGAATGAAAAGCAAGGTCATTAAGAGTGCAATGGGCATTCCACTATTAAATGCTGAGGAGATAGCGAATAAATGATAAGAGTACATTGAAGCTCTCTATAGATGGGAAAACATGTCTGAAGATGTGATAGGAGAAGAAACAGGATTTGATATAGAAGAGACAGAGAATCCAGTATTAGAATCAGAATTTAAAAGAGCGTTGGAAGACTTATGATCGAATAAGGCAGAAGAGATAGATAACATTTCTAAAATCACTGGAGGAAGAGGTAGCAAAACGACTATCCATGTTGGTGTGCAGAATGCACGAGTCTAGCGATATACCATCTGTCTTTCGGGAAAACATCATCCACACAATTTCGAATATTGCAAGACCAGTCAGGTGCGAGAATAATCGCACAATCAGCTTAACATCTCATGCATCCAAGTTGCAAGTTGCTGAAAAGAATAACATGCCAAGAATGGAAAAGAAATTGAGGATGCGTTAGATGACGATCAGTTTGACATAGTAAAGGTAAGGGTACCAGAGAGGAAATTTTGACGTTGCAGTTGACATTATCAAGACTGACGAAAAATCAAGAGCCGTTCATAGGATTTGTCGACCCGGAAAACTCGTTCGGCAGTATAAAATGGTCCAGATATGTCAAATTCTGAGGAATATAGGTGTAAGCAATAGAGAAACTTTTCCCTCTGTACAAGAACATAGAGGGAACGATAAGAGCGGGAGACAAGGGAGGAAGTAACAAAGTACTCGGAGTACAAAGGGTGTAAGGCAGGGATATAGTCTTTCACCCCTAATGTTCAATCTAAACATCGAAGAAGCAATTGCGGAACTGAAGAAAATGTTCAAGAGTGGAATTAAAATTCAATATGGAAGGATATCAATGATATGATTTGTGGTGTCACTGCCAGACACCACACTTGCTAGGTGGTAGCCTTTAAATCGGCCGCGGTCCGTTAGTACACGTCGGACCCGCGTGTCGCCACTATCAGTGCTTGCAGACCGAGCGCCGCCACACGGCAGGTCTAGAGAGACTTCCTAGCACTCGCCCCAATTGTACAGCCGACTTTGCTAGCGATGGTTCACTGACAAATTACGCTCTCATTTGCCGAGACGATAGTTAGCATAGCCTTCAGCTACGTCATTTGCTACGACCTAGCAAGGCGCCATTACCAATTACTATTGATGCTGTAAAACATGTACCGTCAAGAGCGATGTTCACCAATAATGGATTAAAGTTAAGTATTCTACCAGTTACCTCCTTTTTTCTGAAGTCTAAATACCTTGTACTGTTCCAGACCTCACGCCAGCCTGCGTGAGCTAAAACGCGTGCCTTTCGGCTTCCTGTCATAGTGGGTTGGCTGTCTTGCCAATCCACAACATGATTCACTGATGACATTGCTATCCTCAGAAGAAGTGAAGATGAATTACAGGAACTGTTGATTGGAATTAACAGTCTAATGACTACAGAACAGGGACTGAAAGTAAATCGAAGAAAGACGAAAATAATGAGAAGTATCAGAAATGAGGCCAGCGAGAAGCGTAACATCAGGATTAGTGATCACGAAGTAGATAAAGTTAAGGGATTCTGCTGCAAAATACTCCATGAAATATCGCTATCTAGGCAGCAAAATAACCCCTGACCGACTGAGTAAGGAAGACATAAAAAGCAGACTAGTAATGACAATGAAGTGGCATTTCTGGCCAAGAGAATTATATTGGTATCAAACATAGACCTTAATTTGAGGAAGAAATTCCTGAGAACTTGTGTTTGGAGCACAGTCTTGTAAGTAGTGAAACATGGACTGCGGGAAATCCGCAAAAGAAAAGAATCGAAGTGTCTGAGATGTGGTGCTACAGACGAATGTTGAAAATTAGGTGGAGTGATACGTAAGGAATGAGGAGGTTATCTGGAGAATAGACGAGAACAGAAATACATGGAAAACTCTGACAAGGAGAAGGGACTCTATGGTTTGTCATCTGTTAAGACATCAGGAAATAACTTCCATGGCACTGCAGGGCTCTCATAAGGGTAGAAACTGTAGAGGGAGAAAGAGATTGGAGCAAATACTCGTAGTTTGCAAGTGCTACTCTGAGATGAAGCGGTTGGCACAGAAGAGGAATTCTTGGCGGACTGATCCAACGTCGTTATAAGTAACGCCTTGTGCAGTATCAATAAAATGTTAGCGTTCTTCTACATCTACATCTACATCTACATGATTACTCTGCAATTCACATTTAAGTGCTTGGCAGAGGGTTCATCGAACCACAATCATACTATCTCCCTACCATTCCACTCCCGAACAGCGCGCGGGAAAAACGAACACCTAAACCTTTCTGTTTGAGCTTTGATTTCTCTTATTTTATTTTGATGATCATTCCTACCTGTGTAGGTTGGGCTCAACAAAATATTTTCGCATTCGTGAGAGAACGTTGGTGACTGAAATTTCGTAAATAGATCTCGCCGCGACGAAAAACGTCTTTGCTTTAATGACTTCCATCCCAACTCGCGTATCATATCTGCCACAATCACAATATCGGGTCAGTGACGAATAATATACCTGATTTGCAAACAATTATTTCCTCTTTCAAGTGCCGAATTCATACACTCCTGGAAATTGAAATAAGAACACCGTGAATTCATTGTCCCAGGAAGGGGAAACTTTATTGACACATTCCTGGGGTCAGATACATCACATGATCACACTGACAGAACCACAGGCACATAGATACAGGCAACAGAGCATGCACAATGTCGGCACTAGTACAGTGTATATCCACCTTTCGCAGCAATGCAGGCTGCTATTCTCCCATGGAGACGATCGTAGAGATGCTGGATGTAGTCCTGTGGAACGGCTTGCCATGCCATTTCCACCTGGCGCCTCAGTTGGACCAGCGTTCGTGCTGGACGTGCAGACCGCGTGAGACAACGCTTCATCCAGTCCCAAACATGCTCAATGGGGGACAGATCCGGAGATCTTGCTGGCCAGGGTAGTTGACTTACACCTTCTAGAGCACGTTGGGTGGCACGGGATACATGCGGACGTACATTGTCCTGTTGGAACAGCAAGTTCCCTTGCCGGTCTAGGAATGGTAGAACGATGGGTTCGATGACGGTTTGGATGTACCGTGCGCTATTCAGTGTCCCCTTGACGATCACCAGTGGTGTACGGCCAGTGTAGGAGATCGCTCCCCACACCATGATGCCGGGTGTTGGCCCTGTGTGCCTCGGTCGTATGCAGTCCTGATTGTGGCGCTCACCTGCACGGCGCCAAACACGCATACGACCATCATTGGCACCAAGGCAGAAGCGACTCTCATCGCTGAAGACGACACGTCTCCATTCGTCCCTCCATTCACGCCTGTCGCGACACCACTGGAGGCGGGCTGCACGATGTTGGGGCGTGAGCGGAAGACGGCCTAACGGTGTGCGGGACCGTAGCCCAGCTTCATGGAGACGGTTGCGAATGGTCCTCGCCGATACCCCAGGAGCAACAGTGTCCCTAATTTGCTGGGAAGTGGCGGTGCGGTCCCCTACGGCACTGCGTAGGATCCTACGGTCTTGGCGTGCATCCGTGCTCGCTGCGGCCCGGTCCCAGGTCGACGGGCACGTGCACCTTCCGCCGACCACTGGCGACAACATCGATGTACTATGGAGACCTCACGCCCCACGTGTTGAGCAATTCGGCGGCACGTCCACCCGGCCTCCCGCATGCCCACTATACGCCCTCGCTCAAAGTCCGTCAACTGCACATACGGTTCACGTCCACGCTGTCGCGGCATGCTACCAGTGTTAAAGACTGCGATGGAGCTCCGTATGCCACGGCAAACTGGCTGACACTGACGGCGGCGGTGCACAAATGCTGCGCAGCTAGCGCCATTCGACGGCCAACACCGCGGTTCCTGGTGTGTCCGCTGTGCCGTGCGTGTGATCATTGCTTGTACAGCCCTCTCGCAGTGTCCGGAGCAAGTATGGTGGGTCTGACACACCGGTGTCAATGTGTTCTTTTTTCCATTTCCAGGAGTGTATAAACCGAGCTTCTAACGACACGTTCAGAAACAGTGTTGTCAATTTAAATGTAAGTGAATAATTCTAACTTAATATTATGAGATACTCAGTGCTTGGTAAATACAATGACGGAAGGTTTTTCTAGTGGCATGGTTTGGCAAGTTCCTAACAACCACACGTGAACTTTTTTTAATAGTCTTGACAAGATATTAAAAGGTTATTCAACGGTGAGGGTAAATCTATAGAGGGAAACATGTACGAAATATTGAAGAATGCTGCAGTTAAACTGAATATCAGTTTTGAGTTCTGGCCTTGAAGGATTATTGAGTACCGATCGACCACCGTGTCATCCTCTATCAGTGGTGTTATTCAGATACGGAACAGAGGGAAAGAGAATCCAAAAGAAAATACGGTTCTGCGAGATGTGAATTAGTTTGGCTTTAACAAAGTAAAGGCACCGGTGAGGCAGTTCTGACGTTGCACTTGATTACTGAAGCAGGACTTACTGAAAATCAAGACACGTTCATAGGATTTGTCGACCTAGGAAAAGAGTGGTGCAGGGCGTTCGAAGTTTTCAGGGAAGTAGTGGTAAGCTACCAAGAGCGAAAAAATAAAAATTGAAGACCAAGAACGAAACGCTCGGATTAAAAATGGTGTAACGCACCGATGTAAACCTCTACCCCTACTGTTCAGTCTATACAACGACGGAAATAAAATGACGGAAATAAAACAATGGTTCAGGAAATGGATTAAAATTCACGGTGAAAGAATTTCGGTGATAAGGTTCACTGATGACATTGTCCCACAGTGAAAGTGAAGAATAATTACTGGCTCTGTTGAATGAAAAGAACAAAATGGAAATTTGTGGTAAGGACTATGGGACCAAAGTGATGAGGTTATCGGTCCCTAGGCTTACACACTAGTTAAATGAACTTAAACTAACTTACGCTAAGGACAACACACACACCCATGCCCGAGTGAGGACTCGAACCTCCGATGGGGGGAGCCGCACGAAAAGTGACAAGATGCCTCAGACCGCACGGCTACCCCGCGCGGCTGAAAAGAAGTCTAATGTGAATAGAATATGGATTGAGAATGAATGGAAGAAAGACGAAATTAATGAGGAGTAACAGAAATGAGACTAGCTAGAAACTTAACATCAAGATTGAATTAAGGAGACGAAGTGAAGGAATTCTGCTGTGTTGAAACAAAATAGGCTGTGACGTACGAATGAAAGAGAACATTCTTGACCAAAGAAGTCTACTGCATCAAAATTGGCCTTAATTTGCGCAAGAAATTTATGAGAATGTACGTCTGGAACATCAGGATTCAATGAAAGAGGAATCATGTACTGTGGGATAGCAGGAAAATAAGAGGATTTTATTATGTGGTGGTATAGAAGTATGCTGGAAATTAGGTACATTCATGAGCAGAAGAATGGAGAGCTTCCCGAGAGGATCGATGAGGAGAGGAACATGCGGAAAATATTGACAAGAAGAAGCGACAGAACGATAGGACATGCGTTAAGACATTAGAAATGGCTCAAATGGCTTTGAGCACTATGGGACTTAACATCTCAGGTCATCAGTCCCCTAGAACTTAGAATTACTTAAACCTAACTAACCTAAGGACATCACACACATCCATTCCAGAGGCGGTTCCAGACTGAAGCGCCTAGAACCGCTCGGCCACCTACGGCCGGCTAAGACATTAGAGAATAACTTCCGTGATACTAAAGGGAGCTGTAGAAGGCAAAGACTGCAGGGAAAGGCGGAGATTGGAATATCACAACAAGTAATTGACGATGCTGGATGTAAGTGCTACTCTGAGATGAAGAGTTTGGCACAGGAGTTCGTGACGTGTCGCATCTGACTAGTCAGAACACTGATGAACGAAGGAGAAAACAATAACCAGGGCCACGGAGCCAGCACGTGATTTCGCCGCCTTTTTCAGCTCCTCTGATCTTGAAACAACTAACCGTTTCTCAGTTTTCATCACGAGGCTGATTGCACTTCGTTGCAAGTCTCGTACCATGGAAATATCCCTGGCAGCACCGGGATCTCGGCATAGCAGTCAGACATGAAATAGAATGGTGTCTTCTAAATTCCACGTAAATAACAAATAAAGCAAGGCGCTAAGAAAGAATTCTTGTGGTAGACCGCTTCAGAGAGTCCTTAGCCTTTCCTCTCATTCTGCTGTGTTGTGGGACTTTGAGGACTACTGGAACGCGTGTGAACAGTGTTGTGTTATTTCTGCAGGACTTCTTTGACTCCCCAGCCGTAGTGGCAACCTAATAGCTACAACCCAAGTTAAACAACATAAAAAAATAACCAAACAAAGCTGACGAGCAACGGGTGCGGTAGCTGTTTGTTCTGCGCACCGTTGCTACCCCGGAGGAGCGCATTTTCCTTGCGAGAGGCACTTCCACCGCCCCCTCACTTCCACCGCCCCCTCTCACGTCGGCCGACAGACGGCCGGCCGGCCAACTTCCAGAGCGGCTAGTTTCGCCGCGAATTTTTCATTCCCGGTTCGAATGGACTGGGGATAATTATTAATTCAATGGCGACTGGCGTAGAGCAATTTTATTACTCTTTTCCAAACCTCACCTCAGCTGGGCTCGGCCTCGCTCTCCTGTCCCTGCCCCACGCAGGCGCTCCTCATCCTTTCCGTCATCCGAAACCGCGATTAAATTTAAAATTTAATTTTCACTAGCCCCTTCCTTCCTCCGCTCCCCTCGCCCTCCTACATCAGGCGCCACCTTGCGCGGACCGCGCCCCTCCGGGGCAGCCTCGCCACTCGCCACCCCACCCGCATCTCAACCCTTCGCTTCATAACCGTCCACGGCGGAGACTACATCTCCGGTGGACGCCAAAAAAGAAAGAAAATACCAATAATTGTGGCATTTCTCGCACCGCCACCCTCTCGCGAGCTCTTCGGACTTCTGAAGCCCTCCCCCACCCTTTGCTACCCTGCCTGCAGCCTCTTTTTTTCTCCCTCCCTGTATAGCTCTGGCCTTCAGAAGGGCCGCAACCCCGACTCGACAAGTTAACAAAAATTGAACCCTACAGTCGGCACCCCCTGCCCTCAGCAGCCAGAGGCGCTAATGTTCGCTTTGTTTGAAGTTCCGCGCGGGGACGAGAGGTCTTAGCAGGCAGGGAGATCTCTCAGGTTCAAGGACGAAGGGTATGATTTTTGCCAGCATTTCGTGTCCCGGCTACGGTTCGCACCAGAAAACAAATACAACTGTCCTGACCGCTGATCAGATGGGATGGTATATAAGCCCCGCTGCCATTAGTTGACAGCACACTGATCCTTGAGGCCGTTGACGACGGCGCCCAGTTTGTTGTTGTTTTCTTTGACTTCCGGAAGGCTTTCCAAAAAGTTGCGCACTGTCTCTTACTCCAAAAAATGCGACCTTGCTAAGTGCTGTACGAGCCACGAAATTGGGATCATGCCTTCCTTGTGGAAAGATCTCAAAACGGCATTCTTAACAAGCTGAACACTGAGATACGATAGTAACTTCAAGAATACCCCAGGGGAGTGTTCCTAAGTACTCTTGATGCTGATCCAGTTCTAGTAGTAGATGTCAGAAGGCCCGTTATGCTGCTACGTATTCACTGACAAGTCAAAACCTTATACCGAGCGAGGTGGCGCAGTAGTTAGCGCACTGGACTCGCATTCGGGGGGACGACGGTTCAAACCCACATCCGGCTATCCTGATTTAGGTTTTCCGTAATTTCCTCAAATCAAGCAGATGCCAGGAGGGTTCCTCTGAAAGAACACGGCCGATTTCCTTCCCTGATCCGATGGGACCGATGACCCCACCGTCTGGTTCAAAAATGGTTCAAATGGCTCTGAGCACTATGGGACTTAACATCTGTGGTCATCAGTCCCCTAGAACTTAGAACTACTTAAACCTAACTAACCTAAGGACAACACACACATCCATGCCCGAGGCAGGATTCGAACCTGCGACCGTAGCAGTCGTGCGGCTCCGGACTGAGCGCCTAGAACCGCGAGACCACCGCGGCCGGCCCACCGTCTGGACCCCTCCCCCAAATAAACCAACCAGAACCTTATGAACACTGCCCACCGCGACTTTGGATGCCGCCTGGTGGAGTTTCGGGTATGTGACGCGGTAACAAAAGTATGTAACCAGAGCAGACATGTAAGGGGGATCACCCTAGCGAGGATATGGTCGCAAATTTGACAATCCATTGGGACAAGCGACTTTGACAAAGGGAAAATTATTATTACCCATAAACTGTGAACGAGTACCTCGAAAACGGAGAAGCTGGTCGAATGTTCACGTGCTACTGCCGTATCTATAGAAAGAGGTAGGACAGTGAAACTACCACTAGGCGCTAAATGGCTAGACGTCCACTACTCTTCACAGAACGCGGGGTTCTAAGCTTTGTCTGCTCTGTAAAGTAGGATAGATGGTGATCTGTGGCATCTCTGCCTTAAGACAACAACGCTTGTGCACGCGACAGTGTTTCGGAGCACACCGTTCATCGTACATTGTTGAACACGGAGCTGCGCAGCAGACCACCCCTACGTGTTCGCCGGCCGGGGTAACCAAGCGGTTCTAGGCGCTACATTCTGGAACCGCGCGACCGCTACGGTCGCAGGTTCGAATCCTGCCTCAGGCATGGATGTGTGTGATGTCCTTAGGTTAGTTAGGTTGAAGTAGTTCTAAGTTCTAGGGGATTGATGACATCAGCAGTTAAGTCCCATAGTGCTCAAAACCTTTTTTTGAACCTACGTGTTCACGTGTTATCCCAACAATATCGTCAGTTACAATTGCAGTGGGCATGGGACCATCGGGAATCGACCCTCACTCAATGGAAACGTGTCGGCTCTTCAGGTGAATCACATTTTCACTACACTAGGTCGCTGGTCGTCTCCACAAAAGCCGTCATCGAGGGGAACGGCGAGGCGGCTCGAAACGTGCAACGCGCCACGGCCGCAGCCTGGTGGGAGGAGTATTATGCTACAACAGACATTCTCCTGCGCTTGCGTCGGACCTGTGGTAGTCATCGAAGGCACCTTGACAGCTGCGAACCACCTGCATCTCTTCATGCTGGATTTCCCCAAAGGCGATGTCATCCTTCTGCAGTATACACTACCGGCCATTAAAATTGCCACACCAAGAAGAAATGCAGATGATAAACGAGTATTCATTGGACAAATACATTATACTAGAACTGACATGTGATTACATTTTCACGCAGTTTGGGTCCATAGATCCTGAGAAATCAGTACCCAGAACAACGACTTCTCGCCGTAATAACGGCCATGATACGCCTGGGCATTGAGTCAAACAGAGCTTGGATGGCGTGTACAGGTACAGCTGCCCATGCAGCTTCAACACGATACCACAGTTCATCAAGAGTAGTGACTGGCGTATTGTGACAAGCCAGTTGCTCGGCCACCTTTGACCAGACGTTTTCAATTGGTGAGAGATCTGGAGAATGTGCAGCCCAGGGCAGCAGTCGACGTTTTCTGTATCCAGAAAGGCCCGTACAGGACCTGCAACATGCGGTCGTGCATTATCCTGCTGAAATGTAGGGTTTCGCAGGGATCGAATGAAGGGTAGAACTACGGGTCGTAACACGTCTGAAATGTAACGTCCACTGTTCAAAGTGCCGTCAATGCGAACAAGAGATGACCGAGACGTGTAACCAATGGCACCCCATACCATCACGCCGGGTGATACGCCAGTATGGCGATGACGAATACACGCTTCCAATGTGCGTTTACCGCGATGTCGCCAAACACGGAAGCGACCATCGAGATGGTATAAACAGAACCTGGATTCATCCGAAGAAATTACGTTTTGCCATTCGTGCACTCAGGTGCGTCGTTGACTAGGCGCTCCTGTCTGTGATGCAGCGTCAAGGGTAACCGCAGCCATTGTCTCCGAGCTGATAGTCGATGCTGCTGCAAACGTCGTCGAACTGTTCGTGCAGATGGTTGTTGTCATGCAAACGTCCCCATCTCTTCTCAGGGATCGAGACGTGGCTGCACGATCCGTTACAGACATGCGGATAAGATGCCTGTTATCTTGACTGCTAGTGATACGAGGCCGTTGGAATCCAGCACGGCGTTCCGTATTACCCTCCTGAACCCACCTATTCTTATTCTGCTAACAGTCATCCGATCTCGACCAACGCGAGCAGCAATCTCGTGATACGATAAACCTCCGACAGGCTACGATCCGATCTTTTGTCAAAGTCTGAAACGTGATGGTACGCATTTATCCTCCTTACACGAGGCATCACAACAACGTTTCACCAGGCAACGCCGGTCAACTGCTGTTTGTGTATGAACAATCAGTTGGAAAATTTCCTCATGTCAACACGTTGTGTTCAAAATGGCTCTGCTACGGTCGCAGGTTCGAATCCTGTCTCGGGCATGGATGTTTGTGATGTCCTTAGGTTAGTTAGGTTTAACTAGTTCTAAGTTCTAGGGGACTAATGACCTCAGAAGTTGAGTCCCATAGTGCTCAGAGCCATTTTTTGAACGAAAATGGCTCTGAGCACTATGCGACTTAACTTCTGAGATCATCAGTCGCCTAGAACTTAGAACTAATTAAACCTAACTAACCTAAGGACATCACACACATCCATGCCCGAGGCAGGATTCGAACCTGCGACCGTAGCGGTCGCTCGGCTCCAGACTGTAGCGCCCAGAACCGCACGGCCACTCCGGCCGACTGCCAACCTTGTGTGAATGCTCTGAAAAGCTAATCATTTGCATATCACAGCATCTTCTTCCTGTCGGTTAAATTTCGCGTCTGTAGCACGTCATCTTCGTGGTGTACCAATTTTGCCCAGTAGTGTAACTGTCCACATCTCGGAGCCTGAACCATGCTACAGTGGTTTGAGGAGCATTCTAGTTAACACCCTTTGATGTCTCCAAATTCGCCGGATGTAAGGTCTATGGAACCCATCTGTGTCGCTAAGGGATTCACCACTGCGTACGTAAATCAGCGGCCCGTTATTTACGAAAATTACAGGAAGTTTGCGTATACGTCTAATGCCAAATACCTCCACAAACCTATCAGCAAACTGTCTGATCCCTGATACGCAGATTGAGTGATGTATTTCGTTCCAAAGGCGGGCAAAAAACTACTAAGCAGATGGTCATAAGGTTTTAACCCATCAGTGTACACCATCCGTCCAAGAAGTTCCTGGCAATTTGAACTATCAATTGTAGGTAGAGGCTTTTGATGGAGACAAAAGCCTGTGCAACTTATGTTACGCCACATTCACTACCAAACAAAAACAACGACATGACACGCCAGCAGCGAACTGATTGAAATGCAAAGTGCGGACAATTTTTCTGTGGAAAAGATCATAATGCGTGACGAGATTTGGTGTTATCAATACTAATCTTCTACAAAACGACAAGGTGCAAAAATTCACGTGAAGGATCACCGTTTCGATGGCATAACTGACATTCGAACCAATGTGACGACCGAATTGAATAACATCCCAAAGTGGGACTTTATTGACAATTTCACATAGTTGTATGAACCTTCTGTGCACTGTACCCAAGTGAGGGGGGACTGTATACGAGAGTGTGCTGAAGAGTAGTCCCTCTGAATTCTTCATTCTAGTCTCAAGACCGACCGAGGCATTACATGTAATACACGTTACTTGGTCGACTTTCCTGCTTTGCTGGCGCAAGTTGCAGCCCTCTGCCACTAGAGGGCTCCGAATTTTAGCGTGTAGAATGGCCGTGTGTAACGTAACTGCGACGGTTCTTGACAAACAGCTCAGAAAACTGAAAGCACGAATTCGAAGAATTAGTACACACACAGAGCACCCTTTCTTTCACCAACACAGTGCCAGGCCACACACGAGTGCTTTGACGTCTGCAGCAGTCCGACGCCGAGGGTGCATTGTCATCGATCACCTTCCGTACAGCCTTCGACTTGGCCCCACGCGATTTTCATCATTAAAGAACGCCGTCGAGAATCGCAGTTTGATAGTGACGAAGTGGTGTAAGCAGAGGTGAGCCTGTGGTTCTGCCATCGAAGTGAAATATTCTACAGTGACGGTATCAACAAACTGATCTCCGGTTGGGAGAAATTTGTTCGACGCCAAGGTGACTATGTAGTCAAATGTGTAGACATGATAAAGGTGTATGATGTTAATAAAGTTTGTTTTATTTTAAAATCTTGAACAGTTTTACTTAAAAGAGTTGGAGGCATTACTTTTCAGGATACCCTCCTAAAACACCTGAAGCATTCAGACCATAAGTTGTCTCTAGCAGCACCCGAAAGGGGGTGGGAGGAAGGAAACAAAACTTCACGGGTTGAGTGGATATATGATGTTATTCCAGCGATTACAAAATCGAGTCAGATTTACAGAGAACATGGCAGTATGAGCCCACTAACCGGAATGACGTTGTATTCCTTCTGGCCCGGATACATCCGCTGATTCGGTTGGCAAGGTTGTCATAATAAATTTCTTTACTTCACGTCTATGATCACAAATATTGTACGTCCTCAGACTACTGGTTTCGGTCAGCAGTGAACATCTTCAGATCTGTTTTATAAGAAACATGTCGTAATATAAAACATATCTGTAGATGGTCATGACCGGAACCAGTAGTCCGAAAACGTACAATATTTGTGATCATGGACGTGAAACAAAAAAAAATTATTCTGAGTTTTCGGATCATTTTCGGATCACTGTTCCGTTCGTGACCACGTCGCAGCTTGTGAAGGTGTCATAAGGCCAGTGTATCTTCTCTTGAGGAGTTTATATCTTTTATATGTGGTCCTTGATATCCTAGATAATGGCACTGACACCTCCGTCACGGTAGCCTAAGTGCTTCAATATCACGCAGGCAGTTCATAGAGACAAATGCTATATGCTAACAAGGATTGTCCTGTTGAAAGACGGTACCGCGATACCGTCGCATGAGGCGTAACGTATAAGGACGTACCGTTCTGACGTCAGAACTGCCTCAGTCAGAATCAGGCGTGACTTGAAAAAGTTATGCGCGAAGGCTCCCCACACTCCATGAATAACACCGTCGTGCCTCCTAAACATTGGAAGAACGGGACCTTTCCTAAGGTCACCGTCATATTCGATGACGGTGGCCATCAGAGTTAGTGCAGAACCACGGTTCATCGCTGAACACAATGCGACACCATTGATCAGCACTCCGCGCCTACCGATCACGGTGTCATTCGAAACACAGCCGTCTGTGTTGTGGTGTTAACGGTAGCCTAAGCATATGACAGTGATTCACGAGTCCGACTGTTCCTCCTCTCCGACCCGTGGAGCAGGATGACGCGGTATGTTTGCAAGGAGTTCAAATGGTTCTGAGCACTGTGGGACTTAACATCTGAGTTCATCAGACCCCTAGAACTTAGAACTACTTAAACCTGACTAACCTAAGGACATCACACACATCCATGCCCGAGGCAGGATTCGAACCTGCGACCGTAGCGGTCGCCCGGTTCCAGACTGAAACGCCTAGAACAGCTCGGCCACGACAGCCGGCTGCAAGGAGTTCGTTACTTGGTCCAAGATGACACGCACAGATACGGAGAGATTAGGATATGTTTGGTGGAGAACACGGCACTCCTACCTACTGAAGGTCTGGTGTGATCGAACGGAACCCTGACGACGAGCATGGCGACCCTAACGTTCCCATGCACTCCAAGATCGGGTCACTGCCACATTAGAATGCTCCACGAATGTGAACAGTGTACAATTCGACCAGTTGGCCAAACGGAGACCAACAGTGTGTAAGTAGGCTGTTTAGGTTCTTATATTGGTAACGACACGATGCGCTCTGAAAATCACTGGCTGTGCTGTGTGCAGTCTGTGGCTGGTTTGCATTGTTGTTGGCCATTGTAGTGTTGGGCAACTGGATGTTAACAGCGCATAGCGTTGCGCAGTTGGAGGTGAGCCGCCAGCAGTGGTGGATGTGGGGAGAGAAATGACGGAGTTTTGAAATTTGTAAGACTGGATGTCATGAACTGCTATGTATATTATGATTTTTCAACACTATTAAGGTAAATACATTGTTTGTTCTTTATCAAAATCTTTCATTTGCTAACTATGACTATCAGTAGTTAGTGCCTTCAGTAGTTTGAATCTTTTATTTAGCTGGCAGTAGTGGCGCTCGCTGTATTGCAGTAGTTCGAGTAACCAAGATTTTTGTGAGGTAAGTGATTTGTGAAACGTATAGGTTAATGTTAGTCAGGGCCATTCTTTTGTAGGGATTTTTGAAAGTCAGATTGCGTTGCGCTAAAAACATCGTGTGTCAGTTTGAGCACAGTCATGTATAAATTGTTCTAAGGGGACGTTTCAAGTGATGTCCCTTCCAAATTCTGACAGGTGCTGATAAGGCTGTCTCATACGTGTACGTGGCATTTGCAAAGCCCTTCACAGAGATCATCTGACGCTGCGCACGCCCCTTATATAGCTACCAGGCCTGGCGATAGACGAACAACACTGATGCACTCTAGTGACCGTTTTACCTGTAAGAGATAATTGTAACTTTATTCGTTTACATGTGCGCCGATGGTATGTATGTTTTTTTGAAGCTTGAAGAATAGCAGTGAAAGGAAACAGCTATTAGCAAAAATTAACTGTCACAATTAAAGTTCGGCGTACAGTAGTTCACTGTACATTTTGGCTGATTGGAGTTCATTTATAGCCAGTGCGCTGTATATTTGAGTGATGCAAGTCGATCCCCAACGCCGACGGAATAGACCCTGAGTTGTAATAACGCCTTTGCCAACAACAATTTCCGTGTGCCTGATCACTTAGCTGGTATCAGTTAATGTTATCTCGAGGTATAAACTGGAAGGGGCCCTATAGAATAGCCCAGTGTTAGTGCGTTTCGTTTCAGGAAGTTCCCTTCTGGGTAAAACCGCTGCGTTACGTACCGGGTGATCAAAAGTCAGTATAAATTTGAAAACTTAATAAACCACGGAATAATGTAGATAGAGAAGTAAAAATTTACACACATGCTTGGAATGACATGGGATTTTATTAGAACAAAAAAAAATTGCTAGATGCGTGAAAGATCGCTTGCGCGCGTCGTTTGGTGATGATCGTGTGCTCAGCCGCCACTTTCGTCATGCTCGGCCTCCCAGTTCCCCAGACCTCAGTCCGTGCGATTATTGGCTTTGGGGTTACCTGAAGTCGCAAGTGTATCGTGATCGAGTGATCGACCGATATCTCTAGGGATCCTGAAAGACAACATCCGACGCCAATGCCTCACCATAGCTCCGGACATGCTTTACGGTGCTGTTCACAACATTATTCCTCGACTACAGCTATCGTTGAGGAATGATGGTGGACAAATTGAGCATTTCCTGTAAAGAATATCATCTTTGCTTTGTCGTACTTTGTTATGCTAATTATTGCCATTCTGATCAGATGAAGCGCCATCTGTCGGACATTCTCTGAACTTTTGTATTTTTTTTGTTCTAATAAAACCCCATGTCATTCCAAGCATGTGTGTCAATTTGTACCTCTCTATCTACATTATTCCGTGATTTATTCAGTTTTCAAACTTATACTGACTCTTTGATCACCCGGTCTATCAAAACATGTGATTGATCTGCGAAATAAGAGGTGAGGCTTGGTAGCTACAGACGTAATCAACAACTCACGCACTAAGATTCGCAAGTGCACAGAGTGTGCGAATAAGAAAGCTGTGGTGAATCTATTCAGCAGGACCCTCTGTACTATACATGAAAAAAACCTTAAAACAGCTTGACTGATACGTGTCAAATGGGCTCGCTGAACAACTTCTTTTCATTTTCGAAACTTTTTATCTAATTTTAGAGACGTGCTTCATCATTTACAAGCAAGGAATGCAGGCTTTGTTTCTTCACCAAGACAATGTGAATACTGATGTTCGTTTCTTACTGTGCGCACAAGACGGTTGTTATCCCCCTAATGGGATGTTCAGAAGTGATCTGCGGCGTATTAGAAAAATTAATTCCTCCCGGATCAACACTTCCATTACACGAGTGCCACCCCTTCTGAACACAGAAGCGCTTCCCTCCGGAAGGGTTGAAGTCACTTCCTGCGGCCTAGGGCCGCCTGCTGCTCTTCTGATGTCTTTGTAACTCGATTACTGGCGGGGTCGCGGACCAACCCTCCTCAAGACTCCACAAAAAAAAAAAAAAAAGAGTCAGAAATAAAGGGACGAGGCGGTCGCAGGCTCAAGCCGCGAGTCATTAGGAGCGAGGACGCCCGCCGGTTTGTGATCATAACGCTGCGGCAGAACAAAATCGTCCTTTGTGCAAGAGAGACGTTTCTTTTCTCAGAGCCAAAACATGTCCACGAGTGGACGCTTGGAGGTGTATACCGTTGTGATATACTGTGGTCTTCTTGTGGAAATTCGCGCCGGCCGGAGTGGCCGAGCGGTTAAAGGCGCTACAGTCTGGAACCGCACGACCGCTACGGTCGCAGGTTCGAATCCTGCCTCGGGCATGGATGTGTGTGATGTCCTTAGGTTAGTTAGGTTTAAGTAGTGATAAGTTCTAGGGGACTTATGACCACAGCAGTTGAGTCCCATAGTGCTCAGAGCCATTTTTTTGGAAATTCGCCTGCACGCTGAGACACCCATGTTGTTACTGCGTCCAGTACAAGGTCATAATCTGTTCGTAGCCTGGGAAGGTGATCGCTCCAAGACTCTTTCTCGCGATACCACTTTCCACATCATTTTACCTTACACTTGTAGAAAGTGTGCTCTGCATCTGAAGCTAGACAACAATTGACTTAATTCGACGTTCATTTATCTGACCAAAAGTACTTGCACATGCTTATACAGGGTGAGTCACAAACTATGGCCACCAAGAATAACTCCGAAAGTATGATAGTAGCTGAAAAGCTGGCGGGACGAAAGTTGCATGGGACAACGGGGTCCATAATATGCCATTTGTTTTTTGTTGTTAGGTGGGGTCGCTTCAGAGATATGAATGTCATCTTCTTTACAATTGGGATGCTATAATCTGGTACTTATTTTCTGATAGCGGCTATCGAGACGAATCCAATGATGTGTAACAGAAAGGTCTTTGAAGGCCAAAGAAGGTCACAAAGGTGGCATGAACGTCCATTAATAGAACGTGTTCGGAGTGATGACCTTTGGTATCAGTGAAGTGCTGCAATCTTCTTATCGTGGATTGAGTGGTATTCCTTATCATTCGGCACTTACCGAAACACATGCTCTGATAACTCTCTCTCGCATATCTTCAGGTGTAGTTGCAACGCCTTTATAAACAATGTATTTTACGAATCTCCACAAGAAAAAAATCCAGAGACGTCAAGTCTGGCTAACGAGCCGGCCAAGACACATCTCCTCCGCTTCCAATCCAACGATTTGGGAATTGTCTCTGCAACTCATTTCTAGCCATCAGCGAAAAATGTGCCGGACAAAATGGTTCAAATGGCTCTGAGCACTATGGGACTCAACTGCTGAGGTCATTAGTCCCCTAGAACTTAGAACTAGTTAAACCTAACTAAACTAAGGACATCACACACATCCATGCCCGAGGCAGGATTCGAACCTGCGACCGTAGCGGTCTCGCGGTTCCAGACTGCAGCGCCAGAACCGCGCGGCCACTTCGGCCGGCTGTGCCGGACACCCATCGTGTTGATACCACATTCTGTTTCTTGTTCCTGAAGATATTTCTTCCAATAACAGGCCTCATGTTTCTTGCAGGAGTGTGGTGTAATTCCTACTATCAAGATTTCCTTCGATGAAATAGGGGCATATAATTCTGTCCTCCAGAATGCCACACCGTACACTCACCGACCACGTTTTTGGTGTGCAACTTGCCGCAGCCAACACGGATTTTCACTTGCCCAGTAATGCATGTTATGCAAATTAACATTTCCATGGTTCGTGAATGTAGCCTCGTCAGTAAATAAAATTAAATTCATAGTTGTGTCATCCATCTGAATGTGAAGTTGAGCCCATCGGCAGAATTCAATGCGACGCATACAATCTACACCAGTTAATTCTTGGTGGACACTGATATCGTAAGGATGATATTTATGACGATGCAGAACACGACAACACTACTCTGGCTCATGCCAGATTCCCTTGCGATTTGACAAGCAAATCGAACCACAGTGGCAAGAGTACCAATTTCCGTTTCCTCCTTAGTAACTTTCCTTTGCCGGGTATGTTTCCGATGCGTTAAACATCCAGTTGTTCTCAGCTTATCGTACACATATTTTAATGTACGACGTGTAGTGTGAGTACGCTGAGGATATCTTTCAGCGTATAAGTCCCTAGCTCTTACTGAATTTTGTTGGCATTCTCCATAAATGAGAAGCGTATCGACTTGTTCTTCGAAGGAATACATCATTCACATTCGCTTGATTCGACGATACTAGTCTTACCGTTCCTATTAGAGTTGCATTGCGAAACCGTCGAATGGTGTTTGCATATCAGTGTCACTTTAGATGGATACGCCGTATTCGTCGAATATTTACTATCTGTACGATATACGAAAGAGAATTGTCAGAGCATGTGCTTCGATAAGTGCCGAAGAGGTAAGGAATACCACTCAATCCAGAAGATAGCGGCACTGCATTGATACTAATGGTCATCACTTCGAACACCTTCTGTAAATGGACGTTCATGCCACCTGTGTGACCTTCGTTGACCCTCAAAGACATTCCTGTTACACATCATTGGATTCGTCTCGGTAGCCGCTATCAGAAAATAAGTACGAAACTATAGCATCCCATTAAAGAAAAAAAAACCACATTCATATTTCTGACGCGACCCCACCTAGCAATAAAATAACCATCGTCATATTATGGCCCCATCCCATCCAACATTTCTCCCACAAACTTTACAGCTACTGTCACGCTTTCGGAGTTACTCTAGGTGGCAATAGTTGAAAAAATGGTTCAAATGGCTCAGAGCATTATGGGACTTAACAGCTGAGGTCATCAGTCACCTAGAACTTAGAACTACTTAAACCTAATTAACCTAAGGACATCACATACATCCATGCCCGAGGGAGGATTCGAACCTGAGACCGTAGCGGTCGCGCGGTTCCAGACTGAAGCGCCTAGAACCGCTCGGCCACATAGGCCGGCGGCAATAGTTAGTGACTCACCCTGTATAGTCCGGACTCGACCACTAGATGTTACGAGAGACGGACACACCAGAAAAAAATGGTTCAAATGGCTCTGAGCACTATGGGACTTAACTTCTAAGGTCATCAGTCCCCTAGAACTTAGAACTATTTAAACCTAACTAACCTAAGGACATCACACACATCCACGCCCGAGGCAGGATTCGAACCTGCGACCGTAGCGGTCGCGCGATTCCAGACTGTAGCGCCTAGAACCGCTCGGCCACCTCAGCCGGCTGGACACACCAGAGCAGAAGGTGGAGGGGAGTATTGTGTTGTCAGCAGACGAGCAATAAGAGGGGGGCTCAGTGACTTTAAATGTGAGCCGGTCCTTCGAGTAACAAATTCACCAGGGGTATTTCAGTCCTTTTAACACTGCCCAAATCGACGATTGGTGATGTGACTGCGAAGTGGAACTGGCAAAGAGCAACCACAGACAGATCAAGCCTAGACCTCCTATGATCACAGACAGGGACCGTCGAGCATCGCAGAGGTCGGTTGTTAAAAATGGCATCAAATCAGCGGCAGGAGTCACTCGTGGGTTCTCTAGTGCTACCAGCAGCGGACTGAGAGCAATGACTGTGCATATTCACTTAAGAATAATGGGGTAAAATGATCGAGAAGCTCCTCATAAGCCACACCTTCCTGCAGGTAGTGCTAAGTGACGCTTGAGGTGGTGCAAATAAGTGACGCCATTAGACGGGGAATCCGAAGGAAGGGCCTGGGTTTGGCGAATGCTTGGAGTACGTGACTTGTCATCGTGTGTAGTGCTAATAGAGAAGAGGGAAGGGTCTGGTGATATAGTATGGTGGTGCTGCTCGTGGATAGAGTGTGGTCCCATTATTGCTCTTAAGGAAACGTTAAATGTAGAATTATATTAACAAAAAATTACAGCTTTAAACACAGTGTACAGTAGAAGGACAATTCGGAAAAAATGACTGTTTCTGTCATTATGACACGGTAACATGTCTTAAAGCAGCTTTTGTGCTATGGTTTGTGAGCGGTAACATTCCTAAAATGGACTCACCTGCCCAGATTCACGACCTGAACCCAATGGAATATTTTTGGGATGAGTCAGTGTGTTGAGTTCACCCCAAACCTCAGCGTCCACCCTAACTGCCTTTTTTGTCATCGGCTCTTGACGCTGAATGGGTTGCCATCCTTCCACAAGCATTCAGACACTTCATTGAAAACATGCCTAGAAGAGCTGAAGCAGTAACGAAGGCGAAATGTGGACGCACCCCGTATTAATGAAGACTAAAAGACGTCCAGATACTTTTGATCTGGTAGTGTGTGTGAACGTTTTTCTGTGCTGGGGCTACAAACTTTCAGGAATGATTGACAAGGACGAAAGCATCAGTTACAGACAGCGAATAGCATCTATTTCGTCTGCTCTCTTTTAATATCTCACATTCTACCATCACGCACATATTACATTCTCGATAAATTACTTCCTCTCTCGGCTTGTGGCAAGTAGATCGTTCGCACATTAAATTCTTTAAGGCAAGAGTGATATATGGTAGTAAGGTTATGCTTGGTGGTCGCTCATAACGTAGGACTAAAGCGTAACGGCTCATGCATTCGTTTCCAACGTCCTGCTGAGGCTACATGGCACAGTAAGCTGATACCTTATTCATATTGTTTCCAATCGGTCGTATCATATTTTAACCTTTATTCATGCTGACTGTTAAATCGAACGACCTAAAAATGCTCAAGAGTTCTAAGAGCCACACTTCGTAAAGGAGGAAGAGATCTACGGATCAACGGTTCTAGGCGCTGCAGTCTGGAACCGCGCAACAGTTACGGTCGCAGGTTCGAATCCTGCCTCAGGCATGTATGTGTGTGATGTCCTTAGGTTAGTTAGGTTTAAGTAGTTCTAAGTTCTAGGGGACTGATGACCTCAGAAGTTAAGTCCCATAGTGCTCAGAGCCATTTGAACCATTTTCTACGGATCAAGAACTCATCTGTTGAAGCTGCACTATGTGTTTCGAAGCAGTTTTATTGTATACGAGTATTTATATCTTCCATTACGTGAAGGACAATGTAAAGCTGTAATTTGTTGTCATATACTCTACATTTAACGTTTTCTTAAGAGCCTTAATGGGACTACGCTCAATCCACGAAAAAGACACCCACACTGAATCACCATATCCTTCGTTCTTCACTGTTGGCACTAGACACGGCGGCAGGACACGTTCTCCAAGCATTCGCCAAACCCAGACCCTTCCTTCGGATTCCCACAGGCTATAGCGTGATTCGTCACTGGTAAACTGAATGGAAGTTCAAATACGCAATACCCGCTCATTGTCTTTCCACTGTATGATTGTTGACTTCTAGTCCTTTTACTTATGTAGTTTTATTCTATGTGCAGATATGACCTGAAGATATACCTCCACGCTATGGAACTGGTCGTTATACAGCGAAAACAATAAACAGCTATTGCGGATTTGGACTTCCACTCAATATTAATACAGACTATTTTAACATTTCTGGTTTGAAATTGTTTGATCCTCCATCACATTACGTACACGTTTTTTAGCTGTGGTTGGCTGATGTATAGGTTATCTGTATTTATATTTTCTTCTGGCACTCTGCTTCATCAGACTAATGGAGCTTGCGGTCATCGGGTTTCCAAGACGCCCTTACCTCAAGCAGCGTTTCTAGTTGAAAAATGAATGTGTGTGACCTTATTCACGTTTTTTAATGTTTCTACATGGATATCTTCCCTTTTCATGTACGTTTCTTTGAGCCTGTTGCACCCACGTGGTTTTTGAGTGAGATTTGAAATAGCAGTAACAAAAATGTACGTGGAGTCTTTAATGATGAGCCAGAAACTTTGACCACCTTATTAATAGTGTATTGCTCCACATTTGGAAAGCAATACAACGATTCTGCGTTCCACTGATTCGAGAAACCCTTGGTAAATTTCCAGAGGTTTGTGGCACACGTTGCCTATGCACAGGTCACGCAATTTTCGTAAATTACGTCTGTTGCTTTGTGGTCATGGTGCTGGCACCCAATAGCGTTACAGATGCATTCCATTCTGGTGGCCACAATATCATCCTGAGTTATCTGTCACACTCACCAAACCATTGTATCACATTTTGGCCCTGTAACAAGAACAGTTGTGCTAGTAAATGATGCCGCCGATAACAGCTAAGACATCAAGCGTGAGTGTGGGAAGGCGGTCCGCAATAACTCAGACAGCCCCCATACCGTAACACTGACACGGCTGGCCTGCATTTTAGGACACGATCATCGACCTGGTGTGACAATAAACGTGATTCAACCGACCAGGAGACGTGTTTCTGTTGATCAACTGTCGAACTTCGATGATCCCGTGCAAGCTGCAAACTGGCTAACTCGGAGTGTCAACATAAATGGCGTGATACGAAACACTTGTCCCGGCACCAGCAATGTACTGTGTCGTCAGATCTGTCACAGATCGTCATTTGTTCTGCTTCACAGGGCCAACAAGCCACCGAGATCCAAGTGTATGATGAGGTGTCGACGACGAAAACCTTGTCTCTTAGCTTTATCGTCCTTCAGTCACTGTCCATAGATGCTCGTGATAGTAGCATGTGAACAGCTCAATAGCTTCGCCGTTTCCCAGATGCTCGTACCAGGCTCCGGAATATAACAATCTTCCCGCTGTCAGAATGATGAAAACTAGGCGGAACGATAAGAGTTGGAGACGAAAACGATATATGGAAAACACTGATAAAAAGAAGGGCGAGGGAATGACTTCCGAGGACTAGAGGGAACTATAGAGGGTAAAAACTGTAGAGAAAGACAAAGACTGAAATACATTTAGCAAACAACTGAGGATGTAGGTTGCAAGTGCTACTCGGAGATGAGCAGGTTGGCCAGGAGAGAAATTCGTGATGGACCGAATCAAACGAGTCAGAAGACGATTTAAAATAAAAAATAAAAAATTGCATTAATGTACTATAATTTTTGGAAAATTTTTCTATCTGCACCTAAGGATGGAACTTCGAGTTCCGAAATCGGTTATGTAATAAAAAACATTTTAAAATAAACCTAGTATTTTATTTATAAGTGCGTAAAATGGTTCCTTACTAAAAGTAATGGGGTTACATAAAATGATTTTTATGTTTCTATTGATTGAATATGAATACCAGCTACTACTTGTGTGTTCAGCTGAAGAAGTGATATTTTGAGCACGTGAAAAATTGTGCTACAGCCACTCCTCCATACTTACAGGAAGTAGTGGCGCAGACCAGGGAAACGGATTTTTGAGGGAAACGCAGATGAACTCCAGAGCAAAGGGGGATGGGCGGGGCGTGTCGCCCGCAGGGAACCAATTTGGTGTCCGGTAACAGCGAGGCCACCCTGTCGAGTTCCGCGCTTTCTAATTTATTAAAGACTATACATCAAAAGAAAAAATAATTAAATTCCACAGAAATTATAAAGCGTTGATTTGTTATTCTTTTCAGCTCGTTTTGCTGCCTTTACAGACTTAGTATTTCAATGTCTCGATACCAATATCAGAGACTGTACCAAAGGAAGTTAAAGAAGGAAAGGAAAGAAAGAGCTTCGAATGACTTATGAATTCGAAATTTCAATCTGTCTCCTCTGAGCCGGCGGTAACCCCCCTCCCTCCTCCACCCCTACCCCTCCTCCCTCCGTTCATCCCCGCCCACTACCGGCGACTGCAATGCTGACAAAGGCATCCAATCCCAAACCTCTTTTCGCTCTCTGTCTTAATTTTCTTGCTCCACTTCGATCGGAGAATAAGCGAAATGTTTTTCCAGTCTTCGGCCGTATCTAATAATGAAATCAAATTACTCGCTACTTGGAAGTGTGAGAAGGCGGCTTGATTTGTTTCTTAAGAGAGATTTCTGGAGGGAGTAATTTGAGAAGTAAAAGAGTTGCGGCCGCAGTTTTCGCGAACGGAGAAGCAAAGTTTTCCTCATTTTTTATTTGTCCTTTATCCTCGAGAGTGGAAACGAAAGAAAAAAAAGGAGACCCAGCACACAATAATATCGACTTCAAACTGAATTACAGAAGTAATCTTTGCTGGCTGGTCCTCCATCTCTGAAAGCCAGGAGAAACACAATGTAGTCAGAGGAAGTCCAGCTCGGGCGTGAAGTTCGGTTCCTCCTGACATGTATCGGAAGTAAACCAATCAAATCCGACGATATCATTTCTTCAACAAATTAGTAAGCTTACTGTTCTCTCATATTCTTGACTTAATTTCACTACAATGAGAAAAGTTACACGCAAACACTTCAAATTACTTAAGAGTGTTGTATGATAGATGTGCAAGTATAGAACCTCAGGTGTGCCCTAGGTGAGTGTGTAGGGACCTTTCCTGTTGTTGTTCGTATAGTATATTAATGACCTTGCAGACAATATTTATAGCGACCGCAGACTTCCCGCAGATGATGCAGTTGTCTATGAGGGCTGGTCGTTTATTAACGTCTGATCAGTCGCGAAACGGGAACCACAGCGAAAATCCAATGAAGATTTCCACAGGTGTGCTGGGCAGTGTCGCGAGTCGCGGGTACATCCGTCGATCGCGCCCAATCACTCTTTTCAGTTCTGAGCGCACAGAGAATACGTAAAGATGCCTAGAAAATAGTGTCTACCGCCAGGTAAGAGTGCCTGCTGAGCGATTTCGCCTGATTTCATGCAGCCCACATAACTTAACTGTCATGCATTTCCTCCTCCGTGACCGTTCTCGGCAGCACACTGCAGGTGCAGTGTGTTTGATCACCTGTCGCACAGCTCGGACTTGACTGCCTTTGAGTTTCATATCTGCTAGCATGACCACTGGGTATGAAGACAACATTTTGGCACAGACAACGAGATGCAGTATAGGAGGAAGCACGGTCTGCTGCTTTCTATGACGAAAATAAGAAATTGGAAATTTGTGGTAAGGACTTATGGGACCAAACTGCTGAGGTCATTGGTCCCTAAGCTTAAGCACTACTTAATCTAACTTATGCTAAGGACAACACACACACCTATACCCGAGGGAGGACTCGAACCTCCGAAGGTAGGGAGAGCCACGAGGACCGTGTCAAGGCGCCTCAGACCGCGCGGCTACCCAGCGCGGCTATGACGAAGATACTGGCAAGTTGATACAGCAGTAAGTTGTAGCAGCAACTATGAAGAGACGTAGCTGGAAGGTGTAGCTAACTGTTGCAAATAAAACATTTTAGATTCTCACTGTGGTTTCCATTTCGCAACCGATCGGGCATTAATAGATGAATAGCCCTCATATAAAGATGTGCTGCATGAAAAATGTTGCACAAATATTGATTCGCATCTTGATAAGATTTCAAACTGGTGCAAAGATTCGGGATCAGATTTAAACTTTCAGAAATCTGAAACTGTGCATTTAACAAAGCGAAAACATGTGATAATAACAGTGATAATGATAATATAGACTGTTGCAAGGCTCTCAGTTGGGGGCCACTTCGTCGACTTGTGTGTCCCTGACGCAACCGGCACCCGGTGATCCCAGGCGGTTACCTGTACAAGTTTTAACAAACCTCGATGTTGCTTTACTTAGGTGATCGGGTAACAACAAGTGTGCCCAATGCGGCAAGGTCATGACGAAAACGCGAAATATGATGCGTCGGTAGTTGATATGACCAATTCATATAGACATTTGCAAAAAAGATAACACTCTAATAAGTTTGTTTGGACTGTATACATCTAATAAGTGAGTCATACATAACTTTGAATGTTGTGTGTTCTTCTGTGGTACTGAATTATATAAAAGGAGAGTAAAGTTCTTGAATGTGAAACGTCCCCTTTTGAACAATTATACAAGACTGTGCTTAAACTGACAAACAATATTTTTAGCGCAACGCAATCCGACTTTCAGAAATCCCTACAAAAGAATGGCCCTGACTAACACTAACCTATACCTTTCACAAATCACTTACCTCACCAAAAATCTTCGTTACTCGAACTACTGCAATACAGCAAGCGCCACTACTGCCAGCTAAATAAAAGATTCAAACTACTGAAGGCACTAACTACTGATAGGCATAGTTAGCAAATGAAAGATTTTAATAGAGAACAAACAATGTATTTACATTAATAATCATAATATATATAGCAGTTCATGATATCCAGTATTACAAATTTCAAAACTCCGCCATCTCTCTCCCCACATCCACCACTGCTGGCGGCTCACCCCAACTGCGCAACGCTACGCGCTGTTCACGTCCAGCTGTCGCTGCCCAACACTACAATGGCAGACAACAATGCAAACTGGCCACAGACTGCACACAGCACAGCCAGTGATTTTCATACAGAGCGCTACGTAACGTTGCCAATAAGAAAACATAAACAGCCTACTTTATGTAAGTAGGCTGTTTAGGTTTTCTTATATTGGTAATGCCGCCGCCACGTAGCGCTCTCTGTATGAAAATCACTGGCTGTGCTGTGTGCAGTCTGTGGCTAGTTTGCATTGTTGTCTGCCATTGTAGTGTTGGGCAGCGGCAGCTGGATGTGAACAGCGTGTGCATTGTTGTCTGCCATTGTAGTGTTGGGCAGCTGGATGTGAACAACGCGTAGCGTTGCGCAGTTGGAGGTGAGCCACCAGCAGTGGTGGATGTGGGGAGAGAGATGGCGGAGTTTTGAAATTTGTAAGACTGGATGTCAATTATGACTATTAAGGTAAATACATTGTTTGTTCTCTATCAAAATCTTTCATTTGCTAACTATGCCTATCAGTAGTTAGTGCCTTCCGTAGTTTGAATCTTTTATTTAGCTGGCAGTAGTGGCGCTCGCTGTATTGCAGTAGTTCGAGTAACGAAGATTTTTGTGAGGTAAGTGATTTGTGAAAGGTATAGGTTATTGCTAGTCAGGGCCATTCTTTTGTAGGGATTTTTGAAAGTCAGATAGCGTTGCGCTAAAAATATTGTGTGTCACTTTAGTGAATGCTTGAGTACGTTCAGTTTTGCTCAGCTGTTTGAAAAGCAAATAATGTAAGAGGTTTATTAGCACAGTAATTCAGAAATTGTTCTAAGGGGACGTTTCAAATGTAACAAGTAGTCTTGAATGTTGATAAGCTTATACAGGGTGAAAAGTATTTGACTCTGGGAGGTTGTAGGGGACATCAAAACAAATATTTTCCCTAATGTCATTTTCCCCTATGAGGAGTATTTAAACCGGTAGAGGAAGATTTATCTGGCGGCAAATTAATTAAACCAACAAACACTTTCCCATTTTTTTATGACCAAGAGACAACACATTAACACAACCCAATTTCAGTTACAGTATATTTTCAAAAATGCCTCCATTGACACGTAAACAAAGGTTAAACCGTCGGATCATATTCTGTCTGACACGGGCAAAACCCCAGGGGTATCCTGAATTGTTCCTCCTGCTGCTACTATCCGGGCAACCAGATCCTCTTCTGATGCAGCAGGAGTTGCCTAAACAAGGTTGCGCATCTCTCCCCACACAAAAAAGTCCAGAGGGGACATATCTGGGGATCGAGCAGGCCATGATACAGGACCACCTCTGCCAATCCACGTTCCCGGGAACCGTCGGTCCAGGAATCGACGCACACGACGACTGAAATGTGCCGGCGCCCCGTCATGTTGGAACCAAATGTGTTGTCTTGTAGCTAGCGGGACGTCTTCCAGCAACTTCCTCAAATGGCAGCGTTCTTGCTGTGCGACGGCGTCCCTATCCAGGTAATCTGCTAATTGACCCGGTCTCACGCAGACGTTGGTACACAGCAGCAAAGGTCGTATGATGCGGGATACGGCGATTAGGATATTGTTGTTGATAAACCCGCTGTACAGCTCGTCCGTTGTGGTGTGCTACGTAGTACTCACCAACCATATCAGTGTACTCACTACAGGTGTATCGATCCATTAGTAAACAGAGACAGTGCACTACTACACTGGTGGACAGCAGTTGCCTACAACTGAAGAGCGTAATACTGCCTCTAACAACTGAAGAGCGTAATATGACCTCCACTGGTTTAAATAATCCTCATAGGAAAAAATGATATTAGGGAAAAATATTTGTTTTGATGTCCCTACACCTCCCAGAGTTTGTCGGTTTAAATACTTTTCAGCCTGTATAAATCACTGAGTGCTAGTAACGTTCGTAGTACCATGCTACGACGATGTATTGTCCTCGTTGGAGTCTTCCATACTAATGATGATAAGTCTGTATATCCACTGAATCTCGCGGTGAAACTCTGAGTGCAACTGCTTAAAAAGACGCGCCGGCCGACCAGACTCGCGAACAGTGAAGTTATGTCCTTTTAGCGTCCTCTGGTGGCAATGGTGGCGCGTGCACGTGGAGCCACTCACCGTAGAACAGCGAGCGATCAAAGAGGGATGGTCACCCGGCGGTGAGCTGGCGGGAGATTTTAAAAGTGCCGTCTCTCCCGTAGCTTTAAGTGGTGAAGGTGCTACGTCGTAAAGTCAAGCGCCGGCACGCCAGTCGGGAAAGACAGAGAAGAGAAGGCTGTGAGAAAGCTAGTCACACGCTGACCAGACCTCCCTCTAGGACGACAACGCGACAGCTGCGTCCCCCTACTTCAAGAGAACATAAGTGCCGCGACCGACTGACGACGGCACAGTTGCATAGCAGCTTCAACATTAGGCACTTGTATAGCAGCGTCAACGCTAGATTACTTCACTTGTACACTCTATGTAGCACAGACTTGGGTCTGCCTATACTGAAGAAGTTGGATTATTTTGTACACTACTGACCATTAAAATTGCTACACCAAGAAGAAATGCAGATGATAAACTGGTATTCATTGGACTAATATATTATACTAGAACTTACATGTGATTGATTTTCACGCAATGTGGGTGCATAGATCCTGAGAAATCAGTACCCAGAACAACCACCTCTGGACGTAAAAACGGCCTTGATACGCCTGGGCATTAAGTCAAACAGAGCTTGAATGGCGTGTACAGGTACAGCTGCCCATGGAGCTTCAACACGATACCACAGTTCATCAAGAGTAGTGACTGGCGTATTGTGACGAGCCAGTTGCTCGGCCACCATTGACCAGACGTTTTCAATCGGTGAGACATCTGGAGAATGTGCTGTCCAGGGCAGCAGTCGAACATTTTCTGTATCCAGAAAGGCCCGTACAGGACCTGCAACATGCGGTCGTGCATTATCCTGCTGAAATGTAGGGTTTCGCAGCGATCGAATGAAG
Source organism: Schistocerca cancellata (assembly GCF_023864275.1). Lineage (NCBI taxonomy): Eukaryota > Metazoa > Arthropoda > Insecta > Orthoptera > Acrididae > Schistocerca > Schistocerca cancellata. The sequence goes on along the minus strand of NC_064634.1, from coordinate 77,387,453 downwards.
GGTAGAGCCACGGTCGCAACACATCTGAAATGTAACGTTCACTGTTCAAAGTGCCGTCAATGCGAACAAGAGGTGACCGAGACGTGTAACCAATGGCACCCCATACCATCACGCTGGGTGATACGCCAGTATGGCGATGACGAATACAAGCTTCGAATGTGCGTTCACCGCGATGTCGCCAAACACGGATGCGACCATCATGATGCTGTAAACAGATCCTGGATTCATCCGAAAAAATGACGTTTTGCCATTCGTGCTGCCAGGTTCGTCGTTGAGTACACTATCGCAGGCGCTCCTGTCTGTGATGCAGCGTCAAGGGTAACCGCAGCCATGGTCTCCGAGCTGATAGTCCATGCTTCTGCAAACGTCGTCGAACTGTTGGTGCAGATGGTTGTTGTCTTGCGAACGTCCCCATCTGGTGACTCAGGAATCGAGACGTGGCTGCACGATCCGTTACAGCCATGCGGGTAAGATGCCTGTCATCTCGGCTGCTAGCGATACGTGGCCGTTGGGATCCAGCACGGCGTTCCGTATTACCCTCCTGAACCCACCGATTCCATATTCTGCTAACAGTCATTGGATTTCGACCAACGCGAGCAGCAATGTCGCGATACGATAAACCGCAATCGCCACAGGCTACAATCCGACCTTTATCAAAGTCGGAAACGTGATGGTACGCGTTTCTCCTCCTTACACGAGGCATCGCAACAAATTTTCACAAGACAACACCTGTCAACTGCTGTTTGTGCATGACAAATCGGTTGGAAACTTTCGTCGTGTCAGCACGTTGTAGGTGTCTGTAGCACATCTTCATGGTGTAGCAATTTTAATGGCCAGTACTGTATGTCACCCTTTGCTTGCGAAAGAAAACGTAAACATAAAAGCAAGAAATGCGAAAGGTACACCACAAGTTGCCGCTGTTTGTCTTGTGCGAATGCAGTCATTGTGAAGCCACTTCCCCTGTCAACGGCGAACCAAAATGCAGCCATTATTTTCAAACAAACAGAGCCTGCATTTGTCCGAAAACACTACCTCATTCCGTTCGTGTCTCTGGTGACATCGTTCCATACACCATTGCCTCAATCATGTTTCTGCACATTCGCCAAAGGTAGGCGGAGAAGCGAAAGGCGCTCATGCAACACACGCCGAAATAAACGGGGACGGGCCGTCACCCCTGATAGTGTACGATGTGTTACACTGTTCCTCTGTTGTTCCAGAGCCGATGAGGACGCAGATAAGTCTTAAAAATGCCATTCGGATGAGGGGTTGACATTCTCAGGAGGGGAGGTTGGTTCGAGTAGTGCAATCTGACCCATCTCGTCGTGTTCTACGGCTTTCCGTGAACCATGTTGCACACACCCGTTGCACTGCGGAAACAATTCGTCGCAAACGAGCAGCAGTGTCCCGGATGGATCCATCATATTCCCTCACACCAATGATGCGCCCTCTTTCAAACTCACTGATCTTACGGTACGTTTCGCGCATACGTCTGCGAGGCATCCTGCACGTCTGATAAAGTCACACTGATCCATTACCTACGGTTTGCAGCGACAACGGGAGCCGCAGGCACCTTTTACTGGCAGGTGGTGTTGCGCCACGGTTCGATGTTGATCTTTGTGCCCGCGGGCCGACATGGTTCAATGCTAATTGTTGTGGACTGACAAGACAGCCAGTCCACAGTGACGGGTAACCGAAAGGCACGCGTTTACACTCGCCGGCTGGCGTTATGTCTGAAACAGGATACGTAATGAATGCTATAAAGAAAAGTACGTAGCTGCTGGAATACTTAACTTTAATCCATCATTTGTATACAGCATTCTTGATGATACAAGTGAGACTCTCTCTAGATACGGTTAATGGCGCCTTGCTAGGTCGTAGCCATGGACTTAGCTGAAGGCTATTCTAACTGTCTCTCGGCAAATGAGAGAAAGGCTTCGTCAGTGTAGTCGCTAGCAAAGTCGTCGTACAACTGGGCGAGTGCTAGTAAGTCTCTCTAGACCTGCCGTGTGGTGGCGCTCGGTCTGCGGTCACTGACAGTGGCGACACGCAGGTCCGACATGTACGATTTAAAGCTACCACCTAGCAAGTGTGGTGTCTGGCGGTGACACCACACTAATCATTTCTGCAGAACTTACTACCGTGCATGTCCTGTGAATTTGAACGTGCTATCTCTACTCGTTCAAGGTGTTCCGGTTTTTTTCTGAACATTTATATACCCAGATGAAATACTTTGTTGCGATGTGAAACAGAGTAATCACACAGACTCAGTCGTAGGCAACGCAGGTGGCATTCTTGGGTTTTTTGGAAGAATGCTGTGAAAATGCTGCCAGTCTGTAAAGAAGATTGTTTGCTAAACACACGTGCCACCCATTCTAGAATACTGCTCTGAGAGCTAGGTTGCAGGTTCAATCATTAGTACGGCTAATTTTAAAGTGTTTTGTTAACAATTATGACATGAAAAATTAGCTGGTGATCACTCACCATGTGCATCAGTAGGGCAACAGGCAGTGAGTGTTCGGGAGGTGCGGAGATCAACCTTCCATGAGATGTATGTATTGTTGTTGTTGTAGTCTTCAGTCCTGAGACTGGTTTGATGCAGCTCTCCATGCTACTCTATCCTGTGCAAGCTTCTTCATCTCCCAGTACCTACTGCAACCTACATCCTTCTGAATCTGCTTAGTGTATTCATCTCTTGGTCTCCCCCTACGATTTTTACCCTCCACGCTGCCCTCCAATACTAAATTGGTGATCCCTTGATGCCTCAGAACATGTCCTACCAACCGAGCCCGTCTTCTGGTCAAGTTGTGCCACAAACTTCTCTTCTCCCCAATCCTATTCAATACTTCCTCATTAGTTATGTGATCTACCCATCTAATCTTCAGCATTCTTCTGTAGCACCACATTTCAAAAGCTTCTATTCTCTTCTTGTCCAAACTATTTACCGTCCATGTTTCACTTCCATACATGGCTACACTCCATACAAATACTTTCAGAAATGACTTTCTGACACTTAAATCTATACTCGATGTTAACAAATTTCTCTTCTTCAGAAACGCTTTCCTTGCCATTGCCAGTCTACATTTTATATCCTCTCTACTTCGACCATCATCAGTTATTTTGCTCCCCAAATAGCAAAACTCCTTTACTACTTTAAGTGTCTCATTTCCTAATCTAATACCCTCAACATCACCCGACTTAATTCGACTACATTCCATTATCCTCGTTTTGCTTTTGTTGATGTTCATCTTATATCCTCCCTTCAAGACACTATCCATTCCGTTCAACTGCTCTTCCAAGTCCTTTGCTGTCTCTGACAGAATTACAATGTCATCGGCGAACCTCAACGTTTTTATTTCTTCTCCATGGATTTTAATACCTACTCCGAATTTTTCTTTTGTTTCCTTTACTGCTTGCTCAATATACAGATTGAATAGCATCGGGGAGAGGCTGCGGTGGTCTAGCGGTTCTGGCGCTGCAGTCCGGAACCGCGGGACTGCTACGGTCGCAGGTTCGAATCCTGCCTCGGGCATGGGTGTGTGTGGTGTCCTTAGGTTAGTTAGGTTTAAGTAGTTCTAAGTTCTAGGGGACTGATGACCTAAGATGTTGAGTCCCTTAGTGCTCAGAGCCATTTGAACCATTTTTTTGGGAAGAGGCTACAACCCTGTCTTACTCCCTTCTCAACCACTGCTTCTCTTTCATGCCCGTCGACTCTCATAACTGCCATCTGGTTTCTATACAAATTGTAAATAGCCTTTCGCTCCCTGTATTTTACCCCTGCCACCTTTAGAATTTGAAAGAGAGTATTCCAGTCAACATTATCAAAAGCTTTCTCCATGTCTACAAATGATACTTCACAAAACGTACATCGTCGCCTTTCCCATTACCTCGCACCAAGAACGCTGAATAGAAATTGTGCGCCGTAGTGATGAAAAAGGTTCGCACCATCAAGATCGAAGATGAACTCCTTGGGAGATACAAACCGTGCAGGGTGTTCGTCTAGGTATCCAAAGAATGCATATAGAATTATATAGGTGTAACGGAGTGATAAGAACAGATGGAATGTGATGGCATGGAACCGAATGCGAAACACCCCGTCGTGGAGCTCATCGTGAAACTGGTCGTCCTTTAAAGCGTAACTACAGATAATGTGACATAGACACCTATTTTGAGTACTTCAACTCCACAGAATGTTCTTTTTGAGCATCTAATCCAAATTAAATCATCGAATCTTTAATTTGTGTCTTTCCGTGAAGACACTTCCTCAATAAATCAGGGTTTGCAAGGAACCTGAGTGTTGGCTGAGCTGCATTCATAACAGGTTCTGGCAATGACTGTTGATATGAATACGTCTCATTTCAGTAGCTGAACTTACACCAATCTCGGGGCGGCCGGTACGGCCGAGTGGTTCTAGGCGCTTCAGTTTGGAACCGCGCGACCGCTACAGTCGCAGGTTCCAATCCTGCCTCGGGCATGGATGAGTGTGATGTCCTTAGGTTAGTTTGGTTATAGTAGTTATAAGTTCTAGGGGACTGATGACCTCAGATGTTAAGTCCCACAGTGCTCAGAGCCATTTGAAACATCTGAACACCAATCTCTTTCGGACACAGATTGTGCGTTGGTGTTTGGTCAGTGGATAGTTTGGGGATAAAAACTGCGCACCCAGCACGTCTCTTTGGCTTGAAAGTATGTGTGTTTTTCCTGATAGCTCTCCAGAAGAGAATCAGTTTCTTTCAGACTAAGCCTGCCTTTTCCTCACAGTGGTTTTCCATCCTCAAGTACTTCACCTTTCTCCTCTTTCAGCAAGCGACGAAGCCTACCACCAGACCTCTTTTTTATGTAGCCAACACATTCCAACTTTTCTATTGTTTACGGATTTTTATCTGTTACAGCTCTGAACGAAGAAGAGTCCCCATCACCAAGGTATTTACTATATCTAAGACCATACTGGTCCTCAGATCTGTAAAACATCCTGACAACTGCAGCAGCCTCCATGACCCCACTTAACCACTCTAATTTTTAGAGCATACTACTGCATGCTTTTCTTGCCACAGTTTCTCATTTTCTTCATTGTTGGACATTTTCGTTGTTGCACACTTGCGGCAGTATTTAGACATAATTTCTACATCTAAAACTTTACCTAAGTCAATACCAATAACAGACCCAACGCCATACAGAGATATGTGACCGCTTTTCATCCAGGTCCCATCTACAGACACAAACAGACCAGTAACATTTGTAGGAGATTCACTGTCATTAGTATCTACCCCAGCATCTATTTCTTTTTCATTTATTTCCACGAATTCCTCCATTCCTTTCTTCATAGAAACCTTGGCTATATTTCATACAGCATCAGACATTTCTTTATTTATTTTTTCAAAGCTTGCACAAGGTAGAGGCATGTTCAGAAAACCACACAACAAATTGCCTCCTTCCCTGCCCTGTCCAAGGCATCTCAGAGCATGTGCTAACCTAAAATTGCTTTCGTGTCAGTTTTTTTGGAGCAGGAAAATGAAAATTCATATCCACAGGAATTACAAATTAATTTAAAATCACAAGCTATTCCCACTCTTCTTTCTTCAACAACAATCATGCATTCCGTATTTTTACAGCTAACACATAAACATGAAAACATTATAGCCTGGCAGAGAAGCTCTAAATCAATAAGTCTGAACCCAGTGGAATCCATATCAACATCATTCCACACCTGTTCAATTCTCCTTTCCCAAATTTCGATGCTGAAACTGAGAGCTTATATTCTTCATTTCGAGCTACTTCTTCTTTTTTGTTGGTAAACCAATTTCCATGAAACCTCCATTTACTAAACACAGTTTTTCCACCATCCATTGTACATAAATCTTGACTTCCACGTAAAGGATTGGGAAGTCAACCCTCCACCTAATATGTGTTAGTTTATCAAAACGTAAATAAACCACATTCAAGAAAATTTTGAGGCAAAGATATGTGTGTCAGCCAGAGATGCAGATGTCAGAGAAAGATATCGAAAGAAAATAGCCTTCATACTGACAAAAATTCCGCTGAAGCAAACAGTTTCCCAAGTGCCGGAAAAGGTGGGAGTGACCGCCAGTGCAGATTTAATCAAACAATTTAAAGGCATTTCTAAAACTGCTATCACGATAAAATTTACACACAACATAGATTAAACTGTGTAGATTAAGAAATAATATATTTGAAAAATCGGTTTTTTGGACCAAAATCCTTTACATCCCCCCCACCGCCACTAAACCTGCCATGGTCACCTTACTTACCCTTCTGCCTCTGCGGTAAGCGGCAAACTGTACTCAGCTCAGAGCCGCTTTCACCAACGTCAGTTGCGATTAAGCTCATCATAAACTGCTAGTGTGTCTGTATGAGTTTTTGCTTCTTATTGAGCAGGGAAACTACCCTTTTTAAAAAGCTCTGACGTTACGGCTAATAATGGAAGCAAGGCTAAAGAAAAATCAAGACACTTTCAGAGGATTTGTCGACCTGTAAAAAGCGTTCGACAATATAAAATGGTGAAAGCTGTTCGAGATTCTAAAAAAAGTAGGGGTAAGCTATAGGGAGAGACGGGTCATATACAATATGTACAACAACCAAGAGGGAACAACAACAGTGGACGATCAAGAACGAAGTGCTCGTATTAAGAAGGGTGTAAGACAAGGCTGTAGCCTTTCGCTCCTACTCTTCAATCTGTACATCGAGGAAGCAATGATGGAAATAAAAGAAAGGCTCAGGAGTGGAATTAAAATACAAGGTGAAAGGATATCAATGATACGATTCGCTGATGACATTGCTATCCTGAGTGAATGTGAAGAAGAATTAAATGATCTGCTGAACGGAATGAACAGTCTAATGAGTACCCAGTATGGTTTGAGAGTAAATCGGAGAAAGACGAAGGTAATGAGAAGTAGTAGAAATGAGAACAGCGAGAAACTTAACATCAGGACTGATGGTCACGAAGTCAATGAAGTTAAGGAATTCTGCTACCTAGGCAGTAAAATAACCAATGACGGACGGAGCAAGGAGGACATCAAAAGCAGACTCGCTATGGCAAAAAAAGCATTTCTGGCCAAGAGAAGTCTACTAATATCAAATTCCGGCCTTAATGTGAGGAAGAAATTTCTGAGGATGTACGTCTGGAGTACAGCATTGTATGGTAGTGAAACATGGACTGTGGGAAAACCGGAACAGAAGAGAATCGAAGCATTTGTGATGTGGTGCTACAGACGAATGTTAAAAATTAGGTGGACTGATAAGGTAAGGAATGAGGAGGTTCTACGCAGAATCGGAGAGGAAAGGAATATGTGGAAAACACTAATAAGGAGAAGGGACAGGATGATAGGACATCTGCTAAGACATGAGGGAATGACTTCCATGGTACTAGAGGGAGCTGTAGAGGGCAAAAACTGTAGAGGAAGACAGAGATTGGAATACGTCAAGCAAATAATTGAGGACGTAGGTTGCAAGTGCTACTCTGAGATGAAGAGGTTAGCACAGGAAAGGAATTCGTGGCGGGCCGCATCAAACCAGTCAGTAGACTGATGACCAAAAAAAAACGTTACTTGACTCTTCGGTTCGGCGGCTCGTTGTTAGATGTACACTGATCAGCGGAAAGCATTATGACCGCCGACCTATTGTCGATATAAAACGGTCCAAGCGATAGCAGCGTCACCTGATGAAGAATGGTTCCTAGTCAGATATACCCACGGGGCTTGCAGTATCACTGAGTGTGAGGTTAAAGTGTAGAATGAGTCTGACTGTGATGACTCGGAGGCTGGCACGAGCATTTCGGAAACTGCACGACTTGCCTTGTATTCGACGGGTGCTGTGATGGGTGTTTGCAACAGGTGGCGAAAACAAGCTGAAACCACGTCCAGACGTCGTGGGGTACGGCGGCCGGCCCTCATTACAGATGTCTGACGTCATAGGCAGGGCAGACTGGTAAAACAGGACAGCGGCGAACTTGGCGGAACTAATATTCTGGGCTGAGCAAACGTGTGTCTGGATACACAGTGCAACGAATAGCCCTAACGATGGGCCTCCATGCATGCGCCAACGTTAACGACACTACATAGGCAACTACCACTCAAATGGACACATGGCCATCGGGAATGGACGTTGGTCCACTGGTAGTAAGTTGCATGGTCCGATGAATCTCGGTACCTTCTTCACCAAGCCGGTGGGAGGGCGCGATTCCGTCGTCTTCCGTGGGAACAGTTCCTTGACACCTGTATTGCGTCACGGAAACAAGCTGGCGGCCAAGGAGTGTCTTACACAGGACCATAATGATCATGTTTCCCGATGGCAGTGGCATTTTTCAACAAGATAATGCGCCAAGTGATGGAGCGGTTCGAGGAACGCGGTGGCGACTTTCAATTGATGTGCTGGCCTGCAGCTCGTCAAATCTGATCTCGATCGTAAACATCTTGGATGTGATTGAACGCCACGTCAGAGCTCATCGCTACCCTCCTCGGAATTTACGGCAATTAGGTGACTTGTGTGGGCAGATGTGGTGCCAACTCCCTCCACCAACCTACCAAGGTCTCATTGCTTCTACGCCACGACGCGTCGCCACTGTTATCCCTGCCTAAGGTGGACGTACCGGCTGTTAGGTAGATGTTCGTAATGTTCTGGCTTATCACTGTATATTATTATAAAATACGGCTGAGAACCGTGGATCGCGCAAACACTCGATTCTGGACACTTGCGGCCCGCGGGTCGCAATTTGACGGCCACTGGTGTATACCGTACAACACCTCGTCTGACAGTACTATGCTACCGTAGTTCAGACACCCGTATTTTAAATAAGAAAACGATATTGCAGTTACTGTTCCGCTAACTTGCATTCCTTGTAGAACAGTAGCATTTCTACTCTTTCTTCGTTAGTGTGCGTGGTACTGTGACAAACCTTCTACTGAAGGCGTTTGACTGAACGACAAGTGTGCATTTTCCTTAAGTTAGCATTTCTTTATTGTCAGCTCCAGCAAGTGGACGAGTTACGTTATTCCCTGTACTTGCAGTGTGCTCCAGTGCGTTTAATAACGCCATGTGTACGTGACTGGTACTTTGTGATACGTATAAGAACATCTCTCGAGGAGAAGAACTAAAATATATTAAGCCACTGAAGAAAGACGTACTGCTGTCCAGATTTTCGTAACGTACAAGATATACAATGATGGTGGTTAATGTCCATCACTTAACTAAACAATGTTTGCTTGATAGATTCGCCGGCCGGTGTGTCCGTGCGGTTCTAGGCGCTACAGTTTGGAACCGCGTGGCCGCTACGGTCGCAGCTTCGAATCCTGCCACGGGCATGGATGTGTGTGATGTCCTTAGGTTAGTTAGGTTTAAGCAGATCTAAGTTCCAGGGGACTGATGACCTAAGACGTTAAGTCCCATAGTGCTCAGAGCCATTTGAACCATTTTTTCTGATAGATTCTTTATTTTCATTCTGAAAAATGTTACTTGGAATGGTAGAGATATAGAAGATACCCAGTATCTGTAGGAGCCCAAATTTTTCGCGCGACGTATAGAGTGCTGACAGCTATCAAAGTCTACCACATTCCTCAAATACAGGTCTCTAAATTTAGTTCTTCCCCTTTACTGAATTCAGAAGAGCTCTTCGCGAAATTGGAGGGAATGTCATTCACGTAAACTCTATGGCACCACAGGTGGTGCCCTGCCAATGCGTTGGACCCTCTGGTGGCATAGGTTGCTGGGCTCTCCGCCCCGCCTCCAGTTGTTGCGACATCTCACTTGCGAGGAGCAGCCGTGTGTCTTCTTCGGAGCGTCTCTTCCAATCGCCCGCTGGCGCCAGCGCCGCTGCCGTGTGGAGACACGGACGCTGGCGCGCCACGGCCGCGGCTGGACCGGCGCGTTCGACAAATTGGGCTCGCCGGCTCGCGGGGGGCCGTGTAGCTTCGGACGTCCTAAAGCACGGCGCAGCGGGCGGCGGACAGCCGGGGACGCGCCGGTACGGCGCTGCTCATCGAAAATGAGCGCAGAGCCGCGTTTCTGGCCGCGAGGACGGGGCTGCGGCGACTTCCAGAGTGTAGCTGCGAGGCGGCTGGCCGGCGAAAGGAAACTCGTACGTCGAGATCTAGTTTTCAGGGTTTGTTTACCCAGCACTTCTTTTCTTTTTTCTTTACACTTTTGCCAAAATAACATCGCTGGAGGGGTATTAGTACCTGCTACAGTCTGTGATCATGGTAGTCCTGAGTTAATCTGTCACCACATCGGACTTACGGGATTTCCCACGAAGGGAAGTGGTCGGTGCTCGCACTCCAGGTGCCCTCGTGACAACAATTGCAAATCTACTGGTGGAACCTGGCCATCCCGAGCAGCCGCCCCTACCTGAGGGTAATTACTCCCTGAGAGGTGGAATAAATTTTTTGAGAGGTAAAACCAAGAGGCTTTGATTGTATTTCAATCACGAAACTATTTGTAATACACTCCTGGAAATTGAAATAAGAACACCGTGAATTCATTGTCCCAGGAAGGGGAAACTTTATTGACACATTCCTGGGGTCAGATACATCACATGATCACACTGACAGAACCACAGGCACATAGACACAGGCAACAGAGCATGCACAATGTCGGCACTAGTACAGTGTATATCTACCTTTCGCAGCAATGCAGGCTGCTATTCTCCCATGGAGACGATCGTAGAGATGCTGGATGTAGTCCTGTGGAACGGCTTGCCATGCCATTTCCACCTGACGCCTCAGTTGGACCAGCGTTCGTGCTGGACGTGCAGACCGCGTGAGACGACGCTTCATCCAGTCACAAACATGCTCAATGGGGGACAGATCCGGAGATCTTGCTGGCCAGGGTAGTTGACTTACACCTTCTAGAGCACGTTGGGTGGCACGGGATACATGCGGACGTGCATTGTCCTGTTGGAACAGCAAGTTCCCTTGCCGGTCTAGGAATGGTAGAACGATGGGTTCGATGACGGTTTGGATGTACCGTGCACTATTCAGTGTCCCCTCGACGATCACCAGTGGTGTACGGCCAGTGTAGGAGATCGCTCCCCACACCATGATGCCGGGTGTTGGCCCTGTGTGCCTCGGTCGTATGCAGTCCTGATTGTGGCGCTCACCTGTACGTCGCCAAACACGCATACGACCATCATTGGCACCAAGGCAGAAGCGACTCTCATCGCTGAAGACGACACGTCTCCATTCGTCCACTGGAGGCGGGCTGCACGATGTTGGGGCGTGAGCGGAAGACGGCCTAACGGTGTGCGGGACCGTAGCCCAGCTTCATGGAGACGGTTGCGAATGGTCCTCGCCGATACCCCAGGAGCAACAGTGTCCCTAATTTGCTGGGAAGTGGCGGTGCGGTCCCCTACGGCACTGCGTAGGATCCTACGGTCTTGGCGTGCATCCGTGCGTCGCTGCGGTCCGGTCCCAGGTCGACGGGCACGTGCACCTTCCGCCGACCACTGGCGACAACATCGATGTACTGTGGAGACCTCACGCCCCACGTGTTGAGCAATTCGGCGGTACGTCCACCCGGCCTCCCGCATGCCCACTATACGCCCTCGCTCAAAGTCCGTCAACTGCACATACGGTTCACGTCCACGCTGTCGCGGCATGCTACCACTGTTAAAGACTGCGATGGAGCTCCGTATGCCACGGCAAACTGGCTGACACTGACGGCGGCGGTGCACAAATGCTGCGCAGCTAGCGCCATTCGACGGCCAACACCGCGGTTCCTGGTGTGACCGCTGTGCCGTGCGTGTGATCATTGCTTGTACAGCCCTCTCGCAGTGTCCGGAGCAAGTATGGTGGGTCTGACACACCGGTGTCAATGTGTTCTTTTTTCCATTTCCAGGAGTGTATAACGTCATTAATATTATAAATGTTGCGAGGTTTTAAAACCATTTTTGTCCAAACAGTGTCATCAGTGCTTGACATGATTCAGCTAGTGGTGAAAGGAATCTGCACTGAAGAGCCAAAGAAACTGGTACAGTCATGCGTATCCAAATACAGAGATATGTAAACAGGCAAAATACAGCGCTGCGATCGGCAAAGCCTATATAAGACGAAAAGTGTCAGGCGCAGTTGTTAGATCGGTTACTGCTGCCACAATCGCAGGTTATCAAGATTTAAGTGAGTTTGAACGTGGTATTAATGTCGGCGCACGAGCGATGGGACACAGAATCTTTGAGGTAGCGATGAAGTGGCCATTATCCCGTACGACCATTTCACCAGTGTACAGTGAATATCAGGAATCAGGTAAAACATCAAATCTCCGACATCGCTGCGGCCGGAAATAAATCCTGCAAGATCGGGTCCAACGACGATTGAAGAGAATCGTTCAACATGACGTGCAACACTTGCGCAAACTGTTGCGGATTTCAATGCTGGGCCTTGTACAAGTGTCAGTGTGCGGACCATTCAACGAAACATCATCCATGTGGTCTTTCGGAGCCGAAGGCCCACTAGTGGACTCTTGATGACTGCACGACACAAAGCTTTACGCCTCTTCTGGGCCCGTCAACATCGACATTAGACTGTTTGATGACTGTAAACGTGTTGTCTGACAGGACGGGTGTCGTTTCAAATTCCATCGAGTGAATCTATGGCCCGTGCGTGTCAGCAGGACACTGTTCAAGCTGGTGGGGTCTCTTTAATGGTGTGGGACATGTGCAGTTGGAGTGACATGGGACTCCTGGCACGTCTAGATACGACTCTGACAGGTGATACGTACGTAAGCATCCTGTCTAATCACCTGCATCCATTCATCCATTGTGCATTCCGACGGAGTTGGGCAATTTCAGCAGGAGAATGCAACACCCCACACTTCCAGAATTCCTACAAAGTGCCTTTAGGAACTTCAAACACTTCCACTAGCCACCAAACTCCTCAGACATGAACATTATTGAGCATATCTGGAATGCCTTGCAACATACCGCTCAGAAGAGATCTTCTCCCCCACATACTCTTACGGGTTTATGGACAACCCTCAGGTTTCATGGTGTCAGTTTTCTACAGCACTACTTCAGACATTAGTCGAGTCCATGTCACGTAGTGTTGTGGCTCTTCTGCGTGCTCGTGGGGGCCCTTCACAATATTAGGCAGGTGTACCAGTTTCTTTCGCTCTTCCGTGTATGAACAATATCTTACTCACATAAGTACGTCCTACACACATACCTATGCTAAGAACCGTGCGACTAAGACAGTTAAAGTGAGGCACGTAAGAAATGCTAAGTACCTCATAAAAACATTCTCCTCTAACAATCCTGTTGGCAGAACATCCGCAACTGAGCGTTATAGCAGCCAACTCCCTGATCTGCGTTCATACGCAGCACACCACGCCTGGTACACGCGGCGCTCGGGGACCACAGCACATCTACGACACCTGAGGATGGACTTATGAGAGTCCGAAACCGGTCTTGTGAAAATAAAGTAATTTACAACTGAAGCGCCGGCCGGCGTGGCCGAGCGGTTCTAGGCGCTTCAGCCTGGAACCGCGCGACCACTCCGGTCGCAGGTTCGAATCCTGCCTCGGGCATGGACGTGTGTGATGTCCTTAGGTTAGTTAGGTTTAAGTAGTTCTAAGTTCTAGGAGACTGATGACCTCAGATGTTAAATCCTATAGTGCTCAGAGCCATTTGAACCATTTGAACAACTGAAGCGGTATTTTCAACCTCTGCTATTCTCATTGAAGTTCTAGTTAGTTCCTGCAGTGGGAGACAAACTGCTATATCACTCACTCTGAAAGACGTAAACCAGCTAACTGATAGCACAACACACCAATAACAGTACGTAATACCTACAATATTGCTGGACATAGTATTATTACTATCAGTGGCAGTAATCAGGAAGAAAGCATTAGCAGCTTGACGTCTTTCAATTTCTGCCAGATTATGTGTAAGGAACCCAGCATTTATCTGATTTACGGGCAGTACGTCTAGTGCACTTATTTTAACGTTGTTCGTCTTATACGAGGGTGCGGGTGAAGCAACAGTCGCTACGGACAAGATTGGTGAAGGGGCTGACTGTTTTATAACAAGAGTCTATCGTCTCCGTCTATAGTTAGCTTTCTTTCCGAAGAGAAGTTGTAGGTAGTACTCACGACGTAACAGGAACCTCTTGATCATCCATTGTAATACACACACTACTCGAACAAAGCACACGAGACAATATGAGGAAGACGAAAATAAGGAACTGTATGGGCTTGGAGCATGATTTATGATGCATAACGACTGAGAACGAATCAGATATAAATGAACGTAATCCAACTGTATCCTTCACTCATTAGTTCTTGGTTAAATGAAATAGCTTTAAAAATAAATATCATTTATCTTTCGTCATAAGTAAAAGTGTTCAAAGAAAATTCGTTATAATTGTATACTTTGTTTAACTATTAACGTTGATGATGGTGAAGGTACGGTGTTGCTACGAGGAGGGGTGGCGGGGGGGAGTGGTTGGGGGTAGGCGGTACTGACTGTAGTCAGGGGTAACGGTCTCAGAAGAGTTTGGAACCACTGCTCTAGAGGCAATGACAGCGCATGGGAACTGTCGGTTTTTACGTCTGCTGTGTACGCCTTTTTAGCACTCCGTAGTCAGGCCACAAGTGGGCCATCAGGACCATCCGACCGCCATGTCATCCTCAGTGAGGATGCAGATAGAAGGGGCGTGTGGTCAGCACACCGCTCTCTCGGTCGTTGCGATGGTTTTCTGTAACCAGAGTTGCTACTGTTCGGTCGAGTAGCTCCTCAATTGGCATCACGAGGCTTAGTGCAAAGCGCATGGCGGCCCGGAAGGTCACCCATCCAAGTGCCGGCCACACCCAACAGCGCTTAACTTTGGTGATCTGACGGGAACCGGTACATCCACTGCGGCAAGGCCGTTGCCTGTGTGCACCTTAGTAGCTAAAAATAACGATTCATTTATTTTTGCGTGTGGGCCGTCGCTACGACTAATCAAAACTCTTGTTTAGTGTCTGCCTGTACTATTAGGTGTCTTTCTTCTTTTATAGATTTTATTTCGTCTGAGCCTTTAAAGAGCCGATATAACCTTTAGTTTTAGTCCTCTTGTTCTTCGAGAAACTTTTCTATCCTCTAATTCCTGTTAGTGTGATTTTGAGTCGCACGATTCTTTCGGTCAGTTGCGAAGTTATAAACGTCAGCCTTACATTTTTAGGAAATGGATCAAGAACGACTTCCGTACGAGTTATGTTTCCGTTTTCGGCTCTTAGTTAACACATGGTTAACTTTATTAGCTAGTGGTCGGTTGTCCATTCTTGTTATACGTTCATCAAATATCATATTTCTTTTCCGTCCAGTTGAGCTACATCGTTCGGTAAGGGAGTACAGTTCTTTGATGCATACAAGTATCGTAGTGGACTTACATCCGGATATCTCTTCAGTGTCTGTCATTCCATTATCAGGATGACATTGACACTGATAGTTGATGATGGCATGCCAGTTGCGTCGAGTGTTTAGAGGGGAAGGAAGAAAGATTAGAGCTGAACGTCCCGTCGACAGTGCGGTCATTGAAGCACAAGCTCGGATTACAAAAGGGTGGGGAAGGAATTCGGACATGCCCTTTCCAAAGGAACCATCATGGCAATCTCTGAAGCCATTTATGGAAATCACGCGATAATCTAAATCTAGATGTCCGGACGGGGATCTGAACCGACGTCCCCCCTAATGCAAGTCCGGTGAGCTGACCGCGGCTCCAACTGGCTCGGTTAGTTCTCCTCGAATAACGTCTGAAGCCGAAGTTTGGTTTGGTGGTAGCTTTCTAAACGACTGTGTGGGCTTAGTATGCTTCTTTTAAGCATCTTTAGTACCTTGAAACATAGTTTTATTTTTAAAAAATGGCTATGTGCTTTTTACGAAACAGTATTAAGAATACATAGGCATTTCCGGCACAATGGTATTTGTAGCTGAGGACAAACATCTTTTTTCAGCTGAGCTATGATTACCTGAAATCACAATACAAGGCGTAAATGTTATTTTCTTTTAGATTTTGCTCCTTATCTGGAGTTCAAAAAGAAGTTATATGCTGCTTATACTAAGGCCGGCTTTGACATAAAACAAGAAACTCAAAATTCTTAACAATTTAAAAGAAAAAAAGCTGAGTTATCACGGCTACAAATAATGTGATTATCTAGACTGTAGAATTGAAAATTGCCGTTAATCGATAACGTCCGCTCTAAATCAACGTGGCGGATAGTCGGGGATTTTAGCGAGGCTGCTCTTCTTCGAAAAACACCGCTCTAATTTATGTAAATGTTAAACTAGCAGTAAGAGATAAACAGCAGCTATTCGATTTAACTACGAAAGCAGAATCTTCTTCCGAATTAGCAGTTTTCCTGCTAATTTTCTAGATTATGTTTAGCTGGTGTTACTTTGAATAAGCACGGTAATGTATGCTATTTTGATTGCGATGAGTATACAACGGCCGGAAACAATCTCAGACAACCGCCGCATTTTGAGCCGTCAAGTTTTATGTTCGTCTAGTAACATTCTTCTTGAAGCTCATACCTACATTGTCCAAAGTGTTGGTTTGTAAAAGCCTACTGCCAATAGACACTTCTAAAACTGTTCTTCATTTGGTCATTTTTGTGGTCACCTTCTTTCCTCAGTCGTGTTAGTCAAAAAGACAACGATCTCCTCGCAATATCCTCTCTTGATGAAAGTAAGGTATTTGGGTCGTAATTTCTGTACGCTGTTTCTCTGTGTGTTTCATATATAAAGTGCCAAGTCAACAGCAGAAAAAGAAATATCTAATACTGAACTTCACGATTATTCTGCTGACTCAAAGTTTGGTAATTCATGTAATTTCACTATATCTGCGAAGTGGGACTTGTGGGATACTACAAGCCACTAATTAGCACTCATCTAGATTTAAATAACTACAGTGAGCTGCCCAGTCATAACGGATTCTAATTTAGACTCTCAAAACGGAAACGCTGCTGTTCGGTCGTTGTGCTGCACCGTGTAGTTACGGAGCCCTGGGCAGCAGGTATTACACGGACGGAACTCGGGCGCCCGCTGGCTAGCAGCAGATTGAATCGCTGCGCCTCTAACTTGCAGAACGGTCGGAAAGATTGATTGCGCAAACCGGCCGTAATCAATCAGCGTCCTCCCATCGATTTGAATCCGAGCGGTGCCGTCTGTCCCTTCCACACGACTGTTTAGGAACTGATTAAGGTGAACCAGCAGCATTCTCTCAAGAGGATTATTCTACTCTTTTCGTATATGCCCCACTTGTCTCTTAATTCAGCCATTTATTGAAGCGTCATTAGCGAGAAATCAGTTCTGAACTGGCAAAGAAGATACCGCGCTCATCTGGGCTAGAGTACGTTACCTTTTCACTGAACGGTGGGGAGAACGCTTCTATATTAAATGCGATTACAAATGCAATCACTGTCGGCTGTCAAAGAACTACTGATTTCGACAGGTATCTACACCTGCATACATATTCCGCAAGCCTGCATATGGTGCTTGGCGGACCTGTACCGCCACTAGTAATCTCCCTACCGTTCCACTCGCAAATAAAGAGAGGGAAAAGCGACAGTCTGTATGCATCCGTACGAGCCCTCATCTCTGTAATCATATCTTCATGTCCTTGCGCGAAATATACGTTGGCGGCAATACACTCGTTCTGCAGTCAGCTTCGAATACTGGTTCTCTAACTTTTCTCAATAGCGCTCGTCGAAAAGAACGTCACCTCCCCTCCAATGATTCCAGTGTGAATTCCCGAAAAATCTCCGTAATACTTGCGCATTGTTCGAACCTATCGGTAACAAATCTAGCAGCCCGCCTCTGGACTGCTTCGATGTCTTCCTTTAATTCGACCTGGTACAGATCCCAAACACTCGAACAGTAAGTGTAATCCACTAAATTACAGGCGCATATCGTTAGCGTCGAAATGCAGCAGGATTTTGGAACATTTATTGTGTTCTAACTTTATGAAGTACCTCGAAGAAAACGGTCTATTGACACACAGTCAACATGGGTTTAGAAAACATAGTTCCTGTGAAACACAACTAACTCTTTATTCACGTGAAGTGTTGAGTGCTATTGACAAGGGATTTCAGATCGATTACATATTTTTGGATTTCCGGAAGACTTTTTACACTGTACCACACAAGCGGCTTGTAGTGAAATTGCGTGCTTGTGGAATATCGTCTCAGCTATGTGACTGGATTTGTGATTTCCTGTCAGAGAGGTCACAGTTCGTAGTAATTGACGGAAAGTCATCGAGTAAAACAGAAGTGATTTCTGGCGTTCCCCACGGTAGTGTTATAGGCCCTTTGCTGTTCCTGATCTATATAAACGATTTGGGAGACAATCTGAGCAGCCGTCTTACGTTGTTTGCAGATGACGCTGTCGTTTATCGACTTATAAAGTCATCAGAAGATCAAAACAAACTGCAAAACGATTTAGAAAAGATATCTGAATGGTGCGAAAATTGGCAGTTAACCCTAAATAACGAAAAGTGTGAGGACATCCACATGAGTCCTAAAAGGAATTCGTTAAACTTCGGTTACAAGATAAATCAGTCTAATCTAAAAGCCGTAAATTCAACTAAATACGAACAACTTTAATTGGAGGGGACACATAGAAAACGTTGTGGGGAAGGCTAACCAAAGACTGCGTTTTATTGGCAGGATACTTAGAAATTGTAACAGATCTACTAAGGAGACTGCCTACACTACGCTTGTCCGTCCACTTTCAGAATACTGCTGCGCGGTGTGGGATCCTTACCTGATAGGACTGACGGAGTACATCGAAAAAGTTCAAAGAAGGGCAGCACGTTTTGTATTGTCGGGAAATATGGGAGAGAGTGTCACAGAAATGATACAGGATTTCAGCTGGACATCATCAAAAGAAAGGCGTTTTTCGTTGAGACGGAATCTTCTCACGAAATTCCAATCACCAACTTTCTCCTCCGAATAAGAATATATTTTGTTGACACCGACCTACATAGGGAGAAACGATCACCACAATAAAATAAGGGAAATCAGAGCTCGTACGGAAAGATACAGGTGTTCGTTCTTTCCGTGCGTTATACGAGATTGGAATAATAGAGAATTGTGAAGGTGGTTCGATGAACCCTCTGCCAGGCACTTAAATCTGATTTGCAGAGTATCCATGTAGCTGTAGATATTCAACAGTGGGTCGCATTAATGTCATATTAAGGTCACCTTTATAGACGAACCACAGTTTCTTAAAGTTCTCCTAATAAACCGAAAGGCCGGCCGCGATGGCGGAGCGGTTCTAGGCGCTTCAGTCCGGAACCGCGCGATTGCTACGGTCGCAGGTTCGATTCCTGCCACGGGCATGGATTTGTTTGATTTCCTTAGGTTAGTTAGGTTTAAGCAGTTCTAAGTTCTAGGGAACTGATGACCTCAGATGTTAAGTCACATAGTGCTCAGAGCCTTTTGAACCAATAAACCGAAATCGACCATTCGCCGACCCTACTACAATCTTTACATTCTCATTCCATTTATATTGCTCTGCAACGTTACGCCTAGATATTTAATCGGCGTGATTGTGTCAAGCAGCACACTGCTAATGCTCTACTCTTACATTATGGGTTGGTTTTCCTACTCATCTGCATTAAATTACATTTTACTACATTTAGAGCTAGCTGTCATTCACCACACCAATTAGAAAGTTTTTCCAAGTCATCTTGTATCCTCCTACAGTCACACAACGACGACATCTTCCCCTACACCACAGCATCAGACTACTGCTTACCCCGTCCGCCAGATCATTTATGTGTACAGAAAAAACAGCGATCCTGTCACACTTCCCTGGTGCATTCCTGACACTACCCTTGGCTCTTATGAACAATCGCCGTCGAGGTATGAGTCTGAACATTCGTAATAGTGTAAAAAATACGGAAGACTGAGTATTTAATCTTTACATTTAAAAAATCTATGAGAGTAACTGCTTCGGGCAAAAATTTTCTTAAGACGACTTTAAGATTGCACGGAACACTTTCTAAGTTTTCGAGTACCGTATTCTCTAAAATCAAGCAACGGAACAATAAACCATATGCATGTAATGAACAGTACCGTAAAACAGAGCAAGAAATCCGAGTTACCAGTATGAGATTCATAAATTTTGAGAATCACTTTTATTCAGTTATGATACTAGCTGTTAAAAGATTTAAACCTTGTTCCTCCCTAATACGGTTCTAGAGCGTCATCCATTGTAGACAGAAAGAGAGGGAGGGAGTGAGAGAGAGATAGAGAGAGAGAAAGGAAGTGAGAGAGTGGTAGGGAAGGGAGGAAGAGAAGATTGAGGGAGAAAGAGAGAGAGGGTGGTAGGTGGAGAGAGGGATTTCGGGAGCTAGATAGAGAGGTTCAGAGAGGGAGGAGGTTCAGAGAGAGAGAGAGAGAGAGAGAGAGAGAGAGAGAGAGAAACAGACACGAGAAGAATTGAAAGAAGAATTGAGAGCGAGAATGTTTAGGAGATTGGGAGGAGGTACAGAGAGAGAGAGAGAGAGAGAGAGAGAAATACAGACACAAAGAGAATTGAAAGAAGAATTGAGAGAGAGAATGTTTAGGAGATTTGGAGGAGGTACAGAGAGAGAGAGAGAGAGAGAAACACAGACACAAAGAGAACTGAAAGAAGAATTTAGAGAGAGAATGTTTAGGAAATTGGGAGGAGGTACAGAGAGAGAGAGAGAGAAATACAGACACGAAAAAAATTGAAAGAAGAACTGAGAGAGACAATGTTTAGGAGATTAAACGAGAAGAAGCTATAGTAACGTCTCGTGTCAGCTGGTACCCGCAAATGCTTTGTTCAGCCCGAACCGGCAGCAGTATGGCGATCGGTATCACCTGCCAAGCGATTCACGGTGCCGTACCTGCCGAGGCGACAATCCCGCAGCCCCCTGACTCCGCCAGCGACTACAACGCCTGTGCTGTCAATAGAATTGGGTCCAGACCGAAGACAATCGAGCGGCAGGGAAGGGCCCATCACAATAAACCACCCGCTCTCCCACACGCGACTACGCGCGCCCACAGTACGTGGAATTGTCTTAGACACACACAATAGTGTGTCCTTTCTTTTGTGACAGTTCCTTTTTCTGTTTATTTTGATTACATCAGCGGACGGAAACAATCGGCTCTTTGTGATCACGTGATCACTGTTCAGACGGGCGTTGCCCCTTCCGGCGACAAAACTAATTATTAAGCGGCGGCGGACACGTTCGTATATCACCTATAGGTGACGACTGCCTCCGTTGTATGTTGACGACGGAAACGCCTGTATCCAACCAGAAAACGTAGAGGAAACTGTACAACAAAATGATTCTTCCATATGGGTTTGTGGCTGTTCTTGTGGTTAAAGTCATTCGATTGTATCTTAGCTGCTTCTCACACTCTCTATTTGTTCATTCTTAAAGTGCTCATTTCACCACAGAAGTCTGAGCAGATTGCATTCCATACCATTCGCCAAAAATGTCTCCAAGGTGGCTGTATCTGAGGCCAGGAAGTTGGTAACAGAACTGAAAAATATTACTGTGCGTTATTCTTCAAGAATGCTAGAATAATAATGACAATAATACTGTTTAACTTCCCCTCGACATCTCATTCATTGGAGACTAAAGTCATTTAATGTAGAATGTGAGCAGCTTGCTGCATGCGTTGCAGTATTATTATTACTGCTCTGTCTTCACTTCAAATTCTGACTTGCTATTCAGTGCAGCCTACACAACCTCTCTTCAGCAAAGTCATCAAACTTTCAACAGAGTTCACCGGAAGTTATTCTCGGATGCTCCAAAACAACCCCAGAAATTGACGACCGAATCCGGATTCTAAGCCACAGTTGCACTTTATTATTATTATTTTTTTTTGTGTGTGTCTTGCTCTGACATTTTGCGATCATCTCAAGCAGCTGAATAAATTGTTCTCGTGACAAGAGATCAAAATGCAACGAGATTTCGTCCAAACGGTCGTCACAACTGAAATTACTATAAGAATCACACTCATAACGCCGTGAGCAATAGGAAAAATTCATGGGGTTTTTATGGTGACTTTAGAGACACAGTTGTTGCATCAATACTGTTTACCTGATTTATAATGGAAGGCGAAGAGAAACAGATATGAGAAGAAATGTGTAGCTATGTGACATATGGAAGCTTGAGTCGATCCGAGGCGAGTGCTCGGATAGCCTAAGTCGTAAGGCGAGCTCTCACACGAAGCGGATAAATCCTGGTCCGGCACAAATTTTCATATGCAATTTTAGGTAATACATTCATACACGAATTCTTTACAGACGAATGGCAAACTGGTGGATGCTGACCTCCGAAACCATCAGTTTGGATTTTGTAGAAATGCTGGAACACGCGAGGCAGTACTGGCCGTACGACTTATAGATAGATTAAGGAAAGATAAACCTATGTTTCTAGCATTTGTAGACTTAGAGAAAATCTTGGACAATGTTGACTGGAATACTCGCTTTCAAATTTTGAAGGTGGCATGGGTCAAATACAGGGATCGAAAGGTTATTTACAATTTGCACAAAAACAAGGCTGCATTTATAAGAGTCGAGGGGCGCGAAAGGGAAGCAGTGGTTGAGATGGGAGTAAGACAGGGTTGTAGCATATCCCCGATGTTATTCAAACAACCAGTAAAGGAAACAAAAGAAAAATTTGGAGTAAGAGTTAAAATCCACGGTGGAGAAATAAAAACTTTGAGATTTGGCGATGACATTGTTATCTGTTAGAGAGAGCAAGTACCTGGAAGAGCAGTTGAACGGAATGGACAGTGTCTTGAAAATAGGATATAAATGAACATCAACAAAAGCAGAACGAGGTAATGGAATGTAGTCGAATTAAATCAGGTGATGCTGAGGGTATTGGATTAGGAAAAATGAATTTTGCTATTTGGGGAGAAAAATAACTGATGATGGTCCAAGCAGAGACGATATAAAATGTAGACTGGCTGTGGCAAGGAAAACGTTTCTGAAGAAGAGAAATTTGTTAACATTGAGTATAGATTTAAGTGTCAGGAAGTATTTTCTAAAAGTATTTGTATGGAAGTGAAACATGGACGATAAACAGTGTAGACAAGAAGAGAATAGAAGCTTTCAAAATGTGATGCTACAGAAGAATGCTGAAGATGAGATGAGTATATCACGTTGTTAGTGAGGAGGTACTGAATAGAACCGGGGAGAAGAGGAATTTGTGGCACAACTAGAAGAAGGGATTGTTTGGTGAGACACATTCTGAGATATCAAGTGATCACCAATTTAGTATTGGAGAGAAGCGTGGAGGGAAGAAATCGTAGAGGGACACCAAGAGATGAATTCACTAAGCAGACTCAGAAGGATGTAGGTGCAGTAGTTATTCAGAGATGAAGAGGGTTGCACAGGATAGAATAGCATGGAGAGCTGCATCATATCAGTGTCAGGACTGAAGACCACAACAACAACAACAACATACGTACCTATAGGAGTTAAGTTGAATTCCAGGAAAAATTCAGTCTAATGGAAAATTTCTGATAAGCATGCTCCACTGCTACGATATGTTGTTGCTAATCGCCTTTCGAATTAAACGAGAACTCCCGGTTTAACTCAACATGACCATCTCCAGGCAGAAAAGTTTAGATTCGCTGTGTCTCAGCAGTACAGCCTGTCAAATACTGGTGACAAAGCGTTAGTACACTACTGTCCATTAAAATTGCTACACCACGAAGGTGACGTGCTACAGACGCAAAATTTAACCGACTGGAAGAAGATGCTGTGATATGCAAATGATTCGATTTTCAGAGCATTCACACAAGGTTGGCGGCGGTGGCGACACCTACAATGTGCTGACGTGATGAAAGTTTCCAACCGATTTCTCATACACAAACAGCAGTTGTCGGGCGTTGCCTGATGAAACGTTGTTGTGATGCCTCGTGTAAGGAGAAGAAATGCGTATCATCACGTTTCCGACTTTGATAAAGGTCGGATTGTAGCCTATCGCGATTGCGGTTTATCGTATGGCGACAATGCTGCTCGCGTTGCTCGAGATCTAATGACAGCTAGCAGAATATGGAATCGGTGGCTTCAGGAGGGTAATTCGGAACGCCGTGCTGGATCCCAATGGCCTCGTATCACTAGCAGTCGAGATGACAGGCATCTTATCCGCATGGCTGTAACGGATCGTGCAGCCACGTCTCGATCCCTCAGTCAACAGATGCGGACATTTGCAAGACAACAACCATCTCCACGAACAGTTCGACGACGTTTGCAGCAGCATGGACTATCAGCTCGGAGACCGTGGCTGCGGTTTCCCTTGACGCTGCATCACAGACAGGAGCGCCTGCGATAGTGTACTCAACGACGAATCTGGTTGCACGAATGGCAAAACGTCGTTTTTTTCGGATGAATCCAGGTTCTGTTTAGAGAATCATGATGGTCGCATCCGTTTTTGGCGTCATCGCGGTGAACGCACATTGGAAGCGTGTATTCGTCATCACCATACTGGCGTATCACCCGGCGTGATGGTATGGGGTGCCATTGGTTACACTTCTCGGTCACCTCTTGTTCGGATTGAAGGCACTTTGAACAGTGAACGTTACATTTCATGTTCCTTGTACAGCAGATCTCGCTTCGGAGTATTGCTTCAACAGTCACGTGCTTGTGTTATTGTGATTCTACTGACTGTTTATGTTAGGTTAACCTACGAGGTTCGCCGGCCGGGGTGGCCGAGCGGTTCTAGGCGCCTCAGCCCCGAACCGCGCGACCGCTACGGTCGCAGTTTCGAATCGTGCATCGGGCATGGATGTGTGTGATGTCCTTAGGTTAGTTAGGTTTAGGTAGTTCTAAGTTTTAGGGGACTGATGACCTCAGCCGTTAAGCCCCATAGTGCTCAGAGCCATTTGAACCATTTGAACCCACGAGGTTCAGTAAAGACGACAGCCAACGTTGAAATCAGGGTACACGTCTGAAACGCTATATCGTGAAAACTCATTATTATGTAATACAAGCGGATGTGAAATGAAAACGAGACAGATGAAAAAAAGAAAAGAAACTGTTTATTTCAAACGTAACCGCCGTAACCGTTAACGCATGTACCCCACTGCGTGGGAAGACAGTCAGTGCCTTCATGTCGCCATTGTTGTTTACATGGTTCAAATGGCTCTAAGCACTATGGGATTTGACATCTGAAGTCATCAGTCCCCTAGACTTAGAACACCATACACATCCATGCCCGAGGCAGGATTCGGAACTGCGACCTTCCAGAATGAAGCGCCTAGAACCACTCGGCCACAGCGGCCGGCTGTTGTTTAGAGTACGCTGCAGACGTTTCACTGGGAAACCTGTACACATCCTTCATACAGCCCGACATCTCTCCAAGCGTTTTCGATATTTTTGGAGCCCTGAAGAAAGACATTCGCGGCCGTCGATTCGCTTCGGACGAAGAGCTGCATTCCTGGGTACAATCATGGTTCCGTGGGCAGCCGCAAACATTTGTCCATCAAGACATTGACCGTCCTGTCTCGTAGAAGGATAAATATAGTAACAGCTGTGGCGATTGCTTTTGAAATAATGAACGTGTTCCTTAAATTTTTCCCTCTTTTTTACATCTGGCTGCCTCTTATAAGATAGCTGCTCCCAGGTCTAAAATATCATAATGCCCATAAAGATATACTACTACTGATACACAGGTTTAAATTTTAACTTTTGTACCTGTGGATGGTCGTATAGACTGATTGTGGTAGTGAGTAAAATTGTTTAGTTGAATATCTCGAAGGGTTAGTGACAAAGTCAGTCGTGAATTATGATGCCCAGTACAGGAAGCGAAGCACTGTTTTCCATTATAATTTCAGGATTTCATTACTTGACTTTTTCAATTGAGAATAAGCTGTTTCTTCAATATTCCTTCATGCATTCAAAAGTTGTTTTTCACGATCCAAGAAAATGGGAAACTAAACCAGTTCTGGTTGGTACGCTGCAAAAAATGACTCTGAGCACTATGCGACTTAACTTCTGAGGTCATCAGTCGCCTAGAACTTAGAACTAATTAAACCTAACTAACCTAAGTACATTACACACATCCATTCCCGAGGCAGGATTCGAACCTGCGACCGTAGCGGTCGCTCGGTTCCAGACTGCAGCGCCTAGAACCGCTCGGCCACTCCGGCCGGCGGTACGCTGCACGATCAGTTTGGGCTTCTCATACGTTTGCATGAGAGGAAAAAAGGAAAGAAAGTTTCCGTATAACTTTACGCGATTTTGCTAAGTCCTAAAGTGGTAGGGCAGAATATCAGTGGTAGTCAACAACTATCCATGAATGGACACATTTGACTGAAACGATATACAGGGTTATTACAAATGATTGAAGGATTTCACAGCTCTACAATAACTTTATTATTTGAGATATTTTCACAATGCTTTGCACACACATATAAAAACTCAAAAAGTTATTTTAGGCATTCACAAATGTTCGATATGTGCCCCTTTAGTAATTCGGCAGACATCAAGCCGATAATCAAGTTCCTCCCACACTCGGCGCAGCATGTCCCCATCAATGAGTTCGAAAGCATCGTTGATGCGAGCTCGCAGTTCTGGCACGTTCCTTGGTAGAGGAGGTTTAAACAATGAATCTTTCACATAACCCTACAGAAAGAAATCGCATGGGGTTAAGTCGGGAGAGCGTGGAGGCCATGACATGAATTGCCGATCATGATCTCCACCACGACCGATCCATCGGTTTTCCAATCTCCTGTTTAGGAAATGCCGAACATCATGATGGAAGTGCGGTGGAGCACCATCCTGTTGAAAGATGAAGTCGGCGCTGTCGGCATGAGCCAATTTTCCAGCATGTCCAGAAACACGTGTCCGATAACGTTTCTTTCGCGGAAGAAAAAGGGGCTGTAAACTTCAAACCGTGAGACTGCACAAAACACGTTAACTTTTGGTGAATTGCGAATTTGCTGCACGAATGCGTGAGGATTCTCTACCGCCCAGATTCGCACATTGTGTCTGTTCACTTCACCATTAAGAAAAAATGTTGCTTCATCACTGAAGACAAGTTTCGCACTGAACGCATCCTCTTCCATGAGCTGTTGCAACTGCGCCGAAAATTCAAAGCGTTTGACTTTGTCATCGGGTGTCAGGGCTTGTAGCAATTGTAAACGGTAAGGCTTCTGCGTTAGCCTTTTCCGTAAGATTTTCCAAACCGTCGGCTGTGGTACGTTTAGCTCCCTGCTTGCTTTATTCGTCGACTTCCGCGGGCTACGCGTGAAACTTGCCCGCACGCGTTCAACCGTTTCTTCGCTCATTGCAGGCCGACCCGTTGATTTCCCCTTACAGAGGCATCCAGAAGCTTTAAACTGCGCATACCATCGCCGAATGGAGTTAGCAGTTGGTGGATCTTTGCTGAACTTCATCCTGAAGTGTCGTTGCACTGGTATGACTGACTGATGTGAGTGCATTTCAAGCACGACATACGCTTTCTCTGCTCCTGTCGCCATTTTGTCTCACTGCGCTCTCGAGCGCTCTGGCGGCAGAAACCTGAAGTGCGGCTTCAGCCGAACAAAACTTCATGAGTTTTTCTACGTATCTGTAGTGTGTCGTGACCATATGTCCATGAATGGAGCTACAGTGAATTTATGAAATCGCTTCAATCATTTGTAATAGCCCTGTAGATGTGATGGTTTCGAAGTCTGACGATAAACTGGGTATTCAGAAATCGATAAATGTTTGAAAGTCTTCGATTATTTTTGAAATTGAATCAGAGTGTTCATTTAATATTATCATCTTGGTTTCTACACTGAAACATATCTGCAGACACTGAAAATGACCCCTTAATGATGCAGTCTGACTCTCATGACAATGTTTCGGAGATGGCAAAAATGTCGCTATGCTCAATACAAAAAAGAGAGGTTGTTGCTCGTAGTAATATAGATGAAATTAAATTCAGCCTCATAGGTTCAACTTCTGCACAACAAAAGTGTTTGTCATTTGGGACCTAAATAAGTTCAGACCTGTGGTGCTGTAAAATTCATACGTAAGATTACTGCAAGCGTTTCGTATTTATTCTCCGTTGTTCCTGAAATAACTGCAAGGAAAGTGAACTGGGTACGTTTTTATGAGACAAATCTTATGTATGCACAAGAACAAATTTGAGGCTTGTAGTGGAACTCTTGAACAAAGGAAGGTGATCAAAGGTAAAATATTTTCTGAATCCGTGTTGGTTATGTATCAATAAGTCATTTTCTTCAAGGTGGTTCATAATGTTCGAGTACAGTATATGCTCCAAAATCCTACTGCAAACTGAGGTCAGTGATATTGGTCTGTAATTCAATGGGTTACTCCTATTTCCTTTCTTGAATATTGGTGTGGCCTGTGCTACTTTCCATTCTTTAGGAACGGACCTTTCGTAAAGTGAGCGGTTGTATATTATTGATAAGAAAGGTGCTATTATGTCTGCGTACTCTGAAAGGAACCTGATGGGTATATCATCTGGGCCGGAAGACTTGCCTTTCTTAAGTGATTTGAGTTGTTTCGCAACACCTAAGATATCTACTTTTATGACATTCATGCTAACAGCTGTTCTGGTTTCGAATTCTGGAATATTTACTTCGCCTTCTTTTGTGAAGGAATTACGGAAAACTGTATTTAGTAACGCCGCTTTAGTGACACCATCATCGGTAACATTTCCATCGCTATCGCGCATTGACGGTATTGACTGTTCTTTGTCACTGGTGTGCTTAACATACGACCAGAATCTCTTTGGGTTTTCTACCTTATTTTGAGACAATGTTTCATTGTGGAAACTATTAAAAACATCTCACATTGACGTCCGCACTAAATTTCGAGCTTCCGTGAAACTTAGTCAGTCTTGGGGATTTTACGTTCTTCTGAATTTGGCATGCTTTTTTGGTTGATTCTGCAACAGTGTTCTGACGTGTTTTGTGTACCATGGTGGATCAGTCCCGTCTCTTATTAACTTATGCGGCATGAATCTATCTATTGCTATCGATACTGTATCTTTGAATTTGAGCCATTTTTGAGCCATTTAAAGTAGTAGATGAGTTTTGCTGTTTGGGCAGCAAAATAACTGACGACAGCCAAATTAGGGAAGGTGTAAAATGTACTGACAATAGAAAGAAAAGCATTTCTAATGAAGAGCAATTTGTTAATATCGAATCTTGATTTAAGTGTGAGGAAACCTTTTCTTAAAATATTTGTATGAATTGTAGCCATCTATGGAAGTGAAACTTGGACGACAAACAGTTTAGACAAGAAGAGAATAGAAGCTTTGGGTATGTGGCGCTATAGAAAAATGCTGGAAATTAGATGGGTAGGTTATGTAACTAATGAGGAACTACTAAACAGAATTGTCGAGAAAAGAAGTTTTTGCCACAGTTTGATTAAAAGAAGGGATCGTTTGATAAGACACATTTTTGAGGCATCGAATATCGGAGGATTGGAGGGAAGTGTGTGTGGGTAAAAACTGTGAAGAGAGACCACGAGATGAATAGAGCAAGCAGTTTCTAAAGGGATTTAGGTTGCAGTGTTATTATTTAGAGGTGAAGAGGCTTACACAGGATAGAGCATGGGGAGATGCATCAAACTAGCTTTCAGACTGAAGACCAAAAGAGGTGCTTTCTTTCAGATGATGTTTCTGCTGTGGTACATCCCAGTGGGGACCATGCAAAGAATCTAGTTTGAGTACCAGCACTTCCTACAATCGTATCTCACAGCTCGATTTCGTTATAATTTTCGTAATCATACGTAACCTATTCAAAGAAGCCAAAGGTCTTTGTGACGATGGAGCAGAGAGTTCTGAAATGAGAAAACGAGATCGTTTCCCCTGCGAAAGTTATACCGACATATAACATTGGTACTGATATGTTGTGCATGCAGCTGGTAACTAGCTTACTGAACGAGTGGTCGGCTATCGTCACTCACGCGTTACTACGAGGGCAGTTCAATAAGTAATGCAACACATTTTTTTTCTGAAACAGGGGTTGTTTTATTCAGCATTGAAATACACCAGGTTATTCCCCAGTCTTTTAGCTACACAACACTATTTTTCAACGTAATCTCCATTCAATGCTACGGCCTTACGCCACCTTGAAATGAGGGCCTGTATGCCTGCACGGTACCATTCCACTGGTCGATATCGGAGCCAACGTCGTACTGCATCAATAACTTCTTCATCATCCGCGTAGTGCCTCCCACGGATTGCGTCCTTCATTGGGCCAAACATATGGAAATCCGACGGTGCGAGATCGGGGCTGTAGGGTGCATGAGGAAGAACAGTCCACTGAAGTTTTGTGAGCTCCTCTCGGGTGCGAAGACTTGTGTGAGGTCTTGCGTTGTCATGAAGAAGGAGTAGTTCGTTCAGATTTTTGTGCCTACGAACACGCTGAAGTCGTTTCTTCAATTTCTGAAGAGTAGCACAATACACTTCAGAGTTGATCGTTTGACCATGGGGAAGGACATCGAACAGAATAACCCCTTCAGCGTCCGAGAAGACTGTAACCATGACTTTACCGGCTGAGGGTATGGCTTTAAACTTTTTCTTGGTAGGGGAGCGGGTGTGGCGCCACTCCATTGATTGCCGTTTTGTTTCAGGTTCGAAGTGATGAACCCATGTTTCATCGCCTGTAACAATCTTTGACAAGAAATTGTCACCCTCAGCCACATGACGAGCAAGCAATTCCGCACAGATGGTACTCCTTTGCTCTTTATGGTGTTCGGTTAGACAACGAGGGACCCAGCGGGAACAAACCTTTGAATATCCCAACTGGTGAACAATTGTGACAGCACTACCAACAGAGATGTCAAGTTGAGCCCTGAGTTGTTTGATGGTGATCCGTCGATCATCTCGAACGAGTGTGTTCGCACGCTCCGCCATTGCAGGAGTCACAGCTGTGCACGGCCGGCCCGCACGCGGGAGATCAGACAGTCTTGCTTGACCTTGCGGCGATGATGACACACGCTTTGCCCAACGACTCACCGTGCTTTTCTCCACTGCCAGATCACCGTAGACATTCTGCAAGCGCCTATGAATATCTGAGATGCCCTGGTTTTCCGCCAAAAGAAACTCGATCACTGCCCGTTGTTTGCAACGCACATCCGTTACAGACGCCATTTTAATAGCACCGTACAGCGCTGCCACCTGTCGGAAGTCAATGAAACTATACGAGACGAAGCGGGAATGTTTGAAAATATTCCACAACAAATTTCCGGTTTTTTCAACCAAAATTGGCCGAGAAAAAAAATGTGTTGCATTACTTATTGAACTGCCCTCGCATTTCTGCGTAAGCTTTCGTGGTCCTACCTGTGGCGAGGCCTTCAGCCTGTCCGTAAACGGATTCAAGAAACCTGATGACGCGGCGCGGTCACTGCGCGACGTGGCCACCAGGTCGGTCAGTGGGACCGCCGCCCACTCGCGGTCGTACATTGTGGCGGCAATACGCGGCACTCCCAAGCCTGTCCAGCCGCGCTCGCAGCGGGGGGTTAAGTAAACAAATGTGAAATTAGTTAAAGTCTGGGCCGCTCCCCCTGCCTTTGTTCTCCACGTCGTTCCTGGAAAAGCGGCCACACTGTGGATCGCGCTATACTTGAAGAATAATGTAGAGGGTACTTTTCCAGATTCGTTCCCACCTTGGATGTCATGGTGCGGTAGCATTTATCGTTCACTAGCTACTTCTTGCACTAATGGATGTCTGGTAACACACATTCTTGTACAACGCACGTCGTTCATTTCTAGCTATCAGTCGCAATTACCGATGTTATTAACAGTAAAGCTACTAGATGGCCTTTGCTTCACCGATATTTTCCCATGACCAGTCCGCAGTGACGTAGCACAACAGACAGGTGTTAATCATGGACTGCTGTACTCTCTCAGAATATAATTCTTACCATGTATCTGTACATACATAGTCATTATGTTATATACGTAATTAATTTTTTGATAGGGAGCAGGCAGATACATTGGAGTGGTAAGGTGCAATTAAAGAAACATACTTCTGAAATAATTACGTTTACAGTCGTTCATACTGTGTTAAGCTTATCCAATATGGCAGTTTAAGAACTCGTGACTGTTTATTCAGTGTTAATGCCAATCTTGAATGAAGTATTTGCTGCCGGCCGGTGTGGCCGTGCGGTTCTAGGCGCTTCAGTCCGGAACCGCGTGACGGCTACGGTCGCAGGTTCGAATCCTGCCTCGGGCATGGATGTGTGTGATGTCCTTAGGTTAGTTAGGTTTAAGTAGTTCTAAGTTCTAGGGGACTGATGACCACAGATGTTAAGTCCCATAGTGCTCAGAGCCATTTGAAGTATTTGCGCATAAATTGACTGTATTATATGTTAATATTAGAACAGAAATAAGACACCAGATCATTTGAAGTTTGTTCTTGTAGTAATTTATTTGTTTATTTTATTTTGAGCTTTCATGTTAACGCCATTTTTGATTAAAGTATTTGTTCGTGCATCGACTTTAATATTGCAAACAAAAACAAATAATACCTCTGAGCAAACTTGGTCCATGTGCGGAGATCTTTCTAGCAAGTAACAGTTGCATACCACATGCTGGATGCTAGCAAAGCTTCGTTATTCCGGTATACAAACATACATATTCTATTAAAGTAAGTGATATGGTACCAACTGGCCATCACAATGGAACCGAACAGACGGATGTTAACAACAAAAGCCACCCATACTGTCGCAGTAAGTACAATATTAATTTTTGGATCCAAATCGGCAGATAAGCAATGCTCATAGCGATGTAATAAAGCATGTTCGATCTTCTTGTCACATAGTCAGCACCCAGCATTATGCTTGAAATAGCTATGTAACTTCCTGTACACCATCTGAATATGAGTCTGAAAAGATTTGAAAACCGGTTCATGAATTAATAAACATCCATTTAAAAATGTGACTGGTCGCAGTTTCATGTATTTACAAGTTCACTGGAGTCTTGGAATAACAATGACAATTAGTCAGAATTGCAAATGATGCAGAACTATAACAGAAAGAGAGAAACACATTTAAAAAGAGCACTTATAGGTATTAAAACAACTTAGACAGTCAGTTAGATTTGAACACACAAAAATCACGGGAAATACCAATTATATCAATTAATTAACGCAGGATTTAATACGCCAGACATGCTCCGTAAAGGTTTGAAAGACTTCAACACAATATAAATAAATATAGTTGTGGTTAAGAGCTGCTAAAACTATTTTCAACTTTGACGCACCTTGAATTAGTGCATAGAAATCAACAGTTTTACAAGGCTCCTAGCCGAGGAAATAAATCAGAAACATTAAACACGACACACAGCAGCTAGTTACCGACCCTGGGAAGATCAGAAATGTACTGCTAACATCGGTCACTGCCATCATCACCACTCACACTAACCTTTAAATATTGTTGACGAACGCACAAGTAAGATACTAACCGTGGCAAGTAGAAAAGGCAAATGTTCAGTGCCAAACTTCGGGTGAGATACGAAGCGATGACAGCAAGTGGTTTAACATTAAGTCCTCATCTATCAATTCTCCTCTGTGATCGTCCTGGAGTAAGTGACATACAGCCTTCGATGTCGCCTACCAAACTTAATTCACTAACTACCATTCATTACCTTTTAAGGTAATTATCTGAAAATTTTATAGTCTCAGGTGTAATTTGAGGTATTTCTTATCAGATCAGTTATGCAAATTATTTCAAATTAAATTTCGTTTTCCATTTTTTCATTTTTGCTCCTTATTGTTACCAAGAAATTAGAATTTTACGCGTAAGACAAATTCTTTGTATTGACTCTACGGTAATGCTATTCGAGAATCCCATCTGATGATGACAGTAATGGTCGAAGCCGATAGTGGTGATGTCAGTATAAAGAAAGTGCTTAGGGCACAAATAAGAAAGAACAACTTTAGCTACTGACAATCGCAAAAACTCTATCCATACCATGCTAAATGTAAATAACAGACATTCGTCTTTGAGCTTACAACATGAATATTACATTTAGTTTCAACATTTACATGGTGTGCATTATAATGCACAAGCATTATTATGAAGTTTACCGAACGATCTTGCGAAAAAACGTGCTGCTCTTTATTGATCTTCTCTATTCCCTCTGTCAGTCCTTTCTGGTATTTCACTAATTATACTCCATCTTCAGTCACTACAGTCTACTGTTGTAAAGGTTCCCGCCGCATTTCAGGACTACAGCTCTGTTTCAACTCGTAATTTACGTGTTGGTTTGTTTCTGGTTCTTATTTCCAACATGCTCGTATAGCTTACTACGCAACGCGCCAGCTTCCGAGACAGGCTCTGAGACGGAACGTTATTGAATCAGAGTGGCGGATCAACGGCCGTTAGGCTAGTGCACTGTCCAGCCTGAATACACTTTTAGGCGGTTTTTCGCTTTCATTTAAGCGATTGCTGGGCTGTCACCAAATCTTTGCCTCAGAAAATACGACACAAAACAGAGACGGACAGATAATGCGAACGACTTCCCGCCCTCTCTCAGTTTACATGAAGAGGGTGGCGACAGTGAGTGTATGATCAAAAATTTAATATTAAAAAAAAACTGCCAAATGATGAAAATAGCGGCTTAGCAGAACGAGGTAAGCGCTAGGAAAGAGAGAGGATTACGGTTCTATTTTTCAACTTCATTATACACAGAAGCGCCAAAGAAACTGGTATAGGTATGCGTATTCAGATACAGAGATATGTAAACAGGCAGAATACGGCGCTGCACTCGGCAACGCCTATTTAGGGCAGCAACTGTCTGGCGCAGTTGTTGATCGGTTACTGCTGCACACAATGGCAGGTTTTCAAGATTTATGTGAGTTTGAACGTGGTGTTATAGTCGGAGCACGAGCGATGGGACACAGCACCTCCGAGGTAGCGATAAAGTGGGGATTTTCGCATACGACCGTTTCACGAGTGTATCATGAATATCAGGAATCCAGTAAAACATCAAATCTCAGACATCGCTGCGGCCGGAAAGAGATCCTTCAAGAACAGGACCAACAACGACTGAAGAGAATCGTTCAACGTGACAGAAGTGCAACCCTTCCGCAAATTTTTGGCGATTCAATGCATGGCCATCAACAAGTGTCAGAGTGCGAACCATTCAACGAAACATTATCGATATGGGCTACCAGATGTAACATTCTTTTAAAAAAATAAACTTTGCGATTACGTTGAATGAATTCCTGAACTGCGGAATGGATACTAAAGTAGAAATATCGTGTAGGGTGTTGTAACCGCAAGTAGTGTGCTTACTATGTGTTATTGTTAGCAAAACTTTACACGAATTGATTGGGCAATGCAATTCCCAGTACCAATAAAGAAATACAGTCACTGCAAAATACATTCAGCCCGTTAGGCACTGAATCATCTGGCCCTGTTCAAAAATGATAACTTTAGTTCCTGTGCACATAAGAAATAAATTAAATTGTCTAACATCTACAGCAGCAACGGTGGAACGCGATATATTCTGGTTTCTCGTAAAAAAATATGCTAACTATAGGCTCAGCAGTGTGCAATGCTGGCCGTAATACTTGAAATGCTCACGAAATTGTTTTGGCTGATAAATGAAAACATTTATGAAAAATTCAACTTCTTTGAAAAACATATGACCTGAACAGGGAGGCGGTACTGATTGTGGTGAATTACTAACACTGAGTTTTTTTAGTAAAATTATATTGCACGTTATGTTTGTCTTTTCAAAAACATCTGACAATTGAAGTTACATTACTCACAAGTTGATTCACAAACAATGAGATTTAAACAGCAAGTAATATCTAACCTCACTAATCCAACATAAATGCAAATCATCAAATGACACATAGCTCTGTTTACAAATCTTAAAAACATTACAAAACGTGAAAAATGTAAGTAGCCTTTTTATAAAAACGGATTACATACATTCTGGGGTTACTCAACAATTACAAATTATCTGCCAACTCATCTCCACTAACGCGCTGGCAAAACAAAAGTCGTAATTATTCAACATCTTTACCTTGCTTGCATGAAGACTTCTTCTTCCATGTTCAACAATACTGACATACCTAAATTAATCTAACACTTGGTGGCTTCACAGAGCACACCACAAAAACTGCCTACACCATCGTCTTTCGCTCACAGACGGCTACCTACAACTGTGCGCCAAGCACTCTCCTCCTGCAACTCTATAATAGCCTCAGGAGCATCTCTGTGACTGCGGCCTTACACAGTCAACGATATAAAGCCTATCAGAGACATACATCGTTTATAAAATCATATTCGGGTGCCACACACAAATGTGCCCAAGAAGACTCCTCTCACAGAGCCGAAGGCTTGATGACTGCACGACACATAGCTTTACGTCTCACATGGGCCCGTTAACACCGACATTGGACTGATGATGACTGGAAACATGTTGCCTGGTCGGAGGAGTCTCGTTTCAAATTGTATCGAGCGGATGGACATGTACGGATATGGAGACAACCTCACGAATCCATGGGCCCTGCATGTCAGCAGAGGAGTGTTCAAACTGGTTGGGGCCCTGTAATGGTGTGGGGCGTGTGCAGTTGGAGTGATATGGGACCGCTGATACGTCTGGCTACGACTCTGACAAGTGACACGTACGTAAGAATCATGTCTGGTCACCTGCATCCATTCACGTCCATTGTGCATTCCGACGGCCTTGGGCAATTCCAGCAGGACAATGCAACACCCCACACGTACAAAATTGCTACAGAATGCCTCCAGGAACACTCTTTTGAGTTTAAACACTTCCGCTGGCCACCAAACTCGCCAGACATGAACATTATTGAGCATATCTGGGATGCCTTGTAACGTGCTGTTCAGCAGAGATCTCCACCACCTCGTACTTTTACGGATTTACGGACATCCGTGCAGGACTGCAGGATTCATGGTATCAGCTTCCTCCAGCATTACTTCAAACATTAGTCGAGTTCATGCCACGTCGTGGTGCGGCACTTCTGCTTGCTTACTGGGGCCCTACGTGACATTATGCAAGTGTACCAGTTTCTTTGGCTCTTCAGTGTATTATCACCTTAGACCTTCTGTAATGATAAACGTGTGCCACATCTCATAATAAACTACACTTATTGAGCGTATATACCGAACCGTGATGGAAATCTACAACAGAATAAAAAAAAATAAAATAACTCAAGCCTTAATGTCATGGCGGCTGCAGTGTAACACGTGTTAAGTTCGGCTCGCGAAATTTAGTTGAATTCGAAAGTGTTCTCACAGGTGGTGTTGTCTAGTACAATTGGAAATCGTGTAAACAACAGTGTTCTGTGCAGTAGTGCTATTTTTTTCTGTGCTCCGCCAATATCTTCGAGAAAATGGTAAACAGAAGAGTCAACAGCAGCGCGTCCAGCAGCGGGGAAGCAGCAGGTGCGGCGGGTCTGCTCTTGGCGGAAGGTGCGGCCGCGGCTCCCGGTATAGCGGAGCTGGTCCGCTCTGAGGTAAACGCTGCGTTTCGCGATAAAAACAATCTTGATCTGATAGCAGGCACTATATCAGATACTGTAACGGCAGCAGTATTGGCCAAAATGCGTGAAACTGTTGAGGCCAATACTGCCGAAACTACAGCATTAAAAAAGTCTGTGTCTCAATACGAGAAAAAAAGCACGAGAGTTGGAAGTGAAACTATCTGCCGCAACAGACGAGCTAGAACAGTACCAAAGGCGAAACAGTCTACGACTGTTTGGAGTAGCAGAAAATAAGGAAGAAGACACAGACAACCTGCTTATACAGGTTGCGCGTGAAAAATTAGGCGTTGAAGTGACCAAGGCAGACATTGACAGGAGCCATCGGGTGGGACGACAACTACCAGGTGCTACCAAACCTCGTCCAATAATAATTAAATTTGTCTCGTACCGAAAAAGGGCAGAGATCTTTACCCAGAAGAAGAAGTTAGCAATGACAGGGCTTAAAATAAGGGAAGATCTGACACACGAACGGCTAAAGATTTTAAACAGTGCCATATCCCATTGCGGTCTACAGAATGTGTGGACTCAGGATGGCAGAGTAATCATTAAGACAGCAGCTGGAAAGAAGGCAGTCACAAACCTGACAGAACTGAATAGTATTAAGTGAACCTACTCGAGCCAAAAGTGCAAACTTAACACCATTTGCAAATTGTAACAGCCCTATACTCAGATATAGTCTTGCAATTGTATTAACTTTTTAATTATACCCATATTTGTACCTTCAACTAATTGTTTATGTAACTGTATTAACTTTTCACTATTTTTGTGTCTGTAGCTCTAACCATTACTTAATTTTAGTTACTGCTAATACCTTTTTCATTTTCTCAGTTTATTCTCTTCCACTCTGTAATAGTTCTATTGCAATTATTAGTCTCTCCTTTAGTTCATTAATCACCCATCTTTTCGGTTTAAATTGTTCATAACAAAAATCACTATCAGTATCACTTTAGCAAATTTCAATCTAATTGTAGCTTCCCAGGATAATCACTACCAGTATCACTTTAGTAAATTTCAATTTAATTCTAGCTTCCTACGATAATCTATTACTTCTTTCTGCTGGGAGCATCGGCCTCTTAAATCACTCCCCTTTCCCTTATTTCCACCCTAACCTGTTTCAAATACGCTAATTACATTTCTCCTCTTACGACATAGCATACACAGTGACACACAGCCGTCACTATTTTGGTCATATTCTCCTTGCACCGAAAACCACTAATCCATTTTCTATACTCCCGCAACCTCAGGAAATCTCTTGCAGCCGCATTTCTTTCGGCACTCGCGGAGTCACAAACAGGGCGCGCAAAATCTCGGACACCCCTGTGTTATGTCACTTGGCGGAAGCACCGGCCATTGCCCCTCGCGGCAGGTAGTGCCTAACAAAGGGGTAAACCAGTCTGCCACCCTACTCCAGGCTGCTCAGCCGAACGCGTCAGAGCTTTTAGCAGCTCACTGCAACATCCAGTCCTTACCTGCACATTACGAAGAACTTAGCCTCCTCTTCAACCAACTAAACTACCACGTAATCCTCTTATCCGAAACGTGGTTGAAACCACACATATCCTCTGCATCTATTCATATCCCAGGGTACACATTTCCTAGGGCAGACAGATCAAAAAAGCTAGGTGGCGGGGTCGGCGCGTATATACGAACAGATCTCAAAGCGGAAGTCTTATGTACGTCAAATCCTGCTGAAGAAAAAGAGGCTGAATTCATGTTCATTGAAATAAATATACAAAGTCGGAAATTCTTGACTGGCGTCGTGTACAAGCCGCCAAAAATAAGCTCAATGAGTTCCTTCCAGTCGGAATTACATTCACTTCGGTGTCAATACGAACATATCATCGTAATGGGTGACTTGAACATAGACCTGCTAAGAGACACTCCCTCCGCAATAAACCTAAGAAGACTGTTTAGTTGCAATAGCATGAACATTCTTCCATTACAACCTACACACCATACGGCGCACAGTCATACTCTTATAGACGTAATCGCAACGAAACAGACTGACAAAGTAAGAAATGTTGGTCAAACATCGGCCCCTGGGCTCTCAGCACATGATGTAATATTCCTGGCCTATTCTGTGCAGCCCCCAAGGATCAAATCGCGTTACATAACTTGCAGGAACATGAAACGTATTGACCTTGACGCTCTAACAGCCGATTGCTCAGAAATCTCATGGCATCAAATAATCAGAGAACCTACAATCGACGGTAAAATCAATGAACTTGGTGATAAACTCACTGCCCTCTATGACAAACATGCACTTGTGCTCACAATCCGTGTAAGAAAATCTCCTACTCCATGGCTGACAGCTGAATTACGTCAAATGATGACTAATAGGGATGCTGCCCACAGGCGTTTCAAGGCAGATCCGAAACCCGAGCGATTCGAAGAATATAGAAAGCTACGGAACAGAGTGAAACAATGCATTCTCAATGCTGAAATCAGGCACGCTCGCTCCCTTGTATGCAGCGATCTGACGTCCACGACTCTATGGAAGAATCTCCGTAGCTTGGGGGTCCGAAAGGCAAAATCGGAAACTACTTTTCATGTGTCAGCTAACGAATTAAATGAATTCTTCTCTGCACCTCTGAATACCAGCACGGCTGATAATTACCGTCCACAAGAATCCCCAAACAGGACAACTAACAACGATACCTTCCATCTAAAACATGTAACAACAAATACGGCAAGAAAAGCAATAATGAGGATATCTTCTGATGCAATAGGCAACGACAGTATCGGTATAACCATGATTAAGAATTTTGCCCATATCTTA
This sequence comes from Schistocerca cancellata, assembly GCF_023864275.1. Classification (NCBI taxonomy): domain Eukaryota; kingdom Metazoa; phylum Arthropoda; class Insecta; order Orthoptera; family Acrididae; genus Schistocerca; species Schistocerca cancellata. The sequence continues at coordinate 77,347,219 of NC_064634.1, read as the reverse complement.
GTAACTGTCTTAACTGACATATTTAATTTTTCTCTCGTGAACGGAATGTACCCCACTGCATGGAAAAGAAGCATAATTCGACCCATCCCTAAGATCGAAAACCCGCAACTGCCTAGTGATTACCGACCAATTAGCATACTGCCTGCTGTTTCCAAAGCATTTGAATGTATTGTTCATGACCAAATCACTGAGCACTTGCATGAATTCAGCCTATATGACAAATTTCAATCCGGTTTCCGTAAACATCACAGCACAAACACTGCTCTAATTAAAGTAACTGATGACCTCAAATATGCCATCGACAATAGAAAGGCAACAATACTGACGCTACTGGACATCAGCAAAGCTTTTGACATATTGCTCAGAAAAATGCAACAGCTTAATTTCTCTGATAGTGCAATGAGATGGTTTGAAAGCTACTTAAAAGACAGACAGCAATGTGTTGTCTGCGTAAATGAAAAATCTTCCTGGAAACATGTTTCCTCGGGAGTGCCACAAGCATCAGTCTTAGGACCACTTTTGTTTTCTTTATATGTCAACGATATTTCGTCGGTTCTGTCCTCCTGTAAATATCATTTCTATGTCGACGACCTCCAGCTCTACCTAAGCGTCAGACCTGAAGATGTAAACACTGCAATCGCTCAGATGAATGATGATCTGTCTTCAGTAGTGACATGGGCGAAAAACCTGGGGCTTAAAACTAAATGCAAAAAAGACGCAAGTAATCTTAATGGCCCATCATAAATTAATAAGTTCAGATTTCCGCGAACGGCTACCTCCTATTCTGCTCGACGGTACTCCAATACCATATCAGAAAACAGTGAAGAACTTGGGTGTAACTTTGGATGAGCATCTCAACTGGGCGGAGAATACAGTCGCAGTGTGCCGAAAGACGTCTGCTTGTCTCTATGCTGTTAAAAAGTTTCGGAACATATTTCCACAGGACTTGAAACGCCAGCTAGTGCAAACACTCGTTCCACCGAACCTCCACTATTGTGATGTGATTCAACAAGGCATGAGTAGTGAAAACAAAAGACGGCTAGAGCTAACCATGAATGCCTGTGTGCGTTACACCTGCAACATTCGCCGATATGATCATGTTAGTGCTTCATACTCCGAGCTAGGGTGGCTGCGGCCGGACAAATTGCGTGACTACCACACTCTATGTCTACTTCACCGACTCCTCGTCGCGCAAGCACCCCAGTACCTTGCTTCAGAGATTAAAAACCTGTCATGCCATCATAATTGAAACACGAGGTCACTCTTATTTGGTATCCTAATAGTGCCCACTCACAAAACAGAAAGTTTTGCAAACTCCTTCTCAGTTGCCGCTGTCCGCCTCTGGAACAAACTGCCCCTTACCTTGCGCAAAATTCAGTCTCCTGCTGCTTTTAAGAAGAAGTTGAAGCATTTCCTACTATCATCCTCATAAAGTTCTCCACAAAATTAATGTACAAGGCCAATCCTCTCATCTGCCAAATAGCAAAGCTAGCGTCTCCTATCTTGCTCCTGAGATGCCTTCCTCTTCATCTATCTCTATTAGCCACGCAATCTTCTTTTCCTTTATATTTCCTTAATTATGTTTCATCATGTCTCTCTATTCTTCTCCTCCCTTCACCATGAGTCTCCCTCATACTCCCTGCTGCCAGCACTCCTATCTAAAATCTGTCTCTTCAATAATATCTAATTATAACAGTACTGATGATCTACGAATATAAACTCTATATGCATGTATTTTTCCAGGTGTACCTTTCTAATTGTTTATTTCACTTTTTGTACTAGATGTAGTTTAACATGCCTACTAAAACATATGAATGTAAAATAAGTAGAATGCCTGGTTAGATGTAAGAGAGGGCCTGATGGCCCTAATCTTGCCAGGTTAAATAAATAAATAAATTATTAGATGCTTTGCCCTTGGGGTGTTCAAGCAGAGATGTAGCGAACGTACAGTCTCTCTTACGTAAATGTCAGCCTCACCATCTCGTGAAGTTTAGTCTCTAGGAACGAGACTCTGACGACTGAGTATTGACCACAAGACAATATCATGTGGTGCAGAATAAATGCTGCGGTACTCGTCATTAAAGAAACACAGACACGGCCGGAAGTTGAGCCAAACAACACCACTGGCGTTGCCTGCACTGTGATGATAAATCGAATTGGTCACTTACAACACCCAAAATACTTTTCGAGATACTGGAGATCACGATAGAGATGGTTATAAAACAGACAAATGCTTAATGCTTGAAGAGTTACGCAAACTTTAACCTAACAGAGTAACACTAATTTTAGTACAGATTTTATTTTCATTGCTTACGTACATTTACCCCGCCACTGGAAGTTCTGCGATTTCCAAGAAATAAATTGTAGGATAAAGAAAATGCACACACTTCCACTGCCATTAAAAAAGAGTTAGCACTTTCCCTCAAGCACTGAACTGGTGTTTCACCAGTAGAAACGCCGATACGTTGACGAGACATTCCACCATAACAGTGATTAATCCTTCGTTGCTTGTAGATGAAAACTTAATACAGTTGTCCTTGCTAGTAGACATTGCATTGACGATGAAAGGTCCCTATACTCATAAGCAAAATTCCAGCCCAATATTTTGATAAGCGTGTAAAAAATGAATTTCATATGAACTTTCTTTAGCTTTCTTTTAATCGTGACCATAAACTTAAAAAAGTGAAAAACGGCCAAAACTACCATAAAAGAATAAAAATAAAGAAATAAACAAATAAAATTAGTAAAGAATTACCGACCAGACTCATTACTGCCAGTATTTTCGAAAATTTTCGGGAAGATAATTTACATTTACGCTCAGTTGCAAACAATTTGGATTTCAATGATGAGATTCAAATAAACTCTCAACTGAACAGTCTGTATTTACCTTTACCCATGTTATGTTAGAATCAGTAAATGAGAAATTGCTAACACTGAGAATATTTTGTGACTTAACTAAGTTTTTGATTGTGTGAGTCATAATATTCTACCACAGAAGTAAAAATAATATGTATCAGTAAGCACAGCAGGTTCATGACTTACATCGTATCTGAATTGTGTGTGTCATAATATTCTACCACAGAAGTAAAAGTATTACGTATTAGTAAGCACAGCAGGTTCATGACTTACATCGTATCTGAATTACAGAAGGCACTGTGTGTCTGTCTCATGTGCATCACATAACAATAGGCATTCAGAACTGAAACAGTCAAATCTGATGTAGACCTACCACGAAGTTCACTTTTGAGTCCTCTGTTGTTCCTGGTATACGTAAATGATCTACCACTTGCAGTTTCAGAAGATGTAAATTTTGTCCATTTTCCAGAGCACACAGTTATAGGTATAAAAAGTAATACCAGTCGTCTTTACTGAATAGACAACTAATGAGATATTTTAAAACATAAAAAGGTGGTTCATGGCAAACATATTATCACAGAATGTTGACGAAACTGAGTAGATGTAGTTGGGTACTTCTTATAGAATTTCACAAGCTTTAAAAATAGATTTATGAAACAATGAAATATAAGAAGTACGCTGTTAAGTTTTTGGGACTATAGTTAAATCCCAACTTCAACAGAAGTTGCCTAGAATTAAGAAAGCGCCTTGTTTGTCCTGTTTTCAGAAAGTGTAATTAAAGCTATAGATGATCTAAATATGATGAAGCTAGTTCTTTTTAATTCATTAGTGGGTTATGGATTTTCTTCTGGGGAAATTCAAGTTACAGGGATAGTATTTTCAAAATACTGAAGCGGTATTATAAGAATTACATCTGATGTCAATTCTAGAATATCCTGCAGAGACCTTCTCGAAAAACTGGATATTTTGACAATTAATCCTCAGTATATACATTAATTAACGTGCCTCGTCATAAATAATATTTTGGTCTTCACAAAAACAGAGAAGCGCACGAAATTAACTCTAGGATCAAAAACATTTCTTACGAGAACATCAAGAGTTTACCATTAGTACAGAATGGAGTCGGATATAGGAGTACACATATACTGAACAACCTACCAGAACACATTAAATGTCATATACAGAACTTGGTGGAGTTTAAAGTAGTCGACGAACTTTCTGTTGGGCGACTCCTTCTGCTCCATTGAAGATAGTTGTCATAGAAACAAGTTATTTTATTGGCTCATTTGTAAATAGAATTAGCACTCTATTAGAGTAATATAAGGTCGTTTCACTGTTCTGCGCTTAAATTAAATTAAATGTAATTCATGACTTCTTTTCACATCTCAGAGTCCACTCGGCATGGAATGAGCCAGATCCAGAATTCATCCGGCAGGAAAACTAGATGACTTGTGAATCTACTGATTATCAGATTGTCCACTGAGGTCCTGGACGACGGTCCAAATTCTTCCGTAGTGTTTTGGATAGAGATGAGTGCTTTCAGTGGCCCTTCCGTCGAAGAGAAACTTCAGATGGCCGCGTTCCTTTGTATTTTCTATGAGAAGCCGGTTATCTCCTTGCGATGGACTATTTTCTCCATGTTCATTTCATTTTGTGATCAGTACTGGGAACTCAGACGCAGCATTAAACTTCCCAATCACTCGTTACAGTCACTCTCTCTACTCAGTACTACATGTCAGCCAATCTACAGGACGGCGGCAGCTAAAGACAAGCCGACTGCACTAAATCTTGCGATGACATTAACGCGAGATTCTCCGGTTGGGATATTAAGGACAGTGGCACTGACGTTTTCTACGCACCCGTCTTAATTAAGCTCCCTACGACTTTGCGGTATAGCATGTTTAGTATCTCTGTTGCTGAACCAATTTTCTGGGTAGAAGATTGCCCACGGTGATTACGCCTTTGTGTGGAATGGTTCTAATTAATGTATCATCCGGATGTGGGGGCTACGGAACTATTATCTGATGCCACATATGACTGCAAACACTGGTAGTATTTTTTTATTTTTTATTTTTTTTTACTTTAACTTTCGCGTCGGATCTGCTGACTATGCAGCTCTCGACTCGGATGTGTAAATTCCACAACGTTTTCTCGAGGCATCTCCAAGACAGCTTGATGTGGTTGTTGTTAGGTACAGCTGGCAGTGGTATTTTCATTTCCAGTCTTTTTCTCTCTTATGAGCGAAGAGAGACTGTTGATCGAGTGAAATTCTGCATCATAATTTACTTATTACCACAAGAAGTGTAATTTTTATATCCCGAGTATTTATTCCGATCGTCTGTTAGTTTATCTTCTCATTACCCATCTGCCTGTCCATCTCCTTCTTACTCTCTCTGTCTGTCTCCTAACCGCTCTCTCTGGTCGACCTACTCCACCACTGACACTCTGTCCATCCCCTCCTGTCTATTGTCCATCTACACTTCACGACCCCTCCCCCCCCCCCCCCCCCGTCTCTCGTCTCTGTCCATCTACGTCTCCCCCTCTGTCAATCTCATTCTCCCACTCTATCTCCTCTTCTCCCCTCTATCTCTTCTGCAGACCTTCTACGTCCTTCTCACACTTTTCTGTCTACCTCCTTTTTCCTACACATTTCCCCTTTCCCTCTTTCTGTCCATATCCTCCTCTTCCCTTTCTGTCCATTTCCCATTCCACCTCTTTCTGCCCACTCCTCCACTCCCCCGTCTCTGTCCATCCTGTCCTTCCTCCTCTGTGTCTATCGATCTCCTTATCCCCTTCTCTTCCTCGTTATCACCCCACCTCGATAGGAGCTTGCTAGTTGTTGACCCCACAGTAGGTGTACTTAGTTTGGCTGAAATCGATCCAGTGGTTTAGGAAGAGTTTCTTACTCCTGGCCATGCCTGCATACCCACAGTCATATATTTCACACACACACATTATTTCACACACGTTTGCATACATGTATTCATATTTCACCTGTATCTCTAGCGAATTTTGCCCTGCAGTTTTAATTTAACTTGTTCAATATTTATGCGTCATATCTCCTGAATTATGTGTCGTACAATGATATAATGTTGATGGTGCATCCACTGGTATACGTGGACACAATCTGCAAAAGTGTTGTGAATAGAATTTGTACAGAAGTAATAAATCAAAACATGTACGATGCGGTAGTGTTTATGACATCATATCTCCTGAACTATCCTTTGGCCTCCATGCTTTTCTTATTGATTTTATTCCCAAGAGCTTTTTAATGCTGCATCACTGTCTCTTCCTGGACATTCTTTCTGTCGCTGATCAGCTGAAGAAGGTATATTTTCTGTTACCCAGGGTTTCTTCACATTTGTAACATGTATGACAGTGACGGATAAAATGTAAATAAAATTAGAATGCGAAAAACGAATTAATACTGTTACCCAATTTCAACTGTACAAGACTGCTTTGAAGTAACGCCATATTTAAAATCCAAAGAGAGTTAAGATGCTAATACTTTCGTTTTGCGAGTCATTGGCACTTCCTCGGGACTGCACAGATTATAAACATTGTTGTTGGATTCATCACAACAGTGCAATGACACACGACTCTAGATCTCTGCCACCAAGGAATCTGGCCAATAGCCCCAAACGACTGTATCATACCAAGGTTGAATATGAACGATTTTCTTCATCATCAAGTTTTCTCCATTACGATCGACACAAGAAACAAATCTGCAGTGCTAACACTGTTGAATTGACGTGGCTGAGACAGTCGAATGAGAAGTCATAAACGGGGGGTGCAAGACTCTTACTTTGAAGCATTATACGTGCATGACAAAAAAGAGAAGCCCCGGAAAATACAAGCGAATGTCAGTGTAACTTCGTACACATACAAACCATCGGCAAGTATGTAAATGATTACGACTGTAATTTTTTAGTACATCTAGAGCAGCCACCAAAGTATATTAGTGTTCCAAGGGGTTAGCGTTCCAAGGGTTTCTTAGGACATATAAACGGCGCGAACAGCGTCAGATGTTGTGTCAAGGACACAGAGCTGCCGTTTACTCTTGTCAAAGAGCGTTATCAGCACCTGACAGAGTTCAAGAGGGCTCTCATTGTGGGCTCTCCATTTGGGGGGCTGGTCGAATCGTGCAAGATCCGGATGTGACAATGGACCCACGTTGGACTGCATGAGAACTTGAGGGCAGGTATTATAGTCACCAAGATTCCAGTCGATCACGTCTGACCACCACATGGGAGGATCGCCATATTGTGCACAACGGGTATCGTAGCCTGAAGACGAATGCCTCTGCCACCCGAGAACAAGTAATGGGGACTCCGTGCAACATTCTCTGTCATTCACCACCATTCATTGGAGACTAGCAGCAGCCGGTCTGGGGAATTACCGACCCACGCGCAGGCTCCCCTCCGACACCACAACACAAACGGCTGCGGTTGGTGTCGTGCCGTGACCCTGGGAAGCGTGGACAGCTGAGGAATGGCGTCGCATTGAGGTCAGCGATTAATCATGGTTGTGCACTAGTCCAGATGAGCTTCCACGGGGAGTGTCTACATCTACCGCTACACATACTCCGCAAACCACCATACGGTGCGTAGCGGAGGGTATCCTGTACCCACTACTAGTCATTTCCTTTCCGTTGCACTCGCAAAAAGAGCGTGGGAAAAAACGTCTGTCTGTGTGCCTCTATATGAGCCCTAATTTAAGAAGTCTTTAAGGAATCTGTCTGTAGTCAGCTTCAGGTGCCGGTTCTCTAAATTTTCTGTGGTGTCACCGCCAGACACCACACTTGCTAGGTAGTAGCCTTTAAATCGGCCGCGGTCCGTTAGCATACGTCGGACCCGCGTGTCGCCACTATCAGTGATTGTAGACCGAGCGCCGCCACACGGCAGGTCTAGAGAGACTTCCTAGCACTCGCCCCAGTTGTTCAACCGACTTTGCTAGCGATGGTTCACTGACAAAATACGCTCTCATTTGCTGAGACGGTAGTTAGCATAGCCTTCAGCTACGTCATTTGCTACGACCTAGCAAGGCGCCATTACCAGTTACTATTGATACTGTAATACATGTACCGTCAAGAGCGACGTTCACCATTTACGGATTAAAGTTAAGTATTCCAACAGCCACGTCCTTTTTTGCTAAAGTCTAATTTCCTTGTCCTGTTCCAGACCTCACGCCAGCCTGCGTGAGCTAAAACGCGTGCCTTTCGGCTTCCTCTAATATTACGGTGTTGGCCTCCTGCCAACCCACAATATTTTCTCAATAACATTCCTCGAAAAGAACGTCGCCTTCCCTCCCGCGATTCCCATTTTTCCCCGAGTATCTCCGTACCAATTACGTGTTATTCTAACCTACCGGTAACAAATCTAGCAGCCCGCCTCTGAAATGCTTCGATGTCTTCCTTCAGTCCGACCTAGTACGGATCCCTAACACTTGAGCAGTACCCTAGAATAGGTCGCACAAGCGTCCCAGCGTCCTAATGCAGTCTGCACTCCTTCCTAAAATTCCCCCACTAAACCGAAGTCGACCACGCGCATTCCCTACCACAGTTCTCACACAGTAAGGAGTGTGTCAGAATTCTCCACTACATAAAACAATACATCCAACTTAACGCTAGTCTTTGTATTCTGTAAGCACTCAGATATCGATAGTAAGAATCTGAGGGCGAAACATGGGAGCGCGATTCTGAGCATCCTTGTGAGACGAGGTCTGTGTGCGAGAGTGGAAGTAGTAGTGTCGGTCGAGAGCTCGGAGACAGAAGACGTGTCACGCTGCCCTCACGTCGGTGGTGGCAGATTTCACCACGCTCAAGGCCCGATTTCATTTATATAGCCAGGAGAGGTTTAGATGGCTTAACTATGCTTGAAGATGGAATTCAAGGTAAAATTCTCAAGCATAGCGCAAAAGCCATTGCAGAGTTAGGCTCGTGATTGTTAGTCCGAGTTTGCAGTAATCCCATCTTTTGCTTGTCAGTTAAAGAAGCCTCCTTATCCTCCAAATAATAATAATTATTCTCCACATGTAAATAATATGCTGTGGACATTAAACGTTAACGTAACTTTGCAACTAAAATACACTCCTGGAAAGTGAAATAAGAACACCGTGAATACATTGTCCCAGGAAGGGGAAACTTTATTGACACATTCCTGGGGTCAGATACATCACATGATCACACTGACAGAACCACAGGCACATAGACACAGGCAACAGAGCATGCACAATGTCGGCACTAGTACAGTGTACCTCCACCTTTCGCAGCAATGCAGGCTGCTATTCTCCCATGGAGACGATCGTAGAGATGCTGGATGTAGTCCTGTGGAACGGCTTGCCATGCCATTTCCACCTGGCGCCTCAGTTGGACCAGCGTTCGTGCTGGACGTGCAGACCGCGTGAGACGACGCTTCATCCAGTCCCAAACATGCTCAATGGGGGACAGATCCGGAGATCTTGCTGGCCAGGGTAGTTGACTTACACCTTCTAGAGCACGTTGGGTGGCACGGGATACATGCGGACGTGCATTGTCCTGTTGGAACAGCAAGTTTCCTTGCCGGTCTAGGAATGGTAGAACGATGGGTTCGATGACGGTTTGGATGTACCGTGCACTATTCAGTGTCCCCTCGACGATCACCAGTGGTGTACGGCCAGTGTAGGAGATCGCTCCCCACACCATGATGCCAGGTGTTGGCCCTGTGTGCCTCGGTCGTATGCAGTCCTGATTGTGGCGCTCACCTGCACGGTGCCAAACACGCATACGACCATCATTGGCACCAAGGCAGAAGCGACTCTCATCGCTGAAGACGACACGTCTCCATTAGTCCCTCCATTCACGCCTGTCGCGACACCACTGGAGGCGGGCTGCACGATGTTGGGGCGTGAGCGGAAGACGGCCTAACGGTGTGCGGGACCGTAGCCCAGCTTCATGGAGACGGTTGCGAATGGTCCTCGCCGATAGCCCAGGAGCAACAGTGTCCCTAATTTGCTGGGAAGTGGCGGTGCGGTCCCCTACGGCACTGCGTAGGATCCTACGGTCTTGGCGTGCATCCGTGCGTCGCTGCGGTCCAGTCCCAGGTCGACGGGCACGTGCACTTTCCGCCGACCACTGGCGACAACATCGATGTACTGTGGAGACCTCACGCCCCATGTGTTGAGCAATTCGGCGGTACGTGCCCACTATACGCCCTCGCTCAAAGTCCGTCAACTGCACATACGGTTCACGTCCACGCTGTCGCGGCATGCTACCAGTGTTAAAGACTGCGATGGAGCTCCGTATGCCACGGCAAACTGGCTGACACTGACGGCGGCGGTGCACAAATGCTGCGCAGCTAGCGCCATTCGACGGCCAACACCGCGGTTCCTGGTGTGTCCGCTGTGCCGTGCGTGTGATCATTGCTTGTACAGCCCTCTCGCAGTGTCCGGAGCAAGTATGGTGGGTCTGACACACCGGTGTCAATGTGTTCTTTTTTCCATTTCCAGGAGTGTAATTTGTTAATCTGGCACTCAGCCATTGCTGATACTTACACGATCATTGTAGTCATTTTGGCATTATTAATCCTTTTTCATGACGATTATGAAGTTTTAAATAGACTTAATTTATGAAATCCCTTCTCACAAGTTATTTAGTAGTTAACAGGACATAAGCAAACTCCTTTTTATTAAATTCATTTTTAGTAACAATGAGCTTTATCCGCTGCTGCTGCACGCTGTTGTGAATTGCTGTAAACCATATGGAAAAAGGCAGTCATCTTAAAGAGGTGAGTGCAAAACTCAGGGCCAAAACGGAGACACTGACACACCACAACATGTTATGTACTCTAATCCAGTAAACTCCTTGCACAAGTGAGATTCTGTATCACTTGATAATTCTTGTTCAAAAACGCAGTCAGATAGCTTAGGTATTCGTTGTTACAGGTTCATTTGTTCCTGTCGTTTTTCACATTCAAATACGCAGTCAGATAGCTTATCCAAATCTTAGTTTTAAGTTTTTCAGGAAACGGTCCGTTGGTGACTTAAATGATAGTGAAACTGACATTCATACAACACTCACACAGTGTTATGCAGGTTAGATTCCGTTTACTGATAGCTCAGGTCGCTTATCGAGTCCATTTTCACTGACGAACATAGGCATATTTGTTGCATATACGTTACAATATGCTCGTTCCATCTCATTTCGCTTTGCAACGTTACGCCCAGATATTTGAACTACTTGACTGTGTCAGGCAGTACACTAGTAATACTGTATCCGAACATTACAGGTTTGATCTTCCTACTTACCCGGATTAACTTACATTTTTACGCATGAGGACCTAGCTGCCGTTCATCACACCAAATGGAAATTTTGTATAAGTCGTATCTTATTACAGTCATTCAACTTCGACGCCTTTCCGTACACCACGGCACCATCAGCAAACAACCAATGACTGCTGGCCACCCTGTCTGCCCAGTCATTTATGTGTACAGGGTGTAAATTGTAAGTTGACAAATCAGAATAACTCAAAAAAATATGCTTCACACGAAAAAATGTGTAGAACGCAAAGTTGTTTATTTTCGAGGGGGACATCTGCTGGTGCTAAAATTATCCAACCACCCCAGCCCCATGGGGATGGGGCGGGAGGCAATTTTACAATTGCTGGCCCAAATATTAATTTTTTCCACATATTCGGATAAGTTTTGTTTGTTACGTGGTCGACATTTGCAAAACTCCAATTCCTCTCTATCAAATCCCACCCTATGGGGAGAGAGGGAGAGTTTTAGTTTTAGCGAATCAAAATTTACGAATAAGTATTTTTTATTTATCCGTAACCATTTTCGACGCAAAAATGAAAATATGGAATTTCTTGAATTACAGCTCCAACTACCAAGAATCAAACAAATGTTGAAGACAAAATGTACGTAGTTTTTTTATGTAGAATCTGATTCTGCAATAAAAAAGTGGGGTTCCCATTTGAAGTTTTAAAATTGCCTCCCACCCCACCCCCAGGGGGCTGGGGTGGCGAGCTAATTTTAGCACCAGCAGATGTCCCCCTCGAAAATAATCAACTTTGGATTCTACACATTTTTTCGTGTGAAGCTTATTTTTCGAGTTATTCTGGTTTGCCAACTTAAAGTTTACACCCTGTATAAAGAACAACAGCCGTCCTATCATACTTCCACGAGGCACTCCTGATGGAACCTTTGTCTCTGATGAACACTCGCCGTCGAGGACAACATTCTGGATTCTATTATTTAAGAAGTCTTCGAGCCACTCACACGTCTGTGAACTCATTCCACGTGCTCGTACCTCCGTTAATAGCCTGCCAAGGGGCACCGTGTCGAATGCTTTCCGGAAATCTAGAAATACGGAATCTACCTGTTGTCCTTCTTGGGGGCAACTTAGGGAGAGGTCTCATTCTATCCAGTGTTTTGAAGAGGCGGAGTGCTGTCACTCCTGTGTAAGTAGGCTGTTTAGGTTTTTGTATTGTTAACGCCACGTAGCGCTCTGTATGAAAATCACTGGCTGTGCTGTGTGCAGTCTGTGGGCTGGGTGGCAAAATGTTGGAATAGTCGCTATTGCAGTGTTGGACAGCTGGATGTTAACAGCGCATAGCGTTGCGCAGTTGGAGGTGAGCCGCCAGCAGTGGTGGATGTGGGGAGAGAGATGGCGGAGTTTTGAGAGCGGATGATCTGGACGTGTGTCCATCAGAGACAGCAAATTTGTAAGACTGGATGTCATGAACTGATATATACAGGGTGTTACAAAAAGGTACGGCCAACCGTTCAGGAAACATTCCTCACACACAAATAAAGAAATGATGTTATGTGGACATATGTCCGGAAATGCTTAATTTCCATGTTAGAGCTCATTTTAGTTTTGTCCACCTACGCTCAATGGAGCACGCTATCATGATTTCATACGGGATACTCTACCTGTGCTGCTAGAACATGTGCCTTTACAAGTACGACACAACATGTGGTTCATGCACGATGGAGCTCCTGCACATTTCAGTCGAAGTGTTCGTACACTTCTCAATAACAGATTTGGTGACCGATGGACTGGTAGAGGCGGACCAATTCCATGGCCTCCACGCTTTCCTGACCTGAACCCTCTTGACTTTCATTTATGGGGGCATTTGAAAGCTCTTGTCTAGCAACCCCGGTACCAAATGTAGAGTCTCTTCGTGCTCGTATTGTTGACGACTGTGATACAATGCGCCATTCTCCAAGGCTGCATCAGCGCATCAGGGATTCCATGCGACGGAGGGTGGGTGCATGTATTCTCGCTAACGGAGGACATTTTGAACATTTCCTGTAACAAAGTGTTTCATGTCACGCTGGTACGTTCTGTTGCTGTGTGTTTTCATTCCATGATTAATGTGATTTGAAGAGAAGTAATAAAATGAGCTCTAACATGGAAAGTAAGCGTTTCCGGACACATGTCCACGTAACATATTTTCTTTCTTTGTGTGTGAGGAATGTTTCCTGAAAGTTTGGCCGTACCTTTTTGTAACATCCTGTATATTATGACTTTTGAACACTATTAAGGTAAATATATTGTTTGTTCTCTATCAAAATCTTTCATTTGCTTAGTATGCCTATCAGTAGTTAGTGCCTTCTGTAGTTTGAATCTTTTATTTAGCTGGCAGTAGTGGCGCTCGCTGAATTGCAGTAGTTCGAGTAACGAAGATTTTTGTGAGGCAAGTGATTTGTGAAAGGTATAGGTTATTGTTAGTCAGGCCCATTCTTTTGTAGAGATTTTTGAAAGTCAGATTGCGTTGCGCTAAGAATATTGTGTGTCAGTTTAGTGATGATAAGAATAGGTAAAGACCGAAATGTCTGAGTACGTTCAGTTCTGCTCAGCTGTTTGAAAATCAAATAATGTAAGAGGTTTATCAGCACAGTAATTCATTAATTTTTCTAAGGGGACGTTTCACCTGGAGTCGTGGTGTTGGGAGCAATCGCGTATGGCTTCAGGTAACGGTTGCTATTGGTGGAGAGAACTCTGAAGCCACAACATTACGTCACGGACGTCAAGGTCCTCATGTGGTACGTGTATTGCGGCAGTGTCGTGGTGCCATTTTTCAACAGGTGAATGTTCGCTAGCACATGACACGTGGCTCTATGAACCGTCTGCGTGATATACGAGGGTCACTCCGAAAGAAATGCACACTATTTTTGTAAAAATACAGTATTCATTTTGCATGTGTGAAAGTTTTACAGTGTGTAGATTCATCCTTCCCGCTTGTTTTCAAACTTAGTTCAACCTGTTCCCGTGAGGAGCGCCGTCACAGCATGTCTTCAAGATGGCTGCTACACTTGACGTTCGTCAGAAGCAACGTGCTGTCACAGAATTCCTGTGCTGTGAAAACGAGACAGTGGGAAATATCTACAAGAGGTTGAAAAAGGTGAATGGAGATGCTGCTGTCGATCACAGTACAGTTAGTCGGTGGGCAAGCAGGTTACGTGATGAAAGCGGGCACGGCAATATTGAGGATTGTCCTCGCAGTGGCAGGCCTCGTACTGCACACACTCCAGACAATGTGCAGTGAGTTAACGAACTGGTGACTGCTGACAGACGCATCACAGTGAACGAATTGTCACGCTACGTTGGGATAGGGGAAGGAAGTGTTTGCAGAATACTGAAAGTGTTGGCGTTAAAAAAGGTTTGTGCCACGTGGGTTCCAAGGATATTGACAGTGGCTCACAAAGAAACAAGAACAGTATGAGAATGGTAGAGATGAATTTCTTGGAAGAATTGTGGGCGTAACATTGCAAAGCGATATGAAGTGGGACAAGCATGTAATGGCAGTTGTGGGGAAGGCGGATAGTCGTCTTCGGTTCATTGGTAGAATTTTAGGAAGATGTGGTTCATCTGTAAAGGAGACTGCTTATAAAACACTAATACGACCTACTCTTGAGTACTGCTGGAGCGTTTGGGATCCCTATCAGGTTGGATTGAGGGAGGACATAAAAGCAATTCAGAAGCGGGCTGCTAGATTTGTTAATGGTAGGTTTGATCATCACGCGAGTGTTACGGAAATGCTTCAGGAACTTGGGTGGGAGTCTCTGGAGGAAAGGAGGTAATCTTTTCGAGAATCGCTACTGAGGAAATTTAGAGAACAAGCATTTGAGGCTGACTGCAGTACAATTTTACTGCCGCCAACTTATATTTCGCGGAAAGACCACAAAGATAAGATAAGAGAGATTAGGGCTCGCACAGAGGCATATGGGAGTAGGTAGTCATTTTTTCCTCGTTCTGTTTGGGAGTGGAACAGGGAGAGAAGATGCTAGTTGTGGTATGAGGTACCCTCCGCCACGCACCGTATGGTGGATTACGGAGTACGTACGTAGATGTAGATGTAGATGTGGACAGGTGATGAAAAATGGCTCCATCATTTTTTACCAGAGATGAAGAGGCAATCAGTGGAGTGTCATCATGCAAGTTCACCCAAGAAAAAAATATTCAGAACCACACTTTCTGCTGGAAAAGTTATGGCTACGGTGTTTTTCGATTCCGAAGGACTCTTACTTGTGGACATCATGCCAAGTGGAACCACTATACATTCTGATGCATGTGTGACGACAATGAAGAAACTTCAAGCACGACTGAGTCGTGTTCGACCACATCGGCAAAAGCAGGATGTTTTGCTGTTGAACGACAATGCACGGCCACATGTCAGTCAAAAATCCATGGAAGCGAGCACAAAACTCGGATGGAGAACACTGAAACACCCGCCTTACAGTCCTGACCTGGCTCCATGTGATTATCATCTCTTTAGGAAACTGAAAGACTCTCTTCGTGGATTAAGGTTTGGAGACGATGACTCCCTTATGCACGTTGCCAAACAGTGACTCCAACAGAATTTTACCGTGCGGGTATGCAGGCGCTGGTTCCAAGATGGCGTAAGGCAGTTGAGAGGAATGGAAATTATGTGGAGAAATGAAAATATTGTTCGTAAAGGATGTATCTACACACTGCAAAACTTTCAAACATGTAGAATAAAAGATGGATTTAAAAAAATAGTGTGCATTTCTTTTGGAGTGACCCTCGTAGTCGGAAAGACTGCCAGATCTGTACCCAACAGAACATGTGTAGCACCAGCCTGGACGATATCTCCGTCCCGGTGTCTGTATCCAGGATATCAACGGCCAGTTGTAACAACTGCGGGCCAGCTGTCCTCAGGAGAAGATACAGTGCCTTGATGATACCGTTCGTAACTGAATCAGCGAATGGATGCAGGACAGAGGGTGCGCATCGTCATATTGACAAGTGGCCCGTACTCTCCAGTCCATCGTAAATTTGAATCGATTCTGTAAACACCAAAATATGCACTCGCAGCCGGTGAAGTTTCTTTCCTTTCCTTCTCCTCCTCAGGTTCCTTTATTTGTCAAGCAGTATATTACGGTTTTCTCATTGTAGGGCATGAGACAGACAGATGCCTTCGGCATAAAACGCAGTGCTCGTCGTGCCCTTTTGTGCGTGTGTGTGCTTGTGTGTGTGTGTGTGGCTGGAGACTCGACTTGATTTACCGGGCCGGTCGGTGCGTATTTACTGCTGCTGTCAAAGGAAGGTGACAACGGCGTTACAAATTGGCCGCCGTGCGCCGCCCGCGAGGGTCGCCCGGCTTCAGCTTGAGAGACGGCCCGCCAGCCTCAGCTGGGCGTGACTTGCCCAGGGAGGCCGCCCCGGGTGTGGGAGGCACTCGATAGGCGGAAGTGCCTCTCTCCCAACAGAGCAGTCGCCGTTCACTGAGGGTCGAAACAAAAAGAACAACGAAATCAGTAGGATTTGCTCGGCGTCCGGAAGAGACCTATCGACAAGCTGGTCTCGAAGTCATAAGACCTACGCAGCTTGATGTCTTCAACGGTGCTAGTTGTGCGTCACGATGCAAGAGTGTACGATCTGCGTCGATCATTCTGCTGTGTGCCAAAGCGAAAGTGAACGATAATAAACGATCTTTTCTAGAATCATTTTTATTGCCAAACAAAAAAAAACCATTGATTTTTTTTTAGTTTGCCAGTTGTTCATAATTAAAAATAACAATATACTTCCAGAATGAGATTTTCACTCTGCAGCGGAGTGTGCGCTGATATGAAACTACCTGGTAGATTAAAACTGTGTGCCCGACCGAGACTCGAACTCGGGACCTTTGCCTTTCGCGGGTAAGTGCTCTACCAACTGAGCTTCCGAAGCACGACTCACGCCCGGTACTCACAGCTTTACTTCTGCCAGTACCTCGTCTCCTACCTTCCAAACTGTACAGAAGCTCTCCTGCGACCTTGCAGAACTAACACTCCTGAAAGAAAGGATATTGCGGAGACATGGCTTAGCCACAGCCTGGGGGATGTTTCCAGAATGAGATTTTCACTCTGCAGCGGAGTGTGCGCTGATATGAAACTTCCTGGCAGATTAAAACTGTGTGCCCGACCGAGACTCGAACTCGGGACCTTTGCCTTTCGCGGGCAAGTGCTCTACCAACTGAGCTACCGAAACACGACTCACGGCCGGTACTCACAGCTTTACTTCTGCCAGTACCGCGTCTCCTACCTTCCAAACTTTACAGAAGCTCTCCTGCGACCTTGCAGAACTAGCACTCCTGAAAGAAAGGATATTGCGGAGACATGGCTTAGCCACAGCCTGGGGGATGTTTCCAGAAGGTAGGAGACGCGGTACTGGCAGAAGTAAAGCTGTGAGTACCGAGCGTGAGTCGTGCTTCGGTAGCTCTGTTGGTAGAGCACTTGCCCGCGAAAGGCAAAGGTCCCGAGTTCGAGTCTCGGTCGGGCACACAGTTTTAATCTGCCAGAAAGTTTCAACAATATACTTCTATACTCTTTGACTTACGATATACACTGAAGCGCCAAAGAAACTGGTACAGATATGTAAATAGGAAGAATACGGTGCTGCTGTTGGCAACGCCTACATAAGACAACAAGTGCTTGGCGCAGTTTTTAGATCGGTTACAGCTGCTACAATGGCAGGTTATCAAGACTGTTGTAGTCGGCGCACGAGCGATGGGACACAGCATCTCCGCGGTAGCGATGAAGTGGGGATTTTCCCGTACGATCACTTCACGAGTGTACCGTGAATATCTGCAATCGCGTAAAACATCAAATCTCCGACATCGCTGCAGCTGGAAAAAGATTCTACAAGAACAGAAGCAACGAAGACTGAAGAGAATAGTTCAACGTGACACAATTGCAACCCTTCCCAAATTGCTGCAGATACCAATGCTGGGCCAACAACAAGTGTCAGCGTGCGAAACATCACCGATATGGGCTTTCGGAGCACAAGGCCCACTGGTGTACCCTTTATGACTGCACGACACAAAGCTTTTCGCCTCGCATGGGCACATCAACACCGACGTTGGACTGTTGATGACTGGAAACATCTAACCTAGTCGGACGAGTCTCGCTTTAAACTGTATCGAGCGGATGGACGTGTACGGGTTTGGAGACAACCTCATGAACCTATGGACCCTGCATGTCAGCAGGGGAATGTTCAAACTGGTGGAGGTTCTGTAATGGTATGGGGCGTGTGCAGTTGGAGTGATATGGGACCCATGATACGTCTAGATACGACTCTGACAGGTGACACGTACGTAAGCATCGGTGTCTGATCACTTGCGTCCATTCATGTCCATTGTGAATTCTGACGGTCTTGGGCAATTTAAGCAGGACAATGCCACATTCCACACCTACAGAATTGCTACAGAGTTGCTCCAGGAGCACTCTTCTCAGTTTAAACACTTCCGATGGCCATTAAACTCCCCAGACATGAACATTGTTGAGCATCTCTGGATCGCCTTGCAACGTGCTGTTCAGAAAAGATCTCCAGCCCCTCGTACTCTTACGGATTTATGGACAGCCGTTCAGGATTCATGGTATCAGTTCCCTCCAGCACTACTTCAGACATTAGTCGAGTCCATGCCACATTGTGATGCGGCACTTCAGCGTGCTCGCGGAAGCCATACACGGTATTAGGTTGGTGTATTAGTTTCTTTGCCTCTTTAGCGTACAAAGTACATCAGTATTTTCTACAATCGCCAACGTACGTTTCACGTAAGGACGACGAAGATAAGATAAATTAGGGCTCGTACGAAGGTATATAGACAACCGTTATTTCTTCGCTCTATTTGCTAGTGGAACAGGAAAGAAAATGAATAGTAGTGGTAAGAGGTACCCTCCACCACGCACCATAAGGTGGTTCGCGGAGTATGTAGATGTAGATAAAATTGTGGGATAACAAATTTCTCATACCAAGGTGCTGTACAGAAGTACTATGCTTTGTTAGTCACCTAAACTGTTTCCTAATAGCGGGGATTGGTTTAGAGAGAACATGAGTGATTTACTTCACCATACTTCCCCAAATCCGAACCTGTGATCGACTTCTAATGACCTCGTTGTCGACGGAGCATTAAATCCTAAATTTTCTGCCTTCCTCACGAAGAGGCTATTCAGATCACAGAAAAAGCAAAATAATCTACGTAGAAGATAAAATGAAGGGTGATAGTATTATGAGCAGAAAAGAAGATCCAGTATTAAATGGAAAGAAGAGACCGAATAGACAGGAAGAGTATACTGAGAGCCTCTTCGATGGGGACGAACTCTCTGACAACATGACTGGAAAGGAACTGGCGTCGTTTTGGGTATCATACTGGGTCCAGTATTACATACTGACTCAGCTTTAAATGTCTTAGGATGAAGCAAGGCAGTAAAGATAGACTTCCGGTGGAAATTCTGGAGTGGGAAACAAGAGCTTATGCTACTCACGCTGAAGCAGAACTTTATCTGCGCAATCTCGAAGAAGTAAGGTTGCACAATCGATTTAACGGTTCATGCGGCCAGTTGCTGACATGGAGAGTTTTCGATGGGTCACCTGAGGATGACTGTTCTTCGAACATTCAATTCGACGGGAATTTTTTTTTAAATTCACAAGAACATTATAAGTCATACACTAATGGAAAAGAAGTCATGAAGCAGCTAGTTGACTATCAGTTTCGCTGTAGGACTAGTAAAGACGCGAGGTAGTCAGTTATGGCTGTGCGCTAGATAATGTAAACAAAATTTACGAAAGGTCGAGACAGTTTCATAGGTTTTTGTTGACATAGAAAAACCTTCAGGAACATAATGCCGTGCATGAGCTTTAAAATACTAACAAAAAGGTATATAAACTGCTGTGAAAGTCGAGTGGTATACAATGTAAAAAGTAACCTAGAGAGCGCGGTACAATAGCAATGGAAAAACGAGGAGATCACTGAAGACGCAATGCAGCAACTAGAAGAGTGGCTCATAAGCGGAATCACAGTTCAAGGTGAAAGAATCTCATTGATAAGGTTCGCTAGCCCCCCCCCCCCCCAGTGAAAGTGGAAGAGGTTACAGGAGCAGCTAAATTGAATTAACAGTCTAGTGAGAAAAGAACACAGCTTTAGAGAAAACTGGACAGATAAGAAGAAACAACTTTAGAGAAAATTGGATAGAGAAGAAAATATGAGGTTAGCGATAACCTACTATCAAACATGGGTAGAATATGGCAGACGAAGAGAATGTATTTTGCTACATGGGAAGCGAAATGAAGTATGACAGAGGAAGCAACGATGGCAAAAGATGCAGAAAAGCACACGATCCAAAACAGCAATCCTTGCCAAAACAGCATTACTAATATCAAACATAGGCCTTAATTTGAGAAAGAAATACCTGATAATATATAACTGGAACACAACATTCCATGGAAGTAAGTCACCCACTGTGGGAAAATCATTTGGGATGCGGTGTTATACAAGGAAGCTGCAAATTAGATGAACTGGAAAGATAACGCATGTGGAGGTTTTTCTTGGAACCGGCGAGGAAAGCAATATGAAGAAAACTCTGAATAGAAGGGATAGGATGGTAGAATATGAGTTAAGAGACTAAACTGCCGTGTCCTAGATTGAGTTGTAGGGAATAAACTGCACAGGAAGAAATTGTTTTGTAGGATACACTTGCTGTGCTGTGGAGCGATGAGTGCAGTTGAAAATGAACACACTTCATATGCCGATATCGCAGTATACACATTTCTGTTGCTCCAAGACGATCGGTTTCAACAGTCTTATGTTGCCACCATCTGCTCTTGTGGAACTTGCTAAAAAATTGCCATGTTACATTACAAGAAGTCAAAGTAAAAGGCACTCCCCACATATACATGTCTTCATAAAAATCCAGTCACTTAAATACGGTTGGTCAAATGCACATAAATGATAAAAAACACAAATGAACGAGACGAGGATTTTAACTGCATGCTTAATTAATTTAATAAATTTTTCATTGTTGCCAGGACTGTTTTAACCGATTTTTAAAGCATTTTAGAAAGGCCGCTTTTTCATTTTCTGTGCGAGAAATGTTCCCAAAAATTACTACCCTACGGAGTATGTTCGCGAATATGACAGGCTCGACGAATATTTTTCTAATAGAATTCAGTCCGTAAGTATACAATAATCGACAGCAAATGCTCCATAGGAAGAAAGTAACACCTGGTGTACCACAAAGGAAAGTAATAAAACAAGAAAGAAGAAGAAAAAAATTTTTTGTCACGTAGGGCCAGTGGCACAAACAGATTGTTCGCTGGCGGTGTTTTGTCTACAGTAAAGCAGCGTCACAGGACGATCGTGCGGAAACGCCGATATGCTGAGATAATCCTTGTGACAAACAGAAAGAACCCGACAATGTCGCACTACAGGGTAAGTGGCAAACATCTTAAACACGTCACTCTGAATAACTTTCCAGCGTATGTTAAGAAGGGATATGAAGTGGGACGAACATAGAGAATTGGTGTTAGGTTCAACGAATGGTAGGTTCGGACTTGCTGGGGGGATTCTGGGAGAGAGCAGTGTGGTTGCAAAGGAGTTTGCATACACGACGTTAGTGCGACCAATTATTGAGTACTGTCCTAGCGCTCGGAGTCCGTATATACTGGACCTTACAACTGATCGAATCAGTTCACAGATACGCAGCTAGTATCGTTACAGGTCGGTTTAGCTCGTACAGTATTGTAACAAATATGATCGAGAATCCTCGGAAGAAAGGCGACGTAATAATCGCGAAACCCATTTGGAAAATACAGAGCTCCTCTATTCGAGGAAGTCTGTGCGACTATAGAGATTAGGCCGCATACAGAGGAATGTGGACAGTTACCATTCCTCCCTCAAGCGCGTATTTATGCCAGTCTCATTACTTTTGTGACAGACACACACACACACACACACACATATATGACCCGCCAGTTTAGCCGAGCGCGCAAACGCGCTGCTTACTCGACTCGGGTAGGTGCGCCGGCCCCGGATCGAATCCCCCCGGCGGATTAACGACGAGGGCCGTTGTGCCGGCCAGCCTGGATGTGGTTTTTAGGTGGTTTTCCACATCCCCCTAGGTGAATACCGGGCTGGTTCCCACGTCCCGTCTCAGTTACACGGCTCGCAGACATCTGAACACTATTCCGTGGATTACACTAGTCACAGACAGTTGGGGTACACTAATTCCTACCCGGGGGGGTTAGGGGTGGCGGCAGGAAGGGCATCCAGCCACCCCTTCACTAACATTGCCAAATCCAATTAACACGCCAACCCTGAGTATCTGCGGGAAAAAAAGGCACAAGAATATGACCGGCATAATATGCACTATTGGGCAACGGAAAATCCACGATGGCTGCGACAAGTGGAAGATCAGTGACCTTGGCGGGTTAATGTATGTTGCAGCATGGGAGGAACGATAATTGGCCCCCATTTTATCGATGGCAATCTAAATGGTGCAATGTATGCTGATTTCCTATGTAATGTTCTACCGATGTTACTACAAGATGATTCACTGCATGACAGAATGGCGATGTACTTCCAACATGATGGATGTCCGTCACACAGTTCGAGTGCGTTTGAAGCGGTATTGAATAGCATATTTCATGACAGGTGGATTGGCTGTCGAAGCACCATACCATGGCCCGCACGTTCACCGGATCTGACGTCCCCGGATTTCTGTTTGTGGGGAAAGTTGAAGGATATTTGCTATCGTGATCCGCTGACAACGCATGACAACATGCATCAGCGCATTGTCAATGCATGTGCGAACATTACGGAAGGGGAACTACTCGCTGTTGAGAGGAATGTCGTCACACGTATTGCCAAATGCATTGAGGTTGACGGATGTCATTTTGAGTATTTATTGCATTAATGTGGTATTTACAGGTAATCACGCTGTAACAGCATGCGTTCTCAGAAATGATAAGTTCACAAAGGTACATGTATCACATTGGAAAAACCTAAATAAAATGTTCAAACGTACCTTAGTTCTGTATTTTAATTTAAAAAACCTTCGTGTTACCAACTGTTCGTCTAAAACTGTGAGCCATATGTTTGTGACTATTACAGCGCCATCTATCACAAAGCGAAAAAGTGGTCCAACTAAAACATTCATATTTCTTTGCGTACTACACGAATCTGTAATGAAAAATGGGGGTTCCTATTTTAAAGAAAGGAGTTGATATCCGTTTGACCTATGGCAGCGCCATCTAGTGGGCAACCATAGCGCCATCTGGTTTCCCCCTTCAAGCTAGACGAGTTTCATTCATTGTAGTTTTTTCGTTTGATGCTTATTTCTTGAGATATTTGGCCCGGCCACTATCAATGGACTACAGCTCTAAAGAAACAGAAGAGATGGAAAGCAAAGTCAGAAAAACTGACAGAGTGGCGATAATGAAAAATGTTACCCACTGTTGCAATGGAACTTAGCTCCCACGTAGAACTGTCATGCACACTACATGATACACCACAAATAAAAAAGAAATTTTATTGATTGGCGACTCCATGTTGTCCTGTGCACTACGACCAGATAACAGGTATACTTGAAAAAAGAGACAGCATTGGTCGTATATTTTTTACTATCGCAAAATCGATTTTCTGTCACTGAGTGACCATCTTCAGTACTATATTGTATAACTTAAATTAGGATGCACTGTTGTCACTAAGCTTAGTGACAACAGTGCATCCTAATTTAAGTTATACAATGTAGCACTGAAGATCGTATCTCAGTGACAGAAAATTGATTTTGCGATAGTAAAAAATATACGATCAATGCTGTCTCTTTTTTCAAGTATAAAGAAGAAATGTCACAGATCATGTTAGATCGGGAGTGCCATATTTGCGCCGCCATTTTCGTGCAGTGTTTTACGGTGTGTTTTTCCAGTGAGTGTTCCGTGTTGTGTCTTTTGGGAAGTGTAGCGAACAGCCATCATACTGTCGCCGGGTGTGATTTTTTATTTCTTGTGAACAGAAACCAGACTGTAGCCATGTTTTTTTAATTGTGTGTCTACTATATTACTTGTCTGATTCCTGTGTATTTTATCACCATTGCCCTCCCCTTTTGCTTTCTGTTTTAACTTTCCGCATTTTTACGCCATTTTACACTTTAAATCACCATTTTATCGCCTGTTTTCCTTGTTTCTTTCTTCTTCCTTTTTTTAAAAAAGTCTGTAGGCTGTAGAGCAGCGTAGTAAGCTGCTGCTAGCCCGCCCCCTTTGGGGGGAATTGAAAATCAATAAAGAAAAAAAAAAAAAAAAAGATCATGTTAGAAGTGTACCAGATGAATATGTGAGTTTCCAACAGTTCAGCTAGTGCCAATGACCACGAGGAGCCGTAAAAGACGCACGGCGCATATTTCACTGTTATTGTCGATGCGAAGAAATTATACAGGAAGCGAAAGCTATTCTTCACCTTGAGAAACTCAAGCTGTTCTCAGATCGGTAAAGCAGCAGCGAGCAGACCGGCGGCCACAGGAGCTCCTCTCATTCCTAATCACCCCCCCCCCCCCCCCCCCGTCGCTTCGACCCCGCCCCACGCCCCACGCACGTACCTTCCACGGTCCAGCGCAGACCATCGCAAGCATGATCCGTAGGGCTCAGATCAAGAAATTTAACTGAACTCATCCTACGCTGGTACGTTTACTGTTGCAGGTAATCTTGCACGAGACCAGTGTTATTTGGCAGGGCGTTGCCGTCTTTTACGACGAACCACCTCTATTACCTAATTAACGAATGTAACTTGTCACATATGTGATCTAGAGAACAAAATAGTATAAAGAAGAATACGAAATTTTGACGGTGTTGAGAACGAATGTCAGTTTGATTACAAGCTGAGGAAAAGGATCAGGAGAAGCATTTCTCACATGGTACTTGGTGGTGCAAAGCAGATTGAAGAAAAGTTAGGCCATCTACCCAGCATCTGTGGACGCAGAGAAAGCCATCGACAATGGACAGTGGAACAAGATATTCACAATCCTCACAAGAGTACAGAGGCAGACGACTAATTCACAACAATGGCAAAAAATAAGTTAGAGGAATAAAATTCTAAGATTCGTATTTAGGAGGATGTAAGGCAGTTAAGCTTATCAACAACGTTGTTCAGCTTCTATGACGAAAAAGTAAGAATGAAGTGAAAAAAATAATAAATCCGTAGAAAAACAAAAGTTGACATCACATAGCGCTACTGGCCAAATGACGAAAGACGTGGAAAACGTGTTGAAAGCCATATACTGCGTACTTCGCACAGAACATTAATAACCAAACCAAAAAAAGAGGTGATGAAGAGTAATAGAGAGAAGAATAACGACCTGCTTAACATCAGAATTGGGAGCGACGAGGTAGCGGAGGGATGGAACGAAATATCGTTTCTAGAAAGCAAGGTGCTCAGGATGATGGAAGCGAGGAAGATATCAGAATCAGATTGACTAAGACAAAAAAAAAATGCTTTCTTCAATAAAAAATCTTTATTGGTGTAAGATACTTGTGTGGAACTGAGGAAGAAGTTCCCGAAAGTGTTCGTCTGGAAGATGGCCTCGTGTGGAAGTGAAAGGTGGACGAAGGGGAATCCGCAGAAACCTGATAGCATCTGAGAGTTGGCTTTATCGAAGAACATTAAAAATGAAGAGGAGATATAAAGTAAGAAGTGAAGACGTACCAAAAAAAAAGTAGCTGAAGGTAGACAGCTATTGGCGGGTCCCGTCAGAAAGAGGAACATTTTATTGGTACGTCTGCTGCGGCATCTGGGAAAAGTTAATTTTGCTCTCAAATGGGCAGTAGAGGTGATAAACGTTAGTAGAAGATGAAGACTAAAACATATAAGAAAAATTAGAGGATCTTGGGTGACTTTGATTCTTAGAGATGAACATATAAGTGTAAGACGTAAAAACATTGAGAATGTGAATCTAATCGAAAGGCTGATAACTTAGAAAGAAGGATAAGAGATGTGTCATGCAGGACTATATGCTTGCCTACACAAGCAAGATATACAACTACAGATCTACATCCGTGACAGCTTTCTGATACAGGATCACGGAGAACTTTGTACAGCTGGCCATCATGACGTCCCTGGAGGGACAGATTTTCCCCCATGACATTTTTCATTTGGGAGCTTTACCACGGAAGACAATGTGACATCTTTTTTCGAGGATTTACGTTGCATTTTCATAGAAATTATTTTGTTTAGTGCATTAGACTTTTCATAAAATCTCAGTATGTAGACGGCTTTTTGAATCGATTTATCTGTAGAAAATGTGTTGGTGAGAAGTGCTATTACTCATTTGTGTTTCAAAACTTTCAAATGCAGTCTATGTGCAGGCTCCAAGTTACAAGTAATGAAAAACCATAAACAGTATTTTTAATTCAAACTTGTACTTGCTTGTGATTTGAGTGACACCTGATTGCAGTGCACAGATGAGACATAGCACTTGTGATAAGATCGGAAGCGACATGGACATATAACCTTTAACTATTTAACTGCACACGCTAACTCTGTCACACACCTACACAGCACATGAGTGTGTAGGTTTCTGCCACTTGGTGAGCTAATACACTTCAGTAAAGTAAATAACGTGACGAGGAGCCACAAAAGAAAACCTGCACGCTTGATGTCTCGCTGTAGGTTCCACATTGCAAAGACTACGAAAGCAGATCAATGCACCCGGTCTGATGTATAACTGAAGCATGACTTTAAATGCAAACGGAGATGCGCGCCGTGTGTTGACAAGACACGGTGCACTTCACACAAAGCTGTAAATTTTCAAATAACGCAGTGTACAACACGAAATCCTCATCGTTTGCTCTTCGGTACTTGTAAATCTAACATGTCTAGGAAATAGTTACTTGATGGGTTGTTATTCCCTATTTGTAATTCCTGAACTATTGACAACCGACGTTGGCAGCTTTGTCAGACACATAGGAGACTAACAAAAACTGGCACGATGTTCACCGACAGACAATTTCAGTCCAACAAAGCCAATAAATGGAGTGCATGTGAACCCAAACTCTTGATTTTCTCCTTCAATCACAGCCAGTAGTATTGTCGGGTACAGCTAAACTGGTGGCTGTCCGACCTTTGCTTAACGTGATTCGGAAGAATGAAGACCTTCAGTTGAGTAACAATAACTTTATTGCGAACGCGTATCTTGCGACGCCCGGCATGTATGGACAGATCGGAGCTATAAAATTTGCTTCCGGCCTAAGCAGAGTATCCTTAATCCTCGGAAAACTTCCGTAATTAGGAGAGGAAACAGTACTCGTCCACACAAGTCAGGAGGCAAGGAACTACTAATAACTCAATAAAACAAGGAATAATAACAATAAACCGAACGTATAT
Organism: Schistocerca cancellata; assembly: GCF_023864275.1. NCBI lineage: Eukaryota > Metazoa > Arthropoda > Insecta > Orthoptera > Acrididae > Schistocerca > Schistocerca cancellata. The sequence continues at coordinate 77,319,725 of NC_064634.1, read as the reverse complement.
AAAAGATAGAAAACACAGCGCCTCTAGAGGCTGGGCGCGGAACTACACCAACGTCGCGTAGAGTAATTGCTACAGCACCACTGCACTGACACACGCGCACAGCACACACACACACGGCGAGCTTGAATTAGCGCGCTGCAGCGTCGCTACATCAGCCCCCCGGGCGGAAGCGGAGCGTCGGCGTCGAGATACCGCGCCGGAAAGTGCACCCGACGTCCAGAACGGGTCGTCCTCGTCGGAGGAGGAGGAGGAACAACGTCAGGAGGTGGATGTTGTGCTGCGTTGGGCGGCGGATGTTGAAGAGCCGGCGCCGGAGATGTGGCGTCAGTGTCTGGAACAGCGGTAGGTGAATGCCTGCGACGAGGTGCCGCTAGTGGGGTGTCAGGAAAAACATACGCAGGTTTAACCCGATTCAACGCGACATTCGTAGCTTTGCCGTTCACTAGAATATCCATGGTGTGGGCACCGCGCCGTAGCACTTCATATGGACCAGAATAAGGAGCTTGTAGAGGCGGTTTGACGCCCTCAGTGCGGAGCATGACGTGACGACATTGTTCCAGGTCCTGGTGCACGAAAGTGGGCGGCTTGCCATGACGTGTGGCTTTCGGAGGGCGAATCTATGATACATGGTCCCTCAATCGTCGCAAGAAATCCGGCTGGCCAGTAGACACTGTCTCTGTGGCATCAGCGTCTACAAAGTCACCAGGAAGGCGCAGTGTTTCTCCATAAACCAGTTCTGCCGCTGACGACCCCAGGTCTGGTTTGAAAGTCGTCCGTAAGCCTAACAAGACCACCGGTAGTGCGGTTGTCCAGGTTTCTTCGTGGCACATCAGCGCGGCCTTCAAACAACGGTGCCAGCGTTCGATCATTCCGTTGCTTGCTGGGTGATAACTTGTGGTCTTATGGTGGGTGTAACCACAAAACTTGGCCAGCTGTGAGAACAGGTCTGATTCAAATTGCCGTCCGCAGTCAGTGGTAATATGTAGTGGGCATCCAAATCTAGCCAACCAAGTCATTGCAAAAGCGGAAGCTAATGTGTCTGCTGTGATATTATCCACCGGCACTGCTTCCGGCCAACGTGTAAAACGGTCGATCATTGTAAACAGATATCTTTGCCCGTTCGAAGGTGGAAGTGGTCCGACTACATCTAAATGAACGTGGGCAAAGCGGGCGGTGGTATCCGGAAAATCGCCGATCGGTGCGTGTACATGGCGGTTAATCTTGCAGCGTTGGCACTGAAGACAAGATTGGACCCACTCGCGGCAGTCTTTTTGCATGCCTGGCCACACAAAACGTTGCGATACTAGGCGGAATGTCGGGCGTACCCCGGGATGGCACAATCCATGTACTATATCAAAGGCTTGTCTTCTAAAAGCCGGCGTCAGAAAGGGACGAGGTCGGCCGCGAGAAACGTCGCAGTATAGCTGTGTATCTTCCCCCGGAACATCAACGAGTTTCAGTTGCACTGCGGAAGCCGTGTCTTTGACATAGGCAAGGAGTTCTTCGTCGTCTCTCTGTGCCTGTGCCAGTGCAGGAAAGTCTATGGTACTGGAAACACTGCTGATCCGTGAAAGGCAATCCGCAGCAATGTTGTCGATCCCAGAAATATGTCTAATGTCGGTAGTAAACTGGGCCACGAACTCAAGGTGACGAAATTGACGGGGAGAGCAGTTGACACTATTCCGACGGAAGGCCAACGTGAGTGGCTTGTGGTCTGTATATATCGTGAAAGTTCGCGCTTCCACCTGGGGGCGAAAATATTTCACTGCCTGGTATACTGCCAGGAGCTCACGGTCATATGTGCTCCATTTTGTCTGTGCAGGCGAGAGCTTGTGGGAATAATACGCCAGTGGCTGCCATGCGTTGTCTGACCATTGTTGTAACGCGGCACCGATCGCCGTCTGGCTCGCATCTACAACAATTGCTAATGGCGCGTCGAGCCGTGGGTGTGCGAGAAGCGCCGCGTCGGCCATGCTCCTCTTTGTTGCCTCAAACGCAGAACACATGTCCTCTGTCCACTGTATCAGAGACTTGCTATTTACTTTAGGGCCCGATAATGCCGCCGTCAAAGGTTCCTGCAGCTCCGCAGCGTGAGGAAGGTGTCGTCGATAAAAATTGAGCATCCCCAAAAAACGACGTAATTCTTTGATCGTAGTTGGTCGGGGTAGCTGCAAGATAGCGTCCACCTTCTCGGACAGAGGAAGAGAGCCTTCAGCAGAAATCTTATGGCCAAGAAAAGTCACCTCTGACTGCCCAAAAACACACTTGTCCACGTTCAAGACGACACCGTAACGCTCCAACCGCTCGAAAATCTCTCGCAGATGTTGTCGGTGTCGATCGTGGTCAGCAGAGAACACTAACACATCGTCCAGGTAGGCGAAACAGAACGGCAGCCCCTGGAGAACCGAGTCTATAAACCTTTGCCAGGTCTGAGCGGCATTGCGTAAACCGAAAGTCATAAATTTGCTTTCAAACAAACCGAAAGGCGTTATTATTGCAGTCTTTGGAATGTCGTCATTGGCCACCGGAATCTGTGTATACGCTTTAGCGCAGTCCAGAACTGTGAACACCGTGGCACCATGTAGAGCGTGATTATAATCCCTCAGTAACGGAACGGGATATCTGTCCGGCACTGTTCGCGCGTTAAGCGCACGGTAGTCACCGCATGGGCGCCAAGCTCCACCCTTCTTCGGAACAAGATGTAATGCGGAGGACCACGGGCTCTTAGATGGCCGCATTATGCCCTCGCGAATCATGGCGTCAAATTCTGCCTTCGCTATCTTCAATCGGTCCGGAGCGAGACGCCTAGGTCGGCATGCTACTGGGGGACCGTCCGTCGTTTGAATGTGATGCACCGTGTCATGTGGTATGACCCTGGGAGCGCCGGGCGGCCTGGTCAAGTTCGGATAGTTAAGCAGTAATTCAGTGTACTCACCCTCCGTAGCATGGACCAACTTGGCACTGTGCGTTGCGGTGTCGTGACGGAAACCCGTGACTGCTAAGCCAGTGACGCTGTCCACCAAGCGTGCGTTCGCGACGTCCGGCAGCAGGTGGTAGTGTGCGAGAAGATCAGCCCCGACGATCGCCTCCGTGACGTCAGCCACTGTAAAATTCCACCCGTACGCGCGACGTAGGCCGAGATTAAGCTCCATCCTCTGTGTGCCATATGTTGCGATGGAAGAATTGTTGGCAGCCGTCAGACGGAAGGCAGTTGGAGGCCGGCAACGATGTATGGCTGTTCGTGGTATGATACTCAGGTCCGACCCCGTGTCTATTAAAAACTTAACGCCGGAACTCCTATCGGTAACGAACAGGCGCTTGGAGGATAACTGGCAGCCGGTTGCGCCTATTGTCGACCGCCGGTGGCGTTTGGGTGCGAGCATGGCGATGTGCACTTCCTTGCCTGACCGCCGAATCGTCGGTGGTACCAGCACAACGGTACCTCGCCTTGCGGAGTGGTAGTACCGCCGGAAGATCTGCTTCTCGAACGCCGCCGTCTGTATCGGCTTCTTCTATTATTGTCGTCGTCACGTGCCAGCAGCGCACTGACCTGGGTGCACAAAAGCTCAACCTTGGCAGCGAGAGAATCATGGTCGGCTCGTGCTACAGACGCGGTACTGTTTGCACTGTTGTCCAACGCCGCGACTGCGCTGACCGGAGCCGGTGTGATCGCATCCTGTATCCGGTCTGCTAGCTGCGCCACGTCATCCAGCGGCATGTCCGTTTGTGAGGCGATTATGGCTTTTATTTGCGGCGGCAACCTACTGCTCCACAGTGTTCTGAGCAGACTGTCTGGCACAGTAACGGTGTCAACTTTGCTGCGTAGATGTCGCAGGTATTGAGAAGGCTTCCTGTCGCCAATTTCTTCCTGTGTCAGAACCTGACGTATCCGGTCCTCTTGTGACGCGGCCACCCGTCGAATCATCTCTGATTTTAGCCTGGCATAAGCTCCAGCCTCGGGCGGTGCTGTGATTATGTCCTGCACCTCGGCTGCATAACGTTGGTCGAGTTGGCTCACAATCAGCGCAAATTTAGTTGCTTCGACCGTTATTCCAGCGCAGCTAAAACTTGCCTCTGCCTGCGCGAACCAGAGTACCGGATTGTCGGGCCAGAACGGCGGCAAACGGACTGCAATCCGGGAGACGGCCTGCTGTTCGGTCATTATGTGCTCGTTACTTACGTAGCTCACGGCTGCTTCTCCTTAATCACGTCGGTCTCTGCTTGGATCACGTCGGGGTCACCACTTGTCGGGTACAGCTAAACTGGTGGCTGTCCGACCTTTGCTTAACGTGATTCGGAAGAATGAAGACCTTCAGTTGAGTAACAATAACTTTATTGCGAACGCGTATCTTGCGACGCCCGGCATGTATGGACAGATCGGAGCTATAAAATTTGCTTCCGGCCTAAGCAGAGTATCCTTAATCCTCGGAAAACTTCCGTAATTAGGAGAGGAAACAGTACTCGTCCACACAAGTCAGGAGGCAAGGAACTACTAATAACTCAATAAAACAAGGAATAATAACAATAAACCGAACGTATATAAAAGATAGAAAACACAGCGCCTCTAGAGGCTGGGCGCGGAACTACACCAACGTCGCGTAGAGTAATTGCTACAGCACCACTGCACTGACACACGCGCACAGCACACACACACACGGCGAGCTTGAATTAGCGCGCTGCAGCGTCGCTACAGTATAGTAACACAATGCTACGTTTGCTTATCAAATGAAACCAAGAAAGAGCCGTGCTGCGGCTCGTGTTGGTGCTGTTTCTAGGTTTCCTCCCTCTGTTGGAGGCATGATTGCGGTCGTTTGTCTTCTTTTCGTGTTGACTGACGCCACTCGGTTTCGCAAGCGTTGCCTGTCTGCTGGTGGCAGCAGCGGCAGTTATCGGTATGTAGTGACTGTTGCCCTGTCTTTTGGGCGACGTCGTTGTTTTTCCGGGTCGTGTGAGTGGACCAGTTCGGTTGGGGACTCAGGAGGAGCCAGGTCCGCGCAGTGCCGTCTGTGGCGGCACGCATGGATTGCTGGATGGAAGGGGTGTGGTCACGAGGGTGCACGACCTCGTCCTAAACCGGATCCAGCAACCTTTAAGATGAATGCATTTCAATCCAAGTAGAGAAACCTCCACCATTGTGATACCTCGCGATTCTCCAGTGACTTGGGTTCGTGTTGCTGCTCGTAGTGTCGCCGAGGCGAAGAGCAGCGAGTGGAGTGTTTGGGGAAGGCGGATTTGATTAGCTTTCCTCGACTTCTTATTACTATTTACTGCATTCAACTTGTTACAATTCGTTTACCAGCCGCAATTTTTCTTGCCTGGTGGCTGCTAACGTCACAGTTACCTGCCCTGGCGGTAAGTGTATGTAACGGCAATGTATGTTTCCTCCCCTTGCTGCTCCTGTCCGGTAAGGTGTGTCGTTTTGACAGCTTTCTTGATTTAGGCCGGTTGGTGATTCTTCTACTAGTGGTAGTGACTCCTTTCTCGTCCCGGGATCTCTAAACACAATATTCTGGGGACGTAGTGCAGACCGGCGGTTCCAGCTTGGGCGTATTGTCCCATCGTTGAATTTGGTTTATGGGACTTGAGGTAGCTTCAGCAAGATTATCATTACTCTTTCGTTAGACTGCTACTAATCTCAGCTACCATCTTGTGAAGTGAATGTAACTTTTGGCTGCCTATCTCATCGTTCGCGAAGTTGTTTGCCGCCGGACTGTCTCAGAGGTCGATTCCTGGAGCACCGACTGTGGCCCCTTGGTTCTGGTAAGACATGTGTGTTCAAAAAGGAGGTCTGATGGCCAGTAGTTCAGTGTAACGCTCCTTCAGCCCACGCCTTCTGCGGGTATAATCTGCCTCAGTACCCTTTAAGGAACTTACGTACTGGTCCTTGTCTTTTTTTATTGTATTATTTATTACAATACCTTGTAATGCCTACATTAAAAGTTATATACGTCTAGTTAATAGTTCTGGTCGCCTTCTGGAAAAAATCTAGCAGTTTAGTGTTCAGTGGATGTTAATGGATGTGCTACAAAGTTTACCATCATCTTATTTCACCCGTTTCGTGATCAGTTGCTTGTTTTTAATTAACCTTTCCTGTTGTATTTCCTGTTTTACAGCAGCTTTCTAATTTTTTTTATATTATTGCCGTTCCTGGCTTGTAAGGCCTTCAGCCGTGATTGTGGTCATTTGCCTTAAAATTCTAATATGGTATTTGTATTTTAGCAGTAAGCCTTAAAACCTAATTTACTGCCATTCCTGGCATCTGATGCCTTCTGCTGTGTTTGTGGCCACTTGCCTTTAATATTTCAGTACCTTTAATTTGTAAGTTGCAGCGAATTTTAAACAATTCTTAATTTATTGCCATTCCTGGCGTGTAAGGCATTCTGCCCAGATCACAGTGGCTTGCTTTTAAAACATTATCTACTATATCTGTATTTAGTGGTCATTTGCTGAATTGTAACTCACTGAAAACACTGTTATTTACACAGCTGTTTATTCCTTCATTAATAACGTGTGGTATTTTTATTTATTGTTGAGTCTGGAATTACTGGTTCAAAATAAATTGTCTGCAGCTGTAAAAGGCAACCAATAGCAACTGATTACGGCCCACAGTCGTATCAGAATCCTGCCTTCCCTTGACTACCAGGTTTCAAAGAAACTTTTGATTTATGTAATTCACTTTTTGTTGGCCATTTCTATCTACTGTCCATGAATAGAAAAATATCAGTTTCGAGTCAGCAGTACTAGTTTACAACTTTCAGTGTTTCCTACTTTAGCTCCAAAAGCATCATTTGTTTCCAAATATATCCCATTTCCAATCCCATTCCCAATTCTCATGTTTATTTATGTACGTCTTTTAATCTCTTTTCAAGACACTGTCCATTCCGTTCAACTGATCCTCCAAGTCTTTTGTGTCTTTTACAGAACTAAAATGTCAATTCATTTTGATGACAAGTTTTGCTGACAGTATTGTATCGGGTGTTCCTATAGTTTTCAGTAAGGTCATCTTCAACCATTTGTTCCATCTGTATGTAGATGATTCGTCGCAGTATTTAACAGCCATTACTTATTAAACTAATTGTTCGGTAATATTCACACCTGTCAGCATTTGCCTTCTTGATTTGGTTTTCGGCCGAAAGCGGGGACGAGAGAAGCTGTTATAGCCCTCAAGAGCTTTCTTAGCAGCAGCTGGCAATTAAGCACGGATAGTGAAGCAGCCTTTATTGATTTACAACACGCGTTTGACAGGCTTAGTCCTAAGAAATAATCAGGTTGTTCGGAAACAAACAAACTGGAATGGCAGAAGAACAACTGCAAACTTTTACAACAGCTGAAGTGCAACCATAGAGATTAACAGATAATACCTAAGGCCAATATTGGAAAAAGGGAAGTTGCAGGCTGCTGATCGTCGGGATGGCTGTGTAATATTCCCATAAAAAATCTAGTAAGAACATCAAAGCAAAAGTATCTCTACTTAAGGTGAAGAGTATTGCCTTTCACTGCATAGCATTTATGCATGAGAGTTTCCTCCGATAGCGAAAAAAATGTGCTGAAAACTATCTAAATTTGGAACGTTTCTAAAAAGAAGTAAGCAAATCAGTGATGAGGAGACAGTCAGCAATTTTTCGTTTAGGTACCTTAATTGAAGAAGAGAAGAGATGCTGCACAGAAACTAGAAAAATAATTGCAACAGCAAAATAAGCTTTCAGTGGAAGAAGGCAACTACTAGCGTGCAATTCGAGCTAGCATAAAATAAACAAAAATAAAGTTTGTCGAGACATTCCTCTGGAGTGTGATCCTGCATGGCGGTCAAAACTGGACAGTGTTGAAAAAAAGACTGAAGGCACTGTTAAACGAGGGAAATGTAACACTGCAGCCAGATAACGTCGAATCTTGCCATCATACTTTGGCTTACAAACATTCAACCATCTTCAAGTGAGAGTGGATTGATGTTTTGAACGAGCAGAGAGCAGTCAAACCTCTCAGAAACTACCCAAAAAAGGAAACCGAACAATTTGCGTATTGATCTTGTGGTGCAGTAATGCAGGAAACGTTGGGAGTGGGAACTGGCTTCGGTTGTGTGGCCATAACTACTTGAGGAATCTAAACACATTTATTAACAACATAGTGCAGCAACTCATAGTGTATGAGCAATTTAAAAACACAAGAAAATTACCATCACTCAGTCCAACAAATAACATTCATTTAATACCCAACATAACATAGTAATAAGGTATATTCCTGCCCCTTAAAGTAAACATAGCTTTACAAGAACAAGGAGGGGACCACACAGTAAGCAAGCTGGAAGGAATGACAAGATAAATAAAAGTAAAAACTCTGTAGCTTAGGACACAATAGCTAACAATAAACAAACTATAACTAACACAGAAAATCTTCAAAACTAATACAATTTCAGCTGATCAACAAGAGATAATAATAAACAGACAATTTAACCACACAGAACAGGCCTACACAATGACATTTATGAAGTAATTCCTGCTGCTTTAACTACTTTTTAATAATACGAAGGCTATTCGGGCAGTATGTTCTGATCGGTAGTGAAATGGAACCACTGTGAAAATACGATGAAGTTTTGCACGTATATGTTTGGTAATGTCTCTAGTATGCCCGACGAAAGCGGCATGTCCGTTTTGACAATTCTGAGAACACAGTGAGCATGTAAAGACGAAAATAGTGTTTCTCGCCAAGCATGAGAGCCTGGTGAGATATTTCACCTGACATCATGCAGCCCACATAACAAAACTATCATGCTTTTCGTTTTTCATGACAATTCCAGGCCGCATTCTGCAGGAGCAATGAAAATCCTCCGGCAAGCGTAGAGAATTGGCAGAAAGCACTGGCGGCTGCCTTACATAACGAGGTTCAAATGGTTCACATGGCTCTGAACACTATGGGACTTAACGTCTGAGGTCATCAGTCCCCTAGACTTTGAACTACTTAAACCTAAGGGCATCACACACATCCATGCACGAGGCAGGATTCGAACCTGCGACCGTAGCAGCAACGCGGTTCCGGACTGAAGAGCCTAGAACCGCTCGGTCACACCGGCCGGCTTACATGATGAGGGTATTTAAAAGTTGGTACAACGTTACGGCAAATGAGCAGGTCGGAGCGCGCCTATGGAGAGAAGTAGCTATAAGGTGTTGTTAACTATTACATGGCTTTAGAAAGCATCGCTCCTGCGAAATGCAACTCGCCCTTTTTTCCCATGATATCTTGCGAACCATGGATGAAGGGTATCAGACGGATGTCATATTCCTTGACTTCCGGGAAGCGTTTGTCTCGGTGCCCCACTGCAGATTCCTAGCTAAGGTACGAGCATATGAGATTGGTTCCCAAGTATGTGAGTGGCTCGAAGACTTCTTAAGTAATAGAACCCACTACGTTGTCCTCGATGGTGAGTGTTCATCAGAGGTGAGGGTATCATCTGGAGTGCCCCAGGAAGTGTGGTAGGTCCGCTGTTGTTTTCTATCTACATAAATGATCTTTTGGATAGGGTGGATACCAATGTGCGGCAATTTGCTGATGATGCTGTGGTGTACGGGAAGGCGTCGTCGTTGAGTGACTGTGGGAGCATACAAGATGACTTGGACAGGATTTGTGATTGGTGTAAAGAATGGCAGCTAACTCTACATATAGATAAATGTAAATTAACGCAGATGAATAGGAAAAAGAATCCTGTAATGTTTGAATACTCCATTAATAGTGTAGCGCTTGAAACAGTCACGTCGATTAAATATTTGGGCGTAACACTGCAGAGCTATATGAAGTGGGATAAGCATGTAATGGCAGTTGTGGGGAAGGCGGATGGTCGGTTCATTGGTAGAATTTTGGGAAGATGTGGTTCATCTGTAAAGGAGACTGCTTATAGAACGCTGGTGCGACCTACTCTTGAGTACTGCTCGAGCGTTTGGGATCCCTATCAGGTTGGATTGAGGGAGGACATAGAAGCAATTCAGAGGCGGGCTGCTAGATTTGTTACTGGTAGGTTTGATCATCACGCGAGTGTTACGGAAATGCTTCAGGAACTTGGGTATGAGTCTCTGGAGGAGAGGAGGCGTTCTTTTCGTGAATCACTACTGAGAAAATTTAGAGAACCAGCATTTGAGGCTGACTGCAGTACAGTTTTACTGCCGCCAACTTATATTTCGCGGGAAGACCACTAAGATAAGATAAGAGAGATTAAGGCTCGTACAGGGACATATAAGCAGTCATTTTTCCCTCGTTCTGTTTGGGAGTGGAACAGGGAGAGAAGATGCTAGTTGTCGTACGAGGTACCCTCCGCCACGCACCGTATGGTAGATTGCGGAGTATGTATGTAGATGTAGATGTATATGTAGATGAAATAAAACAGTTTTGATTTTCATAGTGGTTTCCATTTTGCGACCGATCGGTACTTACTTTCCGAATAGCTCTCCTATTTAAGTAGCACAACGCGTTTGGGCAGCGTGTTGCCAACAGTTACATGTACATTACATCGATATGAATTGTGATGATGTTCATTTCTCAGCCAGACAGAGGCACCTGTACGCCGATGGTTCTGTCGAGCAAAACCGGCATCACACTCTTCTTGTACATCGCCATTCAAGAACAAAAAGCACGATTAGTCGTTGCTTGTGTCTCGAGATAACGACACGACCTTCCATGGACACAAGGTGACAGGAGCCGTCTGCTTGCTCAGAACAGGAATCGACGGCTATTGTTGATAAGAATCCGCTGCTAGCTCGGGCCCAGATTCTAGCAGGTCGTCGGCAGTGCTGGCCAAAAGAACTTGCTGCTCCATCTTGAAACACGTATGTGTTCAGTGTATTCAGTACAGCGATGGCAAGGCATGACAGAATCTCTGACCAGAGAGTTATTTATCGTTACTAGTCTGCGCTTAACCGCGCGAGTGTGCAGTTCCGAGTTGGACACAGTTGCGGTACGTAGCGAGTCGCGAAAGCATGTTGTTCAGTTGCGAGTTAGCAGTTCGAGAGCAGTAGTCAGTCAGTACAGTAGTGTGTGAGGAGTCGGTGGGGGTCGACATGGGTCTCTGGTCACGATTCAGGACGAGGTATATTGTTAAATAAGGTAATGAAGCAGCATTGCGCTCAGCTAATAATGTATTGTAATTGTAATTAACTTGTTGAAGAATTACCCCGATAATAATTTTTTAATAAAGTAAATCTTCTAAAGAAAGGCAATCATTCCCATTTAAAGAATTTTTCCTATGCATTTCCTCCAAGAATCAGAATTAAATATACGCCAGCATTGCACGAAGCTGTGCCGCAAAACAAGAGCAGATATTGAGGGAGTTTACTGATGTAAGAATTTTGGTTTTTTTGTTCACATTTCATAATCGCACAGGGCCGAGGGACAGCGCAGCTGCCCTTATAAAATTTATCAGGTTCATTTTAGCGTTAATTTTGTTGGAAGTGAACATTTGGTACACGTTTTTATTAGTATTGTCGTTAGAAATTCTTAAGGGGAGGTTACACTTAGCACGATGACTATTAACATTTAAATATTTCCACTTTATTTTTGTGGGGAGGTTACAATCTGCATAGCTGAATCCGGCTCAGCTGCTCGCTTGTTGTGCTACCTCGCTGGCTCTCTGCAAGCTGTCCAGGCCTCCTTAAGCTTCCAGTCCCTATGACGGCAGCTGTCGCTCCATTATTTCGCACAATGTTCTGCTATCACCGGCTACGAGGGGCCGACCGCAACCTGTCTTCCCAGGTGCTGCTGATCACCAGGCATCTCCCTGAAACAGCCACTCCAGGATGTAAACAAGACCAGACAGCGTACCATCCAAGGCCCGATGCCGCATTCAAAGTCTTGTTCTCCCACTAGCTGCTGCCACTTCCTTGTGCCACACCCGATTCCTCTCTGCTGTCACACATGACTTCTCCTGTCATTGCCATGCTACTGAACTCGGCTGTTTTGCAGTTTGACTCAATCACAGCACAATTTATACGCAATTAGGTCCTCAAAAATGTATTGGCGTAAGAAATTATGGGAAGGAAATGTAAGAGAAATTCAAGAAAGAAAATAGGAGCTCACTTGGGGGTAGTGAAACGTCAAAATTAGGAAGACATGAAGAAGTCGTCACAAAATAGCAAAAGACGGTTGCAATGATATAACATAGGTTTTAGACGTTGGGTGATTGACTGGACTCGGAGAGAGTGATGCACAGGTATCTGTATGCAACAGATATGACTAAAACGGGATCTGAACGTATATAAAGGAGAGTGACACGAACGGTCCCAGATCTGTCTGATTCACAGGAGAGTGTCCAAAAAATATTGAAACCTCTGAACTGGCAGAAACCCTGCCTACAAAATTTCAAGAACCAGTTGTAACTGAGATACTTGAAGCCTTCGGTCGCATAAGTATCAGCACCGTAGGAATTATGAAGACAAGGTAAATTATAGCACACACAGAAATTTAAAAAAAAGCACTTGACAAGGTCAACAGAAAGAAACACTTCGTATGATTGGAACTGGAAGAAACATTAACGTGTTGTATTATGCTAAGTACTCTTTTCTATGCACTTCACAATGGTTTGCATAGTACATATAAATGTAGATCCGGCTGATATGATTTATCGGCGCAATAGAAAACCGAGATCCGAATGGCTATCCGCGGTCCTGAACTCGCTTATACCGGAAATGAGTACAGTGGTATATCATTGCATCACAAATCTCGTGCTTCTTCTATGGTTCAAAATGGTTCAAATGGCTCTGAGCACTATGGGACTTAACTTCTGAGCTCATCAGTCCCCTAGAACTTAGAGCTACTGAAACCTAACTAACCTAAGGACATCACACACGCCGAGCGGGATTAGCCGAGCGGTCTTAGGCGCTGCAGTTATGGACTGTGCGGCTGGCCCCGGCGGAGGTTCGCGTCCTCCCTCGGGCATGGGTGTGTGTGTTTGTCCTTAGGATAATTTAGGTTAAGTAGTGTGTAAGCTTAGGGACTGATGACCTTAGCAGTTAAGTCCCATAAGATTTCACACCCATTTTTGAACATCACACACATCCATGTCCGAGGCAGAATTCGAACCTGCGGCATGGCGGTCGCGCGGTTCCAGACTGTAGCGCCTAGAACCGCTCAGCCACACCGGCCGGCTCGTCTATGGTACTGAACTCCTAAACTTCGTTTCTAGGGCTTCTTTCCCGTCACGTTGCTGCCATGATTACTCACTTTCACAAAGCATTGGACTCAGTACCCCAGCTTGGAAAGAAAATACCTTATATGTCAGGCTAAACTCGGCTATTCGCGGATGGAAAGTCGGAGCAAGTTCTTTTTTACGTCCAGTCATCAGGATACAGAGAAATAATTTGAATCAGACAGCAGGACACTCATATAAGACTCCACGTTCTCATGCCTTATTCAGAGCGATGAAGGGAATTCATTTCAAATATATATTATTTTTCTTTCTCTTTGCAACTTGTTGTCTGGAGGCGATCGTAGATCATACTTCATAACCAATATTCTCACTACAGTATTGCCATTTAGCTACATATGGCTATGAAAATAGCAGTATAAATAATGCGCTGGAACTATAACACTAAATTCCTTGATTGTGATTACCATAAACACGTATTAACAAGTGAGAGAGAAAATGAGAAAGAACGGGAAGAAGTGACGCAAAGGACATACATCTTCCTGTGATTATGTGCATAATACTTTGAAATGTTTACCTGTAGGCTATGGTTACTATTAATAAACCTATTTTTTTACTTTACCTAAATAAATATACATTTCAAAAGGGAGAGAGAGAAGGAGAGTGAATAAACTACCAGTATCACAGCTGTGTCTTCAGGGTTTTTACGTATATCTCTTTTGCGTTCTGATACTCATTCACACTTTTCACTTCGTGTCGTGTAATCGTTCAGAGAGTTAAATATCTGTCTGTTTTAATGAGAAAAAAAATATTTATTATGTAAAATGAATGGATGAAAATGGGGAAGAAATGGCTTTAAATATTTTTGTTATTTACTCTTTCAGTACGAACTTTGTGTTGCAGAACACCTTTTTTTTACGTGTGGGAATATTCATTTAGACAGAATTAAGCACATTTAAAATTACGTGGACTTTAGCAACCCTCTCATTCTGATAAATTCAAACTAACTGATTAATAACATTTATGACTTTGAAAATTAATTAAATTAATTTTTTTACATATTTCGGCCTTGGCACATATTTTCTAGATGCAGTGGGTTTTGAAATATGTCCTGAATTCTTTCCCGGCGTTAGCTATGGAACACCAGACTGTCTCTGTTAGCATAAAATGGTTAAATATTGCCAAGCCGACCTGAACGTTTCATTATCATTGACAAAACACACTTCACTATACGTTTAAGTTATTTGCTTTAGAAATTGAAAGAACCAACAGATTAACAACTTCAACGTTAATTATCCGCCTATGAATGCACAAATGTAAAACCAGTAATAAATTCAGTCAGCCTCAGGATCGCTGTAAAAGAAAAATATTTCGTAATTCACTGCTAATTTTACCTGCTCTCGATTTACGGGTTTGGTTAATTTTATAGCGGAACAATTTTTTAAATGTGCCGCCGCTGCAAATCGTTCGGTCGCGGCACAGCCCAGCAACACCAACGATAATCGCTGAAAGTGCTGAAAATTCTTTAAAGAAATATTATAGATGACACGGGCAAGCTAATTTACATTAGTAATACACAATTTTGATAAATTATATTGTACACTCCTGGAAATGGAAAAAAGAACACATTGACACCGGTGTGTCAGACCCACCATACTTGCTCCGGACACTGCGAGAGGGCTGTACAAGCAATGATCACACGCACGGCACAGCGGACACACCAGGAACCGCGGTGTTGGCCGTCGAATGGCGCTAGCTGCGCAGCATTTGTGCACCGCCGCCGTCAGTGTCAGCCAGTTTGCCGTGGCATACGGAGCTCCATTGCAGTCTTTAACACTGGTAGCATGCCGCGACAGCGTGGACGTGAACCGTATGTGCAGTAGACGGACTTTGAGCGAGGGCGTATAGTGGGCATGCGGGAGGCCGGGTGGACGTACCGCCGAATTGCTCAACACGTGGGGCGTGAGGTCTCCACAGTACATCGATGTTGTCGCCAGTGGTCGGCGGAAGGTGCACGTGCCCGTCGACCTGGGACCGGACCGCAGCGACGCACGGATGCACGCCAAGACCGTAGGATCCTACGCAGTGCCGTAGGGGACCGCACCGCCACTTCCCAGCAAATTAGGGACACTGTTGCTCCTGGGGTATCGGCGAGGACCATTCGCAACCGTCTCCATGAAGCTGGGCTACGGTCCCGCACACCGTTAGGCCGTCTTCCGCTCACGCCCCAACATCGTGCAGCCCGCCTCCAGTGGTGTCGCGACAGGCGTTAATGGAGGGACGAATGGAGACGTGTCGTCTTCAGGGATGAGAGTCGCTTCTGCCTTGGTGCCAATGATGGTCGTATGCGTGTTTGGCGCCGTGCAGGTGAGCGCCACAATCAGGACTGCATACGACCGAGGCACACAGGGCCAACACCCCGCATCATGGTGTGGGGAGCGATCTCCTACACTGGCCGTACACCACTGGTGATCGTCGAGGGGACACTGAATAGTGCACGGTACATCCAAACCGTCATCGAACCCATCGTTCTACCATTCCTAGACCGGCAAGGGAACTTGCTGTTCCAACAGGACAATGCACGTCCGCATGTATCCCGTGCCACCCAACGTGCTCTAGAAGGTGTAAGTCAACTACCCTGGCCAGCAAGATCTCCGGATCTGTCCCCCATTGAGCATGTTTGGGACTGGATGAAGCGTCGTCCAGCACGAACGCTGGTCCAACTGAGGCGCCAGGTGGAAATGGCATGGCAAGCCGTTCCACAGGACTACATCCAGCATCTCTACGATCGTCTCCATGGGAGAATAGCAGCCTGCATTGCTGCGAAAGGTGGATATACACTGTAGTAGTGCCGACATTGTGCATGCTCTGTTGTCTGTGTCTATGTGCCTGTGGTTCTGTCAGTGTGATCATGTGATGTATCTGACCCCAGGAATGTGTCAATAAAGTTTCCCCTTCCTGGGACAATGAATTCACGGTGTTCTTATTTCAATTTCCAGGAGTGTATTTAGACCGTAACAATAATTAAAATTACACAGCTTTATAATTTCTCCTCTAATGGCAGCTAAAGATAGTTACAGACAAAA
Source organism: Schistocerca cancellata (assembly GCF_023864275.1). Classification (NCBI taxonomy): domain Eukaryota; kingdom Metazoa; phylum Arthropoda; class Insecta; order Orthoptera; family Acrididae; genus Schistocerca; species Schistocerca cancellata. Next base: position 77,303,516 of record NC_064634.1, on the reverse strand, counting down.
GAAGTCTACTCATTCATATAATGCTACGTCACAGGTTCCTCTCTCTCTCAGCTCTCGAGGAAGACGACAAAGAATGCACATTATGTAGTGTTTTTTATACTACTGCGATTTTTAATATCTCTTTGTAATCTTGGAACATTATTTTCCTCTGTGGCTATATTTTACATTTTTTCATCGCAGATATTAACATATTTCGTAATTACATTATGTGTATAGAAATATTACAATCATAAATACATCGAGAATATTATTATAGAAAATATTACAATAATAACCAACGACCTTTATACAAAATTAAATAACATTTTTTTGTTAAACAATTACAGTACTTACGAATTGCCCCCTGGCAGCATTTGGCAAAGAGTTTCTATACTTTGACACAATGGTGCCAGTAACGTTCTTTACAATTCTGTTTCTTTTTATGGAATGGCTCTTTTAATTAGTCCCAGGATTATATATGTTCATGGCTCCCCCATTTGGGCGAAGGCAGACAGGAAACCTGGGCAAAACTGTGCCGTAGCCCAGCCATCCCAGTTGGTTCATGATTAATCTTGTCTCTTTAACAGTAATTCTTTTGAAATGATTTAGCAGTTTGTCATCAACGGTTACACAATATCACAGTCACATACAGTTCAACGTAAGTCTGTTGTGTGAGTTTAACAACTCGTAATTATCATTTTGCGATATACTGCAAGGTCACTTGTCCTAGGATATATCACTTAGTTTTTTGAAATCATTTAGTACAACGTCACTTTCATAATGCTCTCACTACCTACGTGTTACAAATCCATCTCCTACACTTGTTAGTGTTCATTTTCTCTCGTCAATTTACGGGTATACATAATAAGTGTTCAATGTTTGTCAAAAATCGACTTCATTGACATGTTATGCAGTTTGTGTAAATATTTTGGAACATGTCAATAATGCTGTAGTTGGTGAGCGGTGCGGAGTGATTGTTGAGCGGCGCTCGGCGCGGCTCGTCGGCTCCGTGTAGGTCACCGCCTCCGGTGTTGACAGCTACGGCGCGGAGAGGCGTGTGGGCTGTCTGGTCTGCTACGGGTTGCTGCGGCCGCTGCATGGCTGAAGTAGCCGGATGCGCGTTGTATGTCAGCTCGCCCGTGTGACATCTTCTTGCAGTGCTCCAGCAAACATGCAACAAGTTCACAAACAGTGTACAACCCTTATGGGCATTTTTCCTGCTGTGGGAAAGAACGCACACAGTTATTGGCAGTTATTATTCAGTAGGCCTTCACTAGTCTGGTTTGCACAATGTTTCGTTGTCGCAGTAACGCGTTTTATGGGCACACAATATTTTTTCACCATGTCTTGACTTGTCATTAGTCACACGCAAGTTTTCACCTTAGAACAAAATGTATCTCTGTAGTCAATGCGCTTTCCTGGCGTCCCTTGACACACAAAGAATATTTTTTTTTATACACATGCACAGTACAAGTTATAGTTTGACACTAGCTTGGTCTACCGTCTATTATCGGCTAACTGTTCGTGTCGTGTTAGTTCCTTGTCCACTTGCACACACGGCGATGATACAGTTTCTTATTGCTTGTTCAAAACAACCTAGTGACGTATTGCTGCAGTTTTAACAGTCACTGTCTGTCTCTGCCACACAATACTGCACTTCTGTTTAAGTTTTTTTCAGTTACAATGTCCGTTGTGCAATTTTTTATAACAGCACATTCGTAACTTCTTTGTTCGCTCTTTACCAAGGTATGTGATAATTACGTACATGGTAACAAATATTAAAATTTCGTATTAGTTTGCCCAAAAATCATCTATATTTATGTTCGAGTAGATTTTATTTGTGCATTCCAGCCGGATTCAGGCATATTGTTCAATAACTCCTTTGAAACTATGTCTCACTTTACTTGCAAGGTCCTACGTAACTATAGTGTAGTCTCTGTCGCGGTACCTTCAGGAGTACCTAGGCTCCACACTGACGTTATGTTGTTTCACCTGACATATCAATTGGTGTACGGGAAGTGAATGTTTGCTCCTGTCATTTTGAAGTACTTCACTTCATAGATTCCTTGACATAGCGAAGCAGCTAGTGAAGTCCCCTTCCACCTTCCTGACTGTTGGCTAATTAATGATTTATTAACTAAGAAATCATTTAATATTGATATTAGACATGCCAGCTTAATGCCACACTAAACCGCTATTAAAAGTTAAAAAAAATGTACTGACATGTTTACTTAAAGGTCTAGCGAATCACGAAACTAATGTCAAACTACTTATTCCATCCCACAGAAGGAAGTAGCGGATTGGTTAGCACACTGGACTCGCTTTCGGGAGGGTGACAGCTCAAATCTCCATCCAGCCATCCAGATTTAGTTTTTCTTTGATTTCCCTAAACTGCTTAATATAAATACTGGGAGGGTTCCTTGAAAATGGCACAGCCGATTTTCTTCCCCTTTCTTTCGTAATCTGAGCTTGTGCTCCGTTCCTGATGACCGCGCAGCCTTCAGGATGCTAAACTCTAAGCTTCCTTCCTTCCTTCCTTATTCACATCTACACGAATCATTGCACACAACGCCCTCACTGCAGATTTGCTTTCATTCGTTCTCCATCCAGGTATTTAAAACATTATTGTTACCCAAACTGAGCTCTGTGATCCTTGCTTCATCCGTGTTTCCTTTATGGAGCTATAGCCGACGTGGCGTAAGAAGATCCCTGGAAGCTCATAGCGCTGTTGCCAGCTTTCAGTTGTGAACAGCAACGGGTGCAGGCGAAAACAGTAGGCGCCTACAGAGCTGTGGCAACACTGAGGCGTTGCCATAGAGACGTTCCAAAGTCGCGTTAAGATATCGGTCGACGTAAGCCCATGAATCTGTGGCGCTCAGCACAATGCCACTGTCAGGGATCAACATACGCTAACTCCGCTGTAGTAGCCGGCCTTCGACCATAGATACTAGTAGACTGGCCTTGCTGTGCAGAAGCTATGGGGCTAGTGTGGCTCCAACATAAACCACGTGACTGTTGGCAAAACGTGACGGGATTTCAAATCTGCGGTCTGCCACCCTATGTTTGTATCGGATTTTCCCCACATTTCTCAATTGACTGCCAAACGCTTCCAACAAAAACTACTTTTTTACTTGTGAAAAATTGTGCCAGAACTACATTTGACCTGGATTTGTTCAAAGTACCCTTTATAAAATCTAACAAATACATCGAACGTCACTCTGGTGGGCAGCGGGACGAAATTACTATAAACTATCAATTATAGTAAAATGTCGTTAAAATTCTTTTAAACAGTAAGAGTGGGCTCGTGTCAAAACTTTAAACATTGTATTGGCCAGGTTTCAAGCTCTAGTCACTTATAAAAGAAAATGGGCTATGGGAATTATGTCAACTATAGGTGTCAAAATTGTTTACTTTAGGAGCAGGTCTATTTTAGAGTATCAATTTTAGGTGCACTTCAAAGGTTCAGTTCCCACTATTTTTACAAAAGTTTAAACTATCAGTTTAAAAAAAATGATATTTTAGATGAAAGGTGAGACTGCAGTTTCAGAAAATAATTTTGGAGCCTAGGTTTAAAAATGACAGACACTGTAAATACAAATTATAGATATAAATTGTAAATAATAACTAACCTATCAAAACACTTCTCTGCGAAGTGCTTCGAGCAAAGGCGCGTATGTGCAAATGGCTTAAAGGTTTTCCGTTTCAGGGCCTGTATCCAACGCTGCCTTCGGTTTTCATCCTTAGGGAACCTATGAGTAGGAACGAGAAACGATTATACTTACTTCTGTAACCGAATTATTACAGATACTTTCCAAAATGTAATATTAGTCTGACTTCACAGGCATCACTTTCAACACTTTAATTTACGGGATACTCTATTTCAAGTGTAAAAAACATATAAAAGTCACTTCAGCAGATTTCAATAAACGCATCTGCACTATCATAGAAACACTTACACGTGAAATGTAATGCCATTTCCCCGACAAAACGCTGAGTACAGCCATAAGCGCAACACGAAACAACCATGTTTTGCCAACATTCACGTGACTTCAGCCCAGAGATGTTGGAGCCACGAAAATGACGTCAGGGCCAGTCTATTATATTTATGGTCGAAGTAACCGGCACAACGTCTTCTTATTTTTATGTCATTGGATAACAATTACTAGCAGACTGCAGACATTGTTCTGCAGGCCTCAGTGAACCTCAGCAGTACTCTTCGCTGCATTCCACAGAATGTTTCGAAGATACAGTTTTTTGCAGTGTATGCGCCTGACAGTAGACTTGAAGTAGCATTGAAAAGCATTTCATGAGAACCTCATAACGATTTTGTGCTTCACACTCTCTGCTTCTGAACAACTGCTCACGCTGCATATCTTTGCATCGTCTAGGAAGGTACCCAGATAATTTGCCGCTGGCATTGCATCTGGGAGGACGGAGGTTCAGATCTCATTCAGGCATTCAAAGCACAAAATTGGAAAGTGTACTGGGAAGAGTGCTATTCACAGAAGCAGCAAAAGAACGTGAGATGAATAAGCAAATTTTAAAATGGCATCTGTTCAAATACGCGTTTACAGTGCTCGTGGATGCTGGAATGGATACTTGACATTGTGGCTGATTTCTTCGACAGTCCATTACCAACTAAGCTACTGCTTACTGATTAACGGAACTTCTTCGATGATACTTTAGGCTCAGATAATGTAGGGAATAGTGAGACCAGGAGCACCATCAACATAGAACACTCTATCTGTAGAATTATTGTACCTGTATGGCATTCTTCCGCCGACCAGCAGGAAACGGCACTCATTAAAGAACAAATATGTGGCAACTGGCTAAAACAAATGTTGCAATAGAGATAAAAAGGAAAGAAAGCAAAGAGAAGGAAGGACGTTCCAAAAGAAGACGAAATACATGGCAACTGGCTAAAATTTATGTTGTAATAGAGGAAAAACAGTAAACGATTTGAAAGGATGTATTTTCACTTTGTATATTCTTGGACGTTTTAAAAACGTTACTGTAGCAGCTTTTCAAGCCTAAAGCATTTTATCTGAAGAAAACATTAGAAGATAACCTCTTGGTTCATTGTTGTCTTAGAGCGCACCTAGGTAGGTGTGACTCTCTGCTGCCGTGTCAATTGTGGGTTACGACTGTAACCTTCCAAACAGTCGAGCTTCTGTCATACTACGGAAGAACCTATGTACGGCATAAGGCAAAATTTCTGCGCTATACTTCTAAATGTTAATTTTTATAGTAAATTTCTAAGATTATTGATAAATATAAATAGAGAAATCAGCTGCCGTAGAGCCTGCTCTTCAGTCAGGAAACCACGAAGGGAAGTTTTCTGAAACATAAATTTGGTCTACAAAGTCAAATTATTGTCCACGACTATGTAGAGAATCCACTGAAATTTATAAGCTTCAAGATAATTTTAATAGGAAAGAGGAGGCAATGAAACTTAGCGACATATGGACAGTAGCTCTGCAGAATCACTAAACAGTTTTATCTTTGATAAGTCGACAGTCGATAGTTAAGTTTTATCTCTGACAAGGATTATCTCTACTCATCTCGTGTTACTTTGACCGCGTCCCCTTACCTACAGTATTTATGTCGCTCTCGGATGTCTGACTGGTCAGTCTATAACACTACCGTCTGCTACTACTATACCATAACCTCAAAGCTGAAGGCAGTTCGTGTAATAAAATTATTCTTATTCAAGTAATTATAGTATGAAGAAGCAGAGCAGTCTTACCCTCTGAGAGGAATTATGTTATGTTGTCCGTGTTGTACTTAACGGAGGTGGCTTATCGGATGTGAAAGTCAGAATTACGTAAATATTTAAACAGTAAAAAACAATATTTTACCCATCTACACTGTTCAAAGAGCAAGGAAAACGGTCGCCAGACTAATTAGGCAAGATAATTATTGACATTCTTGTTTACGAAAATAAGTATGAGTAACTTTAACGGACAAACACAACCTATATTTTGTCACACGCGAGTGCAATGAACTCTTGACACCTGCATATGTTCACAGTAAGATTAGAGCTGACACATCAGAACAAACTATTTGCATAAATATAACAGATAACAATACACACTATTACTTTCAGGGCTTATTCAAACTGAATGGTCTTTATAACATTACTATTAATATTCACTGTAGAATCATAAATTGGACATAGGTTCAGTATTACTTTTCAAACATTTTCCTGACATAAAATTGTAAATGTAGTTCACTGCAAAATTATGAACTGATCACAGGTTAAGTCTCTCTCAGCTGAATATTTTTCTATTTAGAATGAAAGTTAAATGGAATTTACTAACAGATTACTTCTCATTGTCTTTTGAATAAAGAAGTTACTGTTTTCATAGATAGTTGTCTTTCTATTAATCGTTATGCAGTGTGAGCACAATAGGCAAACTATGGATCCTGTTACAACATTAATATGCACTTTTAATACACAAGAGGAACCCAATATTGTACATAATTTAACTTGAATAGCAAGAGTTATTGAAATCTGCTGTAATTAAGTAACTTTGTGCATTTGAACTACTTTCAGTGGAGAGGGGGCCCTTAATCTTGACCACTGTAGCAGAGCATACTAAACACACTTTCAATACACTAAAGAAACAAGGTATTAGTTCTCACTCTTACTGCAGTAAACACAACTTGACATATCTGTAAGAAACTGACTCACCTTTTGCGATTTGCAACAAGCAGCAATGTGATCATTTACTAAGCAAACCTTTACCGTCCCCAGTTTTAAGAACTTTTAATTTTGAAATTGGCAACAACATATTAATAGGCAGTTTTAATAGACAAATTATTTTTCAGCAAGCATCATGTGTTGTAGCTCACTCTCTTTCCACATTAACTTTAACTTTCTTTCAGATAAGGACACTCGGTAAGCACTTTAGAGTGGGAGGGACCCTAAGATGATATGTGACTGAGGATAAATCACGGTAGGTACAAGAGTTCAGTTAAATTTTACCCTGTATTTGAGTACACTAAACACCCAATGAGCTGATCCTTCACTGTACATAACTATAATGTTACATTAACAGTGATTGCGCAATGTGGTGGCGATTGCTTGTAGGTAGGTGGATTTGCAGGTAGAACTGCTGGACTCTGTCATTCTTGGTGGCGATGATAGATATTAATTCCAGAATAGTTTGCAACTCTTTATCCATCCATCCGAGGCATTGGAAAGCGACACGGAAAGCCTCTCTCGGCACCAGCACAATATACAACTTTTACATAAGCAGTTGACAGTTTGGTAGCTCGTCCCTGACTGACTCTCAATTCCACCATTTCTACCTAGGCCAACCACAATTTGCGCGCGCTACACAGTTCCGTTCCCGAGGGGAACCACAACAGCATTTACGTATGAAATAACTAAGAACCAAGTGAAGGTCAGCAGTTATCAACAAACAAACATTTTAAATAAAACGGAACCTTTGCACATATTAACATTTCTATAAAAATTATTTAAACAAAATGACAATGATATACAGTTAGTTTTGTCTCCCTCCAAATGAGACAAAGAATTTAAATGATAGATACACTACACTGCGTAGAATCAAACCATGACATCAAAGTTTTTTACACAGAAAAGAATAAACACTCTCATGATATTGATTCAGTCCAACAACATTTACAGATACTCAGTCTTATAATATTAAATAAAACAAAAGGCAAAATAAATCAGTAGAGCATTGAGCTACAGTGTTACAAGACGGGAAGACTCAGAGGGGAAGCGCCTCTTAGAATGTCCAGCACAGTCCTGGACGAATCGTCAGGAACAGAAGAGTTTCTTGGACCACGACCTCACATCCAGAAAGGTTTACCAGCAGCTATGCCATACGGTTGTGCAAGCCTTCATTCTATGATCTCTTGAAAACCTTATAGGACCAATAATTATCCTTGTCGAGGCGACTGGAAGCTGTTTTGAATGCCAAAGCGTTTCCTATACTGTATGGTACCATATTTTTGTCCACCTCCTATGTAGGGGAGGTATAGCCAGCGTTCACTTACGGAATCACGTGCGTCGGACGGAGTTCTTCACACGGACCGACCGACCACCCCGGCGGCCCACAGCCGGTACGCATCTCGGCTGCCCTTTCTGTGGTCGCGGCCGTGACGGCTAATTAAACCGACCGTAAAATAAATCGAGAGCTCGAACGCGGCCCCTGAGGAGAGCAGCGCTATCGATACCGGAAACCATCAGTCAGCTGCCACAGCGTTTCCTGCTGTGCGTTCGACCTCACAACCTTACGCGCTTCCGCACGCACGCGAACCACCTCTGCTCCACCTCGCCACCGCCCAAATGGCGCTTTGTCGGTCACTAAACTTTCCTTTGTAGGAAACAAAATCGTAAAAACTGAACCTTTTCACCATATTGCTTAGTTTTGAATGCGCAAAAGATGAGATTAGAACAAAGCTTCATTCGTGAGGTTGCTAACGTTTGGAAAACACGTACCTACAGGGTGTTTCCAAAATGACCGGTATATTTGAAACGGCAATAAAAACTAAACGAGCAGCGATAGAAATACGCCGTTTGTTGCAATATGCTTGGGACAACAGTACATTTTCAGGCAGACAAACTTTCGAAATTACAGTAGTTACAATTTTCAACAACAGATGGCGCTGCAAGTGATGTGAAAGATATAGAAGACAACGCAGTCTGTGGGTGCGCCATTCTGTACGTCGTCTTTCTGCTGTAAGCGTGTGCTGTTCACAACGTGCAAGTGTGCTGTAGACATCATGGTTTATTCCTTAGAACAGAGGATTTTTCTGGTGTTGGAATTCCACCGCCTAGAACACAGTTTTGTTGCAACAAGACGAAGTTTTCAACGGAGGTTTAATGTAACCAAAGGACCGAAAAGCGATACAATAAAGGATCTGTTTGAAAAATTTCAACGGACTGGGAATGTGACGGATGAACGTGCTGGAAAGGTAGGGCGACCGCGTACGGCAACCACAGAGGGCAACGCGCAGCTAGTGCGGCAGGTGATCCAACAGCGGCCTCGGGTTTCCGTTCGCCATGTTGCAGCTGCGGTCCAAATGACGCCAACGTCCACGTATCGTCTCATGCGCCAGAGTTTACACCTCTATCCATACAAAATTCAAACGCGGCAACCCCTCAGCGCCGCTACCATTGCTGCACGAGAGACATTCGCTAACGATATAGTGCACAGGATTGATGACGGCGATATGCATGTGGGCCGCATTTGGTTTACTGACGAAGCTTATTTTTACCTGGACGGCTTCGTCAATAAACAGAACTGGCGCATATGGGGAACCGAAAAGCCCCATGTTGCAGTCCCATCGTCCCTGCATCCTCAAAAAGTACTGGTCTGGGCCGCCATTTCTTCCAAAGGAATCATTGACCCATTTTTCAGATCCGAGACGATTACTGCATCACGCTATCTGGACATTCTTCGTGAATTTGTGGCGGTACAAACTGCCTTAGACGACACTGCGAACACCTCGTGGTTTATGCAAGATGGTGCCCGGCCACATCGCACGGCCGACGTCTTTAATTTCCTGAATGAATATTTTGTTGATCGTGTGATTGCTTTGGGCTATCCGAAACATACAGGAGGCGGCGTGGATTGGCCTCCCTATTCGCCAGACATGAACCCCTGTGACTTCTTTCTGTGGGGACACTTGAAAGACCAGGTGTGCCGCCAGAATCCAGAAACAATTGAACAGCTGAAGCAGTACATCTCATCTGCATGTGAAGCCATTCCGCCAGACACGTTGTCAAAGGCGTCGGGTAATTTCATTCAGAGACTACGCCATATTATTGCTACGCATGGTGGATATGTGGAAAATACCGTACTATAGAGTTTCCCAGACCGCAGCGCCATCTGTTGTTGAAAATTGTAACTACTGTAATTTCGAAAGTTTGTCTGCCTGAAAATGTACTGTTGTCCCAAGCATATTGCAACAAACGGTGTATTTCATTCGCTGCTCGTTTAGTTTTTATTGCCGTTTCAAATATACCGGTCATTTTTGAAACACCCTGTATTTCGAATCTCGTTAAAAGGCACATTTCATTGTAACCACTGTACATGAAGGAAGAAGAAGTGTGGATACGTCTAGAGTTTATTCCAGACTTTTCTGCAATGTTTTACGTGGTAAAGAAATTATACAATCTTAGGGGCAATCCATTTGGCACTTGGAACCTTTATGTTTAATCTGCAACTTGGTGGTATTTAGGGAAGTACATTGTGACAGTAGCAGTATTCAATCTTTAGTCATTTTTACGGAAGACCATTCGCGAATGGAACAGGAAAGGCGGAAGCGAGGGTAGTACATAAAGTACGATCCGACTCACACCGTAAGGCGCTTGCGAAGTACGAATGTAGATGTAGATGTTCAGCAGATCCATCGGTAAAGCTACATGTGCCACAGCAGAACTGTTCACCGGAACCATGAACTAGTAACGATATAAACAACAATGAAAGGTACAAGGGAAAATCTGTTATTACAACATCTACTGAAGACGCGACAAGTTACTATTGTATAAGCCCGTACTGTGTTTATTTAAAGGTAATGTTGAGCACTAATAAAGCAAAAAGTTACTGTGACAGCTCAGACAAAAAATACGAAGGCTAAGAAGAGAAGTGTGTCGGTGGGAAGAGCAGAGAAGCCTAATGTGAAACTTGCAGGAATAACAAATTTAAAACGACGAGACGAGTTTTATTCAGTCCACTTCTTCGAAGAACAAGTACTCAGAGTTTTAAACTGAAACGCAGACAGAGCTATGTTCTAAACGAAGGCAGAGTTATTTCGACTACATTTGACTCAGGATACTTGTCACATTTATCCATGTATCACTTGTTTACATGATCATTCCCTTTCCTCTCTTGCACCTTTCCTCTAAATTAAGAAATAGGCGTTTCCGAATTTTACAAATTAATTTCAATCCCGCGATTCCTCGTATTCGCAACAGCGTTCCACCATTTCTTCTAGTCTCTGCTATTAGTCACGTAGGTTAACAGTGAATAGACTATCCAGTTCAAGACAATCATAACTTGCGAGCAGCCACGCCGTCTTGTCAAACCTCTTCACTACGAGGAACTTGTCACTGCAGGACACAGTGCACTGACATTAGCTTGAGAGCTGGCTCAGTTGAAAGTGGAGGCAAAAAATGAAAGAAAAAAAACCTGAAATACTGATTTCATCGATCAAATTTGTACGTCACACGTAACCCCCCCTCTCTGCTCGAACAGTTATACACTCCTGGAAATTGAAATAAGAACACCGTGAATTCATTGTCCCAAGAAGGGGAAACTTTATTGACACATTCCTGGGGTCAGATACATCACATGATCACACTGACAGAACCACAGGCACATAGACACAGGCAACAGAGCATGCACAATGTCGGCACTAGTACAGTGTATATCCACCTTTCGCAGCAATGCAGGCTGCTATTCTCCCATGGAGACGATCGTAGAGATGCTGGATGTAGTCCTGTGGAACGGCTTGCCATGCCATTTCCACCTGGCGCCTCAGTTGGACCAGCGTTCGTGCTGGACGTGTAGACCGCGTGAGACGACGCTTCATCCAGTCCCAAACATGCTCAATGGGGGACAGATCCGGAGATCTTGCTGGCCAGGGTAGTTGACTTACACCTTCTAGAGCACGTTGGGTGGCACGGGATACATGCGGACGTGCATTGTCCTGTTGGAACAGCAAGTTCCCTTGCCGGTCTAGGAATGGTAGAACGATGGGTTCGATGACGGTTTGGATGTACCGTGCACTATTCAGTGTCCCCTCGACGATCACCAGTGGTGTACGGCCAGTTTAGGAGATCGCTCCCCACACCATGATGCCGGGTGTTGGCCCTGTTTGCCTCGGTCGTATGCAGTCCTGATTGTGGCGCTCACCTGCACGGCGCCAAACACGCATATGACCATCATTGGCACCAAGGCAGAAGCGACTCTCATCGCTGAAGACGACACGTCTCCATTCGTCCCTCCATTCACGCCTGTCGCGACACCACTGGAGGCGGGCTGCACGATGTTGGGGCGTGAGCGGAAGACGGCCTAACGGTGTGCGGGACCGTAGCCCAGCTTCATGGAGACGGTTGCGAATGGTCCTCGCCGATACCCCAGGAGCAACAGTGTCCCTAATTTGCTGGGAAGTAGCGGTGCGGTCCCCTACGGCACTGCGTAGGATCCTACGGTCTTGGCGTGCATCCGTGTGTCGCTGCGGTCCGGTCCCAGGTCGACGGGCACGTGCACCTTCCGCCGACCACTGGCGACAACATCGATGCACTGTGGAGACCTCACGCCCCACGTGTTGAGCAATTCGGCGGTACGTCCACCCGGCCTCCCGCATGCCCACTATACGCCCTCGCTCAAAGTCCGTCAACTGCACATACGGTTCACGTCCACGCTGTCGCGGCATGCTACCAGTGTTAAAGACTGCGATGGAGCTCCGTATGCCACGGCAAACTGGCTGACACTGACGGCGGCGGTGCACAAATGCTGCGCAGCTAGCGTCATTCGACGGCCAACACCGCGGTTCCTGGTGTGTCCGCTGTGCCGTGCGTGTGATCATTGCTTGTACAGCCCTCTCGCAGTGTCCGGAGCAAGTATGGTGGGTCTGACACATCGGTGTCAATGTGTTCTTTTTTCCATTTCCAGGAGTGTATGTCAGTTGTCGTGTAGCCCAAAACCTGTGTATCGGTGACTCAAGGGTGCCAGCACGGTGGCTCAGCTTGTTTAGTCACAGGACAGGCAGACCTGTGTGATAAACAGGTTCTCGTCGATGGAAGCTGAAAGATGTCATGCGACATCCGCGCAGAACCGCTGACGAAAAACGACGAAGAAACAGATCGAAAGGAGAAAAGGGGTAAAAAGGCGATAATGTGCCAAACTTCCAATCCAAATGTCCAGGGGTTTTTATCTGCCACTTAACATTCGTTTCACCTCTGAAAATGTTCTTTGGAGTGAAAAATGTCGAACAGCACCACAGTTCGGAATCCGCGTTAACTTTAGGTCGCTATCCAACTGGCTGGTTAAGACAGTTCAGAGGGCGAAGAAAGACAACTGCGTGTCACCTCCAACAGGACGGTGGCCAGTATAGCACTGTTGTGTTCATAATACCCTGCAATTGGCGACTGCTTTACTTTTTGTAACGTAAACATTCACAGTTTAATAGAAAGAATAACGTTCAATATTTACTGAACACACCATACCAAAGTAATAACATCATTCATATCATACAACTGCAATATCATCTCATTATTTAACCGTTAAACCAGTGTACCTGATCTCCACCGATAAACTTTCACAGGACTGAAATAAAAAAGAAAGGTAACTAAATATGGACTTGAAAGTGCATACCTTCAGGGCTATGTGTACTTGTTCATCTTCGACATTATGAGGCACATCTCATCTATTGCAAGCTCATTTCTTTTCATATTTTCGGAGGAGGTAATATGGGCCAAAACAAGAAACACATGCCCAGTAAACATGAGCTCTAAAATGCGTACCTTAACAGCTATGAGCACTTGCTGTGTTACACAGTAGCGATGATGAACGAGTTTTCATAGCTCTTAAGGAAAGCACCTCAGACTCTATGTTTAACAGACATATTTTCGTGTTTTGTTTCATGCCATAACCTCTGAAAGATTGTCGGTGGAGGTCCGATCCACCCTGTATATTGAATGTGGTCAGCTTTGTTCAAGTGCAGCGTACAGTCATTCTGTCCTATTAGATGCTCGTTGTGTTGTTATTATGTATTCAAACGATAACGACGAAATTGGCCAACAGAAGAACAATAAATAAGTCAGTCGTTTTGATGCCAGTGTTGTTATTTAAAGGAGTCTTTACGACTTTGGCATTTAATACTGCAGTTTTGTTCATGAAAATACCAGGGCTGAGGGCAATCGAAGGGCATTTTTGTAAGTTTTGTGCTAAATGACGAACTAGTTTTTAAATCCGATGGCAAATTGCTTTTGGTATAACTCTCCACTAGTCAGTATCCATGTCTTGTTCTGACTTTCTACAAAATGAAACATAATTTATTGTGAAATGTACAGATTAGTTTTAGAAGTGGCTTAACAACTGAAAATTCTATATTGCCTTTTCCCTGTACGACTCTGGATCGTAGAGAGCTAGGCGTCTTCTTTAATTTAACTAAGGCATCTGATTGTGTTGATCACAAAATTTTACTGCGGAAGTTGGACCATTAAGGACTAAGAGAAGTAGCTCGCAGTTGGTTCACCTCTTGCCTTAAGAACAGAAAGCAGAAGGTCATTCTCCGGAGTACTAGGAATGGCTATGACGTGCTGTCCCATTGGGGCACAGTTAAGTGGGCGGTGCCCCAGGAGTGGGTGCTGGCACCGCTACAGTTTCTTATTTGTACAAGTGATACGCCTTCTAGTATTACAGGTGTTTCTAAAATATGTCTGCTTGCTGATAACAAAAGATCGGTAATGAATGTTGTTGTGTGCAGTATTCATAATCAAATAATGCAGTTCAAAACATAAGTTCGTGGCTTGTAGAAAATAAATTGATACCAAATCACAGCGAAAATCAGTTTTTACCTTTTCTAACACGGTACTCAACAAAAACTGACATTTTGATTATACAGAATGGGCATATGGTTAGTGAAACTGAAATTCCTTGGCGTACAGACAGATAAGCTGTCGTGGAAGCCACATGTCCACTATCTTGTTCAAAAACTAAATGCCGCTTTATTTACCATTAGGACAGTATCCGAAAAGAGTGATAATTCAGCACGAAAAGTAGTCTACTTCGCTTATATTCATTCGCTCAAGGCGTATGGTATTATTCTTTGGGGTAATTCTTCTGATTCAAACAAGGTATTTATGGCTCAGAAACTGGTGGTTCGGGCAATATTTGGCATAAGTTCGCAAATCTCTTGTCGACCCCCCGTTCAGTAGTCTGAGAATTCTGACATTGGTCTGTCAATACATATTTTCTTTACTGTCAAATGGTTCAAATGGCTCTGAGCACTATGGGACTCATCACCTTAGGTCATAAGTCCCCTAGAACTTAGAACTACTTAAGCCTAACTAACCTAAGGACATCACACACCCATGCCCGAGGCAGGATTCGAACCTGCGACCGTAGCAGTCCCGCGGTTGCGGACTGCAGCGCCTAGAACCGCACGGCCACCACGGCCGGCTTCTTTACTGTCTTTCTTGTTAACAATATCAGCTTATTCCCAAGAGTTAGCAGCTTTCACTGAGTTAATACTAGGCAGAAGTCCAATCTGCATTTGGAACGCATCTCCTTGACTCTTGTGCAGAAAGGCGTGCACCGTTCTGCTGCATCCATTTTCAATAAGCTGCCAACCCAAATCAAAAAAACTTAGAAGTAATCCACGCACTTTCAGGTCCAAACTGAAGAGTTTCCTCATGGCTCACTCCTTCTGTTCTTTCAAGGAGTTGCTAATACCTGTGCTACGTTGTTGATTATGGTTATTTAAACTTAAGGCTTGTCGTCTAAGTAGGATTGATATACGCTTCATTTGATTCGTTGTTACTCTCCTGTTATAATTTCATTCTATGACCATGGAGACTTGTTCCTCAATTTGGTCGTACGGAACGTGACAATTCCACATAAAAAAATACCGAAGTGATATGTTTGGCTGTTTATTGGACAAAGGTGCGATTTGGTTTTGCAAAGATTTTCACTTTTAGTAGGCTTTTTGAGGGGAGGGGGAGGATGGCGAAAGGTGCCCCTCACTGGATACGCCATCTGTTTTGTTCCTCAGTGACATACCTCAAAATAGACGCGGAGCTCTCACGGTATCGTGGGTAAATTAATGACGAATATAGGTGTCGGAGGTGACTAGACCTTCCCTACTCCTGACTGATTCAGTCTCTCTCTCTCTCTGCTTTCCTTGAGTGTGCGTGTGTGTGTGTGTGTGTGTGTGTGTGTGTGTGTGTGTGTGTGTGTGTGTGCGTGTGTCTCACAGATCGTCGGAGAGGAGCCACGGATGGCCACCAATCACGCAGCGGCCGGCTCCGAACGTTATAGGGAGTGATGTAATTTATGATCTAATTAAAATGTGGTAATTACACGAGGTAGTTTTGTAGGAATCGGGAGGAGGTCTGTTTCCCTCACCCCCGCACGCGCTCGGCAGATATATTTATATATATATAAAGGGGGAAGGGGGTGGGATAGCGGGGGTCCCGTCCGGTCGGCCAACGCCCTTCGATCATCGCCACACGCTTTCGGTCCAGCACCGGGCAGCGCCGATACACCAGAGGCGTGGAGCGCGCGAGCTAGCTGCGAGCGGTCGTAATTTATGCCGTTATGTAAAGTCCCCCGATTAAAACTGGCGCCCATTACTTACACGGCGTTTTCTCTTTTGTCTCTTAGATAATTCAAGACGACACGGAACTATGTGATATTTCGTCGTGTTTTGTTTTAAAGCGCTTCGTTTTACCCGGGTCAAACAGAGCATAAATTACATCGGTATT
Source organism: Schistocerca cancellata (assembly GCF_023864275.1). Lineage (NCBI taxonomy): Eukaryota > Metazoa > Arthropoda > Insecta > Orthoptera > Acrididae > Schistocerca > Schistocerca cancellata. The sequence continues at coordinate 77,287,063 of NC_064634.1, read as the reverse complement.
TCTATGTGTGTGTGTGTGTGTGTGTGTTTCTGCTGGCGCACTCGGCCGCGGATGAGAATCACACGAGGGGGTAACAGGGGAAAAGGGAAGACGACGACACAAAAGAAGCAGCGAGAAACTGTGACAGATGAGAAAAAAAAAAGTGAGACGAAACAAACGGCTCTGGGAGCGAGAGAAGTATAACGATAGCTCTAAAATACAAAGTGCGCATAGCCAATTGTAACGGGCGTATATCGTTAGCGTCAGATATTTATGGAGTGCCGCATTACGAATGGGTTTGTCTCCGAGGAATCCGCTGCTCTGCTGCCCTCGCGGTCGACGCCTCGTCCCCCTCCGCGTCGGGTCCTCTTCTCGATTCCAGCAGTGTAGCTCTCGAGCGGAGTCCAGCGGCTGGAGGCGTGGAGCGCAGTGGGAGCTGGAAAGAGACGCGCGTCTGATTTACGGGCCCTCGGTCTAAGCGAGTGCTAAAGCGTTCGCCAGTGCATCCATCTGGCGGCCGCGGCGTGAGACTCCCGCTGAATAGCAAAGAGACGAACGAGCCGGCCCGATCACGTTCCCGTTCGCTGAGTCGCCCCAGTTGTTGGGGTCACCAGCGATCGCATTTCAACGGGACTAAACCTAACCATTTCTGCATCTCCGAAAATTGTCGAGTACGAAGGCTCGTCATTAACTTACATCACCATGAACAAATTAAGTCACGTAATTAATTTTAGCCGGCCAGAGTGGCCGTGCGGTTCTAGGCGCTACAGTTTGGAACCGCGATACCGCTACGGTCGCAGGTTCGAATCCTGCCTCGGGCATGGATGTGTGTGATGTCCTTAGGTTAGTTAGGTTTAATTAGTCCTAAGTTCTAGGCGACTGATGACCTCAGAAGTTTAGTCGCATAGTGCTCAGAGCCATTTGAACCAATTAATTTTAGTTTTCAGGTACCTATCAGTAGTCCTAGTAAATATTGAAAACTATATCTCTACAGTGCCATAGTACGGCGCTAGAGAGACCTAAACAAAAGATGGCAGCACCATTTTTGTACCTCCTTTAGGGGCGTGAAAAGCAAGCCTAAGCATATCCTGGACACTTTCTTTATATTGGGAATTCTGGCGGACTTTGTTTACATGAAATCACTGAGGTCATTGATCAAGTGATGTCACCATTGACAGTAAACTGAGGGTTAACTGTATCCGTTATGTCAACATCCTTATCATTGGGAAGCTACACCCCCTTTCCCCTCCCTCTCCCTTTCTTACACCCAATAATAGTGCATTTTTTTCAGTCTTCTGAATAGTTTGATGCGTCCTGCCACGAATTCCTCTCCTGTGCTAACCTCTTCATCTCAGAGTAGCACTTGCAACCTTCGTCCTCAATTATTTGCTGGATGTATTCCAATCCCTGTCTTTCTCTACAGTTTTCCCCCTCTACTTTGCACTATTATAAGTAAAAGAGCTAATGAAAAGTGCAAGGTGGGAAAAATAGCTGTTGACAGAAAATTAAAAACCCTCTCCTTATCTCGAGTCAATCATAGCACACTATAAAAAACCAAGATGATGGGATAGAAAAAATACATAATTATGTTTATGAGGACTACAGTATTTGATGTGTGTGTGTGTGTGGGGGGGGGGGGGGGGTGGGCCGGCCGGTGTGGCCGTGCGGTCTAGGCGCTTCAGTCTGGAACCGCGTGACCGCTCCGGTCGCAGGTTCGAATCCTGCCTCGGGCATGGATGTGTGTGACGTCCTTAGGTTAGTTAGGTTTAAGTAGTTCTAAGTTCTAGGGAACTGATGACCAAGATGTTAAGTCCCATAGTGCTCAGAGCCATTTGAGCCATTTTTTTTTTTGTGTGTGTGTGTGTGTGTGTGTATGTGTGTGTGTGGGGGGGGTGGATGGGTGGGGGGGGGTGAGTGCGTGGCTGGTTGTGTTGGGGGGGGGGGGATGGAGGGACAGAGAAAGAGATAGAGAGATAGAGAAAGAAAGAGAGAGAGAGAGAAAGAGAGAGATAGAGAAAGAGAGAGAGAAAGTGGAAGAAAAACAAATCATTTACTTTGTAAGAAAGTTAACTATATTTGACTTATCAAATACAGAAATATTCTGTGTGGTCTGTACATAACAGATGTCTTTGATCTTGGAGTCATTGTGTATTGTGCCAGAGTTGTGTATATGTAGGTAATTAATACCTAATTTTGACATTCGCTTGATTTTCACATTAAGTCTTCAACGGGAAATAATGAATATCTTCGACTTTAAACTTGTGCATCATTTCAAGACTAGTAATATCAATGCATATTCCACAACAAACGTTACATTATGCCCACTCTAAAAAGAATTGAAAGAAAGACAAAATTCTTTAAATATTATGGACTTATATAAATATCTTTATTTTTAAAGAGGTACTGATGTGTAAGTAGGATCCAGACCTACAAAATACAATATATTTTTGCACACTCTTAGCAGTATCAACGGACTTTCAGTAATATGTCCTAATGACTCGGGGTGGGGTGGGTGGTCTTTTATACCTATTATAAAAAAAATTATAAATTCAATATTCTTGAACAGTTTACTTTATACGCATTAAAAAAGAATTTAAAAAGCCGAAATTCTCGAACTGTTTACTTTTACTCAAAACATAGTTTTTAAAGAGATATTTTGTGTAAGTAAGATCCTGAACCTGAAAATACTGACTATGACATTCTCTGGAGAAATTGACTTCTACTAATAAGACTTAAATTTTGAGTTAAGTTTATCTGACAACTTTGAAATATTTGTGCAATATGGTACAATAATTCATTAAAAATAATAAATATAATTTTTTAATTTTAAAATATAGATTAACTGACTAGATGACAGTATTTTCAAAAGATGGGCGTAAAGTAATACCCCCTCCCCCTCTTGGTATTGTGACAGTTAACACTACGCAGGCGACGGGGAGGAAGGAGGGGGAAAGGGAGCATGGCTTGATACGAACATCATAAATAACCTAATTTGACACCATTTTTACACAACATTTAAATACTACACTCTAACTGGATGGAAAGAGGAGAGGGGTGTGTTGGACCTTATTTTGGTTTACCCAGTGTCGGAGCACTGTGCGGGGTAAATATGTCATACAAATACGCCCACGCCAAGAAGAGATTTGTACGAAAGCAAAAATGAATATTTATCTACCTTATAATGTTTCTTTAGTCAATATCAACTTTTTCACTCATCGACTATCTCTCTTTTTTCCGTCCGTCATTCTCTACGGACGTGTAGCTTGAAATACCTATACCCACAAGCACGAGAACCTGTAGTCTTCGAAAACAATGGCGTTCTTTATCACGGTGATGATGGAACGTGCTCCCATTTCTTCAAGACAGAAGAGGTAAATGTAATTCTGTTAAAAGGGCAAACAATATACTAATCAATTAGACTGTTTCTGTGGTGATCGCAGCCAGAGACTGTGGAGGTGCCAACTTAAATGTTTGAGTTGTTGTTGGTGAAAGTGTCCGCCACCCACACACCTCGAAATAATCCAAATTATTCGCACTTTCATTACACCGCCAGTACTCTTTGTAACCGCTATATGGGCGATGTATAAAGCACAACTGGTCTATTTCCGTCATCGTGGGTTTGTAACGCTGTGCTATGATTAGCTGGAGATAAGGAGGGGAAAGGATTTTTAATCTTCCATAAACACAACTGGGCTATCTCCGCCGTCTTCGATTATTCGTTGGCTCTTTCACTTTTAATACTGTCTTATGACTGCCTGGAGATAAGGAGGGGAAGGGCGAAAGGGCGCATGCGGAAAGAGAAGCCAAAGTAAATGATATGACAGTGAGAGAGAAATTTGACAGAGTATTGAAAGACCTAGGTGCAAACAAGGGGGAGGGAGGCGGGGCGGGGGTGGGGATAACCAGGCACCATGTGTTCCTAGCATTACCAGGTCCTGATTAATACGCTGACCCCGTGAAGATGTGGTACAAACTCAGGAAAAAGAACGAGTAATTACCATCAAAGAATTAGTTTAAACATATGTCAGAACAATATAATGTATAGTGCATTAACCATAACAACTCCTGGTTGGTTTTAGTAACTGTTCTCACACTATTATGTACTGACAGCTGACAACACACCTAATTTTAGCCTATGACCATCCAACCCATGTAGCACAGAACAGTATCAGATTCAAGCTGTTGTGTGTGTCACATCCCACCGATACAGTGTGTGCAGCGTATGAAGTGCAGCTACTGGGTAGATGTTCCACAATACCTTGATAGTAGGACTCCACCATGGCATTTTAGAGTTCTGATATGGAACGATTTTATATTTCTGTGTCTTTATGATATTTAAGATATGCAAATTGGACAATTGCACTACAATAATAGTTCTTTCCTTTGATTGTGAGAAACTGCAATTACATATATATTTGACACGAACATAAGCGCATTAATCAATCCCACGGCCAGAAGAGACCAAGGAGGTTGTAACTCGTAATCAATAAGTAGTGCATACTGTATGATGTATGCACTGGCCTGCTGTAACTGATGTGAACAGATAAATCTGAAGATGGGGCTAGTAGCCTCGAAATCGATCATGTTAAAGTAAACAGAAATGGAAGATCATTTAAATTCTCTCTGAGGCAAATTCATTCCTACTCGCAGTAACTGAGTTTAGTTGTAGCATCTGCCACTTATACGTGTGTTTCTTATGATACACGCTTTTCATCAGTCCCCAAGTGCCAAAGTCCAAAGTATAGTGCAGAGCTGAGACTAATATCTTGTGAAAGTCGTACCTTCAATTGATCTAACCACGCCACAGCTATCTACCTGGGAAGAAACCTTCCTTAATCTGGATGCAGTGTAAATTCGTCACCTGAAGATGTTGGCCTGACTGAATGTACACTTTTTGATTAAAAATGTCCAGACACGTTTCTGATTATTGACATGGGGTGCGTTCACCCTTCACCTTCATGACGGCTTGAACTCGGGTGCGGCTGCTTACAATGTGACTGAATGTGCGTGGAGGAATGGCAACCCACTCTTCCTCAAGAGCCAGATCCAGAGGAGATAGTGACGTTCTACGCTGGAGTCTCGAAGGAAGTCCACTTTCTAGCCCACCCCACGGCAGCAGCCACATACAGGCCATTTCGTTGCCTTTCAATTAATTACATGTACATTTTAATGTGAAGACTTTTGTGCTTAGCCCTGCTCCAACTGAAATGTTTTTAATGGATTTTTGTTTTTGTTTTATTGATGGATACACATAACATGTTACTTGACATGAACTTCCTTGTTCTGAAGTTTGTCGCCGCCAATATGTGCTTATACGCGTGCAAGTACTTTCGAAGAACACAGTTTCGCAGTTGTTAAAACCACAGTCAAAGATTATAAATAAATCTTTATACCTGTTTGGTTGGTTTTTTCAAATCATTCATCCCAATAGCCGAAGGTTCACACCTGTCATACGTGACCTGGAAGACTTTGAACAGACTACGAGTTGGGGTGTCTAGGTGCAAAGCCAACCTCAGGAAATGGGGCTTCAGTAATGAAGAGGAAACTTGTCAGTGTGGTGACGTACAAGACGAACAATATCTGCTAGTCTGCAGGAACCTACCGGCTGCATGCACTATCTGCGATCTTGCTGCAGCCAGCGAAACTGCTGTGATAACCGCCGAATACTGGGCCCGTCATAAAATATAATCATCTTGCTGCTTGTTTATTTGCTGCTTGTTTGTATATATTTTTGAATATGTATCATAAATACTACTGTACATATTTAATTTTGCAAATTTGTTATGTGTATCAATATTTATTAGTTTTTGTAATTATTTTATGTACTGGGCTCGAAAAATAAATAAAAAAAATTCATCCCAAAGGTGTTCAATTGGGTTCAGGTCAAGACTCAAGCAGGTTAGCCCACTCCAGAAATGCTACAATCCACAAACCATTGCTAGATGCACATTTATGACAGGGTGAAATGTCAGGCTGATATAAACAGTCATCGTACCTGAGATACTACTCTATCGTACGTAGTTCGCTGTGATGTAAAATGTGTTCATATTCTTCCGCAATTGGTGTTTTCTTAAGCGCAATAGGTGAGACGCAACCCAACCACGAGAAACATCCCGTACGGTTACACCACTTTCTTCGAACTTCACTGATGGTGCTACATATTATGACAGCTAACATTCTCAACGTATTCGTGAAACCAAAACCCTTCGATCGAATTGTCACAGGGTATAGGGTGATTCACCACTCGAAATCACTCTTTCCCAGTCATCCGCTGTCCTGTGACGTCAAGTGTCATCTAGACCGATTACAGAAATACGATGTCGTGCTGAAAAGTAGTGCCTCCTAATTTTTTTATGCGAACTCTCAAAGTATTTTGACAGCTTTGTTCTTCGCGTCTACCTACTGCCAGCCCTCTGCCGCTGTATGTCACCGAATTGTTGCGTCTTCCAAGGCCATTTGTAACGTAACTATGTCAGTGAGTGAGAAATAGCGTTCTGTAATCGAGTGAATAGTGGACGTTACATTTCAGATGTGTTAAACCCGTGGCTCAACCCTTCATTCGATCCCTGCGAAACCCTACATTCAGCAGAATAACGCACGACCGCATGTTGCAGGACCTGTACGGGCCTTTCTGGATACAGAAAATGTTCGACTGCTGCCCTGGCCAGCACATTCTCCAAATCTCTCGCCAATTGAAAATGTCTGGACAATGGTGGCCGAGCAACTGGCTCGTCATAATACGGCAGTCACTACTCTTGATGAACTGCGATATCGTGTTGAAGCTGCGTGGGCAGCTGTACCTTTACACGCCATCCGAGCTCTGTTTGACTCAATGCCGAGGCCTGTCAAGGCCGTTATTACGGCCAGAGGTGGTTGTTCTAGGTACTGATTTCTCAGGATCTATGCACCCAAATTGCATGAAAATGTACTCACATGTCAGTTCTAGTATAATATGTTTGTCCAATGAATACCCGTTTATCATCTGCATTTCTTCTTGGTGTAGCAACTTTAATGGCCAGTAGTATAGCTGCCCCCATTTGTATTGGTGGATCCGTCTCCTGTGATATTATGTGGTCAAGTCCGTATTACACATGTTGCTCTCTGACCAGTTAGTGTTCTTGTTCGTGAATAAATACACTGATGAAAAGAAAAAAAAACGCAATGCCAAAGATGATTAATGCAGAGTAAAGAAACATCGGGAAGGTAACGTTTGTGTGATTAATATTGCAAGATCACAGGTTAATGTAAGCGCGAGACAAGCCACAGCGAATGTGAAATACTGGTAGATTAATAATCGATGTAGCCATCAGAACGCTGCATGCAAGCATGCAAACGCGGAAGCATTGTATTCAACAGGTGCTGGATGTGAGTTTGTGGTATGGAGTTCTATGGCGTCAGTATAAGGACGGTTAATTCTATCTGTGGATGACGTTGGAGTTGTCCTCCGATGACATCTTATATGTGGCCGATTGGAGAAAGATCTGGTGACCGCTCAGGTCAAGGCAACATGTCGACTCTCTCTAGATAATCTTGGGTTTCAACAGTGGTATCTGTCATAAAACTCTCCATGGAATACTGTTCATCAGTGCTAGCACAACACGTCGAATACCAGACTGATGCAGAAATTTTCAGTCAGTGTGCGTGGGATACCTACGAGGGTGTCCCTGCTGTCATACGAAATCGCACCTTAGACCATAACTCCAAGTGTAGGTCCAGTGTGTGTAGCACGAAGGGTCTCAGCTGGCATCCTCCTGACCAACACACGGCCATCCCTGGCATCAAGGCAGAACCAGCTGTCATAAGAAAAGACGGCAGACCTCCACCCAGCCATTTAATGAGCTTTCGCTTGACACCACTGAAGTTCAAAATGGTTCAAATGGCGCTGAGTACTATGGGACTTAACTTCTGAGGTCATGAGTCCCCTAGAACTTAGGACTACTTAAACCGAACTAACCTAAGGACATCACACACATCCATGCCCGAGGCAGGATTCGCACCTGCGACCGTAGCGGTCGCGCGGTTCCAGACTGTAGCGGCTAGAACCGCTCGGCCAAGTCCGGCCGGCACCACTGAGGTCTCAATGGATGTGGTGTGGGGTGAGTGGAACGCAAGCTACAAGGCGTGTGGCTCAGAGCTGTCCTTGAAGTATCCGATTTGAAACAATTCGCTGAGTCACAGTGCTGCCAACTGCTTCTCAAACTGCTGCTGCAGATGCAGTACGCTGCGCCAGAGCCATACGCCGAACACAACGGTCTTTCCTCTCGGGAAGGCCACGTGGCAGTCCGGAGCATGTTCTTCTTGCGACCGTACATTCTAATGACCACTGCTGCCCACAATCATGAACAGGTGACTACATTCCTGCCAAGTCTTTCTGCAGTATCGCAGAAGGAACATCCAGCTCCTCCTAACCCTATTACATGAACTCGATATTACTGAGTGAGGTGTCTCTGTCGCCTTAACGGCGTTCTTGACTAACCTCAACTCGCCACATCCAATCTCAAAAGTGACTAACGCGCATGACATCTACAGCGCGTATATAAAGCAAACCTGATTTGCATCGTCGTAGTAGCACTGCTACCGCCACTGTAATGCTACCGGCTCGAATTTTGAGTAGACGTCATCTCTGAGATGTAGAAAGACGCCTACGAACTTTCGTGTATGTCGCACAACTGCCTCTTGGTGTTACGATTTTCTTTTCCATCAGTGTGTTCATTACAGCAGCTTTTGACGGTGCGATGAGTTTTTTTAAAAAAAATCTTTATTGCAATAATAATAATAATTATACAAATTAACCCACCACCTTAGTGATCAGTGTGTCCTAATGTTAATACAATATTATGTGTTATTTGCAGCTATTACAGTTATCACAATTATTACGGTGAATTTGTGAGCTACAGACAGTGCGACACAGTGCATATTAATAGGAAAATTACGATTTGTTAAACTATACACTACTACCTACTTGTTAGTAATCCTAACTGCCTGCAGCGTTATAGGTGTGTCAAGCACTCCGTCTTCAGGTCACAAGTGGCCCATCGGGACCATCCGACCGCCGTGTCATCCTCAGTTGAGGATGCGGATGGGAGGGGCGTGTGGTCAGCACACCGCTCTCCCGGTCGTTAAGATGGTTATCTTTGACCGGAGCCGCTACTATTCGGTCGAGTAGCTCCTCAATTGGCATCACGAGGCTGAGTGCACCCCGAAAAATGGCAACAGCACATGGCGGCCTGGATGGTCACCCATCCAAATGCCGGCCACGCCCGACAGCGCTAGACTTCGGTGATCTCACGGGAACCGGTCTATCCACTGCGGCAAGGCCGTTGCTCGTTATAGATGTGTCAGTGTAGATATAAGCCTACTTCAAGGCCTTGCTCATCGAGCTAATCCCGACGAGCGTGCCCCTGACACTGGACAGGCCAAAACTACTTGTCGCTGCAGGTTCCTAGTTTAGTATCTACTTCTAATCCTACTAACTACTAACATACTTCAGATCCGGTGCTGTCACTATCGTGAACTGGTGCACCCCAGTCCCCTAGCCCTGCACGTGGCGGATTCTATCTAACAAGTCGACCTGTCCACGCACAGGCGGTACAGGATTAGGGTACCAGGACACGTTCAGTAGTTGGTTCTAATCGCGAAAGTCCCTCAGGTGTGCAGTCAGAACGTTACGCGATACCTCATTTGCAGGTTGTTCAAGGTTTCAAAAGTCTCTTCGTGTCTTAATAACTCATATGTGTTGTTGTTTGGCAGTTGTTGTCTTAATATAACTGCTACATCATCGAAAAGGGGGCACTCGTAAACCACATGGTCGGGAGTACCCTCCGAAGCGCCACAGTCACACTCAGATTGGCTAAAATTTACAGACGCGCGAAATTTGGCACGGACTTCAATGCGAGATGCCTTTAATAGGTTCCACAACGAAACATTGTCTCGAAATTTGGCAGAAAATCCGAAGAAATTCTGGTCGTATGTAAAGGACACAAGCGGCAAGACGCAGTCAATACCTTCGCTGCGCAGTGCCGATGGTACTGTTACCGACGACTGTGCCGCTAAAGCGGAGTTATTGAACGCAGTTTTCCGAAATTCCTTCACCAGGGAAGATGAATGGAATATTCCAGAATTTGAAACACGAACAGCTGCTAGCATGAGTTTCTTAGGAGTAGATCCCTTAGGGGTTGCGAAGCAACTCAAATCGCTTGATACGGGCAAGTCTTCAGGTCCAGACTGAATACCGATTAGGTTCCTTTCAGATTACGCTGATACAGTAGCTCCCTACTTATCACTCATATACAACTGTTCGCTCACCGATAGATCTGTACCTACAGATTGGAAAATTGCGCAGGTCGCCCCAGTGTTTAAGAAGGGTAGTAGGAGTAATCCATCGAACTACAGACCTATATCATTGACGTCGGTTTGCAGTACGGTTTTGGAGCATATACTGTATTCAAACATTATGAATCACCTCGAAGGGAACGATCTATTGATACGTAATCAGCATGGTTTCAGAAAACATCGTTCTTGTGCAACGCAGCTAGCTCTTTATTCGCACGAAGTAATGGCCGCTATCGACAGGGGATCTCAAGTTGATTCCGTATTTCTAGATTTCCGGAAAGCTTTTGACACCGTTCCTCACAAGCGACTTCTAATCAAGCTGCGGGCCTATGGGGTATCGTCTCAGCTGTGCGACTGCATTCGTGATTTCCTGTCAGGAAGATCGCAGTTCGTAGTAATAGACGGCAAATCATCGAGTAAAACTGAAGTGATATCAGGTGTTCCCCAGGGAAGCGTCCTGGGAAATCTGCTGTTCCTGATCTGTATAAATGACCTGGGTGACAATCTGAGCAGTTCTCTTAGGTTGTTCGCAGATGATGCTGTAATTTACCGTCTAGTAAGGTCATCCGAAGACCAGTATCAGTTGCAAAGCGATTCAGAAAAGATTGCTGTATGGTGTGGCTGGTGGCAGTTGACGCTAAATAACGAAAAGTGTGGGTGATCCACATGAGCTCCAAAAGAAAACCGTTGGGATTCGATTACTCGATAAATAGTACAATTCTCAAGGCTGTAAATTCAACTAAGTACCTGGGTGTTAAAATTAAGAACAACTTCAGTTGGAAAGACCACATAGATAATATTGTGGGGAAGGCGAGCCAAAGGTTGCGTTTCATTGGCAGGACACTTAGAAGATGCTACAAGTCCACTAAAGAGACAGCTTAAACTACACTCGTTCGTCCTCTGTTAGAATATTGCTGCGCGGTGTGGAATCCTTACCAGGTGGGATTGACGGAGGACATCGAAAGGGTGCAAAAAAGGGCAGCTCGTTTTGTATTATCACATAGTAGGGGAGAGAGTGTGGCAGAAATGATACGCGAATTAGGATGGAAGTCATTACAGCAAAGACGTTTTTCGTCGCGGCGAGATCTATTTACGAAAATTCAGTCACCAACTTTCTCTTCCGAATGCGAAAATATTTTTGTTGAGCCCAACCTACATAGGTAGGAATGATCATCAAAATAAAATAAGAGAAATCAGATCTCGAACAGAAAGATTTAGGTGTTCGTTTTTCCCGCGCGCTGTTCGGGAGTGGAATGGTAGAGAGATAGTATGATTGTGGTTCGACGAACCCTCTACCAAGCACTTAAATGTGAATTGCAGAGTAGTCATGTAGATGTAGGTGTAGATGTAGGTGTAGCCCTTTTCCCAAACCGACACAGAGATGTCGGGTAGTGCCCACGACCAGTGAGAAAAAGAATTAGACCTCGGGTTGGTTCGAAGTACCTCAGGCCTAAACTTTCTTTAACATTTGGCAACAGTCTGAAGGTTCTTCTGCCAGATCCATCCTTTTATCAAAAATTCCTCCCGTAAGTCCTCATCCCTTCTCCGTATGTCTCCCTTGTCCCTAGCCATGAGTTACCACACAAAATACCCTTATCTGAGCCCGGCTCCTGCGACGCCGTCCGATGCTGAAGAGTTTAGCCCAGGCGCGCAGCGGCAGCGGTGCCCAGTGGCTGCGTGGGAGTCGTCGCGTCTCCGTCATCGCGATGGCATTCCAGAGGCGGCGGCGGCGGCGGCGACCATCCCGCGTCTCGCCCCATAACTCAGTTTGGCAGCAAATAAGCCCACTAAATCTTATATTCGATTATCACAAACATTTCATTGGAAGCCGCGGCCGGCGTTACAAATGAATTACCTTACTCAATAAAGCTCGTCTATATCTCCCAGGTGTGTATGACTGCAATAAAATAGAAGGCCACGGCTATTAACGGCCTCCTCCTCCTCCTCCTCCTGCTTCTTCTCCTCCCCCCTGCTTCTCCTCTGAGGCCTTCTTTTTTTCCCTACTCCTTTTGCCTGCCTTTCGTGAAGCAAGAAGAACGAGCGGATGGAGTGATTTATACGGCAGAATGGCGCGGCCTGACTTTTAGGTAGCCCGCCGGTCGGATTGGAACTAAAAACGGCTGTGCGCCCTTTGAGGGGCTAGCGAGGAGTCTCGCGAGTCAGCCGCGGCGCGCGCAGTAAATCTCCAGACGCCGGGCCGCTCTCTCTCTCGCGGGTTCAATTCCGAATCAATTCGTGGCCGTGGGTGGCTGGCTCGGCCGCGTGTTGCGAGCCGCCGGACAGGAAGACTGAGCGGACCCATTTGTACGGCGTATCAATAGCGGCGCGGCCATAATTCTCTTATAAGCCCGCGATCCGTGCCCAATCAGAAACGAGCGGACACGGGAAGCGCAGCATGGGGCCCGGCGCGCGGATCTCGCCTCCCATACATCTATCTGCCTCGGAGCCGACCGGGTCCTGCTCAAGAGAACTGCAGCAGCCGACGGGCTGGCCCGGAAGCGAACCCACACTGTCCGCACGTCAGCTGCCTACCCTTTCTGGACGAAAGCGCTCCAAGCGCTCTCTGTGACGTCAGAGCGAGGACTTACGGACTGAGAGTCAACCAAAGTAAGACAAAGTATGAGTTGTTGTTGTTGTGGTCTTCAGTCCTGAGACTGGTTTGATGCAGCTCTCCATGCTACTCTATCCTGTGCAAGCCTCTTCATCTCCCAGTACCTACTGCAGCCTACGTCCTTCTGAATCTGCTTAGTGTATTCATCTCTTGCTCTCTCTCTACGATTTTTACCCTCCACGCTGCCCTCCAGTACTAAATTGGTGATCCCTTGATGCTTCAGAACATGCCCTACTAACCGATCCCTTCTTCTGGTCAAGTTGTGCCACAAACTCCTCTTCTCCCCAATTCTATTCAACACCTCCTCATTAGTTATGTCATCTACCCATCTAATCTTCAGCATTCTTCTGTAGCACCACATTTCGAAAGCTTCTATTCTCTTCTTGTCCAAACTATTTATCGTCCATGTCTCACTTCCATACACAGCTACGCTCGATACATATACTTTGAGAAACAACTTCCTGACGCTTAAATCTATACTCGATGTTAACACATTTCTCTTCTTCACAAATGCTTTCCTTGCCATTGCCTGTCTACATTTTGTGTTCTCTCTACTTCGACCATCATCAGTTATTTTGCTCCCCAAATAGCAAAACTCCTTTACTACTTCAAGTGTCTCATTTCCTAATCTAATTCCCTCAGCATCACCCGACTTAATTCGACTACATTCCATTATCCTCGTTCTGCTTCTGTTGATGTTCATCTTATACCCTCCTTTCAAGACACTGTCCATTCCGTTCAACTGCTCTTCCAAGTCCTTTGCTGTCTCTGACAGAATTACAATGTCATCGGCAAACCTCAAAGTTTTTATTTCTTCTCCATGGATTTTAATACCTACTCCGAACTTTTCTTTTGTTTCCTTTATTGCTTGCTCAATATACAGATTAAATAACATCGGGGATAGGCTACAACCCTGTCTCACTCCCTTCCCAACCACTGCTTCCCTTTCATGTCCCTCGACTCTTATAACTGCCATCTGGTTTCTGTACAAATTGTAAATAGCCTTTCGCTCCCTGTATTTTACCCCTGCCATCGTCTGGTATGAGTAAAAGCAGAAATTAGATTAGGCACCACCACACAAGCATGGGTTCGAATGTTCCAAATGGCTCTGAGCACTATGGGACTTAACATCTGAGATCATCAGTCCCCTAGAACTTATAACTACTTAAACCTAACTAACCTAAGGACATCACACACATTCGAACCTCCAGACTGAAGCGCCTAGAACCGCTCGGCCACACCGGCCATCAACAGCATGGGTGTCGGCAGAAATTCATCCAAGGTGGAACAAAATCCTAAAAATTTCATTCTTGATTGGCAGAGTTTAAGAACGTGTCGTGCGCCAAGTAATACGTTCGACAGGAAGAAAAAATGTTTGCCGTGTCTTAAGGGGTAACACTGTTGGAGAATTTTCAACATCATTTTTTACTGCCTTAAAAGATATTTGAACCTTCTAAAATATAAGGCAAGTAGTCTAATCCCTGAAAAAAAAAAATGTTCTATGGAATTGCAATCTCCTCCTCTACCACCTCGGAAGACCCGGAAAGGCTTACCCGCTCCATCTCAATCCCTCCCTGTAGAGCTGGGTATAGTTATAAGCATTTCACAACACTAGTACTTTAGTCTGGCCTCAGCAAGCGTAAGTGCGTTTAAGAAAAGACAATTCTTTATCTTCGAAACTTCACTTTTGTTTGCAGTATTGACTTTTGGAAGTTTATTTCTGATCAATAGTATAAAATTCCCAAATAAACTATCGAAAATCAATACTCCACACAAAATTGAGCTGCAATCTTACAGTGCATAGTTCCCCCCTCCCCTCCTTCCTCCCCATGAACCATGGACCATGCCGTTGGTGGGGAGGCTTGTGTGCCTCAGCGATACAGTTAACCGTACTATAGGTGCAACCAAAACGGAGAGGTGTTTGTTGAGAGGCCAGAAAAACGTGTGGTCCCGTTTCAATAGTTGCAGGTTTTGTATCCTGCCTGGAAGGCGGCGCTTGGGTCTGCTCCTGAAAACTGAAAGGTAGGCCGAAGGTAGGAAGCTAGGAGGAGCAGGTGAGATAGAACTCTCGGCACTGCAGTGTGAATTAAAATCACTTTTTACTTAACTTTGCGTGCAAGTAGTGGTTCGCCCATTGTGAAATAGAAACAAAGTCGCTAGGTCGTCTCCTCGGAATCAAATGGGCTGAGTCCGGAGCGACGCTCGTAGAGCTCCACGGCGCCGGTCGGCTAGAGGGCGCTGTCGTCGGTGTCTTGTAGTGCCAACTCCTGAACTTGCCCTACGCCGTGGCATCGTTGCTATCGATACCACAGCAGGGGCAACAATCTGGATGGCTGACTAATGTGGCCTTGCAACATCAACCTAAACGGCCTTGCTGTGCCGGTACTGCGAACGGCTGAAAGCAATGCGAAACGACAGCCGTAATTCTTCCCGAGGACATGCAGCTCTACTGTATGGTTAGATAATGATAGCTCCCTCTGGTGTAAAATATTCCATAGGTAAAATAGGCCTCCATTCAGATTTCCGGGAAGAGATTACTGAAGAGGATGTCGTTATGCTGGCCGGGGTAGCCGAGCGGTTCTAAGAGCTACAGTCTGGAACCGCGCGACCGCTACGGTCGCAGGTTCGAATTCTGCCTCCGGCATGGATGTGTGTGATGTCCATAGGTTAGTTAGGTTTAAGTAGTTCTAAGTTATAGGGGACTGATGACCTCAGCAGTTTAGTCCCATAGTGCTCAGAACCATTTGAACCATTTTTTTGATGTCGTTATCAGGAGAAACAAAACTGGCGTTCTAAGGATCGGAGCGTGGAATGTCAGTTCTTTAATCGGGCTGGTAGGCTAGAAAATTTAAAAAGATAAGAAGGACAGGTTAAAGTTAGGTATAGTGCGTGTTAGTGAAATTCGGTGGCAGGAGGAACAGGACCTCTGGTTTGGTGAATACAGGGTTGTAACTACAAATCCAATACGGGTAGTACAGGAGTAGGTTTAATAATAAATAAGAAAATAGGAACACGGATAAGCTACTATGAACAGCAAAGTGAACTCAGTATTGTAGCCAAGATAGACACGAAGCCTCACAGCAGTACAAGTTTATATGACAACTAGCTCTGCAGATGACGAACAGATTGAGAAGAATCTATATTGAGATAAAAGAAATTATTCAGATAATTAAGGGAGACGAAAATTTAATAGCCATGGGGGACTGGAAATCGATAGTAGGAAAAGGAAGGAAACGAAAACTAATGGGTGAATATGGACTGGGGTAAAGGAATGAAAGATAAAGCCGCTTGGTAGAATTTTGCACATAGCATAATTTATCCATCTCTAACACTTGGCTTACGAACCGTAAAAGTAGGTTGTATATTTGGAAGAGACCTCCGGACACTGGAAGGTTCCAGAGTGATTATGTAATGGTATGACAGAGATTTCGGAACCAGATTTCAAATTGTAAGACATTTCAACGGGCAGATGTGGAGTCTGACCACAATTTATTGGTTATGAACTGTAGATTAAAACTGAAGGAATTGCAAAAAGCTAGGAATTTAAGGAGATGGGACCTTGGTAAACTGAAAGAACCAGAAATTGTTGAGAGTTTCAGAGGGAGCCCTAGGGAATTATGGGCAAGAAAAGGGGGAAGGAATACAGTAGAAGAAGAATGAGTAGCTTTAAGAGAGAAAAAGTGAAGGCAGCGGAGGATCAAGTAGGTAAAAAGACAAAGGCTAGTTAGTAGAATGCCCTGGCCCACACAAGAGATATTGAATTTAATTGATGAAAGGAGAAAATATAAAAATGTAGTAAATGAAGCAGGTGAACAGGAATACGAACGTCAGAAAAATGAGATTGAGAGGAAGTGCAAAATGGCTAAGGAGGAATGGCTAGAGGGCAAATGTAAGGATTTAGAAGCATATGTCACCAGAGGAAAGATAAATATCGCCTAAAGGAAAATTAAAGAGACCTCCAGAGAGTAGAGAACCATTTGCATGAATATCAAGGGTTCAGATGCAAAACCAGTCCTAAGCAAAGAAGAGAAAGCTGAAGAGTGAAAAGAGTATATAGAGGGTCTATACAAGGAAGATGAACTTGAAGGCAGTATTATAGAAAGGAAAGTGGACGTAGATGAAGATGAAATGGGAGATATGATACTGCGAGAAGAACTTGACAGAGCTCTGAAAGATCTAAGTCGAAACAAGGCCCCAGTGGATGATGATATTCCGTTAGAACTACTGATAGTCTTGAAAGAGCCTGCCAAGGCAGAACTCTTGCAACTGTTGCGCAAGAAGTATGAGACAGGCGAAATACCCTCAGACTTCAAGAACTGTGTAGTAATTCCAATTCCAAAGAAAGCAGTTACTAACAGATGTGAAAATTGCCGAACCATCAGTTTAGTAAGTCATGGTTGCAAAACAATAACACGATTTCTTTACAGAAGAATGGAAAAACTGGTAGAAGCCGACGTCGGGGATGATCAGTTTCGATTCCGGAGAAAAGGAGGGACAGGCGAGACAATACTGACTCCACGAGTTACTTTAGAAGATGGGTTAAGGAAAGACAAACCAACGTTTATAGTATCTGTAGGCTCAGAGAAAGCTTCTGACAATGTTGAGTGCAATATTGTCTTTAAAATTACGAGGGTATCAGGGTTAAATACAGGGAGCGAAGGCTATTTACAGTTTGTACAGAAATCAGATGGTAGCTATAAGAGTCTAGGGGCACGTAAGAGAGTCAGTGGTTGAGAAGGGAGTGAGACATTGTTGCAGCCTATCCCCGATGTTATTGAATCTGTCCTTTGAATAAACAGTAAAGGAAACCAAAAACGAAATTTGTAGTGGGAATTAAAGTGCAGGGAGAAGAATTAAAAATTTTGAGGTTTGCCGATGACATTGTTATTCTATCAAAGACAGCAAAGGACTTGGAGGGGCAGTAGAATGGAATGGATAGTGTCTTGAAAGGAGAATATAAGAAAATGCAAAACAAGAATAATGGAACGTAGTCGAATTAAATCAGATGATGCTAAGGGAATTAGATTAGAAAATGAGATATTTAAAGTAGTAAATGAGATTTGCCATTTGGGCAGAAAAATAACTGACAATTAACGAATAGAAAGGTTGTAAACTGTAGAGTGGCAATGGCAAGAAAAGCATTTGTGAAGAAGAAAAATTTGTTAACATGGAGTATTGATTTAAGTGTGAGGAAGTCTTTTCTTGTAGCCACGTATGGAAGTGAAAAACGGATGATAAACGAGTCAAGAAGGGAGTAGAAGCTTTTGAAATGCAGTCCTACAGAAGAATGCTGCAGATTACGTGTATAGATCACATAACTAAAGAGGAGGTACTGAATAGAATTGGAGAGAGATTTGTGCACAACCTGACAAGAAGGAGGGATCGGTTGGTAGGACACATTCTGAGACATCAAGAGATCACCAGTTTAATACTGGAGCGAAGTGTGGTGGGAAAATTTTTTAGAGGGAGACCAATAGATTAATACAGTAAGCAGATTCAAAAAGATATAGGTTGCATTAGTTACTCGGAGACGAAGAGGCTCCCGCAAGATAGAGCAGCATGGGGAGCTGCATCAAACCAGTTTTCGGACTGAAGACCGCAACAAAAACACGGTATACAGTTTTGTTTTCCAAGTAAGAATGACTACTAAGCAAGTGTAGAAGGGCCGAAATGATACGAAAACATCACATACAACGCGGTCCGGAAACAGTATGACATCAAAGGGCTCAAAGAATAAATATGAGGCTGACAGCAGTTCGGATGGAGTCAGGGACTGTGCTAAGAAATTGAGAGACAGTGACGAGGATTTTGATGTTAATTACGAATTGAGCTTAAGATTATAATCTTTCTTGCCGTTTTCGCTGTTATTTCTCAACACGTGAAATGTAAAGAAGTGCAACAGACATCACGTTGCAAGAACGAAGTCCTCGAGGCTTAGGCTTCGCAATAATTGCTACTTGTCCATATTGCCCAGAAGTTGTTATACCATGTAGTAAATTTATACGGAAAGCATATGAAATCAACCGTGGAATCGTCCTAGCAATGCGCCTGTTTGGAGTAAGGCCTTGTGCCTTCATGGAGTCTCAGTTATTCTATGGTAAATTAGTGGATATGATTTCAATCGCAATGGCAACAGTACGATAGGCCAGCCCTGGGAGAGCAGATTAGGCTAAGATTTTTTTATAGGTAGATTGTTTTCATTTGTTCATGTCTATAACACATTTTCTCGGAATATGGTTTTTCAAAAAGGCTTGCACCGTAACTTCACCAATTTTCAATCCTTTTATTTGAAAATTTAACCACGACTTTGAAGTAACATCTCAAAGTGAATGACGTACAGCATTTTCGATTAACTAACTCAAACAATAGTTATTAAAACAAAACTCTCTTTATTTTGGTGAAAATTGAACTACTTTATTTTACACTCTCCAGTTACATAAAAAACAGTATTTCTAGAATCCCCTGCGTGGTTCAGTAGGTGCACTCATGTAGATTATGTAGAATATGATTCTGTTTCTCCAGATTTAAACTGGCAACAGTTATGGCGCTTACAGCACATCGCCTCAAATTCAACATGCCTGAGGAGAATTGCTGCAGCGTCGCCATTTCGTAATATTTTCCTACTTTTTTTTTATTTGCTTAAATATATGTTCAGTAACCAACTCAAGTATTGCTATCCAAAGTCCTGGGTGGATCTTTAGGTGCCATTGCTGCTAGCTTAAAACCCAACTGCACCAATGTTCTGGCATGCAGGATGGCCATTTTCGAGAATCAGCCGTGTCTTTGATCTCCAAGTCGCACCGCTAGCTGTCCAGTACAGAAAATCCAACGCACAGAATCCTAGTGTCTAGCTTCTTTAATTTATATTAGTAGCTGAATTGAAAGATTATATCGTTGCAAGCTATAATCAACAATCGGCGTAACCTAAACACGTCTTAGCTCCTATTTAATGTTAGCTAACAAAATGCAGAAAAATGATATTGTAGCCATAACAGGCTACTGTGACGGCCGCTAATTTGTTTCTCTGCCTCGTGATGGCTGGGTGTTGTGTGCTGTCCTTAGGTTAGTTAGGTTTAAGTATTTCTAAGTTCTAGGGGACTGATGACCATAGATGTTAAGTCCCATAGTGCGCAGAGCCATTTGAACCATTTTATTGTGTTACGAACATACACAGCGTACACCGCATAACAACAAAGTAACTCCTAGTAATTTTTCAAAGCGACGATCGCGTCTCACTGCATGTATTGCAACGGTGTATGTAGGTCTGCCGCACTATCTCGCAAAGATCCCAGGTGTCTTTTGTACACTGCAACAGGCAGCAGGTGATAAACAGCGCACGTCCCTGAGCATCAAACAGAAGTACTGCACACAACTTTGCTCAAAGTGGGTGTGTCATGCGACGACCGCACGCATAGCAGCGGCCCATTAACCTGTGCCGCACGCACACCACTATCCCTGGCGTCAGTTATCCAGTGTATCAGACAGCTTGTCATGTGTCCGTGGTGAGGTGTGTTACTGTGCAGTTACGTTACTCGTCACTAAAGTTGGCAGACATGCATTTAATGTACTCAGGATGTAGTGTCCGAAAGCAGCACGAACGTACATAGAACATTTTCCCAACAGACCTCAACCTAAATGGAAGAAACTTCCTGGCAGATTAAAACTATGTGCCGGACCGAGACTCGAACTCGGGACGTTTACCTTTCCCGGGCAAGTACTCTACCACTGAGCTACCCAAGCATGACTCACGACCCGTCCTCACAGTTGCAATTCTGCCAGTGCCTCGTCTCCTACGTTCCAAACTTCACAGAAGCTTTTCTGCGAACCTTGTAGAACTAGCACACCTGGAAGAAAGGATATTGCGGAGACACTCCGCTGCAGAGTGAAAATCTCATTCTGGAAACATCCCTCAGGCCGTGGCTAAGCCAAGGCTCCGCCATATCCTTTCTTCCAGGAGTGCTACTTCTGCAAGGTTCGCAGAAGACCTTCTGTGAAGTTTGGAAGGTAGGAGACGAGGTACTGGCAGAATTGAAGCTGTGAGGACGGGTCGTGAGGCGTGCTTGGGTAGCTCAGTTAGTAGAGCACTTGCCCGCCAAGGGCAAAGGTCGCAAGTTCGAGTCTCGGTCCGGCACACAGTTTTAACCTGACAGGGCGTTTCATATCGGCGCACACTCCGCTGAAGAGTGAAAATCTCATTCTGTAAATGGAAGAAGTTTATCTCAGTGGGTCCGCAGCTCGTGGTCGTGCGGTAGCGTTCTCGGTTCCCACACCCGGGTTCCCGGGTTCGATTCCCGGAGGGGTCAGGGATTTTCTCTGCCTCGTGATGACTGGGTGTTGTGTGATGTCCTTAGGTTAGTTCGGTTTAAGTAGTTCTAAGTTCTAGGGGACTGATGACCATAGATGTTAAGTGCCATAGTGCTCAGAGCCATTTGAAACCATTTTTTATCTCCGTGGATACCAACTTATGAGAGATGCGGTCTTTCATACCACAGACAGCAGGGCAAAGTTCCTGTCAAAGTCATGTCCGAGCACCAGTCTTTGAGGAGACGGTGTTGGATAGTGTGGCAGACCATCCAGCAATAAGAATCCGCCAACTTGCCCGTGAAATGCATACTTCGTATGATGCAGTATGGAGACTACTGGAGGAAAAGATATTACACCCTTAGCACTGTGCCGACCGGAGTGGTCGAGCGGTTCTAGGCTCTGCAGTCTCGAACCGCGCGACCGCTACGGTCGCCTGTTCGAATCCTGCCTCGGGCATGG
The DNA here is from genome assembly GCF_023864275.1 of Schistocerca cancellata. NCBI lineage: Eukaryota > Metazoa > Arthropoda > Insecta > Orthoptera > Acrididae > Schistocerca > Schistocerca cancellata. Next base: position 77,265,378 of record NC_064634.1, on the reverse strand, counting down.
ATGTGTGTGTGGTGTCCTTAGGTAGGTTAGGTTTAAGTAGTTCTAAGTTCTAGGGGACTGATGACCTCTATGTGGTGTCACCGCCAGACACCACACTTGCTAGGTGGTAGCCTTTAAATCGGCCGCGGTCCGTTAGTATACGTCGGACCCGCGTGTTGCCACTATCAGTGATTGTAGACCGAGCGCCGCCACACGGCAGGTCTAAAGAGTCTTCCTAGCACTCGCTCCAGTTGTACAGCCGACTTTGCTAGCGATGGTTCACTGACAAATTACGCTCTCATTTGCCGAGACGATAGTTAGCATAGCCTTCAGCTACGTCATTTGCTACGACCTAGCAAGGCGCCATTATCATTTGCTATTTATCTTATGATGCATGTACCGTCAGACCGATGTTCACCAATTGTGGATTAAAGTTAAGTATTCCAGAAGCTACGTACCTTTTTTTACTAGACTCAACTCCTATAACTGTTCCAGACCTCACGCCAGCCTGCGTGAGCTTAAACGCGTGCCTTTCGGCTTCCTCAGAGTGGCTTGGTTGTCTTGCCAAGTCACAACACTCTAAGTCCCATAGAGCCAATTGAACCATTTTTTAACCTTAGCAGTGTGATCAACTACTTTTGAGCCTAGCACTCAATTCTACCAGTGGGCTAGCCACTGCAGTGCAGTAGTGCAATCTGTATTGTTCACAGATGAGACCTCGTGATGGTGATTTCGACAGCCGCAACAGCCATGTCATGAGTGAGGACAATCTCCACGCCACCCACATCGGTGACCACTAGCAACTATTCTCTGTGAACATATGGGCGGGCTTTATCCAAGATCATCTAAGAGGGCCTTACCAATGTTTAGTGTCTCCCCGTTTCATTGGTGTTTCTGCGAGATGTACTGCAACAGTTCTTGGAGAGTATACTCATAGTTGTCCTCGAAAGGATGCGGTTTCAGTACGAGTATTCTTGTCGTTGGATTGGAAGGGGAGGTCCCTTTCAATTGCTAGCGCGGTCACCGGGTCTCAGACATCTTCACATTTTTCCTCTGGGGCACATCAAGACGTTGATGTATGAAACCCCGTGAAGGCTGAAGACCTGCTTGCAAGCTGTCTGTCACCTGCTGCAGCAGACACTAAGGATCTTTGAGAGAGTGCGGTAGAACAGCATGCGCCGTTTCCGTCCATGCATTGAGACTAGTGGTCATTACTTTGAACAGTTACTAGGAGCTACGATGTTGTTATGTGGTGTACGCCATGCAAGTCCATAACACACAAAAGATATGCATTTCCGAACATCCCCTATTTATATATAGTCTGTTGTGAACCCTGTATCATCTGTTTCAATTTCACCCAAAAGGTTTGAGACACCCTGTATACGAGCGTCAATGTAAAATTTAATGCAATGTTGAAACGTCCCCTTAGAACAATTTTTACACGACTGTGCTTATCCTGACACACAATATTATTTAGCGCAACGCAATCTGACTATCAAAGATCCCTGCAAAAGAATGGCCCTGACTAACATTAACCTATACCTTTCACAAATCACTTACCTCACAAAAATCTTCGTTACTGGAACTACTCTGATAGGCATAGTTAGTAAATGAAAGATATTAATAGAGAACAAACAATGTATTTACCTTAATATCATCAAAAGTCATAATATATGTAATTTCAAAACTCCGCCATTTCCTTCCACACATCCACCACTGCTGGCGGCTCACCTCTAACTGTGCAACGCTACGCGCTGTTCACATCCAGCTGCCGCTGCCCAACACTACAATGGTAGACAACAATGCAAACTAGCCACAGACTGCACACAGCACAGCCAGTGATTTTCATACAGAGCGCTACGTGGCATTACCAATATAAAAATCTAAACAGCCTACTTACAATGTTAACAGGACGTTATCCAGGCGACTTCTACCTCAACATCAACTGTGATGGCGGCAGCAAACGTACCATGCAGCGCACAGCTAGCTACCTGTCCTAACACGAACTTTACAGTACATCATTCCGATCAGGAAGGAGAAATGTAGCTTTACTTTGGCTACTTAAAACTTTTCTTCCTGTGGCAATTGCTATCAACAAGATGAGCAGAAGTCACTCCTCCTTCCCCTCGTCCTCCCACCTCTTACCTCTCGCTTCCTTCTTGCATTACATCTTCACATTAGTCAATCTCCCACCACATATTTTCCTAATTTAACAAACATTCCACCCAGCACAACAGAAATAATTTCATTCCTGTTATTCCCAGTCTCCTAAAGTCTTGTCTGCTGAACGTGTACATTGTATGGACAAACTACAATATGCCCGATCGACGACTGCGTTATATACGTCTCTGGGTCAAAATCCTCATTGCCTGGTATAATTCTCTAACATCTCTAAACGAGAGAGGTTCTTGCAGAAAGTAGTTCACTTTTGACTATATACAGATCCCCAGTGTAAAATTTTGAAGTTTGTGAGGCGCATATTTGCCTTATTATGCTGTTTGTCAAGCACTAACAATCAACTAGTAGTCTGTAGCGATTTCAGTGCAGATATTCTAAGGATTCTAATAGGCAAAATGATGTGGAAATCTTATTTTTCTTCTGTAGTTTGGTCGCAGAAATTACCTTTGGGTTGATAAATGCAGTTGAACTCTGTTTGATGATGTGTTCTCTGATGATGCTCAAGACAAGAAAGCAAATTATTACCTTATGTAGGTAACTTGCTACAGCTGTTAAATATTGGCAGAAAAGCGTTTTTATAGCCACCAGCAGTACACAAACAGCTTTATTCTTTACCGGTAACATTTACTGAAAGTTTGAAACAAATATGTTTGGAAGATCCTTAGAAAACATGTAATTAGTATGAGAAAATAAAAGTTTTGGGAATCGAGCGACAAAGATTGGATTAACTTTTTAGTGCATTCCAGGTCCATAGGATGGATTATCTTCATCCTCTGCAAACTCCTCCTCCAGCTTCCTCTTGTTCCTCCTCCTGTTTACTCTTGCTTGTATTTCTAGACTCTTTACAGCCGTGTCTGCAGCCCGAAGGCGTTCCTTGTCTAAAGCAAGCATCGCTCGTACCATGTTAGAATGTTATTATTTACAGTAATAACACATACCTTTGGCTTTCCAACATTTCTCCTTTTCTTAAAGCTAGGATGGAACTTCAGACTTTTTCGGTATGCTTATTGATGAGAATTTAAACCGGAAAACACGTGTTTGAACTCCTTAAACAGTTCAGCCATATTTGCAAATTTTGGGGAGAGATGAGTCAGTGAGTATACGTAGTTTCATTCTGTAATCGCCTATTTTCATTCAATATCGTCTTATGGAACAATACTGTGGAGCAGTTCATATTTAAGAAAGAAACTTTTTTACTTCTGAAAAACGCTGTAAGAATAATATGTGGTGCTCACCCACGATCATCTTGTAAATATCTGTGTAAGGAGCTAACATTTTGGCTACTGCTTCACAGTACATGTAGACCCTCATGAAGTCTGTTGTGCCGGCCAGGGTGGCCGAGCGGTTCTAGGCGCTTCAGTCTGGAACCGCGCGACCGCTACGGTCGCAGGTTCGAATCCTGCTTCGGGCATGGATGTGTGTGATGTCCTTAGGTTATTTAGGTTTATGTAGTTCTACGTTCTAGGGGACTGATGACCTCAGAAGTTAAGTCCCATAGTTCTCAGAGCCATTTGAACCATCTGAATTTGAACTCTGTTGTAAATAACCGCATATGTTCACAAGAAACGATAATATACACAATTAAATCGCGAGAAGAAAAAATATCATTCATTATTGCATATTAAGAATGACCTTAGCACAAAAACGGGTTCAAATGCTGCCACTTCATACTCCTGAAGATAATTCAGGAAGGCCGGAACTAGGAAACTTGACATATTGTGAAAGTATGCCACTGAGAGTGAAAAATAATGGTGTCGTTGTACATATTGTTGTACATATTGTATATATATATATATATATATATATACTAAAGGAAAAAAAAACTTCGGCATTGCTTTTATTGATTGACACTAAATATTGTTTTGCGGATTCTTAGTTTTCGTGAGTGAACTTTTTAAAATTTCTTAATGTTTCAAGTTTTCGTTTTTGGTAACCTGGTAATGTATTACTAATACTTCTCATTGTGATGTTCCTATAATCTTAATTACAGATTTGATGATGGCAGCAGATAAGACGACGTTATAAATAAAGTAATGTGTTAAGCAACCCACAAGGCTTTACTCACAATATAACCACAGTGACGGTAGAATCAATGAGGAAGTTCATTTCCATATTAATTGCTCTAGTGGTGTAGAAGCTGCAGAGAATGGGTCCTGTTTCAGTTCTGACAGTTCTCATGTCAGCACTCTCTAATGTCTCCCTCAACTGATCTAAAATCTCTCGAATTTTCAATTTTTCTGAAAACATGTGCCACTGACAACATGTACGAACAACGGTAAAATAATGTACTAATACAGGGTAGGGTAAATAAAAGTGACCTTGACCGTTTGCTGCAGCACTAACGGAGGAGGAGAAGACCTAGTGTTTCTTCCAACAGCATGGAGCAACTGCCCATACAGCCGGCCAGAGCCGGCCGCTGTGTCCGAGCGGTTCTAGGTGCTTCAGTCTGGAGCCGCGCTGCTGCTACGGTCACAGGTTCGAATCCTGCCTCGGGCATGGAAGTGTGTGATGTCCTTAGGTTAGTTAGGTTTAAGTAGTTCTAAGTCTACGGGACTGATGACCTCAGATGTTAAGTCCCATAGTGCTTAGAGCCATTTGAACCGTTTGAATAGCCGGCCGTACCTTGTAGCACATTTACACGAAATTCATGCTTGACAGAGTTGTTAGCAGAGTTCAGTCTCGTCGCGGCGCTAGCAGGCAACACAGGTCACCTGATGTGTCTGTATGCAATTACTTTGTGTGGGGAGCCCTCAAGGTGTATTGGAACAATGCTGTTACTGGAGCAGAACTTTTCGGATGAGACTGCAGCCATTCTAGCAGTCCAGCTTCGATCGGCCTTCAGCAACTTGCTGACCATGGCGCGAAAGTGCCAAGAGATGAATGGTGGTCGCTTTCAACATCTGAGCCGGCCGTGGTGGCCGAGCGGTTCTAGGCGCTTCAGTCTGGAACCACGTGACCGATACGGTCGCAGGTTCGAATCCCGCCTCGGGCATGGATGTGTGTGATGTCCTTAGGTTAGTTAGGTTTAAGTAGTTCTAAGTTCTAGGGGACTGATGACCTCAGATGTTAAGTCCCATAGTGCTCAGAGCCATTTGAACCATTTTTCAACATCTGCTATTAGTTAGGTTAGTACTGTGTTTTGTTAGTACCCTGGAACTCTGTTCTCCAGGCCACTTTTATTTGCACCACCCTGTATAATGACAACAAAATTTGATTTTGTCGCCTCCATCTGTGTGCCCTGCCGCAAGTTTTGCACCTCTCGCTCGCGCTGGTCGGGAATCTGGGCGGAGAGTGTTTCTTGGTCTACGGCTGCCCACCCTGGCGCTGGGGGGCGGTTCTGGGAGCGAGCACCGGCGCTGCACCGGCCGTCTGCTTCTCGCCGCCTGCCGTTATTTATGCATTTATTTACATTTCATTAGGCGGCGCCGTGATGCATGGCGGCGCGCACCTGCGGCCGCTGCAGCGCAGCGCGCCTTTCAATAAGGAGGGGCGACCGCCAGACCGGCCGCCCGAGGAGGTGTCGGGGGCGGAAATGGCGGCGTGCCGGCGGTGTGGGGCGGCCGGCTGTGGGGGCGCGAACGGCGGGAACGCAGACTTACGCCTCAAAGTGAAACAGTTCCGGGAATGTAAATTTTATCCATAGTGGATGCTGTTGAACTCCGTGACTGTCCCTTTATGGGGTGTAGAAAAATTTCCGCAACTTATTGGGAATGGTAACGGAAATTTTTCTACGCCTTAGTTCCAGGAATTATTCCTCCGGCAGCGGCTAAGACGAAGCAGTGTCGCGGGATTGTTTACTGGAAGTGACCTCGTTGAATGAGTCGTACCTAAAGCTGACTGAAGTAATTTAGGGAAGCCTCCTGACTTGTTAGTTTATGACCTTATCAACACTTTTTTAATACCGTAACTGGAAATACAGTTTTCTACCAGGCGTCGGAGTCATTTAAACATCATTCCGCACGTTTCAATTCCTAGAAAAAGAGAGAGAAAGATTTTTTTAGGAATTAAAACGTGCATGTATACATATACAGAACTTTCGTAATGGCAATATCATATTAAGAAAAGAAATATGTAACACTAAAGTTGTAAGTGGTGTGTATGACTGTACAGCAGATTTTTTGAGTTAATTATCATATGGAGAACCGCCCGCCGTGGCCGAGCGGTTCTAGGCGCTTCAGTCAACCGCGCTGCTGCTACGGACGCAGGTTCGAATCCTGCCTCGGACATGGATGTGTGTGATGTCCTTAGGTTAGTTAGGTTTAAGCAGTTCTAAGTCTAGGGGAGTGATGGCCTCAGATGTTAAGTCCCATAGTGCTTAGAGCCATTTGAATTTTAGAAGATTAAGCAATACACGTTGTAATACAACTTATTTGTCTTAATAGACTTTTATGTGGATGTTCGAAATTCTGAGAAAAAGAGGAGTAAGCTATAGGGGGAGACGGGTAATATACAATACGGGAAGAGCCAAGAGGGAATAATAAGAGTGGACGACCAAGAACCAAGTGCTCGGATTGAAAAGGGTGCAAGACAGGGATGTAGTCTTTCGCCCCTACTGTTCAATCAGTACTTCGAAGAAGGAAAGTGATATGCGGAAAACACTGATAAGGAGAAGAGACAGGATGACAGGAAGTTTGTTAAAGCATCAGAAAATGACTTATATTGTACTAGAGGGAGCTGAAGAGGGAGAAAAATGTAGAGGAGCTGAAGAGGGAAAAAAATGTAGAGGAAGACAGAGATTGGAATACATCCAGAAAATAATTGAGGACGTAGATTACAAGTTCTACTCTGAGATGTAATGGTAGGCACAGGAGAGGAGTTCGTGGTGGGCCGCATCAAGCCAAAACTCAAGACTCAAAGAAAAAAAAAAAAGAAAGTGGAATTGTTGTATGTTCCCCGAGTACGTTCTATATGTCTTGAATCTCTCATACATTACATGGAATTTATTTGGGATTCGGAACACTTTCAAAGGCTCTTAGAAGCTATCTCGATAACTACTGTCGTAAAACAAGCTTTGTACATTTCGTAAAGAAAATTTAGATCAAATTAAAAAAAAACAAAAAACAGCTGATCTCCTCTATTTTGGAATATCGTAACCGGTGAACAAGCAAGTTCAATGTACACTGAAGTGCCAAAGAAACTGGTATAGGCTCGCGTATTCAAATACAGAGATATGTAAACAGGCAAAATACGAGAATGAGATTTTCACTCTGCAGCGGAGTGTGCGCTGATATGAAACTTCCTGGCAGATTAAAACTGTGTGCCCGACCGAGACTCGAACTCGGGACCTTTGCCTTTCGTGGGCAAGTGCTCTACCATCTGAGCTACCAAAGCACGACTCACGCCCGGTACTCACAGCTTTACTTCTGCCAGTACCTCGTCTCCTACCTTCCAAACTTTACAGGAGCTCTCCTGCGAACCTTGCAGAACTAACACTCCTGAAAGAAGGGATATTGCGGAGACATGGCTTAGCCACAGCCTGGGGGATGTTTCCAGAATGAGATTTTCACTCTGCAGCGGAGTGTGCGCTGATATGAAACTTCCTGGCAGATTAAAACTGTGTGCCCGACCGAGACTGGAACTCGGGACCTTTGCCTTTCGCGGGCAAGTGCTCTACCATCTACCAGGATCGCAGGAGAGCTTCTGTAAAGTTTGGAAGGTAGGAGACGAGGTACTGGCAGAAGTAAAGCTGAGAGTACCGGGCGTGAGTCGTGCTTCGGTAGCTCAGATGGTAGAGAACTTGCACGTGAAAGGCAAAGGTCCCGAGTTCGAGTCTCGGTCGGGCACACAGTTTTAATCTGCCAGGAAGTTTCAGGAAAAATACGGCTTCACTGTCGACAACGCCTATATAAGACAACAAGTGTCTGGCGCAGTTGTTAGATCGGTTACTGCTACTCCATTGGCAGGTTATCAACATTTAAGTGACTTTGAACGTTTCGTTATAGACGGCTCATGAGCGATTAGACACAGCATATCCGAGCTAGCAATGAAGTGGGAATTTTCCCGTACGACCATTGCAAGACTGTACCGAGAATATCAGGAATCCCGTAACACATCAAATCTCGGACATCCCTGCGGCTGGGAAAAGATCCTGCAACAACGGCACCAACGACGACTGAAGAGAATCGTTCAGCTTCACAGAAATGTAACCCTTCAGCAAACTGCTGCAGATTTCAATGCTGGGCCATCAACAAGTGTCAGCGTCCGAACCATTCATCGATATGGGCTTTCGGAGGCGAAGCGCCTTTAGCCTGGGACCGTCAACACCGATATTGGACTGGTGATGACTGGAAACATATTGTCTTGTCGGATGAGTCTCGTTTCAAATTCTATCGAGCGGATGGACGTATACAGGTATGGAGACAACCCCATGAATCCATGGACCCAGCATGTCAGCTTTTCAAGCTGGTGCAGGCTCTGTAATGCTGTGGGGTGTGTGCAGTTGGTGTGATATGGGACCCATGATACGTCTAGATACGACTCTGGCAGATGACACGTACGTAAGAATCCTGTGTGATAACCTGCATCCATTCATATCCATTGTGCATTTCGACGGACTTGGGCAATTTGAGCGGGACAGTACGACACCCCTCACGTCCTGAATTGATACAGATTGGCTCCAGGGAATTCTTCTGAGTTTAAACACTTCCACTGGCCACCAGACTTCTCAGACATGAACGTTATTGAGTATATCTGGGATGCCTTTCAACGTGCTGTTCAGAAGAGATCTCCACCCTCTGATACTCTTACAGATTTGTGGACAACCCTGCAGGATTCATGGTGTCAATTCCGTCAAGCACTACTTCAGGTAGCCTATTAGTCGAGTCCATGCCACATCGTGTTGCGCCACTTCTGCATGCTGGCTGGGGCCCTATACGATATTAGGCAGGTGTACGAGTCTCTTTGGCTTGTCACCGTGTAAGTAGGCTGTTTAGGTTTTTATGTTGGTAACGCCATGAAGCGCTCTATATGAAAATCACTGACTGCGCTGTGTGAAGGCTGTGGTTGGTTTGCATTGGTGGAGTAATATTCGCCGTTGTAGTGTTGGGCAGTTGGCTGTTAACAGCGCGTAGCGTTGCGCAGTTGGAGGTGAGCCGCCAGCAATGGTGGATGTGGGGAGAGAAATGGCGGAGTTTTGAGAGCGGATGATCTGGACGTGTGTCCATTAGAGACACAGTAAATTTGTAAGGCTGGATGTCATCAACTGCTATATACACTCCTGGAAATGGAAAAAAGAACACATTGACACCGGTGTGTCAGACCCACCATACTTGCTCCGGACACTGCGAGAGGGCTGTACAAGCAATGATCACACGCACGGCACAGCGGACACACCAGGAACCGCGGAGTTGGCCGTCGAATGGCGCTAGCTGCGCAGCATTTGTGCACCGCCGCCGTCAGTGTCAGCCAGTTTGCCGTGGCATACGAAGCTCCATCGCAGTCTTTAACACTGGTAGCATGCCGCGACAGCGTGGACGTGAACCGTATGTGCAGTTGACGGACTTTGATCGAGGGCGTATAGTGGGCATGCGGGAGGCCGGGTGGACGTACCGCCGAATTGCTCAACACGTTTGGCGTGAGGTCTCCACAGTACATCGATGTTGTCGCCAGTGGTCGGCGGAAGGTGCACGTGCCCGTCGATCTGGGACCGGACCGCAGCGACGCACGGATGCACGCCAAGACCGTAGGATCCTACGCAGTGCCGTAGGGGACCGCACCGCCACTTCCCAGCAAATTAGGGACACTGTTGCTCCTGGGGTATCGGCGAGGACCATTCGCAACCGTCTCCATGAAGCTGGGCTACGGTCCCGCACACCGTTAGGCCGTCTTCCGCTCACGCCCCAACATCGTGCAGCCCGCCTCCAGTGGTGTCGCGACAGGCGTGAATGGAGGGGCGAATGGAGACGTGTCGTCTTCAGCGATGAGAGTCGCTTCTGCCTTGGTGCCAATGATGGTCGTATGCGTGTTTGGCGCCGTGCAGGTGAGCGCCACAATCAGGACTGCATACGACCGAGGCACACAGGGCCAACACCCGGCATCATGGTGTGGGGAGCGATCTCCTACACTGGCCGTACACCACTGGTGATCGTCGAGGGGACACTGAATAGTGCACGGTACATCCAAACCGTCATCGAACCCATCGTTCTACCATTCCTAGACCGGCAAGGGAACAAGCTGTTCCAACAGGACAATGCACGTCCGCATGTATCCCGTGCCACCCAACGTGCTCTAGAAGGTGTAAGTCAACTACCCTGGCCAGCAAGATCTCCGGATCTGTCCCCCATTGAGCATGTTTGGGACTGGATGAAGCGTCGTCTCACGCGGTCTGCACGTCCAGCACGAACGCTGCTCCAACTGAGGCGCCAGGTGGAAATGGCATGGCAAGCCGTTCCACAGGACTACATCCAGCATCTCTACGATCGTCTCCATGGGAGAATAGCAGCCTGCATTGCTGCGAAAGGTGGATATACACTGTACTAGTGCCGACATTGTGCATGCTCTGTTGCCTGTGTCTATGTGCCTGTGGTTCTGTCAGTGTGATCATGTGATGTATCTGACCCCAGGAATGTGTCAATAAAGTTTCCCCTTCCTGGGACAATGAATTCACGGTGTTCTTATTTCAATTTCCAGGAGTGTATATTATGAATTTTGAAGATTTGTTCCACTGTGTCTAACTTTTGAAGATTTTGTTACGTTGTGTTTAACTGTAGGTGTGTTTGTCTCTGATTTTGTTTCATTTGTTGCATTAATTGCAATAATAATATATCTGTGTCTGGAATCTGTCCTTCTATGCTTTTCGGCAGTGCATTTGCACCGCCAACATTCACATTTTGACAAGCAGAAAATGTGTCTTGACTTATTTGAGAAAACGGTGAGGACCCAAAACCTGAATCTACATTATTTGTGAGATTGTGTCCTGTCATTTCGGATTTTTGAGGCGAGCTGTTGCCGACCGATCGATCGATAACGATTCCCTGTTCACTAATTGTTTCACTGTCTACACCATTATTTGCCGCCCGCTCCATTTCCCTATGCACAATTACCAAATTACTACTTCGAATGTCTGTTAATTCACTACACAGTGGAGCTGATAAGCTACGCTCGTCGTGACTATTATTTCTCAGTTTACTTTGGAGCCTAGTGTTACGTTTTTCACACGCCATTATTATCACAATATTTGACACGATAACACAGAAAAGCACAATTTGAAGAGCAAAATAAGAAAACACATCAACATAGCACTGAAAATAATATCTAGGTAATTGCAAGCGCAGCTGCGAAAACCGAGCGAGGTGGCGCAGTGGTTAGCACACTGGACTCGCATTCGGGAGGATGACGGTTCAATCCCGTCTCCGGCCATCCTGATTTAGGTTTCCGTGATTTCCCTAAATCGCTTCAGGCAAATGCCGGGATGGTTCCTTTGAAAGGGCACGGCCGATTTCCTTCCCCATCCTTCCCTCACCTGAGCTTGCACTCCGTTTCTAATGACCTCGTTGTCGACGGGACGTTTCCTTCCGCAGCTGCGAAAGACTTGGTGCAAATCTACATGCATGCCACAACTGTTTTACTGTACAACAATGAAAAACTACAGCTACAAAGGAAATTCTCTCTATAATTACGCGCTATCAATAAACAATAGCTACACTAATTACAGAAACTACAAGAAAAAAATCAGAAGATTCCAGTGAGGTATCCTCGGCTAAGGGTCGACATATGAAACGTCCCCTTAGAAAAATTATTGAATTACTATGCAGATAAACCTCTTACATTATTTGATTTTCAAACAGCTGAGCAGAACTGAACGTACCCAGACAATTCGCTCTTTACCTATCCTTATCAACACTAAACTGACACACAATATTTCTAGCGCAACGCAGTCTGACTTTCAGTAATCCCTACAAATAATGGCCCTGACTAACATTAACCTATATCTTTCACAAATCACTTACCTCACAAAAATCTTCGTTACTCGAACTACTGCAATACAACGAGCGCCACTACTGCCAGCTAAATAAAAGATTCAAACTACTGAAGGCACTAATTACTGATACGCATAGTCAGCAAATAAAAGATTTTGATAGAGAACAAACAATGTATTTACCTTAAAAGTGTTCAAAAGTCATAATATATATAGTAGTTCATTACATCCAGCCTTACAGATTTACTGTGTCTCTGATTGACACACGTCCAGATCATCCGCTCTCAAAACTCCGCCATTTCTCTCCCCATATCCACCACCGCTGGCGGCTCACCTCCCAACTGCGCAACGCTACGCGCTGTTAACAACCAATTGCCCAACACTACAACGGCGAATATTACTCCAACAATGCAAACCAACCACTGCCTTCACACAGCACAGTAAGAGATTTTCATATAGAGCGCTACATGGCGTTACCAATATAAAAACCTGAACAGCCTACTTACAACCGCACCTGGCTCCACGTGACGGAAGATCTCCTTCGGCGCGCCTGCGCAGACGGAAGCAATCGCGACCGACGCAACTAACATTAACCTATATCTTTCACAAATCACTTACCTCACAAAAATCTTCGTTACTCGAACTACTGCAATACAACGAGCGCCACTACTGCCAGCTAAATAAAAGATTCAAACTACTGAAGGCACTAATTACTGATACGCATAGTCAGCAAATAAAAGATTTTGATAGAGAACAAACAATGTATTTACCTTAAAAGTGTTCAAAAGTCATAATATATATAGTAGTTCATTACATCCAGCCTTACAGATTTACTGTGTCTCTGATGGACACACGTCCAGATCATCCGCTCTCAAAACTCCGCCATTTCTCTCCCCACATCCACCACTGCTGGAGGCTCACCTCCAACTGCGCAACGCTACGCGCTGTTAACAGCCAACTGCCCAACACTACAACGGCGAATATTACTCCAACAATGCAAACCAACCACTGCCTTCACACAGCACAGTAAGTGATTTTCAATTAGAGCGCTACATGGCGTTACCAATATAAAAACCTGAACAGCCTACTTACAACCGCACATGGCTCCACGTGACGGAAGATCTCCTTCGGCGCGCCTGCGCAGACGGAAGCAATCGCGACCGACGCAGTGGATAGCTGTTGTAGAGAGCCGGTGCGGCGTTGCTGTTGTTGCAGGGCCCGGGGGCGGCATGCGGCGGATCGCAGCGGGACGCGCCGGGTGTTGCGAGTAAACTCGCCAATCTGCGCGTTTCACGGGGAGTTTCCCGGCTGCCGATAATCGCCTATAATCGACGAGCGCCGCGCGCTTATTACAAGACGCGCCGCCGCTTAACAGAATCGCTGTAATGGTGAAACCACGATCCAGCGAACAGCCGAACGTCTGGTGAGCTGACGACGCAGCCGTGCTGGAAAAGGGGCGGGGGGGGGGGGGGGGGCGCTCAAGATCGCGATTGTATAGTGGTTGTGAGAGGAAGACGCGGCCGAGCTGCAGTTTATGGCTTCAGTCCAGACGCTGGGCGTTGTCGCTTTTAGAATAACTTCTGACCGCTTGACGCAGGGGAGCATTTACGTGCGAGCTATCTAGGCTTCAGCCTTTATCTGTACCGACATTTACTTGAATACCTCACAGTTCAAGCGTAGGTACTTGGCATGGTGTTCGTTGCACCAATTTCAGGGTTTTTCTAGAGCGTTCAACTCTTGTAAAGCACGTCGATAAAAACGAACACCTGAATCTCTGATGCTGATTTCTCTTATTTATTGCGATGCTCACTTCTCTCTATCCTGGTGGAAATGAACGAAATGTATTCACATTCGAAGGGGGAAATTGGTGATTGTAGTTTCGTGAAAATATCTCGTCGCAACGAGAAGGTTCAAAAATTGCTCTGAGCACTATGGGACTTAACAGCTGTGGTCATCAGTCCCCGAGAACTTAGAACTACTTAAACCTAACTAACCTAAGGACATCACACACATCCATGCCCGAGGCAGGATTCGAACCTGCGACCGTAGCAGTCGCGCGGTTCCGGACTGCGCGCCTAGAACCGCGAGACCACTGCGGCCGGCTCAACGAGAAGGACCATAGTTTTGATAACAATACGCGACTATGGGTCCATCTCGATGCAAAACACTTTTGTTTTTTATTTATTTATTCTCAAACTAGTTTCACATTGGAAGGGGAAAATTGGTGATGGAAGTTTCGTGAAAATATCTCGTCGCAACGAGAAGGACCATAGTTTTGATAACAATACGCGACTGTGGGTCCATCTCGATGCAAAACACGTTTGTTTCTTGTTTATTTATTCTCAAACTAATTTCAGCGACAATATCGCCATCAGCAGTGGATTCTTTAGTTACGAAACATGAAAAAAACAGCATACTTACAAGCAGTGCGAAACATTATTACCACTGTACTGTTTGGTTCTATATATTGTGTTCTGTGTACAGTTTCCTAATATATAATTTACTTTATGTCACAGTATGGTCTTTAAGTTTGTTGCCGCTGTTTTCAGCGCAGTTTCCGTGTTGTTGTTGCCGTTTCTTGCTCATTTAGCATGTCATCCGTAACTGTATCAGTGGCTGTTAGTAAACAAATACAAAAAACTGAACTTATGTATGTTAGTGTCATACTATTGCGATTGCGGTTGTGTTGTGGATACAGTTTTGGCTATTAGGTTGTTACGTAGTTAGTCATGAATTCACGTTCGTTGAACGGCTTGCAGCTGCTTTGAAATATAGAAAAACGTAATTTTTGCACCTTGTTCGTAACCCAAAAGTTACACCATCTTGCTGTTCTCATACAGTTGCAGATGCCATGTTCTATGCTGTATTGTTTAGTGGAACTGAACAGTTTTCTGACCTTACAGACTTATTTTCTAAATCACTTTGCAAAACACAGAAATTACGATGGAAAAAGCGTCAACAAACTTAAAAACGATGCTGTGACGCAGAGTAAGACATTATGAAACCAATCACAGATCACGATTTGTTGGAACCAAGAAGCGCACATGTGAGAAACGTTTACAAGTATGGGCATATGTTATTTTTTGCATGTTTTAGAATTAAATTGCTTTGTTAATGATGGCCGCTCCAGGTAGCTATCACATTCATGGCACTCTCTTCCCTATTTCGCGATAATACATAAAGGACTACCCATATTTGAAATTTTGCGATGTCCTCCGATAATCCTATCGAGTATGAATCCCATAACACGTAGCAGTACTCTACAAGAGGCTGTCTCTTCAGTAGTTGCATCTTCTGATTGTTCTGCCAGTAATTCGCCGTCTTTGGTTCTGTCTGATGGTTCCAATGGAAGTCGTTCGTAATTATAGTCCCTAGGTATATGGCTGAATGAACAACCTTTAAATTTGTGTGATTTTTCGTGCAGCCAAAAGGTAACGGAACTTTTTATTATTCACGTGGAGAACCTCTCACAGTTTTACACGCAAAATTTCTTTTTTTATACGTAAAACTTCTTTCTCAAATCACTTTGCAATTAGTTACGATCTTCTGACGACAACTAGACGGTGAGTGACAGTATTCACTGGCTGCCCGTCAGTGACTATGAACTGCGACCTTTCTGACAGGAAATCGCGAGTCCAGACGCACAACTGAGAAGATACTCAGTAGGCACACAGTTTGACCAGAAGTTACTTGTGAGGAACGACGTCCAAAGCCTTTCGAAAATCTAGAAATATGGAATCAACTAGAGGTCCATAGCGCTCATTGCTTCGTGTGAATGAAGATTCCGCTTCGCTTCACAGTCCGTGTTGCCTTTGTATCAATAGATCATCTTCTTCGAGGTCTTTCACAATATTCGAATTCGGTGTATGTTCCAGAATATTACTGCAGATCGGTATCAGTGATACGGGTTATAGCTCAGTGGACTGCTTGTAGCCTAGGGATCCGCACCAAAAGTTTAAAATACAATATTAAGTCTGTGCTCCAGCCCCTCATATAACTCGCAGAGATATACAAATAATTACTCTCTATCAGCTCATTTGGCTAACATTTTCAGTGAACCCTGATACGAATTAAGCCAGCCTTCACATGTTAATTCCCCCATTCCGTTGCGTCAAATTTTCTGGCCAAACACATTGCACTAAAACTGACAAAATCGCTAGGACATTTAAAAGAATGGTTGACGGATTCTTGGTAATTTGTGGTCAGTCCTGCTTCGTGGAAAGCTGATTTTCTTACAAACATTTCATCCAAGCTCGGATGTATATTTTGTTTTAGTTTCTCGAAGCTGGGTAAAACCATTTTCAGACAACTGTATTCGTTGACGAGGTGTTGTGGGAAACGTTGAATACGTCGTAAGATCTCGTCTGGCAAACAGTCAACTGATTCATTATAACCAAGGGTATTATTTCTGGTTTTTGCTATCAGGAGTACCTTACTGTCATCCAAAGCATCTTCCGTATGTAGGCTGGTGACTTAAAAAAATTATTGATCGGTATTTGCGAATAAGAAAAGCTGTCACGTACCGATTTACAAGCACCATTACAGTTTTGTGAGCTCCTGCATCTTGTTGACGTGGACCTAGTGGAGCATGTTAGTGCTAATTAGCCACGGGGGTATGGTTTCCGCGGCAGAATCTATAGCTTCAATGCTTTGTTAATTAAACCAGGCTTCCAATAGGGATTTATTGCAGGGTAAAAAGTTTCTGATTAATGTACCCACAGGGACATACGTACTAAAATAACCTGAGTATACCATTTTGTAAAAAAAAAAAAAAAAAAAAAAGATGAACAGCCAACATTAGTTCGTGCATTGGACTGTCGTAAATAGTGCGGAGGTTTGAAGACGCGGATCCGAAAGCAACGCAGTACTATTACAAAATAGGAAGGCTGTTTGTCCCTAACCGTACACGAAAAGTGCATTTGCAACATGTATGTCGATTATCTAGAGCGTGGACTGGACATGACTCATCGCTGTGAGCAAACAACTAGGTGACAAATGTGATTTCTTTTTAATTTTGACCAACTGCAGTGACAGCAGATCCCATAATTATAGTCCGAC
The DNA here is from genome assembly GCF_023864275.1 of Schistocerca cancellata. Taxonomy (NCBI): domain Eukaryota; kingdom Metazoa; phylum Arthropoda; class Insecta; order Orthoptera; family Acrididae; genus Schistocerca; species Schistocerca cancellata. Next base: position 77,248,247 of record NC_064634.1, on the reverse strand, counting down.
GCTCGTGGACGTGTGGTAGCTTTCTCGCTTCCCGCGTCCGGGTTCCCGGGTTCGATTCCCGCCGGAGTCAGGGATTTTCTCTGCCTCCTGATGACTGGGTGTTGTGTGATGTCCTTAGGTTAGTTAGGTTTAAGTAGTTCTAAGTTTTAGGGGACTGATGAACATAGATGTTAAGTCCCATAGTGCTCAGAGCCATTTGAACCAACCATAATTATAGGCGAATAACAACACTGTAACAGCGAAGTAAGGCTACCATTGTAATAAGACTTATAAAAATTTTTTATGCATAATTAATTATTACCGGCTGCCATAAAATGCAAACTAATCGCCATAGAAAGATAAAGCAGTTTAAAAGCAGAGGAACCGAAAGAAAGTTCTTTTCCAGTTTTTTCTTAGTTTGGTCAGTATATTAAATCGTACATTGTATAGTAAAATTACATACCATTAATCAGTAAGCCTCAAAAGCTGCGTTGTAGGCTTTTAATTTGAAACTTTCTGCAAAATTCTGTATTCTCTGGCCAGTTATCAGAAATTTTACACTGGTTCGTCTCCCACCACCGATTCAGCCGAGGCGTTTACAGATCTTAAATACGGCCCTGACTAGACGGACACAGCTGTATGCCAGCACTGAAACTTCAAAGCAGGACACGTACAGACATCGCCACATTTGATCTTTTCTAGGAAGATCCCCAGTTTATCTTCTCCAGTTTCCTTCTGTGGCTAGCATCATCTATTTTAATGCTATCCAGCATTCCAAGCCGACCTTCTCTACCTCTCTGCCCTGTAATGTCTTCGTCTATGATAGTTCGTTGCAGCGATTTCTTAGCAATGTATGCCCCATCCAACAAATTTTCCTCATTGCTTTTTCTCTCACTAGTTTCCTATTCTGTTCTTGGAAATATCCTGTCGATCCATTTCACTTTAAGCACTTTTATCTGCAACCGCATTTCAAAACCTTCCAACTTCTTTCCTCAGTTTTTGATTGCCTTATAATACTTTATTCCATACGTAACAATTCGTGAATCTCTTTTTGTATCGTTCTGTTTTTACCTGTCTACAAACCATTCACTTTATCAAAAGTTCCATTGCCCACTGACATCCTTCTTATTTTCTTCTCTCTGTTCCCATTTCCTGTCACCTAACTTCCTAAGTAGGTAAAAGATTTTACTTGTTTGTAAGTCTTTCCTTACAATGACTTTTTCACGAAATCTCTGGATGATTTTAAATTAAAGCTCAAAATTTTTGTATTAAGTATTAATTCATTTTTTTTTCGGTTTACAAGATGATGATCAGACTTTAACAAGCATTATCAACGAGGGTACAATATTCGTGAACAACATTGAAAAACATGGCTCATATTAAGAGTTAGACAAGAACATAGAGTAAAAGTCCTCTTTGACAGCGCAGTGATAATGCAATTAAAACTGTTACACAGTAAAGGAATGTAAAAGGTACAAACCAGAAAAAAGTTAACAGTAAACCCGAAAAACCAGTACCTGTTTAACAGTTTACATAAAATTTAGAATCTCAATAAAATAAAATAGCACATACAAGGGTACTGAAAACTAACTTGAAGAAGAATTACATATGAAAGGTGATACAGAAACAGAGACTTAAGTAAAAGATAGAAAATAAAAAGTACAAGGAAAATGGAGAAAAAGATCGGAGCTCAGTGTTAGAAGCGTGGAAAAAACTGCAAGGATTAAGTGGAGGTTCGAAGAGAGCAAATATTTAGTTGTGTTTGGTCATTGAATATTTAATCAGGACTGTGGACCAGATGTACGTTTACTTCCAGGCCTTTCACAAAGTTCTTGGCCTTTGTTTACCAAGTGGTGCTTTGTAGTTATGGCCCTCAATTAGAACACGCTCAGCAAATGTGGAACCATAACTCAGCAACCTTCAGCTGCATTCATGTTCAGACAGTCTGGTTACTAATTCTATACTCTTTTTCCCTCTCTTTCGATTCTCTTTCTCATAAATTAATGCTATCCAGTATTCCAAACCGACCTTGTCTGCCTCTCTGCTGTGCAATATTTCGTGATTTTACAAATACAGCGTCAACATTTGAATATCTGATTGTCGTCTACTCTTTCTAACAAACGTATAGACTTCCGCAATGCTTTGTTAGTCTCTTATTGTAAAAACTGAAAAGCGCTGGTGACAAACAACACCCTTGTCTATCACCTCATCCACTTTGTCTCATCCATTTCTTCATCGCCACTCCTTACAACCATGTTTCATCTTGTGTACAGCACCTTCGTCAGTCTTCCACCATTCCAGTCGTCCCCAGCATTTTTCAAAGTCATCAAGAGATAATGTGGTCAACTCCAACAAATACCTTTTGCTGATCCACAAGACAGGTTTATATCCTTGTTAAAGTGTCTGATTCTTTGTCCTCTCATGTTCACACATGAATTCCTGCATTCCAAATGACCTTCCTTCCTAAATTATCTTTCTTTCTGAATACAATCCTACATAAAACCCCTGGCATGTGAAGTATTAACTAACTGTTTTATGATAATATTTCGGTGTATTGTTTCGTAGATAATAGCATTAGAATGATTTTAACAAATCCTCGAGCCAATGGCCTTCACAATATATCTGATTGATAAGACTGAAAAGCCTGAATACTGAGCCATTTTTCAAGCCTTCTACCTCTACAGCTGCTATTTTATTGCAACCCGTGGCTTTCATAATACTGGGATACTCAATGGCTTACGCCACTTTCCACCTAAATAGCGGTAAATACAGGGAAGCTATACACTATTTTGAAGAAAAGTTCTGAAAACTCAAATCAGGTGGTAGTGTTTTGGTACAGCGACTTTTCGACAAATTATTACAGAAGGAAATAATTTGCCTGAACGAGATCGTTGTGGACATTTTGTAAATAAAGTCATCTAGATCGTTTAATATAGTATCTTATTTATGATCTCAGTTTGGCTACTGCCAACATTAAATGAAAGTCTAGCGTAACATATAAATCTGTGAAAACAGATGAATGTGAGACTCCCATCAGGTGTAGGTTTTTTACAAATGGTTCAAATGGCTCTGGGCACTATGGGACCTAACATTTGAGGTCATCAGTCCCCTAGAACTTAGAACTACTTAAACCTAACTAACCTGAGGACATCACACACATCCATGCCCGAGGCAGGATTCGAACCTGCGACCGTAGCAGTCGCGCGGTTCCAGATCGAAGCACCTAGAACCGGTCGGCCACAACGGCCGGTGTAGGTTTTTATTGATATTGACACTGAACGTTGTTTTACAAGTTTTAAGTTTTGATCCAGTGATTGCAGTAGGCGAAAAAACATTGCAAATTATAGAAATATGTTGAACGATCTAGACAGATTTATTCACAAATAGTTTCGACAGGTGTCATAGTCATTATCGTCTGGAGAATTGGTAAGTACAACACTCGTCGAAGCTTCACTATACCTTTCCACCACGCAGGTGATACGATGGCTGTTTACCAGTAGAGTGTGTTACCAAAGTCTACTGTCGCACATAAAAATTTACTTTTCACATTATATAAGTGTGGTGTCTGTTCTGTTACACGTGTCCAACAGAACGGACACGACACATACATACAGTATACCTGTAAGCTTGGGCTGCTAAGGTATACTCAGTGCAGAAGCACGAAAGTGTCAAAACCTTGTGTGGGAATACAGGAAAGGCTACAAGCAAACGAGGTAAATGGACAGGGATGCTACTTAGTGGTTTAGAATTTGGGTGAGATAGACTGCGTGCTCAGATGACCGAAGCGGTTAAGGCGGCAGCTCAGTAAAGCAGGAAATCCGGGTTGGACTCCTGGTCCGGCATAAATTTTCTACTTTCTCCACTGAATTAGTTCAGTATACAATTACAGCTGACTTCGGTTCCTCCGCCGAAATATGTACTATTTACTAAGCAAGTAACGAATTAAGTCAATCCTTCGGTAAGCTGAGTCTGACTTCGGTTCCTCCGCCGAAATATGTACTATTTACTAAGCAAGTAACGAATTAAGTCAATCGTTCGGTAAGCTAAGTCTGTGGCAGCCACTAGCACTGACGGAGAGGCTGCGCGTCAGTGAAACTCCGGCTTGCGCAGGCAGATGGGAAGTCTATACCTCGGAGGAATCACCCGACAGACGGAGCTGGGAGGATTGCTGCGGTTTTTGCCGGCAGTTATTAGCGATCAGAAAAATTCCAGCGCGCAGCGGCGGGACACCTGTCGCAGGGCAGATCCGGCTGCGCCATCCATCAGCAGGCTCCAAGGCCTTCCCTGGGCCGGCGCGGGATTTCACACGGCACCGGCTCTGATAGGCGCTTTTTGCCGGACCAGCCTACGGACCGAGTGCTGGCGTAAGAGCGCCTCCGCACTCCCACATAATTGCTAGCCTGGGAGCTGTGTTTTGCTCCGATCAATAATTGAGGAAAAACGTCGCAGGCTGCAAGTCGTGACGATATTTACTCTTGCGCTTACCTCCGCACCATAAAGTCGCCAGATACGTCTTAAAAAGCCCTTACCTTTAATTTCGTGACGAGCATGTAACGGTGTTTTATACCTACGTTTCTCGTACGTTGCTTAACACATTCGAGACGGAGCCAGATCTCACTCGCGAACTGGCATAGTCAGTGTCCAAGTGAGACACGGGCGCCACCTTAAGGGGCTCCGGAACGCCCTATACTTGCAATGTTAAAATAACGCTTATAAATTACATCTTTCCTCACAAAGCATTTGAGGTAGGAAGTTGAACTTCTTACAGATTATTTATTGGAATATGGGCTACAATTTAACACAGGGATTTTACAAAATTTTAGTTCAGTTATTAAAGATGATTTTTTTTTTCAATTGTAATGAAAATTCACAACTTTTTTTGCAATTTTTTATTTATATATTCAAAAATATACAGTTTTTTGGAAAAAGGCTGTGTTAAATTATGCAGAAGGTACTGTGTAACATTTACTGAAAGTTTGAAACAAATATGTTTGGAAGATCCTTAGAAAACATGTAATTAGTATGAGAAAATAAAAGTTTTGGGAATCGAGCGACAAAGATTGGATTAACTTTTTAGTGCATTCCAGGTCCATAGGATGGATTATCTTCATCCTCTGCAAACTCCTCCTCCAGCTTCCTCTTGTTCCTCCTCCTGTTTACTCTTGCTTGTATTTCTAGACTCTATACAGCCCTGTCTGCAGCCCGAAGGCGTTCCTTGTCTAAAGCAAGCATCGCTCGTACCATGTTAGAATGTTATTATTTACAGTAATAACACATACCTTTGGCTTTCCAACATTTCTCCTTTTCTTAAAAGCCTTCAGAGGATTTCTAATAACTTTACTTTTACTCATTATTATACTTCAACAAAACAGAGACTCAAGAAACAGAATTAATTACGAATATTTTCGAGATAACGACAGAGTAAATAAACATGAAACAATCGACAATCACACCAGCGATACATATTGAACCATCACAGGTTAGCCACAACACATACTTAATCTCACATCACTAAAATGTACCTGATGAACACGGACGTTAATAATAACACCATTTGACAGCAGTTTAACAGCGCCACAGTGGGTCACGCCCATGTAGAACACATTTCAAAAAAAATTTAAAAGTAGTTGTAGTCTTCGGAATTGAATAAATTATATATCTATTAAAAGGTAATAGTCTGCTGATTCAGAAAACGCAAAAAAGCAAAAATTGAACTTTTCATGATTTTGAGCCTTTCCAGAGCCCCTTAAAAGGATAAAAGCTTTCATGTAAGCGTGTTGCAGCTTGTACAAAAGTCAATGTATAGTGGCAGTTTTATGTGTGCCAAGCCATTAAATTTAATACCTCAGAAAGACGCAACACTGAAACTGAATATGAGGATCTAGTTCAACAAACCGGTATTACTGGACAGTTTATTTACCCCAGAGTACAGATTTCACGTCAGAAGTTCGTGCCTCAAAATTGCGTGGGGCTTTCAACAAATAATGCAACTCACTTTTTTCTCAGACAGTTTCGGTTCAAAAAATTCGGAATTTGTTCTGCGACATTGTGTAGAATTCCGGCTTCAGATCCTATAGTTTTATGAAGTTCCAATATGTGGCGTCGCTGAACGTAGTCTTCAAAATGGAGGTGAATTTACAAGCAGAGACCTGACATTGAGTTCCTTTTGGCGAAAAATCACACCATCACAGAATTCACAGACGACTGCAGGTTGTCTACGGAGACCGGATAGTGAACAAAAGCACGGTGAGTAGTAGAGCGAGGCGCCTGTCACCATCGCAGCAAGGTTGCGCAAACCTGACCCATCTTCCACGTACCGGCCGGCCGCACACGGCTATGACTCCTGCAATCTACATCTACATCTACATCTACATCTACATCCATACTCCGCAAGCCACCTGACGGTGTGTGGCGGAGGGTACCTTGAGTACCTCTATCGATTCTCCCTTCTATTCCAGTCTCGTATTGTTTGTGGAAAGAAGGATTGTCGGTATGCCTCTGTGTGGGCTCTAATCTCTCTGAGTTTATCCTCATGGTCTCTTCGCGAGATATACGTAGGAGGGAGCAATATACTGCTGGACTCTTCGGTGAAGGTATGTTCTCGAAACTTCAACAAAAGCCCGTACCGAGCTACTGAGCGTCTCTCCTGCAGAGTCTTCCACTGGAGTTTATCTATCATCTCCGTAACGCCTTCGCGATTACTAAATGATCCTGTAACGAAGCGCGCTGCTCTCCGTTGGATCTTCTCTATGTCTTGTATCAACCCTATCTGGTACGGATCCCACACTGCTGAGCAGTATTTAAGCAGTGGGCGAACAAGCGTACTGTAACTTACTTCCTTTGTTTTCGGATTGCATTTCCTTAGGATTCTTCCAATGAATCTCAGTCTGGCATCTGCTTTACCGACGATCAACATTATATGATCATTCCATTTTAAATCACTCCTAATGCGTACTCCCAGATAATTTATGGTATTAACTACTTCCAGTTGCTGACCTGCTATTTTGTAGCTAAATGATAAAGCATCTATCTTTCTGTGTATTCGCAGCACATTACACTTGTCTACATTGAGATTCAATTGCCATTCCCTGCACCATGCGTCAATTCGCTGCAGATCCTCCTGCATTTCAGTACAATTTTCCATTGTTACAACCTCTCGATACACCACAGCATCATCTGCAAAAAGCCTCAGTGAACTTCCGATGTCATGCACCAGGTCATTTATGTATATTGTGAATAGCAACGGTCCTATGACACTCCCCTGCGGCACACCTGAAATCACTCTTACTTCGGAAGACTTCTCTCCATTGAGAATGACATGCTGCGTCCTGTTATCTAGGAACTCCTCAATCCAATCACACAATTGTTCTGATAGTCCATATGCTCTTACTTTGTTCATTAAACGACTGTTGGAATGTTCGACTACTGTCATTCGAGGTGATCGATGGATCACATTCGAACACCTCACCGCACAACTGCATGTCTCTGTTGGTACGGTTGATGCAGTCGTCCACCAGTTGGGTTCCTCGCCGCATAACAGAAGACCTTACGAGCAGCGAAGGACCATCTGAGCGGAACTGCTTGCGCGTTACGAGGCTGATCGTGAAAAATTTTGTTTCGAATATCGACACAAGTGTCGAAACGTGGGTTTTTCACTTCGAACCGGAAACAAATCAGCAATGCATGAAGTGAAGACACGCCACCACTCCTTGGAAGAAAAGCTTCAAAGCCACTGCCGTCAGCCACTAAACTGATGGCGATGGTCTTGTAAGATCTTGAAGGAGTTTTTCTGTTTCATGTCCTCCCTCATTGTGTAACGATCAAGTGTGCGATGCTACCCTCAGGAAACTGAAGTAACTTCAGCGTGCTTGTTACCCCAGCCGGCAGTTGTGGCCGAGCGGATCTAGGCGCTTCAGTCCGGAAATGCGCTTCTGCTATAGTCGCAGGTTCGAATCCTGCCTCGGGCATGCATGTGTGTGATGTCTTTCGGATTGTTAGGTTTCAGTAGTTCTAAGTCTAGGGGACTGATGACCTCAGATGTTAAGTCCCATAGTGCTCAGAGCCATTTGAACCATTTTGTTACCACAAAAATGCAGATCAACTTCTGCTTCTTCATGACAGCGCAAGGCCTCGCATTAGTCTGTGTACTCGACAGGGACTCACAAAACTTCATTGGACCCTCCCTCTCCATCCACGCTATAGCCTGAATCTCACACAATCCGACTTCCACCTGTTTGGCCCTATTAAGGAAGAATCGGCAAGCAACACATGAATGATACGACGGTTGTTGATGCACCAAGACGTTGGCTCCGACATCAACCAGTAGAGTGGTACCATGCGGGCAATCAGCCCCTCTCAGTAATGTGGTCAAATGGTTCAAATGGCTCTGAGCACTATGGGACTCAACATCTTAGGTCATAAGTCCCCTAGAACTTAGAACTACTTAAACCTAACTAACCTAAGGACATCACACACACCCATGCCCGAAGCAGGATTCGAACCTGCGACCGTAGCAGTCCCGCGGTTCCGGACTGCAGCGCCAGAACCGCTAGACCACCGCGGCCGGCTCAGTAATGTGGTGTAAGGACGCATCATTGAATGGAGGTTGTGCTGGAAAATAGGGTTTTGTAGCTAAAAGAGTGAGGAATAAATGATGTATTAGAATCTCGAATAAAACCAACCCACTTTCAAGAAAAAAATGTTGCCTTTGTTACTGAATACCCCTCGCACAAGAAAAACAAAGATGTCAGTGGATATTGCAACTGATTTAAAATTTGGGAAGGAACAGGATCTGTTTGGGAATCATGTGCACATAATTCCGTCCTCTGCGCAACAGTATGTATTTTGACTGCAACTGCTGAATATAAATATTTACTATTAAAACCAGTCTTGATCACAATTTATTTATTACGGTGACCGGTTTCGACCACTACTGTGGTCATCTTCAGACCAATGAGTAAGAACCTCCTTCTGCTGGAGAATCACTACTAGTGATTCCCCCAGCAGAAGGAGGTTCTTACTCATTGGTCTGAAGATGACCACAGTAGTGATTCTCCTAGTAGTGACTCTCCAGCTGAAGGAGGTTCTTAGTCATTGGTCTGAAGATGACCACAGTAGTGGTCGAACCGGTCACCGTAACAAATAAATTGTGATCAAGACTGTTTTTAATAGTAAATATTTGTAACATACTGATCACTGTCACTCGCATAATGCATTCAAAAGTAATGCTGAATATAAAACTTGCACATACTATTTCTGAGATAAAATTTTTGGTTTTATCCTGGTGTCAAAATCCAAGTATACATTAAATGCAGCACAACTGAATGTTGAGTCTTTACACGGTATTCCTATCTGTTTATCTTCATCCAATTTTCATTTAATCCTTTATTGCGATATGGCTTTATGTTTGTTACAATTAGTGTGTGTGATGCTAGTGAAAGAATCTGCGACATGCCGTCCATATTCTTGAATACTGAATCCTACTGTTCTCGTGTCGAAAGCGTGTCCTGATCAGTCGTCTATATTCAAAGTGTTCGTTTCCGTAGTAAGCTAATACTGTGCTCTGATTTACCTGTATCAGGGTGGCGAATCCTGGTTAAGTACATCACTTCATCACGGTGACATCAATGTAAATTTTGGACCCGATATTCGGAGGAAGATGATTAAGTTCGATAAGAAGCCCACAGTTGTATTCTTTCTCGACCTCCGAATTATTACTAATTAAATTATTACTTATGACTCAGATTCTCGGCATCAATAGGACAGAGCTAGTAGCGGTTGCGCCATCTCTGACAGTTATGTTAGACACTTCGACGAACACTGGAATAAACACACTACTCTGCGATATGAAAGAACAAATAGTTTCGGTAGCAATTTTTTTTTTATTTATCCTCCAATGACGCCTTTTGCCTTACACAAGACATCTTCAGATTGGCTGCCAAAATAATAATTCGGAGGTCGAAAAAGAATGCAACTGTGTTAAGCACATAGGATGCCGCGCATACAAATGTTCGAACAGTAAACCGCTGTGGTCGGAATTGGAAAAAAAGAAAAGAAAAGAAACATTGTGTTGTATCTCTTATAGAAGGTGTACCTTACCTGTTACTCACTGCCGATACTTCCACCTTCCTTGGATCCCTTACGTGATTTTTTACGGTTGTTAATCTTTTTCACTTCTGTGTGTACACTCCTGGCTGTGTTGCCTCTCCAGCCTTTGTCACTCTTCCGTCCCTCTGCGACCGTCGGAATGCCCTACTGGCGTCCCTTTAGCAAGATGTCTGCACTTGTCTGTCACGCTCAGACCACGTGAATGCCACACACGGTTTCGCAGTAGCATAACAGGTACAATACTTTTCTGGATGATACTTTTTTATTGTTTCGTGCTACTGTTATGACCAAATAATTAAATCAAAGGGACACTCGTCCCAGGGATAAATTTAGACGTTAATTTACATATGAGAACTAGTAAAATGTGAAGAATGAAACAGCAAGTTTACTGTTTCGTGTCACTGCTTATTTATTTCCACAACCCATTGCGAAGGTTTAAAACTCCATCAGATGGATGTAAATGGCTGAATACGACATGTTGGACTTGTGAGATTTTGACATGGAAGATTAATTATAGATGCGTATTTACAGCAGACAGGTTATAGAAATCAAGTGGGAATTTGTGAAAGACATTGTAGTTGCATTCACAGATAGGCTTATGACACTGCTAGAATGGAAGGAAACTGTCAATAGGCTGGAATTATCCAAAGGAATGCAACTGCGAATCGAAAACATGCATAAAAATGTCTGAATTGTGTTATAATAGTTGGCAAATAATCAGAATGGTTTATAACGGACAGAGGGGATCGACAAGAATGTGTGCTCTAACGAGTGTTTTTAATATAGTCATGGACAACAATAGAAGGAAACTTCGCCAAGGGTCAATAGCAGATAATATGAAAATCATAGCATATGCTGGTGATGTGATAATTTGGGGAAAATACGAGCAGAAATTGGAAGAATAACTAAATATCTGGCAGAGAGTAACTGAAGAAGCAGGCAAGGAAATACGCCTAACAAAAAATGGAGTAATGAAAATCAGCAGGAAGAATGAAAAAATGAAGGATGTAAATTGCAATGGAAAAATTATTAAAGAAGTAAATGCCTTCGAGTAAATTAACCAAGAAACATCAAGCACGAAATTTCGGAGAGAACAGAGAAGTTCTCGAAGTTTTGTTATTGTGTATAGTAATTATACCTGCCAAAGCAAAGATCACGATATACAAGTGTTGGACTTGAACGAAGAAAGATCTGAGCAGAATACAAGCAAAGACATGCTCTTTTTGCAAGGGATCCTGGGTGTGACGAGAAGGAACAGGATAAGGAATGAAACAGTACCCTGCAGATCTAGCCCCTAAAAGCAACAATGGAGAGTAATGTGTTTAAACGTTTTGCCCTCATTAAAACAATGGGACCAGAAAGACTTCCAAGAAGACCCTTAGGATGGACAGAATCTGGGCGAAAACCAACTGGAAGATCAGAAACAAGATGGATAGACCAAGTGAAAGGATGATGGGAATCGAGGAAGAAGGAAGAAGGAAGAAGGAGAGGAAGAATAAGACATGTATATGTTGTGCTACGACTTTTGAGTAACTTGCGCCAGTGTCTCCCGTGGCCACAGGCTTCTTTGCCTGTCGTGTTAGGTCACATACATCATCACACTTTATAAACACTGTCTTCCCTTGCAATTTTTACCCTCAGTGGCTCTCTCTAGTACCACTGAAGACATTCTCAAATGTCTCAATACATCTTCCGTCACCCTGTCCCTTCTTTTAGTCAGTTTTTCCCACGTTCCCATTCTCTCACTACTTCTGGAAAGGATCTGCTCTTTTCTTATATTATCAGTCTATATAATTTTTAGCCTCACTCCATAGCGCCACAGCTCAAACGTTTAGATTCTCTTCTTATACGTATTATAAGGTACCCGTCTTTCTTCAAGGCTGAAAATTATATTTTTCTGAGAATTTCAAACATCCTGCTCCTGGGAATTTCAAACATCTTGCTCCATTTTACGTACTCCAACGGTCGACGAATCCCATGTTAATGTCTTTACTTTTGGCAACTCTGAAAATAAATAAAGACGTTTATAAGATCGTAAGGACGGAGATGGAATTTCAGGCCTAACTGCAAAGAAAATTGTTCAGTGTGAGGAGATTCAGGGAAAAAATAGGAAATCCTAACTCTGGGTGGCCAGACAGTGGTTCTAAAACCGGTCCTTCCGAATTTAAATGGCTCTGAGCACTATGGGACTCAACATCTTAGGTCATAAGTCCCCTAGAACTTAGAACTACTTAAACCTAACTAACCTAAGGACATCACACACACCCATGCCCGAGGCAGGATTCGAACCTGCGACCGTAGCAGTCCCGCGGTTCCGGACTGCAGCGCCAGAACCGCTAGACCACCGCGGCCGGCCTTCCGAATTTAAATCTTTTCTCGTAAGTACCGCGCGGGTTTTACAGTAACAGCACGTCGTTACAACCTCCGTAGTCACAGACAATAGTTTGTGAAGGGAAAGATGAGTATGATTTGTTTCTCTGGAGGGACGAAGACGCAAGATGTAGACAACAACAACAACAGAAGGCAGACGGTATCCCTCACTCCTTCCTCCTACTAACGCATGTCGTATACCTGCAGATGTAGAGTGCTCAGCACTTGTCAGTTTATCAGAATTTCTGCTATGTATCGCTTTTCCACAGAAAAATCGTAATAAATGCAGTGAATTTGGAATTTATAACTACACATTTTCACATGTACGACAACGTAACTTAGACTACTAAATTTAATGAAATTTCTTCTCATTGTAGTCTAAAGTCGCACATTTTTATGCTGGTAACTCGTTTTGTTAATACACTGAACATCTTAAGATACCTAAAAAATAAATGAGCGGCGTGCTAACAAGGAGAAAAGGGCAAGAGCCGTAGCCCGTTTTCCCAGAAAATTCACTCAGTGGAAGATGAGTGAAAATGCGCGAACAGCTGTTTCAGCTTATCCGTAGAGACTCGACCATTTCTCAGGAAAAGACGGTCAAAGCTTTCGAGAAATTTTATTTGCATTTTAGAGAGTAAATAGGTCAGCCGGAGCGGTGGTACAGTGGCTAGGTCTGTGCCTCCACATATTCGCGGCCGTGTTCGAAACCCGATAATTAGTGTTATTTTTGTTTTCCATTTATCAACGCATGTCTGTAGATGATTTTTACACGAATGTTTTCCAATGTATGTTGAAATAACATTATCCTTATTCGGCTACTAATTGTGTGTGTGCTCGCTACTAAATAATTTAACAAGTTCATTTGACAACTAAGTGCATGTGACACGGAAGACAAGAACTGACAAGTGCGAGAAATATCGCACAATCACCTAACAGCTCATGCATCCAAGCTGCTGACAAGGATAATAAGCAGAAGAATGGAAAAGAAAGTTGAAGACGTATTAGGTGACGATCAGTTAGACTTTAGGAAAGTTAAAGGCACCAGAAAGGCAACTCTGACGTTGCGGTAGATAATGGGAGCAAGACTAAAGAAAAATCAAGACACGTTCACATTATCTGTAGACCTGGAAAAAGTGTTCAACAATCTAAATTGGTACGAGATGTTCGAAATTCTCATAAAAATAGAGGTAGGCTATAGGGAGAGACGCGTAATATACAATATGTACAAGAGCTGAGAGTGGACGACCAAGAACGAAGTGTTCAGATTAAAAATGGTGTAAGACAGGGATGTAGTCTTTCGCCCCTACTGTTCAATCTATACACCGAGGAAGGAATGATGGAAATAAAAGAAACATTCAGGACTGGAATTAAAATTCAAGGTGAAAAGATTTCAGTGACATGTTTCGCTGATGACATTGCTATCGCGAGTGAAAGTGAAGAAGAATTACACGATCTGCTGATTGGAATGAACAATCCAATTAGAACAGAATATGGAGTGAGAGTAAATTGAATAACAACGAAAGTAATGAGAACTAGCAGAAATGAGAACATCTAGAAACTTAACATCAGGATTGATGGTCACGAAGTAGATGAAGTTAAGGAAATCTGTTACCTAGGCAACAAGAAGGACATCAAAAGCAGACTAGCACTGGTAAAAAGAACATTCCTGGCCAAGAGAAGTCTGCTAGTATCTAACATAATTTAAGGAAGAAATTTCTGCGAATGTACGTACGTTATCAGCACAGCATTTTATGGTAGTGAAACATGGACTGTGGGAAAATCGGAACAGAAAGGAATCGAAGCATTTGAGATGTGATGTTACACACGAATGTTGAAAATTAAGCGGTCTGATAAGGTAAGGAATGAGGAGGTTCTGTGCAGAATCTGAGAGGAGAAGAATATGTGGAAAACACCGACAAGGAAAAAGGACAGGACGATAGGATATCTGTTATGACATGAGGGAATGATTTCCATAGTACTAGAGGGAATTATAGAGGGCAAGAACTGTAGAGGGTTAGAATACATCCAGAAAATAATCGAGGCCGTAGGTCGCAAGTGCTACTCTGAGATGAAGAGGTTGACACAGGAGAGGAATTTGTGACGGGTCGCATCAAACCAGTCAGAAGACTGATGACAAAAAATAAAATAAAATGAAATATAAAAGAGGCACCGCAGTAGTGGTACAGTAATGTGTTACTTGCAGTGGCTGACTACAGCGTCAATGAGGCGTAAAGATACACGACGTAACAGTGGTCTAGTAAAGCGTCTCACATTATGAAGAAATTTGTATGTATCGCTCTCTACGTAAGTTCGTGAAGATGACAGTCATTTTATCTCAAGACAACAAAGGCGACATAGCAGAATTACAAAGTTTAAAGATAAAATAGAAAAGAAGCTTAAAATTACATACAGAATGTAATTTATGTTTCAGTCATTCGTCCCGAAAGTGCTTCGGGCAGCGGGTGACGTTTTCCAGTGGCTCAGGAACACGAACAGCACGCAGTTAACCTCCGCTGCTTGGGACGAATAAAATTAGTTTAAAAATTTATGTTACTTAAAATCCGTCTTGATTGCAATTTTTTTTATTATTATTCATATGACCGGTTTCGGTTCATTCAGAACCATCTTCAGGAGTAACCCGTCCAAATCCAGCAACTTTTTTATGTGACGTAGCATGTGAAAGTTGCTGGATTTGGACAGGTTACTCCTGTAACTGAAATATCAGATCTGAAGATGGTTCTGAATGAACCGAAACCGGTCATATGAATAATAATAAAAAAAATTGCAATCAAGACGGATTTTAAGTAACATAAAATCACTGATTGCTGTTATCCCATAAGACATTATGTCTGTTTTTGCAAAAAATTTATGTGTTGTTCCATGGGCTGGATGTACTGCTTTGAATCCAAACGATGTTTTGCAGTCGCTTGGTTTCCGCAACGAGGGACAGTGCGGTCTCGTCCCGTTCTGGAAAGGTAACGCTATCAGAGAGATACCCACACAGACGAAAGTCAGCAGTGCGGTCACGTCACACCGATACGAAACTGCGCTCCGCTCTAAACGGCGGCCCCCGCGACGTGACGTTAATGGACGGCTAGCCAGAGCTAGCCGGGGCTGCCTGCGCCTCTGATTCCGGGCAGACGGCGCTCCCCGGCAATCGGAGTTCTGACCCGCGCTGTCCTTCCGACTGGAGGGCAGCCGGCCTGGAGATGGAAATGGCGGAAGGGCCGGAGGAAATGACGCTGAGTGGCGCCTTGACTTAGATCGACGCCTCATTTGCATGACGGGGCGTCAGCGGGAAGCCAGGAAATTCGGCTGCCGGCGCGGCGTGGCTAAATGGGCAGCGGCGCGGAGGCGTGGAGATGGAGCGGGCGAACGCGCTGGAGGAGGTCGATTTGTTGCCGCGGCGGCCGCTCGCAGTTTAATTATGAGGAGCCGGAAGCGGGCCGGATCAGTGTCGGCGTTAGCGGACGCTGATTGGAAGCGGGCGCGTGATGGCACTGCCAATTTCCCCCGCCAGGTGACCGGCCAGTAGTCCGGTCGGCGCGACGGCGCCTCTCGCACACCGGCACCTCGGCTGGCGATGTTTACAGTAGGGAGTGTTGGGTTGTGTCCTAGAGAGCCTGTATAGAGAGAGAGAGTGGCCATAGGTGAAGTTGCCCGTGATTGGTTGATTAGCTTTGGGAGAAAAATGGCGCCAAACGTCTCTCGCGCTTCCTATGTTCGCCGTGCTTTTGAGTTGAATTGAAGTTCAGAGGACTTTCGGAAACGATTAAAAGGTATTTGAACTATCAAGAGACTTGTTATGCGCTGTGCATGCATGTTCGATTTAGTTGTATATCGTTTTTAGTACGTAATTAGCGTTTGCGATCTTAAATAAGAGTTGAAATAATGAAGCGTTTTGTGATGAAGTCGGTAGGCCTACATGTTTGAAGTAAACACGTTAGTAATTGTACAGTATTGTTTTTGACATCTGTAATTCGTTCTGCATACGTTCGTAAACGATGCCAGGTTGTGCTGCATTTGGTTGTTCCAATAGAGGCGAAGGTGGATTTCGCATGTTAGCATTTCCACGCAATCAAGAGAGACGAAAGCAGTGGGCAGTCGCAGTCAACAGGGCTGACATACGAGGTGCATTCAAGTTCTAAGGCCTCCGATTTTTTTCCTAATTAACTACTCACCCGAAATCGATGAAACTGGCGTTACTTATCGACGTAATCGCCCTGCAGACGTACACATTTTTCACAACGCTGACGCCATGATTCCATGGCAGCGGCGAAGGCAATAGCAGCACCGCTGGTGAATGTGCGGCCACGGAGAGTGTCTTTCATTGTTGGGAAAAGCCAAAAGTCACTAGGAGCCAGGTCAGGTGAGTAGGGAGCATGAGGAATCACTTCAAAGTTGTTATCACGAAGAAACTGTTGCGTAACGTTAGCTCGATGTGCGGGTGCGTTGTCTTGGTGAAACAGCACACGCCCAGGCCTTCCCGAACGTTTTTGTTGCAGTGCAGGAAGGAATTTGTTCTTCAAAACATTTTCGTAGGATGCACCTGTTACCGTAGTGCCCTTTGGAACGCAATGGGTAAGGATTATGTCCTCGCTCTCCCAGAACATGGACACCATCATTTTTTCAGCACTGGCGATTACCCGAAATTTTTTTGATGGCGGTTAATCTGCGTGGTTCCGTTGAGCTGACTGGCGCTTTGTTTCTGGATTGAAAAATGGCATACACGTCTCATCCATTGTCACAACCGACGAAAAGAAAGTCCCATTCATGCTGTCGTTGCGCGTCAACATTGCTTGGCAACATGCCACACGGGTAGCCGTGTGGTCATCCGTCAGCATTCGTGGCACCCACCTGGATGACACTTTTCGCATTTTCAGGTCGTCATGCAGGATTGTGTGCACAGAACCCACAGAAATGCCAACTCTGGAGGCGATCTGTTCAACAGTCATTCGGCGATCCCCCAATACAATTCTCTCCACTTTGTCGATCATGTAGTCAGACCGGCTTCTGCAAGCCCGAGGTTGTTTCGGTTTGTTGTCACACGATGTTCTGCCTTCATTAAACTGTGGCACACACGAACGCACTTTCGACACATCCATAACTCCATCACCACATGTCTCCTTCAACTGTCGATGAATTTCAATTGGTTTCACATCACGCAAATTCAGAAAACGAATGATTGCACGCTGTTCAAGTAAGGAAAACGTCGCATTTTAAGTATTTAAAACAGTTCTCATTCTCGCCGCTGGCGGTAAAATTCAATCTGCCGTACGGTGCTGCCATGTCTGGGACATATTGACAACGAACGCGGCCTCATTTTAAAACAATGCGCATGTTTCTATCTCTTTCCAGTCCGGAGAAAAAAAATCGGAGGCCTTAGAACTTGAATGAAACTCGTAAATCTAACAGGAGCCTTGTGGAAACCAACCAAGTACTCTTATCTATGCGAAGTAAGTCGTTTTTGATTTATACTACATATAAAACAACTTGCAATATACATAGTTAAATTTGAAAACAGACCTGTAAATTGACTGTGTGAAAATTATTATAACACATTATTCTTATAAACAAAGGCATTTAACGAATGATTTCGCCATATTGTCTTGTGATTTTGATTCGGAGAGTGTGTACTCCACTACTCCACTACTGGCCATTCAAAAGTCCCGCCCGCAGTTTGGCAAAAAAATGGCCGCCGTATCATCCGGTTGGCCACTCTCTCCCTATACAGGCTCTCTAGTGTGTCCCATTCCGTCCACCCGCTTACGTACTCTACTGCTCATTAAAACTGGCACGGCATGAAACCTGCATACTACAAACGTCATATATATTTGTGGAAGCGAAGATCTCTTGGTTTTAAGACTTTGATGCCAATTACTACTTCCGACAGACTCGTGCTGTCATCTTCACATTGGCGCTACACCTTGCGTATACGTTCACATACATGTGTCGTCGACATTTTGAGAACAACGTGTAAATACATTAAAAAACGTCAGGTCGTCGACATGGGGTGTAGTTTCAACTCTTTCGGTGCTATGGGTGTTGAACTTTCACCTTTTATTCATTTGAGAACCCATTTGGGAGCATTCTGTTTTATAAATGACGAACCATGTCGATGACACTTGTATGTGAACATATACGCAAAGAGCGTTTGAAAATGAGAGCGCGAAACTAGTAATTGGAGTAAAGGTCTTAACATCAACCAATCTTGCTTTCACAAACACATACACACACACACACAGCTAGGTTAGGTTAATATACACTCCTGGAAATTGAAATAAGAACACCGTGAATTCATTGCCCAGGAAGGGGAAACTTTATTGACACATTCCTGGGGTCAGATACATCACATGATCACACTGACAGAACCACAGGCACATAGACACAGGCAACAGAGCATGCACAATGTCGGCACTAGTACAGTGTATATCCACCTTTCGCAGCAATGCAGGCTGCTATTCTCCCATGGAGACGATCGTAGAGATGCTGGATGTAGTCCTGTGGAACGGCTTGCCATGCCATTTCCACCTGGCGCCTCAGTTGGACCAGCGTTCGTGCTGGACGTGCAGACCGCGTGAGACGACGCTTCATCCAGTCCCAAACATGCTCAATGAGGGACAGATCCGGAGATCCTGCTGGCCAGGGTAGTTGACTTACACCTTCTAGAGCACGTTGGGTGGCACGGGATACATGCGGACGTGCATTGTCCTGTTGGAACAGCAAGTTCCCTTGCCGGTCTAGGAATGGTAGAACGATGGGTTCGATGACGGTATGGATGTACCGTGCACTATTCAGTGTCCCCTCGGCGATCACCAGTGGTGTACGGCCAGTGTAGGAGATCGCTCCCCACACCATGATGCCGGGTGTTGGCCCTGTGTGCCTCGGTCGTATGCAGTCCTGATTGTGGCGCTCACCTGCACGGCGCCAAACACGCATACGACCATCATTGGCACCAAGGCAGAAGCGACTCTCATCGCTGAAGACGACACGTCTCCATTCGTCCCTACATTCACGCCTGTCGCGACACCACTGGAGGCGGGCTGCACGATGTTGGGGCGTGAGCGGAAGACGGCCTAACGGTGTGCGGGACCGTAGCCCAGCTTCATGGAGACGGTTGCGAATGGTCCTCGCCGATACCCCAGGAGCAACAGTGTCCCTAATTTGCTGGGAAGTGGCGGTGCGGTCCCCTACGGCACTGCGTAGGATCCTACGGTCTTGGCGTGCATCCGTGCGTCGCTGCGGTCCGGTCCCAGGTCGACGGGCACGTGCACCTTCCGCCGACCACTGGCGACAACATCGATGTACTGTGGAGACGTCACGCCCCACGTGTTGAGCAATTCGGCGGTACGTCCACCCGGCCTCCCGCATGCCCACTATACGCCCTCGCTCAAAGTCCGTCAACTGCACATACGGTTCACGTCCACGCTGTCGCGGCATGCTACCAGTGTTAAAGACTGGGATGGACCTCCGTATGCCACGGCAAACTGGCTGACACTGACGGCGGCGGTGCACAAATGCTGCGCAGCTAGCGCCATTCGACGGCCAACACCGCGGTTCCTGGTGTGTCCGCTGTGCCGTGCGTGTGATCATTGCTTGTACAGCCCTCTCGCAGTGTCCGGAGCAAGTATGGTGGGTCTGACACACCGGTGTCAATGTGTTCTTTTTTCCATTTCCAGGAGTGTATATCGTCACAAACGCTGATATACCCCCCGAGCGACGCCAGGGAAGTAGGAATGTAAATTATAATTTTCTACAATATGTTTACGTAACATAATGCACTGAGGAGTTTGCAGACAACTTGGAAGTTACTGTGGAAAGTAATTTTCAGTTACTAAAAATACTTTGCTAATAAATGAACGTAAAATTCTATTCACATTTGCAGTTGATGTCCGTCTGTTAACATTAAAAGGTTGTGATGTATCAGATCTGTACTTGCTGGTGATTGATTTGACGTAAGAAGTGCTGAGAAGACACATTTAGATGGTTTAGTTATGAAAATTGGTTGATACGGCAAATTTGACACTTTCTAGTTGCATGAAGATTAAATGGTTCAAATGGCTCTGACAAGGGAACCTCCCCATTGCACCCCCCTCAGATTTAGTTATAAGTTGGCACAGTGGATAGGCCTTGAAAAACTGAACACAGATCAATCGAGAAAACAGGAAGAAGTTGTGTGGAACTATGAAAAAAAATTAGTAAAATATACAAACTGAGTAGTCCATGCACAACATAGGCAATATCAAGGAGAATGTGACCTCAGGAGCGTCGTGGTCCCGTGGTTAGCGTGGGTAGCTGCGGAATAAGAAGTCCTTGGTTCAAGTCTTCCCTCGACCGAAAAGTTTTGATCTGTCCGTTCGTTCATTGACGTCTCTGTTCACTGCAATAAGTTTAGTGTCTGTGTTTTGCGACCGCACCGCAAAACCGTGCGATTAGTAGACGAAAGGACGTGCCTCTCCAATGGGAACCGAAAACATTTGAGCGCAAGGTCATAGGTCAACCGATTCCTCCACAGGAAAACACGTCTCATATATTCTATACGACACTGGTGACGGCATGTGCGTCACATGACAGGAATATGTTGTCGACCCACCTAACTTGTACACTTAGCGAATGGGTAAAAGGATTCTTCTTCCTTGTCCGATTTAGGTTTTCTTGTGGATGTGATAACACTCCCAAAAAAGTGATGAAAACATAAGAGTTTTTCACATAAACTGAAAATAAAAAAATAAAATTTTCACTCGAGGGAAGACGTGAACCTAGGACCTCTCGTTCCGTAGCTGCTCTTGCTAACCACGGGACCACGGCGCTATTTGACTCCCACTGTCCAAGATGTTGCCTATCTTCGCATGGACTACTCAGTTTGTATATTTTACTAATTTTTTTCATAGTTCCACACAACTTCGTCCTGTTTTCTCGATTGATCTGTGTTCAGTTTTTCAAGGCCTATCCACTATGCCAACTTATAACTAAATCTGAGGGGGGTGCGATGGGGAAGTTCCCTTGTGAGCACTGTGGGACGTAACAGTTGAGGTCATCAGTTCCCTAGAACTCAAAACTACTTAAACCTAACTAACTTAAGGACATCACACGCATCCATGCCCGAGGCAGGATTCGAACCTGCGACCGTAGCAGCAGCGCGGTTCCAGACTGAAGCGCCTAGAACCGCTCGGCCACAGCGGCCGGCGTTTTCACGACATTTGATTCATTTTCTTTCCCAGACATGTTTGTCTAATGTATGTGTAATTGAACATAATAGTTCTTAATCGAACTTTTTTTACTGGTGTAACAAATTCTCATAATCAAAACTGTCAGTTAATGAAGGTATATTAAATCCACGTTTGCAACTACAAGAGAACGCGTATTTTTGTCACCTAATGTGTTTAGCTTTATTGGAAAAAAGAAAAGTATCAGTGATGGTATATTACGTATGATTTTCGATCACATCTGAAAACGTTGTCTGCTTGCAGGTTTTGATGAATTCCTTTGTCTGGCACTGTTGATTCCGGTCTTGCCCCACATGGCATTGCAGAACCTTCGTGTGAAGTTTCGATGTAAGACGAAATGTATCTTATTCACTAGTGGCTGGCTGAATATTCCTTTTGTTATCGTGTCGTGAAGATTACTGTCATCTGTGTCCTCATGGACTGCAACAGTGTGTTACGCGGTTATTGTGAGCTGTGAATACCAGAATGAAAATGATTGATTACGTTTCGAGACTCGATTAACAAAAAGTAGTGAAAATTTATGCTGGTGGTTTTAATGCTTCAGTTGTCCAACACAGTCCCTACCCCCCCTCCCCCACCCCCTTCCTACTCGCTTTCAACGCTTAGAACATTCATAAAACCTTGTGCAAATGTCAGAAGTCCTTCTTTGAGATTTTGTTTAGCTCTCGCTTCAGTTAGTCTGAACGTCAGTTATTTCGTCAAAGCGTTGACATGTGAATATCTGCACTTTGTCGCTTTGTCGTAGTTTCGTATTGATAACACCAAGTCTCGTCGCCCGTGATGATGTTTCCCGCAACAGAATTTCCTGCACTGTATGCTTCATTAAAGTCGCGGCAGATATCGACGCAGCGTGACTTTTTTTTTTCGGAAGTCAGGGTGCGTGGGAAGAACTTTTCACACACTTTTCTCTTCTTCGAAACATTCTGAAGAATATCTTGAACACTTAATTTACAGATGTTGCTCCGCTGCGATTTTTGACACAACGTTGATATACTACGGCCGCACCGAGCGGGGTGGCGCAGTGGTTAGACACTGGACTCGCATTCGGGAGGACGACGGTTCAATCCCGCGTCCGGCCATCCTGATTTAGGTTTTCCGTGATTTCCCTAAATTACTACAGGCAAATGCCGGGATGGTTCCTCTGAAAGGTCACGGCCGACTTCCTTCCCAATCCTTCCTTAATCCGATGAGACCGATGACCACGCTGTCTGGTCTCCTTCCCCAAACCAACCAACCTACTACGGCCGCACGTCCACTATTTCACTCTGCCTGACTGGTCGACGGCACATCTGTTATTTACAGTTGTTAATTCAAGTTGCCACTGTAATTCCTGTGCTGACTCAGTCTTGGAACATTTTGGACGGACGGTGTGTCAGATGCAGGATATGTTAAAATTTTGGCGGATGAGAATCAATGTCTTTCTTCCTGTGCATGAGAAAATATACGAAAAGAAATACTGTTTTGGCAATGCAATGAAAACGACACTACATGTACATCTACATTAATGCTGTGCAAACTACTAAAAAGTGCAAAGCAGAGGGTATTTTCCATTGTGTCAGTAATAAATACTGTTTGTACACCGTCATTAGGAACCGACAACGATTCATTTTAACTATCATATGACTATAGACTGTGAATATGCCCCCCCCCCCTTTCTCGTGTGTTTTTTCTTGACTCAATAGATGTGCAATTTCACAAGACCTCCTTATGTGTGATTTCAGAGTGTGCCCTTCCCCAATCCGGTAGACATTTAATTAATTCTGGTGTGGGCGAACAGCAGCACGTGTCTGAGCGTGTCGCGGCGGATCTGGTACGTAGACGTTAAGCCGTCGGCACTCGGACCGTGCATCCGAACGTTGAGCGTGCCGAGTTTCTGACGTCATAGCGTGGAACAGCACGTTCGGGAGTCTTTCCGCATGTGCAGAGCAATATCTGGAATGTTAGATATTCTGAGCGTGCGTCTCAACGTTGACCAATGAGATGGCACAACACCACCTACTTCCTTCAGTACAGAGTTGTGAGGCGCCATATTGGCATTCATTTCAAGCCTATATGTATACAGGGTGTTACAAAAAGGTACGGCCAAACTTTCAGGAAACATTCCTCACACCCAAATAAAGAAAAGATGTTATGTGGACATGTGTCCGAAAACGCTTAATTTCCATGTTAGAGCTCATTTTAGTTTCATCAGTATGTACTGTACTTACTCGATTCACCGCCAGCTGGACCAATTGAAGGAAGGTAATGTTGACTTCGGTGCTTGTGGAGATGATGATGTTTGGTTTGTGGGGCGCTCAACTGCGTGGTTACCAGCGCCCGTACAATTTCCCAACCGTTGCTCAGTCCAATTTCGCCACTTTCCTGGATGATGATGAAGTGATGAGGACAACACAAACACCCAGTCATCTCGAGGCAGGTGAAAATCCCTGACCCCGCCGGGAATCGAACCCGGGACCCCGTGCTCGGGAAGCGAGAACGCTACCGCGAGTTCGGTGCTTGTGTTGACATGCGACTCATTGCTCTGCAGTACTAGCATCAAGCACATCAGTACGTAGCATCAACAGGTTAGTATTCATCACTAACGTGGTTTTGCAATCAGTGCAATGTTTACAAATGCAGAGCTGGCAGATGCCCATTTGATGTATGGGTTAGCACGGGGCAATAGCCGTGGCGCGGTACGTTTGAATCGAGACAGATTTCCAGAACGAAGGTGTCCCGACAGGAAGACGTTCGAAGCAATTGATCGGCGTCTTAGGGAGCACGGAACATTCCAGCCTATGACTCGCCACTGGGGAAGACCTAGAACGACGAGGACACCTCCAATGGACGAGGCAATTCTTCGTGCAGTTGACGCTAACCCTAATGTCAGCGGCAGAGAAGTTCCTGCTGTACAAGGCAACGTTGACCACGTCACTGTATGGAGAGTGCTACGGGAGAACCAGTTGCTTCCGTTCCATGTACAGCGTGTGCAGGCACTATCAGCAGCTGATTGGCCTCCACGGGTACACTTCTGCCTGCGAATGGTTCATCCAACAATGTGTCAATCCTCATTTCAGTGCAAATGTCCTCTTTACGGATGAGGCTTCATTCCAACGTGATCAAATTGTAAATTTTCACAATCAACATGTGTGGGCTGACGAGAATCCGGACGCAATTGTGCAATCACGTCATCAACACAGATTTTCTGTGAACGTTTGGGCAGGCATTGTTGGTGATGTCTTGATTGGGCCCATGTTCTTCCACCTACGCTCAATGGAGCACGTTATCATTATTTCATACGGGATACTCTACCTGTGCTGCTAGAACATGTGCCTTTACAAGTACGACACAACATGTGGTTCATGCACGATGGAACTCCTGCACATTTCAGTCGAAGTGTTCGTACCCTTCTCAACTACAGATTCGGTGACCGATGGATTGGTAGAGGCGGACCAATTCCATGGCATCCACGCTCTCCTGACCTCAACCCTCTTGACTTTCATTTATGGTGACATTTGAAAGCTCTTGTCTACGCAACCCCTGTACCAAATGTAGAGACTCTTCGTGCTCGTATTGTGGACGGCTGTGATACAATACGCCATTCTCCAGGGCTGCATCAGCGCGTCAGGGATTCCATGCGACGGAGTGTGGATGCATGTATCCCCGCTAACGCAGGACATTTTGAACATTTCCTGTAACAAAGTGTTTGAAGTCACGCTGGTACGTTCTGTTGCTGTGTGTTTCCATTCCACGATTAATGCGATTTGAAGAGAAGTAACAAAATGAGCTCTAACATGGAAAGTAAGCGTTTCCGGACACATGTCCACATAACATATTTTCTTTATTTGTGTGTGAGGAATGTTTCCTGAAAGTTTGGCCGTACCTTTTTGTAACACCCTGTATATGCCGTTTCTGGGCACCACAGGAATCACTGGAAAACCCGTTGTTAACCGTGTGACTCGTTCCAATAAAATAACGAGAAACATCATATTCGTGGCAAAAGAATTATTGTAACTTGCGTATTATGAGAATAGGCTATTTGAAGACAGCGACACACGGAAGACCCACCAAAACGCATTGTTCTTGGTACAATTTGTTATAATTAAATTTCAATTAGTAACATATCTACGATAAGGCTTTCTGCAACGGGTAACACACTTTGATTAGTGGTGATAGGTGCGTTGTTTGTTTAGCGTAATCGGTAGCCTCACTGTGTTGTATTGACTTGGTAGTAGGGGGCGGAATTTCGCGTCCTGACACTCCTGAATTTCATTTCCTAACATTCGCGTTTTTATTAGGTTCTGAGACTTTATTATTAGTTTAATGTAAGTATATATTATAATATTTGATCTTATGTAAATATAAGTTCACCTTTTTTTGTGGGGTGACTTTGTTCGATTGGCTTAATCTAAAGGACAGTTTGCGCTACTTGTATGAAGATATTTTGCTCCTTTTTCTTTTACGCTTCGTAATTCTCATATTGCAAAGATTCTGCTACTGTGAAGGAACAGTGATTGAGTGAGACTGACCTTGCGGTTTTACTAAAACGTGGGAATGATGAAATAATGTTTATCTTATGAGGAGAAGTACTCCAAATTTGTACCACACTGTTTGTAATGGAACTTTTATAAGCCTGTGTTCTTATTGATTGGACATGGTACTTCCCTTTTCGTGGACGATGGAGGAAATGTGCGTTTTAATACAGCTAACGTGGGAATTTTACGCGCGGCCGGCCGCTGTAGTCTCGCGGTTCTAGGCGCTCAGTCCGGAGCCGCGCGACTGCTACGGTCGCAGGTTCGAATCCTGCCTGGGGCATGGATGTGTGTGATGCCCTTAGGTTAGTTAGGTTTAAGTAGTTGTAAGTTCTAGGGGACTGATGAACTAAGATGTTAAGTCCCAAAGTGCTCAGAGCCATTTGAACCATTTTTTAATTTTACTCGCGCCCGATGAGTAAACAGCGTGACTTACGAACTAGAAACATCCCGCAACTGCCGCTGGAGTGCGTTGCGATCGCGCATACCACGTTGGGGCCCACGTACAGTATGCACAAGTCGCATCGTTCCTGAGCGTTCAGCAGCACGTTGAACTGGGCACGAACAACGTTAACGTTCGACAGCACGGTCCATGTGCCGACGGCTTTATGGACACAGACCATCCGTGAGTGTGAGCGCACGCTACCCATGTTTCTGCTATGTCACTTACGAGACCACGGCATTAAATAATTGGCCCTCTTCGTGTTCCATTTTCTGTGATGAGCGACGAAAGTCTGTCAATAGCTTTCGTAGCAAAGTTTCCGCAGCCGATCCTTACACCGAGTACCGAGGTGCCATAGATCAAGATATTACTGCGCGTGAACGACTAGTCTCAGAAACACGGTTTTCCCATTCACCCGCTGATCTGGATGGATGAAATAACGTAGAGCTGGAACCTGGCCGGAGCGCCGCGAACAGCGGTGAACTCGCGCGGAGGCAGGGGTAATCAGGCTGTGATGAACGCGTGCGACACATTACACCTCAAGTAACGCGTGCCATCTCGCGCGAGGCTTTTTATTCCGGCCCCGCCGCCAGAGCGCCAAAAGACAGGGGAAGTGCACCGGGGGGAAAAAAAATTAACCGCACAAAAATTCGGTATCAATCCGCATTAGCGGGGGTCCGCGAGCGAAATGCGACGGCGTCCACCGCCGCCTGCCGGAGGCCGTGTCTTGCGCGGAGTGAGGGCCGCCGCCCAATGGACGCCAAGTGCGTTGCCCGCACATTCATCCTCGTTGACAAAAGGGAGTCATACAAATCTTTATTTAACTTTAAATGTACTCTCGCGCGAGCCTCGCTGCCCCCCTTCCGTAGGCAGAAATTCCTTTTTTGTTTTTCCGGGCCTCTGTCCGCACCTAACGCCATCCGCGCGCGCGTTGACGCGAGTGAATGGCGAACGCCGCGCGGGGCTGTCGCGGCCGCGCCGCACAGTATATATCCTTATGGTTTACAGCGTCATTTGCGGGGCGCGCGAGCGCAAATACGCTGCCGGCCCCTTCACGCGGCGCCGCCGGCGACGAAACATAAAAATGCATTTCTCGCGTGTTAATTAATTGAAATGAAGAGCGCTGCGGCTGGCGAGTACCCACCGTCGGCACGGGAGGCGGCGCGACGCCGGGGGCGGATGGACGGGTGGGTGCTCTGGCGGGCGGATGCGTGGATACGGGGACAGCTGGATGCGTTCTCCTTCAGCAGGTAGCTGCCGTCTGCGGCGCCCTGTTTCGAAGCTACGACAGCGGAATGGCTCCTCAAATCACGTATCCTTCCTGCTACAAGACTCGACCGGTGCCACACTCAGCCACTTCACCATGACCCAGTGTCCAAGAAGGCAACATTGACTCACTACCTGCTACGCAACTGTACTGCTCACAAACTTAGCAGCATCAGCATCTCTCAGTGTCCAGCATGCCTAGGTCCCCACCTCCTGTTATACTGTAAGACGCGTATATTTCTATTGTCTATTGTCAAATAACAATTTATGAAAGATGTTTATATTTTATTAATAGGATTAAGTTGGACCAATTAAAACAGGCGAAATATCCTCAGACTTCAAGAAGAATATAATAATTCCAATCCCAAAGAAAGCAGGTGTTGACAGATGTGAAAATTACCGAACTATCAGTCTAATAAGTCACAGCTGCAAAATACTAACGCGAATTCTTTACAGACGAATGGAAAAACTGGTAGAAGCCGACCTCGGCGAAGATCAGTTTGGATTCCGTAGAAATATTGGAACACGTGAGGCAATACTGACCCTACGACGTATCTTAGAAACTAGATTAAGGAAAGGCAAACCTACGTTTCTAGCATTTGTAGACTTAGAAAAAGCTTTTGACAATGTGGACTGGAATACTCTCTTTCAAATTCTTAAGGTGGCAGCGGTAAAGTAAAGGGAGCGAAAGGCTATTTACAATTTGTACAGAAACCAGATGGCAGTTATGAGAGTAGAGGGGCATGATAGGAAAGCAGCAGTTGGGAAGGGAGTGAGACAGGGTTGTAGCCTGTCCCCGATGTTATTCAATCTGTGTATTGATCAAGCAGTAAAGGAAACAAAAGAAAAATTCAGAGTAGGTATTAAAGTCCATGGAGAAGAAATAAAAACTTGAGGTTCGCAGATGACATTGTAATTCTGTCAGAGACAGCAAAGGACTTGGAAGGGCAGATGAACGGAATGGACAGTGTCTTGAAAGCAGAATACAAGATGAACATCAACAAAAGCAAAACGAGGATAATGGAATGTAGTCGAATTAAGTCGAGTGATGCTGAGGCAATTAGATTAGGAAATGAGAAACTTAAAGTAGTAAAGGAGTTTTGCTATTTGGGGGGCAAAATAACTTATGATGGTCGAAGTAGAGAGGATATAAAATGTAGACTGGCAATGGCAAGGGAAGCGTTTCTGAAGAAGAGAAATTTGTTAACATCGAGTATAGATTTAAGTGTCAGGAAGTCGTTTCTGATAGTATTTGTATGGAGTGTAGCCATGTACGGAAGTGAAACATGGACGATAAATAGTTTGGACAAGAAGAGAATAGAAGCTTTCGAAATGTGGTGCTACAGAAGAATGCTGAAGATTAGATGGGTAGATCAGATAACTAATGAGGAGGTATTGAATAAAATTGGAGATGAGTTTGTGGCACAACTTGACAAGAAGAAGGGGCCGGTTGGTAGGACATGTTGTGAGGCATCGAGGGATCACAAATTTAGCATTGGAGGGCAGCGTGGAGGGTAAAAATCGTAGAGGGAGACCAAGACATGAATACACTAAGCAGATTCAGAAGGATGTAGGTTGCAGTAAGTACTGGGAGATGAAGAAGCTGGCGCAGGATAGAGTAACATGGAGAGCTGCATCAAACCAGTCTCAGGACTGAAGACAACAACAACAGCAACAACAATTAATATCTGTCATGTTGGAAATAATTGTGGTAGCAGGGAATGTCTGCACCAAAGTATTGTTGACAAGAGAGACCCGAAATTGATATAATTTTAAAAAGGGCGGGAGAGACCGCGTATGGATATATTTTAAGAAAAGATCGGGAAAGACCGTGCATTGATACATTTTCTAATGGTAGCAGGGATTGTCTGCACCAGAAAGCATTGTTGACAGGAGAGACTCCACTTTAGCGTTCGTAGGACTCAGTAGTAAGCGAGAAGTGAAGCGAGTCGGTAGCAGGTCTGAAGCGAGAGGCAGTGTGCCTGCCAGCCACTAGCTATGATTTACAAGAGATTATAAATGTATGTACAGAGACATCAGCTAACTATTATAATAAGAGGAACTATTGTTACTGGATTAATTTTTTGAGAAACTCAAGATTACTGAAGGTATGTTTGCGCATGACTAGTCGTAAGATTATTGTAAAAAGTAAGTCCCATTTGAAAGTTTGTAAAATCATTTCATTCAGAATAGAATTAACTTTTGCCAACAATATTGCATTTCTAATTATAATCCATCCCAAAAACCATCAACGTAAGACCTTGCAAAATTTTATTGTTGTCAAGAAAAAGTTTAACTATGAATTACGTAACTTCAGTCAAATTAATTAAAGAATAACGTCAGCTTTGCTATTAAAGAATAACGTCAGCTTTGGTAATAAATACAGCCACTTATTATGAAAGCCCACCAGCAGCTAATAGAGTATAGTAAAACAGAGTAAGTATATTCATGTCGCAGTTCGATGTAGCAGTCAGATGGGGATCCAATAACAGTAAAAAAGGTAAGGAAAAGTTTTGGGTTGTTGCAGATAACGACTGAGGGCCACGACGACGACACATTATATGTTTCGTCGAGATAATCAGAAAATCACTTTCAATAAGCAGCAATTAAATTTGTATGCGAAGATTGAGAAAGACAATAAATTTCAAAGGGAAGTTTTCATTTGTTATTATTAAGCAAGAGAAAGAAATCCTAAGGAAACGTTTCATAGTTTATTGTAAAAGGGAAGGTTATCATTAACAAAAGAGGTATAGAGGAGACGGGATGGTTTCAATACGATTGGACTGCTCACGTACCTAGCAACGTCACTAGGGGCCAGTGTGCAGAAAAAACTATTGAGACTCACCTTCAGGTACATGACTGGGCTGGTGACGTAGCAATATCATTGTGGCCCAGTACCCAGCAAAACTAGCCAGGTTCACCCCCTGCTGCGTGACTGGTCTGGTGACATACTTAGCCAAAACGTTAGGCACCAGTATCCAGTAACGCAATGGAGGCCCACCTCAAGCTACATGACTGAGCTGGTGAGCAACATCTCTAAGGTTCATTGTCCAGAAAAATCATCAAAACCAGGGAGTCCCACTTCCTCCTACACGAATGGACTGGTGTCAAATGTAGCAATATGGCTCTGAGCACTATGGGACTTAACAGCTGTGGTCATCAGTCCCCTAGAACTTAGAACTACTTAAACCTAACTAACCTAAGGACATCACACACATCCATGCCCGAGGCAGGATTCGAACCTGCGACCATAGCAGTCGCACGGTTCCGGACTGCGCGCCTAGAACCGCGAGACCACCGCGGCCGGCATGTAGCAATGTCACTACAGCCAGTGTCCAGCAGAGCAGCTGAGGCATGGCTCGAGCTAAGCAACAGCACTGGTGTCACATTTGTAATGTTATCACTGCCTAATGTCCATCAAGGCTACTGGAGCCCACTTCCTGCTACATGATAGGTTCGTGAGGTACTTCGCTACATCACTACAAACGAGTGTTCAATAGCGCTAGGAAGACCCACTTCCTCCAACACAGATGGACTCATCACATAAGTATACGCGTCACTAGGTCAGTTTGCAGCAAAGCTACCGATGCCCACCTTCTTCTACACGAATGAACTTCCGGCATACTTACCAACCTCACTACGGCGCATTTCCCAGCAATTTCTTTCTGTCACCACTGTTTTATGCTGTGTTATATGGCTGAGAGTGGCATATAATTAGTTCTAGGCGTGTTGGACAGTCTGTGTATAATACATCAACTAACAGGATAGGTGGATTCAACGCGTGATCGTGAGCAAACATGGTAGCTCTTTTTTCCCATCTTGTCACGTTTCCACTTCGACCGTGTTACTGCGCTGATTCGTTACTACCGACTCCCACTGTTACACCACTTCAGTGCCCCGTCACCTGTGAAGGCCCACGACTGCCTGGTAGTAGTGTTACACCATTTACACTGGTCCATAGCAACCTGTGTTTTCTTTTAACAGCGTCGCTAATATTGTTCTTTTGTGAATTTACGCTGTGCACGCATGCCAACCAGCAGGTTGTGCAGGCACTAGCAGCTGCTGATTTTCCTGCGTGGGCACACTTCTGAGTATAATTTATTTCATGTGTCAGCCCGTTATTTTCGTACTACTGTTCACCGTTCAGGCGTAGTTTTGACACGATTGAACTGGCAATTTTCACGATCAACTTGTACAGGGCGATGAGAATCAGTCTGCAGATTACATCTTATCTCCTTCGGCTGTAACAAGCTATTTTCCTGCTCACATAGCAAAACTCATCAACAACTTACATTTCGTTACCCGCGTTTTACTGTTCTTGACATTCATTCATTCAACGCCTTTTCAGTTCACTAACTGTTTCTTTTAAGTGATTTGCCAGGTCCATTCTTGCCTCTATTATAATTACAATGTCAACAGAAAAATTTAACGATTTTAATTCGTCTACGTGAACCTTAATTCTCTTTCGAGACTTGTCCTTGGTTTTCTTTACAGCTTGCACACTGTGCAGATTAAACAACATTGGGGATAAAATGCTATCCTGTCCTGCGCCCTTCTTAACTGCTGTTTTCCATTCATATCATTCGACTCATGTAACCGCAATCAGGATGCCTTTTTACGACGTCGATCTTTGATTGGTCTGTCAGATATTTTCGCAAAACATCTCGGTTCTTATCTTCGTCTACCTCTTCCTCCCCTTCCTGTAAAACTTCTATACAGGATATTAGGAATGTAAGTGCAGATATTGTGATCATTAGTATATTAAGACGTACCACTTCTCTGTGTCAGTAGCTTTTTCACTACATCTAATAGTCTTCCCTCAAAAACATCACAAAATTTTCTGCACGGTCGTAACGGCACCACTACGTGGACTAAGTCTGTCAGTACAGACTTAGCGTTTTGCGTCCAAGTGTCCACACTTCAACACCCGACCTGCTATTCAGCAAAAAACATACCTTGATCTTGCCACATGTCCTTGGAGGTTCGATACAGTTCCCCACAGTCGTGTAATGAACAAAGTAACAGCATATGGACTATCAGACCTATTGTGTGATTGGATTGAGGAGTTCCTAGATAACAGAACGCAGCATGTCATTCTC
This sequence comes from Schistocerca cancellata, assembly GCF_023864275.1. Taxonomy (NCBI): domain Eukaryota; kingdom Metazoa; phylum Arthropoda; class Insecta; order Orthoptera; family Acrididae; genus Schistocerca; species Schistocerca cancellata. Next base: position 77,215,246 of record NC_064634.1, on the reverse strand, counting down.
AATGGAGTGAAGTCTTCCGAAGTAACTGTGATTTCAGGTGTGCCACAGGGGAGTGTCATGGGACCGTTGCTGTTCACAATATACATAAATGACATGGTGGATGACATCGGAAGTTCACTGAGGCTTTTTGCAGATGATGCTGTGGTGTATCGAGAGGTTGTAACAATGGAAAATTGTACTGAAATGCATGAGGATCTGCAGCAAATTGACGCATGGTGCAGGGAATGGCAATTGAATCTCAATGTAGACAAGTGTAATGTGCTGCGAATACACAGAAAGATAGATCCCTTATCATTTAGCTACAAAATAGCAGGTCAGCAACTGGAAGCAGTTAATTCCATAAATTATCTGGGAGTACGCATTAGGAGTGATTTAAAATGGAATGATCATATAGTGTTGATCGTCGGTAAAGTAGATGCCAGACTGAGATTCATTGGAAGAATCCTAAGGAAATGCAATCCGAAAACAAAGGAAGTAGGTTACAGTACACTCGTTCGCCCACTGCTTGAATACTGCTCAGCGGTGTGGGATCCGTACGAGGTAGGGTTGATAGAAGAGATAGAGAAGATCCAACGGAGAGCAGCGCGCTTCGTTACAAGATCATTTAGTAATCGCGAAAGCGTCGCGGAGATGATAGATAAGCTCTAGTGGAAGACTCTACAGGAGAGACGCTCAGTAGCTCGGTACGGGCTTTTGTTAAAGTTTCGAGAACATACCTTCACCGAAGAGTCCAGCAGTATATTGCTCCCTCCTACGTATATCTCGCGAAGAGACCATGAGGATAAAATCAGAGAGATTAGAGCCCACACAGAAGCATACAGACAATCCTTCTTTCCACGAACAATACCAAACTGGAATAGAAGGGAGAACCGATAGAGGTACTCAGGGTAGCCTCCGCCACACACCGTCAGGTGGCTTGCGGAGTATGGATGTAGATGTAGATGTAGAGGTACTTCTTAATTTTTACTTTGACCTGGAGGACCATATCCGTTCTCTACGTTCCTCCACCAATCATTTCTGTTTCTGGCTTTCGTGGTCCATTCTCTTTTCTTCATTCCCATCGCCTCCATACCTCTATTGATATCATACTCCCATTTTGTCCGTGGCCTTCCTCGTCCCCTTCTGCCTTCCACATATCCTGAGGATATTAGCCCTCTTCTATCCTAATTAGGCGTCCAGCCCACATCAGTCTTCTTTTCTTCATTCTTCGGACAATATCAGCTTTCTACTGTAGGTCTGCAGTTCCTGATTTTCTAATATCCTTCATTCCTGTGACTTGGTTGCCGCTGTTGAGGCCAAATGTTTTCCGTAATATCTTTCTCTCGAAGACCAGCATTTTTGTTCATCTCGTCCTTGATGTAAATGCTTCTGGGCCATATGGAGCTACCAGGAGAATTAAACCTTGGTATATCTGATTTTAAAACTTTTCGAAACTGCTCCACTGCGGAGCACGTCCCATAAGCCAAAATCTGATCTATTTGACACTGCGATCCTTGCCTTAATCTCCGTTTCGTTTCTGTGAGTTACAATACAATCTAAAAACATACTACTCTCAAGAACTGTAATTATTAGTCTGCAAATGAAGTAAATACTGACGTAACGTTACTCTGTACACTGTCCTCAGTCACCAATAAAAATATTTCCACATATTCCTTCCGCGTTTCATCGTTCCGCTTTTTGCTTGGTGCTGGCCTAATATCTGAGTTCTTGGCATTTCCACAGCTGCTTCTGTTTTCTTGAACCGTTTCTCTACTTTTACTATAGACGGCGACTATATTTTCCACTGCCATGCATGAGTCAACAGGTTATCATTTGTCCTCTAACCATTCATGGTTTGCCATTTTCCATTGTTAATCAATATCACTCTGATGGTGCGATTTCAGTGCGGCGGCTATCACTCCTTGAGTGTAACTGAATGCTACCTTTTCCAGTGGCGCGTCTGCCGATCAGTCAAGTCGTGCGCCGCTTTGGTATCTCTGCTGTCGCACGACCACAGACACACCGACGAAAAATTCCATTAAAGAGGTGCAGCCCCTAGACTTCCCTACTCCAGAAAAGAAATCTCAGGAGGTACAGGGAATCGAACTCATGCGCTTCAGGCGACGATAACCATCACTGGGCTACGGAGGGGTAAGGTCCATCTACATCTACGTCACTACTCCGCAAGCCACCTTACGGTGTGTTGCGGAGGGCTCTTTGTGTACCTGTATCACTTCCCTCTTCCAGTGGCGAACGGTTCGAAGGAAAGACCATTGCCAATAAGCTTCCGTGTAGGCTCAAATTTCTCTAGTTTTATCTTTATCCTCCTTTCGCGAGACATACCTAGGAGCAAGCAACAGACACACACGCAATCGGAACTTCAACAGTAAATCACACGGCGATGCCAAACGCTTCTTTTGCAGCGTTTCTCACTGCAGTGGCGGAGCATTTCCGTGACTCTTTCGCGCTTACTGAATGAGCCTATAACAAAACGTGTTGTTCTGATTTCGATCTTCTCTGTCTCGTGTATGAATTCTGTCTGATATTGACCGCAGACTGTCGATCAATATTGGTCGAACGGTTGTTTTGTAAGTTTTATCCTTCGTTCACAGACTACATTTCCTGAGGATTCTGCCAATGTATTTCAATCTGTCATCTGCCTCGTCTGTGATCGTTCCACTTCAAAACGGTCCGTACGCATACTACTAGGTATTTCGTGAGAGCAACTCCTTCCAGTGATTGTTCTGCAATCGTGCGTGCAATCATACAATAAAGGGTCTTTCTGTCGATTTTTTCCTAATGCGTTACATTTATTTATGTTGAGGGTCAATCGTAGCTCGTCGCACCAAGCATCGATCCTGTGCAAGTCATCCTACATTTCGCTAGAATTTTCTAGCGTTGCTTACCTGTATACAACAGCATCATTTGCGAAAAGCCTCATGTAATGTCCGAATTCATCTGCTAATTCATTTATATATCTACTGCGAAAAGTAATGGTCCTACACATTCCCTTGGCGTGCGCCAAAAGTTAGTTTTACGTCTGAAGACTTTTCCAAGTTCAAAATGACGTTCTTTGTTCTGTTTGCAAGAATCTCTTCAGTCCAGTGACACCGCTGGTCTGCTATTCCGTGTACGCTCTTATTTTGTATACCATGCGACAGCGCCGAACTGAATACGGTTCGCGTGGCTTCCCCCGACGGAGGTACGAGTCCTCCCTCGGGCATGTGTGTGTGTGTGTGTATTGCCCTTAGCGTAAGTTTGAGTTAGATTAAGAAGTGTGTAAGCCTAGAGACCGCTGTTTTCAGCAGTTTGGTCCCATAGGAACTTAAAAAAAAGGCGTCTACCTGGGCATCTACCGCCTGCATTTTGGTCTCTGCCACACCCTACAGTTTTTACTCTCTACAGTTCCCTCTTGTACCATGGTAGTTATTCTTTGAGGTCTTAACAGATGTCCTATTGTCCCGTTACTTCTTCTTCTCAGTGTTTTTCCATAGATTCCTTTCCTCAGCAATTCTTCAGAGAACCTCCTCATTCCTTACTTTATTGGTCCACCTAATTTTCAACATTCTTCTGTGACACCACATTCCAAATGCTTCGACTATCTTCTGTTCACGCTTCCCCACAATTCCCCCTACCATAAAATATTGTGCTTCATACGTACATTCTCAGAAATTTCTTCCACAAATTAATGCCTATGTATGATACTAGAGAACTTCTCTTGATTACGAATGCCCTTCTTTCCAGTTCTAATCTGTTCTTTATGTTCTCCTTGCTCCGCCCGTCGTGGGTTAGCAGAATTCCTTCACTTCATCTATTTCGCGATCGCCATTTCTGATGTTAGGTTTTTCGCTATTCTCATTTACGCTATGTCTCATTACATTTTGTCTTCGATTTACTCTCAGTGAATCTTCTGTATTCGTTAGACTGGTCATACTATCCAATATTTCCTGTAATTCTTCTTCACTTTCGCTGAGTTTAGTAATGGCTTAAGCGTATCTTATCATAGATGTGTTTTCATCGTGTTTTTAATCCAACTTTCTTCATTGCGTAGACTGAAAATTAGGGGCGAAAGCATATATCCCTGTCTTACACCCTTTTTAATTCGACCACTTCGTTCTTGGCCGTCACTTTTATGGTCCCCTCCTGGTTCTCGTACATATTGTGTATTACCTGTCTTTCCCCATAGCTTACCCCTATTTTTACCTAAATTTCGAACATCTTGCAGCATTTTACAGTGTCGGAGGCTTTTCGCAGGTCTACAAAACTTAATAACGTGTCTCGATTTTGTTTTCACTCTTGCCTCCATTACCAACCATAGCGTCAGCACTGCCTCTCTGGTGCCTTTAGGTTTCCTAAGGCCAGACTAATCGTCATCTAACAGATCCTCAGTTTCCTTTCCCATTATTCAGTACGTTACTCTTGTAAGCACCTTGGATGCATGAGCTGTTATGGTGATTGTGCGATAATTCTCGCACTTATTGGCTCTTGCAATCTTTGGAACTGTGTTGATGATGTTTTTCCGAAAGTCTGATGGTATAACGCCAGTCTCGTACATTCTGCACACCAACATGAACAGTCATTTTGTTCCCACTTCTCCCAGTGATTTTAGAAATTCTGATTGAATGTTATGTATCCCTTCTGCCATATTCAATCGTAAGTCTCCTGAAGCTCTTATAAACTCTTATTCTAATACTAGAGCCTGACTCTTCCCTGTCCACTTCTGTTTCTTCTTCTCTCGCGTCATCAGACAAGTCGTCCCCCTCTTACCGACCTTCAAAAATGGTTCAAATGGCTCTGAACACTATAGGACTTAACTTCTGAGGTCATCAGTCCCCTAGAACTTAGAACTACTTAAACCTAACTAACCTAAGGACATCACACACATCCATGCACGAAGCAGGATTCGAACCTGCGACCGTAGCGGTCGCGCGGTTACAGACTGTAACGCCTAGAACCGGTCGGCCACTTCGGCCGGCTACTGGCCTTCAATATACTCTTCCCATCTACCCACTCTGCATTTAACAGTGGCACACCAGTTACATTCTTAATGTTACCGCAGTTGTTTTTAATCCACGGAAGCTTGTTTTGTCTTTGGTGTACGCTGAGCCAATCATTCCGACAAACGCATCCTTTTCTATTTCTCCACATTTTTTATTCAATCGTTTGGCCTTAGCTTCCCTGCACGTCCTGTTTATTTCATTCCCAAGTGGGTTGTATTTGTGTATTCCTAAATTTTCCGAAACGTTATTGTATTTCCCGCATTCGTCGATCAGTTGAAGTATTTCATCTGTTACCTATGGGTACCTCGCAGTACTCCTGCTTGCATCTATAAATTTTTTTTTTCAAATTCGATGATTGCCCTTTTTAGAGGTGTCCATTCCACTTCAACTGAAATGTCTACTGTGCTATTCATTATTGCAGTATCTATAGCTTCAGAGAACGTCAAGCATATTTCGTCCTCAGTATTTTCGTATTCGACTTCTTTGCACGTTGCTTCTTCCTGATTACTGTCTTAAACTCCAGCCTAATCTTCATTGTTACTAAATTATAGCCTGAGTCTATATCTGCTCTAGGCTACGCCTTACAGTCCATTATCTCAAGCCTGAATCTCTAACAATGATGTAATGCAACTGAAAATTTCCTGTACCTCCCGGCCACTTGCAAGTATACCTCCTCCTCTTGTGGCTCTTGAACAGGATATTCGTTATTACTAGTTGAAATTTATTGCAGAATTCAGTCTTCCTCCTCTTCATTACTGCTACCAAGCCCATATTCTCCCGTAAACCTTTCTTCTACCCCATCCTCTACAACGACATTTCAATATCCCATGACTATTAGACTTTCATCTCTCTTTACGTACTAAAATACCCGTTCAATATACTCATATACTTTCTCTATCTTCAGTTTGCGACGTCGCCATGTGTACCCGAATTATTGTTGTCGGTATTGGTTTGCTGTCGATTCTGATGAGAACAACCTTATCACTCTCTGTCCCACCTCCGTATTCATAACGAATCCCACTGCCGTTACATCATTTTCTGCTGCTGTTAATATTGTGCTATATTCATCTGTCGCAATACGCGAGCATTAAACGTCACCAAAGTCTGCAACAGACCGACCTCAGAAAGATAGTAACAACTTACGGTAAAATACACTACTGGCCATTAAAATTGCTACACCAAGAAGAAATGCAGATGATAAACGGGTATTCATTGGACAAATATATTATACTAGAACTGACATGTGATACCATTTTCACGCAATTTGGATGCATAGATCCTGAGAAATCAGTACCCAAAACAACCACCTCTGGCCGTAATAATGGCCTTGATACGCCTGGCCATTGAGTCAAACGGAGCTTGGATGGCGTGTGCAGGTACAGCTGCACATGCAGCTTCAACACGATACCACAGTTCATCAAGAGTAGTGACTGGGGTATTGTTAAGAGCCAGTTGCTCGGCCACCATTGACCAGGTGTTTTCAATTGGTGAGAGATCTGGAGAACATGTTGGTCAGGGCAGCAGTCGAACATTTTCTGTATCCAGAAAGGCCCGTACAGGACCTGCAACATGCGGTCGTGCATTTTCCTGTTGAAATGTAGGATTTCGCAGGGATCGAATGAAGGGTAGAGCCACGGGTCGTAACACATCTGAAATGTAACTTCCACTGTTCAAAGTGCAGTCAATGCGAACAAGATGTGACTTAGACGTGTAACCAGTGGCACCCCATTCCATCACGCCGGGTGATACGCCAGTATGGCGATGACGAATACACGCTTCCAATATGCGTTCACCGCGATGACGGCAAACACGGATACGACCATCACGAAGCTGTAAACAGAACCTGGATTCATCCGAAAAAATGACGTTTTGCCATTCGTGCACCCAGGTTCGTCGTTGAATACACCATCGCAGGCGCTCCTGTCTGTGATGCAGCGTGAAGAGTAACCGCAGCCACGGTCTCCGAGTTGATAGTCCATGCTGCTGCAAACGTCGTCGAACTGTTCGTGCAGATGGTTGTTGTCTTGCAAACGTCCCCATCTGTTGACTGAGGGATCGAGACGTGGCTGCACGATCCGTTACAGCCACGGGGATAAAATGCCTGTCATCTCTACTGCTAGTGATACGTGGCCGTTGTGATCCAGCACGGCGTTCCGTACTACCCTCCTGAACCCACCGATTCGATATTCTGCTAACAGTCATTGGATCTCGACCAACGCAAGCAGCAATGTCGTGATACAGTAAACCGCAATCGCGATAGGCTACAGTGCGACCTTTATGAAAGTCGGAAACGTGGTTGAACGCATTTCTCCTTCTTACACAAGGCATCACAACAACGTTTCACCAGGCAACGCCTGTCAACTGCTGTTTGTGTATGAGAAATCGGTTGGAAACTTTCCTCATGTCAGAACGTTGAAGGTGTCGCCACCGGCGTCAAACTTGTGTGAATGCTCTGAAAAGCTAATCATTTGCATCTCACAGCATCTTTTTCTTGTCGGTTAAATTTCGCGTCTGTAGCACGTCATCTTCGTGGTGCAGCAATTTTAATGGCCAGTAGTGTACTTTGAGTTGTAGGGCCACGTAATAAGCCTCTTCAAATGTCTTCAACGGTCGACGTTCCGATCTCTGTGCTGGGTTCTTCTTCAGGACTCGACTGGTGTCCACCCATTCAGGGATACTTGTGGGAACATAAGGGAGACCTCAGCAGAGTGGTCGAAGCATGGAACAGTGAAGTCGTTTGAAGGGTAATACTACGTGGCCTGACTACTCAGAAGATTCTTCCGTAAGTGGCAACCGCCACAAGAGCATGCAGACGTGTAATGTAACAAGTGAGAGCGGAAGATACCTCTTTATCCGGAGAGGCAACGGCGGTGCCCGGGGAAGCTATCGACAGCAGGGTGGCCGCCGGGGACTCCCCCCAGCGGCTCGGGACTCCTCCCGCGGCCGACCGCGGCGACTTGCGGAGGGGCGCTATTTGTTTAAGCTCGTGTGTGCCCAAGAAAGGTGATCTCCGCTATTAAGGGAATTAATTTTTTCCTGCGGTAATTAGCAAAAAGAACGCGGCACGGACCGCGTGGGTCGGCGAGCCTTGCGCGCTGTTTTATAAGAGAAGGCACTGGCCCGTGGAGGGGTTGGGGAGTGGGGAGGGAGGAGGGACGCAGAGGAAGAGAGGATTGCCTTTGTGAAGCCACTGGAAATATAATACTTAGGAGCCAGAGCCCATGTGGTATTCTGAGGTTCTTAGTAATTACGAGGCGCAGCAATAATTACAGAAATTTAATTTCCACATTCTAACGAACTTCAAAAAGAAATGAGTTTCCGACATGTTGTTCAGCGTGTGGTACTGCAACCATAAATTTTAATATGTAACTTGTTTTCTGCAATTCCTCAAAAATAATTGCTTTGCGAAAGCATTTATGTCCAAGGGTAGGGGCAGGGGAGAGTGGGGGGTGTCTGGTAGGGAAACTGGCGGAAGAGGGCACGAGAAGCGAAACGCCGAATGAAATTTTAGCCACGCACGGTGGGCACGAAATGAGGGGTCCTCACCGCGATAAGGCATCCTCGTGCTCGCACCACTTCGAGACCGCGCGTCCACCTCTCGTCCGAAGGCACTTTCCGCTCAATGACGCTGAGCCCAGAACAATGTTTGTGTATTAGAAGATCGTCTTAGTTACACTCCTGATCGTCTGCTTCGTTTCTACATCTACATCTAAATCTACATTTATACTCAGCAAGCCACCCAGTTCTGTTTGGCGGAGGGCACTTTACCTGCCACTGTCATTACCTCCATTCCCTGTTCCAGTCGCGTATGGTTCGCGTGAAGAACGACTGCCGGAAAGCATCCGTGCGCGCTCGAATCTCTCTAATTTTACATTCGTGATCTCCTCGGGACGTATAAGTAGGGGGAAGCAATATATTCGATACCTCATCCAGAAACGCACCCTCTCGAAACCTGGACAGCAAGCAACACCAGAGCGCCTCTCTTGTAGAGTCTGCCACTTGAGTTTGCTAAACATCTCCGTAACGCTATCACGCTTACCAAATAAAGCTGTGACGAAAGGCGCCGATCTTCTTTGGATCTTCTCTATCTTCTCCGTCAACCCGATCCGGTACGGATCCCACACTGATGAAAAATACTCAAGTATAGGTCGAACGATTGTTTTGTAAACCACCTCCTTTGTTCTAAGGACTCTCCGAATGAATCTCAACCTGGCACCCGCCTTACCAACAGTTAATTTTATATCATCATTCTACTTCAAATCGTTCCGTAAGCATACTCCCAGATATTTTGCAGAAGTAACTGCTACCATTGTTTGTTCCGCTATCATATAATCATACAATAAAGGATCCTTCTATCTATGTATTCACAATACATTACAAGTGTCTATGTTAAGAGTCAGTTGCCACTCCCTGCCCCAAGTGCCTATCAGCTGCAGATCTTCCTGCATTTCGCTGCAATTTTCTAATGCTGCAACTTCTCTGTATACTACAGCATCATCCGCGAAAAGCCGCATGGAACTTCCGACACTATCTACTAGGTCATTTATATGCAGGGTGTCCGAGCTATCTTGTCCACCCAAAATATCTCTGGAACAATAACAGCTATTGGAAAACTAGTTTCACCGGTATCAATGTAGGGCTGGGGCCCATGAATGTACGTATTTGGAAACATTCTAAAACGAAAGCATATGTGTTTTTTAACACAAACTTATGTTTTTTTAAATGGACCTCCTATATTTTTTCTTCAGCAATCCGTAGCATGACAAAGCACATACACAATGGCGTTGATTGCATCGCAATATTCCCATTACATCCCGAGATATTAAGACGCGAAGTTGACGCTTGAAACACCCGACATGCGCTGCTAGCGCACGTCCTGAGGCTCAGGCGTGAACCCCATGCTGCCCGTAATCGCGATGTGATTGACATGCATAATCAGACTTCCACACTTATCAAGAGGTCCGAAACGAATAATACGGTCTGCTGCCATCCTGCTGCGATTACGGGCAGCGTGGGGTTCACGCCTGAGCCTCAGGACGTGCCCTAGCAGCGCATGTCGGGTGTTTCAAGCGTCAACTTCGCGTCTTAATATCTCGGGATGTAATGGGAATATTGCGATGCAATCAACGCCATTGTGTATGTGCTTTGTCATGCTACGGATTGCTGAAGAAAAAATATAGGAGGTCCATTTAAAAAAACATAAGTTTGTGTTAAAAAACACATATGCTTTCGTTTTAGAATGTTTCCAAATACGTACATTCATGGGCCCCAGCCCTACATTGATACCGGTGAAAGTAGTTTTCCAATAGCTGTTATTGTTCCAGAGATATTTTGGGTGGACAAGATAGCTGGGACACCCTGTCTATTGTGAAAAGCAATGGTCCCACAACACTCCCCTGTGGCACGCCAGAGGTTACTTTAACGTCTGTAGACGTCTCTGCATTGAGAACATCATGCTGTGTTCTGTTTGCTAAAAACTCTTCAATCCTGCCATACAGCTGGTCAGATTTTCCGTAGGCTCTTACTTTGTTTATCAGGCGACCGTGCGGAACTGTATCGAACGCCTTCCGGAAGTCAAGGGAAACGGCATCTACCTGGGAGCCTGTATCTAATATTTTCTGGGTCTCATGAACAAATAAAGCGAGTTGGGTCTGATACGATCGCTGTTTCAGGAATCCATGTTGATTCGTACAGAGTAGATTCTGGGTTTTCAGAAATGACATGATACGCGAGGAAAAAACATGTTCTAAAATTCTGCAACAGATCTATGTCAGAGATATGGGCCTATAGTTTTGCGCATCTGCTCGACGACCCTTCTTGAAAACTGCAACTACCTGTGCTCTTTTCCAATCATATGGAACCTTCCGTTCCTCTAGAGACTTGCGGTACACGGCTGTTAGAAGGGGGGCAAGTTCTTTCGCGTACTCTGATTAGAATCGAATTGGTATCCCGTCAGGTCCAGTGGACTTTCCTCTGCTGAGCGGAATCGAATTGGTATCCCGTCAGGTCCAGTGGACTTTCCTCTGCTGAGCGATTTCAGTTGCTTTTCTATTCCTTGGTTACTTTACAGTAAAGATGCAAATTTGCTTCACCTGAGAAGAACAGGGAAATTTACTCACCTCTAGGGACATGCAACTACTGGAAACGAATGAATGTAAATATTTCATGACTCACATTCCTCAGACTGCTCAGTGAATGTGCTGCGTACGGACCAAGCTGTGCTTCATCCGAAGGGTGGAAATCTCAAATGTTCTAAGTGCATTTTTTCACAAAACACGTTTTCATTGCTATTGGGTGCTTGGTACTCTGTTGTATTTCCCTAGACTTCTTCCAAGTGCCAAATCTTCCAGAAAATGTTTCATTCATCACCATATGATGCATGGCCTCTGTACCAAGCAGTACATTTCTTTGGAGCTACAAGCGCCATGCGTCAGGATCTCCACCTAGTTTTTAATGATGTTCCTGGTAAGCCTGTGATGGTCTGAAGAGATAACATGCGAGCATTTGGTGAGTCGACACAGCCTTTGGTTTGGAGCTGCTACAGAGATTTTGTAATTATGTAAAAACAAATAAAAGTCAGCAAGCCCTTTGTTCTGCAAGATTTACGCAAGACTGTTGGAACAGTTGAAGCTATGAACCCATTCCATGTAACTCCATTACTAAAAACTTAATCGATTTTAAAGATAAAGCTGAATCATAGTAGTCAACGTAGGTAAGTAAGCTTTCTAAGTGTAGTACGATCGAAGTGTCTCACACTCATCCATCACAAGTAGCTATTAACTGTAACTCTTAAACAGAAGAGCGGAAAAATGTCAGTGATGTACTCAAAGGTTAAAGACCGTTTTGTCCGCAGCTCGTGGTCGTGCGGTAGCGTTCTCGCTTCCCGCGTCCGGTTTCCCGGGTTCGATTCCCGGCGGCGTCAGTGATTTTCTCTGCCTCGTGATGACTGAGTATTGTGTGATGTCCTTAGGTTAGTTAGGTTTAAGTAGTTCTAAGTTCTAGGGGACTGATGACCATAGCTGTTAAGTCCCATAGTGCTCAGAGCCATTTGAACCATTTTTTTGAAAGACCGTTCGTAACGTAAACCATGCCGTTCCTGAACAGAACGACCAGCTGTGTTTATCAGTTGCAAACCAGAATGACTTGTTGACGGTATTGCCATTTCTGCCTCGACATCACAGGAAGTTTACAGTAAATTTTGCAACATCTGATTCCAAAACATAGTTTTGTAAGAAACAGATCTTTTCTTAAATCTAATTAAAAAGATATGAGAAACGGATTTTATTGATTATATTTCTACTAGTTAAAATAAAACAGCTGTACTTCTATTATCACTAATAAACCGTAATGCCTTTGTATTAATGAGAGGTGAAAGAAAAATTCTTAGCGGCACGTAGAACCAGTATGGCGCCCAGAACGTCCGTAATAAATTATTTACTTTCTGATTTGTCTCACTCCTTTTTTTGCATATTTTTCTGATATCAGAATACGTTTCTTTGATACAAACAAATTAGGTACAAAAAGAGGTGCGTTGCTCTCTAATTCTCCTGATAAATGTTAGCTTTGGCACTTAGAAAGCTTGAAATTTACTCTCTTCATAAGGTATACAAAAAAGTTGGTGTCTCGAATGTATTGTCTGTTGATATGTATCGACGGGGAAAATGTAGCGAAATAGAGCAACATCCGAATTTAGAGACTAAAGAGCTTGCTCATTGCGCCACAGACATTTCGTGCACAAGCTTGTTGCTCATAGTACTGGTGAGGAAAGCTCCGTCAGCCTTAAATCAACAAATGTGGTCAGCCTATGTCCAAAACGTCTTGTGCGACTCATATCTTCAGATTTCAACGTCAGTTACAGCAAAAGACTTGTGTCACTGGTTAGGTAGGAGGCCAGTTGCGGAAGCATCCAGTACGAGGAGATAGGGCTGGTTTCTATGAGCACGCAGGCGTCAAGAAGACAGTGCATACCGCCTAAATGCGGGACGTGGCTTAAAGAGAGAAGCACAGAGAAACTTGTTTTCTGGCTCACCGGATGGTGGTCCTTCAGAGTAACGAGTTACCGAACAGAGTGTTGCTCTGATAGGCGAGTGAGTGTCTCTAGAATTGTATTTACCTAGTACTGTTTTGTGGCGAAAGTGAAATTAGGTTATCTTGGTGGCGTCACATACTGAAGGCGTCCTCTTTTGTTTGATCTAGGATCTTACGTATTGGTTGACGTCAGAAGGAACTCAAATATGTATTGAAATATTTTAGACATCTTACTTCCCGCACCTAGTCAGCTGACTTCTACAACAGGATGATGAACATTCTGCTAGAAAAGTATGAAGAAAATAAGGCGGATTTGCTTTTGAATACTAGTCGGATACTCGAACTGGACACTGGCGCATCACACACTCTGTAAGTTTTTCTTTAATATTCCGACGTCAGGCCAGCAACGTGTTAATCAAAAAGTTTTAATAACAAGTGGACTTTTTTTACTAGAGACCAAAAGCGGCGATATGAATGTCCACATTTACGAATAATTACTGTCGCACAAGACAAATCACTAAATATGTTCCAAAATCTGAATGGTTATTCCTCTGGTAAGTTATCGGAACGTTACAAGATTTTTTACTTTGATCATTTGCCAATATAGACAGCACAGTAGCTTTGTAAAAGTTTCATTTAGCTATTGTAAGCGTACTTGTTATGTCGAATACAACTGAAACTTCCTGACAGCTTAAAAACTGTGGGCCAGACCGAGACTCGAACTCGGGACCTTTGTCTTTCGCGGGCAAGTGCTCCACCAACTGAGCTACCCAAATTGGTACAGAACTTGCCCGCGCACACTCCGCTACAGAGTGAAAATCTCATTCTCGAATACAACTGTTGGTCCGTGTTTTCTTGACCCCGAGATCACAGATGAGTTAAGTGTTTGATGCGCCGAAGAATTTAAATAACACACTCGCTGGTAGGGTGGTGTTTACTCCAGTGTGAACGAGTGCGCTTGCTGTGTTGCTCACAAAGAAGTGATTGAGCTGGAAATAAATAAAAGCTTCCGGAGCCTCGGTTTCGATAGCGGTTACATTTGCTACTGTACAAAGAGCAAGACATCTGCTTAAATTGAAAGGTATGTCAAGCCCCGAACTTCCATCATTTAACTTTGATTAGCTATCGGTATCCGCTGTAAGTCACGCTCGAATTCGGCGTTTGTTGTGACTGAAGAAGGAATGCGTGGAATTGGATTCGGGCGTTGCTTAGTATTCATCCGAACCCTACCATTCATAAAGTTTAATTAAAACTATAAACATTCGTCATAAAACTGTCTTTACTCGGCGTCGCGAGACAATAAAAGGCGGGACAAAACGGAGACCACCCACGAGCTCTCGCCGCCGCGCCCTCCTTCGCCGCCGACGCCGCCTTTTATTCGCAGTCTCTTCCCACGGACCCCGCTCGCTGTCCAGCGACTTGCGCCTAAATTGCCTCGCATCGACTGCAAACATTAAATTAGCCGCTCGTATTTTATCAACAGGTCATTCATCCCTTCAGTTAATTAGAAAACCGGAAACGGCGATAAATTTCCTATATACTGTCGACGTTTAATCTGCCCTCCGGTTCTTTAACGAGACTGGGTAGTGATGAGCTGTGCTTCGCAATCTTTAAGCTATTATTACTACTGAAGTGCAAAGGGAGGCAGTATCTCGCATATTGCGAAATGATATCTCCTAATAATTATATGTGTCTAAAATTAAAACAACAAACGGAAATTTTGCAAGATTGCTTTTACGTTGCCACAAAACGGCGTAAACAGGTGATAGTAAAGTAAAAACAATGCAAAGAATTCAGAACGTAAACAACTGCAACATGCATAACGGTAGATAATTTTTTTTTTTAACTTAACGGATTTGCACACACATACCGACAACTGGTTAATGTGTTCACTGTGGTGTGTGACCCCCTCTCACAACAGCACACATCTGACAAAGATGGGGCATGCTGTGAATGATGTTGATTCAATAACTGCCGGCCGAAGTGCCCGTGCGGTTCTAGGCGCTACAGTCTGGAACCGCGCGACCACTGCGGTCGCAGGTTCGAATCCTGCCTCGGGCATGGATGTGTGTGATAGGTTAGTTAGGTTTAAGCAGTTCTAAGTTCTAGGGGACTGATGACCTCAGCAGTTAAGTCCCTTAGTGCTCAGAGCCATTTGAACCATTTTTTTTTAAATTCTGTAACAAATTGGTTCAAATGGCTCTGAGCACTATGCGACTTAACTTCTGAGGTAATCGGTCGCCTAGAACTTAGACCTAATTAAACCTAACTAACCTAAGGACATAACACACATCCATGCCCGAGGCAGGATTCGAACCTGCGGCCGTAGCGGTCGCTCGGCTCCAGACTGTAGCGCCTAGAACCGCACGGCCACTCCGGCCGGCTAAATTCAGTATCATCCATTTTTCCTGCAGAGCTGCAAGCAGTCTTGAAGAGTGGTTGGTGGATGCTGACGTGACGCAAGCCACCTCCCTAGTGCATCCTATCAATTCTCTATGGGATTCAAACCGAGAGAGCGAGCAGACCGCGCCATGCGTGCAATATCTTCCGTTTCCAAGGAAACGTCAACCACCCGTGCTCTACAAGGTCGAGTATTATCGTCCATCAGTACGAAGTCTGGGCCCATAGCACCTTGCAATAACCGCAAATGACCTCTCAAGATCTCGTCATGGTACCCGACACCAGTTAAACCTTGCCGATACAGCAACACAATTTCATCAATAGTGGTTCGAGTGGTAAACACAGTCCTTGCCCACACCATTAGGGATCTTCCTCGATATCGGTCTCTTTCCACAATGTTTGGGTCCCGAAATTGTGTTCCACGTTCCCTGCAGGTGGGACTCCCTTGAGAACGACTCTCAGACTAAACAGGGACTCATCTCTGAAAACAGCATTGGCCGAGTGCTGTCGCCACATCTCAGGAACAATAGAACGAGTTTGCGGCTGTCGTGATTCCTATCTTTCTTTCTATGGCTGTGGCTGTGCACTCAGTGATGGGGGATGGGGGACTACCCGGCAAACACTACCTTGTTTCATAGGTGCACTGACATCATCGTTGCCATTGTTTTCCGTTGATCGGAATGCCATTTTCCTTGCCGAACAAGATCGTACGGACATGTGGCTGAGAGTTTGTATGATTATATCGTGAATAAACACAGGACGAGGAAATAACGCTTTGTTGCTTTAATTTGGACGCTAGTGTATCTAATCTCGTATACTCGTATGCAAATGTACTAACAACTTGGAAGTCTCTCGTGAACACTGGGTCAGACAACAAAGACTTTGCAAGTCTTTCGAGTTTACATCACCTTCATATTGTTATCTGCCAGATGTTTTCCACACTGCCAGAAAAAAAAAAAGATGCGGCATCCTCGAGGACAAGATCATTTTATTGACAAATGAGGTTTGATAAATTAAAACAAAATGAAACAAACAACTTTAGAGGGTGACGACCACAGCTCAGAGACATGCGAATAGCGATAAAAACACTCAATACTCAATAACAATTTAATTTATCATAAAAATTATAACAATTGAAAGAGACAGCAATTTTGTGTAGCCACATCTGTGGTAAACGTCACCGAAGCTTATTGTTCAATTATGTTTCTCTATGTACAACTATTAGTTAATGTGTCACATGTTTTATCTTAGTTAAATAAACTTACATCGCATTTACACTGAAATAACCTGGCTTGTTTTATACCTATTCTAACATCAACATTTTCATCTTTGGGAATGGAGATACTCTGGACATGCACGAGTTTAAAATCTTTGATCCAACAAAATTTCACTGCACCACATACTTATCTTTGTAGCTGATGATGGCGTAACAACTGAAAACCTGTTCGTGTAACAAATAATAAGTATTGCAGAATATTATACCAGTGTTGTGTGTCTTTCATTCGTAGTAGTGAGGTGTTTCCAAAATCTGCATGGCTGCGTGAAGGTGCTTTATTTGCAACTACCGGTTTCACGTTAGCATAGACGTAACGTAACTGACAGCTAACAGTAGTTGCAGAAAATTAGTTGTAACATATTAACGTTATTACACATTACCACAAGATATATTTGTAGTTTACTAACACATTAATACAACAAGAATGGGCAATATTCACATCTCACTGAGCAGAGTACATGTAAAATTAATTGAAAATTCTAGTAACGGGTGTAACACGTACTGCTGTTGTACCCACGTAGCACGTCAAAAGTCAAAGCCCATCAATAAATAATTAAACATCCGGCTACAGAAGAGTAGGCGCTGTGATTCGAAAAAAACAACTGTCCATTAATATTTTCAGCCATCTGTAGAAGCTCAATGACGAATCTAGAGCAGAATAACCTTTCCCATTCCAGCTACATGAACTCAAAATACGTTGCTCATGCAAAACACAACTCGCACTTTCCTCACATGACAACTTGCAATCCACCACAGCGATCAGTTGGATGTGGTGTTTCTTAACTCCCCAAAAGCAATTGACAGAGTACCACCACACCAGTTACTGACAAAAGTTCACCAAAACTGCTACTCGATTGAGAATTTTCTTCTAGGGATGTTATCTAGGATGTTATCTAGGATGTTATCTAGGATGTACAGTCACCGACAAAAGTACAAGTAACTTCCGTCAAGGACGTAGCAACTATAATGGGACATTGCTGTTTATGTAGTATGTTAATAGCAACCTCAGTCTTCTGCATATAACTCATTTATTTACAATAAAGTACTGTCTGGAAAAATTCCCAGTCACACCTAATAAGATTTCACAGCGGTACAACTTGCCTTGAACGTTCAGAAGTAGTGTATAATTTTGCACAACAGATAAAAAATAGGAGTAGATGGTTATACATAAAATGTCGATGAATCGCAATTGAAGGGACCACGTAAAAAACGGGGTGAGTCACGTTTAGCACATTATTGAGGACAGGAAATTTAAACTTTCAATATTACAAAACTAACTTAAAACACTCTAGCCATGAGTAACCAATACAATTATGGGGCCTAATTTAATAACTATAGAGGAAGTAGCTTAGAAAAAAATGTTGTTGTTGTGGTCTTCAGTCCTGAGACTGGTTTGATGCAGCTCTCCATGCTACTCTATCCTGTGCAACCTTCTTCATCTCCCAGTACCTACTGCAACCTACATCCTTTTGAATCTGCTTAGAGTATTCATCTCTTGGTCTCCCTCTACGATTTTTACCCTCCACGTTGCCCTCCAATACTAAATTGGTAATCCCTTGATGCCTCAAAACATGTCCTACCAAACGATCCCTTCTTCTAGTCAAGTTGTGCCACAAACTTCTCTTCTCCCCAGTCCTATCCAATACCTCCTCATTAGTTATATGATCTACCAATCTAATCTTCAGCATTCTTCTGTAGCACCACATTTCGAAAGCTTCTATTCTCTTCTTGTCCAAACTATTTATCGTCCATGTTTCACTTCCATACATGGTCACACTCCATACAAATACTTTCAGAAATGACTTCCTGACACTTATATCTATATTCGATGTTAACAAATTTTTCTTCTTCAGAAACGCTTTCCTTGCCATTGCCAGTCACATTTTATATCCTCTCTACTTCGACCATCATCAGTTATTTTGCTCCCCAAATAGCAAAACTTCTTTACTACTCTAAGTGTCTCATTTCCTAATCTAATTCCCTCAGCATCACCCGACTTAATGCGACTACATTCCATTATCCTCGTTTTGCTTCTGTTGATGTTCATCTTACATCCGTCTTTCAAGACACTATCCATTCCGTTCAACTGCTCTTCAAGTCCTTTGCTGTCTCTGACAGAATTACAATGTCATCGGCAAACCTCAAAGTTTTTATTTCTTCTCCATGGATATTAATACCTACACCGAATTTTGCTTTTGTTTCCTTCACTGCTTGCTCAATATAAAGATTGAATAACATCGGGGATAAGCTACAACCCTGTCTCACTCCCAGGTAGATGCCGTGTTTCTTGACTTCCGCAAGGTGTTTGATACAGTTCCGTACAGTCGTTTAATGAACAAAGTAAGAGCATATGCACTATAAGACCAATTGTGTGACTGAATTGAAGAGTTCCTAGATAACAGAACGCAGCGTGTCATTCTCAATGGAGAGAAGTCTTAAGAAAGAGAGATTACAGGTGTGCCTCAGGGGAGTGTCGTAGGACCGTTGCTATTCACAATATACATAAATGACCTTGTGGATAACATCGGAAGTTCACTGAGGCTTTTTGCGGATGATGCTGTGGTATATCGGGAGGTCGTAACACTGGAAAACTGTACTGAAATGCAGGAGGATCTGCAACGAATTGACGCATGGTGCAGGGAATGGCAGTTGAATCTCAGTGTAGACGAGTGTAATGTGTTGCGAATACATAGAAAGAATGATCATTTATCATTTAGCTACAATATAGCAGGTCAACAACTGGAAGCAGTTAATTCCATAAATTATCTGGAAGTAGGCATTAGGAGTGATTTAAAATGGAATGACCATATAAAATTAATCGTCGGTGAAGTAGATGTCAGACTGAGATTCATGGGAAGAATCCTAAAGAAATGCAGTCCGAAAACAGAGGAAGTAGGTTACAGTAGACTTGTTCGCCCACTTCTGGAATACTGCTCACCGGTGTGGGATCCGTACTAGGTAGGGTTGATATAACAGATAGAGAAGATCAAACGGAGAGCAGCGCGCTTCGTTACAGGATCATTTAGCAATCGCGAAAGCGTTACGGAGATGATAGATAAACACCAGTGGAAGACTCTGCAAGAGAGATGCTCAGTAGCTCTGTACGGGCGTTTGTTGAAGTTTCGAGAACATACCTTCACCGAGGAGTCAAGCAGTATATTGCTCCCTCCTACGTATATCTCGCGAAGAGACCATGATGATAAAATCAGAGAGATTAGAGCCCACACAGAGGCATTCCGACAATCCTTCTTTCCACGAAGAATACGAGACTGGAATAGACGGGAGAACCGAGAGAGGTACTCAAGGTAGCCTCCGCCGCACACCGTCAGGGGGCTTGCGGAGTATGGTTGTAGATGTAGACGTAGATGTGTCGTGATCAGAAGGAGTTGAAACTGAAGTTATGTTGCTTCAGTTCCCCAACATCGATGGACGGTACGAAGAAGTGTTCTCAGGGTTACATTTTTCTCCCAGAATATCTTTATTTATCGCATTTTATAGGTGGCCAGTCTGCATGCTTTATGGCTACCCTCTTAGGGCGAGGGTTTACGAGTCTTTGCTGCTCGCATTATGGCACATTCACTCGCGACGTTCGCCAAGAGGTCGAGGGCCGGCCAGCAAGACAACGAGCCAGCAAGGAGCTCCAGATTTACAACTGAGCAAACAGCTTCCCTTCTGTTGCCACCCCCCCCCCCCCCCCCGCTTGCCCCTCCACCCCTCCCCCTTAACGAGAAGCAGCGATGCGCCCGGGCCGTGCTCGAGACGCTCTATCGAGGTATCCTTCTTATCGCGCCGTGATACTGCTATTAGCTCTGTAATGAAATTGTTATTTACACGCCCAAAGCTGCGGCGATAGCAGTTATGGTCGCCGTAAATTATGCACGCTGTGTGTTCCACTTACTTTTTGTTAGCTTCTTTCGTTCTTACACTCTGCGCCGTATGGCAATATCGGGAAACACATTAAGGCATCCTAGCTGTCTTCGCTAATACTGCTTTTTATGTAGAAAAATTTCTGTCGCGTGCAGGGTATTCGGAGCACCCCTAGCTGAAAATTGCTACGGTCGTGATTAAGTAAAATGGCAAAGACTCTCAAATTAAAGAATGTCCGTTCACTGGCAACGGTACTTGCAGCACGAAACACGAACAGTGGTTACGGTTCTGACCTCGATATCGGAAGGACACAGGTTTAAGACTCGGTCATCCCTGTGAGGTATCACGCATCTACTGAATATGGGTCGTTAACCACTGCAGTGCTAGAAACGAGGATGTGCGGTGAGGACGGCTGCCGCTTGTGTGTTTGTAACAGTGGGTAGTACAGGAACGATGAGGTCTGTAGGCACCAAATCAGCCAGTGTTGAACACGAGAGATGCCAATGACCTCTATGGTCTGTTTTTATGAGACCACGCCCAAAATGTCATATAACCATGTAGTTGTTTTTGTTGTCTTCAGTCCTGAGACTGGTTTGATGCAGCTCTCCATGCTACTCTATCCTGTGCAAGCTTCTTCATCTCCCAGTGCTTACTGCAACCTATATCCTTCTGAATTCATCTCTTGGCCTTCCTCTACTATTTTTACCCCCCACGCTGCCCTCCAATGCTAAATTTGTGATCCCTTGATGCCTCAGAACATGTCCTACGCGCAATCAGTGACGTGGCGGGAGGCTGCAATCAACCTGCAGTCAGGCTCGCAGTACTTTGGCGGGCTTGCGCCACAGACTTTATTTACCTTTACCTTTTCACCTTATGTTGGATCCGACAAGTACAGTAACTGGGTGTGAGGTATCGCTTAAGGAGAGGTTCACTAATCTTTCGATTCAAAAAATCGATTTTTTAATTGCATTTTTGTATCCACAAAAGTGTTTAGCATCCACCCCTGAAATGGATTTTCCGAATACGGAACGGAAATGTTTGTTATTCGCGATTGAACAAAATAAATGCACCTGCCTGAAATCGGCCTTTTTCACGCAAAAGTTTTTTTTTCTTTCGGAGGACGAGTTATTGTACCGGTGCTTGGGAGGAAACACACAAAATTCAAATGAAAGTTTGAATGCGTGTGTTTGGACGTTAGCCCCCAAGCATTTTCATGCTGATGCGAAGACTGTGGAGATAGCGACTTTCCTGACAGTGAGCAGCTTCAACGAAGGGTGTTCAGCAATTCTGAAGACCATGACAACGATGGACGTCACCCTGGGACTCTATTCGACGCAGTTCGCCAAGCATTCGGACGACCACCGGATTCAAGCGGCCGAAAACCTCTTGTCACCGGCCGTACGAGCGGCTCTGGAGCAGCACAGGATGGCCCAGATCGAGCAGAACACTCTCTATGAGGAAGAGGAAGGACTCTTTTACGGACCCGGAATAGCAGATTGACCATAAGTTGCATAATATTGCATTTATATGTAGTCCAAACACGTTTTTCTCGAAATGACTTTTTTTATCGCGTGGTATAGTAACTTCAAATCTACTGAACCGATTGGCATGATTCTTTATTTCCGACGAAGCTAACTAAATTGTCTTGGAGTTGTACCACTTTTATTCCGATCCATCAACTATAAGTATTTTTACTTGGCCGGCGAAGTCGAAAACTCGATGAAAAAACCCTATTTTTTCAAATGGCCGTCATTTTGTTTCTTGCGGTCCAAATAACTTAAGCGAGGTACAACTCCTTAAGACTCTTATATACTTCGCTAACGTCAACTCAATTTTGATTTCAGACGAGCCGGCCGACCTGTGACATACCGCGTTGTTTCGTTCCGATGGCACTTCCGCCATTGCTCTTCGACATTTTCGGCCGAAAAAAAAATCCAGTTTGTAGAGGAAATTTCAATAAAGATTTGACCAAATTTGATATTGATATCTATAACACGTCCCGAGAAAAAAATTCTCAAAGAGCATGCTTTTTTCGGGCCGAAGACAGTAAACCTCCCCTTAAGTTCGGATGTTCGATCAGCGAACGGAATTAGTTCGACTGTTTCCCTGCAAGCGATTTTATAAATTTTTAAACATTGCCATGAACATCGCTATCGAAAAAGCTTTAATCGCTCAGTTTTATTTATGCGTTCCGACTAAACTCATTTTCGGAACATCAGTTTGCCGAAAATGGGTAGATAAAACTCAGTTGCTGAATATCGAGTGACTAAAAATTTGTCCTTCAGCGACCACCATAGCAGTGTTTCAGAATTTACAGTTCCATGGAATACTCGCAGGTCTCTTACGTGACGGTACGTCACGCCTTGAAAGTCAGCGCTTTGGATGAAGGTGAGGCTTTTAAAATAATCGTTCGACAGTTAACTGAATAAACGTACTCTCTGGTCAGGAACAGTAAGCTACATTGAAGCCCATAATTTGCGAGATTACCTTTTGTTTATGTGATTTCCAATTCGCGCCACCGCAGAATTAACTGTAATAGATTCACCGTGAGCCTCCATAGCTGATCGGTGAGCACGTCTGATTGGCATTTGCGGAACCAGGTTCAATTCCTGTTACTGCTAGGGAGTTTTCTTTGGTGGATAGTTAGTTGGCAAAGGACGAGACAGCGGTATACTGACCCCATGGCTCCCTGTACCGCATCGAAATAGGCCCCAATTGCCAAAAGATGACACGGCAATCGGCAGAGATTGCGTAGAGCAATCGCCCTGATCGTGCAATTACTTTTTCTCGTTAATAGAGTTTTCAGTATACTGGTTTTTGTTCTTGTCTCAGTAATTCGATCAACTGGGAAACTGATAAACGTTTTAATACACTATACGAGAGTTAACTTGAGACGATTAGAAATAATGGACGGCTAGGCGATATTTACATGTTCTCGAAGTGTGCTGCAGTGCTTATTTCTCTTTAGACAATGGTTATGTTTTAATACTGACACGGACGCACCACGAAAGTGTTATGTAAAGTGATCAAAAATTGATATTCATAAAGACATGGATGGAAAATGCGAAATTGTAAAATTTGGAGCCACATGGGTGAATGTGTGACGTTGCAGCGAAATTTTACTGTGCAGCTAGCAATGATAGTAAGTAGGGGGCATGTCGGTAGCGGTGCGAATTTCATTCCGTGTACTCAGTTGAACAGTAACTATGTCTCATAGACAGACGCGTGAACAACATACGCAGATTTCAGCATTTCGAAAAGGAGATGTAATTGGGCT
Organism: Schistocerca cancellata; assembly: GCF_023864275.1. NCBI lineage: Eukaryota > Metazoa > Arthropoda > Insecta > Orthoptera > Acrididae > Schistocerca > Schistocerca cancellata. The sequence goes on along the minus strand of NC_064634.1, from coordinate 77,191,419 downwards.
CAAAGAAACTGGTTGGAGTAATCAGCGAATCGCTCGACATTTGAATAGGAACGATGACACCAACCGGCGATGTTGACAGGAGTGGATGACCGAGCACAGCGTCAAGAAGGAAGCAGCCGATCTAGAGAGACACCAGACTGCGAGGACTGAGCATTCATGAGAGAGGCGATCACAGCCCCGAATTTATTACCTTCATCGATCCGATGTGCAGATAGTCACCACAATGACCATTAACTGGCGGTTCACAGAAAGGGGGTTGAGCTCAGGGCACCCGTATGCCCGTTTGCAGTGGTGTCAAACATATCCGACCTCGAATCTCACTGACAACATTATAATTGTCTTCAGTGACGAGTCTGCTTGGAACTGAGCCCTGATCTCCAGCGAAGATGAAGACGCCTCGGAGAGCAGTGGGATACCTACCTGAACGTCGTCCATCATACTGCCCGACAGCCAGGAGTGATGGTGTAAGGTGTCATTTCATCTCACAGCAGGGCCCCATTGGTTGTCATCCGCAGCGGTACGTCAACGATCTTCTACGCCCCATTTTGCTGCCCTTCCTGGCAAAGCCATCGTGAGCTTACATTTCAGCACGATAATACCCGGCCCGCACGCACACGGCGAGAGTTTCTGATGCTTGTCTTCGTGACTGGCAAACCCTGGTTTGTCCAGCAAGATCGCAGATTGAGAACATTTGGAGCATTACGGGCAGGGCCTTCCAACCAGCTCGGAATTTTGACGATCTAACGCACCAATTAGACAGAATTTTCCACGATATCTCACAGCAGAACATCCAACAACTCTGTCAATCTATGCCAAGCCGAATAAGCGGTTGCATAATGGCCAGAGGTGGTGGTTGGGTTGGGTTGGTTGGGTTGTTTTGGGGGAAGAGACCAAACAGCAAGGTCATCGGTCTCATCGGAATAGGGAAGGATGGGGAAGGAAGTCGGCCGTGCCCTTTCAAAGGACCCATCCCAGAATTTGCCTAGATACAACTCGGGAAATCACGGGAAACCTAAATCAGGATGGCCGGACGCGGGATTGAAACGTCGTCCTGCCGAATACGAGTCCAGTGTGCTACCACTGCGCCACCTCGCTCGGTCCAGAGGTGGAGCAAAAAGTTATTGACTTGCTCGTTTTATGAAGCTCGTTCTCTTGAATAAAACACACAATTTTTCTGTAATTGTAATCTTTTGCTGTCTGTACTTCTGCATCACATATACCGATTTCAGCCCCATTCTTATATTTTCTGCGTGGTGCGCCTTTTTTTTTTTTTTTTCTTAGAGTCTACATTTGGTGAAGACACAAATCGATGGTAAACTCTGCAGCGGTGACATGTAGCTAGCAGGAATCCGTACTTTACTTCCTGTACTATCCACTGTGATACCTGGCAGATACAAGTTATTTGCGCTGCGCTAAATGGAAGCGTCTATTCTTCTTTCAACAAGGGAGGCCAGGGGTTTTTGTGGGAGTTTGTGCTGGGTTAAGACAACTAGAAAGCGTCGATGTTTGACCAGCGGCAGGGACGGTAACCAAGTCTTGTAATCTGTTCTGTGTTTCGTGACTCCAGGATTTACTTTCCTTTGTTGGTAAAGCACTGATGAAAGGAAATGATGGTATCTCATTACTGCATAGGAGACCCCATTTGGCACTGTTCAGCCGTCTAGTACGAATCTATCTATTTAAAGCCTCCTCCAACTGCACAACGCTACTCGCTGTTCACATCCTAAGTACCCTGCACTACCCATGTACTTTCAATCTTGTACTCGAGAGGAAAAAAGATGAACTACTTCTCTCTTCCCTATTCCACACCACTCCTCAGACACAGTGGCCCCTCCATGTTCCTCCTCATAGCCTTTCTCATCTGCCCATTACCCCTCAACATCTCCCACATGGCTCCTATGACTTCCTCTCTTATCTCCCTTCGTATCTCCTTTTCCCCCTCTTTCAGTCTACTCTTCCCATTCCCATTCTCTCTATCTATCTCCCCCTCACTCTTATCACTGTCCACCTCCTCTTACCCTCACCATTTGTCCATCTCCTCCTTTCCTGTCTCTCTTTTCATATGGTAGCACCACTATCCCTTTCTCTGTTCATTTCATCCTCCAACCTCCTCATTATCCATCGCCTCCTCTCTCCTTTCCTTCCTAAGCCGTGCTCATCTGCCTGTATAGCCCCTGGAACAATTTCGATACTACCTGCACAACACACCCATGTTGCAGGGCAGCTTGGATGACAGGGGTTACCAAACCTTCTCATCCCCACGCCCACTGGTAGCTAAGACGTACTTACACTCACAGTACTTCTTCCCTGACAATAAATAGTATGTGTACCAAAAACTTCTTCCCTGACAATGAATAGTATGTGTACCAAAAACTTCTTCCCTGACAATAAATCGTATGTGTACCAAGTTCAGTTGAAATCATTCTGGTGGTTTAGGAGCAGCTGTGGAAAATGCAGATATACACACTTGCATACACCTATTTTTGTATAAGTAAATGACTTCCTTAGGGGAAAAATAAATGGTAATATTCAGAATATCTGCAATATGATGAGGCTGCATTAGACACATTGATAACATAGTACTTACAAAAGTAATCAAGTATTGCACCTAATGTATACACTTGATAAATAATAATGCAATATGATGTGAGTTCGATATGAACTTTTATAATGACAAGGAATCTCATTTTATTGTGCTTGTAACATCAAATGCTAGAAATTTTTCGACACAAGGAATATGTCCCCTTCAGGGTAATGAATATACGCAATTCACAGAAACCTGATTCTCGAATTTTGCCATCATAATGTTCTTCCTTGAAGTCGCAACAGGCGACTTAAATCACACATTGTTAAAAAAAAAGGGGGCACCTTCGGAGGAGAGAAGACTCAAAAACAAAACTACAGCGTGTATGATTAACTATATTCTGGAAAAGTATACGTTTAATAGATAAAATTTTGTCTTTGAAACTCAAATTAGGCGCGTTACGCTGTCGCTAGTGTCGTGAAAGCATCCGTCCAGACGGACGACGCTGTTGCCACAGAGGGTCTCGAGCCAGCCATCTGTAAATACGTCAGTTGCCGGTCGGCAGATGCGGACCTAAGCCAGGCATGCTCCAAATAATTCACGCCGAGGAAAGAAGATTCCGAACGAGTTAAGCCGTCAGGGCGCGTCGCCGGGTGGTGGGCGATAGCTAATTATAAATCACCGACTGCCCGCGGGTAGCTCCATCGTGCCCTTCAACAGCTGAGTGTAATTACCCCGTTGAGTACAGTCGGCATCCGGAGCGCCGTGGAAGCGGCGGCGGGAGCGGCGCAGCAGTGAGGGGCGGAGGGGGCTTTCTGGGGCTCGGAAGAGGATGTGGAGGCCACCTCTAAGAGAGGAAGAGACGAAATATAGCACCGACACGAACATTTATATTACCCGAACATTTAATCGCCGCGAAAAGGGAAACTCATAAATCTCCCTTCTACTGGTGGTAGCGCGGGCCGCCCCGCCTTGCCGGAGACGCTGGCTAGGATTTCGCGGGGGCGGCGGCAGCGACGCCGGGAGGTTAAGGGAGGCGGGTCGGAGATTTATCTGCCCCCGCAGCGCGGCGCGGCGCAGCTACGACCGACGCCGCCTCCGCCGCCGCCGCCGCAGCAGCAGGCAGGAAGCGGGGACCTGCACACGGTAAGGCCACGCCGCCAGGCTACACTGTATAAACTGCTACAATAGGTATTATCACCGTCAATATAACAAGGTATAAATTCTCATTAAGTCAACCCGGGCTTCGCCACCAGCTCCCCAAGACCGGGCCGGTAATAAGGCACAGGGTGCTTCCCAAGTCGTGCGCGCTCCGGCGCTTCTTCATCGACGGTCGTGGAGGTGGCGGCCGTGGAGGCGGTAGTGGGTGGGAGGAAGAGCGGCGCGTGGCGCGGACGCGTTCTTCAGGCACGTGAACACGTTCCTTCTGCAGAGGAAGCGGGCGGACGAAAGATTGGACACGACGGCTCTCCTCTACTGGCAGTGACGACAGTAAAACGAGAGACGCACCTCGATCAATCACCAGTAGCAGTCTAAGAAGAAGTGGCGAGGAATTGGTCTGTACTATACGCGAAAAAAAATGAAAACCTAAATACCTGTTGTGAGGAGAGGTGCCGGCCGCTTTGCCCGAGCGGTTCTAGGCGCTTCAGTCTGGAACCGCGTGACCGCTACGGTCGCAGGTTCGAATTCTGCCTCGGGCACGGATGTGTGTGACGTCCTTAGGTTAGTTAGGTTTAAGTAGTTCTAAGTCTATGGGACTGATGACCTCAAATGTTAAGTCTCATAGTGCTTGGAGCCATCTGAATTTTGATTTTTTGAGGAGATGTGGGCTACAGAATGGTGCGGCAACTGTCGTCATTGGAAAGCTGGAGGTGTAATAGTATTGGATTTCAGCTACTTTGCATGTGAGATATTTGTCGTAAAAGAAAAGGACAGCCAACGAGCTGTAGTTTGTAAAAATGCTAAGCGTCACAGCGCGAGAGTAAAGAGATGTGATATATATATATATATATATATATATATATATATATATATATATATATATATATATATATATATATATGTGCGCCTATACCAAAGCGCGCGTCGAGCGTTTAAACACTCTAGCACTTCTCGAGCGTGTGGGATCCCTATCAGGTCCGATTGAGGGAGGACATGGAAGCAATTCAGAGACGGGCTGCTAGATTTGTTACTTGTAGGTTTGATCATCACGCGAGTGTTACGGAAATCCTTCAGGAATCTGGGTGGGAGTCTCTAGAGGAAAGGAGGCGTTCTTTTCGTGAATCGCCACTGAGGAAATTTAGAGAACCAGTATTTGAGGCTGACTGCAGTACAATTTTACTGCCGCCAACTTACGTTTCGCGGAAAGACCACATAGATAAGATAAGAGAGATTAGGGCTCGTACAGAGGCGTATAGGCAGTAATTTTTCCCTCGTTCTGTTTGGGAATGGAACAGGGAGAGAAGATGCTAGTTGTAGTATGAGATACCTTCCGCCACACACCGTATGGTGGATTGCTGAGTATGTATGTAGATGTAGATGTAGATGTAAATAAACACTATGACCCACTGGGCGCAGACATTTAAAATCATTGCCGCAGCGCTTGATGGCAAGAAGCTGCGAAAGAGAAGAAAGAACAATCTATCTTTTGTTAAGAAATATTCTAGAGACTTCATTATCCCTTGTACTTTTGGCCGCCGACATGTTAAGACGTACTACGTAGCACTGCTACAAGTTGTATTTTTATTTCGTGTAAAAACTATGTGAAACGACGAATAAACATTTCCGTAACTCGGGTGTAGATACAATGTACTTAACGCACACGCAAGGACATTTAATTTTAAGAAGGAACGGACAGACAAAGCAGCGATTACTGCACTCCGCCATTTACAAAAGAAATATCAGATGTAAGTCATGCGTTTATTGTGTATTTATCAATGCTTAGAAGTTTAAAACCCATTTGTTCAAAATATATTAATATTTTACGATGCAATAATTTTCTTATTCTTTTCTTTCACTAACCAAAAATGATGTTCAAATTGTATATGAGCTTTGTTACAGTGTAAGTAGGCTGTTTAGGTTCTTATATTGGTAACGCCACCGCCACGTAGCGCTCTGTATGAAAATCACTGGCTGTGCTGTGTGCAGTCTGTGGCTGGGTGGCATTGCTGGCATTTGCTATTGTAGTGTTGGTCAGTTGGCTGTTAACAGCGCGTAGCGTTGCACAGTTGGAGTTCAGCTGCCAGCAGTGGTGGACATGGGGAGAGAGATGACGGAGTTTTGAGAGCGGATGATCTGGACGTGTGTCCATCAGAGACAGTAAATTTGTAAGACTGGATGTCATGAACTGCTATATATATTTGACTTTTGAACACTATTAAGGTAAATACATTGTTTGTTTTCTATCAAAATCTTTCATTTGCTAAATATGCCTATCAGTAGTTAGTCCCTTCAGTAGTTTGAATCATTTATTTAGCTGGCAGTAGTGGCGCTCGCTGTATTGCAGTAGTTCGAGTAACGAAGATTTTTGTCAGATAAGTGATTTGTGAAAGGTATAGGTTAATGTTAGTCAGGGCCATTCTTTTGTAGGGATTATTGAAAGTCAGATTGCGCTGCGCTAAAAATATTGTGTGTCAGTTTAGTGTTGATCAGAATAAGTAAAGAGCGAAATGTCTGAGTACGTTCAGTTCTGCTCAGCTGTTTGAAAATCAAATAACGTAAGGGGTTTACCAGCACACTAATACAATAATTTTTCTAAGGGGATGTTTTAACAGGTTCGCTCTTTATCGTGGTGTCTAGATTGTATTTGGGAGACCACTAATGTGTTCTCTTACGAAATTCTACCAATTTGCTTTCATTTCCATTTTCATATTCATATTCATATATGAATATGAATATCGAAGATTCTGATTGCGTGAAGACAATCCGGGTCAGAGGGTCAACTATTCGCGTAATCAATCCGTACGTCTCCTGAACACAATCGAAAACCGACGCATCGGTGATCAATTAATAATCTCTCTCTCTTTTTAAGTCGTACTAAAAAACGGCCACACGGGATAGCCGGAAGTACGCAATATAGCGTTAGGTTGCATTTTGTCAGTAAATATTACCAACCAACAGTTACAGCATCACTATTATTAATAAGCAAGTTCCTAACGCCAGAGAGAGGAGTAGAAATGATAAGCGAACAAGTTAATACAACAAACAGATGATTTACTTGTATTTCTCTAAGCACACTAAGACTCATTACAAATAATGCAACAAGAAATAAAGTCCAGATCTCAGTGCCAACAAGGATGAGACCCTCTGAAGAAAACCATGAACGACGGTGTCAGAGCCACAACTAGGTGGCGCCTGCATAGCATCAGGTACCGAAGAGGCTCTAATTGCGAGTGACTGAGTTACTGCCGCCGGGCGTCCTGTATTGTGGCGGCAGAGGGCGCTCCAGTCCAGAGCCGCTGGAGGCGTGTCCAGCAGGCGTGCACCACTGGGTCCATCAGATCTTGTACAGTCGCAGTTGACATCTGACAGAAACTTGCAGTTCCTAAAGACGCCGGTAGAGTGGTATCGATACGTCATAACACAAAAATTGCTTTTGATGATGACATTGCCGATCCGCCTGAGAAGGCAAAAGCACCTAGAAGTTCAGCTGAATGGAATTGGCAGTGTCTAGAAAAGAGGGTATGAGATGAATATCAACAAAAGTAAAAGAAGAGAAATGAATATAGTCGACTTAAATCAGGAAGTTAGATAAAAATAAATAAATGTCGTGTGACTAGGGCATCCCGTAGGGTAGACCGTTCGCCAGGTGGAAGTCGATTTGACGCCACTTCGGCGACTTGTGCGTCGTTGGGGATGAAATGATGATGATTAGGACAACACAACACCCAGTCCCTGAGCGGAGAAAATGTCCAGTAATCGAACCCGGGCCCTTAGGATTGACATTCTGTCGTGCTGACCACTTTTTTTTTCTTTCATTTTGTTCGATATAGTTCGTTGCGTTTGGTCTGTGCGGACGTCACAAGAAATCCGTTCAAGTTGATCGTTTTATTTTATTACAGAGAGCATGCAGCCCTCTGACCGGACACATGAGCTGCCGTGCCGGCTAACTGAGCTACCGGGGCGGACAGGAAGTTAGATTAGGAAGCCTTACTTTCCTTCTGAATTTCACGTATCACGTATTAGTCCTTTGCCTGTGAAGGTGCCCGCCTATTCTTTAGTCTTCTGCACTGTAATTCCGTTCTTTGCAGGGTAATAACAGTTCACAGTGGCTCAGTGTCCAAGTGCACATCTGCTAGCTTCACGCCACGTGGTGTCTTACCTGTCCCTCATTTTCCCCTGTTATCCAACAGGGAAAAGGGAACCTATAGTTCAATGTGATATCCGAACCACATTATATTCCAACTTTTTTTAAATTGCCGACACATTGTTAAAACAGTAGTAATGCTTCACATTCCGGGTGTGTACAAGAAAGTAACAGGGGGATAGAGGTCACAGGTGTAAACAAATGATGTTCAAAATTATTCACCATTTTCACGAGATAATAATTTCTGCATGCATGTATGAATATCAAGAGTTTTGATGGAAACCCAGTTCTAAGCAAAGAAGGGAAAGCAGAAAGGTGGAAGAAGTATATAGAGGGCGATGTACTTGAGGACAATATTATGGAAATGAAAGAGGATGTAGATGAAGATGAAATGGGAGATACGATACTGCGTGAAGAGTTTGACAGAGCACTGAAAGACCTGAATCGAAACAAGGCCCCCGGAGTAGACAACGTTCCATTAGAACTACTGACAGCCTTGGGAGAGCCAGTCCTGACAAAACTCTACCATTTGGTGAGCAGGATGTATGAGACAGGCGAAATACCCTCAGCCTTCAAGAAGAATATAATAATTCCAATCCCAAAGAAAGCAGGTGTTGACAGATGTGAAAATTACCGAACTATCAGTTTAATAAGTCACAGCTGCAAAATATGAACACGAATTCCTTACAGACGAATGGAAAAACTGATAGAAGCCGACCTCGGGGAAGATCAGTTTGGATTCCGTAGAAATATTGGAACACGTGAGGCAAAACTGACCCTACGACCTATCTTAGAAAAAAGATTAAGGAAAGGCAAACTTACGTTTCTAGCGTTTGTAGACTTAGAGAAAGCTTCTGACAATGTTCATTAGAATACTCTCTTTCAAATTCTGAAGGTGGCAGGGGTAAAATACAGGGAGCGAAAGGCTATTTACAATTTGTACAGAAACCAGATGGCAATTATAAGAGTCGAGGGGTATGAAAGGGGAGCAGTGTTTGGGAAGGGAGTGAGACAAAAAATGGCTCTGAGCACTATGGGAGGAGTGAGACAGGGTTGTAGCCTATCCCCGATGTTGTTCCATCTGTATATTGAGCAGGCAGTAAAGGAAACAAAAGAAAAATTCGGAGTAGGTATTAAATTCCAAGGAGAAGAAATAAAAACGTTGAGGTTCGCCGATGTCATTGTAATTCTGTCAGAGACAAAAAAGGACTTGGAAGAGCAGTTGAACGGAATTGACAGTGTCTTGAAACGAGGGTATAAGATGAACATCAACAAAAGCAAAACGAGGATAATGGAATGTAGTCGAACTAAGTCGGGTGATGCTGAGGGAATTAGATCAGAAAATGAGACACTTCAAGTAGTAAAGGAGTTTTGCTATTTGGGGAGCAAAATAACTGATGATGGTCGAAGTAGAGAGGATATAAAATGTAGACTGGCAATTGCAAGGAAAGCGTTTCTGAAGAAGAAAAAATTGTTAACATCGAGTATAGATTTAAATGTCAGGAAGTCGTTTCTGAAAGTATTTGTATGGACTGTAGCGATGTATGGAAGTGAAACGTGGACGATAGATAATTTACCCAAGAAGAGAATAGAAATGTGGTGCTACAGATGAATGCTGAAGGTTAGATGGGTAGATCACATAACTAATGAGGAGGTATTGAATAGAATTGGGGAGAAGAGGAGCTTGTGGCACAACTTGAATAGAAGAAGGGATCGGTTGGTAGGACATGTTCTGAGACATCGAGGGATCACCAGTTTAGTATTGGAGGGCAGCGTGGAGGGTAAAAATCGTAGAGGGAGACCAAGAGATGAATACACTAAGCAGATTCAGAAGGATGTAGGCTACAGTAGGTACTGGGAGATGAAGAAGCTTGCACATGACAAAGTAGCGTGGAGAGCTGCATCAAACCAGTCTCAGGACTGAAGACCACAACAACAACAACATGCAGAAGATAGAAACTTCGGGTTAATTTTAGTTTTGTGATGCGGAAAACCGTCGTTGTGAAAAGTGGCTGGGGTTTTTGTGGCCATAAACTCTTAACATAATGTAAATCATACTTATTAAAGAGTATGAAGGGATACATGACAAAGAGCAAACGAGTCTGCTTTTTATGTGTTCCTTCCTCCAACCGTCATGGGTTATTTTGCTGCCTAGGCAGCAAAATTCCTTAGCTTCATCTACTTCTTGATCACTAACTTTGATGTTAAGTTTCTCGGTATTCTCATTTCTGCTACTTCTCATTACTTTCATTTTTCTTCGATTTACGCTCCGTCCATGAGGTGTTCTCATAAAACTTTTCATTCCGTTCAACACATCCTGCAATTCTTCTTCACTTTTACTGAGGACAGCAATGTCATCATCGAATCTTATTATTGATAACCGTTCACCTTGAATTTTATTCTCACTCTAGAACCTTTCTCTTATTTCCATCATTGCCTTTCCTACGTACATTTTGAACAACAGGGGGGAAAGATAGCATCCCTATCTTACACCGTTTTTAAAATGAGTACTTCGTTCTTGGTTTTCCATTCTACTAATTGTTACCTCTTGTATATTACCAATCTGTCACTATAGTGTACTCCTATTTTTCTCAGAATTTCGAATATCTTGCACAATTTTACACTGTCGAGCTCTTTCTTCAGGTCGACAAATCCTATGAGCGTGTCTTGATTTTTCTTCAGCTTCAGAATTCCCTCTCTGGTGCCTTTGCCTTTCCCAAGGCCAAGCTGATCGTCATCTAACACATCCTAAATTTTCTTTTCCGTTCCTCTGTATATTACTCTTGTCAGCAATTTGGATGCATGAGTTGTTAAGCTGATTGTAGGATAATTTTGCACTTGTTGGCTATAGCAGCCTTCGCAATTGTGTGGATGGTGTTTTTTTTCCGAAAGCCTTTTGGTATATCGCCAATCTCATACAGTCTATACATCAACGTGCACTGGTCCCTTCAACCCCCACAAACCAACCAACCAACACCAGCGTGAACATTAATTTTGTTGCTACTTCCCCCAACGATTTTAGGAATACCAATGGAATGTTATCTGTCCGTTCTACCTTATTTGAACTTATGTTTGTCAAAGCTCTTTTAAATTCTAATATTTGATCTATCTCTCCCTATCGACTCCAGTTTCTTCATTTTTCGCGTGATCAGACGAGTCTTCCCCTTATAGAGGCCTTCAAATGTACTCTTTCCACCTATCCGCTCTCTTATCTCCATTTAAAGTGGAACTCCAAATGCATTCTTAATGTTACAGCCATTGCTTTTAATTTCATCGAAGGTTGTTTTGTTTTTTCTATATGCTGAGTCAGTCTTTCCAACTATTATCTTTTTCTATTTCTTCACGTTTTCATACAGCCATTTCACCTTAGCTTTCTGCAGTGCCTGTTTCATTTCTAAGGGATTTGTATCTCTGCATTTCTGAATTTCGCGGAACATTTTTGTACTTCCTTCTTTCGTCGATCAAATGAAGTGGTATCTTCGCAGTTGCCCTCCTTGTACCTACGGTTTTCTTTCCAGCTTCCTGTCCGCCGCTCGTGGTCTCGCGGTAGCGTTCTCGCTTCCCGAGCACGGGGTCCCGGGTTCGATTCCCGGCGGGGTCAGGGATTTTCACCTGCCTCGAGATGACTGGGTGTTTGTGTTGTCCTCATCATTTCATCATCATCCAGGAAACTGCCGAAATTGGACTGAGCAAAGATTGGGTATTGTACGGGTGCTGATAACCACGCAGTTGAGCGCCCCGCAAACCAAACATCATCATCATCATCCAGCTTCTGCAATTGGTCTTTTTTGGGATATGTCCATTCCTCTTCAACTGAACTGAATTCCCGCCAAGATCTGCAGACTGAACACCACTGGACTTCTTCTTAAGGGGAGCTGTGGAGCGGAAGGTGTACTCCGCTCCCCCGACGACGCCGCAAGACATGAGAGAAAGGATTGTGGCGGCCTTCCGTCAATCACCCATCAGACACTGAGTGATGTCGAGACGAGTTTCCGACAGAGAGTGCAAATGTGCATTAGGCAAAACGGGCAGTTGATAGAGTATCTGGGATCCTAAATTTCCGGTGAGAACCATGTTAATCAGCCCTTTTCAAGGCCAACGATGTGCGAGGTTCGCTGGGCAACCTCCACGTGATGCACACTGGGTTCCGCTAATGCCGACGGTATTTGCTTTCAGGTTAATCGCTACTGAAGAATTTCAAGGCCGTCTGAGGTTCACGAAAATTGCACCAGTGGACGGAGTCTAGCAACCATACAAGAACTTTATTGAAAATTTTTCGCGATCTCACTTCGTTCTCGAGGTATTGATAACCTGAGAAAGTTACAATAAAGTGCCCCCTGGCTACAAACCATTGGTTTTCGAAAAAAAAAATGTTCCCTACGAACAGTGAGTATTTTTCTCACGTAGAATACGAATATTGAATAAAAAACAGCGATTTCAATTTGCAAAAATGAACGTGACCTTGGTTTGACCTTCAAAACAGGTTTCGAGGTCATTCCGAGGTAACCACTCTATGACCCCCTTCAAACCTTACAACTTTTACTATAGCCTTTTTTTGCGGAATTGTGCCGCTGCAGAGATATCGGCCGGTATGGATTAAAATGGAACACCCAGTATGTGGTGTTTTTATTTTTTATGCTACGAATAAAACGTTTTCTGAAAAACTACTTCAAGAACTTTGCTTCATTTAGACACAGCCTGTTCTTTCAGCAGCGTGCAGATGACGCAACTTTCGACTTTCTGCTTTTCTTGAATGAAAACTAAATGTGGACCCGGTTCTTTGGGTGCCAAGGGGAAGAAATCTGTCAGAAGAGTCCATGACATAGAACTGCGTCTATAAGCCTCAACGATGCATCACAATGCGTACTAAGGTTCGCAAGAGGAATGCTGTAATTCTAAATACTGTAGGTCTATATCATTTTATAAGCACTACGCGAGGAAAAAAAAAAGTGGCGAAATATCCCAGACTAGCGCCTCCCATCAGCGGAGTTGACAGTTGTGTCCCCTCTTACAAACAGATGATATTCGTAGTGATTCTGAACGTTGATTTACATGTTCTGAGTTTGAATGAGTGGACGTTTAATTTTTTTCTGGTTTCAAATGTTTAATTATTCATCTTATGTAGTAAAATTATAAACAGTCGACCAGTTGCAATAGATAAAGAAATCTTTACCTAGGTTTCAACAAATTTAAATTTGTCGTCTTCAGAAGGCGGCGATTTTACATTAGTAAATCGCCACCTTCTGAAGAAGACAAATTTAAATTTGTTGAAACCTAGGTAAAGATTTCTTTATCCATTGCAACTGGTCGGCTGTTTATAATTTTATTACGTGGAACCGTTGCTGTTGTGCAACTATGTTTAAAATACATCTTATGTAGCTTGATACTGTGTAACTAACAGCACTCACTTATTTCTTCAGTTACGCTTATACGAGTAAGTTGCGAGTTGGTCGTTTCCGGACCAGAGTCCTCGACTTCAAATTGATATATTTGCCCTTCTACATACCTGAAGGTTTGTAGCATCGTCACAGAGTCATCCGGTATACTACAATAGCTACTGACCGATGCATGACACTGGGCACATCGTATCAATATTATCGATTTCCCTTTTATGTAAATTATGTACTGAGCGAGGTGTCTCTTTAAGTGTCCTAGTCTCTCTTACCTTCAGATTCATCGAGCATTTCTGTTACAGTTTCTTATGGCCTGTACAGGAAGTTTTCGGTCCATTCTGAGAGATGAATGTTGTCGGACTGCTATAGGGCTTCATCTGTTAGCGTCTTTTTGTCCTCGTCTCATAGGTTAAGGAATACTTTCTTATCGGAATTGATTATGAAAAACAAGTGTTGGACTGCGTCATTTGATCATTGAGCTCTTAAGAACAGGAAACACAAATCTCTACAACTTGCGTTGGTCTCAGAATCAATCCTTCCTCTTTCGGGAGAAGCTTTTCTCTTTCTACTTATATCCTTGTATTCGAGCCCAGGAAACGCTCTCTGACGTTCCCCTGCTGACACTAATGTTTGTAATCACATGTCTAAGCCATAACTCCAGCCGCGCGTTCTCCATTGGCCCCAGTGACGTCATCAGTTCGTGACGAGTCCGTGGAGCAGTACAATTCCACGCGGCTTTGTTTTCTGTGCCAAGGAGATTAGCTGTTACTTAACGTTTCGGGAGCATTTCGTTAATTACGCGGTGAAAGCGCAGTTCCGCGGAATTAGCATGGCCTGGCAGGTAACACGATCCCGCGGCAGTCGGTTGGGCAAGTCGGCGCAATACTCGTTTCCCATCTGGGGCCCGCGAGGCTGGCCGTGCACCGGTGAAAGAGCAACCAAGAAACCAGAGGGAATAGGCGCTCAGCGGAGGGAGCAGGGTGAAGCAGTGCCGCGGAGCTGTTCTGCTATCTGGTTACGACTTCCATACGTCGCAGGTACCAAGTAGCACACCCTTTCAACTTTAGAGGCCTCTTACATCTACAAGGACGCCACCATACTGAAATTTACGCAACACTTTGACTGCCGGCCACCTAAACCTTGCCGTTTCTTAGAGTGCCGGCCATCTTATGGCTGTTTCAGGAACAACATGTCCATCGTAACATGACGAAGACCAATCGAGTACATCCATATACCTGATTTCATATTTAAAAGCGGGAGAAATCGTATCCTGCCGGATGACAGTATTGGCTGTCTAGCGAAACTTTCGCACCCCCTAAATTGACGATATATATATATATATATATATATATATATATATATATATATATATATATATATATATATATATATATATATATATATACACCAGTTTCCTTGGCGCCTCAGTGTATGTATATCTACTGAGGCGCCAAAGAAACTGGTACAGGCATGCGTATTCAAATACGAAGATACGTAAACAGCAACGCAGCGGTCGGCAACGCCTGTATATGACAAGTGTATAACGCAGTTGTTAGATCGATTACTGCTGCTAAAATGTCGGGTTATCAAGATTTAAGTGAGTTTGAATGTGGTATTATAGTCCGCCACGAGCGATGAGACACAGCATCCCAGAGGTAGCGATGAAGTGGGGATTTCCCCGTATGACCGTTTCACGAGTGTACCGTGAATATCAGGAATCCGGTAAAACATCAAATCTGCGTCATCGCAGAGGCCGGAAAAAGGCCCTGCAAGAACGGAACCAACGACAACTGAAGAGAATCGTTCACCGAGACAGAAGTGTAACCCTTCAGCAAATTGCTGCAGATTTCAATGCTGGGCCATCAACAAGTGTGAGCGTGGGAACTATTCAACGAAACATCATCGATATGGGCTCTCGGAGCCGAAAGCCCATTAATGTACCCTTGATGCCTGCACGACACGAAGCCTTGCTACTCGTCTGGGCCCCGTCAACACCGATATTGCACTGTTGATGACTGGAAATGTGTTGCCTAATCGGACGAGTATCGTTTCAAGTTCTATCGAACGGATCGAAGTGTACAGGTATGCAGAGAACGTCATGAATCCATGGACCCTGCATGTCAGCAGGGGACTGTTCAATCTGGTGGAGGCTCTGCAACGGTGTGGGGCGAGTACAGTTGGAGTGATATGGGACCCCTGATACGTCTAGATACGACTCTGACAGGTGACACGTACGTAAGCACCTTTTCTGATCCCCTGCATCCATGCATGTCCATTGTGCATTTCGACGGACTAGGGCACTTCCAGCAGGATAATGCGACACCCCACACTTACAGAATTGGTACAGAGCGGCTCCAGGAACACTCTTCTGAGTTTAAACAGTACCGCTGGCCGCCAAACCCCCCAGACATGAACATATCTGGGGTGCTGTGCTGTTCAGGAAGGATCTCCACCTCCTCGTACTCTTACGGATTTATGGACAGCCCTGCAGGATTCATGGTGTCAGTTCCCTCCAGCACTACTTCAGACATTAGTCGAGTCATTCCACCTCGTGTTCCGGCATTTCCGCGTGTTCGCGGGTGCCCTACACAATATTAGGCAAGTGTAACAGTTTCTTTGGCTCTTCAGTGTATATAGTAGTTTGAGATTAAATAGCCTGAAACTTTCGATCTCGAAAGGGTAAGGAAAGGATTCGGCCGCTCCCTTTTCAGAAAAACTATCCCGGCAGATGCCTGCTGCGATGTAGAAAAATTACAGAAAACGTAAGCCCGAATGGCCAGACACGGATTTGTACTGTCCTCGTCCGGAACGGGAGTCCAATGTGCTAACCACTGCGCCAGAAAAAGGGAGGTTGTCGCAGTCGGCAGAAGTGAGATTTTGAAGACGAATGGCAGATTAGACAAGAACAAACAACAAAATAAAAGCAGAAATAAGGTTGAAGCTACTAATGCAATGTACAAGAGAATAAAGTGTGTTTCAAAATCATTATATAATTTTCAAGGCTTTGTAGCCTTAATTAAATTATACTTATATTTGTAAATCATAAACCAAATGTGAGAGCAACTCAATCAATTTTTGTCACACGTGTTCAATGTGAGCATCATTCGTCACTCACTGAATCGAAAGGCGAGTTCTTGTCAAATCTTGATCAATGTGTCTGAAGTAATTGTTTCTACAATGCTGTTTCTAAAGTCGGCTAGATCAGTTGGCAGAGGTGGCATATACTCATGACCCACCAAGTATAAAAATCACACTGCGTCAGGTAGTGTGTTCACATTTACACTTATTGTTGGGTGAAGTGTCGAATCATCACTCAAGAGGACGCAACGCAGAAAAGCTTTGTCATGGAGCAACATTTCTTTTGTGAGGTTCTAAGGTAAACCAGAGTCTGTCAGCTTTAGACATTATAGTAACTGCAAACGATAAGGACGTAGCTGTTAAGTATCTCCTCAAAAGTCTCCACTCAGACGACACTGCGATTACTAAATCACGACTAGACTTCCGAACTGATGTCATTGGACTTCCCGCGGAAGACTCTCCCTCGTTTAACACGATGTTGAGTGACTCTCGGTCGTTCCATACTCTTGCCTTTACGCACAGATTAACAAACAAAACTGTTTGAGTTGCTCTTTCATTTGAAGTACCGGTATTGTTTATAATTGTAAGTTAAATGTAATAAAAAACAAAGCCTTAAAATGTGTATATTCGTTCCGAAACACCCTGTCTGCCAGATCAAACATTTAGGCAATATGAACAATGCTAGTTTTTCGGAAAACGAAATACTTGTACCAGCCATCGGGTCGATGGCGCTTAGCACGGCCACACAAATGACTGACCGAGGAACAGCAACAACAGAAGCGGAAGCTTGCGGCAGAGAGTACAGCCAAGTGATTGGAGAAAGAAAATAAATTCCCATGAGCAACCATTAACTCCTTTTTGAACAGTGTTTCAAAATTTCATGTTTCTTTTTCAATAGATAACGCTACCTGTATGGAATAGAGTATTTATTATAATTTATCGAGTTTATTTAGAAAATATAGGATGTTGCTCCTAAGCAATTAGGTTTTCTACTCCTTCAAACATTACTTTAGTTTTACGTAAATTAATATAACAAACCTATATTTTTTTTAAATGTAAGAGAACTAAGCAGTTCTACGTGGCTGTCATTCATTCAAGATCGAGGTAACAAACGAAAGAACATGCCATCCTACTACACACAGTTTTCGTGCAGCCTGGCTAGAAGTTACTCTATACCAGAACTACGGTTCGGTTGTGTTGACACCCTACACAAATGATGTAGTAAATGTAACATTATCGTTAGTTTTGGTAGCATTGGTAGGGAGAGAAACATAACTGAATGCGTGAGAGAGAACCTGGGAGCCGACGACTTCTCTTTGTTTCTTTGCTTGCTTGTCGATTGTGTATTTTACATCGTAACAAAATGTAAACTACATTTCATAAGTAATAAAAATTAATTGATCGCGTAACTTCTGCACCTTTATGTAACCAAAGAAATTACTTCTGATGCAAGTACAGTTTACATGCACACGTATGAAAAACATCTATATAATTGTTGTTACTATTTTGCACTCAGTACAACGGTCTTCATCATGATCGAAGACAAGAGTTTTCTGTTATTATGGACAACCATGACTGTTCTTTGTGAGTAACAAAAACATGTTTTATGTAAGTTCGACGAAGTACAGAAGCAATGTTTGATATGTCTTTGTTTTGCATTTTTCAAAAATTTATCTTTTTATCAAGAAATTGCGTTTCCTAGCGCTGTGTAACGAATCTGTGTTGTTTTTTATCTTTCCTACAACATCCCCTTTTTCACATTACTAATTGACAATTTTCAAATAAAACCCAAATTAAATATTGGCAGTTTTAAATTTTCCTATAAATATTGTTTATTTTTAGGTAACAAAGTGGGGGTAACTATGTAGAACGTGGCCCTTTATCTACCCTATTCAGTTTATAGGCAGCTCACTGCTTCCAGTTTCTACGGGAATCTTGTAAGACACTGATTACATACACAGGCAAAGCGATCGAAATGAAGTAACACCTGGTACGTATGCAACACACGTAACGTACAGGTAACACGGTTACGATATTAAGTGACCAATACTACTAGGAAAACTGCCGTAAACTACGCTTACCTATGTTAGTCCATGATAGCCTACGGTAGTTTTACGGCTCTAATCCTGACATGTGTGTGCCATCTGATGACAAAATGCGGCGCTATAAAGGAAGACGCTACCAACTACACGTAGACACTGGATAATACGGCAACACCGGCGGTTGAAAAGCACGATACGGGCTCCGAGGGCTCGTGCAATGGCAGCTGGCAATCAGTGTTGCCTGAGAGCTGTCAGTTGAAGGATGAAAACGAATTCATGACGGCTTCAGGCTGAGGTGTAAGGTATCAGCGTTATGTATTGAGGAGGAGACTAAGTTTTTGCCCAGAGCGCTTTTATTTTTAAAGCATCAATTCCATTCCTTCACTCTGAACATCGCTTCTTCGTCACAGAAATGGCCGAAGGACGTTGGTATCGCAGAAATGTAGAGAACTGGTATCGGGGCTTCTTTGATTGTCAGTTTACCTTGCGCCCTTAAAATTGGCTCTCTCACTTTCCTACCAGCGCTCGGAGCAAATGCGTAAGCGCCGTTAAGACCGCACACACATAAAACTCCCTGAGAGGGCGCACCCGAGCCCGAGCAATAACGAGCGCCGGTGAGGGGTGCGGCAGGGGCAGGAGGGAGGGGGGGGGGAGCGGTAGTGAGAAGAAAACTCATCCGAGGTGGCCCACTTCTACGCAGCAATGGATCCGTCAAAAAAGGCCGCCACTCTCCTCTGGCGGGGGTATTCGGAAGCTCTCGCTCGTTTGTCGGCACCGCATTAAGCGCGCGGACCCCTTAACGGTGCGCCGTTAGGCGGTGCGGGTTCCTTAGCGGCGTTATTTACGAGGGCAACACGACGACGCGACACAGTGTCGGCAGCGGCGTCGTGTTGTAGCTGCGGGACGAGGAGCAAGGGACACCCCCGCCGTTCTTTCGCCTATAACCCGCGGGGAGCACGCTGTTAATCAGCTGCTGCTGAAAGGGGCCGCCACCTGTGCCGCACAGAAATTTCGCCCGCCCGCCCGCCGCCATCAGCTTCCTAACCCCGTGCACGGGTATCAGGTGCTCTTAAAGAAGGCCGCCGTTCTGCTCAACAGGAGGCAAGCGGAGAGCTCTCTTCACTCGTGTCTTGCCACCAGTACGACAGACCCCAGCCTGTCGAGCTGTCTGCATAGCATTGCTGCCCCATCATTGTACAGTAGCTGGCTTCCACGAAAGTAATAGTACAATGTGAGATGCATCCATGTATCGAATTTACTACACTACTGGCCATTAAAATTGCTACACCAAGAAGAAATGCAGATGATAAACGGGTATTCATTGGACTAATACATTACACTAAAACTGACACGTGATTACATTTTCACGCAATTTGGGTGCATAGATCCTGAGAAATCAGTACCAAGAACAACCACCTCTGGCCGTAATAACGGCCTTGATACGCCTGTGCATTGAGTCAAATAGAGCTTGGATGGCGTGTACAGGTACAGCTGCACATGCAGCTTCAACACGATACCACAGTTCATCCAGAGTAGTGACTGGCGTATTGTGACGAGCCACTTGCTCGGCCACCATTGACCAGACGTTTTCAGTTGGTGAGAGATCTGGAGAAGGTGCTGGCCAGGGCAGCAGTCGAACATTTTCTGTATCCAGAAAGGCCCGTACAGGACCTGAAACTTGCGGTCGTGCATTATCCTGCTGAAATGTAGGGTTTCGCAGGGATCGAATGAAGGGTAGAGCCACGGCTCGTAACACATCTGAAATGTAACGTCCACTGTCCAAAGTGCCGTCAATGCGAACAAGAGGTGACCGACACGTGTGACCAATGGCACCCCATACCACCACGCCGGGTGATACGCCAGTATGACGATGACGAATACACGCTTTCAATGTGCGTTCATCGCGATGTCGTCAAACACGGATGCGACCATCATGATGCTGTAAACAGAACCTGGATTCATCCGAAAAAATTACGTTTTGCCATTCGTGCAGCTAGGTTCGTCTTTGGGTACACCATCGCATGCGCTCCTGTCTGTGATGCAGCGTCAAGGGTAACCGCAGCCATGGTCTCAGAGCTGATAGTCCATACTGCTGCAAACGTCGTCGAACTGTTCGTGCAGATGGTTGTTGTCTTGCAAACGTCCCCATCTGTTGACTCAGGGCTAGAGACGTGGCTGCACGATCCGTTACAGCCGAGCTTATAAGATGCGTGTCATCTCGACTGCTAGTGATACGAGGCCGTTGGGATCCAGCACGGCGTTCCGTATTACCCTCCTGAACCCACCGATTCCGTATTCTGCTAACAGTCATTGGATCTCGACCAACGCGAGCAGCAATGTCACGATACGATAAACCGCAAACGCGATAGGCTACAATCCGACCTTTATTAAAGTCGGAAACGTGATGTTACTCATTTCTGCTCCTTACACGAGGCACCACAACAACGTTTCACCAGGCAACGCCGGTCAACTACTGTTTGTGCATGACAAATCGGTTGGAAACTTTCCTCATGTCATCACGTTGTAGGTGTCGCCACCGGCGCCAACCTTATGCGTATGCTCTGAAAATCTAATCATTTGCATATCACAGCATCTTCTTCCTGTCGGTTAAATTTCGCATCTGTAGGACGTCATATTCGTGGTGTAGGAATATTAATGGCCAGTAGTGTATGAAAGTAGTATATACATACAAAACATAAACAGTCATGACTGACCCGTGTGTGGGTATCAAGCGCTCTTAAAGAAGGTTCCGTTCTGATCAACAGGAGGCAAGCGGAGAGCTCTCTTCACTCGCGTCTTGCCTCCAGTACGACAGCCGGCTGGCTGACGAGCTGCCTGTATAGCATTGCTGCTGCATCATTGTACAGTAGCGGAAAGCAGTATAAAGGTTGACTTCCACGAAAGTAATAGTACAATGTCTGATGAATGCATGTGTCGAATTCACTCTGAGCCGGCCGCGGTGGTCTAGCGGTTCTGGCGCTGCAGTCCGGAACCGCGGGACTCCTGCGGTCGCAGGTTCGAATCCTGCCTCGGGGATGGGTGTGTGTGGTGTCCTTAGGTTAGTTAGGTTTAAGTAGTTCTAGGGGACTTATGACCTAAGATGTTGAGTCCCATAGTGCTCAGAGCCATTTGAACCATTTTTTTTGAATTCACTCTGAAACTAGTACATACATGCAAAACTTAAGCAATCATGACTGAATTACATAATGTCATTCATAACACGAGTAGAAAAATAAGGCGTTTTCCGGATGGAAATTAGTGTGTTGGCATAAGCTGTCGCCAGGACCCCAGTCGGCAAAGAGGTTGCAAGAAGATCGTCAACAGAAGCTGAATGAAGAGCAGCTGCCAGGAGAGGGGCAAAAGACAGATTCGTTAGTAACGTGCCGCCAACGCACTTTCGACCGCTAGTATTTAGATCGCCGCCGCGGACTGGAGGGCCCAGTCAGTCAGAGACAATTCCAGGCAGTCACCCAGTCAGTCCCTCAGAATCTCAGTCAGTACATAGCGACCAGTGTAGCATTTATAGTGGGATTTGTACTTCACCAGCAGTGAGGCTAACACAATTGCGGAATTGCCTGTACCACAACCACTGGCTTAAAGATAGGTGACTTCTCGTTCTTATGAATAAATAACGCAGTTAATAGATATGTGCAGTTGTGTTGTGGAAAAGGATACAAGCCACCAGCCAACATCCTCTCCCTGCTTCCCCTGGTACAAGACTCTACAGTGTCAACGACGACAGAAAAGTTAGTGCGAAGGCACTCACTGTCCTCTAGTGTTGTTGCATTGTTAGTTGTTTGTCCAAAATCCATTCTTCCTCATTACTGAAAGCTGGGTGTTAATACTTCTTTGCAAAGTTGACCAATGATTCTGCTGTGGTGTGCATACACAGATTCTGAGTCTTTCTTTCTTTCTTTCACTTACGCCATAGTCCCGCAGCGATCGCAGGGTCGGCGTGGTTACAACGGATTTGGCAGTGTTAGTGTTAGGGATGGCTGGATGCCCTTGCTGCCGCCACCTCGTACCCGCCCAGGTCGGAATCAGTGTACCCCAACTGTCTGCATCGAGTGTAAATCGTGAAATAGTGCGGACGTGTTTCAAATATCTGCGACGCGTGTAACTGAGGCGGAACGTGGGGACCAGCCCGGTATTTACCTAGCGGGATGTGGAAAACCACCTAAAAACCACACCGAGGCTCAGCGGCACACCGGCCGTCGTCGTTAATCCGCTGAGCGGATTCGATGCGGGGCCGGCGCTCCTACCCGAGTCCAGGAAGCAGCGCGTCAGCGCTCTCCGCTACCCTGGCGGGTACACAGATTCTGAGTCTGAGAGATTACTATTGCGAGTAGCAGCGAGCGAGCAGTTGTTGAGAGGAGTCGGAGTGGTCGGACGCAGCGTGCGCTGGAGGGACTCCGCGCGACTTGAGAGGTCGCAGTCTGCCGCGATCGTGTTAGTGGTGCCGGAGGAGACTTCGGTTTAATTAATGATTTTTGGCAATTTGCCTTTTTGCTGCACGTAGTTGTTGGTTGCTTGCGCACTGAAGCGATTTTGGCAGATTTGTGTATAAAAACATTGAGACTAATATTCGTATCTTTGTTTTGGCCACAGACGTGTTTATTGAGTATAGGCATTGTGGAATAATCAAGTCTGTGTAAAGTTCGTCAGTGCTTAAATAGTCTACTGCAAATATAGTAAATTAAAGTCGTTATTGGGCTCTTGCATTTCTTACACTTTTTAAGGTTAGTTGACCAAACCCCTCTCAATCACTGAATTTCTCTCTCTCTCTCTCTCTCTCTCTCTCTCTCTCTCTATATATATATATATATATATATATATATATATATATATATATATATATATTCCTATATATTTCTGGAAATTGAAATAAGAACACCGTGAATTCATTGTCCCAGCAAGGGGAAACTTTATTGACACATTCCTGGGGTCAGATACATCACATGATCACACTGACAGAACCACAGGCACATAGACAAAGGCAACAGAGCATGCACAATGTCGGCACTAGTACAGTGTATATCTACCTTTCGCAGCAATGCAGGCTGCTATTCTCCCATGGAGACGATCGTAGAGATGCTGGATGTAGTCCTGTGGAACGGCTTGCCATGCCATTTCCACCTGGCGCCTCAGTTGGACCAGCGTTCGTGCTGGACGTGCAGACCGCGTGAGACGACGCTTCATCCAGTCCCAAACATGCTCAATGGGGGACAGATCCGGAGATCTTGCTGGCCAGGGTAGTTGACTTACACCTTCTAGAGCACGTTGGGTGGCACGGGATACATGCGGACGTGCATTGTCCTGTAGGAACAGCAAGTTCCCTTGCCGGTCTAGGAATGGTAGAACGATGGGTTCGATGACGGTTTGGATATACCGTGCACTATTCAGTGTCCCCTCGACGATCACCAGTGGTGTACGGCCAGTGTAGGAGATCGCTCCCCACACCATGATGCCGGGTGTTGGCCTTGTGTGCCTCGGTCGTATGCAGTCCTGATTGAGGCGCTCACCTGCACGGCGCCAAACACGCATACGACCATCATTGGCACCAAGGCAGAAGCGACTCTCATCGCTGAAGACGACACGTCTCCATTCGTCCCTCCATTCACGTCTGTCGCGACACCACTGGAGGCGGGCTGCACGATGTTGGGGCGTGAGCGGAAGACGGCCTAACGGTGTGCGGGACCGTAGCCCAGCTTCATGGAGACGGTTGCGAATGGTCCTCGCCGATACCCCAGGAGCAACAGTGTCCCTAATTTGCTGGGAAGTGGCGGTGCGGTCCCCTACGGCACTGCGTAGGATCCTACGGTCTTGGCGTGCATCCGTGCGTCGCTGCGGTCCGGTCCCAGGTCGACGGGCACGTGCACCTTGCCGACCACTGGCGACAACATCGATGTACTGTGGAGACCTCACGCCCCACGTGTTGAGCAATTCGGCGGTACGTCCACCCGGCCTCCCGCATGCCCACTATACGCCCTCGCTCAAAGTCCGTCAACTGCACATACGGTTCACGTCCACGCTGTCGCGGCATGCTACCAGTGTTAAAGACTGCGATGGAGCTCCGTATGCCACGGCAAACTGGCTGACACTGACGGCGGCGGTGCACAAATGCTGCGCAGCTAGCGCCATTCGACGGCCAACACCGCGGTTCCTGGTGTGTCCGCTGTGCCGTGCGTGTGATCATTGCTTGTACAGCCCTCTCGCAGTGTCCGGAGCAAGTATGGTGGGTCTGACACACCGGTGTCAATGTGTTCTTTTTTCCATTTCCAGGAGTATATATATATATATATATATATATATATATATATATATATATATATATGGCAGTAGTTGTTGCAGTTATTATGACCATGCATTTCACTCTGCGTGGATCGCAGTATTGCTTTTGAAATATTTTTAGCATGTTGCTGTTCGCCCAGTTGCAGCAGCAAGACAAGATAAGTTGTGCAATGCAAACAGGAGCATTGCAGAACAGTTGTTAGGGGTTGTTACAGAATATTTTAAAACTCACAGTCAGGTACTGGAGAACTTATTTCTTTATGATTTGTAGAAAGAGTAATTAGTTTCTGTTGCTTTTTTGTTCTCAATCAGAATTCTACTATTGTCAGAGATGCAACGTCACATATTTTCGTACGCCCCTCAGCAGAAAAAAACAATAATCACTAATATACATGAGCTAAAAAGTAATCACGAATTAGTTTCATTACCTCAGAAACTCTCTTTGGCATTGATTTTGTTAGGGTTTGTAGATCTTGCAGTGAAATACTCGCCTAGTCTTCTCGTATCGCTGCTTCCAACTCACATACACCTCCAAATTCCTTTCTATTGTGACAAGCACTACTTGCAAGTATCTGTCACAGTTTTTTTTCCACGGGGTTCAAATCCGGCCTACATTCAAGCCTAGGGAAAACTCCGATATCTTTGTTCTCAAACCACTTTTTGGTTACAGTAGAAACATAAACAGATGCATTAGCTTGTTGAAATATTAGAATTTCGTGGCCTAGGTCCTCTGACATTATAATCAGTTCTGTCTCTAATATCGTAGAGGACGTGTTACAGTTCATTCAAGACTTCAGTCAAGCAATGCGTGTCATACATTTAAAACAAAATGCTGCCCAAATCATAACACTTCCAACACCCAAAATTTCAGTTCATTCTTACCTGCTGCTCTGTTCTCAGATGATGCCAGTGATATTGATCTCTATACTACCCATCTAAATCAAATTTCTCCTTATCACTGAAGATCACATTCTGAATTCCAGGACGCATGTTTTTCAGAAAACTCCAGTCTAGTCAGTGTCGGTACGGGTGGCTGGAGCTAATTTCTGCAGTTGTTTATTGAATGCAAGATGTTTGTCATGTGACAAAATTCGTTGTACATGTCAGGCAGCTACTGACAATTGTCAGTCAGCAACACGTTGAGAATAACGGTTTCTGACCCTTGCTTTGCGCAAAATCAATCCTTTCTATGCCTCAGATAATTTTCTGCTTTGCCCACATTTTCCATCCTGTCCATATCATGTGCCAAATATAACGAAATTATCGATCACTGTACTTGAAGGCGTCATCGTCTAGGCAGTTTGACGATTGGAGGGTCTCATTACCTTCCACGTAACGATTTTTGCTGATACACACATGATAACTGTTTTCCGCGTGGATTTGTCCCAGTCGAGGTTTATTTTCACATTATGCACTGTTGCTAATGGTGTCTGCGTCCTATCTGCAGTACAGGCACGTACGCACACACTAATACCGCACAGAGCCGACTGCCTTTATACCGAGTTCTACCACCTTAGACTTTGTTGTCCTGTTATGTGCTGTACTGCTGACATCAAATGCAATACCATGCGATTGCATTTGTCGGTATACTACAATTCGTACTATTCCACATACACTGTGCACAACCGACAACATTAATTTTCCTGCAAATATCAAAAATGGTTCAAATGGCTCTGAGCACTATGGGACTTAACTTCTAAGGTCATCAGGCCCCTAGAACTTAGAACTACTTAAACCTAACTAACCTAAGGACATCACACACATCCATGCCCGAGGCAGGATTCGAACCTGCGACCGTAGCGGTCGCGCGGTTCCAGACCTGCAAATATCCATTATGCTGAGTTTCACTACTGTGTTATGTCTTATTTCTTACTTCTTTCAGGGAACTGGCTTCAGACGGTTATCATCGTACTTCGAGGGGCGTTCAATAAGTAATGCAAGGCGTTTTTTACTGAAAGCTGGTTGGTTTCATTCAGTATTCCAATACACCAATACACCATGTTATTCACCACTCTCTTGGCTATAAAACCCTATTTTTCAACATAGTTTCCTTTCAATGCGACAGTCTTACGCCGCCAACGTCTTGCTGTTCCACTAACGTGCCCATCATCTACGTGCTGCTTCCAGCTGGGTGTACCAAATGGCTCTGAGCACTATGGGACTTAACATCTATGGTCATCAGTCCCCTAGAACTTAGAACTACTTAAACCTAACTAACCTAAGGACAGCACGCAACACCCAGCCATCACCTGAGTGTACCCTTCATTGGGCCCACGAGGTAGAAGTCGCAAAGTGCGAGATCCGGCCTGTAGGGTGGATGATGCAGAACAGCCTGATGACGTCTTGTGAGGATCCTCTCTGGTGCACAGACTTACGTGTCGCCTTGCGATGTCGCGGAGAACGAGACATTCGTTTGGATTTTTGTGGCGACGGACAGGCTGAAATCGTTTCTTCGATTTCCTGAGGGTAGCACAATACATAGGCTTGTTCGTTGCACCATAAGGAAGGACATCAAACAGACTAACCATTCTAGAGTCCCAGAAGACCGTCGCTGAATCTAACGATTGATATTGAGGCTTTGAACCTTTTCTTCAGGGGAGAGATGGTGTGACGCCGCTGCATGGATTACTGCTTTGTTCCGGTTAGGAGTGATGAACCATTCTTTACTTGCCTGTGACGATGCTCGGCAAAAAGCTGTTACGAATAAATTCCACACGGATGGTCCTTCGTTGCTCATTACGGCCTTCTGTTGGGTGAACCCAGCGGGTACACACCTTTGAGTATCACAACTGGTGGAGGAATGTGTCAGCACTACCAACAGAGAGGTCCAGTTGTGCAGCAAAAGCGAGGTGTTTGATTTTGATCTGTCGATCACTGCGAATGAGAGTGTCCGCACGTTCCACACAGCCGTGTGCAGCAGGCCGGCACGCTGGAAATCGGACAAGTTTGCGCGACCTTGTTGCGATGATGAGAGACCCTTGCCCAACGACTCAACGTGCTTTTGTTCACAGCCAGTTCTCCGTAGACATTCTGCAAGCGACTATGAATATTTTCGATGCTCTGGTTTTCTACCAAAGAAACTCAACGACAGCTCTCTGCTTGGAACGCGCCCCCATTACACGCGCCATTTTGAAGGCTGCTTATAGCGCCGCCACCTATCGGAACGTCATGTACAAAGGTGGTGAGGCGAAATATTCCACGATGTCCCACAACGAATTCCGCAATTTATCAGCCGAAATTTGCTGAGAGAAAAAAAGTGGCATTACTTATTGAACGTCCCTCGTGCTTGGCTAGGCATTCGAGAACTGTAGTCAGTTTTATCTCCACCTCATCAAATGTCCTATCTCGGCCAGCAGTTGCTTTTAATATAGCAAATTAATGCTTTACTTCCAGAGATAATTCCTTGATCATTTGTGTACAAGTTATACAAATGCGTGGGCAACGCACTTCCCGTAGGGATGACACAGAAGCAATCGGAAGTCTCCTCAACCCAACGATAACATTATCTGTCCGATCAACATGTCATCCAGCTGTTGGGTAACTGAAAGTCACGTTTGAAGAATCTTAATTTTCATGTCACCTTATCCTCCAAATGTTAGATATAAAATGTGGAAACTGATGTATGTAGAAACGTAACCTCGCCTTGGTAGCCCTTGCGGATCTTGGGTACTTTGGATTCTGGTGCTGGTCTGGTGAGGGCTACAAAGCAATCACAGTAGAAACTTCCATCTCTTTCTACACGTTTCCTCAAAGAGAGGACGCTGAAGCAGGACATATTCTGCTACGAAGGTCCGTGGGACTTGAGGCTGGAGGGTCGAACGTCTTCCAGTACACTACAGATTAGAAGTACTCTCTGGAGTCTGGGAGCTTGAAACTCGTTCCATTCTCTGATTGTGGCCCCTTGTCTGTTCTGGACTGATGTCTGCTAAGGTATGAAGCCAAGGTGTTGCTGCGGGTTGCAGCATTACAGTTGTTATGCGCATGGACTCATTTACAGAGACACCGATTTTACTGGTGTGGTGGTCCTGCACTATAACCGTAGAAAAAACTCTGCAGTTGACCACATTAGCCGCTTTACTGTGGGCATATAATAGTATATTTGTGACTCCAAGCTGTCCCTTGTCATGTTATTTCTACTGTTTAGTTTTCATCCAGTTTGCTACAAGAGTTTATTTACATGTTAGGAACGGTCAAGTGTGATGCCAAGGGATTTTGGATAATTTTTATGATTTATTTGTTTGTTGTAAAACGAAACATAGTGGTAATTATTCACCACATAGGTGCAAAAATAGTTGTATTACTCTCTCATCAAAAAAATTATGAAATCGACGTTGGCAGTAATGGTTGCGGATGCACTGCTGTGATTTTGAGATCACTAACAGTATATCATTACTAGGTCAATGCTAGAAAGTATGTTTCTCCGAGGTAAGTCCTACGTTGCTTTTCAGTTGAGCATACTTTCTAGATTTTGTCCACGAATATGACTTGACTGTGAAACTTCTCTTGTAGGCGAGATCCCTTAAACTGAGTTGAAGAAAGCATACTGCATGCGGCAGTTATAAAACTCAGTAAAACACAGGCTTAATACTGAACACCACTAACTGGATATTAAGTGAGATAAAATAAGAGGCATGCTAGTGAATATTGAAATAATCTCTTGTACGTAATGTTCTAAGGAAGACCAAAGTCAAATTATTGTGCCTTCCAGGAGTTTATTTCCCAACAAAGTAATTTGCATAACTCAATTTTTGTGCCGGCCGGTGTGGCCGTGCGGTTCTAGGCGCTTCAGTCTGAAGCCGAGCGACCGCTACGGTCGCAGGTTCGAATCCTGCCTCGGGCATGGATGTGTGTGCTGTCCTTAGGTTAGTTAGGTTTAAGTAGTTCTAAGTCCTATGGGACTGATGACCTCAGATGTTAAGTCCCATAGTGCTCAGAGCCATTTGAACCATTTTTTGATGGAAGGCCAGTTTCATCTGCAACGTAGTCAACATACTTACTCTAGCAGTTAATATTATAATCTGATTTCGTTCAGTAATATCGAAGTATGTGCTCCTGGGGAAATCATTAAAAAGGCCATTCAAACAGTTGTATGGTTGTGGAATCTAGTTATGGTAAAACGTACCATTACCTCCAACTACGGTGATGAGGTATTCCGTAGTGCAAATCACGAGAGAGATACTGAATTTATTTCCTCCCTAATGTATCTAGCGTCAGTGGTTTTAGAGTCTAACTCGAACATATCACTTTAAACTGAAACGCAAAATAATAAATATTATAAAAATATGCTTCCATGAAAAAGCCATTTCTTTATTTGGTTCCACTACCTCTATGAACTTAGTAAAAGTGGGAATCAAGGTGCCGATGGAGTTGTAAGCCTTTATCAAAAATCAGTTTCAGCCTAAAATGTTGACGTCAAATGATACTAAATATGGCAGCTGTGAAAATCTTGAGAAAAAAGACCAGGTACGTAGCATGCTATCATAGTATTGTCCAAAAGCCGTATTCTATGATGTTCCAGACATGTATGATATGAAGCTTCTTCGCAGAGATAATTTAAGAACAAAGAAGACAGTATTAAGAAGTAAAGGTGTTGTGTTGGCAGAAGAGCCAACACCGTGTTACAACTGGAGGCCGAAATGCACGCGTTTTAGCTCACGCAGGCTGGCGTGAGGAGGGAAGAACTATACTGACGTGAGGTCTGGAACACGACAAGGAATGAGAATTCAGAAAGCGGACATAATTAGTTTGATACTTAACTTTAATCCATTAATGAGGAACGTCGCTCTTGATGGTACATGATTCACAATATTATCTGTTCAGAAGACATATAGTAACTGAATATGGCGCCTTGCTAGGTCGTAGCAAATGACGTAGCTGAAGGCTATGCTAAACTGTCGTCTCTGCAAATGAGAGCGTATGTAGCCAGTGAACCATCGCTAGCAAAGTCGGCTGTACAACTGGGGCGAGTGCTAGGGAGTCTCTCTAGACTAGACCTGCCGTGTGGCGGCGCTCGGTCTGCAATCACTGATAGTGGCGACACGCGAGTCCGGCGTATACTAACGGACCGCCGCCGATTTAAAGGCTACCACCTAGCAAGTGTGGAGTCTGGCGGTGACACCAGGAAAGGCACTAATAATTTCAGGAACGTTTCACACAATAACAAGAGAAAACACTGTTACAAGAAGTATTAAACTAATCTAAACTAATGGAGAGATAAAAGCGAGAAGAAACACAAATACGGAAAAAGTCAAGGACATAAATTTACAACATAAATACAGGGTGTTAGGGGTATAAGTGCCGATATTGTGATAATTGGTACATTAATATGTACCCACTTGTGTGTATTAGTGGTTTTTTCTCTACTTCTAACAGTCTTCCCACAAACGCATGATGTAATTTACTTCTTGAGGTTTACTGCACAGTCATATCAATGCCATTAAGTGGACTAAGCTTGCCAATACAGACTATCTGGTTTGCGTCCACGTGACTACTGATAAATACATGATCTGCTGCCTACGGAAAATAATCTTAATGGGTTGTTTGCGCCACACGTACTTGGAGGTACTAATCAATCTAAAAACATACTAGTCGCAATAGCTAACATTATTGGTCTGCAAATGAAGTAAATACTGATGCAATGCTATTCCGTATACTGTCCTAAGTCATCAACAGAAATTATTATCTGCACTTACACCCATAAAGCCCTGTATATCAATTATTATTAAAAGGTGACATCTAATCGCTGTTATACACAGAAGTCTTGTGGTACAGTTTGTTACTCATGTCCTCATGTCTCAAAGTGACACAACTGAGAAGATAATCTCTAGCACCCAGCGGGTATATGAGATGTCAAAGTTCATTCAACAAAGCGATTCCGTTTCAAAATAATTAAAAACGAGCAAACACATCGGAAAACAGTCGAACTTGGTAAAACATCGAGGGCGAACACACACGCTGACACACAAAAACACAACACACACACACACACACACACACACACACACACACAATCCAAACCGATGATTTCATAGTTTATAAACACTTAGTTTCAGAATTTAATTTTTGTGAAAAGTAAACATGATACTTAAAGAATCTGAAACCTTCTGCCGATAATCGTTAGCTACAGTCGCTATCTAATGTTGTAAGTAGTATCGCAAATCAGGCCTCTGTTTGTTCACATTCGATATGAGTCATGGCATAGCGAGAGGTCGAATCCTAGGCTCTTGTCGGCGCTATAGTCTAATAACACCGCACGCAGCGAAGGACTGAGCCGGCTTCCCTGTGACAATGCCCATTGTTGCAGAAGCCATACATGGGAGTCCCTATTAGAGCGACTGAGCTAGCCCAGAGATTTGCGGCTAAGCCTTATCCAATCCTGCGCGTACTAGAGCACTCTCGAAAAATAATGGAAACGAAATCCCATTGGGAGAGAACTGTGCACGTAAGTGAAATTTTTAGATGAAGGACTTTTTGTCTGTTTCAGACTTCTGGTCCTGTTCGCGTTGACGTATAAAAATCTCTGGACACTTTCTGTAAGCGAAAAAGAAAGAAAAAGCATTATCAAAACCCAGTTACAAGCTAAAAACATTTTGTAGTAAGAGCTACTGGCAACGTACACAAATCTCCATGTTCAAGATCTGGAAGATTATAGAAGACATTAAAGAAATTCAGTCATTTCCAAATATCACGAGTCCCATGGCAGAAGACCTTCCATTTCAAGGTACAAGATGATGCAAGACTGACGAAGTATTGACGATCCGTACGTTGTGTAACTAGTTTTAAAAATGTACTGAATTTTACTCTTCACAAAACACTGTAACTGAAGATTTAACAACATTCTCTTTATAGCTTTTATATATTACACAGTATTTAAATATGTAGAACTAGAAATATTTACAAACGCAGCACAAAACACAGCCTCATATCTCACAACAACAAAAACAGCAGATTATGCTGGAAACTGCTTGTGGCTGTCTCCGAAGGGCGTCCCTTCCTGTGATCCTAAAGCCGGCCAATAGACTAAAACACCGAGCGGGAAACATCGTGTTTTCCTAAGTACAATATCCTCAAGGTACAACACTACCCCACTACCATTTACTCTGTTTACTACGAACAACCAGAAAGCATCTAACTTGTATCATTAACACGAGCAATGGATTCTGTGAGTACCTTACACGTTTGCTGTACCATGCACGTTAATTTTATGTTGCACAAGGAAAGAGGACACACGTGTACTTACGGGGTTTCAATCACGTCACAATCGGTAGTAGACGAGTTCCACTTCATGAACGTGCAGCAATTTGTTAATGTATTCTAATTTCGACGACTATCTCTTCAGTTTTCCCACATACCAACTGGGATCATAAAATAGCTTCCAGTCCTCTTATATTTTTTTCTTTTTTCTTGTTTTCCCTATA
This sequence comes from Schistocerca cancellata, assembly GCF_023864275.1. Classification (NCBI taxonomy): domain Eukaryota; kingdom Metazoa; phylum Arthropoda; class Insecta; order Orthoptera; family Acrididae; genus Schistocerca; species Schistocerca cancellata. The sequence continues at coordinate 77,158,369 of NC_064634.1, read as the reverse complement.
CACCACCTTCTTCTCCCCTGCTCTCTTTTTCTTTCTTCTGTCTTGTTATTAATGATGACTTATTTTTCTCTGCCCTGAAAGGCTTCTAATTTAAGTATTTCTTTCTTAAAGAATGGATATGTTGTAATTTCCGATTCTTTGATATTGTTTCCTTTATAGTTGTCTCCTTATTTATTTAATACATTAATTGTTGACTTCTTTTATTCAGAGGAGCAGGTCTCTTTTGTTTTCCTGTTCTTTGATTCGGCAGAGGTGTCCAAAGAAGCTTGCCCTCCAGTTTCCTATTTTTTAAATAGTTTCTGTATATTTTCGTAGACGCCCTCCTTACTTCTCATTTTCCAAAACGTTGCTGTTTGTATTGCCCCCATTATATTTCTAAAAATCCATCTTTCAAGTATATCTACACTGTTTACCTCGTAGTTCACTTTTAAGCATTTAAGTGCGTATAGCCATTCACCTCCTAGCACTACCCTTGCTGTAATTATTACTATTATTAATTATTATCGTTATTTATTGCTGTAGTTTATAGACCGGAATCATCTTTGAAATGCAATTAAAAATTAATTAGAATTTGTGTCTTTCTTAAAAATTATTATCAACATGGAGATTACAGCTGTGAAAACTTAGCTATGTAAATTTACGTAATCGAAACATCCACATATATAGTAACAAAGATAGATTTAATAACACTTCTAACTGTATTTAATTGTAACTAATTAGAATGAGAAGAAAAGAAACAGGAAAGCAGAAAAAAGAGGAGAAATGGCGGTTACCATTTCGCCGTCTGCATTATCATGCCATCAGAATGAATGATGCAGCCTGTAAGCATTAACGTCCACGGGCTTCCCCACACAACTTCTGTTGACGACGTCCCGATGATTCTCCGTTGCCATGGCTGAGGTTTCTCCCTGTTGTCCTCCCTCATTACAGGCCATCATGAGGTGAGACGTACAAACTTGCCGACGAGATGACTCCTACAACGCTGAATCGCCACTGGCTAACTCTGCGCACATACCACCGTAAGATACTCAAACGTTTTTACGTTCACCATAACGCGCTGGTCTACAATTCTCATAAAGTTTATTGGAAATTTTGCCCACAGTTTATCGCAGTCTTTTATCATTTCATATAAAGACACGTTTGAGGAAGTTACAACTTCTCTGTGTTCTTCATACTGAGGGCAATGTATTACTCCGTGATTTTCAGTTCTATACTGGCCGCATTGACATCTAGATCCCTGTTAGCTGCATGCATGTTGAGGTCAATACGGATTATTTCAAGGGAGTTACGCACTTTCTAGTCATATCTGATGTGTTATGAGAAGTGAAATATCGTGGAAGATCTCTTGATGTGGTATTTAATGTATTTGGCTTTGATGTCCATGACTATAGACTAAAATAATTATTATTGCTTAGGGTTAAATGCTGTCACTCTACAAAAACAGATTTACTTGTATGGACAACAGTTCACGTAGTGTAATGCTTGTGGCTGAAACCAATAGTTTATACTTTTAATTTTTTAGTTGCATGTATGTTGAATTCAATACGGATTATGTCAACGGAGGTACGCACTTTCTAATCATATTTGATGTGTTATGAGAAGTGAAGTATAGTGGAAGATCTCTTGATGTGGTATTCACTGAATTTTTTTAACAAAAAAGGAAGGAAAATTTACCAATCACTGTTTGGGTCTCACCATGTAAACGTCACCCAACGTGGCAAAAGTCACGCTGTCAACACGCACACGATTTATTTTAATGTCTCCAAACATAAAAAAGCTGTCCAGTGTAAAACATACAGCACACTACCAACCTTTTTCATAACTTCCATTGTCGGAAGACTTGTTCCGACTCGTTGATTCTTTTATGAATTTTTGACGTTTATGTTCTTCAATCTGTAAAACAAACACACTCACACACACAAAAAAAGAAACGTATGCAAGTACTAGTTTCCGTCAGAAGAATTTCAAGATATCTGAAAGATCTGAAATATACGGCGAAGAATTTGTTAAAGGGAGTTGATGAATGACTGTTTTATACAAACTGACAATTTTAGGGCACACACTTAACCTCGAGTGTTAACGTCCTATCTTTTTATGACACGAACGTATTCTCCTCCGGACAAGGGGCTCGGAATTTACTTCGGAGTCGTTGGTGTGGAAGTGTGACATCACAGGCAACTTGAGAAGCAGGATGTCTCGTCGTAGCTTCTAGTAAATGGGGAAAAAAGGATGTGTCACAGCTGCTTAAGAAGCTTTAACGAAATTTACTGCAGACATTTTCTCAGACGATTTCCCGTCTGTGTGTCGTTTTCTCATGCAGAGGCCTATGCGGGCCGTCTGTCTTCATGTACTATTGAACCAATTTCGTTCAACTTTTTCATAATATTACTGTCAGGTGTCCGATATACAATACGCTACTTAAATTATTGGAAGTGTTAGTAGATCTGACTTTTCTGAAAGAACGAATTTCGTGTAGTAATTACACTAGCTGTTCATGAAGGGTGCCACTTAAATCAATACAACTGAACTACAATGGCCGCGCGGGATTAGCCCAGCGGTCTGAGGCGCTGCAGTCATGGGCTGTGCGGCTGGTCCCGGCTGAGGTTCGAGTCCTCCCTCGGGCATAGTTGTATGTGTTTGCCCTTAGGATAATTTAGGTTAAGTAGTGTGTAAGCTTAGGGACTGACGAACTTAGCAGTTAAGTCCCATAAGATGTCACACAAATTTGAACATTTTTTTGAACTACAATGAAGTGCCAAAGAAACTGGTATAGGCAAAGGTATTCGAACACAGAGATATGTAAACAGGCAGAATATGGCACTGCGGTCCGCAACACCTATATAAGACAAGTGCCTGGCGCAGCTGTTAGATCGGTTACTGCTGCTAAAATGCTAGGTTATGAAGATTTAAGTGAGTTTGAACGTGGTGTTATATAGTCGGTGCACGAGCGATGGGACACAGCATCTTCGAGGTAACGATGAAGTGGGGATTTTCCCGTACGACCATTTGACGAATGTACTGTGAATATCAGGAATCCGGTAAAACATCAAATCTCCGACATCGCTGCGGCCGGAAAAAGATCCTACAAGAACGAGACTTACGGCGACTGAAGAGAATCGTTGAACGTGACAGAAGTGCAACCCTTCAGCAAATTGCTGCAGAATTCAATGATGGGCCATCAATAAGTGTCAGCGTGTGAATCACTCAACGAAACATCGTCGATATGAACTTTTGGAGCTGAAGACCCTCACACCTGCTCTTGGTGACGGCGCGACACAATGTTTTATGCCTCGGCTCAGCCCGTCAATAGCGACTTTGGACTATTGATGACTGGAAATATGTTTCCTGGTCGGATGAGTCTCGTTTCAAATTGTATCGAACGGATGGACGTGTACGGGTATGAGGACAACTTCATGAGTCCATGGACCCTGCATGTCAGCAGGGGACTGTTGAAGTTGGTGGAGGCTCTGTAATGGTGTGGGGCGTGTGCAATTGGAGTGACATATGACCCTTGATACGTCTAGATACGACTCTGAGAGGTGACACGAACGTAAGCACCCTGTCTCATCACCTGCGTCCTTTCATGTCCACTGGGCATTCCGACGAACTTGGGCAAGTCTAGCAGAACAATGCGACACCCCACACGTCCACACCTCCAGAACAGCTACAGAGTGGCTCCAGAAAAACTGCAACGTGCTATTCGGAAGAGATCTCCACCCGCTCGTATTCTTACGGTTTTATGGACAGCTCTGCAGGATTCGTGGTGTCAATTCCCTCCAGCACTACTTCACACAATATTCGAGTCCATGCCGCGTCGTGTTGTGGGTCTTCTCCGGGCTCGCGTTGGCCCTATACGATATTAGGCAGGTGTACCATAAAATATTTTTATGGCTAACGCACGCTGTTGTCCGTTGTCACGAACCTACAGTGCTGCCACCTGCAAATGGCTGCCACTACTCATTTCAAACATTCCCGTTATTCTGTGTCACCTTGTATATGGTTGCAGATGACGGGCTGTGAAACAAAACAGCTGCACTAGTTAACATAAAATCCAGGAGATCCACAGCATGTGGTAACAAAATGTATGTGAATTCGAAGGACAACACGCACACACCCATGCCCGAGGGAGGACTTGAACCTCCGGCGGGAGAGGCCGCTCAAACCGTGACATGGCGCCTCAAACCGCGCGGCCACTACGCGTGGTCATGTGCTAACAAGATATATACATATATATACAGGGTAATTACAAATGATTGAAGCGATTTGACAGCTCTACAATAACTTTATTATTTGAGATTTTTTCACAATGCTTTCACACACATACAAAAACTCAAAAAGTTTTTTTAGGCATTCACAAATGTTCTATATGTGCCCCTTTAGTGCTTCGGCAGGCATCAAGCCAATAATCAAGTTCCTCCCACACTCAGCGCAGCATGTCCCCATCAATGAGTTCGAAAGCATCGTTGATGCTTTAAACTGCGCATATCATCGCCGAATGGAGTTAGCAGTTGGTGGATCTTTGTTGAACTTCGTCCTGAAGTGTCGTTGCACTGTTATGACTGACTGATGTGAGTGCATTTCAAGCACGACGTACAGTTTCTCGGCTTCTGTCGCCATTTTGTCTCACTGTACTCTCGAGCGCTCTGGCTGCAGAAACCTGAAGTGCGGCTTCAGCCGAACAAAACTTTATAAGTTTTTCTACGTATCTGTAGTGTGTCGTGACCATATGTCAATGAATGGAGCTACAGTGAATTTATGAAATCGCTTCAATCATTTGTAATAGCCCTGTATATATACTACATTAGGTCTGTTTTTCAAATATGTCAATACTGTCTTGAAAACTCAAATTTATTTGTGCACAAGCACTGAAAAGAATTTTTCTCGTTTTATGGAAAGAAAGTAAAACACCCACTGATGATTCTCAAACATCAGAGAAACATGTCTGGGGAATAAAAAAAAAAAACAAAGAAAATTGTGTTTTGCTCAAGGCGGACCCTCTCCAATAGCAACTTATATTTGTTCACTGCGCAACGGGATTAGGATCTGTTGCGGTAGTCACAATAGTCAAATATGCAACACAGAATAACTGCTAACAATACGATTTAAAGTCATTTCATTTATGACACAGTTCGAATGTACAAGGTTTGCCAAGTCACACTAGGCACGTCAAAACAATACGTTACTTGAACTAGATTGTGAGACATGAATAAATACACTTGTGTAGATTCAGTTATAGCGTCAATCCAACCATCATTCGTTGTCAGAGACTATGTTGTTATTTGAAACTGCGTGCAGTGGAACAGAGTATTATTACTAAAAGTAGAGGAAATGGTCAGAGACGTGAAATGTTTAATGATACTCATCAAATGCATCAATGATCTCACAATACGCAATCGCGAAATGGCGGAGGACAAACGGTTGTACCTATCCACGTATTAATACTCAAGAAGTCAGCAAGGGAAGGAGAAATAAGAAATATCTTATGCATGTCGTAGTAAGCCTAGACAACAGTTTAATAGGTTTCACTTCTGGAGGAGGTCGAGTGGATGTTGCAACATACATAGCATGTTACTTCAGTTTCAGTAAAACTCTTTTCATACCGAACACTTATCCTTAGTTGAAATCCATGTTCATACGAGGGAAAATATACATTTACAAACACAGAACACATAACTGTTCTTGTACTGAATAATTCTGTAATGTAACGTGGCAGCAGTTTTTATATTGTACTGAATGAAAGTTCAAATGGTTCAAATGGCGCTGAGCACTATGGGACTCAACTTCTGAGGTCATTAGTCCCCTAGAACTTAGAACTAGTTAAACCTAACTAACCTAAGGACATCACACACATCCATGCCCGAGGCAGGATTCGAACCTGCGACCGTAGCGGTCTCGTGGTTCCAGACTGCAGCGCCAGAACCGCGCGGCCACTTCGGCCGGCTACTGAATGACAGTCAGATATCACTTTCTCTTAGTTATGGACCTTCGTACACAGTTCTGGCCAATGATACTAGCTCGCTGACGTATCTCAAGTGTGATGACGCTGTTTCAAACTGTATAAGGCCAGAGGCGCTCCACTCTGAAGCAGTGACCGCGCGGGATAGTGTGTAAGCTTTGGGATCGATGAGCTCAGCAGTTTGGTCCCATAAGACCTTACCACAAATCTCCAATTTTTACAGCAGCGGAGGCGTATGGAACCTATTGAGGAAGTGTCTTCGTTCACGGCTCTCACTCGTGGCTGCGTCTGGTAGCGGTTGTCCTTAGCTTGCGATTCCGTCGTGGGGTGCCATCTCTAAAATGAGACCTCACTCTTCGGACGAAACCACAAAATAGTATTTGAATTTAAACTGTGTAATTGACGCAAAACTGTAAGAACATGAAAACATATGAACCATGAGCCCTCGCCAGCGCAAAGACACGTGATCGGAGGAGTCGAACATAATAACCCTAACGTGAAACCAAATCCACACACGACTTACAATAAATGACTAAAAGAACTAAACGGTGAGAAAGAAATATTGAAATGTTCGTACAAGTTTCGGATTAAGGGACGGAAGCTGGATTCTGTAACAAGGTTGATATCTACTGACTTCACAAAGACACGAATAGTTGGCAACACTGCACTAATGACTACATGTACGCTTCAGCGACTGATATCGAGGTTGCCAGGACGAAACGAATGAAAGGCTGGCCGTAGCATGCGAGCATCTCAAGAATGATTTATTAGTATGCCTTTGCATACGAACAGTGACTTCGAATATCGCTATAAAGGGAACAGTCCCACCAAGAAACCGCGCACTCTACAACAACGTTCAACACCAGCCAACTGTCCCCACGAGGCTCCCGGAACAAGTGTGTCTGAATGCGAAAAATGGCTCAAATGGCTCTGAGCACTATCTGACTTAACATCTGAGGCTGTCAGTCCCCTGGACTTAGAACTGCTTAAAGGACATCACACACATCCATGCCCGAGGCAGGATGTGATACGAAACTGCGACCGCAGCAGCAGCGCGGTTCCGTACTGAAGCGCCCAGAACCGCTCGGCCACAGAGGCCGGCGTCTGAATGCAAGCAGGAAGCGGGCGTTACAACAGTCTGAGCTCTGATTGGCCCATATATATATATTCCTTAAAGGTCGCGATTACCTGTGGTCGACTCCGGCTTCGTACGGTATCTGCAAAAAGTACTCCGTAAGATAAAGCAAGAATGTGACTGTAAAATTGAAAGGGACCACTTAACAGGCACGTTTCAAACTCTCATTCTACAGATGCTCTACAAGTTCTACATGTTCTCTATATATGGCATCCTCAAAGATGTGTTTCAAATATTGTATTGCATATCTATAGTTTCCCTAACTGCCCTTACTGTTGCTAGTTACCTCTTGTTTGATTTTCTACTAGCTTAGACCCTTCTCTGCAAAGCTTTTGCCGGCCGCGGTGGTCTAGCGGTTCTAGGCGCTCAGTCCGGAACCGCGCGACTGCTACGGTCGCAGGTTCGAGTCCTGCCTCGGGCATGGATGTGTGTGATGTCCTTAGGTTAGTTAGGTTTAAGTAGTTCTGAGTTCTAGGGGACTGATGACCACAGATATTTAGTCCCATAGTGCTCAGAGCCATTTGAACCATTTTGCAAAGCTTTTCCTTTAGAATTCTTTACCGGTCATTTTTGCTCCATGTATCTCTTCACGTCACCCATTATCTGTTCACAAGATTTTTAACATGTTTTTCATATTCCTTCCTATTTTTCTTATCTTGCTCTCCGTGTATCATTTTAGACATCGTACCAAAATACATTACTTTCTTAGACGTTCGTAATTTTTATATGATTCACAGGAGATTTTACTGATTTGCAGAAGTCAGTCATTAAAATGGTACTTCTGCAACGTTTGAAACAGTAAACTTGGCAGGATCTTGTACCTGGTAACTCAACCCTCCCGCTCTCCACTTCCGTGTCAACCAATGGCAATCAGTCACCTGTTTCAGTGCTCGTGTGCTAGATATTTCATGTGTGTACCGGGAAGACGTTGAAAATTAGCCGTTGCGGGAATAAACTGCACCAGTTTAGCTTTAAGGTGGCAGTGAAGAGAAAGCAGTAACATAAAACCTAAAATATCAAGGCTATCATAAAACTTTACAAGCTCATCTATAATGTTCGTGTAAACGCGGCTATAGTAAGAAACCGTTATGATCTGCGTGAGTGGTAGTTGTGTAAGCATTGCTTTAGGTGATTCGATAACGGGAGAGAGAGGAAGAGGTGTTGAGTAGGGGAGGCTTCGAGGTCAGACTTGATTCGACGGTGGATAACTCCGCTGATTAGCTTACTGCGAAAAGCAGAGGTGGGGTCTGTTATGAAACTTGACTGCAATTATAAATATTTTGAGAGACGGTGACAAAATGAGAAATTTTTTGAAAACACTTACCACAGACTTAAATTTCTGTGCCATTTTTTTCATCTCAGATCCCCAAGTTTTAAAAAAGCACTAAAATGACACTTCTGTCTGACTCAAAAGCAATAAAATTAAGGCTTGTATTCGATTTCCACGCATAGGGTGTTTGGAATCAGTGGGAGGCATTCAGAGGAACAAAATATCGCAGAGGGAGTATCCTTTCGTATTGCATTTTCTGCATAAATTGTGACTTGTTGCTCGGTGTTTGGGCATGTCTTGCGAAGGTCCTTGTCGCTGTGGTCAGTATGTCTGAGAGCACTTGTGCCTAAGCAATTTTTACTGAAAATTTCCGATACCATCAGGTGCAAAGTGTTCACAGTTAGTTTCTGGGTTTCGGCAGCTGTGTTAGCTGGTCGTCTCTTCACAAATAAAGGAAGACGGTCGCGATTTTTCGACGAAGTAAGAATTACGGCTGCTACCTGAAGAGATGTTACTCCAGAGACTGTTAACATCAAGACCATTCAGATTTTTTGCCGTTGCAAAATCTGAGAGAGCTTTAAAAAGTAAATTATATAATTTCTGATAATGTCGGAAATTTTCAGTAAAAATTTTTTTGAGCGCATGCGCTCCTATTCGCAAAGAAGTAGTTTTTTTTATATCTACGCTTCGAGGCTAAACTCTTTTCTTGGTAATTGAAAAATACAGACCCGAAGTCGTGCGTGGCCGACACTCAGAGTAGCTATCGGTACTTCCGGCAGATGAGGAACAGCCAACTGGCGCAGAAAATGCACACATGCAGAACTAGGCGCCGTGAGACTTTGCAAGGAAGCTGGTTCAAAAGTAAAACGAACAGCAGAATACCAAATGACTCAAGCACCGTCCTTAACTTGTCTACAGTTAAAATAGTAATAATAATAATAATAATAATAATAATGGCAGTTGTTACCTGCCCTGGCTTCGTACGTGTAGTATCTACAGGGGGACGGTTTGTCTGACTCAGCGGTAACGAATTATATAGACAAATCTTCCTCGTGAATTCGTCTATAAGTGAAAACTGTATCAAAATCCCTACAGTGTTTCCTGCGATTACCCTTCACATACAGGCAGAAGAACGCGCTGGGGGACTTTCATTTGGGTGTGTAGATGGTACTACAACTGTGAAAACTTCATTTACGAGGACACAATATTTACGTAAAATAGCAATGTTTCGATACAAGCATCTGCCGTGACTATGCTAGAGAGGAATTAACACCAGAGACTGAGTTCATAGTGCAGTGTCACAGGAAGAAGCTGGGAGAGAAAACGAGGAAAAAGAAATAAGGAGCAAAAGGAAGTAAAAAAAGAGGAGAGAAACGTAGAAGATGGGAGAGAGAATCCTTACGCTAATTGGCAGGAACAATGTAATTAATTAGTGCTGAGAGGAAACTACGTCAGTCTTAGTAAGAAGTGCTATAATCTTATCTTAAATCTAGAGTGGAGTAAGATCAAAGGTGAGTCACAGGCACTGTGCGTAGCATGTGTCAATCAGTTTCATCACTCTTAGTTATCGGGAGATGCTGATAATCAGATAGAAGAAAATACTTTCTGTGCAATCTACAATTCGTCAGACGTTCTGATTCATCATGTGAACCACTATTTAAAAGTTGCTGCTCTAACCCATATTCAGTAGCACAAAACATGTTACCACAATCTTTTTTCTCTAAAACGCTTTAACGGTATGCTTCCTAAGCACGCCTACTAATACGTTCCAAACCACCGCGCCTAAAAACGGGGTTTTCCGTTGCTCATACTTCTGTGTATGTGTTTTGAACAGCCCTTGGGCTAGGGACCATTTTTATACACCATCAGAAGAACGGTTTTAGTGTCACTATCCTGCAGTACAGGGGAAGATATGTATATTATACACTTCAATTTTTACGATATATTCCTAAGATGTGATCTCGAGCAGCCTTAAAAATTTTCTTGATATTTTTATCCCTTTCCCAGATAAGGAAAAGTTACTCTCCTCGTACACGTAAAATATGCAAGTGAATATTAAATATATTGATTGATGACGGGTACACCATGATAAGCCCGTGATTTAATAAAATTGAAGGATATACCCGTGAAAGAATGAATGAATAAATAAATGATGCATTTGCGTAATTTTATGCGTGAGTCCTGAGAAAACTCCAAAAAAGCATTTTTCACCATTTTTTCGCTGTCAGCTGCGGATTCAAGACGACTATGTATAGATAATAGCTCAAATTTTTAAGATATATAGCTAAGAGCCCGGTGTCGAACTATATTGAAAATTTTCTTGATTCTTCATCCGTTTCCAAGATAAAGAGGTTCCAAGTTACTCTACTTATACGTAAAATACGCAGGTAAAAATTATTAAATAAATTTGCTGATGGTTGATGATGACGGCTGTAACGGTGATGTCACCTACTTTAAATTGATGGATATACGCATGACGAGTGAATAAATGATGCATTTGCGTAAATTCATTGGTGGTTCCTGAGGAAAGCCCAAAAAAACGTTTTTCATCATTTTTCGCTATTACCAACGGACCAGACCCCAGTTGCGGAAATCAAGACGGCTATGTACAGTAAATGGCTATAGGTTTTATTTTATTTTCCTAAGATTCCGTTCTCAAACAAAATTGAAAATTTGCTACATAACTTTATCCGTTTCCGAGATATCAAGTTCAAAGCTACTCTAGTTGTGCACATAAAATACGCACGTAAAATGCGGTGTGAGGCCAAAAGGTAGTTTATAAAGTTTCGAGGTACAGAGAAAAATGATGTAAAATGTCTCCATTATCATCAGAAGAGGTCTGGGAACTGCACATTGTAGTACTGCAACAAATCCATAGCTTTTCTCTCTGCATAAAAATGCGTGAACATGTTCAGATACAAATATTTTTGAGGCAGCTAGTACCCACTTTTCAGTCAGAGTTTCCTTTTAATAAAGAGGAACATGTTAGCCTTTATTTGCTCTCCGATAGGGGCATTTACCGGTCGTTGTGTAGTTCTTAGTTAAAGAACCGATCTAAAATAGCTTCTATTGCAACTCTTGACTTGACAATAGCAGTAAGAAGGATAGTTACCTATTTTTGATTAGCAAAAGTGACGTAGTCTCTCTGGCGTCCAGTACTCAGTCTACGTAATTTCCAACCGACTCTGTTCAGCCAGAACGAATAGCACTCGCCCGCGAGACAAATTACATGTTGCAGGTTCCCTGAAGGCCCACAGGATCCTACATTGATTTTATTACGTCACCTGTAATTCTTGGGATCATTATAAACCACAAATTTCCTAAGTGCGAAGTGCGCGCTACAGTAGCCTCCAATTAAGCACTTCCTGGTATAAAATGCGTCACTTTTTTCTAGAGAACACTGAAGAAGAAATATTGGCGATATAGAACAAGGAAGTGACACTTTGTAACTAATCTTCCAGATGACAGAAGTATGCAAGACCTTCTCAGAGGCTTGTGGGAAACGAGGTCTTGCTAAAAGCAGAGCACTCACTTCTAAGCTACCCGGTATAAAACAATCCAGAATATTATCTCGTTTCTTTTGCAAATTTTGCAAATTTATGTGGGAAAGCTCCTAACCGCATTTGAAGTTTCCAGTTGAAACGGAAGTGCAAGTAATGTATACCTCGGCCTCTAGATACCTGTGAATGCTACGAGTCGTTACACACATATTGTAACCCGTTTTGAATAAACAAAAGACCATCACTAATTGTATCTGCGCTGACAAATATATTATTTCTCAAAAAAAGTCATCTTCCTGCAAAACTGTTTTTATTTTTATCTTCACCACTGAGAACTTCACAGCTCATAGCGTACATAATTATTGATAGCGTTACCTAAATGAATTACATTAATAAATTGTAGGGAATTTTTAGGTACATTTGTTCCTCCTTCATAGCCTCGCCCGTTAAGAATACATGCTAGCTGTCACCATGTCAAAAGGCCTGGCTCGCTACTCTTAGTCAGTAGGGTCACAAATCAAAGAAAGTGTAACCTAAGCTCCGTTGACAGAATTTCGAAGTTTGTTCAGGGACATTTTCGGAGTATTTTGCTGTAAACGACCCGCGGAGTCCGGTGGTTCGTTATAGGTAACGTAATTATGATTTTTTCGGTTTGTTACCTCAATTACCTTTGTTTCTGTGAAAATACATTCACATGCCTGTGATACACAATCCTCAAACCGTACGACACGAAACACAGAGTAATGCCACCTCTCTCAGTGCTGCGCAAGCTGAGTCAGCGGTAGAGTCGCTGTCCCGCTCTCTCATTGCATTCAGTGAACCCGTAAACGACGTGCATATCGTTTAACTCTTCAGTGTATATATATACATACTGCTAATTCTGCTGGGAAAACACACCCGATTCTGAAGTTGCGCCTCCCCTGACGGTTCGAGTTAGCGGCATTATTGAGTTCCATGCACCTACTGACGTATTTGATAATACAGGGCTATTACAAATGATTGAAGCGATTTCATAAATTCCCGGTAGCTCCATTCATTGACATATGGTCACGACACACTACAGATACGTAGAAAAACTCATAAAGTTTTGTTCGGCTGAAGCCGCACTTCAGGTTTCTGCCGTCAGAGCGCTCGAGAGCGTAGTGAGACAAAATGGCGACAGGAGCCGAGAAAGCGTATGTCGTGCTTGAAATGCACTCACATCAGTCAGTCATAACAGTGCAACGACACTTCAGGATCCACCAACTGCTAACTCCATTCGGCGATGGTATGCGCAGTTTAAAGCTTCTGGATGCCTCTGTAAGGGGAAATCAACGGGTCGTCCTGCAGTGAGCGAAGAAACGGTTGAACGCGTGCGGGCAAGTTTCACGCGTGGCCCGCGGAAAATTGGCTCATGCCACAACTGGAGACTAACAGCACCGACTTCATCTTTCAACAGGATGGTGCTCCACCGCACTTCCATCATGATGTTCGGCATTTCTTAAACAGGAGATTGGAAAACCGATGGATCGGTCGTGGTGGAGATCATGATCAGCAATTCATGTCATGGCCTCCACGCTCTCCCGACTTAACCCCATGCGATTTCTTTCTGTGGGGTTATGTGAAAGATTCAGTGTTTAAACCTCCTCTACCAAGAAACGTGCCAGAACTGCGAGCTCGCATCAACGATGCTTTCGAACTCATTGATGGGGACATGCTGCGCCGAGTGTGGGAGGAACTTGATTATCGGCTTGATGTCTGCCGAATCACTAAAGGGGCACATATCGAACATTTGTGAATGCCTAAAAAACCTTTTTGAGTTTTTGTATGTGTGTGCAAAGCATTTTGAAAATATCTCAAATAATAAAGTTATTGTAGAGCTGTGAAATCGCTTCAATCATTTGTAATAACCCTGTATATAGAAGAATGTAAAAGAAAACTGATGATGTATTAGACGACGATCAGTTTGGCTTTAGGAAAGGTAAAGGCACCAGTGAGGCAGTTCTGACGTTGCGGCTTCCACTGTCAGCCGCAACGTCGGAACTGCCTCTCTGGTGCCTTTACCTTTCCTAAAGCCAAACTGATCGTCGTCTAATACATCATCAGTTTTCTTTTACATTCTTCTGTATATTATCAAATACATCAATAGGTGCGCGTTCGTAAGATTTGTCAACCTGGAAAATGAGTCAGAAAACGTAAAATGGAGCAAGATTTTCGAAATTCTGAGAAAAATAGGGATAATCTGCAAGAAGAGACGGGTAATGTACAATATGAACAACAGCCAAGAAGGAATAATAAGAGTGAACGACCAAGAACGAAGTGCTCGGATTAAAATGGGTGTAAGACAGGTATGTAGTCTTTCGCCCTTACTGTTCAATCGAAGAGCCGATGATAGAAATAAAAGAAATGTTCAGGAGTGGAATTAAAATTCAAGGTGAAAAGATATCAGTGATACGATTCGCTGATGACATTGCTATTCCGAGTGAAAGTGAAGAATTACATGATCTACTGAACGGAATGAACAGTTTAATGAGTACACAGTATGAATTGAGAGTAAATCGAAGAAAGACCAAGGTAATGAGAAGTAGTAGAAATGAGAACGACGAGAAACTTAACATCAGGGTTGACGATCACGAAGTAGATGAAGTTGAGGAACTCTACTACCTAGACAGCAAAATAACCAATTAAGGAGGGTATCAAAATCAGACTAGCACTGGCAAAAAGGGCGTTCCTGGCCAAGAGAAGTCTACTAGTATCAAACGTAAGCCTTAATTTGAGCAAGAAATTTCTGAGAATGTATTTTGGAGCACTGTAATTTATGGTGGTGAGACATGGACAGTGGGAAAACTACAACAGAAGAGAATCGAAGCATTCGAGATGTGGTGGTACAGACGAATGTTGAAAGTTAGGTGGAATGGTAAGGTTGTAAGTAGGCTGTTTATGTTTTCTTTATGTAAGTATGCTGTTTATGTTTTCTTATTGGCAACGTTACGTAGCGCTCTGTATGAAAATCACTGGCTGTGCTTTGTGCAGTCTATGGCTAGTTTGCATTGTTGTCTGCCATTGTAGTGTTAGACAGCGGCAGCTGGATGTGAACAGCGCGTAGCGTTGCGCAGTTGGAGGTGAGCCGCCAGCAGTGGTGGATGTGGGGAGAGAGATGGCGGAGTTTTGTAATTTGTCATGAACTGCTATATATATTATGAATATTAAGGTAAATACATTGTTTGTTCTCTATTAAAATCTTTCATTTGCTAACTATTCCTATCAGTAGTTAGTGCCTTCAGTAGTTTGAATTGTTTATTTAGCTGGCAGTAGTGGCGCTCGCTGTATTGCAGTAGTTCCAGTAACGAAGATTTTTGTGAGGTAAGTTATTTGTGAAAGGTATAGTTTAATGTTAGTCAGGGCCATTGTTTTGTAGGGATTATTGAAAGTAAGATTGCGTTGCGCTAAAAATATTGTGTGTCAGGTTAAGCACAGTCGTGTATAAATTGTTCTAAGGGGACGTTTCAAGGTAAGGAATGACGATGTTCTCCGCAGAATCGAAGAGGTAAAAAATATTATGGAAAATAGTGACAAGAAGAAGGAACAGGATCATAGGACATTTGTTAAGACATCACAGAATAACTTCCAGTGTAGTAAAGAAGCTGCAGAGCGTGAAAGCTGTAGAGGAAGACTGAGATTGGAATACATCCAGCGGCCAGCCGCTGTGGCCGAGCGGTTCTAGGCGCTTCAGTCCGGAACCGCGCTACTGTTATGGTCGCAGGTTCGAATCCTGCCTCGGGCACGGATGTGTGTCATGTCCTTAGGTTAGTTAGGTTTAAGTAGTTCTAAGTCTAGGGGACTGATGACCTAGGATGTCCCATGGTGCTTAGAGCCATTTGAACCAATACATCCAGCAAATAATAGAGGACGTAGGCTGTTAGTGCTTCTCTCTGAGATCAAGAGACTGGCATCAAAACCAAACGACTGATGGCACTATTTAAATAAATTAATTAATTAAATAAAAAATCTTTCGAGAAAACTAAGGTGACTTTCTTCTATGGATTCCACTTTAAATGATCTGAGCATGTATTACACTCTCATTAGGGTTACATTGACCTGCTACAGCCCTAGCAATACAACTCTCGGTTGGTAAAATGTCTGTTATCGTGCCTACTTGATAAAGTCTCCAAAAGCTACATCAATAACCTAGAATTTGCCGCCTTAGCGTTTTATACGTGATTTTCTGTACAGATGGACTACAGTTTGTATCTTCCCACCAAATCTAAGTCTTCCTATCCTCTTCCGTAAAACTGGTGTTACCTGTTCGTTCCATTTCACGCCGCTTCTTAATATGAAAACTAAATGCATATACACCTCTGACCAGGAAGTTCAGTAAATGCCATTCTACTCGCTGTTGTAAGAGTGCTCCACCGACGAATCCCGCGGCGCACAGGTTAAGACATGTCTGAACAAATTCACGAGCGGCGGTGCTGCTACTGTACTTCTCGTGTGTAAATAGCACTGACAATAAGTCAGCGAATGAGTATGTTGTCCTGTTTTAAACTTGGAAGGGCAGCGAAAGAGTTCGATGAAATGCTGATAAGTGCTTGAGAAGAACTCACTGTCTCCTTCAGATGTGTTTATGAGTGGTTTAAACGCTTCATAAAAGAGACTCCATGCAGCCTATAGCTGTGTGCTCCTGACAAAGCACGAAGAATACAGGGACTTTGTCCACGGATCGTCATGTGACATTGCGAATGGCAGCACAGGAAGTGAGAACTGGTCATGAGGAAGATCATGTGGGTACGTCCACAGTACGACAAGCAAGGCGACTGGACGCTTCTCTATGATAATACCCGGTCACACACTGCCTTTCTGATGGAGCAAATTCACCTGTGATGTTCACAATGAGGAGCGAACCTCATGAATCCATCCACCCTAAACGTCAGCAGGGGACTGTTCAAGCTGGTGGATGCCCTGTAATGGTGTGGGGCGTGTGCAGTTGGAGTTATGTAGGAGCCCTGATATGTCAAGCTACGAGTCTGACAGGTGACGCGTACGCAAGCATCATGTCTGATCACCTGTATCCACTCAGGTCCATTGTGCATTCCGACGGACTTGGGCAATTTCAGCAGGACAATTCAATACTCCACACGTCCAGAGTTTCTAGAGAGTGGCTCTCAGTTTAAAACATTGCCGCTGGCCACCAAACTCCCTATAGATGAACATTATTGAGCATATCTGCATTGCCTTGTAAAGTGCTGTTCAGAAGAGATCTCCAACCCCCCGTACTTGAGCTGTGTCTGGCTCGCGTTGATGTCATTTGCTCTTTGGCATTTAGTGGTGTCATTTCTCCCTGAGTTATTACCATAACAAGTTGCTCACTTGCCTCCATCAGTGGCAGCAGCAGCGCTTATCGGTACTATTACTGCGGTACCATCTCTGGTGTGACCGTTATATTACCGTGTGGTGGTGCATGTGGCAGACGGTCGGATGGGACAGAGCAGCGAGTAAGTCTCCACGGCGTGGGGTCAGGCTGGGACCACTGGCGGCGTGCATGCGCGGTTGGTTGGTTGTTGGTTGGTTTGGGGAAGGAGACCAGACAGCGTGGTCATCGGTCTCATCGGATTAGGGAAGGATTGGGAAGGAAGTCGGCCGTGCCCGTTCAGAGGAACCATCTCGGCATTTGCCTGGAGTGATTTAGGGAAATCACGGAAAACCTAAATCAGGATGGCCGGACGCGGGATTGAACCGTCGTCCTCCCGATGCGAGTCCAGTGTGCTAGCCACTGCGCTGCGCGGTTGGATTGTGAGGCACTAGCTGCGAGAGCTTCAAAGTTCGTTGCCCACCAAACCTGGACACTGAAGTTGAGTGATCAGTTAACCTGTTACGAAACGTCAACTGCTGTGACTTCTCTTCGTTCATTGCCGGTTGTTGCTTCCTGGGCTGTTCCAGCTAGCAGCAATTGTAAGTAGGCTGTTTATGTTTTCTTTATGTAAGTAGGCTGTTTATGTTTTCTTATTGGCAACGTCACGTAGCGCTCTATATGAAAATCACTGGCTGTGCTGTGTGCAGTCTGTGGCTAGTTTGCATTGTTGTCTGCCATTGTAGTGTTGGGCAGCGGCAGCTGGATGTGAACAGCGCGTAGCGTTGCGCAGTTGGAGGTGAGCCGCCAGCAGTGGTGGATGTGGGGAGAGAGATGGCGGAGTTTTGTAATTTGTCATGAACTGCTATATATATTATGACTATTAAGGTAAATACATTGTTTGTTCTCTATTAATATCTTTCATTTGCTAACTATCCCTATCAGTAGTTAGTGCCTTCCGTAGTTTGAATCTTTTATTTAGCTGGCAGTAGTGGCGCTCGCTGTATTGCAGTAGTTCGAGTAATGAAGATTTTTGTGAGGTAAGTGATTTCTGAAAGGTATAGTTTAATGTTACTCAGGGCCATTCTTTTGCAGGGATCTTTGGTAGTCAGATTGCGTTGCGCTAAAAATATTGTGTGTTAGTTTAAGCATAGTCTTGTATAATTTTTTTAAGGGGACGTTTCATACAATGTATGGTGTGTTGGAGTCGTCGAAATTTTACAGCCGTCTTCCTGTATGATCTTTACCTATTAAATTGGTTGTTACTTATCACTGAAGTGCACCAGTAGTATTTTCTGCCTTGTGGCTGTTAACTCCCCAGTTACCTGCCCTGGTCGTTAGCGTAGTTGTCCGGCAGTGTGGTTCAATCCCAGGTCTGGCCATCCTGATTTAGGTTTTCCGTGATTTCCCTAAATCACTCCAGGCAAATGCTGGGATGGTTCCTCTCAAAGGGCACGGCCGACTTCCTTCCCCATCCTTCACTAATCCGATGAGACCGATGACCACGCTGCCTGGTCTCCTTCCCCAAACAACCAACCAACCAACCGGCAGTGTGTTTTTCCTCGACGTGTTGATGCTGTCCGTCAAGGCGTGTAGTTCGACAGCCTTCAGTTGTTTGTTCTTATTTTTTTCTTAGAGTGGTTATTGTGCCTTGGTTGTTTTTCGACGCCAATTTTGAAGATTTAGTGCTGCTGGTACCTTCGTCCTCGACTGATACTTCCCATTATCGTGCCGTTGGTCGGGCGGAAGGGAACTGATTAGGTTGTTGGTCGGTCCTTCAGCCGCCCCTGGGTCGGGTTGCCATCCGATTATTTAACCTTACTCTTGGCTGGCTGTCTGACCTCAACTTACGTTAGAGCTACCTTCTCAGGCCGACCCTTGGAACACTTCTGAGCACCACTGTCCTGTTGGTTTTAGATTGTGATTTTCATTTTAGTCTGAAGTACTGTGCGAGGCCTTCAGCCATCTATTAATTTAGATTGTTTTAGTTTTAAAATAAGTCCTTCAGCTGACTAGAATTAAAATTTGAAGATTGATTTGTTTAAAAACTAAATTTTGAAAGTTTCTTCTATCTGAAATTCTTGTTATCCAGGCATTAAGCCCCGAGTTGTTCAATGTCTTGTGTGTGGCCTTCAGCGGAGCTTTTACGTGAAATACTTTTAAGATAAGGCCTTCAGCCTCGTGTATTCTTTAAGGCAATTTTTATAACTTTTGTTCAGGCCTTTAGCTGTTCTTGTTTCAGCACAGGAAGTATCTCAAGTTTTCTTAACTAGGCCTTCAGGCATATTGTTTTATTTTGATCCTTTTAAGGCAATGTGTAATTAAGTGGTTCTTAGGAAAATAAAAGTTTGTGTGTTTTGTGCAACTGACAGCAACTGATGCCAGCCGCTGTGGCCGAGCGGTTCTAGGAGATTCAGTCTGAAACTACGCGACCGCTACGGTCGCAGGTTCGAATCCTGCCTCGGGCATGGATGTGTGTGATGTCCTTAGGTTAGTTAGATTTAAGTAGTTCTATGTTCTAGGGGACTGATGACCTCAGATGTAAAGTCCCATAGTGCTCAGAGCCATTTGAACCAGGAACTGATTACGGCCCCCTCCACAACCATAACCTGATCCACTCTATCCTTCGAAACCAGATTTCAGTACTCTTACGGATTTATGGACAGCCGTGCAGGATTCTTGGTGTCAGTTCCCTCCAACACTACTTCATACCTAAGTCGAGTCCATGCCATGTCGTGTTGCGGCACTTCTGTGTTCTCAGGGGGGCCTTACACGATATTAGGTAGGTGTACCAGTTTCTTTGACTCTTCAGTGTATAACAGGGGCGGGCAGGAATTCTGCACGTGTGCGGTGCACATGCACGTGTGCAGTTAACAGGTGTTCTGCGTGCACACAGGGGCAAGCTGGCCACCCGCTTCTCACCCCTCCCCACCATTCTGTCTCTCCGCTTCTTCCCCTGTAATGCGTTTTGTTTCCTGGCCTGCTTTATTAAATGAAGGAATAAGGTTAGTAGGAGTGTTTGAAAGTGATCATGGTTTGAAAGAGTACCTATTACCTACGATACGTTTTGTTTAATTATCGCAGGTGGAGTTTACAATACGTTTAATGTCTGGAACAAAATTTCTACGTACAGACAAACGCAAACAGTTACGTAAATTTTCATTACTGATGTTTGCTCTTAACCGAGACTTATTAATTTTCATAACAGAAAAAAATCTCTCACAAAAGTATGTCGAGCCCAACATTGACTATCTTCATGGCTTCACGATGGAGACGAGGAAACTCTAGCTGTGGAAAGTCGTGATAAAGATCTATTACACGTCTTGCCAAAAGGAACTTGTCTCTCAGACGAGAATTACACTGTAGATCTATTAATTCCATTTGCAAACTGAGATGAATATCATCTACAGAAACCAGATTCTCTCGAGAACTATTCAAAACCTTGGGATAAGTAAGATATATCCCCAAATCGCTTGAGAAATTCCTCTTTTATTGCACTAAGAACGGCAACATACTGAAATTTATTATAATGGCGTTCACTATTAAACTTCCGCTCACCAGCGACAATACTGTCACATATTATACATTTCCAATTTTCACGTTTTTCCACAGAGAACAAATGATTCTCCCATTCCTATTTAAAAGATATCAAATCTCCAATTCTCCGTTTCCTTGATTCACTCTGCATTTTCCGGTTATTGAAATACAACGTTCACTACGTAGTGGTCGCTTCGCTTCAACGTCCGCAGCTTAGCCTGGTACTACACTGCCGCAACCTGCAGGCTGTCGGCACTGTCCCGTTCGACGATTGCACGCGAGCAGCACACGTGCAGCGCTGTGTGCTCATGAGCCGAGTGCAACGTTTGCCCGCCCCTGGTGTATAACGTACCTATGCTCTGAGGTGTGTAACATTTTATAGTAACATGGGTGCCTATGTGCCGCAGTTAGTAGAAACAATGCATCGAATCCAAAGATCAATGCTTACCGAGAGAATGTAGACACTTGCAGTCTGATCGCTTTCGAATATGTGGTTGTTACTATTTACAACAACGATCGAAATGTTAAAATGAAAATAAATTATCATCTCACTGTAGTTAGCCGTAATCACGAACGTCAGAATTTAGCGTAAGTGATTCAGACTGCAGAAGAACACAGTCGCGAACTCAAAAAATGAGCAAATGACTGTAACGACTCTAATATCACGCGAATATCGTGTGGCGAAGACAAAGCAGCGACTCGACAAAACGCACACTCGACAGATTACATGTAAAAGGCAAGAGTAACATGAACACAAACGACGTTAATATGGAATGCAGTGATCACCAAAAATAAGCAGTGACTAGCAACACTTTATGAATATTTAACTGTGTTATGTAGCTCACAATAATGGTCTTTGTCTGAAAATATGCTTCTTTGAGACAAAAACTATCTATGGGTGTACTTATTACTCTGCTACTGACTGCGTTTCAGATAGATTATACAACTATTTTTCAGTGTAATGTTACGTAGAAGTTTGCACGTAATATCGTTTGCAAAATACAACATAAAATTCCCAAACTACTGTGACTACAAAATCCTATCACGCTTTTGTCATAGAAAATGAAGCTGAATTAAACCACTTTTAATTTGAATGGATTGTCAGTATATGAGCAACTATAGTTACAAAAATTGTTCAAATGGTTCTGAGCACTATGGGACTTAACATTTATGGTCATCAGTCCCCTAGAACTTAGAACTACTTAAACCTAACTAACCTAAGGACATCACACACATCCATGCTCGAGGCAGGATTCGAACTTGCGACCGTAGCAGTCGCGCGGCTCCGGACTGAGCGCCTAGAACCGCTAGACCACCGCAGCCGGCTAACTATAGTTACTACTGCCTTTTATTACAAATATCACGTGTTTAAAATGAACTGTAAGTTTAATTAGATTTGTCTTCTTTTAACAATTTATTTCATTTGTAACATTCTCGAAATTTGTAGCGAAAGAATAGGACCCTGTGGATGGTTAACGGCTCGGGTCAACATGGTTTGTCTCGAGAAGTTTGTTCTTTGACTAAGCAGATTATTATGTTCCAAAAAGTCACTAACATACCGGCATGCACTTTACACAGTTTTAAAACACTGTCGGGATCTTATTTCGCGATGCGTTGCCTGTGGTGTGAAGTACTGCTTATTATGAGCTCCATTATTGGCAACAGACTCTTCTTGATTCACGAGCAACTTAAGGAATTTGGGCCGTACAGTGTTCTTCGTTACTTCAAAAAATCTTCTTTCGACGATATTCGGTGTCCACATTCATCCTCGCTGCTTAGTCTATGCCTGATCACGTATTACAGCAACATTTTCGACGCAAATCACTGTAGCATTTGCATACCAACACATACGTCTGTTTCACACCGGAGATGCTTCGCAAATACTTCTTTGCCTTCATTTTTACGAGTGCGCACACACGCGCCAACGATATTGTTATTACACGAAAAGGTATTCTCTGTGCTTCATACAACGAAAACTTACGTGACACGGCCACAGTGGTTACGACAATGATTACTTATCCTATCAGCATTCACTACAGTTTCATAAACCCTAATTACTGACAAAATTCATTAATACATATATTTGCAACAAATGATTATAAACTTGCGAAGTCAAGTAGAAATTCATGAGGCACTGGGCTGTAGTTTAACAATATGTAGTGTGCTTTTTACATCGGTTTCAAACTCCTGAAGATGGCACATCGCTGATATCAGCTCGTAGTGTGAATGAATAACTGTGATTTTTCTGTCCATGTCCGATGCGAAAGCGACCACTTCCTCCTAATTTTGGGGGTTGAAAATACGTTTACGGTTTTTGATGAGTGGAGAATGATACTAAATACACCTTCACAAAATAAATCACATCTCATTATTGCATCATAAAATTTCTCTAACAAAATATACAGCACCTTCTCGTGTAGAAGCAAGGACAGGAAGAAGAACAAGAGTGAGTTTTACATCATTTTGACATTTTTCGAGACATTAGAAAATTGGAAGTCCTATAGATACTACAGTTTGTACAAGAGATAAACCTTTTACACTATAACTAAGTCTCTTCTGTTGAGTCACAAAGATTTGGTACGCAGTGTAGTAGCAGTGTGGTGACAGATATCATGGTCCACCTCCTAATATCGTCCACCCCCGGTAGCTGAATGGTCAGCGTGACGGATTGTCAATCCTCTGGGCTCGGGTTCGATTCTCGGCTGGGTCGGGGAATTTTCTCCGCCCAGGGACTGGGTGTTGTGCTATCACCATCCTATCATCCTCATCGACAACGGGTCGCCGAAGTGGCGTCAAATTGAAAGACTGGTACCCGGCCAACGGCCTGCCCGACGGGGGGCCCTAGCCATTCGATTAAATAAAAACCTCCGGCGTACTGCAGCATCTCGACGTGGCATGGACTCAACAAGTGGTCGGTAGTCCCCTGGAACCATTCTGCCTCTATAGCCGGCCATAATTGTAAAACTGTTGCCGGTGCTGGATTTTTTTTAATGAACTGACCTCCAGATTATGTCCCGTAAAAGTGCTATGAGATTCATGTTGGACGATCCAGAATGTTCTAGAAACCGATCGCGAAAACTTCTGGCCCGTTGACCTGGTACTGTGTCATCCATAAAAATTCCATCGTTGTTTGGGGACATGGCGTCCATGAATGGCTACAAATGGTCTCCAAGTAACCGAACATCAGCAGGAGAGACCTATTCAATGTAAACACAGCCCACACCATTATGGAGCCAACACCAGCTTCCATAGTGCCTTGTTGACAAGTTAGGTCCACAGCTTAGTGGGGTTTGCGCCACACTCGAAACCATCATCAAATTTTACCAACTGATATTTGGACTCACCTGACCAGGCCACTGTTTCCCAGTCCTTTACGTTCCAAGTGGTATGGTTACGAGCCCAGGAGGGGCGCTGTCTTGCTATTGGTGAAGACACTGGCTTTGTTCATCTCCTGTCATAGCCCATTCATGCCACGTTTCACCGCACTCTCCTAAGTGATACGTTCGTCGTACGTCCCACATTGATATCTGGGGTCATTTCAAGCAGTATTGTTTATCTGCTAGCAGTGACAACTCCACACATACACCGCTGCTCTCGGTTGTTAAGTGAAGCCCGTTGGCCACTGGTTATCCGTGGTGAATTGTCATGAAGTTTGGTATTCTCGGCAGACTCTTGACACTGTGTATCTCCGAATACTGAATTCTCTAACCAATTTCGACATGAAGTGTCCAGTGGGTTGGCTCCAATTACGAGTAAAAGACTGTTAATTCCCGTCGTGAAGCCATAATCTCATCAGGCACCTTTCCACATGAATCACCTAAGTACAAATGACAGCTCTACCACCACATAGACCTTTTATATGTTGTTACGACTGAGGCGCCTTGTCACGGTTCGCTCGACACCCCCAGTTTGGGGTTCGAGTCTTCCTTCTGCTTAGTGTAAGTTAGTTTCAAGGACATTAAGTAGTGTGTAAGCCTAGGAACCGATGCCCTCAGCAGTTTGGTCCCATAGGAACTTACCGCAATTCAATTCATTCTTCTATTTGTTGGGTACGCGGTACTACCGACATCTGTAAATGTGCATATCGATATTCCATGAGTTTTGTTACCTTAGTGTAATTATTTAATAAATTAATGGCATTGCAACTCTTTTAGAGTAGTTAATTTAGCCGTCGAGGTTTAGCCAGTAAAAATTACAGAAAATTAGCATCTATCGTAAGCAGTAATGGATACGAATTTGAAGTTTCACAAGCTGTGAGAATTCAGATGAAATCTTTACCTTCCGCTGATTGATTAGTAACTGCATTCTTTAGGGTAACTAGTATGTGCTGTGTGCCGGCTCATACCGCGTTTGCCGGAAGGTGTGGCCGAGCGGTTCTAGGCGCTTCAGTCTGGAACCGCGCGACCGCTACGGTCCTATTTTGTGCAGCAATAGTGGAGTCAGCTGGTGTATTCAAGGTCCACCGTGCATTTTATGCGTTTCCTGATGGATTGATTACATATCCAATTACTGATGCGTCCATTTTCCACTTTATATGGCTGTTTGGCCGATGGGTTATATATCCTGCTACCTTTACACAATCTGATGATGCCCCGAAAAGGTGAGACGCTTCACTGATATTAAAGAATTTCGCAACCAAGACTGTTTTTATTCTGAAGTAATTTGAAGCCGGTGCTGTAGCACACTACCACAATGGAATGGAATAACTTTTACAAGAAACGAATTTTTAGTGTGCCTGTACGTTACCAGCGAAAAGCCGCTTATACCAGCAAGTGCTCTAGACTCTGCAGAAACGTCTCTTCGTACAAATGTCACTCGATACAAGTCTTCCTGCTTCTCTTTAACGCATACGTTCCTGCGTACTCGTCGCTGATTTTTGGTCTCTTGATGGCCACAACGACCTACGGTTGTCTAAAGAAGTTTGCTCTATTCCACACCCCTTACACTCTTCTGATCTCATTCTCAAGCTGGACGTGCACACATACCAACGGGGATTTATCCATCAATACAATTTTAAGGGTGGTCTATTGGAGACGTCTATTTTTTTTTCTTTTTCATTTTCTTACTCTTTGGGCGCTGAGAGCAACCAGCGGACCATATGCCACAGGCCGCAGTCAGCAACAGCTGCCGGCCGGATTATATGCATATTACGGACTAATGAGGGAAAGTGGGTGGCTTTCCGGGAAGCGACAGTTGAGCATCGACGCGAGGGGATTAATCCCTTCCGTTCGGTGAAGCGCCGACGCCGATGGCGGGCCGCGGGCGTAATGAGCGTATCGGGAAAAACCGCAGCTGCTGCTGCGGCGAGTCGTGAGCCAGTCATCAATAGGCCGGGCCGCTTTCCAATGGCTGACTCAGCCCGGCTCTGATTGCCGCCGCTTCCTGCCATCCGCGTGACTGTTGCAGCGCCGGGATCCGTCCCGCCACACGTGGCCGCCGGGGGTCACCCACTGTCCGCCTTCTGGTTCTCCTTGTTGCGGTGACGGTGTGATCCTTGTGGAAAACGGAACGCTGCTTGAGCTGTTAAAGACAACTCTCGCTAGACGTGGCGTCTGAGAAAACGATTTTATACTGTACACAAAATATTAGTGTCTCACACACACACACACACACACACACACACACACACATATATATATATATATATATATATATATATATATATATATATATCGGGTGGTCCATTGATAGTGACCGGGCCAAATGTCTCACGAAATAAGCATCAAACGAAAAACTACAAAGAATGAAATTCGTCTAGCTTGAAGGGGGAAACCAGATGGCGCTATGGTTGGCCCGCTAGATGGCGCTACCATTGGTCAAACGGATATCAACTGCGTTTTTTAAATAGAAACTCCCATTTTTATTGCATATTCGTATAGCACTTAAAGAAATATGAATGTTTTAGTTGGATCACTTTTTTCGCTTTGTGATAGAAGGCAAACGTGGTATCACGTAACATTCCGCCAGTGATGACGGTATTTGCTTCGTGATACATTACCCGTGTTAAAATGGACCGTTAACCAATTGCGGAGAAGGTCGACATCGTGTTGATGTATGGCTATTGTGATCAAAATGCCCAACGGGCGTGTGCTATGTATCCTGCTCGGTATCCTGGACGACATCATCCAAGTGTCCGGACCGCTCACCGGATAGTTACGTTATTTAAGGAAACACGAAGTATTCAGCCACATGTGAAAAGCCGGCCGGTGTGGCCGAGCGGTTCTAGGAGCTACAGTCTGGAACCGCGCGACCGCTACGGTCGCAGGTTCTAATCCTGCTTCGGGCATGGATGTTTGTGATGTCCTTAGGTTAGTTAGGTTTAAGTAGTTCTAAGTTCTAGTGGACTGATGACTATAGAATTTAAGTCCCATAGTGCTCAGAGCCATTTGAGCCATTTGAACCACATGTGAAACGTCAACCACGACTTGCAACAAATCATGATGCCCAAGTAGGTGTTTTAGCTGCTGTTGCGGCTAATTCGCACATCAGTAGCAGACAAATTGCGCGAGAATTGGGAATCTCTAAAACGTCGAAGCTGAGAATGCCACATCAACATCGATTGCACCCGTACCACTTTTCTATGCACCAGGAATTGCATGGCGACGACTTTGAACGTCTTGTACAGTTCTGCCACT
Source organism: Schistocerca cancellata (assembly GCF_023864275.1). Taxonomy (NCBI): domain Eukaryota; kingdom Metazoa; phylum Arthropoda; class Insecta; order Orthoptera; family Acrididae; genus Schistocerca; species Schistocerca cancellata. The sequence goes on along the minus strand of NC_064634.1, from coordinate 77,131,010 downwards.
GGGCACAAGAGATATTACGGGACGATGACAGATTTTTTGCACGCGTTCAATTTAGCGACGAAGCGTCATTCACCAACAGTGGTAACGTAAACCGGCATAATGTGCACTATTGGTCAACGGAATATCCACGATGACTGCGACAAGTGAAACATCAGCGACGTTGGCGGGTTAATGTATGGTGCGGCATTATGGGAGGAAGGATAATTGGCCCCCATTTTATCGATGCCAATCTAAGTGGTGCAATGTATCCTGATTTCCTACGTAATGTTCTGCCGATGTTACTACAAGATGTTTCACTGCATGACAGAATGGCGATGTACTTGCAACATGATGGATGTCCAGCACATAGCTCGCGTGCGGTTGAAACGGTATTAAATAGCATATTTCATGACAGGTGGATTGGTCGTCGAAGCACCATGGCCCGCATGTCCCCGGATTTCTGTCTGTGGGGAAAGTTGAAGGATATTTGCTATCGTGATCCACCGACAACACCTTGACAACAATCGTCAGCGCATTGTCAATGCATGCGCGAACATTACGGAAGGCGAACTACTCGCTGTTGAGAGGAATGTCGAGACACGTATTGCCATATGACGGACATCATTTTGAGCATTTATTGCATTAATGTGGGGTTCACAGGTAATCACACTGTAAAAGCATGCATTCTCAGAAATAATAAGTTCACAAAGGTACATGTATCACATTGGAACAACCGAAATAAAATGTTCAAACGTACCTACGTTCTGTATTTTAATTTAAAAAACCTACCTGTTACCAACTGTTCGTCTAAAATTGTGAGCCATATGTTTGTGACTATTACAGCGCCATCCATCACAAAGCTAAAAGTGGTCCAACTAAAACATACGCGAATAGGTAATAAAAATGGGGGTTCCTATCTAAAGAAAACGCAGTTGATATCCGTTGGACCTATGGCAGCACCATCTAGCGGCCAACCATAGCGCCCTCTGGTTTCCCCCTTCAAGCTAGACAAGGTTCGTTCTCTGTAGTTTTTTCGTTTGATGCTTATTTCGTGAGATATTTGGCCCGGTTACTGTCAATGCCCCCCCCCCCCCCAAATTATATATATATGCTACCTTAATATGTAACACATATCAGCATGTTGGTTGTTTCTCTCTTCATCGAACTGTCTTCCCACAAATGCGTTACGTAGTTCACTACCTGATGTTTTCTACATGCTCGTACTGCACCACCAAGTGGACTACTCCTGTCAGTATAGACTAACCGGTTTGCGACCATGCGTCCACACACCAACACGGGGCCTGCTGTCCAGGGGAAAAAAAAAGCACGAATGGCTTGCTCTTGTCGGAATGTACTTGAGGGAGCTAATTAACCTAAAAATATACTGCTTGTAATAGCTATAAATATTAGTCGCCAAATGAAGGAAATACTTATGTAATTTCGTATTAAGTGGGTAGAAGGAATTTTCTCTGGATGAAAATTAATCAAACCAAAAAACTCTGTGATGTTACACGGGAAACTAAAAACACTTTTGGCGTATGTCTTCCTGTGAGACACCTTTGTATGAAGATAGCAGATCTTACTTACTGTAGACAAAAACGAACGCAAACAATTTTTAATTCTTTATTACCAACGGACAACAACATTAACACAGCACAAGTACTTAGAAATGCCTCCGCATCAATGGAAACTGGGAGGCGTAGCAATATGAAATTCTAAATGAGTGAACTTGAAACATCATTTCCAAGGCTTCAGCTGTAGTAAATTTAGCAACACAACTTACAGTGCAAGAGAATGTAAACCCTGATTTGTGATTGTAACAGTCAGATATGAAACATTAAAATACACTGTTCTGTAGAAGCATGTGTAGCGCCTCAGTAGGTTCTACTAGCACCACACTTACTTTCTTTACTGTAAATTGAATTCACAGAACGTAATACGTAATATAGAAAAAACTGGGTTTTATCATTGATTTGAAAATACCATATGATAATCATAGAATAAACCATCCAATAGTGCAATAGTTACGCAAGACATTGGGCGATCACCTAATGGCTGCGTAGTGTGGGGTTTGTTACTGCAGCTACATAGTGGAAAGGTGACCAGGGAGTGAAAAATAAAGATAGCTTATGTATGTACCACTCCATGTATAATTAAATCGGTAAATCGGATGAAAAGAATAATACAAGTTCTCTCAGTGCACGACGACAAGTGATAGAGAGTCTGTAAACACTTGGTCATTATTTGAACGAAATCAAAGACATGAAACCGAGCATTTAATGAGCAGAAAAGTGACGGTATTGATTATAATATTCTTCACATTAAATTGGATTCTGTATGAACTCTCGAAGTTTCTGACCTAACAAAGACGATGGATTAGAACTGACATCCGGAACTGAGCGCACTCGAGGTATACATGGCAAGTTCTCAACGCGAACCATTGAAAATTTAACCATGGATGGAAAACACCTCACGAATGATAGCTCTACAGATTAGTAACGCCAATGGATAACCCTAATAATGTGAACCATCTACAACCGAACTGCAATTCAGCGGACAGCCAGATCTAACATTAAGCAGGTTTTGTCGTGCTCACTAGAGTAACCCCTTTGTTTACAAGGAAATGACTGCTGTGGCGCGTGCCCCCGGACTCAACCGCGTGCTGATGTAGTCGACGCCGTAGAGCTGCTACTGCCACAGCTTTCGCGGCAGATTAGAGACACGATACGATATAACGTCAGTCCCCGTAGATTAACGGGAGGAAAAACCTGAAAAACTTCCGAAAAGGCGTTCCTCGCGTAGTCGTTGTATCTCAATTACAAGTCCGCAGCGTTTCCACTTATGCGAACTAGTACAATTGATGCTTTTTTTATTAATATTGTATTGTTAATTGCACGGATTTGCAGCAGTTATTAATTCTTTTCTCGTTCGCATAGCACACCACTGATTGCGAGGAAATATTTTAGTTAACAGTTTTTTCTTATGCTGTTGTCTCGTTGCTATGGAATTGTTGTGCTGGTATGCAGCGAGATCCAGAGATACTCTTTGATTCAGTCTTTGTAAGATTGCGTCGTAATACGAAAATATTTAAAGTTCACTTCTCAACAATGAAATAGTCTTTCATGAGTAGTCGTTGATTTAGTCATTTATCAAACTATTTAATGATGTAGTCCACACTGCGCATTTAACTGGCAACGAACAGTTTATTGTTATTTTGCACTAAATACTTATAACTCCCGCACCACACGCACACGGAATAGTTTAGTTAAGTCAGTCCGATTCAGTGATAGTTTCTTGGCAATCACCACAACTCAACACCTTAGTGTAATTGTTTTATCTTCATGGTGTCGTGTACTTGGTTCCTACTCAAGACTAATTGCGTGTATTCTTTCATAGAATGTTCAATTCTCCTTAAGGTCCAATTAATTTAAAGTCAAGTCCAATGTTCACTAATTCCGTTATTCGATTTCAATTAACCCGTAGTGCACGGTTAAATGAGTCTATCTGTTCCTGTCTCATTTCATAAAATCAGTTTCTTAAGCCGTGAATCCCGTCACGCAACAAACACTTCTAAACTCGAGAATAATCTCGTCACGATTCCCAATCTCAATAATTCAGAGCATAACTGCTCTCGTACGTCTGCACTCGATGAGTTCTAGTAAGCGAATTCTTCCGTGGAAGAGCGTTGTAGGCGCATTGAATTTCTTCGTTGCGCTTACAACTCTCTTCCACATAAAAGTTATCTCTGATGACATTACATTGGACTTAACTTTTGAGATATTAATTTCACATTTGTCACATGGGTATTTGTCCACTGCTGAAATACGATGTTTCTTCTTTCTCTTTCGCTAACAAATATGCTCAGTGTTGTACAATGTAGTTGTTGACAAAACTCTTTCGTGTTAGCTCATCGGCAAAGGTGTCGTAACTGCCAAGATAAATTTCCCTACTTCATGTTCTTTCTTAATTGACTTTAAGGTGGTCGTTGGGGCGTTATACTGCTTGATGCTGTAAGGCAACAGAGAAATAAACTTAGTCATCCACCATCTAAAGAAATCAGCAACGCTACCAATGTTCTTCACTCCAGATAACCTCTTGTGGCATATGGAAGTTCCGCGACTTCATAATGTCTCTATGACATAATTCGGCCAACTAAATAAAATACCAAACGATCTACTGAAATCTCCTGAGGATGATGACGGAGGAAGTCGTAGAAACCTTGAGGCTTGAGACAAATTTGAAGGAATGGTGGAAGGAAGATTCGGATTTAACGGAATACAAATCTGACGTGGCAAGAACTTCGTTAAGCATTTATTCAGGTGGCCTTCAAAAAGCCGACTGTCAGCTTCAAACAAGTTTCCAGTCTGTCACGCAGAGACCGATGCAGCCATTCTACCATTTCATCAGAAATTTCAGAGCAGCAACGGTAACACGTCGTCTCATATGATCTGATGTACTCTGTATATCCTTGTAATCGGTGAGTTAAATCTGGTGAACGCATCGGCAATGGTACAGGTTCCTCTCGTCCATTCCGGCGATTTGGAAACAATCTCTGAAGACAAACTATGCTACCAATCAATGTTGATTATTTTATAGTACCTTTATCAGTCAATAACGGATATAGGAAATCTGATACGTAGTTGCGACCGTTCCCGGCACCTTCTGGTCTGCAAGTCACTGGAACAAAAGGTGGCAAGACAAAAATTACATTCAACATTACAGGTATTCCCTTCTTCTTCTTCTTCTTCTTCTTCTTTTACTGCCCCATTGGATCACTTCAATCAATCAATTTCTGGTCATCTCCTTCAGTAAGTTTTTTCTTCCAAATTGCCCAATATCTCTTGATTCGTTGTGAACTTTTTTTGACGTTCCTCATTTTTTTGTTTTTCGTTTGTCAGTTTTTGTTTTCTACTTATTTTCATGTATTTCAGTTTTTTAAATTTTCTGTTTTGTTTTGTAAATCGTCTAGGTTTAATTCTAGCTGTTTCATATCCTCCCTGATTTCCTTTATCCTACGTACTTGTTGCGTCATGTTCCAAGGTTCCTCCATAATTTTTCTTGGTAATCTTGTTTCTGGTACCCTCATAATATGACCAAAATACTTACAACAAAATTATTGAACAGTGAACACAGCAGTCTAAGACAGGAGGACACATTGTCAGTACGCTGTTAACAACGCAAGGGAATGTCAGCTTGGAAACCGTAATTCAAAGCAGACATTCCCTTTCGTTGTTAATAGCCAACTCACTTAGTGTACTCTTATCGTAGATACCGCTGCGTATAGTTTGGTATGTACTGGTCAGTCGTTAATGTAGAATGGAAATTCTGAATTCTAAACTTTCGTTAAAATTTCTTTTACACTACTGGCCGTTAAAATTCCTACACCACGAAGATGACGTGCTACAGACGCGAAATTTAACCAACAGGAAGACGATGCTGTGATATGCATATGATTAGCCTTTCAGAGCATTCACACACGGCTGGCGCCGGTGGCGACTCCTACAACGAGCAGACATTAAGAAAGTTTCCAACCGATTTCTCATACACAAACAGCAGTTGACCAGCGTTGCCTGGTGAAACGTTGTTGTGATGCCTCATGTAACGAGGAGGTATGCGTACCATCACGTTTCCGACTTGGATAAAGGTCGGATTGTAGCCTATCACGATTGCGGTTTATCGAATCGCGACATTGATGCTCGCGTTGGTCGCGACCCAATGACTGTTAGCAGAATATGGAATCGGTGGGTTCAGGAGGGTAATTCGGAACGCCGTGCTGGATCCCAACGGCCTCGTATCACTAGCAGTCGAGATGACAGGCAACTTATCCGCATGGTTGTAACGGATCGTGTAGCCACATCTCGATCCCCGAGTCGACAGATGGGGACGTTTGCAAGACAACAACCATCTGCACGAAGAGTTTGCAGCAACATGGACTATCAGCTCGGACACCATGGCTGCGGTTACCCTTGACGCTGCATCACAGACAGGAGCACCTGCGATGGTGTACTCAACGACGAACCTGGGTGCACGAAGGGCAAAACGTCATTTTCTCGGATGAATCCAGGTTCTGTTTACAGCAGCATGATAGTCGCACATTCTTCAGATCTCTCACCAATTGAAATCGTCTGGTCAATGGTGGCCGAGCAACTGGCTCGTCACAATACGCCAGTCACTACTCTTGATGAACTGTGGTATCGTGTTGAAGCTGCATGGGCAGCTGTACCGGTACACGCCATCCAAGCTCTAATTGACTCAATGCCCAGGTGTATCAAGGCCGTTATTATGGCCAGAGGTGATTGTTCTGGGTACTGATTTCTCAGGATCTGTGCACCCAGATTGCGTGAAAATGTAATCACATGTCAGTTCTAGTATTATATATTTGTACAATAAATACCCTTTTATCATCTGCATTTCTTCTTGGTGTAGCAATTTTAATGGCCAGTAGTGTAGTTCTGAAGAAGAGCGGGGACGGTCGGAACTAGCTATCAAATTTCTATAACGCGAGCTTGGCTAATAAAGATTTTATAAATTTAATTAATATTTATTGACATAGCAGATCGCATTTGTACACTGACAATGCCAGGTCACTACAAAATATACCACGTCGTCCATTGTGTGCTGTACAGCCATCATGTTGATACCACATGTCCCTCCTTGTCCACAAAGGAAAGTCCAATATCAATGAAAGTTGCTCTGTTACGCGCTTGAAATGCTTTTCTACATCTACATCCAGATTTATACTCCGCAACCGACGCAACGGTGTGTGGCGGATGACACTTTTCGTGTCACTGTCATTACCTCCCTTTCCTGTTCCAGACCCGTATGGTTCGCGGGAAGAACGACTGCCGGAAAGCCTCCGTGCGCGCTCGAATCTCTCTAATTTTACATTCGTGATCTCCTCGCGAGGTATAAGTAGGGGGAAGCAATATATTCGATACCTCATCCAGAAACGCACCCTCTCGAAACCTGGATAGCAAGCTACACCGCGATGCGGAGCGCCTCTCTTGCAGAGTCTGCCACTAGAGTTTGCTAAACATCTCCGTAACGCTATCACGCTTACTAAATAACCCTGTGACGAAACGCGCCGCTCTTCTTTGGATCTTCTCTGTCTCCTCTGTCAACCCCACCTGGTACGGATCGCACACTGATGAGTAATACTCAAGTATAGGTCGAACGAGTGTTTTGTAAGCCACCTTCTTTGTTGATGGACTACATTTTCTAAGGACTCTCCCAATGAATCTCAACCTGGTACCCGCCTTACCAACAATTAATTTTATATGATCATTCCACTTCAAATCGTTCCGCACTCACACTGCCAGATATTTTACAGAAGTAACTGCTACCAGTGTTTGTTCCGCTATCATATAATCATACAATAGAGGATTCTTCTTTCTATGTATTCGCAATACATTACATTTGTCTATGTTAAGGGTCAGTTGCCACTCCCTACACCAAGTGCCTATCCGCTGCAGATCATCCTGCATTCCGCTGCAGTTTTCTACTTCTCTGTATACTACAGCATCATCCACGAAAAGCCGCATGGAACTTCCGACACTATCTACTATGTCATTTATATATATTGTGAAAAGCAATGGTCCCATAATACTCCCCTGTGGCACGCCAGAGTTTACTTTAACGTCTGTAGACGTCTCTCCATTGAGAACAACATGCTGTGTTCTTTTTGCTAAAAACTCTTCACTCCAGCCACATAGCTGGTCTGATATTCCGTAGGCTCTTACTTTGTTTATCAGGCGACAGTGCGGAACTGTATCGAACGCCTTCCGGAAGTCAAGGAAAATAGCATCTACCTGGGAGCCTGAATCTAATATTTTCTGGGTCTCATGAACAAATAAAGCGAGTTGGGTCTCACACAATCGCTGTTTCTGGAATCCATGTTGATTCCTACAGAGTAGATTCTGGGTTTCCAGAAATGACATGATACGCGAGTAAAAACATGTTCTAAAATTCTACAACAGATCGATGTCAGAGATATAGGCTTATAGTTTTGCGCATCTGCTCGACGGCCCTTCTTGAAGACTGGGACTACCTGTGCTCTTTTCCAATCATTTGGTACATTCCGTTCCTCTAGAGACTTGCAGTAGACGGCTGTTAGAAGGGGGCATGTTCTTTCGCGTTCTCTGTGAAGAATCGAATTCGTATCCCGTCAGGTACAGTGGATTTCCCTCTGTTGAGTGATTTCAGTTGGTTTTCTATTCCTTGGACACTTATTTCGATGTCAGCCATTTTTTCGTTCGTGCGATGAATTAGAGAAGGAACTGCAGTGCGGTCTTCCTCTGTGAAACAGCTCTGGAAATAGGTGTTATTATTATCCCGGAGTGTCTGGATATGCTGTTTCGAGCCACTTACTGATTTAACGTAAGACCATAACTTCCTAGGATTTTCTGTAAAGTCGGTACATCGAATTTTACTTTCGAATTCACTGAACGCTTCACGCATAGCCCTCCTTACTCTTTTGGCAGTTAAGCGTTCCGTCTACGAAAGCGGATCCTATGAGGTGATGGTTCACCAGACATTTACACTCCATGGACGCTGACGTTCAACACGAGGAAGCCAATGGGGATTGCTACGCGCCAGCAGCGCATATCTGGAAGTGGCCCAGAACTGAGCCCATTTGGCTATACGTCATTTCTGAGAAGACAGCACTTCATTAGCAGCTTTCATTTGAGAACTGTTAAGTGGTTGACTAAAGACTGTCCATCAAACAGCTGTTAGAGTGAAAACCTTGTGACATCGAATAGACTTACTGGAAATCGCCATTTTTTAGTTAAAGTAGTCGGCAAACTTGTTGCTGTTACCTTAGGCTAATGAGGCCGTTGTCTCTTAGGAGTCACAGCCTTTCTTTGTTAATAACTCCTCGTTTTCTCAAATCACGTACATTCTACCCCTACCCTCCATCTTCTCCGGTGGTGTCGGTTCGCGCGTAGGCAGAGCGTCCCTTCTCCAGACGCAGAGCCACTCGGAAGAAGACTAGCACAATGGGTGCCCGCGGCTGTCCCATAACGCATACAGACAATGCCTCACCGTATGGGCGGGTTGGCTTCCCGTCTGCCCGTCTGCATCAACACCAAAAGCTGTACAAGGAGATACACGGCAAGAAGAGAGAGAGTGGGAGAGGAAGAGGGGAAGCATTCGGGGAGAATGTGATAAAAAGTAAAGCCGCGATACGAAGACAATAAACCAGGCAGCTAAGTACGAGCAAATGAGGTCAAAGAAGCGAGTACACAATGCGAAGGAAGGGTATCGGGCGGGGAACGGCCCACGCATGGAGCTACGCCCGCCCTCCGCCTCGATGAATTCGTTCCGGAGCAGGAGGGCGTCTACAATAGCCTGCAAATCACTCCCTCACGTATAACTCACAATCAAAAAAGAGTCTCACTTCGTAAATCTCGGAAACTGGTCCATTCAGCTGTCAGTAGGAGCTTTATGGCTTTCTAAATTCCACTAATTTAATTAAAATATATTATTCCGGCGTGGCGCGGCGGGGAGACTTGAACGCGCGGTCAGGAAGCGAACAGGTGTATCGAGCCTCGGCTAAGTTATACGTGGCAGGCGGCGGCGCCGCGACGGCCAGTCGGACGTCGGCTTCGGTCAAAGATGCGGTCGGCCGAACTCGCCGCGGCCGGTAAATATTAATGTGACTGCCGGCAATTGGTTACACTGCGAGGGGAAAAAAATGACATGAAGAACGGAAAACACTTGTTTTTCCGCTTTTACGTCCGCTCGTTTTCTCACTTTTGTTGCGAATATAATTCGTGAGTCGGCCTCGCGTTACGACCGGGACGAACATTGCGGAGCTCCCTTTCTTTTTACCTCTCTGCCGCTGAAGTGTCTCTGGCCGCCTTAAAGACGGCCATCCCCTGAGCGCACAAAGCAAACACCGCGGCTTCTTGCACAGCCCCCGCCGGCTGTTCCGACTGCCTACCAGGTAATTATTGGCCAGTAACGAGTAGCCGGTGGCGCGAGAGGCACAACTTTAAAATTCAGCAGTGCGGCTGCCGGTGCCGTTTAAAATTAATCACCCAAAATTACTGAAATCCAGCGGGCTGACGTTACGGGCACTAATGATATTTAAGACACCTACGGCGGGAGCCCTTTCCTCCGTTTCAAATGTGGCGTATAACTTGCGTGTCGAGTGGAAGTTGCGGCAGTGTCATTGTGGGGTTATCTGCCGGTGGCCGTCCGCAGGTGGTTACACGCTCGCCCACGGAGTGCAGCGCCTTACAATGGACATCGGCTTCCTTCGAAGAACTTTAACGTCCACGTAATTGTTTCTCATGACCATCCATGAAAGTTGAGTTGTCCACAAATGAAACGTTGGTCGTTATTCCAGACACAGCCTTTTTTTTCAATACGCAGGCTCCAGAAGTTAGCCAAAAACTGCAGAAAACGAACAGCAGCGGCGACAATGGAAAATGAAGGATTGAAACAAACAATTATGGAATGAAAAAACCGGCACTCTCCTTAATGACAGACTTATGAGTATCTTACAGGTACATATTAAAACGGCTCGAATATTCACTAGCTTTCGAACCACGGTTGTTCACCAGGGTCACTGTGTCTTCAGAGCTTAGCGTTTACTTCCACTTGATGAAACATCGAAGTGAAAGCTAAACTGTATCTATGAATAACCACAGCTTTACTTTCAATATATCTAATGTCTAGCTGGAGCCAAAGGTACTCAGATTTCTGTAATTCTGTCTTGTATAAAAGAAAGAATGAGACTGCTACTGGGTGATGACAATCAATTTATGCAATAATTTTATTACGAGAATAATGGAATGTAGTCTAATTAAGTCGGGTGATGCTGAGGGAATTAAATTAGGAAATGAGACACTGAAGATAGTAAAGGGGTTTTGCTATTTGGGGAGCAAAATAAATGATGATGGTCGAAGTAGAAATGATATAAAATGTAGACTGACAATGGCAAGGAAAGCGTTTCTGAAGAAGAGAAGTTTGTTAACATCGAGTATAGATTTAAGTGTCAGGAAGTCTTTTCTGTAAGTATTTGTATGAAGTGTAGCCATGTATGGAAGTGAAACATGGACGATAAATAGTTCGGACAAGAAGAGAATAGAAGCTTTCGAAATGTGGTACTACAGAAGAATGCTGAAGATTAGATGGGTAGATCACATAACTAATGAGGAGGTACGGAACAGAACTGTGAAGAAAAGAAATTTGTCGCACAACTTGACTAGAAGAAGGGGTCGGTTGGTAGAGCATATTATCACCAATTTAGTATTGGAGGGCAGCGTAGAGGGTAAAATTCGTAGAGGGAGACCAAGAGATGAATACACTAAACAGATTCAGAAGGATGTAGTTTGCGGTAAGTACTGGGAGATGAAGAAGCTTGCACAGGATAGAGTAGCATGGAGAGCTGCATAAAACCAGTCTCAGGACTGAAGACAACAACATCAATTTTATTACGCTACTACTTTCAATACCTCATTGGCATCATCTTCAGGTCCCTATACACGAAACGTGATAAGCCATCCAGAGATTTGTGCTTTCATCAGAGATGGGAGATATCCACTCCTGTTGTGAAGATTTCTACGGAAATCAACTTTATATAGATTTCCGTAGATATCACCACAATAGACATGGTTCTAATGGCTCTGAGCGCTATGGGACTTAACATCTGAGGTCATCAGTCCCCTAGATTTAGCACTAATTTAACCTAACTAACCTAAGGACCTCACACACATCCACGCCCGAGGCAGGATTCTAACCTGCGCCCGTAGCAGCCACGTGGTTCCGGACTGAAGCGCCTAGAACCGCTCGGCCACCGCGTAACAGACATGGACATTTCACACAGCTAACGTCGTTAGATGCTACCAATGAGGCACCGAAACAGCCAACGTAATAAAATCATTCCATAAATTTACGGCTCCTGGATGTTAGTTTTATGCAAATGTCGCTTTGGATTTCAGCCATGTGGCACATTTAGATCTAAATTTCTACTCAGAATCCACTTGCGGTATGTAGCGGAAATTTTTAGACAGATGCTGAAGTGGTTTGAAAGCTATTTGAAAAACAGACAGCAACGTGTTCTACAGTCGTCCTGGAAACATTTTGTTACAGGAGTGCCACAGGAGTCAGTTGTCTTCCCTGTATGCTAGTGACATCTCATCGCTCCTGCAAATATGATTTCTACGCCGAGGACCTCCAGCTTTACCTTACTGCCAAACCCGATGCGTGTGAATGATGATCTGTCTGCAGTGGTAAGATGGGCGCAAAGCCTGGAACTTAAACTGTAAGTGAGAAGTTCAAAGTAATTCTTAATATATCACCAGAAATTAATAAATCGTTAATTCATCGAACGATCGTCCCTTATTCTGCTCAACTGTATTCCACACCTCATCAAAAACCGGTGAAGAACTTGTGTGCAATTTTGGATGATTATCTTAGCAGGGCACATGCAAGGAGGACTTTCTCTTGCTTTGTAAGGCCTGATACCATCGGGTGAAGGAGGTACAGTCATGAATATAATTAGTTATAATCTTTAATTGTCTCTATCGCAGAAAACATAAAATTACAATTCGGTGACTGTCGGTTTCTGTTGACAACTATCCCCGAATCATGATTGCTAGAGAATCAGTATGTACGCACAGTGTTGGCCACAAAACCTCTATACAAAATGTAACTCAGGTCATGCTTACTAAAGAATCGGTTCCTTAATACAGTGTTGGCCATATCATCGTTACAAAGGGTAGTTCGTAAATATTGAAAAGTTGGTCAGAGTATGGGAATTGTTGTTGTTGTTGTGGTCTTCAGTCCTGAGACTGGTTTGATGCAGCTCTCCATGCTACTCTATCCTGTGCAAGCTTCTTCATCTCCCAGTACCTACTGCAACCTACTTCCTTCTGAATCTGCTTAGTGTATTCATCTCTTGGTCTCCCCCTACGATTTTTACCCTTCACGCTGCCCTCCAATACTAAATTGGTGATCCCTTGATGCCTCAGAACATGTCCTACCAACCGATCCCTTCTTCTGGTCAAGTTGTGCCACAAACTTCTCTTCTCCCCAATCCTATTCAATACTTCCTCATTAGTTATGTGATCTACCCATCTAATCTTCAGTATTCTTCTGTAGCACCACATTTCGAAAGCTTCTATTCTCTTCTTGTCCAAACTATTTACCGTCCATGTTTCACTTCCATACATGGCTACACTCCATACAAATACTTTCAGAAATGACTTCCTGACACTTAAATCTATACTCGATGTTAACAAATTTCTCTTCTTCAAAAACGCTTTCCTTGCCATTGCCAGTCTACATTTTATATCCTCTCTACTTCGACCATCATCAGTTATTTTTCTCCGCAAATAGCAAAACTCATTCCCTAATCTAATTCCCTCAGCATCACCCGAGTTAACTCGACTACATTCCATTACCCTCGTTTTGCTTTCATGGATATTCATCTTATATCCTCCTTTCAAGACACTGTCCATTCCGTTCAACTGCTCCTCCAAGTCCTTTGCTGTCTCTGACAGAATTACAATGTTATCGGCAAACCTTTAAGTTTTTATTTCTTCTCCATGGATTTTAATACCTACTCCGAATTTTTCTTTTGTTTCCTTTACTGCTTGCTCAATATACAGATTGAATAACATCGGGGATAGGCTACAACCCTGTCTTACTCCCTTCCCAACCACTGCTTCCCTTTCATGTCCCTCGACTCTTATAACTGCCATCTGGTTTCTGTACAAGTTGAAAATAGCCTTTCGCTCCCTGTATTTTACCCCTGCCACCTTTAGAATTTGAAAGAGAGTATTCCAGTCAACATTGTCAAAAGCTTTCTCTAAGTCTACAAATGCTAGAAACGTAGGTTTGCCTTTCCTTAATCTTTCTTCTAAGGTAAGTCGTAAGGTCAATATTGCCTCACGTGTTCCAGTATTTCTACGGAATCCAAACTGATCTTCCCCGAGGTCGGCTTCTACTAGTTTTTCCATTCGTCTGTAAAGAATTCGTGTTAGTATTTTGCAGCTGTGGCTTATTAAACTGATTGTTCGGTAATTTTCACATCTGTCAACACCTGCTTTCTTTGGGATTGGAATTATTATATTCTTCTTGAAGTCTGAGGGTATTTCGCCTGTTTCATACATCTTGCTCACCAGATGGTAGGGTTTTGTCAGGACTGGCTCTCCCAAGGCCGTCAGTAGTTCCAATGGAATGTTGTCTACTCCAGGGGCCTTGTTTCGACTCAGATCTTTCAGTGCTCTGTCAAACTCTTCACGCAGTATCGTATCTCCCATTTCATCTTCATCTACATCCTCTTCCATATCCATAATATTGTCCTCAGGTACATCGCCCTTGTATAGACCCTGTATATACTCCTTCCACCTTTCTGCTTTCCCTTCTTTGCTTAGAACTGGGTTTCCATCTGAGCTCTTGATGTTCATACAAGTGGTTCTCTTATCTCCAAAGGTCTCTTTAATTTTCCTGTAGGCAGTATCTATCTTACCCCTAGTGAGATAAGCCTCTACATCCCTACATTTGTCCTCTAGCCATCCCTGCTTAGCCATTTTGCACTTCCTGTCGATCTCATTTTTGAGACGTTTGTATTCCTTTTTGCCTGCTTTATTTGCTGCATTTTTATATTTTCTCCTTTCATCAATTAAATTCAATATTTCTTCTGTTACCCAAGGATTTCTACTAGCCCTCGTCTTTTTACCTACTTGATCCTCTGCTGCCTTCACTACTTCATCCCTCAAAGCTACCCATTCTTCTTCTACTGTATTTCCTTCCCCCATTCCTGTCAATTGTTCCCTTATGCTCTCCCTGAAACTCTGTACAACCTCTGGTTTAGTCAGTTTATCCAGGTCCCATCTCCTTAAATTCCCACCTTTTTGCAGTTTCTTCAGTTTTAATCTACAGGTCATAACCAATAGATTGTGGTCAGAGTCCACATCTGCCCCTGGAAATGTCTTACAATTTAAAACCTGGTTCCTAAATCTCTGTCTTACCATTATATAATCTATCTGATACCTTTTAGTATCTCCAGGGCTCTTCCATGTATACAACCTTCTATCATGATTCTTAAACCAAGTGTTAGCTATGATTAAGTTGTGCTCCGTGCAAAATTCTACCAGGCGGCTTCCTCTTTCATTTCTTAGCCCCAATCCATATTCACCTACTACGTTTCCTTCTCTCCCTTTTCCTACACTCGAATTCCAGTCACCCATGACTATTAAATTTTCGTCTCCCTTCACTATCTGAATAATTTCTTTTATTTCATCATACATGTCTTCAATTTGTTCGTCATCTGCAGAGCTAGTTGGCATATAAACTTGTACTACTGTAGTAGGTGTGGGCTTCGTATCTATCTTGGCCACACTAATGCGTTCACTATGCTTTTTGTAGTAGCTTACCCGCATTCCTATTTTCCTATTCATTATTAAACCTGCTCCTGCATTACCCCTATTTGACTTTGTGTTTATAACCCTGTAGTCAACTGACCAGAAGTCTTGTTCCTCCTGCCACCGAACTTCAGTAATTCCCACTATATCTAACTTTAACCTATCCATTTCCCTTTTTAAATTTTCTAACCTACCTGCCCGATTAAGGGATCTGACATTCCACGCTCCGATCCGTAGAACGCCAGTTTTCTTTCTCCTGATAACGACATCCTCTTGAGTAGTCCCCGCCCGGAGATCCGAATGGGGGACTATTTTACCTCCGGAATATTTTACCCAAGAGGACGCCATCATCATTTAATCATACAGTAAAGCTGCATGCCCTCGGGAAAAATTACGGCCGTAGTTTCCCCTTGCTTTCAGCCGTTCGCAGTACCAGCACAGCAAGGCCGTTTTGGTTATTGTTACAAGGCCAGATCAGTCAGTATGGGAATGAACGTAGAAAATCATCAGAAGGCGGAGTACATTTCTTGGTACAGCTTCCCGTGCAGGGCCGTTAGCCCTACCATAACGACATGCATATACGCATACTTCTCACTACCGTAATGTATCATGTTACGACCAACATCCGTACAAAGAAATGACACTCCACAGAAGATTGAAATGAGTGAAACTCTGAACATACTATCGTATCGATTATGTTTACAACTCCAAGTCTCCAAAATGTAAACAAATACCACACTAAGAGCGGCACCCAGCGTTTACACCGAATCATTTCAGTAGTGGTTGGCAACCATAAAGTTTCCTGAGACTTTTTTGCTTCTAGTGTCGTATAATTCCAAGTGTATGCGTGTATGCCCTTAATTACGATACAAAATGGTTCAAATGGCTCTGAGCACTATGGGACTTAACTTCTGAGGTCATCAGTCCCCTAGAGCTTAGAACTACTTAAACCTAATTAACCTAAGGACATCACACACATCTATGCCCGAGGCGGGATTCGAACCTGCGACCGTAGCGGTCGCGCGGTTCCAGACTGTAGCCGGCCGTAGTGGTCGTGCGGTTTTAGGCGACTGATGACCTCAGAAGTTAAGTCGCATAGTGCTCAGAGCCATTTGAACCATTTTGAACCAGACTGTAGCGCCTAGAGCCGCTCGGCCACTCCGGCCGGCAATTACGATACACCCTCTGTCTCACTGCACCAGTTGTTAGAACACTACACGGTTATAACCGTGAATGCTTGTGTGAGTTACAACATCCGTCTTTTTAGCGATATTACTGCTTTAACACCGACAACAGTAGTTCAAGTAAACATGCCGCCCTCCCAAGCAGAGAATGAAACGATGCAGAAAGTGTACGACGATGCTGAACATGTAATTCAATACGTAAACGGAGATCAAAATTTAATAGTCATGGGGGGTTAGAATGTGTCTGTAGGGGACAGAGCAGAACATAGCGTTAGGGAAGTACTAAGCTTAGTACTAGAAATGAGACAGAAGAAAGACTAATAGTGCTCTGCAGTAAATTACAACTAATAATAGCGAATAATCTGTTCAAGTATCACATTGGAATGAAGTATACTTGAAAAAGTCCAAGAGATACAGGGAGATTTCAGTTAGATTATATCAGGGCCTGGCAGAGATTTCGAAATCAGATACTGGACTGTAAGGCGTACCCAGAAGCAAATATAGACTCAGATAACAAATCAGTAATGATGAAGATTAGGTTGATGTTCAAGAGACTAATCAGATATAATCACTGCGCAAAGAAGTGGGAAAAAGAGTACTACGGAATGGAGAAGTATCTTGAAGTTCTCTGCGGCTATAGATATTTCGATAATGAATAGCTCAGTAGGAAGTTCAGTTGAAGAGGACTGGACATCTCTAAAAATTGCAGTCATAGTAGATGGAAAGAAAAACATAGGTACAAAGAAGGTGGTACAAAGACAGTAACTGCTAAGAAACCGTGGGTAACGGAAGAAATACTCCAGTTGATCGACGAAAGAAGGAAGTGCAAAAATGTACTGGGAAATTCGGGTATACAAAAATATAAGCAACTTAAGAATGAAATTAAGAGGAAGGCAGGGAAGCTAAGCCTAAATGGCTGCGTAAAAAGGGTGAAGAAATCGAAAAAGAAATGATTATCGGAAGGACTGATCCTTCTAAAGAAACAACCCTCGGTTAAATTGAAAACAAGGGTGGAAACATAAAGAATGCAATGGGAATTCCACCGTTAAATATAAAGGAATGGGCAGACAGGTGGAAAGAGTACATTGAAGGGTTCTGTGAGAAGGAAGACTTGTCTGATAACGTGATAGAAGAAGAAACAGAAGACAGAAGTCGACAGGAAAGAAATAAAGAATCCAGTATTAGAATTTAGAAGAGCTTTGGTCGACTTAAGGTCAAATAAGACAGTAGGGGTCGACAACATTGCATCAGAATTTCTAAAATCACTGGTGGGGGGGGGAGGGGGGTGAAGGGGAGGAGTGGCAACAAAACTACTATTCACGTTAGTGTATAGAATGTATGAGACTGTCGATATACCATTAGACTTTAGAAGAAAACGTCATCCACAGAATTCCTAAGACTGCAAGAGCCGACAAGTGCAAAAATAATCGCATAATCAGCTTAAGAGCTGATGCATTCAAGCTACCGGCAAGAATAGTATACAGAAGAATGTAAAAGAAAACTGAGGATCAGACGACGATCAGTTTTGCTTCAGGAAAGGTTAGGACACTAGACAGGCAGTTCTGGCGTTGCGGCTGATAATGGAATCAAGAATGAAGGAAACGTTTAGACACATTTATGGGATTTTCTATCCGGAAAAAGTGTTCGAGAGTGTGAAATAGTGCAACATTCTGAGGAAAGTAGGGCTAAGCTATGGGGAAAGACTGGTAATATTCAATAGGTACAAGAACCAAGAGGAAACAAGAACACCCTAAGACCAAGAACGAAGTGTTCGCACTGTAAACTGTGTAAGTCAGGGATGTAGTCTTTCACCCTTACTGTTCAATCTATACATCGAATAAGAAGTGACGGAAATAAAAGGAAGGTTTAAGAGTGAGACTAAAATACAAGTCGAATCGTTATCAATGAAAAGATTCGCTAATGAGATTGCTATCCTCAGTGAAAGTGAGGAGGAATTACGTGATCTGCTGATTGGAACGAACAATCTAATGAGTACAAAATATGGATTCTGAGAAAATCGAAAAAAGACGAATGTAATGAGATGTAGCAGAATATGAGAACAGCGAGAAACTTAATTTCAGGATTGACGGGCACGAAGTAGATGAAGTTAAGGAATTCTGTTACCTTGGAAGCAAAGCTGCCTATAATAGACCGAGCAAAGAGGACATAAAAAGCAGACTAGGACTGGCAAAAAGGGTATCCATTGCCAAGAGAAGCCTACTAGTACCAAACATAGGCCTTAATTTGAGGGAGTAATTTCTGGGGATGTACGTTTCGAGCACGGCATTGTATGGTATTGAAACATGGACTGTAGGATAACCGGAACAGAATCAGGAAATAACTTCCGTGGCACTAGACTGAGCCCTAAAGCCGTAAAGATTGGAATACATCCACCAAATCACTGAGGACGTAGGTTGCAGATGCTGCTGTGAGACGAAAAGATTGGCACAGGAGAGGAATTCTTGGCGGGCCGCGTCAAACATGTCAGAAGACTGATGACTGTGGTTGCTGCCAAACAAGTTACGTGGCCACGGTGCGCTATGTCTGCTTTGTTGGGTCCTGAGTGCGCAAACACCCCAGCACGAAGCGTCAGCCAGCCGCTGTGGCCGAGCGGTTCTAGGCGCTTCAGTCTGGAACCGCGCGACCGCTACGGTCGCAGGTTCGAATCTTGCCTCGGGCGTGGATGTGTGTGATGTCCTTAGGTTAGTTGGGTTTGGCTCAAACGGCTCTGAGCACTATGGGACTTAACTTCTGTGGTCATCAGTCCCCTAGAACTATGAACTACTTAAACCTAACTAACTTACGGACAACACACACATCCATGGCCGAGGCAGGATTCGAATCTGCGGCCGTAGCGGTCGCGCGGTTCCAGACTGTAGCGCCTAGAGCCGCTCGGCCACTCTGGCCGGCCGTTAGTTAGGTTTAAGTAGTTCTAAGTTCTAGGGGACTGATGACCATTCTCACTTTTTTTTTTCACTTGCCGCCCTGATTTTACGGCCCGCACCTGACTGCTTAAGGTGGGTCTTTATTGAACACTTGGTCGCTGCGATCGGCATATGGGCGCTTATGTGGCTGAACCTCCACACCGGTTTCCGCATCCGATCGCACCGTTGCCCTTGTCCCGCGACGTGGAGACTGGGGTCATAGTTGATTGTGTTTTATTTTTGTCTCTTTTATTTTGGTTTCTTTTACTTGGTTATCTTTGTTTGCTATTTGTATTTCTTTTCCTTTCTTTATGGCAGCTTTCCCAAATCGTTTGACAAAAATTTACATGAAATTTAAATTTTGAAAAAGAAATACAAAAATATAGTTTAGAATGAAGAAGAGGAAAGAAGATAGGAAAGGAGGAAGTTTATAGCCCCTCCGCCCTGGGGAACTGAGAATGAAAGCTTTGGAATTAGTCGTCAAGCCATTGAACCTCAGTCTCCAATCCTTTGCTTACCTTTAACTAAGAAGATCTATGCTAATCTATAATTAATATGCTAATTACTAAAGCTGTTACTAAGATAATTACGCTATTGACAGGTTTAAAGTGCCGTGTTTGCCTGTGGCAGTTGCGACGGTGGCCGACACTGTTTACATCTATTCATGTTGAGCTTTAGTTATGTGTAATCTATTGTCATATCTTTACAATATGTTTAGACTTACGCATTTCTGTCGGTCTTCTTTCTGTCTCGGTTTTCATCCTCCACACTATGGTGTCTACGTAGTTGCTGCTTCTAGGTTTGTCGTCTGTACGGTCTCTCGAGCCTGTACTCTTTATGGCATCTGAGATTTTTTTCTGTCATTACGTTTAGTTCGTCCCATAATTCTGGTGTTCTGATTGCATCGTATATGTGTCGTCCAGTTTGTAAGTGTTGTATTCCTGGTGTGTTCCTGTGTTGTCTGCATTTCCATCAGATG
Source organism: Schistocerca cancellata (assembly GCF_023864275.1). NCBI lineage: Eukaryota > Metazoa > Arthropoda > Insecta > Orthoptera > Acrididae > Schistocerca > Schistocerca cancellata. The sequence continues at coordinate 77,110,567 of NC_064634.1, read as the reverse complement.
TGAAGCCCCATAGTGCTCAGAGCCGTTTTGAACGAAGTTTCAGAGGTGAAGCACCTCTCACCACAACCGAAGCACAAGGCCTCGCTTATCTAGCACCGTAACTGCGTCTATCCATGAAAGAAAGACATTTAAATACGTGTACCACTTCTCTTTTAGTGTCGTCTCGATCTGGAAAATGCTACGCCATACTTTGCTCACAGTTAGATGCCTTATTGCTTTTCAGAAAAAGTTGAAACACTTTCTTCTTTCTGCCTTACAACATTTTCCCAAAAATTATTGTATGTGGCTAGTTGTTCCTCTAGTGAGCAGTAAAGCAAATGCCACCATTTATCCCGAGTTACGATTCTACTGCTGTTCATTCCTCAGTTAGTCACGACACTTTCTTTTCCCCCGTCGTCATTGACTGTGTTTTACCATGTTCCTCTTTCTCTACTTCTTCCATCCATTCGCTTATGTCCTTTACTGCTGGCTCTCTTAGTTTAAATATACCTTTCTGTAACTTGTATTTACAGTTGCACTTCTTTGGAAGCAATGAAAACTGTGTAGTTTTTTGTTGTGTACTTAGCTCAAGAGGTACTCAGATATACTGCGGAAAGCCACCACATCATCGGCACGAGTTGCGCTCTATCAAAACCACTGTAGTTTCTTTATAGTGCATAATAGTAGGGCTGCAGGGAGTTCGCAGCTCGTGGTCGTGCGGTAGCGTTCTCGCTTCCCGCGCCCGGGTTCCCGGGTTCGATTCCCGGCGGGGTCAGGGATTTTCTCTGCCTCGTGATGACTGGGTGTTGTGTGATGTCCTTAGGTTAGTTAGATTTAAGTAGTTCTAAGTTCTAGGGGACTGATGACCATAGATGTTAAGTCCCATAGTGCTCAGAGCCATTTGAACCATTTTTTGAACCACTAAAGATGGCACCAAAATTACTGAAACATGTCTGGAGCTATCTTGCATAAGGCGGAATTCCTCGTCCTATTTTCATGGCAAGCACGGACATAAGAATAAATGCAACACCAATGACGATGGTTCCAACATTAAACACAAGTGTCTGTACAATGCTATAACTCATCGTGATTAAATCATAGATTGCCAAGAGACAGAAAAGTTATTTAGCTTCAGTTGTTTTAGGTATAGGACCCAAAAGCCATGCATCCAACTATTATTAAAGCCAAGTACATTTACTGTGAATATTCAGTGTTAATAAATGATGTATACTTGTACAATGTGTTTGCACCTTGATGTTGAAGTACGGCTCTGTAACAGCAGTGTACATGCAGATATTGACAGCGTGCTTCTAGTGGCATCCTGTCAGGAACAATAGCAGAAATTTCATTTTCTGCTACTACGGATGTTTTGGCTGTAATAATAATAACTCTTTTTACTGCGCTGTAGTAATTTTTAAACGTGGTGTAATATTGTAAATTATATGTAACAAAACATGCTTATCATAACGAAAGTAAAACAAGATATGCAGAATGACTGAATACGTGTTGGGTGATGTCCTTAGGTTAGTTAGGTTTAAGTAGTTCTAAGTTCTAGGGGACTGATGACCATAGCTGTTAAGTCCCATAGTGCTCAGAGCCATTTTTTTGACTGAATACGTGTAAGAGAGAACCTGAGACCCTTAAACTTCACAGGTCACATAAATAAATAAATGAATATTGCGAATTGGTTATAGCTAATACTGACGCTACCTTTTCAACATCCATAGTTTACGGCCTTTGATATTTTGCTCTATTTGACATCTTTCACAGACTGGACGAGGACCTCGTTAAATCTCCCTTTAGAAGTTTCCTGGAGTCCATAGCTTCCTTATCTGTCACCCACCTGCTAAGCGGTCTATCACATTACCTTTTCGTCTCTTGGATTAGTCCCCACGCTTTCTTTGGCCATCTGTTCCCATCCATTAGTTTTAATTTCCTCTCAATAACCTCCAATGTGTTACTTTCCACTTCCATAATTTTTCTGATTTCTCCATTTCGGATGCATTCTAATCTGTAGCAGCTATCACTTCTCTTCCAGCAATCCATTTTCGTGGGTAGTAGATAATCTTTTTGTCTCTTTCTAATTTCCCAAACTCCTGTACCACATATACATATGATTTCTACTATTATTTTACATATAATTTTTTCGTTTCCTTGGTGATCTTGGGGAATATGGAGGGAATATTTTGAAGAGTTGCTCAATGTAGGTGAAAATGCGATCAGCAATGTTTCAGATTTCGAGGTAGAATGGGATAGGAATGATGATGGAAATAGGATCACATTTGAGGAAGTGGAAAAAATGGTCAATCGATTGTAGTGCAATAAAGCGGCTGGGGTGGATGAAATTAAGTCGGAACTCATCAAATACAGTGGAATGTCAGGTCTTAAATGGCTACACAGGATAATTGAAATGGCCTGGGAGTCGGGACAGGTTCCATCAGACTGGACAAAAGCAGTAATGACACCAATCTTTAAACATGGAAACAGAAAAGATTGTAACAACTACAGAGGTATCTCTTTAATCAGCGTTGTGGGTAAAATCTTCTCAGGTATTGTTGAAAGGAAAGTGCGAGTATTAGTTGAGGACCAATTGGATGAAAATCAATGTGGGTTTAGGCCTCTTAGAGGTTGTCAGGACCAGATCTTTAGCTTACGGCAAATAATGGAGAAGTGTTATGAGTGGAACAGGGAATTGTATCTATGCTTTATAGATCTAGAAAAGGCATATGACCGGGTTCCTAGGAGGAAGTTATTGTCTGTTCTACAAGATTATGGAATAGGAGGCAAACTTTTGCAAGCAATTAAAGGTCTTTACATGGATAGTCAGGCAGCAGTTAGAGTTGACGATAAATTGAGCTCATGGTTCAGAGTAGTTTCAGGGGTTAGACAAGGCTGCAACCTGTCTCCACTGTTGTTTATATTATTTATGGATCATATGTTGAAAACAATAGACTGGCTGGGTGAGATTAAGATATGTGAACACAAAATAAGCAGTCTTGCATATGCGGATGACTTAGTTGTGATGGCAGATTCGATTGAAAGTTTGCAAAGTAATATTTCAGAGCTAGATCAGAAATGTAAGGACTATGGTATGAAGATTAGCATCTCCAAAACGAAAGTAATGTCAGTGGGAAAGAAATATAAACGGATTGAGTGCCAAATAGGAGGAACAAAGTTAGAACAGGTGGACGGTTTCAAGTACTTAGGATGCATATTCTCACAGGATGGCAACATAGTGAAAGAACTGGAAGCGAGGTGTAGCAAAGCTAATGTAGTGAGCGCTCAGCTACGATCTACTCTCTTCTGCAAGAAGGAAGTCAGTACCAAGACTAAGTTATCTGTGCACCGTTCAATCTTTCGACCAACTTTGTTGTATGGGAGCGAAAGCTGGGTGGATTCAGGTTACCTTATCAACAAGGTTGAGGTTACGGATATGAAAGTAGCTAGGATGATTGCAGGTACTAGTAGATGGGAACAATGGCAGGAGGGTGTCCACAATGAGAAAATCAAAGAAAAACTGGGAATGAACTCTATAGATGTAGCAGTCAGGGCGAACAGGCTTAGATGGTGGGGTCATGTTACACGCATGGCAGAAGCAAGGTTACCCAAGAGAGTCATGGATTCAGCAGTAGAGGGTAGGAGGAGTCGGGGCAGACCGAGGAGAAGGTACCTGGATTCGGTTAAGAATGATTTTGAAGTAATAGGTTTAACATCAGAAGAGGCATCAATGTTAGCACTGAATAGGGGATCATGGAGGAACTGTATAAGGGGGGCTATGCTCCAGACTGAACGCTGAAAGGCATAATCAGTCTTAAATGATGATGATGGTGATCTTGGTATTCCAAAAGATTCAGTTTCATTATCTAAAAATAAGTTTCCCTTGTCCAGTCTTATTTTCAGTATCTTTTATCATTCGTAGATGTAGTTGCCCCTAGACATTTAAATGGATAATATTATCGAACTCTAGAATTCCCAGCCTCGAACTCATGCTGTTTGTCACTACCCACTTGTGTTTAAATCATACTTGTCTCATTTTACGAACATCGTCCCCAGCCTCAGGTTATAGCTAGAGTCCTCACAATATTCGGCGATTATAAGCTGATCAATAGGAGAGAATATAGTTTATCATCTCCCACTGACATTGCCATTATGCTACACCTGCTTCTCCATTTCTTTATTACTTCTTCTTAATAAATGTTGAACGAAAGAAGAGGCAGAGGACAACGCTGTCGAAGCCCCGTGCTAATGTGACGGAAGATACTTCAGGCAATACCGCTGATTCCTCCACTTCCTGTTCAAATGGTTCAAATGGCTCTGAGCACTACGGGACTCAACAGCTGTGGTCATAAGTCCCCTAGAACTTAGAACTACTTAAACCTAACTAACCTAAGGACAGCACACAACACCCAGCCATCACGAGGCAGAGAAAATCCCTGACCCCGCCGGGAATCGAACCCGGGAACCCGGGCGTGGGAAGCGAGAGCGCTACCGCACGACCACGAGATGCGGGCCACTTCCTGTTCGAAGAATAGTATACAGGAATGTTGTTTGCAAGTAATCTGCAATATGTATCTCAGGTTCACAGGTTTCAATATACAGTAATAGTTTAAGGCAAGGGTGGCCAAGACTTTGGCTCGAGAGTCATGGCAAGGCATGAGTGACATAGTTCTTAGCCTAGCTGCACAACTCCCTCAACGCCACGGCGCGCTGTCTGAACGTGAGGAGGGGAAACTGCGAATGTGCCTCATTTAACTGGCAATACAGTCACGCTGGATACGATTTGGTTTTGTATTTCACATTTATCAACAACAAAGATTACAAACAAAAATCATTATAAGTATTATTTAATATTTTTGGCACGATAATTTTTATCTATTACAAACCGTGTGCATGCCGCCAGACGCTGACAGTTTCACATATTTTCGACTTAGGTTGCAGCGTAATCGTGACTTATTCGGTTAACTGCTGAGGTCATCAGTCCCCTAGAACTTAGAACTACTTAAACCTAACTATCCTAAGAACATCACACACATCCATGCCCGAGGCAGGATTCGAACCTGCGACCGTAGCAGCAGCGCGGTACCGGACTGAAGAGCCTAGAAACGCTCGGCCACAACGGCCGGCCTTCGCGTTTTATTTAACGCCGGTGGACTGTGTTTGTAAAATATGTCCCTTTTACAATGCGATTTTCCTTTTAAATGCTTTCCAGTCCAATCCGAGGTAAATTGTTTCACATGTTGCAGTGTCTTACTGTGGGCAGTGTGCAGTCAGGTCCACATAAAATACGTAGTCTGAAGTCCATTTTGGATGGTCTGATTATCGTTCCTGCACTCCATTTTCCTTGATAATTCACCACCAGCAGGTTTTAAAGAGACAAATCGTTCAAGGTATGCCCCCATTACTTCACCAATATACCGTGCAATAATGTGTAAAGGCTGCGTACTCTTCGGTCATTTCCATGGAAACCTGTTGCAACTGACAGCGGAATATTGTTTGCGACATTAGGAATTTTAATGTTCATGCCACGAATTTTTTCATGTGCTCCAAGTCTGCAAATTTAGCACAAAGCGCTCCTTAATGTGCGCACCATTAATACCATCTATCGATGGCAGTAAATTTTTGCTCATTCGTTGGAAACTACTTCTTTTAATTCTTTCTGCATTGTACTGTAATATAATTTCATAAGAAATCTGCAGTATACGTCGTTTATGCCACTGTATAACGGATATTGAGAATTCTGATTCCTCTCTTCTGTCATTCCCATTCATTTTTAAAGGCTTGTGACGATAGATCGCCAGACTGCCTCTCTTTGTGCAAACAGCCACAGGACCTGTGAACGTCTTTCGTACCAGGAACGACTACTGAAGGATAAACAGCGCTGACACAACGATTCCGCCGAAAATAAGAGAAACTGTGACGACCAAATAATGCCACATTGCAATACTACACTACTGGCCAATAAAATTGTTACACCAAGAAGAAATGAAGATGATAAACGGGTATTCATTGGACAAATATATTACACTAGAACTGACATGTGATTACATTTTCACGCAATTTGGGTACATACATCCAGAGAAATCAGTACCCAGAACAACCATCTCTGGCCGTAATAACGGCCTTGATACGCCTGGGCATTGAGTCAAACAGAGCTTGGATGGCGTGTACAGGTACAGCTGCCCATGTAGCTTCAACACGATACCACAGTTCATCAAGAGTAGTGACTGGCGTATTGTGTCAAACCAGTTGCTCGGCCACCATTGACCATACATTTCATTTACGCTACTGGCCATTAAAATTGGTACATCACGAAGATGTGCTACAGACGCGAAATTTAACCGACAGGAAGAAGATGCTGTGATATGCAAATGATTAGCTTTTCAGAGCTATCATACAAGGTTGGCGCCGGTGGCGACACCTACAACGTGCTGATAGGAGCAAAGTTTCCAACCGATTTCTCATCCACAAACAGCAGTTGACCGGCGTTGCCTGGTGAAACGTTTATGTGATGCCTCACGTAAGAGGGAGAAATGCGTATCATCACGTTTCCGACTTTGATAAAGGTCGGATTGTATCCTATCGCGATTGCGGTTTATCGTAGCGCGATACTGCTGCTCGCGTTGGTCGAGTTCCAATGGCTGTTAGCAGAATATGGAATCGTTGGGTTTAGGAGGGTAATACGGAACGCCGTGCTGGATTCCAACAGCCTCGTATCACTAGCAGTCGAGATGACAGGCATCTTATTCCCATGGCTGTAACGGATCGTGCGGCCACGTCTCGATCTCTGAGTCAATAGATGGGACGTTTGCAAGACAACAACCATCTGCACGTACAGTTCGACGACGTTTTCAGCAGCATGGACTATCAGCTTGGAGACCATGGCTGTGGTTACCCTTGACGCTGCATCACAGGCAGGAGCGCCTATGATGGTATACTCAACGACGAACCTGGGTGCATGAATGGCAAAACGTCATGTTTTCGGATGAATCCAGGTTCTGTTTACACCGCCATGATGGTCGCATCTGTGTTTGGCAACATCGCGGTGAAAGCGCATTGGAAGCGTGTATTCGTCATCGCCATACTGGCGTATCACCCGGCGCAATGGTATGGGGTATTGGTTACACGTTTCGGTCACCTCTTGATCGCACTGACAGCACTTTGAACAGTGGACGTTACATTTCAGATGTGTTACGACCTGTGGCTCTACCCTTCATTCGATCCCTGCGAAACCCTACATTTCAGCAGGATAATGCATGACCGCATGTTGCAGGTCCTGTACGGGCCTTTCTGGATACAGAAAATGTTCGACTGCTGCCCTGACCAGCACATTCTCCAGATCTCTCACCAACTGAAAACGTCTGGTCAATGGTGGCCGAGCAACTGGCTCGTCACAATACGGCAGTCACTACTCTTGATGAACTGTGGTATCGTGTTGAAGCTGCATGGGCAGCTGTACCTGTACACGCCATGCAATCTGTGTTTGACTCAATGCCCAGGCGTATCAATGCTGTCATTACGGCCGGAGGTGGTTGCTCTGGGTATTGACTTCTCAGGATCTATGCACCCAAACTGCGTGAAAAACTAATCACATGTCAGATCTAGTATAATATATTTGTCAAATGAATACCCGTTTATCATCTGCATTTCTTCATGGTGTTGCATATTTAATGTCCAGTAGTGTATTTTCTGTAACCCTCTCACACTCACACTCACCCATTCAGAGTGAGTGCGTTTGGAGCTAGGCATTACGTTATATGCGGCAAACGAAGACTGCGCTAAATATTTGCTCACAGTAATACAGGCGCAGAATAGTTAAATGGCTCTGAGCACTATGGGACTTAACATCTTAGGTCATCAGTCCCCTAGAACTTAGAACTACTTAAACCTAACTAACCTAAGGACATCACAAACATCCATGCCCGAGGCAGGATTCGAACCTGCGACCGTAGCAGTCTCGCGGTTCCGGACTGCAGCGCCTAGAACGCAGAATAGTTACAAAGGTTCTCTGATGTAACTGATGGAGAGAGAGAGAGAGAGCGAGAATCCTCTTTTAAGCAGACGGTAAACAAAAATTTTGTCACGTATATCATCTGGAAGCTCGGAAGTAACATCTGGTAGGAAAGTTAATGTTTCCTCGCGCCTTCGGTATTCCCGTTAACTTTTCCCGTGAGCTATCACGCTTGGAAATCCCGCTGACTCACCGCGGTGATCGTCTTAGCTGAGAAACGCGCGGGAGCCCTGTCGGCGTCGCGTACCGGTTCCTTACACGCCCGCAGTGGCGGTCCCCTGTCCTCGTCTACTGTGCTCCCGGAGGAGCCGAAACTGGTACTGCACAATGGACGGCGCGGTCACCGGGCAACATTTCACGGAGCGGCAGCGGCCGGTCCGCCGCCGAACACGACACTACAGCACGTTCGCCACGCCACTGCGTGCGTGCTGCATCAGCTGCGAGACGAAGTGTGTGGGGACACTCCGGCTGCGAGCTTCATGCCCTCCGATTGCAGGCAAATAGTTTCTTAAAATGTAGAGCTGCGCTAATATGTTGACTACCACGAGGCCGCCAGCTGACGCAGCAGAGCCACACGACTCCAGCAGCCACGTGCTCCACTCTGCTTAGTACAGTACCACTCACTGATTTGTATTACTTAACTGCAAAAAGGTGCGAAATTGAGGAGACGGGACCTGGATAAACTGAAAGAACCAGAGGTTGTAGAGAGCTTCAGGGAGAGCATTAGGGAACGACTGACAAGAATGGAAGAAAGAAATACGGTAGAAGAAGAATGGGTAGCTTTGAGAGACGAAGTAGTGAAGGTAGGAGAGGAACAAGTAGGTAAAAAGACGAGGGCTAATAGAAATCCTTGGGTAACAGAAGAGATATTGAATTTAATTGATGAAAGGAGAAAATACAAAAATGCAGCAAATGAAGTAGGCAAAAAGGAATACAAACGTCTCACAAACGAGATCGACAGGAAGTGCAAAATGACTAAGCAGGGATGGCTAAAGGACAAATGTAAGGATGTAGAGGTTTATCTCACTAGGGGTAGGATACATATTGCCTACAGGAAAATTAAAGAGACCTTTGGCGAAAAGAGAGTCACTTGTATGAATATCAAGAGCTCAGATGGAGATCCAGTACTAATCAAAGAAGGGAAAGCAGAAAGGTGGAAGGCGTATATAGAGGGTCTCTACAAGGATGATATTCTTGAGGACAATATTATAGAAATGGAAGAGAATGTAGATGAAGATGAAATGGGAGATATGATACTGCGTGAAGAGTTTGACAGAGCACTGAAAGACCTAAGTCGAAACAAGGCCCCGGCAGTAGACAACATCCAATTTGAACTAATGACAGCCTTAGGAGAACCAGGCGTAACAAAACTCTACCATTTAGTGAGCCAGATGTATGAGACAGGCGAAACCCTCAGACTTCAAGAAGAATATAATAATTCCAATCCCAAAGAAAGCAGATGTTGACAGATGTGAAAATTACCGAACTGTCAGATTAATAAGTCACGGCTGCAGAATACTAACACGAAATCTTTACAGACGAATGGAAAATCTGGTAGGATTTTTAGACTTAGAGAAAGCTTTTGACAATGTTGAGTGGAATACTCCCTTTCAAATTCTGAAGTTGGCAGGGGTAAAATACAGGGAACGAGAAGCAGTTTACAGTTTGTACAAAAACTAGATGGCAGTTATAAAAGTCGAGGGGCATGAAAGGGAAGCAGTGGTTGGGAAGGGAGTGAGAAAGTGTTGTAGCCTCTCACCGATGTTATTCAATCTGTATATTGAGCAAGCAATAAAGGAAACAAAAGAAAAATTAGGAGTAGGTATGAAAATCCATGGAGAAGAAATTAAAACTTTAACGTTCGCCGATGACATTGTAATTCTGTCAGAGACAGTAAAGGACCTGGAAGAGCAGTTGAACGGAATGAACAATGTCTTGAAAGGAGGAAATAAGATGAACATCAACAAAAGCAAAATGAAGATAATGGAATATAGTCGAATTAAATCGGGTGATGTTGCCGGAATTAGATTAGGAAATGAGACGCTTAAAGTAGTAAAGGAGTTTTGCTATTTGGGGAGCAAAATAACTGATGATGGTCGAAGTAGAGAGGATATAAAATGTAGACTGGCAATGGCAAGGAAAGCTTTTCTGAAGAAGAGAAATTTGTTAACATCGAGTATAAATTTAAGTGTTATGAAGTCGTTTCTGAAAGTATTTGTATGGAGTGTAGCCATGTGTGGAATTGAAACGTGGACGATAAATAGTTTAGACAAGAAGAAAATAGAAATTTTCGAAATGTGGTTCTACAGAAGAATGCTGAAGATTGGATAGGTAGATCACATAACTAATGAGGAGGTATTGAATAGAATTGGAGAGAAGAGAATTTTGTGGCACAACTTGACTAGAAGAAGGGATAGGTTGGTAGGGCATATTCTGAGGCATCAAGGGATCACCAATTTAGTACTGGAGGGCAGCGTGGAGGGTAAAAATCGTAGAGGGAGACCAAGAGATGAATACACTAAACAGATTCAGAAGGATGTAGGTTGGAGTAGGTACTGGGAGATGAAGCAGCTTGCACAGGATAGAGTAGCATGGAGAGCTGCATCAAACCAGTCTCTGGACTGAAGACCACAACAACAACAACAATTGCGTTGACGCCGGTGTTCAGAAAATCAGGTACAATAGCTTCTTCAACGTTTCGAATTGTTTTTTTATTGGAATTTTAGCTACGACAGTTTGGTTTATTAATAATTCCTACGAAATTTCATCGTCGCATGACATCCATTGTAAAGTTGACTGTTGGTTTATATACTGAAGATCCAAAGAAACTGATGCACCTGCCCAATATAGAGAGCATGCAGAAGTGTCGGAACACGAGGTGCGAAGGGCTCGACTAATGTCTGAAGTAGTGCTGGAGGGTCTGAAGTAGTGCTGGAGGGAATTGACGGCTGTCCATAAATCAGTAAGAGTACCAGGATGTGGAGATCTCTTCCGAACAGCATGTTACAAGGCATTCGAGATATGCTCGATAATGTTCATGTCCGGCGAGTTTGGTGGGCAGTGGAAGTGTTTGAACTCAGCAGAGTGTTCATGGAGCCACTCTGTAGCAGTTCTGGACGTGTGGGGTGTCGCATTGCACTGTTAGAACTGCCCGAGTCCGTCGGAATGCACAATGGATATGAAACGACGCAGGTGATCAAACAGGGTGCTTACGTACGTGTCACTTGGCAGAGTCGTGTCAATACGTATCAGGGATCCCACCAATCACTCCAGCTGCACATTCCCCACACCATTACAGAGCCCCCGTCAGCCTGAACAGTCCCCCGCTGACATGGGTTCAAATGGTTCAAATGGCTCTGAACACTATGGGACTTAAGTGCTGGGGTCATCAGTCCCCTATAATTTAGAAATACTTAAACCTAACTAACCTAAGGACGTCACACACATCCATACCCGAGGCAGGATTCGAACCTGCGACCATAGCGGTCGCACGGTTCGCGACTGTAGCGCCTAGAAACGCTCGGCTACTCCGGCCGGCGCTGACATGGGGGAATGCATGGATTCATGAGGTTGCCTCCATACCCGTACACGTCCATCCACTCGATACAACTTGAAACGAGTCTCGTCCGACCAGGCAACGTGTTTACAGTTATCAACAATCCAATGTCGGTGTTGACAGGCCGAGGCGAGGCATAAAGCTCTGTTTGGTGCAGTCATAAAGGGTACACGAGTGGCCCTTCGGTTCCAAAAGCCCATATCGATGATATTTCGTTGAATGGTTCTCACGCGGCTACTTGTTGATAACCCGGTATCGAAGTCTGCAGCAATTTGCGGAAAGGTTGCACTTCAGTCGTCGTTGGTCCCGCTCTTGCAGGATCTTTTTCCGGCCGTAACGATGTGCTCAGTTTTGATGTTTTACCGGAATGCTGATATTCACGGAACATTCGTGAAATGGTCGTACGGGAAAATCCCACTTCATCGCTACCTCGGAGATGCTGTGTCCTATCGCTCGTGCGCCGACTATAATACCACGTTCAGACTCATTTAAATCTTTACAGCCTGCCATTGTAGCGGCAGTAACCAATCAAACAACAGGGCCAGACACTCGTCTCATATAAAGCATTGGCGACAGCACCGCCGTATTCTGCCTGTTTACATATTTATGTATTTGAATACGCATGCTGTTGCAGTTTATTTGGCGCTTCAGTGTATTTTGGTATGAACAGTGTGATCTGCATTACACAAGCAGCTCTTGGCCAAACAGCAACGGGAGACAGGCATGTTTGAACATAAACGCAGATGCTAGTCAAGTTTGCAGGCGTAACAGTTGTATATGACCTTGGAAGGCAGCTGCGTAACGTCCTCAGTACGTTTAAAGTGTCAGTAGTGCGAGTAGTGGTCGGCACAGTGTCCTTTCTGTTTGTGAGTGTATTATGCCGGATCTGAGTGAAGTCGGACAACTGCAAATTGTAGATATGGTAGGTGCTTCCGTAATCTAGGTAGCCGAAGTGTATGGTGTTTCAAGATGCACCGTGTCCAAGTTTTGTACCGCATATAGGGAAAGCGGAAAAGTATCATCCGCTAAGTCACAACACGGACGAAAGCGCGTGTAATCTGGTAGTCAGGGAGAGGCACGTTAAGGCAACGATTGTGGATGCGGCAGTGATCAGCTACCGTTGGCTACAGTAAACAAATACACTTTATTTGAAGAAATAACTTTCAACAATCATTTTAAAAGATTTTACTACACTGACAGCTGAAGGCCTTACTAAGAAAAATTTATTTTTCTTTAATCGGCTGCAACTTCAGAATGCTCAAGAGCTGAAGGCCTGAATAGCAAGTGGGGCGGCAATTACACGTTAAAAATACTAAAAATCCTTTAAACAATCTTAAACTGTAACAAGGTATAGTGATGGCTGAAGGCCTTATCAAGATAGAATTGAAAATTATTTGTCGGCTGAAAGCCACAACCAATGTTACACACAACCAACGGCTGAAAAACTCAAAATTATCCTTCGGCTGAAGACCACAAGCAATTTCGGAATGCACAACGGCTGAAGGCCTGAATTACAAATAAAGTGGACAGTCACATGTTAAAAAAATACTAAAACTTTTTTAAACAATCTTAACAAACTGCATCAGGCTATAGTGTCGGCTGAAGGCCTTATTAAGAGAGAATTGAAAATTATATGGCGGCTGAAGGCTAGAAGCAATGTTATAAATAATTAATGGATGAAGACCTGATTAAGAAAGGATTCAAAATTATTTGACGGCTGAAGGCCACAAGTAATTTCAGAATACCCAACGGCTGTAGGCCTGAATTACAAGTAAGGCGGCAATTACATGTTAAAAAAAAACTACAACCTTTTTAAACAAACTGCAACAGGCTATAGTGACGGCTGAAGGCCTTATTAGGACAGAATTGAAAATTATTTGCCGGCTGAAAGCCACAAGCAGTGTTACAAACAATTAACGGCTGAAGGCCTGAATTACAAGTGAGGAAGGCAATTACACGTTATAACATTATGGTAAATTTAAACAACTGTAACCACTTGATCAAGTAAGACTGAGTGATGCACAGACAGTGCTCCCTGGATCAACCAGAGGAAGGTGACTACAGATGTGTAAGCGGTGAGACAGGCAGCCAAGAGTAATGTTCACCTAAGGAGGGCAACTCAAACTAGAGATGGTTTAAACGCCGATCAACCTTCTTAGCATATACATCTAACGCCAGATAACGCCAGGAACAATTCAGGCGAGTGCGAAGTGACAGAAAGCACTGCGTCTCCAGAATCCAGTGTTTAAAACACCAAAAGGCGGAAGGAACCACTATAGCCCACGTAGACAAGGAAATCAATTACCCATACCCCAATCAAGGAAGCTGTCAAATTACACGCCATCCTGGACAGCATCGGCAAGACGAGGAAAAGTACGCTGCGGCAAAATACACTAGCCTCCAAGGCATGTAACTGGGGCATTAGCGGCCACTAGGCAGTAAGGTACCACTGGTTGCACTTCAGGAATAATAACGCTAAATCTAAGCTAACATCAAGCAGTAGAAGGAGGCTAATAGCTTCCGCCAACCTGACAGACTCCACTTGTTGCGGTTGGTCTCACCGCCCCAGGGAGCAGCAACATGCAAACAACAGCGAGAACACAAGCAGTAGAGGTTTCACTGCTGGATAAGATTCACTCAACTTCAAACATCCTGGGTTCGGTCGTCAGTTACAGCCCCTCGGTCCGACAGTGTCTGCACTAGAGATGGGGGATCCGCTCCTGAACTGATTCATAGAGTTGAATCTTTCAAAGGAGTGAACAATCAGCGATTCAGAAAAAAAGAATGGTAGCTCCAAACGTTTCCCACGGCAGAGAGAGAGAGAGAGAGAGAGAGAGACGGAGCATATCAGCGGCGCCTATGCTGGTCAGAGCACAGTGCACGCCACACAACACAGCCGGCGCCGGCCTCTGCCCTGCTTCTACCTTGGCTGCCTGCATTGTGCAGTGCCCCATTGGATTTTGTGTTTCACATATGCCGTGCCATCTCTGTGCGTCCTCTGCTGCGTGCAGTGTCTGGCGCAGCTTAACTTAACATCACACTCTGTCGGCGATCGTTTCAGTCGCACGTCCTGCCCTCTGGGCAGTTGATGCGAGCAACAGGACAGAGAGCCTCCTAGGGAGAACATAAGAACTACTTGCAACAACCTGCTCGCAAGAGAATGGACGATTTGTCTCGGAGCGGGTGACTGGTGGCCGTTCACCGCTCCCCCCACCCTCGGAACTCGCCCGCTCAACGCTCACCCCACCGTTCTCGACTCTAGCCAGAGCGTTGAGCAAAGCAACTCAGGTGTCACTCTGGTCTCTGCGGTCTTAGCTCTCGCAGTAATACAACTCGCGGCTCGACCTGCTTGACTAGCGCTTCTGCATCAGAGTTCGTCTCTACTGGATATTGTTCTTCGTAGTAATACCGCTATGTATATTACATTATTATGTTATGTATATATCATTTGTTTTTATTTTATTTTTATTTGTTTAAACTGATCAGATTAGGTTCCTGACGACTCCTCTTACTATAGGATTTTTATTATGGACACTCGAATTTACGCTTTAATTACGAGCGAACCGATAAACGTATCGCAAAATGTGATACACCAATATTTTCCTTGTTTTATTCTGCGTAAGGCTATATGCAGCACTTTAGTCTTACAGTCAAATTTATATATATTTTTTCTTATTCTGGTACGGATTTTGTGTTTTTAGGCGTCTTCGGAAGGAAACGTTCACTTTAAAAATATATGGCTTGCGATGTATTTGTACGAGGTTAATGAAATTTTAATACATTATAGCCAAATATATTGTTAATGTAAATCTCAAGTTACAACATTTTCCGATCACCCAAAAAACCACGATAGTGCAAAATAAATCAGTAATCAAAAACTTTGTCATATCGTGGAAATTTCAATAAACAATACAAAATTCTTACTCATTATCTGTGTTACTTCAAAATAGGATCAAATAAGATCAAAATACAGGTATAGTACTGGAATAAACCAAGTTTAAAGGGCAATGTGCCTTCCATTTATTTTCTATTGTGAATGAGTGGTGAGTCATGAAAAAGAGCTAGTTCATTTCAGGGAGTGAACAGTTCTGATCCAATCTCTGAAAAGAACAGTTTTGCCCATCTATAGTCTGTACGCCGGAAGCGGTCCCGGCCTACCCTCGCACTGCGGACCTCCTCGCTGCTCCGTCCGAAGCCAAACTGCCTGACACACACGAAGACTGGGAAATACTACCCGTTGCACCAAAAATAGTACCACAGTACTGGCTATCGATAGCCGCTGCTGCTGCCACTCGCGGACAAGCAACACCAGCAAACTCAGTGGTGCCATTAAAACGAAAAGGTAACAAGACGCCACTACCGCTATTACAAGACGCCAAGTTGTGACGGGAAGAACGCGAGGCGCACATGGCTCAGTGCGTATTAAGTGATCGTGACAGACAGCCATTGAATAGGATTTTGACGAAAAGTGAGAGAACGGCAACTGCGAAACTCGTGGCAGAAACGAACGTCGCACTCGCGAATCCTATCAGCACTAAAACAATACAAAGGGAACTCTATAAACACAGAATTGCAGGGCGGGCTGTTATTCCAAAACTTCTCATCAGCAAGTGCATAACGCCCGTAACAGAAAAACGTTGTATCGAAGCCATGAAGCCGGCCGGGGTGTCCGAGCGGTTCTAGGCGCTACAGTCTCGAACCGCGCGACCGCTACGGTCGCAGGTTCGAATCCTGCCTCGGGCATGGATGTGTGTGATGTCCTTAGGTTAGTTAGGTTTAAGTTGTTCTAAGTTCTGGGGGACTGATGACCACAGATGTTAAGTCCCATAGTGCTCAGAACCATTTGAACCATTTTTTTTGAAGCCATAAAACCTGAACTATCGAGGAACGGAAGAAAGTTATTTGTTCGGATGAGTTTTGTTTCAGACTGTTTGCAACTTCTGGCAGAGTTTACGTCCCAAGAGTGAAACGTGGCGAACGTTCTGTGAACATTTCGGCAGCCATACCGTGGTATACCACTGGTCCCATAGTTACTCTGCAAGATAGCATTACTGACAAGGTGTATGTGATCATTTTGGCTGACTAGATCCCCTACTGTAATGACAACTTCCATCTTCCAGGACTGGTTTATGGAGCACGAGGATGAACTGTGATGTCTACCCCGGCCTCCAAAATCACCAGATATCAGTATTATTGAGCATTTTCGGTCTGCTTTGGAGAGACGTTTACGTAACCGGTATCCACCTCTTTATCATTAGCTACATTTGCGAGTAGTTTGCAGGTAGAATGGTACGATATTCCCTTGAAAACCATCCAGGAGCCGTATTTATTCGTTCTGAGACGAGTGAAAGTATTTTGAGTTGCAATGTGTTTGCTACACAGTATTAGGCATGGTAATTTGTTGTGTTTTTGGTATTTCGAAATTTTTTTCAACTCCTGTAATTCGAAGATAAATAGTTTAAGGTCGGATGCATACTTTAACGTCAACCAGTGGAACAGCACCACATTGTAGACGTCGAAGAACGACTAATTTTATTGAGGAAGATTTTGACATTAGCGATCCAGCACTGTCGAAGTTTCCTGTTGAAGAAGATGCGTTTGTGGACACAAATGACAGTGACAGTAGTGGCGATAACAACAGCGATGTCGGTAATATTGGTGTTCCAGTAGACTGCCACAAGTATCCGCAGAAATCAATATGGGACTCATGACGTGCTTGTCGGTTAGGACAGTGCTGCAAAATTTTGCGTTAAAGGGGTACGGCAGCAGACGACCGACGCAAGTGCCTTTGCTAACAGTGCGACATCGCCTGCAGCGCCTTTCCTGGTCTCGTGATTATATCGGTTGGACTCTAGATTACTATAAAACTGTGGCCTGGTCAGATGAGCTCCAGTTTCAGTTGGTAAGAGCTGATGTTAGGATTCGAGTGTGGCGCTCACCCCACGAAGCCACGTAGCCAAGTTGTCAACAAGGCTCTGTAAAGGCTGGTGGTGGTTCCATAATGGTTTGGACTGTGTCCATAGGGGAATGGACTTCCGGCTATGTTTGGTTGCTTGGAGCCATTTGCAGCCACTCATGGACTTCCCAAACAACGATGAAAGTTTTATGGACGACAATGTGCCTTGTCAGTAGGCCGCAATTGTTCATTGTTGGTTTGAAGAGGATTCTGGGCAAATCGAGAGAATGATTTGACCAGGCAGATCTCCCAGCATGAATCCCGCCGAACATTTATGAGATGTAACCGAGAGATCAGTTGATGCACAAAATCCTGCAGCGGCGACACTTTCGCAATTATAGACGGCTATAGAGGTAACTTGGCTCATTATATCTGCTGGTCCAGCGACTTGTTGAGCCCGTACCACGTCGAGATGCTGCACTATCCTGGAAAAAGGAGGTCCGACACGATATTTGGAGGCATTCCATGACATTTGTTACCCCCAGTATATAACTCTTCCACTTAACTGTTAATCCAGTGTCGTCACGTTAATTGTTTGTGGTATATTAAAGGATCTGTCCCTTAATTCTATTAAAGTTTTCAATAACCAATTTGTCCATTTACTTTCTTGTGTACTAGCTTGCATGCTATGCTAATCATAAATTCAGTATGAACAAGACTGTGACGTTGAAGGAAGATTATTTTACTTGAACCATCAGATTTAAGATCACTGCAATATAATTTCATGAGCGGCAGTATTCTCTCACGAGCTTCGTTCCTCTCCTTCCGAGAATTTAATACATGACTCTAAGCAAATCCTTCAAAATTTCTCAGACAAACACTTTTACTCCTCAAGTACAATATATGAATTATGCTTATCCATTATGGATATTTTAGAACCGTGACTGTATATTAATGTAAATAAGTTATACACAACTGCAACCAGTCACTTTTTCAGTAATAATGCTTTATTACATTAACCGGTTTTCGAACCCTTTCAGGTTCATCTTCAGATGATTTCGGAAGGATCCGGGAAGTTACATCATTACTGGTAGTAGCATAATGCTGGGTGCTGGTTCTATGGCAGAAAGATGGGTTACACTTTAATGTATCGTCATGACTATACATTATCTGTCGATATGGATGTAAATTTAGTTTTTACTTACTGTGACAGTATACGCGGCTTTTTTCGTATCTGTCTGCCTCCATTTTGGTGTCCTGAACACTTTCACACGAACTATATTAGTTCACACTTTAACAGTGACGCTTTACCAGCATCCAGCATGCGCTTTACAACTGTTGCTTATAACAAAGATCTTGACAGAGAGATATGGCATAAGCCTACTTTGTACAGAGATGTGATTTGTTGTTCTTTATGTGTGTTAAAGTCGATATAAGGGCAAGTTTTTTATCAGAATGGCGATAACATGAGAGCACTAGATGAAATAATAATAAATACTTCATCTAGTGCTCTCATGTTATCGCCATTCTGATAAAAAACTTGCCCTTATATCGACTTTAACACATGTAAAGAACAACAAATCACATCTCTGTACAAAGTAGGCTTATGCCATATCTCTCTGTCAAGATCTTTGTTATAAGCAACAGTTGTAAAGCGCATGCTGGATGCTGGTAAAACGTCACTGTTAAAGTGTGAACTAATATAGTTCGTGTGAAAGTGTTCAGGACACCAAAATGGAGGCAGACAGATACGAAAAAAGCCGCGTATACTGTCACAGTAAGTAAAAACTAAATTTACATCCATATCGACAGATAATGTATAGTCATGACGATACATTAAAGTGTAACCCATCTTTCTGCCATAGAACCAGCACCCAGCATTATGCTACTACCAGTAATGATGTAACTTCCCGGATCCTTCCGAAATCATCTGACGATGAACCTGAAAGGGTTCGAAAACCGGTTAATGTAATAAAGCATTATTATTGAAAAAGTGACTGGTTGCAGTTGTGTATAACTTATTTACAATATATGAATGTTTCACTTTCATAATATGACAGTATTCTGTATCGCACTGCCTGGAAAAAGGAGTGAAGTACCCAGAAGGGAAGAGGAAAAGAAATTAACATCGCGGGTTGGGTGGGCATGTGATGTTATTTTAGTGATTACAAAATCAAGTCAAATTTTTAAAAAGATTCAGAGTATTATTCCAACGGATCGCTATGACATTGCACCCCGACTGCTCTGCCGTATGTTCTGATTTGACTTGGAAGGGTGTCCTTTAACATGCTGGCCTGTGAGTTTTGTGAATGGAGTTTAATATCCTGGATACCAGCTCTGGGACAGAGTTGACATCCGAGCTGGTCGCATACATGTTCTATCTGAGGCTGATCTGGAGATCTTGCCGGCTATGGGAACACGTCAGTATCACGCATACATTCCACACAGACACGTGACAAATGTGAGCGAGCATTGTCCTGTTGAAAAATGACGCCACGATGCTGTAGCATGAGATGAGAAACTCGAGGACGCAGGATATTCTTGACATACGATACTTCTTTTTTCGATTATATAATATATGAAAAACTATTACAGTATTATTAAGATACTTGCTAGTAAATACGAACCAGATTTTCCATTGCGAGGCCAACCTTTGGTAAGAAAATTTATTTACAGTGAAATGCACAGTGGAGACACACAATGAACTGTCGATCTTCAGATGTTCATCTAGGCCTGATCATGATTCAACGGAAACACAAAACGAACAAAAATAGGTGATTAATCGCAATCTGATAAATTTATTTACAGTGAAACGCACGGTGGAGACACACAATCAACTGTCGATCTTCAGATGTTCATCTAGGACTGCACATGAATCAACGGAGACACAAAACGAACAAAAATAGGTCATTAATCGCAATCTGATAACTGCAAACACTACGATATAGAAGAGTTGCAAGTATTAACGGTATTACATGTATGTCTCTTTTTGAGGCTGGACACAATCGTCTTACAATGATAACTGAGATATAAGTGGTTGTTAAAATTTTCTGGGCGGGCATGAGCTTCACCACCACTACTATTTACCAATATAGGATACCAATCAGTCTATCTACCTTGTCTGCAGTCCACCTAGTCTGAGCCGATAGCGGATATCACTGAGGTAACATGTTGTGTCAGACTCACAATACACCCAAAAGAAGTGGATTTGTTTCTTCTGCAATTACTTTTGTTTGCAGGTGCTTTAGGTCTGTGTGTTTTAATTCCCATAATTACTTCTCGTGCCAATAGGTTTTTTTATTTCAGTTTGTCTTACATTGAAATATTTATTTTAACAGTTTTTTATTCATCTCTTTTTATCAAAAAATTCTTGATGATTGGTTTACTTTTTAATGTTTTTCTTTAGTTTTGCATTTAGGGTGTGTGTCTATTCTTATGCTGATTAAAATATAATTATAAATCACTTTGTTATTTATTATTTAAGTTTAAGTTCAAGTTTATGAAGTTTTCGAACTCTTTCCTTAATTATTGCTGCTAGAGATTCACTTTATTTATCTTCTTATAGTTCATGTTTTGATTATTCTGCTATTGTTCATTTAATTTTTTTATACTTTGGTTGCTACTTTATCTTTATTGGTGGTTTATTTGAGGTTTATGATGGCATCAGTATCATTTATTTTCCTTCGTTATTTCAGTTTGATTATTTCTTTATTATTTTCCAATCACTACAAGCTGTAACGCAACACATGAGGACGTAGGAACTCGGTGATGTAGTAAAACTTAAATACAATAAGCATCTTCAAGTGGATGTAGTTTTTTAGCACTTATGTAGCGATTGAGATTTCTAGATAGATTGGAGAAGAGTTAAGTATTAGTCTTTGGACTGGTGTTCGCCTCAATAAAAATTACTCCTTACAATTAATCGAGTCATTTATAGGCATTTTGAATAATCAGTACCCAAACAACGATTTAGACGTACTCATATGTATGATGTACAATATTTTGGATAAATCTGTGCTATACCATTGATGAAATGGAACAATTGTGTAAAGTGTAGGAAGGCTGTTAATGCAGGTAAGTGTCATGTAATGCAAGAAGCCTCCAATGGTGCTATTAAATGAATACATAAAAGATGCAAGGGACTTAAGCTCTGTGTGTTGGGTTCTCTGTGCGTTGGGCAAGTTTTGCAGACTCCGACAAAAATCGACCTGTATAGCTAGAACACTGGCGCTGATGGGCAAAGTATCAGTGAGCAGCTCATCAACGACCAAGGACACACAACGATGTTCTATGGAGTGGTTAGTCAGGACTAAAGCTGTCTCATCAAATCAGAAAACAGAGAAAACTAGCCTTTTCCCTGCAGCTATGCCGACATATGCATTCAGCATGGATACTGAACACCTCTTCCTCCTCCAATCTGTCCACCTCTGCCGACCGTTGTGACCGAGTGGTTCTAGGCGCTTCAGTCCGGAACAGCGCTGCTGCTATGGTCGCAGGTTCGAATCCTGCCTCGAGCATGGATGTGTGTGATGTCCTTTGGTTAGTTAGGCTTAAGTAGTTCTAAGTCTAGGGGACTGATGACCTCAGATGTTAAGTCCCATAGTGCTTAGAGGCATTTGAACCATTTGTCCCCTCTTCCTCCGACTGTCTGCTGTCTTCTATCTTCCGCCTCTGTCTACTTCCTCCGCCCCTCTTTCTCTGTTTCTTCATCTGATCCCCCCCACCTCTTTGACCACTTACTCCACGCCCTCTCTCTGACCAAATCTTCCTACCCCTCCCCCTCAGAATATCTTTCTGCCACTCTTTCTCCATCTCCATTCCCCCTCTTCCTTTTCCACCTGCCCACTACACCTTCCTCATACATCTTCCACTCTCCTCCCCTCACACCATTCATCCCTTGCTCTATCCATCTCATCCTGTCATTAGTCATACTCATCAGCATATATTGCCTCTGCAAAACGGATCAGTGAAGTAGGATGATGCTATTCCTACAACATAACTCTCATGAAGGACTTGAAAATCATTTATTTGCCCCTAACATACATGCAGGCACCCCAAATAGGACGATACTACCGCAACACATCATGCCTTTCATGCAGTGCAGCCTAAATTTTGGACCTGGGGGACTGTTTCCTGCCCCTAGCATATAGGCTACCCTGGAAAGCACGTCACGGGGCAGGCTGATATTGTTCCCAGCAATAGGCCTATCATGTAAGGCAGCCTATATACTGGGAACTGGGAAACACCTTTTTGCTTATTTGCTAATATTCCTGTGGCGCGATGTTCCTGTACCAAATTTGGTTCAAATCAGTCCAGGGTTTGAGAGGAGATCCTGGGCATATACACATTCACTCAGCTATATATATATAACAGATTAAGATGAAACATCTGAAGTAATCAAGATGGGGTTATGGCTGCACTGCGACTGAGTGACTCTCTCGTGGTATGCTATACTGGGTATGAGATTGTTATTCCGTTATAAGGTAATAATCCATCTGTACACAACGCTTATAACTGATTTTTGGAAAGCAAAACAAACTAGAAGGACCAGTCCCATGATCAGTTATTAAAGATAATGAATCCACCAAAAAATTTCTAGTTGTTATTACTCCCAAGTACCATCCTCATATAGGCAAAAAATGAGCAATTAAAGACTTTAAATCAATTTTACAAAAATTAATACAAATAAATCTTACAGCAATGCCCCCTGATAAACCAAGTGAATCAAAATAATTTAACTTTAAAGCCACAAAATGAATATTACTACATAAAAATGCTGTAAGCAACTAACTTCAATAATACACGAAGAACAATGTTGCTGATACAAATAGGAGGCTCTACATGAGCATTATAAAGTCAAAGAAGGATTTAAAGTATTGCAACTATCGCTAAAGCAGCTAAGATTGAAGTAATATAAAATGGAAAATAATTAAAATATCCAAACTGAAATGACAAAGGAAAATAAAAAGTACTGATACCATCATAAACCTCAAAGAAACTACTAATAATGGTAAACTAGCAAAGACAGTATAAAAACATTAAATGAACATCAGCCTGTAAATACGCCTGATCATAAGTGCATTTTAAATTTAAAAATAAAGCAGGAACAAATCTTGCCTGAAGAAAACAAAAAATGAGCTTATCTAATAAATTAACATTAGAACCTACTCATTCATATCAAAACAGAATGGACTAAAAATGAATTATAAGAAGTGATTCTCTAGCAGTAATAATTAAGGAAAGAGTTCAAAAACTTCATTAACTTAAACTAAAACTGAAATAATCAGTACAAAAGTGATGTATAATTATATGTTAACTATCATAAGAATAGACACCTAAAAAGAACAAAACTAAAGAAAACCATTAAAGAATAAACTAATCATCAAGAATTATTTAATAAAAAGTGAATCAAAAATCATTAAAATAAATATTTTAATATAAAGGCAAACCAAAACAAAAACCATTGACCTGAGAGTTAATTAAGGGAATTAAAACAGAAAGAGCTAAAGCACCTACAAACCAAAAGAATAGCAGAAGAAAGAAGTCCACTTCTTGCAGGTATATTGTGAAGCTTAGTGACATTCGCTATCTGTGTGGACTAGGTGGACTGCATGAAAGGTAGATAGGCTAATTTGTATCCTATATTGGTAAGTAGTAGCAGTGATGAAGCTCATATCTGCTCCTGAAATTTTGACATCCACTTATATTTCAGTTATCATTGTAAGATGATTGTGTCCAGCCTTAAAAAGAGAGACATATGTAATACTGTTAATATTTCCAGTGCTACTTCAACTACGTTCATGGTGTGAATAACAA
Organism: Schistocerca cancellata; assembly: GCF_023864275.1. NCBI lineage: Eukaryota > Metazoa > Arthropoda > Insecta > Orthoptera > Acrididae > Schistocerca > Schistocerca cancellata. Next base: position 77,086,312 of record NC_064634.1, on the reverse strand, counting down.
GAAACATTATCTGTCTTTCCCAATGGAGTGATTATTTTTTCAACCAGACATGCTTCACCTACTTTTTTAGGCAGCATCAGCGGTCCTTAAAAATAGTCTATGTATTTTATAATGTTTATGTATTTTATTGTGTCTGTGTGTTTTATTATGTCTGTGTGTTTTATTATGTATATGTATTTTATTGTAAGACATGCAGTGTTTCATGGAAGCGGTTTTAGGATATCACACTAATTGCAGTTATAGGATTGAGATTCATCACCTACCTTTGTTCTTGTGTTGTTTAATGGCAGCACATTTAGGATGTCTTACTGTTTGCAGCTATAGGATTGACAATCATCACCTACCTTTGTTCTTTTTCTGTGGCTATTGATTCATGTGTAGGCCTAGATGAACCTCAAAGATCTACAGTCGAGTGTGTGTCTCCACCGTGCACTTCACTGTGCATGAATTTTCGTACAAGAGGCTAGCCTCCCAACAGAATCTCAGTCTCACACATACTATCAAATATCTTAAAAAAACGCTTTCAGCCACAATTTTTCGTGTTTTATTCCCTACACGAAGCATTTCGGACACTGTGGGTCCATCTTCAGGTGTAATTATTTTTTCTCTTGAACGAGACGAAATGTATATTCCTGTCACGAAAAGTTTTAATGTTAGGTTACTAATTTCGTAAGTCAGACGCGAAAAATATGTGCGAAATAGTGGAAAAGATGAAGAGTGTAAACTTACCAAACAATCCAAGAAAAGCGTTTTTAACGTTTTAGCTAAAACATAAGTTTTTTCCTCCATCGTTTTCAAACATATCACTTCATTTAATTTTCGACTATTTCGCATTTCATCTCATTCAATAGAACAAATAGAGCATATATTAAGACGAATTACACCTAAAGATGGACCCACAGGATCCGAAAAGCATCGAGTACTGAATAAAACACGAAAAATTGTGACTGAAGGAGTATTTTAATTCATATCTCGAGTGTATTGAGTACAGTCACGTTTGAAGCTGCAAAATATGGATAAAATTTTTAAAAAACTTAATAATTTTGAAACAGTATTTACATAAACAACAGGAAAAAGAAATATGTACTTGCACATATGTCTATAAAATATAATAGATCTCATAAACGACCCACAAAAACATGTAGGCAGTTTTGCACTTGCAGGTAAATAACATACATTCAGTCCAGTATGGAAACTAAAACAGAAGAAACAATACTACCTTGATCTCAAAATGACGATGATTAACAATACATGCACACTTCCAGTACTTTTAGTAAAAAAACAGCTACAGACATGATAATTCTCAACATTCTAAACATTATCATCAACACAGGCCACAACATTGGTTACAAACAGCAAGATAGTATGGAAACTACACTATGAAAACACTCCAGACATATAACACACAACATTTGTGTACAATACACGTTCTGACCAGAAAGTGTATCCCACAACAAGAAAATAGTAAACCGTAACGCGCCACAACCAGCTCAGATACATTATTAGCAGCCTTTTAAAAAATATGGAATTAAAATATCCTTCAAGAAAAATAGGCTAATACAAGAAAATTTTTTAATTAAACCTTCATAGCAGCAACTCAAAATATGCTGGAATGAATGGAAAAAATTTTAATAGGATGTACAAAGGACGTATAAGGCACCGAAGAGTGAATGTACCCAGTCAACACATGGAGATCATCTATTAGAATAAAATCATCACCACACTGGAGTAAAAACAGACATGGAAATCTTAAGACGTAATAAAAATGGAAAGGGAATGATTCCCTTCACGTAGAGTATTTCATACGGACGACCATGAAGAAAAATGAAAATGCAGAGTGTCCCTTTCAAATCCCTCACATTCTGAAGGTCCAGGAAAAAACTACAGCAGATAAGATAAAGAAATGTCATCATATGCTAGAGCATCTCAAAGAATTTATATTCCAGTGTCACACATACCAACAGTTTTCGCCAGAGTGCAGTACAATCGCATGATGTGGAACTGGTGACTCCATAGCAGTGCATGCAGGCAGTAGTATGCTGAGGAGAAACAAAATCGTCGATTACTGGCAAAGAAGCTATCGTAAGTCGTGTGGATGCTATGCACCTCATGCCAAAAATATTAAGGAATGGTATCGTAAATTTCTGGCCACTGGAATTGTTCTGAAACATTCTGGAGGTGGACTTTAATTTTTCTGAAGAGACTGTAGAAGACATCAGACAAGCTTTTTTCAGATGGCCACGTAAGTCAATGAATCTGCACTCATATAGGCAACTCAAGGTACCCTGAGCAACAGTGTATCGCGTACTACACAAGCGTTTTCGTTTGTATGCTTACAAAGTGCAAATTTACCACACCTGATGCTGAACGACTAACAATGCCAACAATTTGCTACGCATCAGATGCAGTGTATTGACATGAATGGCAGTTTCCTGGAAAGGTTTTTATTCTCAGACGAGGCAGCCTTTCATGTATCAGGAACGGTTACCCGGTATAATGTTCGAATTTGTTGTTTGTAACATCTTCAATTCATCACTGAAACGTTTATGATAGTCCTGAGCTGAAGGTCTGGTGTGAACCAAAGCACGAAAGATTGTTGGTGCGTGTTTCTACGCAGAAAACACAGTGAATAGACCAATGTGTCTGGACATGTTGGAACAGTTTATGTGCCCCCAGATACAAGATTTGCAACCCAACATCGTCTTTCAACAAGCTGCAAATCCGCCGCTTTGCTCAACGGCTATTCGCATTTTCCTGGATACGAAATTCTCCAATCACTGGATCGGACACGGAGGACCCATTGCCTGGGAAACCATGTTGCCCGACATTACATGTCTGGATTTCTTCTTATGGGTAATCATGAGGGACTCTAAGTATGCAAGCAAAGTAGGTGATATTCGTATGATAAGACGTCGTACCATGAGGCGATTACAACAGTGGCGGATCATATGTTACGAAGAACATAGCCATAAATTGAATATAGATTCGATATTCCTGGTGCTATAAATGCTTCACAAGTAGAGGTGTACTGATTATTATTAAATGCATTCTTTGAGATGCTCTAGCGTATGGCGCAGTTTCCTTATCATACCTACATTAGTTTTTTCCTGGGCCTTTCAAATGTGAACACAAATTTCTAAAAATATGAAATATGTTTAAAATAGTAATAAATTAGTGAATTAAAAGTAATTGTGAAAATGACACTCTCTCTCTCTCTCTCTCTCTCTCTCTCTCTCTCTCTCTCTCTCTCACACACACACACATACACACAAACACACACTCACACATAGAGTAGTGTCCAC